>NW_026947484.1:66504231-67840481 GCF_034190915.1 Cavia porcellus | reverse complement strand
CTTCTAAGAAACAAATTCTCCAGGCTCAGCCTGCGTGTTTCTGCCTGCTACCGGCTGGAGGTGGGAGAAATTCCGGAAAGGCAAATCAAGCCCAGCAGCGCAAATCCACGCAGGGCGGGAACTCGTGCGGGCGCCCCGACTCCCGCCAAGCGGGGGCACGCAGGGGTCCATGCTCCGAGGCGTGGGGGAAGGACGTACTTCTGCTGGCTGTCAGGGCGGGTAGCGATGCTGCAGGCGACAGATTGCTAGGACTCTGTGACAGTGACTGCCCTGCCACGTGTCCCGCGAGACAGGTCCTGAGCGCACTGTGTGCAGCGCCCAGGCCTCCCTCACTTCTCCAAGGTCCGCGCCACAACTCCAAGCTTCCGTGCCTAGAGCGCGGGGCTTTGAAGGCAAGTTTTGACCACTGCTGATCTCCTTTCTGCAAAGCAAAGGAAGCCCAAAGAGAGCAAACGAAGCTTCTAGGGTCATCCAGCTGATGATGCCTCAGGAGGGGGCTGGGAACCAAGCGTTCCCGCCCAGACGTGGGGCGGGCTTGTCCCGCCTTGGAGTCCACTCCGGGCCATGCAGCTGGGGAGAGCAGGTGCCGGAAGTCAGGGGAAGGCTAGGTGAGCGGCAGGGTGGGGCGACTGTGGAGGCTCCAAGGAAACCCAGATGTAACCCAGGCGAACTTCCACGCGGCAGAGGACAACGAGTAGAACCGCTGATAATCGAGAGGCAGCTGTGAACCTTTGTCTTCTTCCTATTCCTGTCTCCTAACCCTGGCTGTAACCAGCGTTCACTCGCTCCAGGCTGGGCACAGCTGTCAGTGGAAACCTTGGGAAGGTCTGGCTAGATCCAGGCAAAGAAGTGTACGGGACCGCTTAGGGGCTTAGAGGGAAAAGGGAGAAAGAATGAATGAGTAGCCTGTCCCAAAGTTCCTTTTGAGCCAATTAAATGCAACAAAACCTTGTGGAACCCCTCTTGCTAGCAAAGTGTTGCCAACAACTGCCTAAGGAGTAAACCAAAAGCCAGTGAGATAATCACGCCAAGCCAGGGGCAGAGATTGACTGACCAGCCATGTTTAGTTAAGAGTAGTAAGTAGTTATTTTAAAAGAAAAAGAAAGTTACACACAGAAACTTAAAACCGACTGGTTCGTGCAGCTGAACTGGTTACATGATCTGTTTTTCTTAGGGTCTTCGGGCAGCTGGAGTGCGCATGTCCTGATGCTCCTGCCCACCAGCATAACTTGCCTGGCTTAAATCTACCTACCTCGCGGATAGGAAGGGAAGAGGGAGCGCTCACCTACAGGGTGGCAGGAGCTCTTATCTACTACCTCTCCCAAAGCAGAACTGACCTCAAGGCCTGGGTCCTTGGGTACCCAACCTGAGAGGTGGCGCTGGGCCTCAGTCTGTGACTACTGTAACCTTGGCAAGCGGCTGGCTCACAGCTTCAAGGTTCAAGGGTCACATTATGCGCGGGAAGTAACGTGCGCCCTTTCTGATGCCCAGTCCCTACTACACCAATGGTCCACTTGACCAAGGAGAAACTTACCCCAAACTGCTAGATGCTAGAAAAACTACAGGACCCCAACAGTGAGCTACTGTCAAGAAACATCAACAAAAGATCTCTTTGCCTGAGCTGCATGTAGGTCCAGGCCCACAAAACCTTTAGGACTTCACATGGAGCTCTCCGAAGCCACTTTAAGCTGGCAGCAGACTCCTGAGCTAGGACAGGACTTTTCTCGAATCACCCAAGTCAAAGGAGAAGGGACAGTCCAACTTCATCCGGCCCTGACTGTTATTCTAATCCTGGCTGCCCTAGGAATTCCTCTGACTTCTCCAAGCCAGGAGACTTTCCTGCTAGCTCCTCTACCCATTTCATTGAACCAAACTCCCGCAGAAACTCCTTAGCAGAAGGCACGTTTCTGGCATGGCATGAAAGTGAAGGCACCCTCCTCCTCTTATGCCAGGTCAAGAGATCGCTTCTTCCCCCAGGGTCCTCTTACAGGCTTCACCTCAACACCTGTTCTAGGAAGTCTGTTAGCCTAGCACAATGCACCCTGCAGCACCCACCAGAAAGCGAACCCCTGGCTAACAAAGGAAACTGTGAGCCTGCCCGCTCACCCACTCCTAGGACCCAGCTAAGACCCGTTGGACCTGTGCTCATTGTGCAGCTCAGGGAAAGCCAGAAGCTGAACACACCCCACTGGCAACCCAAGACTGCGGAAGAGCCAGGCTGGGGGGGGGGGAGCCTGGGGCTAAGGGCCTACAGGTTTAAGCATGGGAAAGAAATTAGAATCAGTGAACCATAGGCTCTTACTGTTAGTTTCTCCTCAAATAACGGAACTGGAAAGAACCTGTGAAATTTCCAGCTTCAGATACCTCATTCGAAGTCACACTGTAATTTCAGGGTCTCCTCACAGTCAGTTGTCTTGCGCTGCAGTGTTCAGCACGGTGCTGAGAAGGATCCCTGGTTCGTCACCCTTCCTTCCCAGGCCACATCAGGGCCCCAGGACTGAGCATGCTGGCGCCCTAAAGCATGTTTTTCCTCCCCCTTCCCCTTCTCATGCTAAGCACAACAGGCTTCCTGCACACTCAGATGGTGGGACCCCTGAGCTCCCCACTCTTCTGTATCAAACTCAGCTGTCTTCCTGTCCAGCGAAACCTCATGCTTCTCAACCCACGTTTGGGGGAAGTGTGGCAGGGTCTCTGTCTACCAAGCCCTTATTTTAATTTCCTGGTTACCCGTCTGTCTCGCCCTCTAGACCGCTATTCTCAAACGCTACGGGCTGAATGGGCCTCCCTGTAGCTGGCGGGTATTATACAACAAAATTATGATGAACTTGGCGTTTAAGGAAAATGCTCCCCAAGTTTTCTCCTTATTAGCTTCTCCTTGCAGTTCTCCGGGCGCCGGGATTTCTTTAGAGAAGAGGGCTTGAGGACAAGGTGCTCTGAACTTGACCCCGGTTGCTAACTGGAAAAAAGAGCCCAGCTCCTAGGTGGAAAGAAGGAAGGGCAAAAGGGAACCACAGACGCAGGAAAGCAGAAGACCCAGAAGCCAGTTTGTTGTCCCAGTCTACAGCGCTTCAAGGCCCGGGTGGGGCGCAACTATAGGGAACACACATCGCGGCGCCCCCTCCCAAGGAGCAGCCTGCGCTTCTGCCTCTCGGCTGCGGCGAGGGCTAGCAGTGGGGGCTCCGGAATAGGGGGGAGGAGGGGGTGGGGGGGGGCACTGCGCCTTCGAGCTCCTTTTGCAAGAGGCGCGGCGGCAGCAGCGGAGTCCCCCAGCCTCGGTCATGTGATTGTCTCGAAGCGCGAGCTGCAGGGGTCTCGGCGTCTCAGGGACCATTACAAAACGCTGCCGGGAGAGCGCGTCGCTACCACTGCCGCCGCCTCTGCTGCTACGCCCCGCCTGGGAGAGCGGCGGCGGCTGCGGCGTGGACGGCGGGACGGGTCGGGCGGCCTCGCCCCCGCCGGGCCCTCGCGGCGCCCCCTAAAGCCGGCCGCTAGCGCCCCGCGTCCTGCGCCCCGGACTTGCTGCAGAGCCTGGGCCCCGCGGCCGCGGAACCCACCAAACTTTCCTTGCCTCCTCCGCTCCTCTGAGCTCTCCGGGGAAACGGGGTGCGCGGGCTGCCGGGGAGGCGCCTCTCCCCGACTTTCCCTGCCTCTGCACTCCAGGAGAGACGGAACTGCAGCGCGGACCGGCTGGCCAGGCCCGGACGCGGCGCTCGGGGCGCGGGGAGCTCTGTCGCCTCCAGGACGGCGGCGCGAACCCCGGCTTCGCGGGGCGCAGCCTCCGCCGCCAGGTCCTTCCTCGGTAACCGCGGCCCGGGTGGCTTTAGACGGAAGGGGCCGGAAGGAAGCACGGCCTCGCTCCATCCCCGCCGCCGCGGCCGGCTCGGCGCTGTCTCTAGCCGCCCGGGGTGCGGGGGACGCTGAGCAAGAAGACGACGGTGAAGCTGGCGCGTCCTGCCCGAGCCGGTGCTTGCCCCTGGGTGACCATCGCGACCAGGCGCTGCGAGGGCCCGAGAGCTGAGGCCAAGAGCGGGGACCGCCGGCCCCTCGGCGGCGGCGACGGCCCGGAGAAGAGGCGGCCAGGGCCCGGGGGTCGGCGGGCGGGCGGGGGCGCAGGGCGGGGCGGGCGGCGTGGGGGCCGGGGCCGGGGCCGGGGCGACGCCGCGGGCCCGCGTGGGCCGGAGGGCGCAGGGGCAGCCGGGCGCGATGCCGCGGCCGGGGAAGAGCTCGTACAGCGACCAGAAGCCGCCTTACTCGTACATCTCGCTGACCGCCATGGCCATCCAGCACTCGGCCGAGAAGATGCTGCCGCTGAGCGACATCTACAAGTTCATCATGGAGCGCTTCCCCTACTACCGCGAGCACACGCAGCGCTGGCAGAACAGCCTGCGCCACAACCTCTCCTTCAACGACTGCTTCATCAAGATCCCGCGGCGGCCCGACCAGCCCGGCAAGGGCAGCTTCTGGGCGCTGCACCCCGACTGCGGCGACATGTTCGAGAACGGCAGCTTCCTGCGGCGCCGCAAGCGCTTCAAGGTGCTGCGCGCGGACCACGCGCACCTGCACGCGGGGAGCGGCAAGGGCGCGGCGGGCGCGGGGCCCCGGGGGCCGCTGCACGCGCACCACGCGCACCACCCCCACCAGCACCAGCACCACCACCAGCACCAGCACCACCACCAGCACCACCCGCCGCCGCCGCCGCCGCACATGGTGCACTATTTCCACCAGCAGCCGCCCCCTGCGCCGCCACCGCCGCCGCCACACCTCGCGCCCCAAGCCCCGCCGGCCCCGCAGTCGCAGGCGCAGGCGCCACCGCCGTCCCACCCCGGCAAGGTGCACGAGGCTGCGGCCGTGGCGGCGGCGGCGGCGGCGGCGGCGGCGGCGGCCGTGGGCAGCGTGGGGCGCCTGTCCCAGTTCCCGCCCTACGGACTGGGCTCGGCAGCCGCCGCCGCCGCCGCCGCGGCCTCCACGTCCGGCTTCAAGCATCCTTTCGCCATCGAGAACATCATCGGCCGGGACTACAAGGGCGTGCTGCAGGCCGGCGGGCTGCCCTTGGCGTCCGTCATGCACCACCTGGGCTACCCGGTGCCGGCCCAGCTCGGCAACGTCGTCGGCTCCGTGTGGCCGCACGTGGGCGTCATGGATTCGGTGGCCGCCGCCGCCGCCGCCGCGGCGGCTGGGGTCCCCGTGGGCCCGGAGTACGGAGCATTCGGGGTGCCGGTGAAGGCCCTGTGCCACTCGGCCAGCCAGGGACTGCCGGCTGTGCCCGTGCCCATCAAGCCCACGCCAGCGCTCCCGCCCGTGACCGCGCTGCCGCCACCTGCGCTCGCTGTCCCCGCGGCGGCCCAGCAGCCGCCGGCGCCGTCCACCGTGTGCTCCGCGGCGGCCGCAGCCTCGCCCGCAGCCCCGCTGTTGGAGACGTCGGCCCCGAGCGCCGCCGAGAGCAAGGGCGGCTCCCTGCACTCAGTGCTAGTGCACTCTTAGGGGTTCGGGGTACAGGGACGCTGCTGCGAGGCTGCACCGACTCCCCCTCAAGAAGAGGGTGCCCAGGGAGCCGGGCACAGCCGGGAGCCCCAACCGGGCGCCCAAGGAAAGTGTAGGACAGACGAGCAGATCCGAAAAGTGCTCTCTCGGGTGGTGACCCTGGAAAAGTGCACCCTCCGGGTGGCTGTTTATACTGAGTTGTACAATCAGATTAATGAAAGCCTTTCCAGGTAAGAGTTTCTATTGTAATTATTATGATCAATAAATTATGGGGGAAGGGAGCAAGGGAGGTTGGGGAAGCCTCATTCGCTGGCACATCGGACATGGGTTCTGACCCCATTCCTGGGAGCTGCAGCTGGATGCCGACCCTCCCCCGAAAAATCAAGCGGTGACGCCAGCCGGATCGCGCCTACCAATGTCCCCTCTCGGCCCGGGTCCTCCTGGCCAGGCAGCCGGCTCCAGTGCACGTCCACCCACCGAGGAATTCTCGTTGCGGATAAGAAAAAGGAGAGGGTGCCTTTGATGCGGTCACTTTTCTGGTCAGCTAAACGGGGCGGACACGGTGTCTCGAATACAGTCGCTGGGGGGGGGGGTGACGGACTGAGGAAAGGGCTCTGGGAAAAGTACACTTCTGGGGTCTGACCTTCGGGTCGAGAAGGATCGGAGGAGCTGCTAATGCAATTAGTTTGCACGAAAGAGAACGGCAGCGGCTTTCAAAGCAAGGCCCCAATTCCAAAAGTAAAAGTTTGGAGGAACACAACCAAAGAGAGACGGTGGAAGCGGCTTTCACCAGCCAATCGCCTGGGTGTCAGTCGCCTGAGAGCCTGGGTGAGGAGCCCAAGAATGCACTGAATTCCCACGATCCGTTCCCTTTGCGATGTTAAGGGGGAGAAGTCACCCCTAATTCACGAACGCACGACAACCCTGCCGCAGCACCCGACAGCCCTGCGTCCGTCGGTGGCGGCTCCCTCCCAGGCTCCCCGCACCTTTGCGCTCAGAGGGGCCCTCCCTGTCTTTCAAGCGAATTCTTCAGTCTCAGTTTGTGAGTGGAAAAGAAATCTGCCTTGTCGCTGTCACCCTTCCCCAATTCGAGCCCTGGGAATAGCACTTTACTTGGCACAGACTTCTAGGAACGAAGGGGGAGGAGTACGGAGGGGTCCGTTTGGCCCGGCCTGGCCGGTGTCTCCCGCGTTCGGGTTGTGACTTCATCTTGTCTGCCGGTGTTGTACGCAGTGTTGTGCATTAAAGCTTCTCTCTGGACCTACTGGTGCCCATGTGGAGGTGTTTAGCTTCTCCAGTGACAAGGCCACTGTTTCAGGGCCCACTGGTGGACCAGGGGGCTTTGAAAATTCTCAAACTGTCCTTTATTTCTAAACTTCCCAACTTCCCACAGGCGAGCTGCTCCTAGCGACAGGTTTTCCCATTGCTCCTTCTTGTCCCTTGTCTTTCCTCTACCGACTTTCATCACGCTGGTTTCCTAGTTGAGCTTGCTCCAGACTGAATTAGCAAACACCCGCAACGGTGGCATTTTGGTCACCATCACTGGCCAATCTGTCCCCAGGGCAGGCCGCAGCTGGGGACTCGGTGCCCACCTCTCTCCTTTAAATGTGCGTGGCTGGACCGGGAGGAGCAGTGAGTTCGGCGTGGAACACTGGGCTCTGACACAGTGGCCCGTGGTCAATAGGTGCGCAGCACCTGTCCCCGCTTACCAGGACCTGTTGCGCACTGCTCTGGACTCCTGCGGGCTAAGAGCGGCCCCCGGAGCCCGGGGCAAAGCCACAGAATGCCGGGTGGGTGAGAGCCTGGACCCCGCTGCCCGCCCTGGTGGCCGCAGTCCAGTGTGGGCGGCAGTGGAACTGTTGCAGGAGCAGGGCCCCTGCCGGGTGCGGGGAACAAGTTGGGGAACGGGTTGGCTCCTCTCTTTGGCATCCCGCAAAGCTCCGCTTTGAACCCGCTTCAGTCTGCCCAGCCACGCTCAACAAGTCCCCCCACCCCCCATTTCCCATCGGAAGAAAGTAAAAGCCAAAAAGGTGACCTGCCCACAGAAATACCGCTGGAGAAGTGTGGGTTACTTTTTTTTTTTTTTTTTAAATAGACGCCTGTGTCTGCCCTTTATTTTTATTTACGAGTCTTATTAAGGCCAGACCCGCAGCGGAGTCCGCCTTCTGGGAGACATGTCTCAGCCAGGTCACCGACTTTTTAGGGTTCCGTGTTGCAGCGCATGTAACTCCTGTCAGCTTTTAGACTCAAAAAAGTTCCCGCAGGGTTTTCCTCTCCACCTGCCTGAGGCTGCTGAAAGCAAGGAAGGACCCTGGCATGGGGGTCGATGAGCTGCAGAGAGTTTGGAGTCTGGGTTTTTCTGGCCACCTTCCAGTGAGCTGATGCCCGAATCCCCGACCGAGTCCCTAGTTGAGGGGCCAGGCGACCTTGGGGCCCTGAGCAGGGATCCTTAGGCGCCAGGGGTCCCTCTCCTTACCCGCACCTGCCAGAGGGGTCCAGAGGGCTTTGAGTGGCGCTCAAGATCCACTCCCGGGAGAGGGGCGTGGCGAAGGGTAGGTGCGCCCAGGGGGCTGACCCCAGACCCTTGCCAGAAGAGTGAAGCCCTGGGAAAAGAGGAGTGACCCTCGCCTTTCCCCAAGACCCTCCGCCCCCTGCTGTGGACACCTCCGAACCACAGTGGGCAAAGGGCTGTTTTGTTTTTAGGATGAGGGACGAGGGGGAGGCAACGGCAGCGTAGAGATGATCCTCAAAGCAAGCTCTCATCAGGAAGGGACCCTGGCACCCAAAGGAAGTGGTGCCTGGAGACTGGAGAGTGTAGAAAGAAAGTAAGAAGAAGAGAGCTTTTGTGCCAAATCTCTGATTCCAGCGAAGGCTCCCCAATTAAAGCCCCTAACCGCCCTGAAAACTCTCATCTAAGTGGTTATCTGCTAGCTGTTCAAAGGTAACTGAGCTGTGAGGAGTTTCACCCGCACAGGCACCCACTGCCCACGCTGCAGAGCCTGGGCAGGGTGGGGCGGGGCAGTGTTGACAGCACCGCGTTCTCCTCCCAGCCCCCAGCCCCTGCTCCTCATGGGGTCAGATCTTTATACCCCGGTGCCCAAAACACACCCACAGACACTGGAGCTGGCCTGCCCTGCTGATTTGAAAAGTGTTACCAGGGATCAAGCCATTCCCAAAGTACTGCCCTGGCAATAATGAAAGTGTTTGGAGAACCGCACAAGCTGGGGATGAGAACAGTAAGCTAATGGCGATGATTTAGTAACCCTCTCAACTGGTACATGGTCCCATCTGATCTCCAGGGCGGTTCCCCAGCCACTTGTTGGACTAAAGGGAAAGTTAGCTGTGGACAGAAATGGAAGCAGAAGCATCTATAAGTTTATGGCCATTGCAACTCATGAAGATAATAATAATAATAATAATAATAATAATAATAAACACTCGGTAAGAAAGCACTGATGGAGGTAACAGTGACGCTCCAGGTTGCCTGGAGGATGGAAAGGCCACCATTGCTTGGCCGGATCCTACCTAACTCAGTGAACAGAACCAAGAGGAAGAAGGAGAACCAAGGAGGGTGCAGGAGGTCTAGTGCACAGGTCCTTAAAATAAAGGCAGGGAGAAAACAACTAATCATGATCTATTTGGTTTTATTTCTCTGGGAACTAAAAGAGCTGAAGCAGAGGGAGGGTAAAGAAAGCTACATGAGCTATGGTCACACGCACAGGCCCTCCTGCAAGGACTGGAATTGGCACTGCTGGCATCTGGCACTCAGGAAACCTGTCAGCCAGGCTGGCTTGTGGTCAATTATCTCTTTAAGTGGACTGGCATTGGTCCAGCTGGGGAGGAAGACTAGTTGCATTTGAGGGTATCTGAGCCAGTTAGCTGGAGGTGGCACTGCTGAACTCCGCATTCATCTGGAACATTTGGGGTTTGGAAGGTTGATCAACACATGTCCTGGGACTCAGAGGTGTCATTGCTTGCTTGGCACTAGTACAGGAACTCCAGAAGAGTATGGAAATAGAACGCCTTAGGAGAGGAAGCACGGGTCACCAAAGCCACCCATTCCTCATCAAGCCCACTTCTTAAGAGATGTGCCATTTCCAAATGCACAAATAATACACAGATCCTTATAAATTACAGCGAGATCTAAAGCCCTCGTCTTAAATTGCTAAGAATCCTTATTCCTCCTAGTCCCTAATTATGAAATGGGAAGGAAAGATAGATCTGGGGCATGCCCAGGCCAGGCTGGCTTTAGTCATATTCAGATTTTGGATCTGTGATCTGCATGGAGGTTCAGGGGCAGGATGGGGATTGGAGTTGAAAATAGGAAATTAAAGAAACTACTAGAAAAATCAAGGACAATCTCTTTGTGGGCTTAGGGACAGAACGGGGATCTAAATGTAGGTGGGAGATCCTTGAATTCAGGAGGGCTAAAGGGCTGCTTCAAATCCAGCATTCCCACGTTGCTCATTCAGAGTATTTTCATTGTCTTTTTGAGTTCAAATGCTACCTAGACATACCCTTCAGGGCATCTTAAAGAGATCTGCTTGAGGTTTGAAATCAGCCTTAAACCATTGTTTAAACGGTATGAGTTTGGCAAAGCTCCAGATACACTCTGTTCCAAGCACTTTTTCCCTTTTACTGTCCCCTGTGTATTTTAAGAAAAATTCAAGCCACATGTTGTTCTTTCCTCCTTGCATCTAAATGTAGTTTTATTGAATTTTACTGTGGGTCCATGAAATACAAATTCTGGGTTTTAATCCCTAATATATTCATATGATCCACACACAGCCACATGACATGCACATATATCATTAAGCAGAAAATAAAGCATCTGAGAACTACAGTTATATTATTATAGTAACTTTTTTGGACTAAAGAGACATGCTGAGAAAGCCACATTTAAAAGGAATTTATAAAGTTATCCACAAAACTTAGTGACTCATGGAGCTATTGAAAGAATATTGCAAAAGAGATATTTACTCGTGCTTAATTTGATCCACATAGTTCTTTCCTGCCACAAGGAACAGGGTCTTTGGTGCACATGGGACATAGAAGTCACAGATCTCATTACTGCTCCATTGTGTCTAACATGCGTTAGAATATGTTTTCCCATCTGACCCACTGCCAATCTTGTCAGCACCTTCATGGACAGCATGTTTTTATTGTTACCACAGATGAATGCTCAGAGAGAAGGGAGCAGGGGAGCTCGGTGCAGGTCCAGCTGAACTGGACCTGTTCCAGAAAGGACTCACAAACAGTGAGACACAGAGAAGTGGTTACAAATAAAAAAGGAAAGGGATGGGGGGTGGGGGAACAGACGAGTTCACTGCATACTGAACAGCAAAAAAAAAAAAAAAAAAAAAAAAAAAAAAGTTTAATTGTAATATTCCCATACTATTCTTTTAAAATTGTTTCTTAGCTAGACAGGACAGGGCCTCAGGGTATAAACCTCAGCCTCATTTATTGCCTTAAAAGATGAGGTTTAATCTGCCAAATTGTTCATTCCAGATGAGGATTTTGTGACATAAATGTTATTGCAATTTATTTCATAGGGATTAAATTAAATGCCCATAGGGAAGTGTTTTTAAATAAGTTGTGCTGTTTGCATTTTATGGAGTATCATGCAGCAATTATGAGTAATATTTCATGAAGTTTTCTTCATAAGCGGAGGCTTATGAAATCTTATTATCTCACCCCCAAGATGTACACTAAAAAGCTGCATTGTTAGAGAAGATTACAGCAAGCATCAAAAATTTGGTAGCTTTAGTTGGTGAAATTGTCATTTTCTTGTTTTCAGTATGTGTTACATTGGTTTCAGATGGTCTATGTCTATCATATTTTACTTTTATAATCAGAGAAAGGATAGTCAAAAACATATGTAGCCAGTGTAACGCACATTTCAACAAAATGTAAATTATTATTTTAAAATGTAGTAGTCCAAGTGTGGGAGAGGAGTGAAGAATGGTTGATTGAGAAATATTTTAAAACCAAAGAGTGGCAGAGACAACTGTAGTCACTGTCACCATCCTATGCACCCCTTCAGGTGGGGAAGAAAAGTGGTGATTACTGTAAGTTTTGATATTTGGGAAGTTTTCTTAGAATCACTAGGAAAAAATTAAGGGATAAGTTGCAAAAGAGGCTTGATAATAAATTTCATATTCTTCTATTAGCTTCCCTTTTTTCATTAAGTTTTTCATTTTATGAATTTTCATAGTAGCCTTGAAATTAAGTAGATAATGGACATCAAGTGCATATATTCAATAAGCGTGGCATTTCCTTACAAGTAAAAAATAATACAGTTTTCCACAAAAATAATGTTTTCTTTCTCCTAGTTGGGAAACCCTTTTTGTACAGTTGTAAAGTTTTGAAGGGGAATGTTTAAGTTACTAACATATTGGTGTAAGTCTATACTGAGTAAATCTATATTCCTTGTCCATACCAAAGCTGTTTATTTTCAGATGAATACAAAAGCCTGCAACTCTTAAGAATATTGCATATTTTCAGAAGACTGAGCATGTTTCTAATTTTACGCCAGATCACTGACAGTTGAGTTTCAAATAAGTAATCTCCGAGTACTCTCTCTTAGTGTACAGAGGAAGCACAGAAAAACCCCACTTGCCTTCAGAACTGGAGCACCCCCTCGTGTGATGACACAGTGCCCTTATTCCAGTAGTGAGGCAGCTGAAAAGTAAGTGAGTGAAAACTGAACCCAGAAGTCAAGTCAGCCTTCTTTCCCTTCTTATATCATAACCCAAAACTATCACAAACCCTTTTAACCAGGAAGCTCCAAGAGCTATTCCTTCACTCCTGTAATGTGGGAAAGTTATGCTTGTAAGCCATGCTTTCATGTGACACTTTACCCACTATACCGAGGCACTTGTAAATCTCCTAGCTCACGCAGAGGAGACAGGTTTCTCTCCAAGCTTAGGTGGACCTAGGTTCTGATCCATAGCTTGGAAGCTGAGGCCAGCAAGTTGATGCATCATCTCAGGAAACTCACACATTGCTGAAAAAGGAAGTCATTTGGAAAGAGAGAATTCTTACACACTGTTGGTGGGAATGCAAATTGTTGCAACCATTATGAAAAACTGTACGGATGTTCAAAACACTGAAAATTTGACTACCACATGATTCAGCAATTCCACTACTGGGTATATATCCAAAAGAATTAAAAATCATTGTATCAGAAATATTTGCACTCCCCTGTTAGTGTAATGTTAGCCAAACAGCTAGGCTATGGAATTAATCCAGTAGTCCTCCAACAGATGAATAAAATGTGAGGCATATACACACACTGGAATATTACTCAGCTATAACAAAATGAAATTTTGTCATCTGTGCAACATAGGTAGAACTAGAAGACACTGTGTTAAGTGAAATAAGCCAGTCTAGAAGGACAAATACCACATGTTCTCAGACATTTGTGGAAGTTAGAGAAGCCGAGTTCATTGACACAGAAGAATAATGGTCACTAGAGTTAGCGAAAAGTAGAAAGGAGGTGGGATTGAAAGATTTGATAATAAGCACTAAAATACAGTTTGAGAGGAGGAATTAACTCCAATATTCTGTGTCTCGATAGGGTAACTATGCAATTTTTATATATTTCAAAAACTAGAGCAAAAGAGTATGAAGGTTGTCAGCACATAGAAACCATAAAGGTAGAGACAGATGTGCTAATTACCCTGATTTGATCATTAAGGTTATATATGTATCACATTCTCATACTGTACCCCATAAATATGTATAAATATTATGTCAGTTATTAAAATAATTTTTAAAAGCTAGAACTATTCAGTCAGATATTTATAAAACATTTTGTTGTTCATGGCATGTTTTAGCAGAATATAGTACATGTTCCAGCAGAGTAAAGGTTGCCAGAAATTAGGATACCTCCTGACCTTGGAGAGTTCAACAAATTCTCTCCAGCTGCATCCCAGGTTGTGTGACAGATTCACACCCCAGTTCCTCTGGAGATTTCTAGCCAGTGGCAAAGGAAGGGTGGAGGCATTGTTTCTTGGACACGTGACTCCAGCTCCCACATACTTGGTTCCCTTCGGAAATAAAACCAGCGCTAGAGCACTGCCCCATCCCTTCCACCGCGCATGAGAACCTAGCGAGGTGGTCTCATTCCCCTGAGCCCAATGAGAAAGGAGCAGCCAGTGCCTTGAGCTCAAATGTCCTGGTCTCCAGGACTGTGAGATGTAACTTCCTGTTGTTTCTAAGACATGGTTACAGCAGCATGAAAGGACTAAGAGCGTGCCTCTTTACCCATAAATACTCCAGACTTAACCTGGTGTCAGTAGCAGATGTCAGTGCCTTCAGACTTGAGTCTATCTTACCTTCAAGTCATAGACAAAGACATAAATTTAAATACTTCTCATTCTTATGTCTAAAATCCCTTCTCATCCCCCTACCAGGAATTTCTCACCGGTTACCCTTGCTATTTGCTCTAATCGTGTAGGTTGTTTGGCCCTGTCAGTCTTCTTTGGTTGTTTTATCTCCCCTCTAGTCTACACTGCTGACTTTACCCATCATTTTATCTGCTCCATCTACTACTAACTCTTTATGAAAGACAGCTTCATTTTCTGTCTGTCCCTCTTAATCTTTCCAGAGCTTAACACCCCTGCAATAAAAAAGTTCTATCAAGTTACTTTCCTATATGAGGACAGCACTTTTAATGATAGAAACTAAGGTTCTACCCATTAAAGCACCAATTCAAAATCTAACTACTCACACATATTCACTCCAAAAGCATGTATTCAGTACTGTGTTTCAGGAACTTCCATGTTCCCAATTATACCAGTTACTATGCCTTCCTCTCATCTGCAAACCCACCCTTTCCGACAATACTTTAAAATGCTAGGGCAGGAACTCTTCAAACTACATTTCTGTTTTGCTAACAGGCTCTGTGTTAGATCCTGCTCATACAGGTCTCCAGCAGAGGCAGCAAGGTTGGAGAAAGAAAGAAGGACTTGCACCTTTGCATTTGTAACCTTCCTCTCTGGTTTTGTGATTTCTACCAGCATTGCCCTGGCAATGTCTGCACAACCCATAGCAACAGCTGAGGCCATTTGGGTGTTTTCTCACTACTTAAAGAGATACCAGCACCAGCCTGCAGGTAACCCGTGAGGCTCTTAGCTTTAGCGCCACTGGGACTTTCTCTAAGTTTCCTTCACCTTTTTCCTTCACATTCTCTGTCCTCTGGGTGCCTGTTGCTTCCTGCACTTGCTAATCTGTGCTGCCTTTAAAGGTCCCTTTTCACCCTTTCAGTTACTAACATATTTACATCTAGTTAATAATTCATTATATCAAATTCTGTCTGTAAAAGTAACTGGAATGGTTCATGTTTCCTCGCTGGGCTCAGATATATCTATCCCCAAGAGCCTGATCATCTGAAACAGAAGACCGTCTTGTCTGAGAAAGGCGGTGTCAAGTAAGAGCACAGAGGGAAGTGTTAAGGTTCAAACGCAACCCTGAAACAATGTGTGTAGACAGGGGTATAGTCCTGCTTATCCACCCCAGAAAACACTTTAAAATGTCTTCATCATTGCAAATAAAAATGTGTACTTCTCTTGAAAAAGCTAAAGACTGGGTGCATAATAACATGGCCACTGTTTTTTCCGCATGTCTTTATTGCCCTGTGCCTTTCAAACGTTGCACCTCCTGCTGATAGATTCTAGAGTTGCAGCCTGACAGTCCCATTCATGGGTGGTGCTGGTTCCCCACGTGGGATTATGTCAGGCTACACTATGTGACCTTTACTTTCCAATAAGCATGGAATAAAGACCCAGTGAAGGTGGGAGACCAGAGAGCCAAGTGGTGAAAATCTCACCAGTGTGCACAAATTGACTAATTAAATAAGTTGGAGATGTAAATAAGTTGGAGATGAATAGGATGCTTCCAAATTTAACATCTCTGCTTATACACTTGAGGATATTGAAATTTTTGTAACTACTTATGATAATAAAAACTAGTTAAATTCTTTGCATCTCAAATCTCATGTGACCTCTCAACTGTTCAGTTTAGGTGCTTTCTGTCATCTTTATTTCATAGACATCTAGATGGTTCAAATCACCTGGCTAAAGCCAGAGAGCCAGCTACTAGACCCCCTCGGTGAGAACAAGAACTCAAGCCGTAACCCAAAGTCAGGTTTTTCTTCACTAAGAGGGTTACTGGCTCACCTTAAATGCTTTATATAAAACTTTATATGGGCCAGGTGTGGTGGCACCCATCTGTCACCACAGCACTCAAGAGGCTGGGACAGGAGAATCGGTACAATTTCAAGGGCAGCCTGGGCTATGCAGTGAGTTCAAGGCCAGCCTGAACTAATTAAGCAAAGCCCGGTCTCAATGTTATCGAGTTGGAATAAACACACTTTGGGGGCTTTGGCATAGTTTCCTAAAGGTGCATCTAGAACAGGAGCTTTGAGAGAGTGTTTGTTCACGCAGTTAACAGCACAAATAGCTAGTGAAGGAGCTCAAAAGAAATCTGAGCACTAGGGAGTCCACGCAAGATTTAATTTAGACATCAGAGACCACCCTGACACACCACACCATGTTTTGCTGGTTTGATATAAATATTTACATAATATTGCACGTTAAAGGTATTTATCTTTTTGTGTTTGTGTCTCCATTGTCTAATTTAATAGCTGGCTAAAGTAACTGCTCAATAAAGTTTTGAGGCAGAGGAAAAAATGTTTTCTAAATTCATATTTCATCATGATTTAACAAATATTCAAGTGAGTGAACAATCTGCCTATGTGGTTAAACAAATGAAACTAACAAAAAACTCCAAAATAATTCAATTCTAGCTAGGCACAGTGGTGCATACCTGTAATCTCAGCTACTTGAAAGGCAGGAAAATAGTTTGAGGACAGCAGGTACAATTTAGACAGAGCTTCTCTCAAAACTAAAAATTGTTTTAAAGGTTGAGATCTGGCTCAGTGGCGGAGTATTTGTCTAGCTTGTGTGTGAGCCTGGGTTTAACACCCAGTACCTCAAAACAAATTAAAGCAAAACCCTAAATTCTAGTGGCTGTTAGAGAGACTCAGAGATTCAGCTGCTGGGTTCAGTCACTGAGTTGGTTCGTGGGGCAGGCAGGACTGGATTCTGTGGTAATCAAACTCAGGTCCAGCTCTTCTCCATAGTAGTCTACGACTTGGCAAAGTCACTTTACCACTCTGGTTCTTTGTTTTCACGTCAGTAAAACCAGACATATGATACCCATATAATGAGGTTTAATTTCATCAATAAATAAAATCAAATATGTTGACAATTAAAATTGAAATTCATATTTTCAAAAAACATTTGGCAAATATTTCTTAGTAATTGGGGACAGACTGAAGAGCTTTCTTAAAAACTAATATGATTCAGTGAAGGAGACAGCTGAAAAGAGGAAATTGTTTTAGACAGTATTTTAAAAGCTAGAGCCAAGCACTATTTCTTACAATTTTCCAAAACAGAGTGATGACTTTAAAGTTATATTTATAGAAACAATTTCCTGGATTTAAAATTAATTTTGGCATCATATGGTATTTACCTAAAATTACATTTTCCTAGTTTCAGAAATATCAAAGGAGTATTAAAAGAAAAATTGTTAATTTATTTGAGTATTATTAAGTGAAATATTAGAGTACACCGTGGCAAGAAGCCAAAGCTTGAAATTGTTTATGATTGAGTCGGTGGATTCATCCAAGATAATGAGTAACTACACACTCTATAAATAATAACTATTCTCAGCACCCCAGTAGCTCTCTCTCTCTTTCTCTCTGATTCGATTCTTTCTGTCTGTCAGCTTTCATGTTACTGAAGCAATACCCAACAAACTCAACCTAAGAAGGGGAGGTTTTGACTTGGCTTACAACTTTAAAAGTTTAGCCCACAGTTGGCTGGCTCCAAGGCTGAAGCATAAGGGTAGAAAGGCACAAAGGAACAAAGCTGATTAGTCCATGGCAGATGGGAAGCAGAGCAGAGGAGAAGGCCAGAAGGAAAAAGACTAGAGCCCAAGCACAGACCTCGGGCCATGCCTCCACGACCCACCACAGACACCCAAGAATGTGTTCCACCAATCCCCAGGTGGATCCCAAAACCAGTCAAGTTGATACTGTACCCCAATCTCCATAGTTTGCCTTCAACTACTGAATTACGCCTTTCCTTAAAAATCGAAGCTCTATTAATGACAAAAGATACTGCAAAAATTCCGCAAACACATGGAAACTAAATAACACACTCTTGAGTAATCAGTGGGTCACAGAAGAAATTAAAGAAGAAATTAAACAATACCTAAAAGAAAATGAAAATGCAGATACAGCTTACCGGAATCTGTGGGATGCAATGAAAGCCGTTCTGAGAGGAAAATTTATTGCACTGAGTTCCCACATCAGGAAAACAGAATGAATACAAATAAATAACTTGATGCTACACCTCAAACAGCTAGAAAAAGAAGAGCAAGTCAAGCCCAAAGCCAAAAGAAGAGAGGAAATTATAAAAATCAGAGCAGAAATCAATGCAATAGAGACTAAGAAAACAATCCAAAGAATCAACGAATCAAAGAGTTGGTTCTTTGAAAGAATAAATAAAATCGATAAGCCCCTAGCCAACCTTATTAAAAAAAGGGAAGAAAAAGCTCAAATTCATGCAATAAGAAATGAAAAAGGAGAAATCACTACAGACCCAATAGAAATACAGAGGATCATCAACACCTATTTCGAAAACCTCTACTCTCAAAAGTTTGATAATACAGAAGAAATAGACAGATTCTTAGAAGCATATGAAGTACCAAAGCTAGATCAAGAGGATATAAAACTGTTGAATAACCCAATTTCTGCTAATGAACTTGAAAATGTAATTAAGGCCTTACCCACCAAGAAGAGCCCAGGCCCAGATGGATTCACTGCAGAATTCTACAAGAAATATAAAGAAGACCTAATGCCGACACTCCTCAAACTATTCAATGAAATTGAAAGGGAAGCAATCCTTCCTAAGTCATTCCTGGAAGCAAATATTACTCTAGTACCAAAACCTGAGAAAGACCCAACTATAAAAGAGAACTATAGACCGATCTCCCTAATGAACACAAATGCAAAAATCCTCAATAAAATATTGGCAAATAGGATCCAGCAAATCATCAAGAAGATTATACACCATGACCAAGTGGGATTTATCCCAGGAATGCAAGGATGGTTCAACATACGCAAATCAATAAATGTAATCCACCATATCAATAAAGCCAAAAATAAGAATCACATGATCATTTCTATAGATGCAGAAAAAGCCTTTGATAAGGTCCAACACTTATTCATGATAAGAACTTTACAGAAAATTGGAATAAATGGTCTTTACCTCAATATAATAAAGGCCATTTATGACAAACCAACAGCCAGCATCATACTAAATGGCCAAAAATTGAAAGCCTTTACTTTAAAATCGGGCACAAGACAAGGATGTCCTTTATCACCACTCCTATTTAATATAGTACTGGAAGTACTAGCCAGAGCAATTAGGCAAGAAAGAGAAATAAAAGGGGTAAAGATAGGAAAAGAAGAAGTTAAATTATCATTGTTTGCAGATGACATGATACTCTACATAGAAGACCCCCTAAACTCCATTGAAAGACTCTTAGATACAATAAATAAATTCAGTAATGTGGCTGGATACAAAATCAATACTCAGAAATCAATAGCATTCCTATACACGAACAACAAAATTACAGAGAGGGAAATAAGAGAAACTGGACTATTCACATTAGCAAGCAAAAAAATGAAATATTTAGGAATTACTCTTACGAAAGAAGTGAAAGACTTATACAGTGAAAATTATAATACACTGAAAAAGGAAATTGAAGATGATCTCAGAAAATGGAAAGACATCCCTTGCTCATGGATAGGAAGAACAAACATTGTGAAAATGGCCATTCTCCCAAAACTGTTATACAGATTCAATGCAATCCCAATAGAAATACCATCAACATACCTTATAGATCTAGAGAAATCACTCCTAAATTTCATCTGGAACCAGAAGAGACCTAGAATCGCAAAGGCAATTCTAAGCAGCAAAGACAAAGCAGGAGGCATCACAATCCCTGACTTGAAGTTATACTACAAAGCAACAGTAGTTAAATCAACATGGTATTGGAATCAAAACAGAGCCGAAGATCAGTGGAATAGATTAGAAGATACAACCACAACTACGAACACACTCAACCACCTTATCTTTGATAAAGGAGCCAAGCAGGTTCACTGGAAGAACGACAGTCTCTTTAATAAATGGTGCTGGAAAAACTGGCTCTCCATTTGCCGAAAACTAAAGCTAGACCCATGTCTATCACCATGTACTAAATTAAAATCTAAATGGGTCAAAGATCTGAATATTAAAACAGAAACACTAAATCTATTGGAAGACAAATTACGTAGAAACCTTGGAGACATAGGAGTAGGTAAAGAATTCATGAATAGGACTCAAACCGCACGGGAAATACTTCCCAGAATCAATAACTGGGACCACTTCTTATTAAAAAGTTTCTGCATGTCAAAAGAAATCTCCAGCATAGTGAAAAGAAAACCCACAAACTGGGAAAAGATTTTAGTGAACTCTCTCTCAGACAAGGGCCTCTTGTCTAAAACATATAAAGAATTAAAGAAACTCAGACCTCCAAAATTCAAAGATCCAATCCAAAGATGGGCATCTGAGATGAATACGCAATTCTCAGATGAAGAAATGCAAATGGCAAATAAATACATGAAAAAATGCTCATCATCATTGGTCATTAGAGAAATGCAAATTAAAACCACACTGAGATACCATCTCACTCCTGAAAGAATGGCCAGGATCAAGAAAACTGACAACAAATGCTGGAGAGGCTGTGGGGAAAAAGGAACTCTCCTGCACTGCTGGTGGGAGTGTAGACTGGTACAGCCTTTGTGGAGATCTGTCTGGAGATTTCTCAAAAAGTTGGGACTGGAAATCCCATTTATTCCAGCTATTCCACTTCTAGGCATATTCCCAGAAGAACTGAAAGCATCATACCACAGTGATATATGTGCACCTATGTTTATAGCAGCACAATTTGTAATCGCCAGATCTTGGAAACAACCCAAGTGTCCATCAACTGAGGAATGGATAAAAAAGTTGTGGTATTTCTATACAATGGAGTATTATTCAGCTATAAAGAAGGATCACATTGAGATATTTATCAATAAATGGGTGCAGCTTGAGACCATACTCATAAGTGAAATAAATCAATCTCGCATGTGTGAATACCGAATAGTTTCCCTAATGTAAGTAATGATTCAAATATATAAAAATATGTGGTAATCATGATTCCCCATTAGGTGGCCTTGGAGCCTTATAAAGTTTTCACTCATTAATTAGAAAGGCTTTATTCTGGGCTTCTTGATATGAAAATATTTGAAGCTAGAGTATATGAAGTTTTATCCAAATATTTCAAGGAAAAAGACACTATGGTAACTACTATTAAGTCAGGTTATATGGTGGTGAAGTACTAGGTTGTTGAAACAGTCATGCTGTGACCTCTATTGTTATATTGTTATGTCCTGTTTTATCTCAATCTCCCCCTTATTGTTTTAAAAAATTATTTAGTCATTTCTTATGTTTGTCTTAATTAAAGAAAAAATTCAAAAAATTAGGATATATAAATAGTAACTCTTTTTTATTTCCTATTAACTTGTTTTGAAGTCCTGTAGTACTCCCACGATCTTGTTTTGACTGATTAGACTCTGTTCCATTCTATATGATAGTATCAAGTTTGAAGACATAGGCAACTACTTTGAAGACAATAAGATTCACTAAGATACCCATTCTGGTTTGACTATTGTCTTCTTTGGAAGTCCTGTAATGTTTACAATGCCTAAGTTTTATTGGTCTTGTTCTCTACTGTTTTGTCCAACTTTATAATATCTAATGAGATAGACAATTCTTTTTAAGGAAACAAGGGACAACGTTGATAACCATTGTTGATAAACTTGTACTCTGTCCTACACCATGTGCTATGTCTATCCTTGGTATTGACTGACAGCTTTGTTTTGCCATATTTGACTGTATTCTCCCCCCCCCCAAAAAAAGTAATAAGCACTAAGGAGTAATAAAATCCAAAATGTGTAAATTTTGTCATAAAAAAGAGAGGGAAAAAAAAAAAGAAAAAGAGCTCTAACGGATATAACAGCAAGTGTGTTTAGGGGTGTTAAATAGCTGACTATATCAATGTTTTTGGATCATTGAACACAGCTGTTTGCAGTCTCCCTGTTTGAATGTCCACCTTGTATTCTTTGATACTGTGATTTGAGGAACTATTTTCAAGATGATAATATGTAATCTACTAACAGGTGATTTCTTACTGTTACGTTTTTTTGTTTGTTTGTTTTGTTTTGTTTTTTTGTAGTTCTGTATTACGTGTACCCTTACACCGCTTTGGTTTGTTTTGTGTTTTTCTCTTTCTCCTCTTAAATTAAAAAAAAAAAAAAAATCGAAGCTCTGCAATACCTGACACATTGTAGAAACTAAAGTATGTACTTTTTTCATGCGTTTTCTCAATTGTCCTTTAATCCCCCACACTCTTCTATTAGCCTGCCTTTCCCTCATTCTGCCAGTGTGTGTGAGAACAGCGGTACAGCGTCCTTGATTTGGGCAGGCATACCACTGGCTTTCCTGCAAAAATGAATGGGAAAATACTATGACTTTCACTGTTATGGAAATCTTTAGATTCCTTACCATACAATGTTTTCCGTATCATATACATAAGCTTGATGTGTGTGTGTGTGTATGTGTGTGTGTGTGTGTGTGTGTGTGTGTAACAGAATTACCTTTCAACAGTCTCTTTCAGAGCTGATTTCTATAAAAACAGGAAGACTCTCCATTGTATTTCCTGCAACTCCTTCCAGGTCCTGCAACATGAAGTTATGTGAAACTGATGGCCTCCATCCCAAATTCATGAAGCCATGGACAGCATTCAGTTAAGTCATAAATAGGTACCCCACAAGCAGCTTGCTCCATAGCAGATTTGAATTGACTAAAGATCAAGCTGAAGTTCTAATTGTTAGCATCACACTACAAAAGATGCCAGCCTTTGTGAACCTCATTTTTAAAGGGTGACATAGTTTGGGGTTTGATCCACCCACGGATCAGTCTGTGGGCCTCTCCTGGAGAGAGAAGGGGGGATGGGGGGCTGGGCAAGAGGAAAGAGAGACAAGGACAAGTTGACCAATTCCAATCAGGTCCCTTTATTCAGGATTTGAACATGGCTTATATAGAGTCAAAGGGGATGTGGCTTTACAGGATGGGCTGGCTGGAATCTCCTCATATGCCGTGGGCCTATCAGACTAGCAGGAAGTCATATGTAGGCACATAGGTAAGCGGAAGTGATGTCAACAAGAGGGGATTATGAGAGATGTAGGCTGAAGCAGGAAGGTGCTTATGTCATGCACATTGTAGGCAAGGGGAGGATCATGGGACATGTAGGCTGACACACAAAATGCCCTCAGGTGGGAGGGGCAGGACAGCGGCAGCCATTCTGAGCCGCTCCCTACAGGGGTTTGAATCCTACCTCTAAAATTCATTACCTCAGTCCTTTGAATGATAATAGTGTATTGAATACATAGACCACAGCTGTCTGCAGTAGCTCCTGAACTCCATCCCAACCCCTTTTTTATAGGTAAAGAACATTGTTTAGACCTCAGCTCTTCTTCCCTGAAGTCAAGCTACCATGTGAGTGTCAGGAGTGGAACTCACTGTGGATCTCCAGCCCCAGCTCTTGAGTTCAATGATACACAGCACTGGGTTCCTTGGCCTGTTCTCAGTCTTCTTGTGCTAAAAATGAAACAAATTTCTATTGCCTGGAGCTACGAGGGAGCAGCCTAGCAAAAACTGGCTTCCTTTCACTTGGAGCTGTAGAACTTCACCAAATTAGGTCAGTTTGGAATGAGACCCTTTGTAGAAACAAAGTTAACATTTGGCTAAGTTTTATCCCTTGCATTTCTCCACACACAGCTCTCCAAAAGAAGGCATCTCTATGGGTCTCCAATAAAGAAAAGGCTTCAGAGAAGCTTTTTTTGGTCCTTAGCGATTTAAACACCTTTGGGGTGAGTGACCCAGCACTTACAAAAGTGCACTTCCCAGATGCTAACAAAAGCTTCTCCCTTTACAAATGAGACCAATTGAATGAATTTACATAGGTGTCTTTCGAGATGGGCTGGCTGTGTATGAGTTACTAGGAAGGAAAGCTGAAGCCCAGAAAGCGAAATTGTTGGTTTCACCAAGAAGAAGGGACCCCACTCCAGTTCTCCACTAGGACAAAGAATGGACCAGAAAACACAAGTGTCCTGTCACCTTATTACTAATTCTTTCCTCCTCCCACAAAAATATGTTCAGCATACAGTGACAATATTATGACGCTGATCTTGCTAAAGCCTATACATCATCGATTCTCATTCCCTTTTATTCTCATCTTGAGATGAGGCCAATGAATACGGACTTTTGATGAATCACTGTCTTCGGATCCTCTCCTTAACAATTACTCAACTAAGACTTCACAGAACTATTTCTGTGGGTTTACACAGAATTGTTTTGTCTCTCACATAATAAATGGGAGTTCAAGTGTCTGCAAGTCTTGGTCTGCCTGATAATCTGTGGCCTTGTGAGTTGTACAAGGAGGACAATAAGGCTGCCCAGCTCACCCCATAAAATCATTGCAAACGCTCTGACCAGCTCCAAGGGTCGAGAATTACCTCTCTAAAGAAGCCATGGAAGTGCATTGCTGCGTAGGTTCATTAAGTGTATTGCAAATACTAGTGAGTAATGGTGTGAAGAAAGGGATCGAGAGGGCTGTGAATAGTCATTTTGCTGTGTTTAGGAGAGGGTTGGTATTACTCTTCTACAGGCATCAAGGACTTCACACTTGCAAATCAAACTTTTATGGGCAAGGAAGTTGGAATGGGAATTGGAAGGAGCTTTTGCCTTGGTCCCATAGATTGTAGGCTCCACAGAGCATGAGTAACCACTGTAATGAGTTCTTAGTATCAGATTCTTCAAGATCTCTATAACAAGCAAGAAACATCTAATCTCTTAAAGATGTTTTACAGACAAGTTTCCAGGTAGAGTTAGACAGAACTTCAGGTATCTAAGAACCTACCAAATAATTTGTAAT
Source organism: Cavia porcellus (assembly GCF_034190915.1). Taxonomy (NCBI): domain Eukaryota; kingdom Metazoa; phylum Chordata; class Mammalia; order Rodentia; family Caviidae; genus Cavia; species Cavia porcellus. The sequence continues at coordinate 67,815,845 of NW_026947484.1, read as the reverse complement.
TTGGTAAGCTGCCCAATAAAATGTACAGGTTGAAATGTTTTCATAGCATTTCATTTAAAAAATCCCAGAACTAATTTCCTGCTCCTCCACATTAAGCATTAGTTTTCTGCCTACTGGGCACTCTCTGACACAAAAGATATAAAGCAAACACTTAATACGCACTACTAAGTGTGTTCTTTGAGTTAAATATTATTATTTAAAATAATAATATAGATTATAAGATTATAAATATTATTATTTAAAATAATAACATAGATTATAATAAGAAAATAATATTAGAAAATATTGCTGCCTTTTGTACATGCTAGTAGAACTCCTTTAAATCCCAAAGTCATTAAACTCTATTACTGTCTCATGAAATAAGCATACTTCAGAGTCTGAATTTCTAAATTAGATAGCAGTATGTATGTCATATCACAATTCCCACTAAAACCAAGATTAGAGTTCCATAAGCCAATATCAACTTCATTTATTTTATAGTGATACATTGCTGTGGACATGATCAGTCTCAATATAAAATAAGAGTTCAAAATTATTTAGATAGGCATAAATCCAAACACGTGCTAGATATATCTGTTTCTTGCTGCTGCTCTAACAGATTGCCACAATCCTAGAGGTGTAAACCCACACAAATTTATTCTTAACCTTAACCCTCTTAATCCAATGATACTGCTGCACCATTGTCTACTCTTCATAAATCTTGAGCACACCAGTGTACAATGTGTTAAATTATCATCACTGTGACAAAATATCTGAGAAAAGAAACTTAAAGAAAGAAAGATATATTTTGGCTCATGGTTTTGGAGGTACAGTCCACAGTCCCTTGGCTCTGTTGCTTCTGGTTCTACAGCGAAGCTGAACATCATAGTGGAGAGTGTGGAGTAAATGATGCTCACCTCAAGGCAGACAGAAAGCAGGGAAAGGTAAAGAGCCAGAGAGCACAGGGCAGGGACCAAAACAGTTCCAAGGTCATGCATCAACAAGGCCTAGAATTAGGATGTGGATATCATGGGGGCGTGTTATTCTGTCTCCCACATCAGCTGAGTCACTTGCTAATATGTGGCTTATCTTGACGTAATCCAGATTTTCAGCTACATGGAAATGAGAGAAACAACTCTTTACTTTGCACGGGAGAGGACAACTTTCCACTCTCTGAAGGTTTCATGATGGAGTCTATGAAATAAACTGACAGTAGACAGATTAGCAGAAGAAAAACCATTTTTTAACTATGTGAGTACCCCTGGAATCCTACAAAGTGTGAGTGTCAAAGAGGGACAGACAAATGATAGGTTTTTGTAGCATCCTGAGCTACAGAAGGGAATAAGGGCGTGATGCTTGCAGGAGGAGGTAGTCACAGTCACGGGAAGGTGAAGGGAGGAAATGTATAGCTCACAAGGGCGTCGTTTTTAGGTAAAGTCTCTCAGGTAGTAAAAGTTGTCCTCAGAGCATGTGGCGGCATGTGAGGAAGTCTAAGCTTGTGGTGCCCACTCTCTAGCCTCTTTTCCTATGGTGTAATTTCCCGTTTGAGCCTGTCCTTGTGTTTGGGGGGGAGAAGGAGGATACAGGAGGACCGGAGAAGGTCAGGAAGATCCTGATTCTTTAGTTCAAAGCCCTCAGCTTGCCAAAGTGCGTTACTTTGAGGGATCTTTTTATTAGCCCCAACAATTTCATGTTTCAATTCCTTCATCACCATGAGTTCTGTGAAGAACTTCAAAACAAGCTCCTGACATTCAAGATCATGAGGCAGCCCTCCTGCAAGCGAGTAGTAGTTGTGCGCTGGGAGGAGAGCCAAGAAGCCAATCCGCGCCCTCCCATGAGCCAGTGGCATGTGGGCTAGGTGACAAGAAGAGCCATAACCCCATCACCTGTAGGCAACGAGCTGATTCAGAGGCTCACAGGCAGGGATAATAGCAACTGAGCTACAAAAACAATTTAAGCTTGTACTGTTTGATCGACTTTACAGGGCTAAAGCCAGTAGTCTGAACACCTGTTTAGAGGATAACAATATGCACTATAGCAACTATGGGAGATTTCTTTCTGTCTTGTTTTTGAAATCCAATATTGTTCTCACTGTTTTGTTCTGTCTTATTATTTTGTCTTATACCCTTCAAAGAAAAAGAAAGACAATGATGCAGGAAAGAATGGAATAAAGGAAAAAATAATAAATAAAATGATTCCACCATGCAGTTCCCAGATTAATTGAGGGCAAGATGATTTTATATTCAAAGGAATCTGTAGCTTGCCTTCTACCTGCATTGCTTTAATTGAAGACACACTCAAAGCCAGTGAGTTAGCCTGTCCTGACAATTTTAGAAGTGATCCAAAGATGCTCAGGGGAGATATATTAGTTTCCTCCTAAGTGGCCATTTCTAGAGTGCTTCTCTTTCAGTTTTTCATACAGACATAATATTAAAAATCGAAGCAGAGAGATCATCTAAAAATAAGCTCAGTTTTCCAAGAACAGTTAATTCTTAGAACTTGGAACAGGTCCTCAACTCTCTGGAGCAAGTATGTGCAACCTACCTAGTCTGCAGAATGCCCATCAAAATATTTGAAGACCCTATAACAACTTGATTTGGAATGAATGATAGATATGATTAAGGTTGTTTGGAAAGCACAAATCTATCACAACAGAAACCCTCGTTTGACCTCTGAAGTGGGAATTATGTGGTAGGGAAAGTTTGATCCTTCCAATATTTAGAATCTTGTTTCTTAAGAAGCAGGAGTTGAGAGTAAGAGGAAGAGTGGTGTGTGTGTGTGTGTGTGTGTGTGTGTGTGTGTGTGTGTACAGGTGTGTGTGTGTGTGTGTGTGTACATGTGTGTGTGTGTGTGTGTGTGCTAGGAGGGAAGTCTGAAATTAACAGTGATATGGGTTTGAAGAACTTGGATCCACTCTCAACTCCTGATATGTAAAAACAACAACAGTATGGAACGGGGAAACTTGAGGATTTCCTACCTCACTTTTATGAAAAGGCAGACATTCACATAATTTGTAATATATGAAAATCTTTACTTTTCCACTTTTAAAGGACAGAAAGGCATAAAACTCTCTCTCTCTCTCTCTCTCTCTCTCTCTCTCTCTCTCTCTCTCTCTCTCTCTCCAGCATCTGTCTGTATGTCTGTGTGTATGATAGTGGATAAGTCTATTCTCAGTTACTGATTGATAACAGAAATTTTAAGTCAAGTGACTTCTTTACAAACTGTATGACAAAGCAGGCACCTGTCAAACATGTTGAAAGCTTTAGTTTTTATAAAATTGTGCAGGAAGTTATTTTTACAAGGGATATAAGACATGTACTCAAGTAGTTCTGGCCCACTCAACTAAAAGTATGAGGCTCTATTTCCTACTGTTTTCATATGGGGAAAGTGTTTTGAATTCCACATACTGTTTTTCCCCAATCAGTTCTAAATAACATTCCTAAAAATAGCATGAAACTGGTGTATTTTATTAGTTTAAAGAGCTGTGTTCTACACATGTCTTTGGCAGGTTGACCAGAGCCCAGGACAGCTGGCTCAGACTTGCCGGTGCACACACACCTTTGGAGGGTGGAGTAATCAGCAAACCAGCACTGTGTACGCATCTGAAGCAGTAGTAAGGAGCCAGCAATGGGCTCTAGTGAACTCTACCAACAGATGACCAGTACCAGCCCCCACATTCAGAGAAGATCAGCTCCACATCCAGCACCATTCCCATGGCCGATGTGGCTGGAGGACACAGCACATCTCGGATCTGACCTGGACACTATCACAGAACTGTAAATTGGTATTCCTTTCCTATCTGGCTGGGTCTTGTCTTGTTTTGTTTCCTGTCTTGTGGCTGTTTTTGTTTTGGAGTTTTGTTTTTCTTTCCTTTTTTTTCCCTCTCCTTCTCTGTTCTCTTTCTCCCTTTTTTTCTTCTTTCTCTTTTTCTTTTTTTTTACTGTTTATGTTTCTTACTATTCTTTTTCATTTTCTTCCATTTGTACTCTATCTTCAATTTGAATTTAAATTTTCTTGAATTTAAATTTTCAAGCAAATAAACATCGTCTCTTCCCTTTCAGATTACTCCTTCACATTTTATTTCATTCTTTCCCACCTGTGTCCTCCAGTTTCCCAAAACTTGGGTGGTCATCCTTTGATCTCCAACTTTGACGTTACTACATTTGATCTCATTCTTCAGTTTATCCTGTTCTCTACCCATCTTAACCCCCAAAGAAGGGTAAAGTCACTCCACTGAGGGGAAAGTCACTTCATACAAGTAAATGATATATGCTATATACCTGGAGTTTATTTATTATGTAACTTTAGAGTTTGTTTCTGTGGTTGGGGGTAGGTAGCAGGTTAACGGTCACCATAGTTTGTCAGTAGTTAAGCTGTCCCTGAAACTATTGTTATTACAAACTGTACTGCTTTAACTAGGATGTCATACATGTTATAATCGTTTTTCTCTCCGGTATGATAACTCTGAGATGGTTTGAGGTCATAATCATCACCACAGCCCAGTACCAAAAGATTGGGTGCGGAGCTAAATAGTAACTTTGCATCCTTTACAAATTTGGAAGGTAGATTATTGGGATAGCTATAAAGAACCGCCTGCATCTAGAGGACATCCCTGAAGAAAGGACATCTAGGCAAGCCTTGATACTCGTGATAAAGCTAGCTCTCATTAGAAATTGTCAAGCATCAACATGGAAAACAAAATAAAGTAAAAAAGAGAAACTGAGAAATGATAAAACACAGAAGAAAAATGTCCCACCCAGAACAAGCCCAGAACACTATGAAATTTTCTGAAATGATGGCAACAGAAGTGAAAAAAAAGAAGTGGAGAATAATCTCCCTGGTACAAAAAGATATGATACTTATAAAAAAATATTAGAGAAGAACACAATGTAAGAATAGATGAGCTAAGAAAAATGATGGAAACAAAAGGAATAGCCCACATAGGAAAGAAATGGAATCCATAAAACAGATCCAGAGATTAAAACCTCCACTGACAGTGTATGCAACAGACTGAATGAAGGAGAGGATAGATTATCAGATCTGGAAGACAGAACTGCAGCTAGTGATTATGAAAAGAAATATATCTTAAAATTAGCAAAAGACCGTGAAAAAAATCAATCCACAAACTGCAAGATGAAGCAAAGGAGAATAACATAATATTGATTAGGATCAACAAAAAAACTGGAGACAGTACAAATGCCATAAAAAAAAAACCTCTTCACAGAAATAATGGCAGGATACTTTCTAAGTGTGGATAAAGAATTTGACTTATGAATAAATGCAGGATATAGAACTCTAAACAGCCATGAACAAAATAAAACTACACCAAGGGGGGGCTGAGGATTTAGCTCAGTGGCATAAGTGCCACCTGCCAAGCACTAGGTTACAAGTTCAAACCCTGGAACAAAAAAAAAAAAAAAAAAAAAAAAAAAACTACACAAAGACATATAATAATCAAGATTCCAGAAATTCAGCACAAAAACAGAATATTAAAAGCTGTTAGAGAAAAAAAAAAAAAACAGATCACCTATCAAGGAAAGCTCATCAGAATCATGGCAGACTTCTAACATAGACCCTAAAGTCAAAAAGACCTGGAGAGGAGTATTTCAGGTCCTGAAGGAAAACACTTTCCAACCCAGATTGATATACCCTGAATTAATTTCAGAATTAATGGACAAATAATATACTTTCATGAAAAAGAACAACTGAAGAAATTCACAAACACGAAGCTAACTCTACAAAGAGTAAAAAATCTACATTGAAAATTATAGTACTCTGAAAAAGGAAATTGAAGAAGGTATCAGAAAATGAAAAGCTCTCCTTTGCTTATGGATAGGAAATCCAACAGTGAAAACAGCCATGCTCTCAAAATTGTTATACAGAGTTAATGCAACACCATTAGCATACCTCATAGAAATAGAGAAAACATTTCCAAAATTTTTTGGAGCCAGAAGAAACTTAGATTAGCAAAAGCAATTCTGGGCAACAAAGGCAAGGCAGGAGGCATCACAATCTCTGACTTGAAATTACACTACAAAGCTACTGTGATAAAATCAGCATAGTACTGGCAATAAATAAAATAACTGATCTGAGAATCATGGAACAGATTAGAAGAGGAAGACACAACTCCAAACACACTTAGCTACCTTACCTTTGACAAAGGGGCCAAACATGTTCACTGGGAGAAAGACAGCCTCTTTAATAAATGGTGCTAGAAAACTGGCTCTCTATATGCTGAAGACTAAAACTAGACCCATGTTTATCACCATGCACTAAACTAAAGTCAAAATGGATCAAAGATCAAAATATTAAAACAGAAACACTAAATCTATTGGAAGAAAAAGTAGGTATAAATCTTGAAGACATAGGAGTAGGCAGAAAATTCATGAATAAATTCCAAACAGCATAGGAAACACTTCAAAGACTCAACAACTAGGATCTCATCCTATTAAAAAGCTCTCACACATCAAAATAAATCTTCAACTGAGTGAAAAGACAACCCACAGAGTGGGACAAAATTTTTTAGCCATCTGTCCCTCAGACAAAGTTTCTATCTAGAAAATATTAAAAAATTTTAAAAAACAGACTCTCCGAAATTCAAAGACCCATTCCAAAAATGGGCATCTGAGATGAATATGCACTTCTCAGATGAAGAAGTACAAATAGCAAATAAATGTATTAAAAATGTTCAATATCATTGGTCATTAGAGAGATTCAAATTAAAACAACACTGAGATTCCATTTCACCCCAGAAAGAATGGCTGTCATCATGAAATCAACAATAACAAATGCTGGAGGCACTGTGGGGAAAAAGGAACCTCTCCCCACTGTTGGTGTGAGTGTAGGCTGGTGCAGCCACTATGGAAATCAGTGTGGAGACTCCTAAAAAACTGGAATTAAAGGTCCCATTTGATCCAGCTAGTCCCCTTTTCCCAGAAGAATGAAAAACATCATACCCACAACAATATATATGCACCCATGTTTACAGCTGCACAATTTGTAATAGTTAAATCTTGGGAAAAAACCCAAATGAGAATGGATTTTTTAAAATGTGGGATTTTTATACAATGGTGTGCTACTCAGCCATAAAGAAGGATAAACTGGAGACTTATAGGTAAATGGATGTAACTAGAGACCACACTCATAAGTGAAAAAATCAGCCTCACATGTGTAAACATTGTGTTGTCTCCTTAGTGTAAGAAGCTGAAAGAGTAAATAACATACAAAATGTACAACAAATATTTGGAAATGGGAAGAAACGTTTCGAAAATGAGATGGAGAAAAGGAAGGGAAAAGCAAAAAAAAAGAACAAAAAACCCAAAACAACAACAAGTATATATATATAAAACTTAAGATAATTATACTACTAATTTCTCTTAGTTCATTAAAAATAAAGTTTGTGCTTATATTTCTTGATCAGTTTTTCATGCCTATGTCTTCTATGAGCAACTGCTTTGAAGATAACAATACACAATGTGTTAACCATTGTTAGTCTCTAGTATTTTGTTTTGAAATTCCATATCATTTTTATTGTTTTTTCTTTAAAAAATAAAAGAGTTGGGTTCCTGAAATACAAATTATATATTTTTTAAATCAAGTTGAGTGTTAGTATTCCTAGAGAGCCCACTTTGTAGAGAAATGAGTATGTGTGTTTTAAAATCGGAGCTCACCTGCATTGCTTTCAGTACATAATAGAGAAACTGAGAAACAAAAGACAACTGATTGGCTGGAAAACCCAGCAATTATAACACTGGGAAGAGACCATGAAAATTTTATCAACTTCCTTCCCAAAATCAGAACAATTTTTATTAAAGTTATTTACTATGTACTTAAAATCTTTTCTTAAGAGCCTTTTGATTACCTAAGGCAGTTTTTCAAACACAAATTACCTGGAAACTTATTTCAGCTGTGCACTTTGTTGTGTCTTATGTTTACCCTTAGTTACCGACAGGTTTTCCTTTGTTTACTGTGTGATTGAGTCTTCTCCAGACCTTCTCCGCGGCAGTGGGGAAATCACCCACACTAGACAGAACATTTAGATTTGCTACTTTTAAACTCAAGGATTAGCTCTGCACTTGGGGAATCTTAGCGTACATCAAACTCACCTACAGAATCCTGTGATTTAATTTCGCTTATGAGTTTAAAGGGCTTACAGCTGTCTTCGCAGTTAAAGGAGGATTTACTGAAACGTTGCCCTCCCTGATGGCAGAGACAATACCCCAACCGGCAGGACTTTGGAGCTCCCAGGAGAAGGGGTTCTGACCAAGGAGGAAGAAATTAGCGCATGCACACAAGCACACCGTGGTCTGAGACTTTCAGAAAATGCGGATCCAGAGGGAAATCTTTGAGCATAAATTACTTTGGTTTTGTTTTGTTTTGTTTTGTTTTTCCAGATCTTGGCTGGAGAGATTTATGTTCTTTTACAAGCACAGCTGTGGAGTTTCTAGGGGAATTTCTTGCTCTTTTTAATTTTTGCATATCAGCCAGAAACCAAGATCGAAGCACCAAATGTGGTATCGCACTCCCCACAGATGATGTGCGTGGATGTTGCAGAGGACACCCAACCAGGAGCTGATTAAAATCCAGGGTGGGGATGCTGACAGCCAGGCGGGGCCACTGGGGGCACGTTGAGGGGAAGACAGCAGAACAGGTGCGACAAGGGCTTTGTTTGTGGTTGTTCTGCTGTTGTTACTCCTGTTTGTTTAGTTCTTTCTGTGGCTTTAACCATTTGTATAAACATGTCAAAATTAATGGGCCTTCTGTTAGCTCAGTTACACTGGTGAAATAAATATGTTACATGAAAAAAAAATCAGTGCACAAACTTGAGATTAATCACTGCTCTTCCTGTAACTAGCTTTGTGACCTCAGTGCGTGATTTAGTTTCTACTCCTTTCTTTTTTCTAAGTTAATCTAAATAAGCCCTCTGACTTCTTCTGCTTTCAGATGTTAATAGTTAAAATGTTTGCAGAGTACTTGCAATGGCCTGGGAACTATTCCAGGCATTTCCATCTTCACAAACACTAGGGAAGCAGGTAACAGTATTATTCATATGCAGTGGAGACAGAGAAGTCATTTAGCCTAGAAGTCCTGTCTTCCCTGCCTTGCTCTCCCACCACTTCACACCCACTCACTGTCTCATCTAACCTCTTGAAAGCCTTTGACCCTCCTATAAGCAATCCCTGCCCTTTGCGCTCATGATACTCTGCTCACCCGGTTTCCCTTTAATTTCTCTAAAATTCCTCCTCAGTCTCAGCTGTGGGCTCTTTCTTAAGTGATGGTGTTGGTACTTGATTTAAGACCCTCTTGTCTTCTTTGTCTCCACACTCTGGAAAATTTTGTCTTCTCTACATAGCTGCAGATTACCACCTGTGTTAATGGTCCCAGTAAACTGTCTAAGGCTCCGTTCTTCCTCTTGAGATTCAGAGCCATATGTTCACATATTCATTGTCTATTCAGCTACTGCCACATTTTATTGTGATGTATGTATCACTTTCTCCAAAACTGCTTCTTCTTTATTTTCTATTTCAGTGCAGTCTACCTCAATAAAATCTAGACACTATGTCCTGCCTCTCAGTTCCTAAGTGGGGAATATTTTAGTTCATTCATTACTGTATATCCAGCACTTAATAGGGATTCAATATATATTTAAGGAATGAATTAATATTTCATAATCAATACTTGTTTTTTTAATGCTGGGTTATCAAATCCATAACATACCAGGTCAGTGCTTTACCACTGAGCTATAACTCGAGCCCTAATTTTTTATTTTAATGCCACCATTATTTGACTTCTGTTAAAAGAACCAAACCAGTACCTATTAATTCTTCCTTATCTTCCAGAAAGAATCTTTTTTCTGCCATATGACTAAAATAATATTATTACATTGCAACCTGAACAGGTCATTCTCCTTTGTCATATTTATTTTTGTAACTTTCAGTATCTTAGTAAATGATCTAGTATATAGCAGCATTCAGTAATATTGTTGATTGATAAGTTATGAATTTTTTGTGCTAGTGGTACATAAATTATCAAAATTTGTCTTTTCACTATGTGTGACACCAAACACAACCAGTGGATCATATAGGACCTGAGGCTCCTCGGCTTCTGAAATCACCCTACGAGGGCATTGGTCTTCAACTCCATTATCTGATGACCAGCCAGTGTCTCTGATGAGGAAAGGAATTCCTGTAGTTTTTACTGGTCACCCTAAAGGAAGGGAAGGAACGTGAAAGGAAAAGTGAAAGAGTTTTGGCCCAAGACGGACACTGTACCTGGAAAAGCCTCAGCTGGAACCAAGGAGTCCTATCTCGCCCACCCCTAGGAATCTACCTCTGGTGCCAAACTAGTGCCAATGGGCTACCTGCGCATCCCTAATGCCCCCTCAGGCCCCACCCCTAACCTAAGCTACATATAGGCCCCCACTCCACATGTTCTATGGAGAGATCGCCGACCCTGGGGTGGAGAAGCTGCACCCCAGGGGACCAGGGGTGTCTCTCCCTGCATTCTCAAAATAAAGGTCATTTATATTTCATACTTCTTATCTTTTCAGCTGCTGCCGGTCCATCACAGTTCTATCATATGATTCCCTGGCCGGGAACAGCAGATGAGAGACTCCTGGGCCTGGTTCCCAGTTTGAGACCCCTGCCGTTCAGGACCAGGACCGGACTGCATCCTGCATTAATTCCTCACTTCTACACTCAGAGCTGTAAGCTTGTCACTGCCGGTTCGCAAACAACACCGACCCAATTTACCACAGTTGAGCCACCCCTGGAGATTGTCACTGGGCAAGGCCCCAGGCGGGTTTTCTCCCCCTTTCTGTGGGTTCACATATAGCTCTCATGTCCTCACCCCAGGCAGGGTCTTTCTGGGCAACCTGTGTCCACCCTGGACGAGCCCACACTGAGAGACCCTCATGTCCTTCAGAGCTTTTTAAGTTCTCACAGGCAGAGCTGTTACTAGACCCACGTGGAAGTCCACTCATAATATTGGTGATGGCCAATTATTAGGAGTTTTGGGGCCATATAAGATAGCCGATTGGTCTGGAGTGCAAAGTGCCGACTTTGAACTTGGCAGACCATGGTCTGTTGCCTCATCTGGCTGTAATTCCATGGGCTAGACCCCACATCAGATTTTATCTTGGGGACCACTTCCTATCCCCCCAAAAAAACTATACCTATCTATGGCTTATCACACTGACAAGTTTACAAAACTCTCTATTTTTAAGCCTTTGTTTTGAGAACGTGTCCTTTTCTGCCAGCATCCCCATCCCTTTGTCTCCTTGCTGCTTCCCCTCCCCCTGCCCCGCCCACTGTGTGCTGGCCCATTCCCCACCGGGGTGGGGGGTGAGCCCGGACAGTGTTGAGAGATACTTGTAGGACTACTTTAAGCTTTGGGCTTTCATGCCACCTCCTCCCAACTCCACGCGCAGTGTCTCGGCTCTCATGCCACGTTCCAGGTCCATGCGTGGGTTCGGCTTTAACACCGCGCCCTAATCCACACACCCCTCGAGCACCGCCTCCACCTTACGCATTTCCCGGGGCAGTCCCAGCCCGCCCCAGCACACGCTAGCTACCTCCCGATGCTCGCCCCGCCCCCACGCTGGGCATGCCCTGCCAGCGTTCCACAACACAAACACAGATAAACAGCAGCTTAGGGCTCCGCTCAGACATGCTATTTTTTTTTTTACAATTCAGCTCCTCTCAGAGATACTATTTTTTTTTATTATAATTCTCAAACCATTTAATCAAGGTTAATAGCCACCTGGTAATTTTACCAGCATTGTTTATCAATCAAAGCCTTCACTAATCTCCTGTTTTAACAACTAAAATTGGGAGGTATTTTTAAATTCCTTTTTGCTATAAACCACCAATAATGTTCTATGTTAAGCTTACTGCCTATATTATACTGTATTGTCATTTGTAAATTCCTTTTGCTGTGGACCACCAGTAATATTCTATGTTGGGTTTACTGCCTGTATTGTACTGTGTTGTCACCGATCTCCTGTTTAACAACTAAGGTTAGAAATAATTATGGATTCCTTCTGCTGGGAACCACTGGCTCTTTTCCAGGACAGGGGTTGTGTGATATATGCAAAACCAGCACTGCGGCACAAGCCAAACTTAAACCTTTTCCCAGCCTATATAACACCGTAGCTGATTTCTCTCCTAAATAAAAGAGTAAAAATTAATAAACAGGCCATCCTCTAAAAATCAAATGACATTAGACATTTTAATAGCATAAAGAGATACATATATATATATATATATATATATATATGACATAAATAACATGTCAGTTCCTAAAGTTCTCTAGATCTTGTCCACCTTATGGGAAGTCATTACTAAAGTTATAAATACCCTGTTGAATCCTGCATACTTACTTAATTCTACAGATACCTTCTACTGTAGTCCAAATCCCAAACAAAAAGGCAAAACTTGACCTTCTAACCTTACAGAGATCTTAATATGACTTTTCATATTTTCAACAGAGATACCACTTGTGACACTTGGAGTTCTGAGACAGGTAAACCTACACAAGGTAGAGCTGCACCCCCCCCCCATAGACCACGCTCAAATGCAGCAAAAGACATTGGGCAAGAGAGTGCCCCATCTTGGCGTTCTTTGAGACCTTACTCCAGGGCTACTGGACTGTCCTAGCCACCAGGGAGTGGGTAAGCCATCCTAACTTCTAGCCCTCACAGGAAATGCCAGCACTGCCAAATTTTTCTCTGACAGATAAAATTGCTGCCAAAGACTGACAGGGCTCAGGGCCAACAGCCCCCTTTGTGGGTGTCCATCTCAGAGTCCAAGTCACACTAAAACTCTCAGGTAAGACATTCTCTATATTTATGGACATAGAGGCCATATACACAGAGTTCTTCCTGAGTTTTCAGGATGCTATAGTAAGTCCTCAATCTCTATGATGGGGTATTGATGGTCAACCTATGCCATTTATAAACAGGGCCTATTTCATACAAGTCCCAGTCCTAAATCTTAAAATGCCTTTTATACAGGCTGACTTAGACACACTGAGACCTCAACAGCTTACTCCTGTTATCACTAGTAAACCTCTCCTCAGTGATATAAGACCACCTCCTTCCTTTCTTATTCACCAATTTCTCAGGCAACCCTGGTCAAGACTGACAGATACACTTTGTCTTCTCACTTTGTTTATACTTTTTCCCTTTCCCTCAACCAGGGACACTGCTGATATACTTGCTAAAGTTCTGTTACAGCAAATCATTCCAAGGACTACAACCAGGTTACAGCAACCCATACCTGATATTCTTGGCAACCTCAACAGAAATCAAAGTTGCTAGACTGCCATTCTGGTTTCACATCACTCAGGCCCTAGATCTAACCATCTGTTGCCTACTCATTTCTGCCTTACCAAGGCCTCGTAGCCATGAATCTCAGGCTGTCATATTTTGTTACCCAATTTGGTTTCTAATTTCTTATTCTTTTACAGCAGGACTCTTAACAATATTTCCTAAAGACTCCAATATCATGCATACCAGAGACAAGTCTTACTTACCTACCCTTTTAACTTTTACTCTTTCAGATGGGGGAGTAAGCACCTCTCATAACTTCACTCCTTCTAACCCCCACATTTATTTTTCAGAATTCTGCCTTACCATGCAAATGTTTCTATCTCAACATGGTCCTGATATAATGACCTATCTAAATCAAAGGCACCTTTCCTTCTATCACACCTGGGTCCTTAAATATGACAGTGCCATGCCTCCTTATAACATCCTGTCTCTTTGTTTTTCCAGTCTAACATATGTGCATTCACCAGTGAAGTTGTCCTGGCTAAAACACCTGGCACCAGCTTCTATCTGGGCATCAACTGTCATCTCGTCGACTCCCCTAGACCCCAGTACAGTGCCCTCTGCCAGCAGTAAGCAGTTAAAGAGAGAGTTTTGGCCCAGGCCGGACACTGCAACTGGAAAAGCCTCAGCTGGAACCAAGGAGTCCTATCTCCCCCACCCCTAGGAATCTACCTCTGGCACCAAACTAGTGCCAATGGGCATCCCTAATGTCCCCTCAGGCCCCACCCCTAACCTAAGCTATATATAGGCCCCCACTCCACATGTTCCATGGAGAGATTGCTGACCCCAGGGTGGAGATGCCACGCCCCAGGGGATCAGGGGTGTCTCTCCCCGCATTCTCAAAATAAAGGTCATTTATATTTCATACTTCTTATCTTTTCAGCCACTGCCAGTCCCCCACAGTTCTATAAAAAAAAAAAAAGAACAATAGAGAAAAGAAGGATGAGCACAAAGAGCACAGAACTCTAATAAGTGAAAAATAGTAGACAGTGATCAGGCATTTATGATACAGGACCTAATGGTAATCAGTACAGACTGAACCATTAGCATGTCTCTGGTGATGTACTTCTAGAAAGACTATAGGTTTACACTCCAATTCAGCCACCATTTGTTGAAATTCTGTATGCATCTCACCAGCCACACATGGAAATGTCTTCTGAAAGAGTTCAGTGTTTGGATTTCTATTTGCCTTTCAGGGAGGCTTTCTCGACAATCTGAGGTTTAGAAAAATCTTCAAGATCAACACCATATTATCAGCCCCATAACCAAGTCTTCCCCAGTTCTGATCAACTTAACATAAACCTCATCAAGTTCAGAACTGCATAATCTCCCAAATGCGTGTTTTTAAAAGCTTTGCGAATTTTTCTTGTTCAATAAAGAATGCAAAGTTTGGTAACTGTAAGTCATCAGTGAAGCATCAGACAGTGCCATTTCTCAAAAGTGCCATTTTTGCAAAGCACTCCATTACCCCTGTCATTTGGAAATGAAGGCCACATTTTTGTGTGACATACAGAACAAATTGCACCAGACAAATAAAAGCACCTGGGTGACTGCTCCCTTCAGCTGGGTTCCTGCAGTTCCTCTTAGTTGATATTCACTTTCTCTGACTTCTTTTTGTTATTTTTTAAATTCAAATTTCACATCTCAAAAGAAAGTAACTTAGACTTTGAAAGACCATGAGAATTATATGGAATCCAAAGAGCTTCAGTTCACCAGGCAGCTTCCCAGCCATGTGAGCCTCTGTTGGCTTTCACATGGTTTGTGGTCCACCATGTAGGCAACAAGGTGGCAAGTTTGCAGGCAATGTAAATTTTAAAACGTGCAATCACCAAATAAAAGGTAGTCTGCTTTTTAAGAAAATCAACCTGTTTTAAAACCACTGAAGTTTGGAATTAACTGTTGGCTTGAACAGAAGAAACACCTGAAGCCTTGAGGCAGTTTGGCTTTTAGAAATCCACACACACACTTGAATATTTCATGTGGATGGAATTTTTAAAGAACATATCAGTTCTCCAAATGAGTGAGATGCCTCCCATTGACCTTCAGCATGGGCCTTTTGCATTCCAGCTGGAGGATGAGAGTGGGGTAGAGTCTAAACTTCGCACACCTGCTTCGCTGGTGAGCGCAGGTATCATACTCTGAAAGTCAGTGAGGTCTCTAAGTCAGGAATAAAAAAATAACAATAAAAACAACAGTACTAAATTCTAACGTTTATTATATTATGTGTTGGGGACCATGCTAAGCACTTTATCTGGATTATCAATTGTTTTAATCCCATCAACTCTTTTGTATGGGTTGCTTTTATTCTATTTTATAGAAGAGAAAGTGGAGGGCTCAAGAAGCTACCTGTCAGTAACTAGCAAATGAGTCACATCCCCAGCCCTTATTGTATATTTTTATTTTGAGACATGAGCTCACTGAGTTGCCCAAGTCACCTCAAACTTGCGATACTCCTGCCTCAGCCTCCTGAGTAGTTGGATTGTAAGTGTTCGGCACCATGCGCAATTCTGACTTACATACACTACATTTTGGAGAAGTTTTAGGCTCACAGTAAAATTGAGTGGGAAGTACAGAGAGTTCCCAAATACCTTACGCACTCATGCACAGCATTCTGTGCAATAGATACCCATTTGTTATAATCAATGTGCGTACTTTGATAGCATCACTCAAAGTCTGTAATTTCCACAGCAGTCACTCTAGGTCATGTACATTCTACATATGGATTGCAACCTAAAAAAATAACCTATGCTCTACCCATTCATCCTTCTCTCAACTTTTACAATCTTTGATCATTTTCCTGTCTGCCTACTTATTCTGAGAATGTCATGCAGTTGGAAACTTACACATAAGGCCTTTTTCATATTGACTTCTTTTTGCTTAATAATATGCACTTAAGTTTTCTTCCTTGTTTTAATGGCTTTATATCCTATTTATTTATTTTTTTAATTTTTTTATTTTTGGTACCAGGGATTGAACTCTCGAGCTTGCACTTGCCAGGCAGGTGCTTATGCAACTGAGCTAAACCCCCGGCCCCAATATCTCATTTATTTTTAATGCTGAGTAATATTTCATCCTCTGGGTGTATTAGAGCTCATTTTCTATTCACCTACTGAAGGTCATCTTGGCTGCTTCCAAGTTTGGGCATTAAGGCTAAAGCTGCTAAAATTATCAACATGCACATTTTTGGTTTTGTTTTGTGTATATATGTTTTTAACTCTTTTGGATAAGTACTAAGGAGTGTAATTGATAAAAGTATGTTTGATTTATAAGACACTGCCAGAAGGTCTTCTAACATTCTGTAGTATTTTGCATTCCCTGTGGTCCAATGGGTGAATCTTTGCTTCTCCACAGCCCCTCCAGCATCAGTGGTTTCAAGGTTTTAGATTTCATCCATTTTAACAGGAGTGTGACACTGTCCCACTGTTATAGTTTGCAATTTCCTAGTGACAAGTGACACTGGGATCTTTCGGCATGCTTGTTTGCCATCTATGTATCTTCACTGGTAAAGTATTCAGATCTTTTGCTCATTTTCAAATAAAGTTTTTGGGCCAGGGATTTGGCTCAGTGGAACAAGCACCTGCCTGGCAAGCACAGTCTTGAGTTCAACCCCAGTACAAAAAACAAACAAACAAAAAAATCAAATAAAGCTTTTATTTGGTTGTTAAATTTTAAGAGTTCTTTGTATATTTTGGAAAACAGTTTCTATCAAACATGAATTTTATAAATATTTTCCCCCAGCCTGTCTGTTGCCTTGCTTGACAGTGGCTTTTACAGAGCAAAAGCTGCTTATTTTTTCACAGATTGCACCTCTGGTTTTACAAATAAAAAGTCTCCATCAAACACAAAGTCATCTAGGTCTTCTGTGTCATTTTCTAGAAGTTTTATAATTTTGAGTTTTCTATTTACGTGTATAATCTAGTTTGAATTGTTTTTGAAAGTTGTAAGGCCTTCAAGGGTTATAAAGTCAGCCAGGCAAGGTGGTAAAACCCCACATTCCCAGCAGTCGGAGAAGCCGAGGCAGAGGAATCACAAGTTTAAGTTCACTGGGCAACTGAGAAACTGGGGTGAAGTGCAGGGTGGAGGCCCTGGGTCCAATACTCAGTACCACAAGAGAACAAAAAGGGTTGGGGAGATATAGTAAGGACCTTCTTCGTCTTCTTCTTCTTCTTCTTCTTCTTCTTCTTCTTCTTCTTCTTCTTCTTCTTCCTCTTCTTCTTCTTCTTCTTCTTCTTTTCTTCTTCTTTTCTTTTTCTTCTTCTTCTTCTTCTTCTTCTTCTTCTTCTTCTTCTTCTTCTTCTTCTTCTTCTCCTTCTTCTTCTTTGTCTTTCTCTTCTCTTCTTCTTCCTCTTCTTTTCTCCTTCTTTTTTGTATACAGTTATGCAGTTGTGCATCATTTGTTGAAAAGACTTTCTTTTCCCTGCTACATTGCCCTTTTTCCTTTTACAAAGGTCAGCTGATTGTATGTGTGTAGGCATATTTCTGGACTTTCTAATTTTTCCTATTGATCTACTTGTCCAGTCTCTTGTCAGTACCACACTGTCTTGATTATTGTTTGGCTACTCTGGATTTTTTTCTATATAAGTTTTCAATAGAGTCTGTCAATAAAACAATAGCTTTTGTCAGTTTGTCTACAAAATAACTCACTGGAATATTGACTGGGATTCTGTTAAATTTATAAATCACACTGGGAAAAACTGACTTCTTATGAATATTGATTTTTCCTTCTTATAAACATAAAGTGTTGCATGACACAATTTTACTTCTCTGATTTCTAACATCAGAGTTTTACATTTTTCCCACATATATCTTGCATATATTTTATTAAATTTTTAAGCAAGTGTATCATTTTTGACAATGCTGATGTAATGGGCACTGTGTTTTTAACATAAACATTTCACTTATTCATTACTTGTCTATAGATATGCAATTGCAAAGCCAGGTGTGGTGGCACACACGTACAATCCTAGAATCAGGGAAGCTTGAAAGGGAACGTTTTAGCTCAGACTGGGGAGCTAAGTGACTTAGAGAGTCTGTCTCAAAATAAAATAAAATGAAAGAGTCTGGGGTGTAGCTCAGTGCAAAGGCCGTGGGCTCAGTTCTTAGTACCTCATCATTTCTGTTGCAACTGGCTTGTATATTTACTTTTTATCTTGCAACTTTGCTATAACCCATATTTATTTCAGGAGAATTTTCTTTGTTTTTTTTCCTTTGTTTTGACAAAAACAATTATGTCACCTAGCAATTAAGACAATTCTATTTTCCTTCATCTCTCTCTCTGTATGTCTTTTATTCTCTTTTCCTGTCTTAATGTGTTACCTGCAGAGATATTTTTAGTCAAATTGAGAGAACTCTCAATTTTTAATTTGTTGAGAATTTTTTCATACATATTCACTGGATTTTTCTTTTTTATTGCACATCACTTCTTCATTACACTAATCTGGAGAAAAGGATTTAATTCACCTACAGTTACACCCAGAATGAGTATTGGCCCCATGTGATAGGGCCAAGCCAACTGGACATGATTCAGAAATCAAACATAGTGAGGCACACTTAGACATGATCAAGAAGCATTTTCACTGCCACCAAAACAAGGCAGGATGCACTTCTACCCAGAGAGGCCAGAGTTTATCTTATACTGGTGTGAGGAATGGCCTATTTTCTGATGACCACATGTGGACATATTCAACTGCCACTGGAAGCCCCTGAAGGGTTTTTGTTCAGTTACATAATTTTTCTTTTGTAGAACAACTTAACACATAAACTTAATTCAGAATTAAGCCCAACCTTGTGGAACCAGCTCCTCTAGGGTGAGGGAAGAATCACCATGCAGGTTCCATTCTCTCCCACAGGAATGACAAGAGCTCACTGATGGTGACCTGACCCTCGAGGAATGCAGGGGCAGCTCCTGGGAGCACGGTGTGCTCGCTGGCTTCTCCTCATGGTTCATACCTTGGCATGGTTCATCCCCATCCCTGCTCAAGCAGGTCTTTAGTAAGCAAAGCAGAAGCATTGGGAAAAACAGTTACTACCTCTCAACTCTCCTGGATAAGAAGAGCCTTGGACTGAGACTTGTGTCCTGGAGGTCCTGTTCTGACTGGATTCTATCCAGGGATGGGTGCAGGAGTCAAAGTGCTAAAATGAAAATGGGAGCCAGCAGTTCCCATCCGCGACCACAACCGATGTGGGCAGTGTGACAGGGGAGGAGGAATGGCTGGGCAGGGGTAGGAGGCTGCCGGGTGATCTTCACTTCTTGGCCTTGCCCTGGGCAGCCACAGCCTCCATGGCTCTCCCCACAGTCTCTTCATCCCCTAGGAACTGCACGGGCTTGAAGGCCTTTAAGGTCTTACCCAACTCAAAGAGAGTAAGAATACCAGTTGGCAGGTTCAGCTCCCTGAGGTTCAGAGAAGCCCTCCAGATGTTTGTCTATACCCCAGAGACTGTTGCCGTGCACTGCAATCAGGACCCTTTTCCCTGCCTAGATCTGGGGGAAAGGCAGACTCTGGCTGGAGTGTCTCTCAGACTCCCACGGGAAAGCAGCTGATCTCCAGTGAGGTCTACACACCTACTATGATCCTTGATGATGGTGCTAGAAAGACCAGTCAGGCTCTGCTGGAGGGGGGTGGGGGCATCATACAAGCCCCTCCAGACCCACACCCAAGCCTCACCGTGCTGGGCAGCAGTTTCTGCTTCATCAAGACCAGTCAGACCCCCACAGTGCTGCTCACTGAGACACCAAGCTCTCACCACTGGTGCCCACATCTGGTCAGTGGCATCCAGTGCTGTGCAGAGGGTCTGGATTGCTCTTTTCTGCAGTGAGGCGAAGCAGATGTCCAATTCATAGCCAGTGTCTCACAGCACCTGCCTGCCGCGCTTTGCCTCTCCGTGGTTCACTAAAGCAGTTCTCCAGGTTCCAGGCATTCTGGGCTCTGGCTGTGCCAGATCAGCTCCAGCTTACAGGCGGCCATGGTGACAAGTCAGGGATGCGGTGCAGACCGGAGCTGGCTGAGATCTGGTGGCAATCCCTACACTGGGTTTTTCAGACATTTGTTCCACATCTCCTGATATGACCAAGTGATTTTTCTTTGTTAGCCTATTGACGTGACGGACTACAGTGATAGTTTTTCTTTTTTCTTTTTCTTTTATTTTGGTGCCAGAGATCAAACTCACCACCTGGTGCTTGCCAGGTAGGCCACTAACACCACTGAGCTAAATCCCTGGGCAGTAATTGTTTTTCAAGTGTTGAACCAGTTTTGTGTATTTATAGATAAAATCCATCTGGCTGTTTTGTATAATTCATTTTATACATCATGGGATTTAATTTACTCATACTATGTTTTTTAAAAATTTATGTCCATGAGAGATATTATTTTTTAATTTTCTTTTTTTAATAATGTCTTTGTCTGGTCTTAACACAAGGGTAGAGCTGGCCTTTTTGAATCCATTGGTATTTCTTGTGCTTTTATTTTCTGGAAGAGTTTATACAGACTGTTATAATTACTTCCTTAAACATTTGCTAGAATTTACCAGTGAAGCCATGTGGGCCTGGTACTTTTTGTTTTGAAAAGTTACTAATTATTGATTCAGGGTGGATTCAGCTCAGTGGCATAAGCACCTGCCTGATGAGTTCGAGATGGTGAGTTCAGTCCCTGCTACCAAAAACAAACAAACAAAAAATTATTGATTCAGTTGCACTAATGTAAATAAGCCTCTTCAAACTGTCTTTCATTTTGTGTAGGTTTTGTGTCTTCCACACAGTGGATTTATCTATTTCTTTGCAATTCTATCAGTTTTTGCCTTATGACATTTCAAAGCTCTTTTAATAGGTACATATATGTTAAGGATTGTTGTTCCTTAAGACATCTCAGCAACTCTTGGGAGGATGACCATATGCAGTATACTAAATATAGGGGATTTCTTTCTATCTTGTTTGAAGGCAAAGGTTGTTTTCACTGTTTTGTTTTGTTATGTTTCTTTTGCTCTATTCAGTATTCTCAATTGGTTTTATAATGTTCTACTTTTGGTTTGATTTTGCTATACCTAATCGACTGGAAAACTATTGTGAAGTTAAAGAGGTATACCCTAGTACCTATTACTACTATCCCAGTATCCCACTGTGAAATCCTGTACCAATTTCACTGCATTGTCTCGATTAGCTTTGTTCTGTCTTGTGCTGTTGCATTTTTACTACCTTCAAAATAAAATTTTTAAAAAATCACCTTCAAATATTAGAGAACAGAACTCCAGGCCCGAGTTGACAAGGCCTTAGAAGTAACGCATGTGTGGTACGGAAAATTGGATTTGATATCAAAGAATCTTATTGCACTGCCTATTTGCCTTTCATAATTAAAAAATAATTTTTGTTACTTTTAAGACTTTGATGCTTCCATTGCTTAGATGGAGGGAAGTTATGAGTGGGCTTATAGGGCTACCCACCTTAATTTGTGACAAAAGTATTTTAAATCTCATATGAACAAAGTACCTTATGATCCCAAATAAGTATCTTTAGAACTGATCTAAGGCACTGTTTTTACTCTTAAACCAGTATGACTGGATTCGCATACCGAATTTTTATTTCATGGATTCATTTATCATTTATATTTACTTTCTTGGAGTCTTCTCAATGGATGTGAAAAGACAAACAAAAGAAGCTGTGTATACATACAATTTAGAATTAAGCCTTAAATGACACCAATGGATACCAATACAAGAGTCACTTGTCAAAGAAAAGTAAACCTGAGTCATTTGTAGGCAAATGGCTGCACCTTGAGATCATATCACACACAGTGAATCAGACTCACCAGCTTAAATATCACAAGGTTCCCAGGGGCCGGAAGTGTGGCTCAGTGGTAGAGCACATGCAAAGCTCTGGGTTCAATCTCCAATTCTACAAAAAGAAGAAGACGGAGACGGAGATGAAGAAGAAGAAACCCAAAGCCTAAGTAAAGAGCAAAACAAAAGATAGATCATGGGAAGCAGGCAGACAGGTCGTTCTCAAATGGGAAAAGAATCAAGAAATGCGGGGGGAGAAGAGGAGAGAACGGGGATAAAGAATAGGAATTGAGATGAGCTATGTTCTTGTGCCAACTCCACACTATGAGGGCAAACACTATGTACCACTAACATGTACTAATACATTTCAGATGTCCATGGGTTTTTTTTGTTTTTGTTTTTTGTTTTTTTTTTTTTTTTTCCTTTTTATTGGTACCAGGGATTGAACTCACGACTGCCTGCTTGCAAGGCAGGCATTTATGCCACTGAGCTAAATCTCCAGCCAACATGTACTAATAAAACAAATGTATACATAAATAAATATCACTTCGGATAAGCTTGACTCTCAACTCACAACTGTTGAAAAATAGAGAGTTTTGTACAAATTTTGCAACTTATTTTATAAAAATCATATCGCATTTGTTACAGTTTATATCTACATGTTCCAACTCAACCACAGAGCTGGGCCATCTAGCTAAATGAGCTGTAAGAAGGGTCAGGTCAGAAGAGGCGGCTCCCTGCGGGTGTGGCCAACCAGAGCCTCCCTTCACCTCTGCCCTGGCACCCGGAAAGGGACAGTGTCCCAGCTGGCCGCCCACTATGGCTTCTGTCCTGAAGACAATGGGCCACTTTGCCATATAAACAAGTTCTGGGTGTTGGGGACTGTGTCCCAACAACAAGAAAAGGACTAAGGCAGCGCTGATGCTAATGTTCTTCCGAATTAGAGAGAAAGCAGATTTTTTGAGTATGTGGTTCAGGTCATTTACCTTTCTTTCTCTAAGAAGGCAAATATAAAAACTATGTCCTGCCCAGTTGATGATGCTAAATTCTTAGCTTATTGACAGGGAGAAGTCATACGTCATCAACTATAATGTATACATTTTACTCTATATCAAATAAATCTTTAGAAATTTAAAGCTAATTTGAAAGTGAGAGTTATATTTCAAGATAATCCTTAAAATAAAAATGTGATTAATTGATCCTTCAAAAAAGTTACTGGCTTCAGAAATATGCCAATGGTTATTTACAGCTAAATATCTAATCTATATTTACGAGAGATGATAGATGACAGATGATAGAAGCTGAAGTGAGTGTTTGGTGTATAATCAGTAAACTCATGACACAAAATACCATTGCAACACCAAAATATTGAAAGAAGCTGCCAAGTCACAAAATCAAGAATGTCTTTAAAACAGTTCTTGTTTTCCAGGAACCATTTAGTTAATTTAGCAGTGGCTTTGTATCTCCATACCATCCAGAAAAGAGCCCTAAAGTAGTCCCCTGGAGGAGATGTTACCAGCCTGCTCCACAGCACCAAGCTAGGGAATCAGCAAGTCACTCTCCTGTAGTGACCCATGCTGTGGCTGTGGGTGGAACCCTGAGTCTCTTTATTTCAGCCTCCTTCAGGATGCTGAAGGTGGCACTGGCACCAGGTCTGTGCAGAAAGAATTCTCAAGAAGCTTGTGGAGATAGACAACTTCACAGCCAAGATGATCTAAGTTACTGAATGGGCAAAACTGACTTCTGTCTATCGGTACTCTGAGAACCTACTTTTCAATTTATTCATAAGTATTTACTTCCCTTAAGTACATAACAACTATGATCATAATTAACCTTTTTGGACTTGCTTTTTGCTAGAGACTGTGCCAAAAATATTGGATGTATAATTAACTAGCTCTTCATTTTCATCCAACTCTAAGGTAGAGCCCGACATTATTTTCACTTCTAAGCACAAAACGTGGTCTAGGCAGCTTCCACTTGGCACAGTCACTAAGTGGAGGAGTCTCGCTGAATCCAGACTGTGCAGCTCCTGAGCCTGGGCCCTCACCTCCGGTTCACGTGGCAGTCCCATTCAAAAACTGAGAGCCTTCATTCTCCTTGGAAAGTTTTGCACATCATAATTAAGCCAGTGCCCCGCTCATCCCTACAAATAAATAACCATGTCACATTCCTTAAGAGCTTCTCTGAGTTCTATAAAATGTCTTATGCCTGCCGCAGGCATAAACACTGAAGAAAGGCTGGTGGATGCAGAGAGAAGGGAGCCTTCTCTCCACTGGAGAGCTGATTAATTTACAATTAACAGAGGCTAAAAAAGGTCCCTTTCTGGAAAGTTTGCTTCAGGGCCTAGATTTAAGATTTAGTTACTGAATTCTGTCTCTTTTTGGCAAATAAACACTAATTTTCTAGGACTCAAATTTCCTCTCTGCCCAAACTGAGACATTCTCTGACATGGAGCTTTTGCCCGCCCGGTATTGGTGCTATTTTGTACCCATGTTTCAAAATTTATTTTTTACTTTTCATCAGGATACTATGAAAACAATTTAAACATACAGAGAAGAAGGAACTATTAAAAGGGTGGCATAACAAACAGTCCAGATTCAACACCCATGGACACATTGCCTTTGTCATACATGAAGATATCTAAAAATGTCAGTATCTTTCATTCCAAAATACTACAGTATACATTTTCTAAGAATGTGATATATCCCCAGTGTATCACATAGCATTAACATATCTAAGGAGATTAATAATATTTCCCTAGTTATCATATAATGCCCAGTCCAAATTCAAATTTCCCTGTTTGTTATAAAATCAGGCAAAACTGAGTGTGGTGGCGCATGCCTGTAATTCCAGCATTTGGAAGGTTGAGGCAAGAGGATCACTGCAAGTTCAAGGCCAGCCTGGGCTACATAGTGAGTTCAAGGCCAGCCTGAACTACATGGCAAGACCTTGTCTCAAAACAAATAAAATAAAATCAGGAATGACAAAAAAACACAGAGGAATGTTTCCCTAGTGTAGTGATTATCAAGCTTGCCTCACAAACTCATTAGTCACGGCTTTGTTTTTAGAATACTATTACAAGGAGAGGCCTGGTGGAAGGGTCTAGCAGATCAGAGCTGCTCAGTGCTGGGCTGTTGGGGGCGGGCAGAGAGAAAGGGGGTGCACCAACCTGGGTCCCGCCCCAGTGACCAGCCTTCCTCTTCCAATACTGTTCATAGGTGGTGAGGGGATTTCTCCCCATCCTTTCGTGT
The DNA here is from genome assembly GCF_034190915.1 of Cavia porcellus. Lineage (NCBI taxonomy): Eukaryota > Metazoa > Chordata > Mammalia > Rodentia > Caviidae > Cavia > Cavia porcellus. The sequence goes on along the minus strand of NW_026947484.1, from coordinate 67,790,516 downwards.
CCCGCCTGCCTTTAATCCTATCTTTCCAAAACCTGAAATCTTTTCTTGCATCTTATTGATTCTTGGAATTTCTTTTCTTTTTCTTCTCTCCCTTTTACCCCCTACTAACTCTCTAAGATTTACAGCAGTCATAATCTTTTCCCATCCCCATTTCTCACTACCAGTTCTGTGTCCAGTTTCCTCTGTACCCTCAAGTTACTGTATAATATACCATTGCCAGCAGGAGAATCCTCCTCTCCCCTCTTACTTCCTCCATCCCATACCACAGAGCAGAAGGCTTTAAAATTATTTTTTTCTTTTCCTTCTCCTCATCCCTCCTCCATCCCCTCATTACCTTCTTCCCCTGCTACCTGGGCTTTAGACAACTAAAACAAAATCTATAAAATCACTATTGAATGCTGTTTTTACCATTTGGGAAACACAGTCATCACTTTTAGTGTAAATTAATGTGGGTTGATATTTGGGTTGTTACGGTGCTTTCATTATAACTATGGACTTTCTTTCCAGACTAAAGGGAGACCCAAATAAGGGTCTCAGGACATGCTGTTTCTCAGCTAGCTATGATCTACACTACAGAAAGGCTTAGCCTGTTACTACTGTAGATGGATAACCCAGACTCAGTGGACAATTCCATGCTAGTAAATCTGTCCACCAATTCCACCACCACACCGAGGGAGACAGCCAGCCAGAGTTCCTAACCTGGGAACGTGGATTGGATCAGACTGGATCAGAAGAATTCCTGCAACCCGGTGGGAAGAAGTCTTGAGTCTGAGTTAGCTTTAGTGTCGCAGTAGGGCGGTCAGAATAGATACTGGGGTGTGAGCATTCAGACTTTCTGGCAATGAAGATACTTGGGAATCAAGTTTGAAGTATCCATTGGAATATTTAATTTGTGTACCCATAGGACCTCTTATAGGTTTAAGTTTTTGATTGTTTATGATTTGTTTAGTAATGTGTGGCTATGCCATGTTCTTTGTTAGTTTGTTACTGTTGTACATTTGTTCCTTCATTGGCTCTGGTTTCACAGCTGTCTAGATTCTCTACCTTGCCTTAGCTCCCTATCTAGTTTGTACACCTCAACACTACTGAAAGAGTATTATTAACCTATTTGTTTATTCTTTTTGAAAACATAAACTCCTCCTCCCCAGTTTTTTGATTGCCCCTAGTTTCCCCACAGTGACTCTTACCAGCTCTAGTATTTACCCCGGATCCCTTTGACAGAAGGGCCAACAGTACACGATGCAGGAAAGGCAGACTATTCAACAAGTGGACCTGGGAAAACTGATCACCTGCTTCCAGAAGATTAAAACTTGATCCTTATCTCTCACCATACACTAAATTAAAATCAAAATGGATCAAAGATCTAAACATTAAAACAGAAACATTAAACCTACTGGAAGACAAAATGGGTAAAACACCTAGGAGTAGGAGAGGACTTTTTAAACAGAACCTCAAGAAACAACACAAGAAATAGCATCAAGAATCAACAAGTGGGATTATATCAGACTAAAAACCTTCTGTATAGCAAAATAATCAATTAGTAAAGTAAAGAGATCACCTACAGAGTGGGAAGAAAATTTCATTAGATCCTCCTCAGATGAAGTACTAATATCTAGAGTATATATACAAAGAACTCAAAAAATCAAACCACCTACAATGAAAGACTCAGTCAAGAAATGGGCAAGAGAAATGAACAGACACTTCACAGAAGAAGAAATACAAATGGTCACCAAACATATGAAAAAATGTTCAACATCTCTGTTCATTAGAAAAATGCAAACCTAGGAGTCCATCTTATTCTGCAAAGAATATCAATCCTTAACAAATGTTGGTGTGACTATGGGGGAAAAGGCTGGTGGCAATGTAAACAGTACAACTGCTATGAAAGTCAGTTTGGAGATTTCTCAAAGAACTGCAATTAGAAATTTCATATGACCCAGCTATCCCTCTTCTAGTATCTTCTAAAAGGAGCTGAAGTCATCATACTGCAGCAATACATGCATATCAGTGTTTATAGCAACACAATTTATCACAGCTAAATCCTACAAGCAGCCTGTACACCCATCAACAGACAACTGGGTAAAGAAATGTGGAATTACATGCAATTGAATATACTCAGCTGTAAAGAATGACAAATTTGAGACATTTGTAGGAAAATGGATGCACCTGGAAAATATAATGTTAAGGGAAATAAACCAGACACATAAGCTTAAATGCTGTAAGGTATCTCTCATTTGAGTAGGCAAAGTACAAAGAAAATAGTAAAGGATAGATAGAAAGGGACGAATCTTTTACAATAGGGAAGTGAGCCGAGGGAACAAGAGCGAGGGCTGAGGAGGAAGGGAAAGGGAAATAATCAGAATAAGGATATGGCATGTACAGGAAGCTAATAAACCCAATGAATGTGGACATGAGACACCTTAACATGAGCTAGGAGTAATAGTGTCCACGAGATTGAAAAATGGGATATGGGACCTGGAGGAGGAGGGAAGGACGAGGTGAGAAGGGAAAAGAAGAAAGAAACAAGCTGTAATATGTACATGTAACCTCTCCACAAGGCACTCATACACGACATGAATTGCATATACATACTAATAGTTAAAAAATTGTTTTAAACAGAAGAAAGTGCAGAGGGGCTCAACACAGCAGCTGCTGCCTACAGGCTCTGTTTGTGCTTCATGCTTACTAGGTCTGAGACTTCAGGAGTTGTCTCACAGTCAGTCTGTTATAATCTAGGCCAGAGTACTTCATCTGGGGCCTTGGGAGATTAACCAGCCACTTGAATGCTGATTTAGTGCTTAAAGGACTAAAGACTTTAAAAGTCATGGGCCTGTACCTTGCAGAGTTTTGAAAATAAATCTTTCTTGCTGTACTGCCAGGCTGAGCAACTGTACATATTTATTAAACTGCCAAGGTTTCTATTCATCCCAATTTCTATGAATTCCAAAGAATGTAATACCTATGATTCACTTTCCTCTGGCAAGCTTTTCCCCCATCCTAAAAAACTATTAGACATCTTAAAGCTTATTATTGTAATGTGAATACAGATGCTTTGTGGCCCATTGGTGCAGGATGGATATAAATAGTATAATTTATTAGTAGGCAGGAAATTGGATTGCCAAATAACATTAAAGGAGGTATTTGTTAACAGTGTTGAAGTTAGAGAACACTCCCCTTTCACACAACTACAACAACAAGAAAATCTGTTCTAGCCTTTGCTGATAGTGAGAAAACCCTACTTAAAATATCGTTAAAGAACCATGCCAACATCACAAGAGCTTAAAGGAAGACTTAACATATTAATTTGCAGAACAAAAGCCAGCCCAGCCTACAAACAACCTATTAGCACATTTGACCAGGCAGGGCTCTAGCCCTCCCTTATTCCGGTCTAAGGAAAGGAGCCTTCTAGCAGCGGCCCCCACTCAGTGCACTCCAACCCCTTGCACCTGGACCCCAGTTTTTGTGTGTATGTTATGGAGAGGGTTATTTTGCTGTAAGAAAGAAGGACTTTCATGACTTCAAACATGGACATTAGATCAAGTTTTTATCTCCTCCCATAATCCTGTCTTTGATGTCACCACACAGAGACCTCTCGAATAGAAAGGGTAGCCGTGAAAAAAGGCCTCATTCATTTATATGTTTAAGTGCTGCTGCCCTAATTCGCTTGTGTAGCATTTTCATTGTCTTCTGCTTTGCATCCTAAAGGCAGGCTTACACCAGCCAATTATGAATGGCCCCTCTGAACAAATAATTGAAATTCACAAGTTGTGGGGTATGGCTAGATAGCGCCTGAGCTGGAGGTGTGAGGTCCTCTGTAGTCCCCAGAGCATTATAAAAGTTACAGGCACCCTCCTTACTCAGGAGTATTTGTCTTACATTAGCTTTAATGCCAACTAATCAGGTAAACTACATGCAGTAAAGACCAGGCAACCTTGGGGAGCCAATCTTTACCAAGGGATCAGGGACAGCAGAGCTCATTTGCTCTGGGAAAGCAGCTGATTCTCTGGGAAACATCATGTTCCAACACAGCTGCTGAATTCCAAAACTGGGGATGCCTTCAAAGGGCATTTTAGTTTTGAAAAATAAATTCTTTTGAAGAATTTAAGAAAAAATAGTAATGCAGAAATCCTAAGGGTTCCACAATTCTGAGAGCCGCCCTGTCCTCTTCCACACAGCCAGAATGATGTTACCAACTTTGGAGCCTGGAGGGGAGGGCTTGAAAGCGGGTATATTTGCACATGATCATTCATAGGCACACTCCTTTAGCTGGCTAATTGCACGTTAATTGCTTCAAGCCCAATTCTGCCCTCTGCTGTGTATGTCCAAATTGGTTACCACAGCGGTGTGTTCTCAAAGGAAAGGATTCACTCTGGCCTATGGAAAATAATGGATCTTGCACTAACACAAGCATTTGTTCTAAAGTAGAATTCAGTATAAGGCTGTACAAGCAGCCGTGTTGAATGGGCCTTACTCGGTGGTGCTTTAAAAGAATCTTTTAATAAGATAAGGGGACTCTCATCTCTCAGGCTGTCCTACCAGTTGAGGCTCCAAATTGGTGGGTTTTACCACACATCTAGTGAACAAAGCCTGTTATCAAAAATAATTGATGGGGAGTTTTATCCTTCCTGCTTACTTTTTACCATCTAAAGTTTACATGTTTGGTGAGAAAAGGAAACAACACATATGGGAAAGTATGTGATGATAATATATCCTGATGAAAATGGTGAGTCAAATTTTCTGCAGAGCTCCAAATTTCTCTGATTATAGGTGCTTAAAAGGTTCCCAAAATTGTTCTACAAGCATAATAAAATATGTGTGCTACAAGGATAAGGAGATGTGATTTGCTGGAGATAAATTTGAAAATAGTGAAGAAGTAGTTCTGTCTCCTCTTTTTAGAACCTTAATTGATACTATGATCTTTTCACGTGAAATAATAGTTTTGTCTTTTCCTTCCAAAAACCACTTACATTGTAAAGGAAATCTGAGAATTAAAAACTGAAACTGTATTTAAGGAAATTATTCCCATAGATACAAATATATGCATACAAGGAAGCAAATATAAACAGGTGCAGAGGAACTGTTCATCGTAACGTTATTTGCCATCTTACACTGGAAATGATATAAGTCTCCTTAGTAGGAGCTGGTGGAGCTGTGATATGGATATGGCCATTAAAAAGAATGAGTTAAATTCAATGATGACTTAACTTTTAACACTCTGAATACTGAGAACATGTTTGTGTCTGTAGTCAATCTAAAGTTGACATATAAAAACCAAACTACGGGAATGCAACTGTGAGATAGCCAAGGTAATTCACCATTACACTTTGTATCTAGATGTCCCCCCAAAGCCTCATGCAGTCATAGGGTTTTTAGGAAGTGGCTGAATCTAGAGTATGTGATTGAGTCCTAGTTCAATGCTGGGATTAAGGGCACTGTGATTAAGGGTGGGTGACCGCTGCATTAGTCCCCTGGATTGGCACCACCTTAATCCCAGTAGACTGGATACAATATAAGGGAAAAAGAGGCTGGCCATGCACTCTCCATTGTTGTTTTGCTGTCTTCTACCACCACTCTGCCTTGAGCCACCTTGCCTTGGTGCCTCTGGATTATGGAACAAAACCTCTACAAACTGTGAGCTAAATAAACCTTTCCCTTTTAACTTTGGGTATCAGGTATTTTGTCTCAGCAATAAGAAAAGTAACTAAGACCCTTGTGCTGCATGGTCAGTGTGAGGTCCATGTGGATGATCCACACAAGAAACCAAAGTAGAGTCAAAAGAGAGGATGCAACTCAAAGCTAGCAGGAGTTCTGAGGAATTTTTCCAGAGCACTATCCTTGCCAAACACCATTAAACTGAGTTTCCCCTAGAGTGGAGGTCTGATCCTCTTTGTTGGAGAATGTTGCTGATGTTCTTTCGTGACTGACTCCTTCTTTCATTTGATGTGTTAAAGTTGTGCCTTCAGGGAGGCCTGGTTCTCATTCTTTTTAGTAGAGTTTGCCAGCCAAGTATGCCTATAAAGCATGCATATCTGTTGCACACACCTGTCATTCCCTGACTCTGCAAGGTTGTGGCAGGAAAACTGCAAGTTCAAGTCCAACCTGGGCAACATAGTAAGATCCTTTCTCAAAATTTTAAAAAAAAATTTAATTAAAAAGGGCTGGAATTGTGGTTCAGTAAAGGCCCTGAATTCAATCCCCAATACCACACACAAAAAAACCTTACTTCTCAGTAATTTTCTTGATTTTTTTTTTTGTTATTTTTTCTTGTTTGTTTTTGTTTTTCTTAATTTCTGGAGAGCTATGCTTTTCAAATAATCTGTCATTCTCAATTACTTTTCTCTCATTGATGAGACAAAATATTAAACACCCAAAGTTAAGGAAGGAAAGGTTTATTTAGCTCACAGTTTGTGGAGGTTTCAGTCCATAATCAGCTGACTCCAAGGCACAGTAGCACATAGCAGAAGGCAACAGTTCATGGAGGCAGAAAACAGCACAAACAAGAACAAAAGGGAAAGAGCATAGAGAGAAGACTCTTTCTGTCCCTTATTTTGTATGTAGACCACACCCACTTGGGTAGCACTTACACCCATAATCCCAGCATTATACCTCAACTCTAGAAGCCTGCACCCATGACTGCATGAGGCTTTGGGGGAACATCTAGACATAAACCATAACACTGTCCTAAAGAATCAGGCTTCTCTCAGTCAATCTATTGTGGACTGATACATATTTTTAATTAAACTAATTTCAACTGATAGAAACATAAAAATTATATGTACTAATAGGGTACCATGTGAATTTTGATACATGTATATACTGTGTGATATTTTACTTAGGTTACACACATCTATCTCCTATAACATTACTTGCTTTTATTTATTTATTTATTTATTTATTTTGCCAGAATTGGGGATCAAACCCAGGCAGTTTGCATACTAGGCAAGTAGTCTACCAATGAACTACAACCCCAGCCTCTTATTTACTTGCTTTTGAGACAGACTCTTGCTTCATTACACAGGCTGGCCTTCAACTCTTAGGTTCAAGTGCTCTTCCCACCTTAGACTCCTGAGTACAGAAACTATTCCTTATGCCACTGGGCCAGAATACCATTTCTTTTTGGCAAGATCATTTAAAATCTCATTTTTAAAAAGGATTTTGAGACATACAGTACATAATTATTATCTATATGCATCTTACTGTGCAATAGCACACCGGAACTCTTGCTCCTATAACTTAGTATTCATTGATTAATTTTTACCCATTCCTCCTTCTCCCTTGATATTTAAATACACCAAAATTGTATGTCAATATGCTATGAAAGTGTCTTACTTTCAATATTTTCTTTTCATAGACCAATGATAGACAATTGGAGGTTCATCACCAGTGTACAAACCAGACTTTGAGGAGAAAGGTCACAAAATATATGTGGGGCGTATGTTAAAAATGCAGTACATGTTTAAATTACTTTAAAACATTTATTACAGTAAAAGCCACTTTGTCATTAACCCCTCACTTTGAGCCCACCCTTACTGCCACTTTCTGAAACAGTTGTGGGAGTCCTCTTTCTCAAGTGTTGTTGGTTGCTCAGTCATGGGTGGCTCCAGGTCCAGAATCAGTTCCTTTCCTGTTCATTCTGACTTTGGGGGAAGTCACACACTGCTCGAGTTTGTCAAGAAGGCAGATGAGGGCACACCATAATGTTTCAATTTGGCATAAATTACAGTTAACGTTTGATTGATGAGGGGTGATCAACAAATATGATGAATGTTTAGATCTTAAACTTTATTACAGTAAACATTGCCCTTAATTTCTGAAGCACTTAATATACTCCCGGCTTTAAACATGTATCCCATTATTCTTTGCAATGTCTTCTAATGTAATAAGGTTTTTTTTTTTTTAAGTTAAAGACTCACTATACTTTTTGATAGTATCTTGCACTTGTGAATTTTAAACTTTTTTTTTTTTTTTTTTTTTTTTGGTGCTGCAAATTGAACCCAGGGCCTTACACATGCCAGCCAACTGTGATACTGTACTGAGCTACATCCTCTTCCCCTAAACTGCTTTTTTTTTCTTTTTTTTTCTTTTTTTTTTTTCCGATACTGGGGATTGACCTCATGCTTTCCAGGCAGGTGCTTAAGCCACTGGGCTAAATCTCTGGACTCCAGACTGCTTTATTTTGAATACATACTTAAAGTTCTCCTGATTTCCTAAACATACATCCACTCCTCCACTACCACCCTCCATACCTGCCCCAAGCATAAGGTTCCATCATCTCTTTAATCTTCACTTCTGGAAGTCCTGGCATGCTTTTCTACTGATAACTCAGCTGGTAGCAGTTTCTCCTCCTCAGATCAAAGTGGCTACAGTACAACACAGGGTGCAAGTCACTCTTCCTTGGAGGCTCTCTCTGACTCAGGGACTCAAAACATAGAGTTTAGTGTGAGAAATAATCTCAGAAAGCTCTCGAAGAGGAATGAGGAAGGGGTGAAGAAGAAAGCTAGGAAAAGCCACCAATAAAGAGTTCATTATTTTGTAAACTATCCTTGTTGGTATTGGAGTTTAGTAAGATTGAGGAATTTAGGAAGCTATTGAAAACTATGGTAATTATACCAATGAGGCAAGGATTGATATACAACCCTCACCTGACAGTGGCTGAGAGCTGCTTGGGTGTGGGTCGTACACTTCCCCACCCCGCCTGTTGGTTTGGCAGAGTATGCAGAGTATGCTCAGCCAGAGGCACAAGGCCTGACAGCTGAGGAGCTCTGCAGTAAACGCAATATGTCCACCTTGAACTGCTGTTTCTGGAGTGTAGACAGTGCTATGAATGATTCCATTTTACAGAAGGTATTTAATATAAGTTTTAAAAATGATTAGTGGTAAAACAGTGGTTATATGTTATTTAAGTAGGACGCCAGCATTCACCTTTCAAATTGTGTTAGCAATTGGTTAACTCTATTCTCATTCACATTGGAGAGAGACTTTGGCTTTCTTGTAATAAAACACCAGTAGGTCATTACACTGACTATATATTCCTGGGTGGACAAACTCTTGGACATACTTAGGTCTTCTGGGTGCAAGGGTGCCACTGTGCCAGCCAAAATGTGCTCCTCAAACTATAATGTGCACACAAATCATCTAAATATCTTGTAAATGCAGATTCTGGTTCAGTGGATCTGGAATAGAGCCTATGATTATTGTTTTTTTGTTTGTTTTGTTTTTTGATTTTTGTACTGGAGATAAAACTCAGGACCTTGCACTCGCCAGACAGGCACTGTGCCCCTGAGCTATATCCTCAGCCCTTGATTCTGCTTTTGTGTTTCATTTCTGCATGATGTTTTGAGTAGCAGAGGCATGGGTATGGAATTAACTGTGTGAGCTCTTGGCTTACTGGCCCATTAAATGTCTAGTTGTACAACAACCCAGTGGTTTTAATCTTATTTCCAGTGCTGTGCTAGAGGCAAGTTGGATCAGCTCAAAAGGGCCAGTTAAATTTCCAAGAATTTTGCAAGCTGATTATTAACACCATTCATAGCTTGGAATCAGCTACAATGGGAGTATTTACACCAAATAAATCAGCAAATGCTATAAGAATATCAAATTATAATTTCATTGACTAACTCACTGATAATGTTAGAACCTCATGATCCAATCACTTCAAAAGCCAATTAGCTGGCAACCAATCCTTCAACACAATGAGCTTTTGGGGAGATATTTGGGGTTATCAATGATAACCTATAAATGAAAAGTGCAAAACTAAAATATCAAGTGCCATTTGAAACAGACTCAACAACAGGGCTGTGAAAGTGATCAATTCAATGCTGACCGTGCTAAGAAGACAACTCCTCCCCGCTCCTGCCTGCAGAGAGCCATTAGTTTCTAGGCTGTCTCTTAGATCTTTAACTTTAGTTCCTTCACAGAAGACGGAAGATCTGTTGCATAGTTGAAACTTAGGATATTGGCAAATACCTAACCTGTCTTTTCTCAAGTTCTTTGTCTCTAATTTGGATGGTAAGTATACTATTCTAATACCCTTACTAAGCTGGAAGAGTAATGTATTGTCCTGCTGATTTTCTTGTTTGCTGAGGCAGATTACCAACACTCACAAAAGAAGAAAGTTTTATTTTGGCTTACAGTTTGTAGAGGTTTCCGTCCATTGTCAGGTGTCTCCAAGACAGGGTGTCATGGCAGAGAAGAGCTGTTTATGCCATGACAGGGAGGAAGCAGGCAGCTGTCAAAATCAGAGGGAGGGAGATAGCCCCTTCCGGGCCATGCCCCCACTAATCCACCCTCTCTAACCATGCTTCACTCCCAATATAAATTAGGAATACATTCACTAGGGGACTAACTTACTGATGAGTATAACTCCTCGATCCAGGCACCTCTTAAAAATCCCATCTCAGATTGTATGAGGCTTTGGAGGAACACCTAATATAAACCATAACATTTTACCTATATCCCTCAAAAGACTGATAGGTATCTCTTTTCACAAAATTCATTTAGTTCATCTCTTAAAGTTGGTAAAATCCTAACAATATCAGCATTGCTGAAAAGTCTAGGTCCAAAATCTCCTCTGAGATTTAAAACAAACTCTTGGCTATGAGCCCCTAAAAAGGTAGAAAAGAAAGTTACCGCTGACTTACAAAGGCACGTGGCAAATTCTCATTCCAAATGGGAGAAGAAAAAAGAGGGTAGAAAGGAATTGGGATCAAAGCAAGACCAAGAAGAAAAGCCATAAATCTCACAGCTCCACACCCAGTACTGGAGCAATCTGTGGCAAGACACGAACTCCGAATCGGTTGGGCAGTGCTGTCCCTACGGCATTGCTGGTGGTTGTGGAACCTCATGGGCTCTCTTTTGGGCTGGTTTTGCTCACTGATTATGGCTACCCTCAGATGTTCCACATTCCTGGCTTCTCCAGCTTTTGGGGCCTCCACTGCACTTTCAGCTTTACACCCACAGCCTCATGCACTGCTGTCCTGGGGGCACATTGCCTGGCCTTCCAGACCTTCTGAAATCTAGCTAGAAACTCCCAGGCCCCACAATTCTTGCATTCTGCATCCTCATCAAACCAGTGTGAATGATGCTAAAATCTGCTGCCAGGATGAGCAGTAGCTGAGTCCTTTTATATCTTGCTGGTGGCTGCAGAGGCCTCTGAATGCCTAGATGGCTGAGCACAGTGAACTGAAACAATTCCCATTCTCTGGACTGCCACTATTCATGGTACCCTGGAGTTTTCTTCCCAAAGTAAAATCTTTCATTTTCCAAATTTGAGACTCCCAAGGGTGCAGTCCATCTGGTTGCTGTGATGCTCTCAGGCCATCCTTTTATTGTGTGATTGAAAACTACTTGGGTTCCTTTTAATGTTAATTTTGGTGATGGTGATGGTTTTTCTTGTTTTTGCTTTTTTGGTAACTAAGCTTTCCATGGCTTCATCTTTGCAGGCCTAACTTTATTGGAGCTTCCTTCGTGGCCAAACTGAAAATGTTTTAAATCATTCTGTGGCATTATTTGCTTTGCTCACAATGTAGAGCTGGCTAGAAGCCTCAAACAATTCCCAAGCCAAAGCCTGAGTATTTGGCTACCTTGAAATTTTCTCCAATGAATTAAGTAGTCTGATGCCATTTTTTTTATTCATTCACCCATTCATGGACCACTTGGCTTATCCATAGTTTGTCTTAGGATTAATGTTGCAAGATAGCTAAGATAATTGTACTACTACTTTTAATACTTCATGGGAAGGAACAGTTAGTGCTTACATTGTTTGATCAGTTTTGCATGCCTGGTAATCAGAGCAACTACTTTGAAAATAACAATATGCATTATAATAAGAATCATTAATTTCCTACCATCTTGTTTTGAAATCCTGTGTCACCTTTGTTATTGTTGTTGTTGTTTTAATTCTCTTTTAAAAACTAATAATACTGCAATAAATATGGGTGTGTAAATGTCTCTGAGTATTTATTTCATTTCTTTTGGATCATACTATAGTAGTATTTTTAGTTTTTTGAGGAACATCTATAATGTTTTCTTTAGTAGTTATACTAATTTACATGTCCACCAACAATGTAGAAAATTTCCCTTTTCTGTGCATCCTTGATGACATTTCTTTTTTGGGAAGGGTTTGTTAATTTTTGCTTTTTTTTTCTTGGTAGTACATCTTCTGAATGAGGAAAATTGTATCTCATTGTAGTTTACATTTCCTTAATGGTTCGTGATATGGAGCAGTTTTTCATATATTTGTTGGTCATTTGTCTGTCTTTTTTTAGAAGGATATACAGTGGTCCCTTAGTCTACAAATGCTTTTGTTTGTGAGTAGTTTGGTTAGCAAATAGAAACACTGGCAAAGTTTTGTTTTTGTTGGTAAACTCTACATCAGGTAATAAACAAGGTAACAGCCATCTTTCTCATTGAACATGAATTTTGACTCAAGTAATGTGGTCATCTTTTCCAGAATTGTGAAGTGAATTCAGTGCCTGAACCAAAGTACCACAGTATTCAGATCTTTAGCCCATTTTTACAGTGGGTTGTTTTTGTTCTGCTATTGCTTGAATTCTTTGTATATTTTAGATATTAACTCTTGTCAGATTTGGTTTGAAAATACTTTCTCCTGTTACATGGCTTTGCTCCATTGTTTCCTTCACTGTGCAGAAGCTTCTTAGATTGATGTAATGCTATGAGTCAGTGTTTGCTTTTGTTGCCTGTACTTCTGAAATCATATCCAAAAAAACCTGCCCAAGTAATTGTCCTACAGTGATTCTTTTGTGTTTCCTTCTAATAGTTCATAGTTTTGGGTCTTAAAATTAAGTCTGTAATCTATACTGAATTGACTTTTGTAACTGGTAGGGGATAGGAGTCAATTTCATTCTCCTACATGTTGATGTGGGGTTTTCCTAGCACCAATGATTGAGAGGCTATCCTTCTCCACTGGCTCTTTTGTCAGAAATCAGTTGACTAGGGCCAGGGCTCTTCTAGCTCAGAGGCTCAAGTGCTTACCTGCTAAGCACAAGATTATGAGTTGGATCCCCAGTACAAAACAAAACAAACAAAAAACCAATCAATTGACTATAATAAATGCATGAGGGTACTCTGTAGTTCTCTATTCTGTATTATTGGTCTGTGTGTCTCTTTTTATGCCAGAACTAGGCTGTTTTGGCTTTGTAGTATATTTTGAGTCAGCCAGCCTCGTTCTTTTTGTTCAAGATTGTTTTGGCTATTGGAGGTCACCTGTGGCTCCATATGAATTTCAGAGTTGTTTTTCTCTTTCTGTGAGGAATGACATTGGTATGTTCAAGGGGAATGCATTGAACCTGAAGATTTTTTTCAGTGATATGAGCATTTTAATAATGTTATTATTTCTTCCATCAGTGTTCTATACTTTTATTGTAGGGATTTTTCTCTCCTTCATTGTTTGTTCTGAAGTATTTTAATCATTGTTTTGTGCTATTTGTTTGTTGTTTCATGTCTTTTTTTTGGCAAAGCTGTGGATTGAACCCAGGTCTTGAACCACATCCTCAGCCCTTTTATTTTTGAGTTCAAGATAGGAGCTCACTGAGTCGTCTGGGTTGGCCTTAATTTTCATTCCCCTCATCCAGGCCTTCTGAGTAACACACCAGTATAGGCATGCACTTCACAGCCTGGCTTGTAGTTATTATAAATGGCATTGTTCTCTTGATTTCTTTCTCAGAAAGCTAACCATTTCTACGTACAGAAACACTACTGATTTTGTAAATTTGTTTCTTATCCTGAAATTTTACTGAATTCATTTACTAGTTCCAACAGTTTTTTTGTGGAATCTGTGTACTAGATAATGTTGTTGATAAATAAGAGCGATTTGAATTCCTCCTTTCCAACATGGATTCCCTTTGTTTCTCCTGTCTACAGACATTGGCGAAGACTCTCAGCACTATGTAACAGATGTGGTGGAAATATTACCATTTTCTTTAAAATTGTAGCTTTGTGAAAATGTCTCTGAATGGATAAGTTACTTTATGAAAGTGTATCATGAAATGAATTAAAAATATTATTATTGCATTACTTTCATTTTAAGATCAGAGGATCTTTTCCTTTAGTAAGAGGCAATTTCATCCGCCCTTTAAGCAAATTCAAAAAATATTTTATAATATATTACTCATGCAAACCTAAAGAAGGAAAACAAGAAACAAATTGGTGACTATGTTCCTTCATAGAGTTCAACTTTTCTGAATCACTGTCTTGTGAGAGTCAATATTTGATTTCACAATCACAAAATGAGAACCAAAAGAAACATTGTTACAATAAAATTATATTCAAGCATTACAAAATAGACTTGTAATTATCCAATTATGTGTCACTGTCAGTAGATCTAGAAATTCAGGATAAAATTCTTTCACTTCAAAATAAAGTGTAAGCAAGTTCATGTTGGTTTTTACAAACAAAACTTTTTCATTTAGACACAATAAAATGGAATGGACCATCTTAGTAACTTCTCCAAAATGCAAATAAATGGGCCTCTAGGTACTCTTTGTATATTGTTACAAAACCTACATCCTTTTCACCCCTTTTATAGTCCCTTTTATGGCTATTAATTTTTAATTCTGGAGACGCAGTTACTGTGTTTCTTGTCCTCTGGTGGGAGATAAATGTGATTTAGATGCTGTTTTATGTATGCTTGGGGCTGATGGTTCTGATTGTATCTATTTCCCAGGAGAAAAGTTGCTGGTTTCCACAACCCCTTCCTCGCTGGTCATAAAACGAATATTAAACAATGGCAATAAGCTATGAGCCTCCTAAAGTGCTCCAACTTTTAATTAAATGATTGCTGATGAAATATGACTGAACATAGATATATAAAGAATTCATATGATGTACCTTTCTGTAGACCATACATGCCGTGGGCCCTTGAGATTACTAGCACAGGTACAGAATATCAACTATTATTTCTTCAGCCGTATTTTTATAAGTTATAATCTCTGGTATATTCATGAGACCATAGAGGATACCCAAGTTGTGTTCTCTCAAAACTGGATTTTAGATTTTTTTTTTTTTTTTTTTTTTTTTTGTCTTTTTGATTTTTATCGGGACCAGGGATCGAACTCACGACTACCTGCTTTCAAGGCAGGCGCTTATGCCGCTGAGCTAAATCCCCAGCCCTGGATTTTAGATTTTTAAACAGACCTGGTTATTGATACTTAACATAAACAAACTCCATAAATCTGTTATATGTAATATTCTGTATACCTCCAAAAGCCATTTATTATGAGTTTTGTAGAGGAGTGATAAGCTTTTAAGGACTTCAGCTCTTCCGTTATTTTTTATAAAATGTCTCCAGATGAAAGCTGGAAGAATTTTAAAACGCAAGTCTTTATGGTAGTCTGGAGTTCATTTAAGTATACTCTGAAGCACTGATAATTTTGTTTACAAAAGTATAATTTACTCAGCGCTGTCAATGTCAGTCTTCCATACATTCTGCCAAAATATTGGGCAAAGCACACAGAACTGCACTAAAAGCCCCAAGAAAAGCTGTCTAAATAGGTACTAGAATCAAATTATGCATGCACATACTCATAACCTTTTATCTTCTCCACACAGGTACACAAATACTAAAGAAGGTACTTTCTGCTTTCTCATGGTTTTTTGTTGATTTGTTTGTTTGTTTTGATAATGGGACTCAAACTCATGACCTTGCACTTGCCATTCAGGCGCCTGTGCCACTGAGCTATATCCCAGCCCTCTCATGTATCTTTTAAAAATAGTTTCAGGGAATTATTACATATGCCCATCACTCTTCTCAAATCCTCATGATTTATTAGACCTCCCAAAATTGCTAATTTTTTCTTTGCTCAAAATGTTCAAACAACAAATTTTTTTTAAAAACATTAGCACATATTTAAGATATAAGCCAAAGTTAAATGTCACCACTTAACTAGGGAAGTTTCTCCTGATTGCCACAATGTTGAGGACTTGTTGGGCCAATCCCAAATATGCACTTAGTTTCTATCTTATATAACGTGAACTGAATTTGGCAGGAACATTCTCCAGAGGCAAAGGCCTTTTAGATAGATTGAAGTGCATGATTTTCAAGGAATCATCTAAAAGTAATCTGTTCAGCACTCTCCCATACAAAGTAAATGCGGGACTCAGCCATGAGAAGACAATGCATGCTTTGTTTGGCAATGTATCAGTGAGAGAGATAGAGAAGCACAGAAGGAGGACAGGAGGGAAGAAAGGAAGCTAAGAAAGGAAGGAAGGAGGGAGGGAGAGAGGAAGGAAGGAAGGAAGGAAGGAAGGAAGGAAGGAAGGAAGGAAGGAAGGAAGGATAAAAAGAACTCTAAACTTTTGTGTGAGGTGAAAGAGAGCTGGTTGTTCTTGGTGATCTTTATTTCATTGCTAGCTGAGTCACCTTCGGAGAGTCATGTCACTTTTCTGAACATTAGCTCTACTGAAAACAGGAGTAACACCCATCTTGCAGGAACTGCAGAGATTTATAAATAATACTTGGAAGTCATGAATCTTCCTGGGTCAAATCAGCGTGTTATTCAACTCTTACTACTGTTACATCCCTTATTTGAGAAGTGAATACCCTTGTTTGCTCCCTTTAGTTGGGTTCTATTTGTAATACGATGGCCTTAAATCATATCCTAAGGAGATAGTAACTCTGGGCACTAGTCAGATGTAATACTAGATCGGTGCTTTTCAAAGCTCAGTGTCCACAAAATCACCAGGATCTTGTGAAAATGCAGGGCTGGGGCAGTGTCTGAGCTTCTGCATGTCTAACCCACTCCCAAGGAAGGCCAAGGCTTGAGAACTGGGCTGGGTTCTTGGTAGGACCAGGGGATGTTTCTAACTTGCACACATCGAGCACACATTATTTATTGGATCACAGCACAAAGTTGTAAGTGCTGCTGCTGATGTCATGTGAGTTCTTTCCTGTGGTGATAAATATATCCTCTGGGGATGACTGCAGCCAACAAAGAGGACCATAAACTAAATGACAGGGTGAAATGGGTGGGGCACAGCGATTCATGGCAGAATCTGCTGCTTGTTCTCCTCTCCTGGCTGTCAGTTGTGATAAATGGCTCTATGCAGAAAGGCTGGACTCAATCGTGGTGCTGACTTGTAATTAAACCTTTATGCATCCTTTGCCATGTCCTCATTAGCATACTATTTATAACATGGGCCATAATTACACAATACATATCATATCAAGGTGGAAACTAATTTTCATCCTGAGAGATTGTTATAAATGTAAGGGTCTATTTCTCTAAAAAATCTAATTTTAGCTCTTAAGACATAAGCTTCATACCATCAACCTGAAACAAAGTATGAAGTTCTGATGGTGACAAGTTAGAAGGAAGAGTACAGAGACAAAGCCATCTATTCTCCATAGTCTCCAATGTTTTATCAGTGCCTTCATCCAACAACATTTACTGAGTCTCTACAACGTGCCAAATATTGTTCAGGCTCTAAAATAAAGGAGTGAACAAAATGCTTCCCTCCCTCACCCCACACCTGCTCTGATGGAGCTAACAAATAGGCAGCAGAGACAAATAAACAGCAACAAAAGGTGAAACCAGGTGAGGAGGAAAGGAGAAGCGGAAGTGAGAGTTCTGTTTTACAGGGAGAAAGTATTGGCAAAGACACAGGAAAGACTTAAAGGAGAAAAAGTTGTACAGGTATTCAGTTAAAAATAAAAAGGGAGAGGAAGAGCAACACCACGAGCTGTAAGATTTTTGTTCTGGTCAAATGCAAGAATTAGGCTGCCATTTCATGAGGAATTTACATGAGGAAATTAAACCAAGTATTAGAACAGGCTGTGTACTAGCCTTTTCAATTTTCAAATGATAGGGGAAAAAAGAAATGAAAATGGGATACCCTTGTATATGAAAATCTGGTAAGAAGCAATCCTCTTTAAAATAGGTGCTGATCCAGTATAGTGGCCGAAGCCTGTAATTTCAGCACTCAGGAAGGCTGAGGCTGCTGTATCTTAAGTTTAAGCCCAATCCGGGCAACTTTGACAATTATACCTTAGTACTGGGGATCAAACTCACAACCCCTTGTAAGGCAGGAGCTCATGCTGCTGAGATAAATCCCTGGCCCTACAATTACACTTTTAAATACGCAGACTTGGAGGTGACACATAAATGAAACAATCAATAAAATACTCATGGCTCCTATAATAAGACATTTACCTAGTTTGCATATAAATATTTCTATAACCTGTTACAAACATCTTTTCAAAAAGAACTAGTTCATTTTGGAATCTCTATTAATGAGCAATAACACATCAACAATTCAAATTAATACATCAAAAAATTTTTAAACATCTCAGTATATTTAGAAAAGCCTCTGATAACACCAACATCGAAGACCTCATACTTCCAAGAATATGAAATAAGCATACTTTACTTAATTCTTCACATTAAGTGCAACTAAAAACTCTAAGCATTACACATTCAGTAAACTTTTGCAAATGGGAAGAAAACCAAGAGATGGAGGAAAAGAGAAGGGGGTAAAAGAAGAACTGTGATATGTTATGTACATGTACCAACTAAATATGGTCATCATGCACTAATAAAAAAGCAAAAGAGAAAGAAACAAGGAAATTGAAAGGTGAAAAGAAGCAGATAGACTGGTGGGACCTCTGAGACCCAAAGAACAATGCAGTGATGAGTGCACTGGATTTCCTCTGTGCCTCATACCTTCCAGAGTCAGCAGACCATGATCATGACCCAGAAATACCAACAGGTATGGGCAGACACAGCCCGGCAAAGCCCACCACTTCAGCTGAAGAAGTAGGTTATGGCAGCTGGGTGAGTCAGAGAACTCTAAGTGTTCTATCCTAAAAGAGGAGCTAGGAAAAGATCTATTCCCACCACCACCACAAGCAAGGACTGAATGAGATGCCTGAAGTTCCATTCTTGGGAGTCTGTAACCTCCACACCCCACCATGATGGCATACGAAAAAGCCCATAGGGTTATAGGACCCTAGTGGGCTTTAGTTGGTAACAAGGCCTTTCTCACATCTTGCTGTCCACAGAGTCTAAATTGTGTGCCTTGGCTGTCCCTTTACATTGGAGTAACGAGGAATGAGCACACAGCACTAGTGAGCATGGAAACCTCCCAAATGCCCATGAGGGGTCACAGTGGAGACTGTACAACCGCCAGAACCCCATCCCACTCCATAGTAACAAGGTGTCAGCTGAATACCAGCAGAGGGAAAGGACTCTGCAACAAAGAGACAGGACCTCTTTCAGCCTCCAGTTTGTGTATCTTTCAAAGAAAGCCAGCTGGTTAAAACAGAGTTTGACTAAGACCCAGAGTCACATGGCACAATGGAAACAATCTGATGCAAAAAGACAATCACAAGATACCAACAGATATACAACTATACATGCTTGAAAGAAATGAAAATGAAAATGAAATGCTTCTTCAGAGAAAAAGAAGATGAAAGGAAAAGTCAAGTGGAAATTTTAGAAATGAAAATGCCATAACTGATATGAAAATCTCAGTAGATGGGCTTAATACCAAAAGGGAGGAAAGGTAGAAAAATGAAAATAATAATAGAAAGTACTCTGAAGAACAGAGAGAAAATGGATTTTTTAAAAAATGAACAGAGCATTAGGTAAAAAAAAAAAAAAACAGCTCTAGCATCAGGACTTCAGAGTTTTATCAGAAAAGGAGAAAGAAAAGAAGGCTAAAAAACAAAAAAAAAGATAATAGATAAAAAAATAATTGCTGAAAAACTCACAAATTTGGCAAAAGACATAAAATTACAGATTTGGGAACTTAAATGACTGCCAAACAAGATAAGCCCAGTAAAATCTAATGAAGACAATTTGAGTCATTTATAGGAAAATGCATGCACTGAGACAATTTAGCTAAATGAAATCAGACACAAAAGGTTAAATATCATATGTTTTCCCTTATGTAAGAAGCCCAAGGTATAAATAAATAAATAGCAAAATAAAAGCAATGACAGGAAATAGGAAGGTAGCTCTGTGGAGTTGGAGAAGGATCAAGAGAGAGGGGGAGATAGGTAGGAGAGAGGAGAGGGAGACGAGGGGAGAAGAGGAGAAGGGAAATGGGAAGGATTAGGATGTGATAGGAACACGTACCAGCTCCTCACAGTGAATGTATTCATTGCGTACTGTGAACACGTACTAATGAAAAAACAAGGGCTGGGGATTTAGCTCAGTGGCACAGCACCTGCCTAGCAAGAGCAAGGTCTGAGTTTGATTTCTGGTGTACGATAAACAAATAAGTAAATAAGAAAAGTAGGATTTCTACTGCATTGTATACCTCAAACATATACAAAAGTAATTATGTTTTTAAGTAAGATAATTAAAAATAAATATAAAACTGGCAAAAATAATTTTAAAAGCAGCCCCCCAAAAAATACCTGCAGAGGAAAAGTCATTAGAAATCATGGAGGCTGGTGGTATTTCTCAAGTGTGAAAAAACTTCCAATACAGGAACATGTCCAGTGAATATATTCTCAAGAATGGTGGGGAAATGAAGATATTTTCAGATGAAGGAAAACTGAGAAAGCCTGACATCAGCAGATCTGACACAAATGAATGGCTGAAGGAAATGAAGAGAAAGAAAGAAAAAGAAGAAAAGTAGTTAAAGAAGGAAACTTAGAACATCATTTAAAAAAAGAAAATGAGTAATTACAATAATTTTTCTCTCTTGAATTTTCTAAATTATGGTTGAAGTGAAATTTATAATATGATCTGATGTAGCTATAAATGTCCATAAGGCCATATTTAAAATAAGTATATGAAAAAATAAAATAAATATATAGGGAGCAGGTAAAGAGAGGTAAAGTTTTTCTGTTTCACTCAAAATGACATTGCCATCAGACTGTATGGATATAACTACGTATATAAATAAAGTTATACCTAAAGAAACCATGAAAAATCTATGTAAAGAATATAGAAACAATACAAAAAATTCAAAATGAAATTCCAAAGAAATGTGTTTAATGCAGTGAAGTTAGAAAAAAAAAACAAAGAGAACAGATAAGACAAAAATTTTAAGACTTAAACCTTAATAAAGCAATATTTATAATAAATGTAAATGATAAAAGTACATTAATTAAGAGAGATCAACAGAACTGATTAAAACACTTGCTCCAACCAGGTATAGTACACAAGAAACTCACTTCAAATATTCAGACATAGACAAGTTGAAAGTTAGGCCATGGGAAAAAAATAAATCGTATAATATTAAAGGAAAGCAGAAGTGACTATATTAATATCAAATATACTATATTTCGCAACAAAGAAAGTTACCAGAGATGAGGAGAGACATTAGATAAAAATAAAAGTGGTTATTCTATAAGGGAGATCCTAAATGTACACACATCAACAACAGTGCTCCAAAATATGTGAAGTAAAAACTGCAGAACTGACAGAAAAAATTGACCAACCCACAATTATAGCCTTATAGTTATTGTATATTGATGTAATTCATAAATACATACTAAATACAATGTTAGTATATTGCATATGTGCTATATACAATTATTATTGTGGAGACTTCACATCACTCTCTCAAAAATGAATAGAACAACTATTAAACATCAGTGTAGATATGGAATTCAGTTGCACTGTCAGCCTGCAGCAACTAACAAGCCTTTGTAGGCTACACCATATAACAGCAGCAGGCTACACACATTCTTCTCAACTGCCCATGAAAAATATGTCAAGGCATAACATTTTCTACATCTAGAAAACCTTGAAATGTGTAAAGTAATTGAAATAATGTAGAATGTTCTGTTTAACCACAATAGAATCAAACTAGAAATACCAAACAGGAAAGATAACTAGAATTCTCCAGATACATAGCAGTTAAATGTACTGCTAAATAATCTGGGGGGGGGGGTTAAAACAGGTTATCACAAAGAAAAATTTAAATATACATGAAAATGAGTAAATATCAAAATATAGCATTTCATACCTGTGTGACAAAGGTAAACAGATCACTGCTGAACTTTCTGGTACTAATCACATATGTTAGGAAAAAGATGAAAAGCTCAAATTAATTAACTAGACTACCAACTTTAAAAGTATGGAAAAAGAGAACAAGGAATAAAATGTTAAAACGAAGCCTAACAATTGATGAAATTTAGGGCTGAACAACAGTACAGAAAAATCAGTGAACCAAAAGCCAGTTCTTTGAAAAGATCAGTGACATTAACAAGCCTTAACATGATTGACAAGGACAAAGTTAAACACAATTTGCCAGTAGCAGAATCAAGAAGGGAATATCAAAAATAAAAGAAGAAACCTGAGCAGGGTTGCACACAACTGGAATCCCAGCACTCTGAGAAACTGGGCCAAAAGGATTACAGACCAGAGATAAGGAGAGAAATATAAAAATAAAATTCAGTTAGATCCTGTCTCGAAATAGGGAAGGCCCAGAGTTCAACCCCTAGTACCAATTAATCAATCAACAACATTTTTAAAAATAAAAGAAGGAATAAGAGATATAGCTCAATATCACCAGCAACTACTGGGAAAGCTTGAGGTCATGAATGCAATGCCTGGTACAAAAAAAAAAGAGGAGGAGAGGAGTCTGGGAAGATGGCAGAACAGTAAGCAGCAGAGTACAAAACCTCTCTGAAAGAAACAGCCCAGATGCTGGACTATGGCATTCTGGAGAAGAAAAACGGGAAAGACATAGGTTCCCTTGACCCAGGAAGAAACTAAAGTGAGAATTGAAGCCCACAGAAAGAATTTTTAAGAAAAGAAAAACTTGAACAGAGGAAGGCAATAGCTGGCGATGCTCTCACCTGAGCCAGTCCCACTGAGCCAGAAGCACTGTTGGAACCTGGAGCTGTGTGGGCAGTGAAGCTGGTAGCAGGCAAGCCTGAAGGCCTTGGTGGGGAGATGTGATGGCAAAGGGGAGCAGTGCACCAGAGAACTGCACTGGCTGGCGTGTCTGAACTCACGCAGCTGCGACTCAGTGGACTGACTGGGTTCCCGCTGCTTCTACTTGCCAGAACCCCAGTCGCCTGGAAGTGCAGGCACACTAAAGTCAGAGATCCATGAGAAATGTGGAGAACAGAGCCGGCAAGGGACCTTCATTGGCCTGCAGTGAGTGCTGGGAACAAAATTCTTCCACGATAACATTTTGAAACTGGGCAGGACTGGCAGAAACAAGGTACTACAGAGACTTCAGTCAGTTGTTTCCTTTCCAGACGGGATTGGTGGGATGTCCTTGGCCTGGGTCACACCCCTGGATAAGACCCAATTGGTTTGTCCCAAACCAATTCCCTGTGCAGCACACACTAATACAATGAAGGCCTCATCAGGTTGACTGACTCAGAGAGGAGGGGCCAGCATACCCAGCCCCTGTTTGCACCACAATAGCACACTAGAGTGGGCAGGATCACCTAGCCAGCATGCTTCAGAAGAACTGTAACCAACAAAGAAAGAGGGGGCCTCCTCTATATGCCTATATGGAAGAAACAAAAAAATATAAGAGGAGGAAGCAGCAAAAAAAAGCCTCCAACCCCAACCCTGAGAGCATGGATCCAGGAAAGGTAAATACAAAAGAGAATGAGGACAGCAAACATGCAATATCAGATACGGTATCAGTGGTTATAAAGAGATATCTTTTTTTTTTTTTTTTTTGTCTTTTTCCTTTTTATTAGTACCGGGCATCGAACTCATGACTGCCTGCTTGCAAGGCAGGCCCTTATGCCACTGAGCTAAATCCCCAGCCCCCAAAGAGATATCTTTGGAAACTCATAAACGAGTTCATAAGTGAAATATTTAACCAAGTAAAGCAAGATATAAATAGATAAATTAAAGAAATGCTAAGCACCTCTCAAGAAGACAGATGGAAGAATGGAAGAACACAAAAAAAGGGGGAATCATTTGATGAAGAATATAAAGAAAACATAGAATACATGAAGCAGGTTCAAAGAGATTACCAGGAAATTAAAAACTCCATTGAAAGCTGGCAAACCTGCTTGAAAGAAACTAAGGATAGATTATCCAAACTGAAGGACAGGTTTGCAATATGGAATCATGAAAGGAAAAACTTCTTAAAAATAACAAGGAAACAAGCAGTAACAATACAAAGGCTAGAAGACAAGAGGATCTATAACTTGAAAATAAAGAATGTGAAGAACCAGGGGTACAAACAAAGGAACTAATTAAGGAAAAGTTCCCAAACATAGGAAAAGGAAATGATATTCTGGTGTATGAGGCATACAGAACTCCAGCCACCTACAACCAAAACAGAGCTATACCCAGGCATATAATAATCAAGATCCCACAAATTCAATATAAGAACAGAATATTAAAAGCTGTTGGAGACAAGAAACAGATCACCTATAAAGGAAGTCCATTAGAATTATGGCAGACTCCTCAACACAGACCATCAAGTCAAGAAGAGCATGGGGCGAAATATTCCAAGCCCTGAAAGAAAATAACCTTCAGCCCAGATTGATATACCCTGAAAAACTGTCTCTAGAAATTAATAGAGAAATAAGATGCTTCCAAGACAAAGAAGAACTGGGGAAATTCACGACCACCAATCCAATTCTACAGAGAATACTGCAGGACATTCTAGAGAGAGAAAAGTACCAGGACTCCAGGAGCAGTGGCAGAGAGGCCTCAATGAATGGAGCAGAAAGCAGAATAAAGAAGAGAGCAGATAACTAATGACAGAAAAAGAGCACAACAGAAATGAGGCAGCAAAGGTTGATTATAATCTCTAATATACATGGCCTTGATATACTTAATTTAAAAAAGAGAATCACAAGTAGAGTAGATCAGGAGGTAGGGTCTACCAAGATGCTCTTTATAGGAAATATAATTAACATGAAAAAGAGTACATGGACCGAAAATCAAATATGGAAAACAATGCTCTATGTAACAGGGAACCAGAGGGTAATAGGGGCAGCTAGACCAGTATTTGTGGATAGGTTGGAAAGACAGGCTTTAATGGGTAAGGGAATGTCCCCACCCGTGGTTAAGTCCATGGAGACCCTAGAGCAGGAGTGGGGATTGGAAGAGACAAGAGAGGTGAAGAATGGAGACAAGACAGTGCTCTGATCAAGTCTCGTTTATTCAAAGAAAGAGTAACGAATATATAGGGTATTGGGGAAGGGGCTGGGTTCTGACACGTCAGCAGGTAACTTAGCAACAGTGGGAAGTTCTAGCGAGACTGGGGGCTATGGGGTAATTTGAGTCTTCTGTGTGTGGGCCCATAAGGTAGGCTAACTAGCATAATCGCTGTACAGGCCGAACCACAGGGACATGTGACAGGCTAGGTGAGGAGAGATAGAAACTTAACCTCTAAATAGAAACAACATTAAGATGCCTGTTGTCTTATTAATATAAGATGAGGGCCAATTACAGAGTTTCCCACAGGTCCCCCTTTACTTTAAAAAATAAGAGGCTGCATCTTTGAGGAGACTGTGCCTGTCTTGGGTCAGGACTCTTTCACTCTTTCACACACTTTTTCCTATGAAAAATGAACAGCCTGGTGATTTGAGGGGGATCTTAGTCCACTTTCTGTTGTTATAACAGAATATAACAGGCTGGACCATTTATTTTAAAAATGTAAATCTGTACAGTTGTTGCGAAAAATAGTATGGAGATTCCCTTCCCAAATTAAAAATAACTACCATATGATCTAGCAGTCTCCCTATGTTGGTCAGCTTTGGATTACTGTAGTGATATATCTGACATAATTAAGTAATAAAGAGGCCAGGTCTGTTCTGGCTCATAGTTTTGAAGGTTCCATCCATGACTGTTTGCCTGTGGCTCTGGACCTGCAGTAAGGCAGCATGCCAAGGCAGGAGGGAGGGGCCAGAGCAAACCACTTACCTCAGAGCCAGAAAGCAAAAGAGCAGGAAAGATGACCTGGAGTCCCACAGTCTGCGGGGACCCGCACCAGTAACCTGAAGACCTCCTGCATAGCCCACTTCTTAGAAATTCCACCACTCTCCAGTTGTGCAGCCTTGAACACAGGGGCCCGTGGGGGACAATCCAGGTGAATGTACTGCAGCCACTAAATGGGGACATACACAAAGGAAATGAAATCACTATCTCAAAGAGACATCTGTGCTTGAAGTCCTTGCTACTTATTTATTCATAATAATCAAGATCTGGATAACAAAAGCGTTTGCTGATGAATGAATGTGTACAGAAAATGTGATGCACAAAGGACTATTATTTAGCCAAAAAGAAGAAGGAAGAAAGGAAGGAAATGGAGGAAGGAGGAGAAAAAGGAATCAGTTTTGCTGTTGGTAACAACAGAGTTGAACCTGGTGGAAATTATGCTATGTAAAATAAACCAGACACAGAAACACAAACACTATGTGACCTCACTTATGTGAGGCATTTTTAAAAATTAGTAGGAACAGAGAACAGGTTGGTGATCTCACAGAGATGGGCACTGGGAAAAATGGGAAGATACTGATCAAAAGGCACAAACTTTCCATGTAAAATGAATGAAATTGTGTGATGGTCAGCTGAAAGCTGGGGCCGTAGGAGGAGCGAGGGTCGTGGCCACCCTCATGAGGAGAAACGCTGGTCTAGCCGTGAATCAGGTCTGTGGTCATGGATTCCTTCCCACAGAGCTGACTGTTAGGCGAGTGAGACTGGCACCTCCCAGTTGCCCAGTTCCCTTGCCCACACTCATGTCCCGCCTGCAATCAGCTCGGTCCATTTCCTCCTCTCCACCACATTGATGCCCATACCATGCTTTTTGGACTCTCTTTTTTTTTTTTTTTTTTTTAATTTTATTTATTTTTTTTTTATTTAAGAGGAAAAAGAGAAAAACACAAAACAAACCAAAGCGGCGTAAGGGTACACGCAATACAGAACTACAAAACAAAACAAAACAAAACAAAACAAAAAAACATAACAGTAAGAAATCACCTGCTAGTAGATTACACACTATCTTCTTGAAAATAGTTCCTCAAATCACAGTATCAAAGAACACAAGGTGGACATTCAAACAGGGAGACTGCAAACAGCTGTGTTCAATGTTCCAAAAACATTAATAAAGTCAGCTATTTAACACCCCCAAACACACTTGCTGTTATATCCGTTAGAGCTCTTTTTCTTTTTTTTTTTTTTTTTTTTTTTTTCCCTCTCTTGCTTTTTGGACTCTCAAAATTACTGGCCAAGAAAAACTCTTTTCTATAGACATGTCAGGCATCTATCTGTTAAGCAACACCTCGAATATACAATCTTTATTGGATAATTAAATATCTTAGTAAAAAGAAAGTGGTTTCCTCCCAAATTGTAGTGTCAGTAATGAAATTGAAAAGGTCCTGCTTCACTTGACTATTCTGGTGGCAATTTTTTGTTTTTAGTTTTGAGGCAGTTTTCTCTCAAAAACAGAAGGGTTTGGTTTGGTTTTGTTACAAAATGAGTGGTGTTATATTGTAACCTATGGGCAGTATCAAATAAGGAGGTGATCAAGCAATTAATTTGTTTTGATCAGGACACTTGTGACTGCTTCAAATATCATTAGATCAGTTTGGAGGAAAGAGCAAATACATGTTTGTTTTTCTGTAATCGTTTGCTTGATGTTCGTCTTCAGTGTCTCTCCAAAGTAAAAAAGCACGTCGTTCTGGTCCTACACTTTGAAAATCTGCAATTACAGTAGAACAGCACTGAAACATCTTTTTAGCTCACATCTATGATTGCCACCTTGTGGGCGCTAGTCTCAGAAGGCGGCACCTACCATTCTACAAAGTCAAATATTTCACCAAGCCTCCTGCAGTTTTTGAGGAAAACAGCAAATAACCAAAAGCTTTTGTCATAAAAGCCTCCATATCATATGCAAACACAAAACCTCTTTTTGCAATGCCACACCATAGTGTACAGACCATTTAGGAGGTAGAAGCATTTCTTTTTCCTCCACAAGAAGTCAACCAATTGAACACAATTTGCCAAAGTATATGTTTTTGCAACCACCAAAGATGAAGACAAACTAGCAAAGTCTGTATCTGGATGAAATACAGGCAATCTTTGATTTAATGTTTTCTTCAGTTTTATTAAAATATTTGTACAATATTTTTTTGGTAAGGAGTTGAGCCCAGGGCCTTTACACTGAGCTGCTTTCCCAGGCCATTTTTACTCTTTAATTTTGAAACAGGGTCTTCCTAAGTCTCTTAGTTGCCAGTGCTGGGCTCAAACTTCCCGTCTTGTTTCCTGAGCCTCCCACAGAGCTAGGATTATAGGTACGCACTACCACACCCAACTACAGACATTTTTTTAAAGATGATTTAAATTTCATTTTCAAATCAAAGTACCTAAGAGCTAGGAGAAACATATTTTTGTGCTTTTAAGTCAACCTAGAATTGATAATGGCTTTAGAAATTAGGCAAAGATTTAGAACTGAGGCAGAGTAGGGGACTGGCCTGATGCCTGAACATTATTTTTTAGCTGATACATTTACCTGCTGGGGTGGCTTTGAACTATGCCAATTTAGCTAATTTTCTTATGCTTCCAGTTATTTTTTCCTCAACAAAAGAGTTGTCTTTTAAATTTTTAAGTTAGTAGGCATTCAAGAATCGAGACTGTGTGGTATTAAATCAGACTTCTTCCAAAAATGAGAAAGAAAATTAGTAAAATTCTAATGTTTATTCTAATAGAAAAAAACAACTAAGAAAGAAAATTTTCCCTTTGAAAGAACAGCTTATAAAATAAGTGCCTGTGTTTACCTTAGTAATTCTTGAAATTCACTCAGGAGGTGGCTTATCACCATTTAAGCACTTATCTGTACAGATCCATTTTTGTTAATATTTTACCTCATCTACTTCCAGTTTTGCATATCATTTTGTACAGGGCTTTGATATGTTTTCTTGCCCTTGGCACATTAACCATTTTAACAGCAATTAGCTTTTCTTACAATTTGTAAAAGAATCAAATGGGTTTGAAAAAGGGGAGATAAATTGTAACACAGACTGCCGTATAGTTTAGGCTCTGTGGGTACTAATTCCATTTTCTTACTATAGTCTAGAGGAAAGATGTGTTTAAACACATTGAAAATAATGATTAATGAAAAATTCTTTATCTCTAGCTTTTGATTTTCCATTTCCTCTTTGTTTTGCATGATTAGGGTCACATCTGAGTTAGTTTTGGCTAACTCACAAATGACAACCAAAAACCTGAGATTAAAACATTAAATTTATTTCCAGAGCTACTGGTCAATAAGCTGCAGATGTGCTGGTTCAAGTGATGTAACTGTCACTCTCATCAAAGGAATTGCTTCTCATTAGATTTAGCCTCATTCTCAAATAAGACATCATCATAAATATGATATAGGATTCATTTCAAAAGATCAGACCTATTACATCAGTACTGGAGCCTGCTAGAAGATATAATTTTAAAGTACATTAAACACTTTTAAACACATGACCCTTCCCCCCACCCCCAGATACTTCTAAGAAAAAGTAATTAAAATGTAGTCCGTTTTGTGGTATTTTTTTAAAGGAAAAACTCATCAGATCTCTACAGCATTAGAATATTGCATAGTACAAGTGTTTGACTTTATTTCACTGGCTTCGACAATAAGTGCATAGTACTTATCTCCGTTATAATGGAGAACCTGAACTGTGTGAAGACATGCTTCAAATGATGAAGAAAATGTAAATGCATCTAGTTTAAGGGGAAATAGACTATCTGCTAATTGCTTTAAGAATCGAGTGATTTGGAAGACCTCAGGAGAGAGTTCATTTTCTGATTTGCATACACTTTGCTCGTGCTACCTGACTTACCACAAATGCCTTGATGATGTTGCGTGTGGAGTGTTCCTCATCAACACCAGAGATTGAGAAGGACCCAGTGGCTCTGGGGACCAAGGGATTCTTCCCGCTAAAAGAGCTGCCCCTTGTTGATATCTAGCCCTTAGGAGAGCAGACTTCACGCTTGATAAATGATCTGGTTTTCAGGTAGTCCTTTGTTTTATCATTCCTACTGCTGCCAACAATTAATTGGCTTAGTTATTGTAGCACTTTTAGCTCTCATGAAGATTCTCTCTGAGTTTAATAATAAAACAGGGGGAAATAGCAAACGAAGTCATGCCATTACTTTATTTCTTTTCAGGGTGTTAAACATCTGGTCATAAGTAGCCAAGGACTCTTAAGACTACACAGTCAAATTCAAAGGTGGCTTACAGCCTGCCTTTTATACAGATGGAAAATATAACTCCTTTGAAGGAGCTGAGGGAGTAGAAGGGGAAAACTGAGAGAGAAAAGGGATGGAGGACAAGAGAAACAGTGAGAATGTATACACAGAGAATGAAGACAAAGAAATGCAGAGGAAAAGGGAATAAAATAAAGATGAAGAAAAGAAGCTAAAAGAAAAGGAAATTTGGTGGAGGTTGATATAAAGCAAAAGCACAAAAAGGAGCAAAACTTAAGTAGAGAGCAGGATACCTATCTGGAAGAAAAGAACCCCAAAGGAACATAACATCATATAATATGAGTTGTACATTATACTACATTAAAAATTAAGCCCAGCAACACAAATCTCCATCTATGCCACAATTTATACTCAGACTGTAACAAAAACCTACCCCTATATTCCAATGATTTTTTTGAACTTCATAAACCTGTGTCTTCCATATTGAGAACATTAGCAAGGTTTAAGAGAATTAAACTAGCTGTGTCCATAACATAAAATGTATTTTTTAAGCAATGCCTCAAGTTACATATTTTTGCATATATATGAGGATAATCAAAATGTTAGTATTTTTCATTTGTCCTGAGTACACAACCATGGTTTTAAGCAGTATAAAAGGTTACAAAGCATGTCATAGATAAAATGCACTTTAAAAAATTAAAAGATTCATAAGATTATCTTTCATTTCAGAGAATTCTGTTAAATATGAATATAAAAATGAATAAAATATAAGATCATAGGGAAATCATCCTGTTTTCATGAACCTTGATCATATAATAGAAGTTA
The DNA here is from genome assembly GCF_034190915.1 of Cavia porcellus. Taxonomy (NCBI): domain Eukaryota; kingdom Metazoa; phylum Chordata; class Mammalia; order Rodentia; family Caviidae; genus Cavia; species Cavia porcellus. The sequence goes on along the minus strand of NW_026947484.1, from coordinate 67,759,590 downwards.
TATTTGTTACTGAAATGTGAATGAAGATGGAATTCAAGATAAGGTATTAATCATAATTAGAATGTCTATGACAGGTCTGTGGTGACAAATACTTAACAAGTAGTAAGAATGCTTATTCATAACAAACCTCTTAATTAATTACATTCTTTATTAAAAGGGCAACCTCTTAATAAGTTCAACATAAAGTTGGTATAACATGCTATTTGCATTTTCTCTCATTCTATTTCCATTTTAGAAGGGTATTGTTAACAAATTGAGATAAATCATTTAAAACATATAATTACTTGGATATGGCCGTATAGTAATTCCCTAAGCAACTGCACAGTTACAAGGTGTCAGTGTGCATATTAATTTATCATAGCCACCAGCCTCCTCTTCATTGATTCGCTCTAGCTGTTAGAAAAGCAGATTAAGAAGCACATGCTGCCCTTGTCTGAAAGTTTCATTGAAGCACAAGTAGGGCAAACGCTGCTTTCCAATTAGGATCCTGCTGCTTGCCAGGACTTGACAATGACTAATTACAGTCCTAAGTGACTTGCTATGTTTCAATGCATGATTATTTATAAATATATTTTAGGAACTGCACAAAATAATCATTCCTGGTTTAAAATATGAAAGGTTACATTTTTTTATGCCAAGGCCAAAACCTGTTGAATATCTTGAGGTCAAAGCAAAAGGACATTTTAATGTTAATGTTAGCGTTTGCTTGAGTAAGCATTACCTTGCAAAGAGTAAGCACAGTAGTTTAGGACTGAAGTTGTAAGAGGATAAACGTTAGGTTTAAATCTCTGACTACCCATCTTAGTTGCTTCTGTTGTTGCTAAGACAAAATACCCACCATCCAAAATTAAAGGAGGACTGTTTGAGTATTCTTTCTTTCTTTGTGCTCACAGGTTATACAGGTTTCAGTCAACAGCTGGCTGGCTCCAAGGCAGAGTGACATGGCAGAGGGCATCACAGAGGAGGAAACAATCTGTTCATGATGTGGAAGGAGGAAGGCAGGAGGCAGCAAAAGCAGCAAGCAGCAAGCAAAGGCAGCAGCCCTCTCTCTGTCCCTCCTATTCTGTCCTGGCTACTCGCCTTAGGGAAGGCAGCACTCACACCCAGGTGGGCCTTCCCATCATCCACACCAGAACTAGGCCAGACTGGTTAATCAATGGACTGAGTCAGTAATCACATGCCCTTGATCTTAGCATCACACAGCCAGATCCAGCCACCTCTGAAAAGCCCCATCTGTGACTGAATGAGGCTTTGCAGGAACTTCTAGACACAAGCCAGAACACCACCAAAACCACCACCATGAGACTGGAGGGAGGATTCACTGTTCTTAAAATACATAGTTATCTTTCTTAGGTCCCTATGAGAGCTAAACAGTTAAAACATGTGCAGCATTGTACTTGAAGCAGTAACACAATAAATTTTGGTTTTCCTGTCTATTTTGTACTTTAGTGACAGTAACAATTACGAACTGTATGGAAGATCTCGACAGCAGAAAACTCAAGTACAATTTTTTTTTATACGAAGGATCGAACTCACAACTTTGTGCTAATCAGGGAAGGTGCTTATGCCGCTAAGCTAAATCCCTGGCCCACAATTTTTGAATATATATAACTGATCTCTGGATTTTGTAAGCATCTCAGAGAATTCATTTAATCTAAATTACCCACTGATTAGCCTCTGTGAATCATGGCATGGGCAATTAGACAAACAAGATGTACAACCATTAAATTGGGTTTTGTTGCATTGTTAAGTCAAACAGATAATGAAAACAGAGCAAGGTAGAGTCATGAGTTGTTTTGTTCAAAATCTTTTTTTATATTTGGTATCCAGAATCAAACTCAGTACCTTATAGTTGCCATGCAAGCACTGTGCTGCTGAGCTATATGCCTGGTTTATCCCAAATCTTTTAAACTTAAAAGTGTAAAAATATTTGAAACACGTAAGAGTAAATTGTGTTGCAAGACACGCTTGTACACCAAAAGTTCGCAAATCTTAACTTTTTAAATTTTTTTACACACTCATATGGCAGACAGACCTGAAAGGGACTCTCACTGACTTCCCACCTTTGGGTTCATCCTTTGGTATAATTATCTCCCTTGAGCATGGACAGAATCTGTGACTTTTTTCTAATGAATGGGGTATGGGAAAAATGACAGACTACCCCAGCTTCATGATGACTTTATGTTATGTAAGTCTTCATCTTGGCAGACAGAAGTGGGTTGATCTCTTTGCTGGCTTGTGGAAAACTAGAGGCCATTTTTGAAGACCCCGGATGACCAGGATCTTCATCCAGTTTCCAGAATCCCAGAGGGACCTCATGCCCACAGCTGGCAAACGTTGGCGACTCCAGTCATGTAGCCACAAACAAATAAACACTTGCAAAACCTGAATGAGCTTAGAGGCACACTCTTCTGCAGCTAACCCTCCTGAAAACACAGCCTTCTGGTACCTTGATGGCAATCTTGTGAGAAGCTGAGCAAAGGATCTAGTGAGCTGCGCCAGTCTCCCAACTGTAGGGACTGTGACTTAAGCCACTAAGTAAATTTTGCCGTGACCCACATGGTCCTTGACATTCTTTGGGTGAAGGACTGAGAGAGGATGAGAAAATAAACAAGAGGGGGCTGGGGATTTAGCTCAGCAGCATAAGCGCCTGCCTTGCAAGCAGGCAGTAGTGAGTTCAATCCCCGGTACTGATAAAAAGGAAAAAGACAAAAAAAAAAAAAAAAAAACAAGAGACAAAGCTGTGGTCAGGTGGAGCCCTTACTCTCCAGATGGGAGAAAGGAACTGCCCCTCACTGCAGGGGTGTTTATTTATACATTTTAGTGACTTAATGTCATATGACACCCCATTGTCCTAGCAACCCCCTGTTCGGATTGTCCTGGGAATGGGTGTTCTCTGGGCTGAAGCAGCTTCTTCACATAGCTGACCCTGGTGCTCTGTTATTGGGATGACCATGCCCCAGCCTTGCATGTGTGGTCAATTTCCAGCTTCAACAGCTCCCAACAAAATTTGTTACATAACCATAGAAAACAAATATAACATCTAATCATATTAATAATACCTCAGAAAACAATGTGGTCCTTGGCTGCATTAAAATTTAGATTCATAGGCTGCAGCCACCACTGGGCTGGGAAGAACCACTAGTGTCTCCTAAGATCTGTGCCATGTTGCAATTTAGGACGCTAGGAAACCAAGCAAGCAGCTCGCCTCCTGGGTAATCAGCTGCGGTGTGACAGGTTTTGGCCCCTCCTGGGGGAGAACCACCAGTGTCTTTTGAGATCCCCACCATGTTGGAACTTAGGACCCTGGGAAACCAAGCAAGCAGCTCGACTCCCTAGTAAATGGCTGTGGTGTGACAGGCTGCAGCCACCCCTGGGGGAGAACGACCAGTATCTCCTGAGATCCGTGCCATGTTGGAACTTAGGACACTGGGAAACCAAGCAAGCAGCTCAACTCCCCAGTAAATGGCTGTGGTATGGTAGGCTGCAGCCCCTCCAGGGGGAGAACCACCAGTATCTCCTGAGATCCACACTATGTTGGAACTTAGGACCCTGGGAAACCAAGCAACAAGCTCCCCTTCCTTGTAAGTGGCTATGGTATGGCAGGCTGCAGCCCCTCCAGGGGGAGAACCACCAATGTCTCCTGAGATCCACACCATGTTGGAACTTAGGGCCCTGGGAAACCAAGCAAGCAGATCCCTTCCCTGGTAAGCTGCTGTGGTGTGGCAGGTTGTGGCCGCCCCTGGGGAAGAACCACCTGAATGAGCTTAGAGGCACACTCTTCTGCAGCTAAGCCTCCTGAAAACACAGCCTTCTGGTACCTTGATGGCAATCTTGTGAGTATCTCAGGAGATACTGGTCGTTCTTCCCCAGGGGTGGCTGCAGCCTGCCACACCACAGCCATTTGCTAGGGAGTCAAGCTGCTTGCTTGGTTTCCCAGGGTCCTAAGTTTCAACATGGTGGGGATCTCAAAAGACACTGGTGGTTCTCCCCCTGGAGGGGCCAAAACCTGCCATGCCATGTTGGATCTTAGGATGCTGGGAAACCAAGCAACCAGCCTGCCTCCCTGCTAAACAATAGTGAGCCTACTGGTGCATTGGCTGAGAGTCAAACATCCCAATTCTCCTACCCCCTTCCCTTACCCCCGCCTCCATTAGCAAATGGGAACCAGAGATCTGAGCATCTCTTGGGAGATTGACCATAGCAAATAAGGGGGATTTACGTCTACCACCTCTTTGAAGGCAAATATTTTTACTATTGTTTTGCTTTATTCTGATTAATGGTACTGATCTATTCAGTATTCTGTTTTGATAAGTTCTATAATGTTCTGTTTTTCCTTTTATTTTGATATACATAATTGAAAGAACTATTGTGAAGATAATGAGATATACTGTGATACCTATTACTGTTATCCTGGTAACCTGCTGTGAAGTTCTGTATCAATTTCACTACACTGACTCATCTTTAAATTTTATACGCTGAAATTATTTTATTCAATTTTCAGTTTTTTCTCTAGTATTAAGAATTCTGATTACCTTTTCACTCTTTTTCCTTTAATGCTTCTTTTCTTTATCATCTTTCCTATTGTTCTTTGGAATTTCCTGTGCCAGATCAATGTTTACCCTTCTCTGTTTTATTGCATAGGCTTATTGAAATCAGCTTCTATTGACTTCAGCAATGGATGGCCTTTCCCAGTAATCACCATTTGGATTTATTTAGCAGTTTCTTCTAATATATTAGACTTCAGAGTCTAACTTCAGTCTGAAGCCTCTCTGTCGAGCCAGTTCTACCTGCAGTTCCCCCTGGTGTATATTCCACAGCCGTGGCATCCCTTTTCCTGGAGTCTCCACTGCGCCTTTAGCCTCACTCCCACAGCTTCGCCCATTCCCCTTTAAGGAGCTCCCCATGGGAATTCTGAGCCTGCCACACACTACCTAACCTCCCTGATTTCCTGTAAAATCTCAATGGAAGCCTCCATTAACTCTTAACCCTTGCATTCTGCATGCTTGAAAAGCAGACAAAACTGGACAATTCCAAGGTCTACTGCCAGATTGAGTAGTTAGCCAGGCTCCACTGGACCCCCCTGCAGTGGCCTCTGAGGGCCTGCACAGCTTAACACAGGAAACACTTCCTCAGGTGTCCTGAGTTAACAGCAAGACCTGGGGATTTCTTCTCAAAGCAAGCATAGACAAGCTCTTTACCAGAGTGTAACATGCATGGCCACTAGTCCAGTTCCCTGTGGAGTTCTCATTCTCACCTGAGGCCTCATAAGCACAGTCTTCTCTGTTCACACTTCCATCAGTACTCTGGTATCTTGAGCTCACACCAGAAACACCTGTTAAGCTCTGCTTATGGTATTCTAGAACATTGTTAGCCCTCATCTTCACACCTTTCCGAATCACTCCAGGAAGCCAACCCCGAAGACTTCCGAAACATATCATTAGGTATAGACACAGCAATGACACTCTTAGTACCAGTTTTCTGTTAGATTTGCATTGCTGTGACAAAATATCTGAGAAAAATAACTGAGAGAGGAAAGCCTTATTTTGTCTTATGATTTCGGAGGCTTCAATGAGTGGCTGTCTGCAATGCTGAGGCCTGCAAGACAGCAGGAGAAAGGATATGGAGCAGGAAATCTACCTGCCTCATGGCAGCCAGGAAGCACAGCGTGAAAGGGAAACCAGAAGCAAGATCTGATCAGATGCTTATGGTATTCTAGAACATTGTTAGCCCTCATCTTCACACCTTTCCGAATCACTCCAGGAAGCCAACCCCGAAGACTTCCGAAACATATCATTAGGTATAGACACAGCAATGACACTCTTAGTACCAGTTTTCTGTTAGATTTGCATTGCTGTGACAAAATATCTGAGAAAAATAACTGAGAGAGGAAAGCCTTATTTTGTCTTATGATTTCGGAGGCTTCAATGAGTGGCTGTCTGCAATGCTGAGGCCTGCAAGACAGCAGGAGAAAGGATATGGAGCAGGAAATCTACCTGCCTCATGGCAGCCAGGAAGCACAGCGTGAAAGGGAAACCAGAAGCAAGATCTGATCTCCGAGATTATGTCCCCATAACTCACTCTTTATGATCCATTAGCCATAATAATCTCCCAGTTCTCTGTGGGAAGAAAAATTCACTTGATATTCGACGAATTTTTTCTGGAGTACATCCACCTTGGAGCTTGCCTTCTGCCCACTCCCCTCTAAACTGCTGTTTTTCTGGTCTGCTGCAAAGTTGACGTACTAAGGAGATTCTTTCACTGCAACCCTGGGAGTTTCCTGTACCCTTTCACATTTATCTCCCTTCCTGTGTCCCATATTTTTTCTTTCTTGTTCTTTCGTCTCTTAGTAGAAAATGTCCTCTAGGAGCTTTGTAAACAAAATGGCATATGTGAATGTATTTTTGGAGATACTAAATATTTACAACTTTCTCATTCACTGGATAGTTTTCATGGCTATTGAAATGTAAGTTGGAAAACATTTTCCCTCAGTATGTTGTAAGCACGGCTGCATTATTTCTAGTTTCTAAAGTTGCAGTTATGAAATCCAGTGCTACCCTAATTCTTAATCTGACAGGTGTTTGGGTTACTTACAAGCTTTGAGAATCTTTTCTTTCTCCATTGTAGTAAACTTTGTCTTGCTGAGTCTTCAACAGATTTTTCAATCTAGATATACATATATTCCTCAGTTGTGAAAATCTTAAAGTGTGCTTCTTATGTGATTTTATTCTACTTCTTCTTTCTGCTTTTTCAGATAGTTCTTTATTTTAAAGAGGATAAAACCAAGGAAAGTAAAACAGAATAAAACCAATCAAAATTAACCAGTATAAGTGATACAGGACTTAAAAACCTTACAAAATAAACAATAGTTACCATAATGCTTTTTGTTGTCTTCAAAATACCTGCAGATACCTTAAGACACAGTAAAAATCAAACAGAACAGAACAGAATAGAAACAATAAAAAGAAAACAATGAATGCAATAAAAGACTTCAAAACAAACCAATAGTAATTGCAATTAGCTACCATAATATGTCTTGCTATCTTTTAAATAACTGCTCATGCCATCAGATTTAACACAATCAAGCAAAACAAAAGAGAATAAAACCCAACCCATCAAAACAATGAAAATGACATGGTTTCCAGGCAGGAATCAGCTCCTGGTGAGGCCTGATTCTCTCTTTCTGCAGTCCACTAATGGTGCTGACTCAATGAGAGAGGCTTGGGTATGGCTGACCCCACTCCAGCAGCTGCCCGAGCATAGCGCTGGTTTCCAGGCAGGGACCACCTGCTTGTGAGGCCAGTTCTCTCCTTCCACCAGATCTTGAAAGCTATTTAAATATTGGAAAATAAGAGCTAATGCTCTAAATATTTTTCTATTGTCTGAAGTATTTTCTTGGCTTTATCTTCAGACTTTTGAGTTTTTAATTTATCTTATCCTACATTTAAGGTTTTGCTTTTCTTGGTATCAGGAATCAGACTCAGGGCCTCACACTTGCCAGGCAGGTGCTGTGCTGCTGAGCTACATCCCCAGCCCCTAGATTGAAGTTTTAATTTTCTTATAAACAGAATACTTCCCTTTGTCTTTGTTTTGTAGAAGCACTGTCTTTTTTTATTTGTCTAAGGAAAAGAATTGTCAATGCTCTTTCTGGCAGAGTATTTTTATGCCTTCTGAATCCCTTTTTGTTCATTTATATTTATTCTCTTTTGATCTCTGTACTTCATATTTGAGGCTTTCCTTAAATGTTTGATTCCCAACTCTCCAGAATGACATATAAAGTGCCAATTGTAGCTGAGCATGGTGGTGCACTCCTGTAATCCTAGCACTCGTGAGGCTGAGGCAGGACGATTGTTGCAAATTGGAGACCAGTCTGGGCTACAAAGTGAGCCCAAGGTCAGCTGGAACTGCATAGTGAGACCCTGTCTCAAAAAGACAAAAAAAATTTTAAAAATGAAATGCTAATCGTAATCTCTCTGAATTTCACTATCCAGAGGTCAGGATGTGGGCATTGTTTTATGTATATTCTTAGTAATAGCATGTGCAATTATTCTTCCTTGACTAAATCTATGTCCTCAAAAAGTTACTCAAAATTTTATATGAGCATATGGCAGTATTCACAGATGCAGCATGGGAAGGAGATTAACGTATTTCATTATTCCATCTGTTAAGTTTCTCTGTATTTCCAATATAGCACCTTACTTATAACCCAAAAAGCTTTGATACTTAAAGGTCTAGAGCTTTTCTCTTTCAAGATCTTTATGAAATATACTGTCTCTTGCAAGTGTGGCAGGAAAGTCATTGGCTTTCTTCTGCCATTATGGTAGGGAAGTAGCGGTGTGGCTACTTAGTGTAGGATAAAAGTCTTCTTAAAATCATAAAAGGATAAAATGAATTGATCTGTACATTTTAGGTAGCCCAATATATAACCAAGAAAAATTATGAAATATCCAATATTCTCTTTTTTAAATATTGTATTTGTATACTTCGTACAGCTTATAGTATGTATCAGTTTAGACTAGGCACATTTCAAGATCTCCAGAGCTACAGGTGTCTAGTGGCTACTCTAATGAACAGTCAAACTTCAATTGGTGTGAAGTAAAAATAAAACAACTGAGCAGAAAACAGGTTAAAACCTGTGCAAGCTTGGGGTACAGAAAGATTTCTTAAGTAACAGATAGTAAGAAACAAAAAAAGAAAATAGTATATGTAAATTTGTCCTCAACAAAATTTTTTAAAAATCATCTGCTTTTGAAAAGGCACAGTTGCAAGTATGGTGGCTCATGCCTGTAATCCCAGAATTTGGGAGGCTGAAGCAAGTGGATCACTGAGAGCTTGAGGCCAGCCTGGACTACAAAATGAGCTCAAGGTCAGCCTGAACTGCATAGAGAGACCTGTCTCAAAAAGACAAAAAAGTAAATAAATAGGCATAGTTAAGAAAATGGAAAGACAAGGCATCTACAAATATTTATGACACGTGTATCTGGCAGAGGGTTTCTTTCCATAATATACTCCAGAATATAAAAACACTTATAAATCAGTAACAAAGCAATTTCATTCATTTCCGTTACTCAAAATTGTAAGGCTTTTGATTTTCTACCTGTCTACCTACTAGATTATGAGTTCTTGAAAAACAGTGATGCTATTTTATTCTTTTGTTTTTGGTGTCCAGAACAGAGTGGTTATGCAATAGATGTGCATTGATTGAATGAATGCTTACTTGATATGTGCATATGTAATGTCATCTGCTAAGCTGTGATTTTCATGAAAGCATAGACCTTGTAGACATGTTTGCCATAGAACTCTCATCCTCTAGAAAAATGCATGTTCACAGTAGGAGCACAAGAAAGTGATGAAGGTCGATAAAAGATGAATAGTGCGTCCACATACTCTAAGGTTTATATTTAAACTTCTTGGAATATAAAGCCTTTTCAGTTTGTTTACTCACATATATAAATTCCAGAGGGAAAAGAATGCTTAATGATTTAAATATTGTCACTTAATTAAAAATTCCCAAGCTCTTTTTTGTCCTTAAGTCATTGAAATAACATATATAAGTATAAAGGAACACAGCATAGTGTCTGACTTTTGTTACTTTAAATGAACACACTGAAATAATATATAGTTAAGGTCTAAAACATCAATAAAGTAATTGCACAGATAGATAATAACAACTGACCTATGTAGTTAAGTAGAATTCTGTTGGCTTTGTTTTTCTTAAGCAGAAAAGAAACTAGATATGAAAAAACTTTTTAAATAGACCAGGTATCTTAAAAGTGAGTGAGATAGTTCAAAGATTTCCAAAACTGCCTCACTCATGGGATTGGAAGCCTCTCTGATTTTATGGAATAATTTCTTTAATCTTTAATCTAAAGGTCTCCCTGAATTTGACTGTAGCATTGTATAAAATAAACTTTGATTATTTACAATGAAAGAATGTCTTGTATCAAAACCTTCTCATAAAAATGGCCATCTTAATCATTTTATTGATGAGATAAGCAATCAAAACAATGTGTGTGAGCTGTGGGTGAGAATGAAGCGCTACTACAGGTTCGGCAGTGAGAGCAAAGGACCGTTCTGCTGGTACCTCACTCAGAAAAGAGGCTTTTGTGCAAGTGTGGGCAGGGTAGATGGGAAATCTCCGTGACTGCTACTCAGTTTTGCTGAAAACTAAAACTGTTTTTAAAAATAACTATTAAAATACCTTTGGAGATCGAAGTTCTTCTTTTAAAAAAAAAAAAAAAAAAGAATGCTCATTCTATATCAAAGGCAATTTCTAATGCAGCTATACCTGCATTAGACCTAACACTTTTTCCTTTGTTACAAATGGTCCAGATTTGGTTGGGAATATATTGGGCTTCTAAAAGGCTGCATTATTAAATCTCATCACTTAAGAGTTTAAACTTTCCTGTCGATTTCTAATACACGAGAAAGCCTTGTATCTAGAATGCGTTTCTGTAGTCTAGGGAGCCACATTTGTACTTCAGTTAATAAATCAACCACAGGATTGCTTTCTTGGTTCTTTTCTGTTTACATGGTCAGTTAATTCTTAATTTTTCTTTCAAAAAGAGAGTTTTGGACTTTGTTACTTTCCTATGTGGTTTTAAGAAGCTGAGATAGAAACTGTGCAGAAGTTTGGCTTTGGCTGAAGGAGTAAGAACCCTTAGTTTACAAGTGTCTCAGGTACTTCCAGTAAATTGAAGGTCGCACAAAAGATGTTATGATAATAAATCTAGCCACTAAGTATACACTCCCTCTACCCGCAGGCAGCCTCCTGGGATCGTTTGTCTGCTCTTCATTATCTTGTCTGCATTATTCAACAGCTCTGTTTTTGCACAGTGGGCTTTAGAGAGCTTTTAACAGCTGCAGCATCCTCCAATTTTTACTGAAGCCCTCTCTTTGTAATAGAGAAAAGAAGAAAAAACTCTAAAAAAAAGAAAACACAAAACCTGTCTTTGACAGCCAAGAACTACCTGTTAATTAAATCCACATCAAAACTAGGTTTGTTTGCTTATATCACATTAACTTTACCAGTGTTGTAGTATCTAGGTGTTCAAAAGACAAAGTTTATATTAAAATGCTAATATTATAAGAAGCTTTAAAAATATTCCAAAAAGACATAATGAAAGCTCACACACACATACACACACACACACAGAGAGAGAGAGAGAGAGAGAGAGAGAGAGAGAGAGAGAGAGAGAGAGACTTAATTTCTTGGGAATAGTAAGTTTAAATTCTCTTTTAGGAAAATTTCCCCTTTGTACAAAACAGATCCAGAAAGTATTTTTTTTAATTACCAAAAAAGTCTACGATGTAATTGAAAGAGGATGAACTTAGAAGAATGGGAAGAGCTTATCCATGTAGCAATCTCTGCATTCTGTTTGTTTCTGTTAAGACATATTTACGTGCTCCCTCAGGTGAGCTTCTTTACAGAAAGGTTGACATTATTCAACAGCATGATCTGTCTTAATCTCTTGAATTTAACCTCAAGCTATTGTGGTAAACTGTAGTATTATATTTATCAACTTGATGATGGATAAAGTAACTTTTCCAAAGGCCAGGACCAGGAAACCTACTTTTGAAAATAAAACTACCTGATGACAAAAACTGTTAAAAATGGCCAGAAGGACTGGACAGAGCAAGAACTAAGCTCACAGGGAAGCTAACGGAAGGACTTAAACACTTAGCAAATACTGAGTCTTTCACTTAAGTCAGCAGTGGCAAACCTATGGCACTTGTGCCATGGGAGGCCTGCAGAGCCCTCTCTGTTGCCACAAAGAGTATGAGTTATTTTTTTCTAAACTAAAACCTCAGCATTCAGGGTTAATCTCAGTGTTGGCACTTTGTGAAAAATCAGTGAATTTTGGGTTGCAGACTGAGCACTTGGTCTAAAAGTTTCACCATCACTGACCTAACTTATAAAGATGCAGAGGTCTAAAAAAATTAAGATTTGGAGGTGTTTGAAAATTAACCAAGACTATAGTGACCCACTGTGATCAATACTGGTCCCAATATCTTTTGGCAAAGAATAGAAAAAAGTGGAATTGAATTGAAAGTCTATAAATAAAATAAGATTTAAAAATTGATCTAGCTCATGTCCCTCATAAAGAATTATTAAGTTATCCATGATAATATGATTTATAATTAACATGAACCATCCATTTCTCTGTGAAAGCTATACTTTGGACTAAATTGTATTCAAGACAGAAGTGGGGAGAAAGGAATTCTTGTGAATACGATAAAGTCATTTAAATTTACTCCTGTGGCCAAGAGATCTTCTGATCTTTAGCAAGAGAATAAGGTCCACAGAGGTTACAGTCCATGTCTAGAATGGAATGTCTTGATCTACGTATAATAAAAAGGGACTGCAATTTCCTAGCATTAGATCATCATATTAAAAACCAAGGGAGCTTTTCAGCACCACCATTTGATCAGATTAAGATCCTTAGTTTTGTACAAAACACAGCTTGTTAGCCACCCAAAGTCTGAAAGCATCTCTAAAGTGTCATAGAAATGCTAAGTAGTCTCAGGCACCTGAACAATGCCTACAACCAACTAAAAACCAAAGACCTCCTCAATTATCAAGATATTTGTTACTGGGGGAAATCTGGATAATTAACTGAATCTGTAATTGGAAATACGTAAATAAACGCCTGGAAATTCTATCCAAATCTTTGTTACAGTTTTATCTGGACCTCCTCAAGCATTAAATGCTCTGAAAGCAAATATGACCTTTGCCACTTGTTCTCTCAAATATAAAAATACCAGAACAACAAAACTGTAAAAGCTATATACTGCCTTCAAATTTATTTTCTGAATTATTAAATATACTGTCTAGAGTTGCTTTCTTAAACTATTAAAATTGAGCTTGTAAATGAAGCATTTGCTCTTGAGTAGCAGATCCAGTTTTGCATTTCTTATATATTAACTCCCTTTCTTAGATGCATAGACATTAACTTTTGCAATTCAGAGAGTTTAATTCTTATTACCACCCTTTGGTATGTAATCAGCACAAAATAAAAGGGTTAAGATAGAACACTTTCAGCCCCCAAAACGAGGTACCAGTTTGATTTTGTGAAAATTACATCTATGCTTGTTTTATCTTTGTTCTTAATTTCATCTACTAGAGTAAAAATTCAAGTTTCTATTGTCAGGGGGAAGATAAACAATCATCTGATATTCCGTTGGCTGATTTTCATATTGTTTACTAACCAAGGTACTTATTTAACAATCAGAAAAACACTGGACTGTCCCAAATGTGCCATTTACACCCAAAAATCTCTACTTAAAAAGGCTTTCACTATTTAAAAAAAAACTATGATAATCAATTATACATAATGAAGGAGAGAAAAGGTTAAAAAAAAGTAACATTTTTAAAACAAACAAATCAATATGATGCTAAGCTAAATTTTTAATTTCACAGGCTTTTGGATTCCTATTCAAACTTCACATCTGCGTTCTAAGACGGGTCTCTGCTGAAAATAACTAAAACCACCTTTGATCAATCACAGTGTTCCTTGTATCATAGTTTCTGCTTCACTCTGACTTCTGGAATAGTATGAGAGAACCAAAAGGATTTGGGGAGAATGAGAAGGATTCAGGGGAGCAGCTGATGCTCTTTTTAATCTATTAACTTTAGAATTTATCAGTATCTGTTTGTGGAGTAAACTGTTGCTGAAACTGACATTGTTAGTGTGAACCAAAGCTCAGAGACTCTGGTGTGAAGCGCTGGCTGATGACCCTGATAACTATGGTAACATTCCTATCCTCTATGAACACCCACGTGCTTATCCGTGAAACACAATTGTTTGTAAGGAGGGACTCAGGCATGGATATGGGGCATCTACCACATATTACACCCACATCTACAAATTATGACCCATGGGTCAATGCTACCTATTATGTTCAGATGAGCTAGGGATATTTAGCACATTTTTAAATAACTAAAAATAATCCAAAGAAAACAATATTTGTGAGATATAAAATTCAAATTTCAGTGTCCATAAATGAAGTTTTATTGGGACACTGTTATGGTTTGTATTTACACGGCCCCCTGAAGCTTCATGCGGTCCCAAGTGTGGATTTTTCAGAGGTGGTTGAGTCTAAGGCATGCAACACTGGGATTGATTCCTGGTGCAATGCTAGGGTCAAGGGCACTAGGATTAAGGGTGTGTCACCCAGTAACCTGAGTAAGATATAAGGGACAGAAAGAGCTGTGGCGGTCCCTTGCTTGCTTGCTTTTGCTGTCTTCTACTTGCCATGAACTGTTTCTCCTCAGCAATGCCCCTCTGCAACGCCAGCCTGCCCGGGAGCCAGCGGATTATAGACTGAAACCTCTACAAACTGTGAGATACAATAAACCTTTCCTTTGGGCTTCAGGTATGCTGTCTCAGCAGCAAGGAAAGTAACTAAGACATAGCCACGCTAATTCATTTACATGCTGTCTATGCTGCCTTGGGCAATAGCAGAGCAGAGTAGCTGTGACAGGTACCATATGGCCTGCATAGCCTAAAATGGCTACTGCATGGCTCTTTATAGGCAAAGTTACTAATCTCTGAGCTAGACTCTGTGCTCAGCAGCGATAGTGCCAAAATATTCTAGAATTTGAATTTATTCTTCAATATGGTTAAATCAATTGCACATTTTCATTTCAATTAAAGATGTTTCCATCTCCCAAAGAAATATATTACCTATGCCAATAATTTTTTTAAAATTTGCAATTACCAGTATAGTAGTGCAAAGTTCACAATTTTTTCTTATTTATCTTTAAAAATATTTATTTCCTCTTTTGACTTCTTCATAAATTTTAAGAAATTGGCCTATAATGATTGGAAAACTCTACAACCCTTAAAAACAAATCAAAAATGCTACCTTCTCCTCAGGCAGTACCAAGAGTCGTGTAATATGTATACTTTCTCAAACAAAGCTGGCAAACTTGGCCACTGAAGCAGCTGTAAAAATGGAAATGCAATCACAGAAGGAGTTATCAGCCTTCTGAATCGAGGCGTCTCGACACTACTTGACATTCATTCTCAATTACCAAGTCCAGGCTTCTTGCCTTCATCGAGCAGCACTACAGAACGGCTCACATAAATGAGTGGATTCGGGGCAGCCATGGTGGTATAACGCTTTCCTTCTTCAGAGGACTTGGGTCAGCCAACGAGCACTAAGCATTAAATTATTTCTGACAGCCGCCACGGGCTTTTAGAATGTAACCTATCTCTTTCAGATGTTTATCTTTGGAGAAACCACTCACATCTTTATTACAGTCATAAAGTCTGTTGTAATGATAAAAATAAAAGAGACTTTTAACCCGTAGCTACACGCAGGAGCAGAGTTCTGGGCAGATTAACTGCCTTGCCTCACACTTTCTTTATTCTAATTCATAAGGTGAGACCTGTGGAAAGTTCAGACTGAAAGATGCCTTGGGAGTGAGACAGTTGTCGGAGGACTTGTCTCCCCCCAAGAAGGTAGGAATGGTAAGGAAAACTGAGCTTTATCCAGACATGTGTGTTCGCTGCTATGTTTGCCATAACATGAGTCATAAGATACAGAACTATCTATGGTGTCTTTGGAATTTAACATTGCATAAAATTATATATTAGAACCCAGAGGAATTTACATTCTATATATGCATGACTTTACTCATTCAGACATTGTGATAGACAAAATACATATGTGACTATGATTGTGTTCAGTGTTGTTAAGGAAAAGAACCATGTACTTTGAGTGACTCTAGCAGGAATGATTTCCACCAGGCTTGGGGATGGGTGAGTGTCATGCAAGCTCTATCTGGAAAAAGGCCTTTACTGGAGGTCTAAAGGAAGAGAAAATGCCAGGCAGGAAAAATGTTCATGACCAATGGGCCAGTGGTGGAACAAGTGTAGTTCCTTTCAAGTAAGTGAATAGGTTTAGGGGTATGTTCCATAACTTTGGTACCATCAACAAAAGTAACAACATGATTCTAGTTGCCACTAACTGATATTGAGATTTCCTTTGTAAGAAAGAAATGTGTTATGAGCTAAATTACTTAACTTGTAATTATTCATTAACTTCACTCAATCTTGTATTTAGTAGAAAAGTAAAGCTCTGGAAACTGTCTGACATGTAATTAACGTGTTTAATATTCAAATTTTTTCAGCTTTTTGGTTCCACGTCAGTCATAGCATAATAATCTCTTGATTATAAGGTGTGGGGCACACTTCATATCTGTGCCTGCATCACCGTAGCTAGGTTCCAGAAACTACTTGCCCAGGGAAAAGCCAAGAAGACCAGAGTTCCAGGCCACACAACTATGTTATGTTTATAAAATTACACAAGACAGGAGATGCACCCTTTTCTTCTATGTAAAGCTCTAATTGCTAAGTAAAAACCAGCAATCCAATGGGAGGAATGAACAAAAGACTCACATAGATAACTCACATGAAACACAAAACAGCCTTAAACAAGAAAAGATGTGGCCAGGGATGCTGGCAGGGCATATACTTTAAATGTGCAAGGCTCTGGGTTTAAAACCCAGCACCAAAACAGAAGGAAATATTTAACCCCTACTCTCTATTAAAGAATTTCAAGTTAGAACTATTTTGAGATATCATTGTCAAATACTTAGTTAACAGAGATTAAAATATCTCACAATGTAGAATCACAGCCTGGGTATGGGAGACTTTCACATATACCGTTAGAGTGAAACTGTATATACTCTCTATTTGTGAAACAATTAGTAAGTATAATTATGAAAATATCTATGGTAGCATGTTTTGTTTACTTATTTCAAAAGGTATATATATATTTCAAAGAATCATGCTGTATATAATAAATATGCATAGCTCTTGTCAATTAAAAATACAAAAATAATTATTTTATAGCATAATGTTTTAAATGTTAATATATACAATTCTGTTAACTGAAACAATTGGGAAAATAATATAAAAATGAAACAAATGGATCTGTAAAATTTTTAGTTTGGCATCAGCCTGGGATAAGGTAATAGTCCCAACCTTCTCTGAAGACCTAAACAGTTGTTAGGGCTCATACCTAGATGTCCTCCCACAGCTGCACGCACTCATGGACGGGGCCTTTCAGAGGTGGCTGGATCTAGGGTATGTGATTGTGACTAATGGCATGTGAATAAGGATTAGGGGTGTGATAGCTAAATTAGTCCACAGATTGACTGGTTTAGCATAGTTCTGAGTGTGGGTAATGGGAAGGCTTACCTTGGGTGTGAGTAGCATTACCCAAAAGACTTTTAGCCTGGGTGGGATAAAAGGGAAAGGGGGTGGCTTGCTGCTGCTGCTTCACTGCTTGCTGCCTGCTGCCTGCCAGGCAATGAGCTTTTTCTGCTCTGTGATGCAGGGCAGGAAACAGCACAGAAAGAACCTGGACTGGAAATGGGGGAGGGGTGGGGTGCAGAGTAAAGGCAAAACGCTATATCATGAATGAATAATGAACATCGTTGTATTATAAATATTCACCAAATTATAATCAACCTTGGAGTATTTTAACAAAGGAAATACATATCTTTATTTATCTCCGTCCATCAGTGGCACACATTTCTCTTTACACGGAACATAAACATAGTTTTTAAAGTCAGAAAAGGGTAATTTCAATGCATTTTCTGTTCTCAGTTCTGTTCTCAGTTATCATTTGTCATTCACAGGGAGAGAATTTTGGATTGAGACTGTATATCAACTAAAATTTTTATTACTTAGTCAAAGATTAATCACAAGACACATGATAATTAAACACTACAAGAGGGTCAATTGTATTATAAGATACAAGTATATAAATAAAATATATCAATATTACATTTTGATCTCATGTTTTCCTCTGTGCTTGAAAATTTTTAGTGTTTTCACAGTTTCACTGCCTCAATTATTCAATAGTATAATTTTCATATATACCTACCTCAATTAGGAATTGCCAACATTAGAACTAGGATGTCTATGTCTTCCCTTTAAAAAATAAAATGTGTTATTTATCAAATTCTGTTGATATTTTGAAAGTCAGGCTCAATTCTGTCATTTTCTAGAAGTATCCAACTACGTCTATTCAGAACATATCGTCTGCCTCAACATTCATGTATGGTTCTTTCCACTGTTTGCAA
The DNA here is from genome assembly GCF_034190915.1 of Cavia porcellus. Lineage (NCBI taxonomy): Eukaryota > Metazoa > Chordata > Mammalia > Rodentia > Caviidae > Cavia > Cavia porcellus. The sequence goes on along the minus strand of NW_026947484.1, from coordinate 67,741,490 downwards.
GAAAGTTTGTTCTGATGACCCATTCTTTAATAATTTGAGTATCACCTGCATATTCATCAAAACCTACTTAGGACTGAGTCTTCAAAATTGTTAGATTATAAGGAATGACTCTGTTTTGAAGATTAAGTACATAACCACTGTGGAAATAAATATGGAGATTCCTCAAAAACTAGGATTAGAAGTTCCATTTGACCCAGGTATTCTCCTTCTGAGTATCTTCCCAGAAGTCTTAAAAACATCATACCACAGTGATATATGCACACCCATAATTTAGTGGCAAAGTTGGTAATAGCTGAATCTAGGGAACAACCTAAATGCTCATCAACTGAGGAATGGATAAAAAAAAAATGTGATTCTTTTCCTAATACAATGGAGTACTTCTCTGCCATAAAGATAAATTTGAGACATTTGTAGGTAAATGAAAGTAATTTGAGACCATACTCAAGTGAAATAAATCAGATTCACATGTGTAAACATCACATTGTCTCCCTGGTATAACTGAAAGAATAAATAAGAACTAAAATGGACTGTAGATATTGTGAAATGGGAAGAAATTGTTCAAAAGGAAAGGGGAACTAGAGTCGGGGAGGGGGAAAGGAAAAATGATGAAAAAATGAAAAAATCAAAACAAAGCATTGTAAATAAGGAGGGGTAAAGGGATTGAAGGTAGGAGAGTTAATTAGGGAAAAAACAGGAATCAAAATGTATCATGTACAGGTACAAATCTGGTATGATGAATATGATGATTATGTATATCTAAAATGTACCAATAAGTTTAATTTTAAAAAATATTTATTGCATAACATAAACATTAGTCAAGTGACTCACTGAGTTTAGTAAAGGATATAACTGTAGAAGAGCTGAATAAATGTTGGACATTCATCATTATTTTAAATTGCCATACAAAAGCCTTTATAGCAGGATGAAGAAAAGTTAATCCCCCATAAAGGTAACTGTGTTCCGTATATAAGTATACATTTTAATATTGTTTTATTCTCCTTGCACAATTATAGATATTTTCCTTGCCATTACACTTTTTCTAATTATATAGTAATGACTACATATTATGCTAATTAATGAAATCATAACATTGTAAACTACGAAATTATCACTTTAAGATTAAATCTAGTGATAGCACTCGGGAAGCTGGAGCAGGAGGATCCCCCTGAGTTTGAGGCCAACATTAGCTATATAGTGAGTTTGAGGCCAGCTCTGCATAGCAAGGCACTGTCTCAAAAAAAAGGCTAAATTTAAAAATAATACAATAATGCACTTGGAAAACCTATTTGAATTTATATAATACCAACCACTAAAATACTATTTATTTTTTCCATGTAGTTATTATTTTAATGATCTATGCTCTTGAAAACATTGTAATTCTAGGGTGTGAGCTAACTTAGTTCTACTTGAAAAATGTGAACATGTACCTTGAAGGTACAAATTACATTCACAATAAATGCCAAATGACTTTGATTTAATATAAAATTTGAATGATTTGTTTTATAGATTTTCCTACATATTGCTTTTGTAGGAGACTGGAAAAGAGAGCAACCTGGAAATTACTAGAACATAGTAGATTTTGAAGAAAATAAATGAACTCCCACTCATGGACATTATGTTCTGATTTAAACTCTGACAGTAACAGCTCTGAAAATGCCACTTCAGTGCTTCTGCCATCTGGCTGTTGGAGACTCCAATCACCACCACTGCTTCAGTTCAGAGCTGTGCGTTTTTGTCTGAAGGTCAAGGTTCATGCAGGAGAGTTTATCACAGCTAAATCTCATCACCAAAGGCACAGCACATTCTGCCTTGCCTGCTCATGCCAGCACAGATCATTTAGCATATAATTGGCTGTGACTGGCACTCGGACAAGCTGTGGCACTTCCTGTCAGCAACTGGATACTAGGTGGCAAGCCAAGGCGACATCCACCTGCCTGCAGGTGGATCTGGTCTGCAAAGGACAGAGACAAGAAATAGTCAGCCCTTTGCCTCTCAAACGGGGAGAGGGGAAAGCGTAACACCTGCCACCCTCTCCTACAGAACCCAGGAAGTCAATAAAAAGTGGGGATACTGACATGGGAAATGAAGGATGAAGTCATTGGAGGTTTCTGTTTAGAGAAAGAAAAGAAATAAAGAGAACATTAATTAGAGGGACCCAGAAACCACCTATATTCAGGGAAGGTGGAAAATGACACCAAGTTATCTTTTTGATGTGTTTTGAAGAATTTAGCATTCAGTCAATAAATTCCTTAAAAAGAAAATAGACTGGGATCATATGGGGAAACACAAAGCTAAATCCAAAAGTATGGTACCAATAAATTAATTTGAGTACTTACTTTCTCTAAAAACTAAGTGTAAAATAACATAGCAAAATATGTAATTTTTGCCTCTCTGATTAGCAAAGATTAAAAAGAAATTTAATAGAGAGTTCCGGTAAAGATGGCAGATAGATAACAGCAGGCAACAAAGGCTCCCTGAGATAGTCAACTTAGACTCCAAAAATAATACAGTGTGGGAGTCCTGAACAAAGGGAGATGAACATTCTTGATCCAGAAAGAAACTAAGATGAGAAGAACCAATCAAACATACAGTCCTGGTGCTACTATTGGAACAGCTAAAGGCTCAGTGCCCCCAGCAGCGCCCATACTCACATGGCTGAGATTGATTGGAAGCACTTGGCCTGGGTCATGCCCCTGGCTGAGACCCAATAGGTTATCCCAAACCAATTCCCTATGCCCGGCATACACTGATGCAGTGAAGGCCTCAACAGGGTGACTAACCCAGAGGGCAGGGGCCAACATATGCCACCCTTGTCTGCACCTCAATAGCACACTGGAGTGGGAAGGATCACCTGGCCAGTGGGCTTCAAAAGAGTTGTAACTAACAAAGAAAGAAATGGGTGCTTCCTATATATATACCTGAATGGAAGAAACAAAAAATATGAGAAGAGGAAGCAACAAGAAAAGGTCCCCAGCACCCAGCCCTAAGAACATTGATCCAGGAAAGTAAATACAAAGGAGAATGAGGACAGCAAACATACAGTATCAGGCACGCACCAGAACACACAAAACAATGAGGTGCTTCCCACCAATCTCAGCCACATGAGTTCGGGCACAGCTGGGGGCACTGAGCCTTTGGCTGTTCCATATCTTCCATTGCCTTTAGCTGTTCCATATGAGGTCTTCAGGACCTCGTAAGTGAGTTCAGAAGTGAAATATTTAACCAACTAAAGCAAGATATAAATAGATTAATAAAAGAAATGCTGAGCACCTTGCAAGAAGATACAAATGGAAGAATAGAGGAACACAAAAAAAGGGGAGAATCATTTGATGAGGAATATAAAAAAGCATAGTACATGAAGTACCTGAGTACATGAAGCAGGTTCAAAGAGATTACCAGGAATTTAAAAACTCCATTGAAAGCTGGTAAAATTGCTTGAAAGAAACGAAGGATAGACTATCAAAACTGGAGGACAGGTTTGCAATGTAAGAGCATGAAAGGAAAATTTTCTTAAAAATAACAAGGAAAGAAGCAGTAACAATACAAAGACTAGAGACAACAAGAGTATCTATAACTTAAGAATAAAGAATGTGAATGAAGAACCAGGGGTACAAGCAAAGGAACTACAAAGGCTATTCACAGAAATAATTAAGGAAAACTTCCCAAACATAGGAAAAGGAAATGATACGCAGATGTATGAGGCATACAGAACTCCAGGCACCTACAATCAAAACAGAGCCATACCCAGGCATATAATAATCAAGATCCCAGAAATTCAATATAAGAACAGAATATTAAAAGCTGTTAGAGACAAGAAACAGATAACCTATAAGGAAGGTCCATCAGAATTGCAACAGACTTCTTCACACAGACCATCAAGTCAAGAAGAGCATGGAGCAAAATATTCCAAGCCCTGAAAGAAAATAACCTCCAGCCTAGATGGATGTACCCTGAAAAACTATCTTTAGAAATTAATGGAGAAACAAGGTGCTTCCAAGACAAAGAGAAATTGGGGGAATTCGCAACCATCAATCCAACTCTATAGAGAATACTGCAGGACATTCTAAAGAGAGAAAAAAGTACCAGGATTCCAGGAACAGTGGCAAGAGAGGCCTCAATGAATGGAGCAGAAAGCAAAATGAAGAAGACAAACAGGCGACTAATGACGGGAAAAGAGCACAACAGAAATGAGGCAGAGAAGATTGCCTATAATCTCTAATATAGATGGCCTTGATGCACTAAATTAAAATAAAAAAAGAGAATCACAGGCAGAGTAGATCAGGAGGTAGGGTCCACCAAGATGCTCTTTATAGGAATTAACCTGAAAAAGGGTATATGGGCTGAAAATCAAATATGAGAAAACAGTGCTCTATGTGACAGGGAACCAGAGAGTAATAGGGGCAACTAGACTAATATTTGAGGATAGGTGGGAGAGATAGGCTTTAATAGGTAAAGGAATACAACTAGAGATCAAGTTCAGGAGGGAGAAGATTTGGAACCACTTAGGTAAATAGCAGGTCCCCTCACCCAATTTAAAACCCAAGGAGTTGGTGAGACCCAAAAAATGCACAGTATTTCCTGGGGGAGTCAAAGGAGAGAAATAGTCTTTAAAAAGACAGCAGAAGATATTGTTAATAGTGTATAAGGAATCAAAACCCACATTACTCACTCTGCTCTGTTTAGATAGAGCTTATTCCATCCCAGTTTGTCTACATGCACTAGATCTGAGGACACAGACAGCTATCCCAAAAACATCAGGATACAATACAGTAATCATCTTTAATTTCCTATTAACTTAATCTGGAGCCCTATATAACTTATACTGTTTTATCATGACTGATATTAGTTAAATCTGGTTTGTTTGATGTCAACAGATTTTATTCAAAGCTGTTATAATTGATAGTATCAAGTCTGACAGTATAGGCAACTATACTGAAAATGACAAGATTCACTTCAATACCCATTCTGATTTGATTACTACCTGTTTTTGCAGTTTCACACTATCTACAAAGTCATGTTTCTATCAATACTGTTATGTACTGCTATATTCAATTATACTATATCTGATGATATAGCCAATTCTATTGACGATAACAAGAGAACACAGTAACCATGGTAAAACTCCTTACATAGCAGTTTTATGTCTTTTTAGTTTTAGGTGTCTATAAGAATATGTTTTATTCTGTCCTACTTTGTTCTGTTTCTCCCTCTAATATAGAAAGGATAGAAATACATGTTAAGACTCATGCTTGTGTAAAACCTATAAACACTTTACAAGAACTGATCTTATGACACATGATAAAATGAACAAATACTCTGAAGGAAAAAAGGCACTACAGTACCCAGTGCTGATTCCAGAGTGTCCTGATGTGAAATCCAGCAATACTATTATTCTTTGTTCAGAGTTATTTTAGTCTGCTTTGGTTTGTTTAATGTCAACGTAAATGAAGAATCGGATAACTGCATGTATGTTTAAGTGTATAGGATTGATAACCATATTACTAAGTTTTGGCTGGATAGTTGAATAGAACTATTTGCAATCTCATTGTTTGAATTCCCACTTGTATGTTTCACTTTTGTATCTTAAAAAATTATTTTTAAGAGGATAATATATAAACATCAACTAGTGATTTATTACTGTTCATTTTTTTCTTTGAAAGTATATATCTACTCGTTTACTGTTTTGTTTAGTCTTTCTTTAAATAGAAAAAAAGAAATTTAATATCCAGTGAGGGAAAGTGTTCAGATAAACAGCCTCCTACACTACTGATGAAAATACATGGCTAGCACAAGGTCATGAGTTCAATTCCTGGTACCAGAAAAAAAAAAAAAAAGGAAAATATAAATAAACCCTGAGTGGAACTAATGGGTAAAGCTTTAGTGAACTGTTCAAACTCACTGACTCAACAGTTCAAACTGTTCAAACTCACTGACTAACAACTTATTGAGAGTCATTTATCCAAGTGTGAAAACACACATATGAGGACGTTGCCTGAAGAATAATTTACAGTCAAGAAAACTTGGAAACACTCTGCAAATGCATGAAACATTGAGCAAATGGCTTTACACCCATACCATTGAATGCTATATATAACTTAGAATTCAAGACCATCTTATAATAATAGAATGTTCAACATGTATCAAGTGGAAATGCCTATAGTATTACTGTAATAACAACAGCCATAATGAAAGTTAACCTGTATGACTCCAATCATGTGAGATTCTGAAAAAGGCTGGAAGGATAAAGAGGATGAAACAATCAGTGATGACCTAGGGTTAGTGGAGTGAGCGGGATGAGGGATAAAGTGAAGCCCAGAGGACTTTTAGTGCAGTGAAACTGTACAACAGTACCATTGTGCGTACATTCACTACACATTTGTCAGAACTCACAGAATGTACCACACCAGAGTGAAACCCGAATACAGACTGTGGACTTGAGTAACAGTGGTGGGCTGGTATGGGTTCACAGACTTAACAAATGCACCATCTTGTTTGTAAGATTTTGTAATTGAGTAATTACATAGCATTTCCACTTGATACATGTTGAACATTCTATTATTATAAGATGGTCTTGAATTCTAAGTTATATATAGCATTCAATGGTATGGGTGTAAAGCCATTTGCTCAATGTTTCATGCATTTGCAGAGTGTTTCCAAGTTTTCTTGACCATGGATGATGTTAGAGAGGTTGGTGGGCAATTCTCAGTACTTCCTACTCAATTTTTCTATGAACCTAAAACTGCTCTAAAAGTAAAATTTATTGATAATTTAAGTTACTATTTGAGAATTTTTAAGTCAAGCCTTTTATAAGCATTATCTCACAAGATTTTAATTGTCACAGGAATTTTATTATGCAGAAGATGGTAATTTTATCTACAGATGTAGAAAGGCTAAACAAATTGTCCAAGGATGTGGGTAAGAACCAGAGCTGGACCCCAAACCCAGATACTCCTGGATCCTGAGTCCATGAACCTACAGTTTATTGAGCTCTTCAAAATCTCCCAGAGTTTAGCATAACCCAATTTCTAGAAGAAGTAATAACCTAGTGACCACATAGAAAAAATACCTTAGTGTTAACCAAGCTATTAACATGGTTTAGTTATCAAAGGTGGAAATTATGATGATATATTATTTATATAATGTAATTTTTGTAGTAATATTTATAGTTATAATAAGAAATATAAGTAAAATTTTTGAAGGCTTTCTCTCTGGAAGTTGATTACAAAACAGTACTGTAAAATGACTGATAGGTCTTTAATCAAAGTGTTGAAAACTTCTGGATGCAGGAATTCCCAACACCAGTCTGCGAACTGATCATGTTGTGATCACCCAAGGAATATTTTATTGCACATAGCTATTCTTAAGACCCAAACATCCCATCCTACCCAGTTCAGTACATCTGGAATGGAGCTCAAGAATTTACCGTTTTCAAAAGCTCCCCAGGTGATTCTGACACCCAGCCAGGTTTGGGAATCACTGTCGAAGGGAACATGATTTATGCAGATCGAAAGAAGACAGAGAAAGAATACCATATGGTATGTTAACTCTTCCTTTCACTTCATTTCAAAGGTGGCTTTGTGAGAAAAAGTTTACACATCCACAGTCTATAGAATACATAATTCAGTACATGTCTTTACCATTAAAAAGGGTGTCTAAAACTTGATTCACCTTAAATATACCAATAATTCACATTTGTCTTGGAAAAGCGGAGGTGTTCATGAGATTTTGTAATTGAGTAATTACAACGAGGTGGCATTGGTGTAAAAATAGACATTTAGACAAAAAAAAAAAAAAAACATAAAAAGAGCACAGACACATAGCCAAGGACAGAAAGGGTCATTGTGGGTGGCTATGGGTTAGTGGAAAGGATGGCACTGGACAGAGGGCTATCCGTGGAGCAGGTGGAGTAAAGCTCGTATCTAGCAGAGTGCCTGGCACTCAGTGGACATTCAGACTTCTGCTTTAAAAGAGCAATAGCATCTTTAAAACCCTCCTGAACCCTCCTTCTTAGCTTGTCTGCATCATCAGGGACGTCAGTCACCTTCATCAGGTGCCAGTCAGTCCTCCTCTCTGTCCCTGCCTTCCACCCGGTGCTCCTGTTTCCCTGGGTTGTTTCCTCAGCTCTGATTCATTTTCTTAATGCTCTGCTCCCCTTGCTGGAGAATCTCAGCCGCTGTCATGACTTTGGCCACCAAAGACAAAGAGAAACTCCAAATCTATGCTTTCCAGTGGAGGTTTTCATCCCAAATTCCAGACTATTTCCAAAACTTAAGGGATCTGAAAGCACTTTATACCTAACAGACCATTTCCTGAACCCTTTTGTTGCTAGAACTATAATCTAAGTTGGTTAATTCATTACCCAAAAAGTTCCCCAAGGTACAAATTTGTGAGTCATCCTTAACTTTGCTTTCTCCCTGTCAACTGACCACCCAAGTGCAATGCAGTACATCTTTAAACTATGTCTCCTGACAACTCTCCAGCCTGTCACTTTTGCCTTAATTCCAGTCTGCCCTCTCATGTCTCTTACTGAAAGTCCCCTGTGTCATCCCTGCACTTCCATATCCCACTGGCCCAATTCATCTGTCACTCTCCAACACACAGCAGCTCCCCCTTAAATAAAACGGGTTAAAAAAATAAAGCTGTCTCCTCCTCTCCTTATGAAAGGATTGGTGATTTCAGAATGCCTACTAAGTCCCGATTTCTTTGTTATTTTTAAGAAGTTTTTCATTTCATTCTCCCATATTACAAGTCTGCCCTCCAGTTTAGATAGTCTGTCCTTAGTTTCTTTCAAGCTGTTATGCCAGTCTTCTATAGACTTCTTAGTATCTTGGTAGTCCCTTTGAACCTGCTTCACGTATTCTATGCTTTCTCTGTTTTCTCCATCAAACAATTCTCCCCTTTTTTTCTGTTCTTCCATTCCATCACCTGTTTTTTCTTGGGTGGTGCTTAGCATTTCTCTAACTATTCTGCATACTTCTAGCTTCAGGTCGTTGATAACTTCATTCCTGAATTGGTCTATGAGGCTCTCTATATGGTGCCTTATGTGTATTGGTGCGGTGTCTGCTATTGCCTGTTTCTCAGAATTGGGGGCCGAGGAGCCTTTCTTGTTGCTGCCTCTTTCCATGCTGCCTCTTCTTCTCTGTTCCTTATATATGCAAGCTTATATAAAAGGCCCAGCTTCTCTCCCAGTCAGCCACAGCCTGATCGAATTGCGCCAGTTAGGTGTTCCCGCTCACCGCTGCGCACCAGGGAGTTACGGACCAGGCAGCCTACGCGTCTCCCCTCCCGGCCACCGTCAGGCTCTGGGATCTGGGTTGGGACAGTCTACCAGGTCCGCCGGCAGCGTCACGCAGGCCAGGCACTTTTCACCAATCCCGCCCGAGAGGGGGATGTGTGGCTGGAGTCGCCACCGCGCCCTGCTCCCGCAGGACTGCCCGGGCCCAGAAAGTCCTCTGCTGGAGTCAAACTGTGGTAGAGTGTCAGTTTCTCTCACTCACCTCACCACAAGTCAGTGCACGCCTCCCTGCCGTTCACAGATTGCCATTCCCAGAGCTTCTGCGCGTCTCTCTCCTTGCCGAGCCACTGTAGAGGCAGCCAGCCGCCGCACGGTGGGAAACCCAAATCGCGGCTTACAGTGGTGCAGGGTCCAGCCTCCACACCGAGGCTTTTCTGTTCCTGTTTTAGCACCAGGACTGCATTCCAAGTTGGTTTCTCTCAGCCCAGTTCGTTCCTGAGTCAGCAGAGCATATCTCCACCTGCTTATGTCTCCTTAATCTGCACCATTCCTGGCTTCTGAGCCGAGTCTTTCAGAGAGCCTCCGGTAGTTGCTGTTATCTGTCCGCCATGTTCTCCCGGATAAGTCCGGATTTCTTACATGGGAAATGACAATAATAACAGCAATAGTATTTGAGTGTCTATTTTGTAGATGAGCAAAATGAGGTTCCAAGAAGTTTCATGTATTTCCCAAGATGATTTATGAGTAGAGTTTGTGAGTGTTTATGATCCAGACCCAAAATCAAACCTAAGACATGCCATGCTCAATTCAAATCTCGCCTCCCTGACTAACTCATCTGTTTATAGATTCATCTCCCCAATTAGCTGTGAATTTCCTAAGGACATGAATGATGCCTTATTCATCTTGGTGTCCTCTATATCTGATAGAGAACCAGCACTTTGCTTGTCCTTGTTTTTTAAAAAAAGTACGTAATGAAAAAGAGAAAGGAAGAGTAAGCAGAAAGAAAATAAATAATTGGAGAAGATAGTGAGGCTTATTTTAAGGAACACATGATGTTGTTTCAAAATGCTCAAAGAATTGCCAGATAGAAAGGCTTTCTGGGAGTGCAGAAGAACATGGCGGATAGATAGCAGCAGCCTTGGGGGCTCTCTGAGAAACCGCACTTGAAATCCAGGAATTGTGCCATGCAGGAAGTCCTAGGCAAGGGGGGATATTCTTTGCTAACCCAGGAAAGAACTAAATTAAGAGAAACCAACTAGAAACGCAATCCCAGTGATACAGCAGGAACAGATAAGGTCTCCGCACAGAAGCTAGACCTCGCGCCACTGGAAACTGCGATCTGAATTTCCTGCAGCCGCTGTCGCGTCCCGGTTGGCACAGCAGGGAGAGAGGCATGAAAGCTCCGAGAGTGGGAAGCAATGAATGGAGTTGGGAGCAGGGCTAGCCGGGTGCCCTGTATCGACCTGTGGTGAGTGAGCGGATCGGGACCCTTCTGTAGAGGAGGCTTCAGCAGAGGACATACTTGGACCGGGCAGACTTTCCAGAATGAGATGCTGTAGTAACTTCAGTCACATATCCCCCTCTCAAGTGGGATTGGTGGGGAGTGCCTGGCCTGTGAGACACTTCTGGCTGAGATTCAGTAGGCTAGCCCAACCCAGGTCGCAGCACCTGGAGATGCACCCTAGCCGTGAAGTCTTCGGTAGGTTCACCTGGAGGGGCGGGCCCAGCAGAGGCTGCCCAGGACTGTGTCTCTCTGGTGCACTGTGGTGGGCGGAAACACCTAGCCAGCACAATTCAAACAGACTGTGGCCGACAGGGAAGGAAGCTGGGCCTCCTATAAATGCTTATATATAAGGAACAAAGAATATGGAGAGAGGGAGCAACAAGAAAGTGTCCTTGGCCCCCAATCCTGAGAAACATGCAATAGCAGACACGGCACCAATAGACATAAAGTGCTATCTCCAGAGCCTCATAGACAAGTTCAGGAATGAAGTTATTAAGGACCTGAAGCAAGACATAAGCAGAATAGTTAGAGAAATGCTAAGCACCACCAAGAAAAAACAGATGGTGGAATGGAAGAACAGAAAAAAAAGGGGAGAATTATTTGATGGAAAAAGTAGAGAAAGCATAGAATACGTGAAGCAGGTTCAAAGAGATTACCAGGAAACTAAAACTCTATTGAAAACTGGCATAACAGCTTGAAAGAAACTAAGGACAGATTATCTGACCTGGAGGACAGATTTGTAATATGGGAGCATGAAATGAAAAACTTAAAAATAACAAAAAAACAGCAACAATACAAAAGCTAGAAAATGATAAGAGATCTATAACTTAAGAATTAAGAACATAAGAGAAGAAGTAGGGACACAAACAAATGGACTACAAAAGCTATTGATAGAAATAATCCAAGAGAATTTCCCTAATTTAGCAAATGGTAAAGATACTCAAATATATGAGGCATATAGGACTCCAGCCACCTACAACCCAAACAGAGCTACACCCAGGCATATAATAATCAAAATGCCAGAAATCCAATATAAGAACAGAATATTAAAAGCCATCAGAGACAAGAAACAGATCACTTACAAGGGAACACCCATCAGAATTACAGCAGACTTCTTGGCACAAACCATCAAATCACGAAGAGTTTGGGGGGAAATAATTCAAGCTTTGAAAGATAATAACCTCCAGCCAAGATTGATATATCCTGCACAACTGTCCCTAGAAATTGATGGAAAAACAAGGTGCTTCCAGGATAAAGAGGAACTAGGGGAATTTGCAACTACTAATTCAACTCTACAGAGAATACTGCAGGGTAGTCTAAAAAAAGAAAATACCAAGATTCCAGAAGTAGTGGCAGAGAGGCCACAATGAGTAGAGCAGAAAATGAAATGAAGAAGACAAACTGACAACAAACGACAGAAAAAGAGCTCAACAGAAATGAGGCAGAGAAGATTGGAAGGTAGGAACAGCTATTTTGGAGAAAACAAGACACCATAATAGCTAGTGCTGATTTAGTATCATCTTGTTTTGAAGCCCCATCAAACTTGTATTCTTCTGTCTCCATCAGTCTTAAAAGGTTGTAACTTATTGGATTTTATTATATATTATAATATAAGCAAAAACTTTTATAGACAAGAAGTTTATGTAGAAACCATTGTTCATTTTCTGTTAATTGATCCTAAATGCCCTGTAATACTGTCATTCTCTTGAATGATTTTATAGTGTCTTGATATGTTTGGTGCTACAGTATATGAAGTTATACTCAAAGATTTCAAGGAAAGAGACACTATGGTAACTATTTTTATGTCAAGATATCTTGTGGTAAAACACTATTTTGCTCAAATGGTTATGATTTGACCTGCACTGTTCTGTTGTTATGCCCTCTTTTATCTCAATCCCCTTTTTTTAAAATTATTTACTTTTTTTCTTTTTATTTTTTTAATTAAGGGAAAAATAAATTAAAAAAATAGCAGGATACATTATAGTAACCTACTTTGATTTCCTATTACCTTGATTTGAAATCCTGTATTGCCCTCACCATCTTGTTTTGACTGATTTTCCTCTATTCTGCTTTGCTTGATAGTACCAAGTTCGAAAGTATAAGCATAACTGTGAAGACAATAAGAATCATTATGATGCCCATTCTGGTTGACTATTATTTTCTTTTAAAATCCTGTAATGTCTCCAATGCTTTGGTTTTATTCTTTACTGTTTAGTTCAATTTTATTTTAACTGCCAATTCTTCTTAAAATAGCAAGAGGCAGTATGGTAACCATTGTTGATCACCTTATATTTTGTTTTTACATTATCTATTATGTCCATCCTTTTGATTTGACTGACTCTGTTCTGATATGTCACATTTCGTTTTACTCTCTTCAAAAAAATAATAAGAACTGTGGGAGTAATAAAACCCAAAATGTGTAATTGTCATTGTACAAAAGAAAAGAAAAGAAAGTGCTCTAAAGGTTATAACTGCATATATGTTTAAGTGTATAAGATAGATAACCATATTACTGTTTTTTGGATCAATGAACAAAACTGTTTGCACTCTCACTGTTTGAAAATCCACTTTAAATGCTTCAATAATGTAACTTGAACAACTATTTCTAAGATGAGAATATGTAATCTATTAACCAGTGATTTTTTACTGTTTTCTTTTTTTTTTCTGTTTTTTTCCTTTTTCTCCTTGAATTAAAAAAAAAAAAAGGCTTTCTTCTCCGTAGAGTAGGAAGATGTCACCTGGACTCCACCAATAAGCTTAAGGAATGTATTTTCTTATAAGATTCCATAATTTTCATAACCCTCACGAGCTGTCTGGAGACAACACTGAAATACTAAAACTCTCTCCAGAGAAGACCAACAAGCAGATGTTACCAGGAGGCCAATTTCTGACCTCCATGTGAATGAAACGTATAATAAAAAAAAGCTGTTCAAAAATAAAACCCTCACAACAAAATTTCAGAAGTTCTGGATCTACTGGACATAGCCAAACAGAGGTCAGACAAATATGCCTAAAGGTAAGAAGAAACTTCCATAAAATTGTGGGATGGCTAAAGGCTACCGTAAAAAAAATCCACATTCCTTCAGCCTTTGAGATTCCATAATTCCTGGATAAAATCTATCATACATTTATCTTTGTCTTATTCTACAAAGATTTTGAAATATCAGAGCATCTTTTTCAGTATGTTACCTTTCCAGTTGTTTATCCCCAACTATAATTTCAGACTTCTTTGTATTTCTTTTATAAACTCAACAGCTTATATGTAAATTTTGTTGACATCATTTGCACTGGTAATTCCTGCTTTCTTTTTATTTTCTTTTTTTCCCAATATGTCAATTTTTTTATTTTTTATTTTTTAAATTTTACTTTAAAGAAAAAAAAAAACACAGAAAAGAAAAACACTAAACAGGAGACAACTACAGCAACACAATATAGGTTTCAAAACAAGATGATAGGAATTTGACAATGATTGTTATATATTGTTATCTTCAAGAGGTTGCTTAGATTATCAGATATAGATATGTAAAATTGATTAAGCCATATGAGTATTAACTGTTCTTTTCCATGAACTAATAGAATTAGTAGTATAATCATCTTACCTATCTTATGTATGTACAAATTTCTTTTTCCTTTTCCCTTCCTTCTTTTCCCTTTCCCCTATCCCAGTTGTCTTTTCTCTCTGAGCAGTTTCTTATCCTTTCACAATACCTATTGAGATTTGGGATCTTATTTACTCCTTTTGAACCCATATTACTTGTACACATTAGTGGGATTCACTGTGATCTTTCCATACTCGCACACACTGAGCACTGACTATGCCCATTCACCTCCTTCTGCCCTTCCCTTCCTACTCTTTCCCCAATCCCCTTCTCCCCCGTTCAAGTCCCTGATCATCCACCATCCACCTGCAGGTCTTCTTTCGTTGTTTGTATTCACACACAGCAGAGGACGCACCGTTTCTGTGCCTGGCTTATTCTGCCCATGTCTTCCGGTTTCATCCATTTCCTGGCCAGGGGCAGATTTCACTCTTCTCCTGCCGGCTCTCCTTACTTGCTGTGCACCCTGACTGCTCTTTTGTCACTTTTTGTGCCTCATAGGCTACCAAGACTTTCATTGATTGTATAAAACTTTAGAGCATAAATGCAGAAATAGTTGTTCTACAGACTTCTTTAATGCCTGATACACTATACAGGTCTTGGTTTCTTTTGCTCCTCAAAGACAGTTGACATTTATTTATTGTTGACATAACAGTAAATCTCAACAAACTTTATATCACCACTCTCCAAAAGATTATAGTCTAACAAATTTAATATAATGACAGGTGGGAGCTTTTTTTAGTAACTTTCACCCATAAATATTTCATTATTTGAATCTTCAAATGCTTAAAAGCATGCAATACATTCTGTGTGGCGCTGGGCTCAAACCCTAGGCCTTGCACATCATAGGCAAATGCTCTCCCACTGATGCAATATAGTTTAAGGAATGGATCTGGACAAGAGTGGAAGTTATTTAGATAGTAATGATGTAAATGTTTACCAAGTCCTTAAATCTTGCCGAGGTAATAAATGTTTGTAGTCTTCTATTCACAGCATCAGTAAGAGTGAAGATTAAAATGATCTAGGGCTGGAGTATAACTCACTGGTAGTGCACTCGCCTAGAATCCATAAGGCTCTGCATAGCAACAGCAAAACACCACCACCTGTTTGGAAATAGGTATAAAATTTTATGACACAGTATTAAAGAATAAATTAAGAGCTTTGGCCCTCTATTTAATACAGTCACACTTTGGCTTTTGTCTAAAACTAGGTAGCCTTCTTGCTTCTCAGTGTGGGTAATTAAGATCAACGCGCAGAAATCACTGTCCTTGCTTTTCTTCAGAAGTATTTTCTCCGCGTATAATGCTAATATACTGTCTGTACTCACAGGGCACAACTCGGTAATCTGATGCATGAACTCAGGACGGCGGTCACACTCAGGTCACCAGCATTTTCATACCCTTAAACACGCACCATTTCTTCGTGTGAGAACCCTTACACTCCTGTCTTCCGGTTCTTTACAAAGCATAGTAACACACTATCGTGAAATACAGTGACACTGCTGAGCCACAGGACCTTAGAAAATATATGTTTCCTAGCAAACTCTACTTTTGGTACCCGTTACTCAACCTCCCTTTAGTCCCTGATTGCTTTTCTTGTAAACACATTAAAAAAGAGCGTGGAAGATGTAAATTGCTGCCATCTGCTGCTCAGAAGGGAGAATGCAAGGATTGCACCGACGCGCCCAGAGCGTCTGTATGGTGGGTCAGCTCTGGAGGCTTTGTGGGAGCCAGAGAGGTTGACTACCAGAATGGTGCTTCTCAAGTTCTGCCTCTCCTAAATTCAGAGCTAGTCCCTCTTCCCTAGCAGAGGGGACAGGAGGGTGAGCCGCTGTCTGCTCTCAGCGCAAATAAATTTTTGCCCTGCTTCAAGAGTCTGGTCACTACACCTTTGGGTTACCCTTATGCCCTCCAGATTGCAAAGTCATAGAGTGTTTCTCAGTATGTGACATAACATTTCCTAAAATATTGTCCTGAGGAAAACATTCTCCTTGATCAGGATGCAGACTGGAGGTGAGATAAAGCTTGTAAAATTTTGGGACAGCGTTTAATTAAAATGTGAGATCTTTTTTTCTTCTATGTGTGTGTGTGTGTGTGTGTGTGTGTGTGTGTGTGTGTGAATCCAG
Source organism: Cavia porcellus (assembly GCF_034190915.1). Taxonomy (NCBI): domain Eukaryota; kingdom Metazoa; phylum Chordata; class Mammalia; order Rodentia; family Caviidae; genus Cavia; species Cavia porcellus. The sequence goes on along the minus strand of NW_026947484.1, from coordinate 67,725,030 downwards.
GGCCTTCAGAATGAGCTCCATCCCCAGGTTTTGGTTGGTTTTTGTTTTGTCTTTTGCTTTGACTGTGAGACAGGTCTCACGAAGTTGCCCGGGCTGGGCTGGGTCAAACTTGCTATTCTCCTGTCTCATCCTCTTAGAGGGCTGGGATCGCAGGGTGCTGGTCTTACACAAGCAGAGTTCACATGAAAGTGTGAATTACCGGTTAACCTGGGAAAACTGGAACCTCAGACCTCACAGGCCCCATTCCCACAGGGCTGGGGCAGGACAGGACTGAGATGACACAGGAGCATCCCTGCTCACCGTTTCCTGTGATCTCCCAGCCAGAGGGTCAGCTGCCATTTATCCTTATTGCCTTATGGATATAGATACATAAAATAAAGGCTTAACCTACGTGTGGCAGCACCTGCTCTTTCACTCCTCTTTTCTCTCTCTCTCCCATGCAGATATCGCTGAACAATGAGATTCAGATGGTAGTTTATGGACAGGGCTTCTGCAAATAGACTATAAAAACTGAACTAGAAGACAGTTGCTTTTTGGGGGGGGCTATCTTTCCTTTTTCTTTCTGATCAAACAGCAGACACAATGGCAAGAGCTTTGGCAGCTGTCTTGAATCCTGAGGTGACATGAGGATGGAGCTCCAGGGCTCCACTTGGTAAAAAAAGAACAACAACAAAAAACAAGACTGAACAAAACCAGTGAAACCAGAGACAATCCTGAAAGTCTACAAATGATCTCTCTCTCTCTCTCTCTCTCTCTCTCTCTGTCTCTGTCTCTCTGTCTCTCTCTCTCTCTCTCTCTCTCTCTCTGTCTCTCTCTCTCTCTCTCTCTCTCTCACTGTGGTAGCAGGTTTTTGTTTTTTGCTTTTTGTTTCTGTTTTTTTCCTGGCCATTGTTTGATCTTATTTTTAGGAGTGTGAACATAGTTTGTAGCCTCTTCGTGGTTGTGATTCTGTTCTATTCTTATCTCTTCCATCTCTCTTTTCCTCCACTCCTCTACACCAGTTTCCCAAAGTTAATGTGATCCTCCTCATCCTCCAATCTTACTTCCAATCTCTGGCTCTTCTTCCACTTCTCTATTTTCTCCTTAACCTATTTTAAATTTTAACCTCTGAGGGCAAAACTGACATATCAAGGACTTGTATACTGCATGTAATTTTCTGGTTTGTTTTATATTTTGTTATATAATCACAAAGGTAGTTTATACAGTTAAAAAGTGGTAAATTGGGACCAGGGATTTAGCTCAGCGGCATAAGCCTGCCTGGCAAGCACTAGGTCGGGAGTTCCACCTCCAGTATGAAATAAATAAATAAATACATAAAAATAAACAAATAAAAGTGGTAAATTAATGGTTAGCTCAGTTTGTCATTTTTTAGGTTGTGTTCGATACTATTGGCACCACTATAGCTAAAATTGACATAATTGTTCTAAACAACTGTTGGACCTCTTATAGCATGACTGGAACCAATTAGAGGGTCACAGAAAATACTGTGGCACAGTGCCAAAGAACAAGGGACTGGACCAAACGAGCAGCAACCCATCATCTCCAACAAAGTAAAGAGGTAGGATCTTCCAAAAACCAGATATACTCAAAACCCAAAAGCCAGATACACTTGGAAGATACATCACAAGAGTAATCATTACCTAAGGGTCCTACATATGAGCAATGATGCAATCCACCATAGGCAATTTACAAGCATCACCCCAGAAATTAAACTAAAAACAGGAAAGAAAAAGAGAACACACTTACACAAGATGCAACCCCAGATGTCCAGTTCACCAAAGGCAAACTCAGGGGCCAACGAGATGAGACAATCCAAGAGCTTCCCATCAGGCCTCTGAAGTGGTAACAATGATGCAACTGAATGAGATTCTGAAGAAAATCAGAAATAATCTCTCAGATAACCAGAGACGGTGTCCAAAATAAAGACCATGCTTAGGGACACAAGAGAAGATACAGATAAAAAATAGACAAGTTTAAGAAAATTATGGAAGTAATGAATGCTTAGTATAGGAAAGACATAGAATCAATAAGGCAGATTCAAGCAGATATACAGGAAAATAAAAATTCCAGTGAAACTATTTGCACGAGATTAAGCTAATGTGAGGACAGGATCTCAAATACAGAAGACAGGCTTGCAGTTAGGAACCATGAAAAGAACAATTTCTCAAAAATAACAGTCCATCTTAATTTATTCTTTGCTGTGTCATCTAGCAGGTGCAGATGGACTGATATCAATGAAAAGACGTGAGATAGCACAAATCAGATTAAAAACCTGTTCACAGGCCTCATGGAAGAAAACCACTGTAGAGAAAAACAATTTGACATGCAAATAAATGAGGCATATAGAACTCCAATTAGCCATGATCAAAAAAAAATCTATGGTGAGACATATCATTGTCAAGTTTCCAGAAATTGAACACAGGAATAGAATCTTAAAAGCTATCTGGGAAAAAAAAAACACTTATAAAAGAAAGCCCATCCAACTCACAGATGACTTTTCATCAAAAACTCTCAAAGTCAAGGAGAGGCTGGAGCAAGATATTTCAAGCTCTAAAGGAAAACAACCTTCAACTGACTGATGTACCCCACAAAACTATCTTTGAAAACTGATGGAGAAATAAGATACTTCCATGATAAGGAACATCTGAGAAAATTTATGACTACGAAACCAACACTCCAAAATGTTTTGAAGGACATTCTAGAAAGAGATAATAAGAACTACAGCTCCATGAACTCCAACAGAAGGAACCCACCAGGCAGGGCAAATAATTAAACAGAGGGAGGGGGGGAAAAGTAAGGGATCCAACCACAGGAAAATAATATGACAAGGATAAGTCAATACATATCAGTTATAACCATCAATGTTAATGGTCTCAATTCACCAATCAAAAGACACAGACTGGCAGAATGCATCAAAAAGCAAGATCTAACAATATACAGCATAAAAGAAACATTTAATTCAAAATGAAATTCACAGATTGAAAGACAAAGGATGGAAAACAGCACCCAATGCAACAAGAACCCAGAAAAAAGCAGGAGTAGCTATTCTATTTGCACACAAAGTAAATTTGAAACCAAAACTGATTAACAAAGATAAATAAGGTCACTACATCCTTGTAAAGGGAACAATCCAAGAGGAAGAGATAAGAATCATAACTATATATGCAACCAATTCCAGAGCACTCAATTACATAAAACAAACATTAACAGTCATGAAAAATCAAATAAGCGCTAATACAATTGTATAGAAGGATCTCAATACCCCACGGTCACAGATAGATCAACTAGACCAAAAAAACCCAATGAAATATTAGAACTGAAACAAATTTTTTAACAAATTGATTTAGTAGGTGCCTACAGAGTGGTCCACCACACAACATCAGAATACACATTCTTTGAACTTACACAGAGGACATTCTCCAAAATAGACCACATACTAGCTCATAGAACATGTTTAAGTAAATGCAAAAGAATTGAAATTCTCTCATGCAATTAGCAGACTTAAGTGTAATGAAATTGGAAATCTATGGCAAAAGAAACTACAAGAACTTCATAAACACATGAAAATTAAATAGCACCCTACTGAACAACCAATAGGTCACAGATGAAATTAAAGAAGAAATTAGATAGTTTTTACAGTTGAATGATAACGACAATGCAACATACCAGAACTTATGAAACACAATGAAAGCAGTCCTAAGAGGAAAGTTTATAGCAGTAAATACCCATGTCAGGACAACAGAGCAAATACAAATCAACAACTTAATGATGAACTTCAAACTTGTAGAATAAGAAAAACAAGCTAAGCCAGAAGCTCATAGGAGGGAGGAAACTATAAAGATCAGAGCAGAAGTTAATGCACTGGAGACCAAAAATCAATACCAAAAATCAATGAGTCAAACAGTTGGTTGTTTGAAAGATTAAATAAAATTAACAAATCCTTACCCAACTTTATCAAAAAAAGGAAGGAAAAGACTCAAATTCCTATAGTTAGGAATAAAAAGGGGTGAAGTCACAATAGACCCTAAAGAAATTCAGAAGATCATCTAGATCTACTTTGAAAACTTGTATTCTAGTAAAATGGAAAATACAGACAATATGAACAGACACATATGAATTACCAAAGCTAAATAAAGATCATCTAAAAATTCTAAATAAGCCAATATAAATCAAGAATTGTAATTAAAAGCCTAACAACAAAGAAAAGTCTAGGCCTTGATGGATTTTCTGGTGAATTCTACAAGAAATTTAGAGAAGACCTAACATCACTACTTTACAAACTCTTTCATGAAATTGAAAGGAAGTAGTACTCACAAATTCATTCCTGGAAGTAAGCATTAACCTGAGACCAGAGAAGGACCAACTAAGAATAATTACAGACCAATCTCTTCAATGAATATAGATGCAGAAGTCCTCAGTAAGATACTGGCAAACAGAATGCAGCAATCAAGAAGATTATATACCATGACCAAGTGAGATTCATCCCAGTGATGCAGGGATGGGTCAATATACATAAATCAATAAATGTAATATACCACGTTAACAAAGCCAATGACATAAATCATGTGATCATCTCAATAGATCCAGAAAAAGCCTTAAAAAGTCCAGCCCCTATTCACATAAAAACCCTATAGAAAATTGGATAGATGGTCTTAATCTGATAAAACCGACAGCCAACATCGTACTAAATGGACAAAAACTTTCTCTCTAAAATCAGGAACAAGACAATGATTCCACTGTTTCCACTCTTATTCAACATAGTCCTGGAAAATTTAACCAGAGCAATTAGACAAGAGAAAGAAATAAGAGGAATAAAGATATGAAAGGAAGACATTGAATTATAGTTATTTGCAGATGATGCAATGCTCTACATAGATTACCCCAAAAACTCCAGTAAAAATCTGTTACATTTAATGAGAAAATTCAGCAGTGTAGCTGGATACAAAATGAACACTCAAAAATCAATTGCATTATTGTACACAAATTACAAACTCACTGAGAAAGAAATCAGAGAAACAACACCTTTCACAGTAGTATCCAAAAACAGAAAAACCTCAAAGTTGATCTAACAAAGGATGCAAAAGATCTGTACATTGAAAACTACAGTACTCTGAAAAAGGAGATGGAAGAGGATATTAGAAAATGGAAAGACACTCTTTGCTTTTGGGTAGGAAGAATCAATATAGTGAAAATGGCCGTGTTTCCAAAACCATTATACAGATTCAGTGCAATCCCAATAAAAATTCCAACAGCATATCTCACAGGATTAAAGAACACAATCCTAAAATTCATTTGGAATCAGAAAAGACCTAGAATATCAAAGGCAATTCTGGGCACCAAAGGCAAGACAGAGGGCATCACAATCCCTGATTTCAAATTATACTACAAAATTACTGTGATTAAAAAACAGCATGGTACATGCAAATAAAAAACTGACCTGAAGATCAATGAAACAGATTAGAAGATGCAGACACAACTCCAGACACACTAAGCCACCTTATTTTTGACAAAGGTGCCAAATACATTCATTAGAAAAAAGATAGCCTCTTTAATAAATGGTGCTGGACAACCCAGGTCCCAGCGTCTGGAGGTGCACTCTAGCAGTGAAGCCTGCAGTAGGTTGACCTGGAGGGGTGGGCCCCACATAGGCTGCGTGGTCCGTAACTCCCTGTTGCACTGCCGTGGGCAGGAACACCTAGCCGGCGCTATTCAAACAGACTGTGGCCAACAGGGAAGGAAGCTGGACCTCCTATATATGCTTGTATATAAGGAACAAAGAATATGGAGAGAGGGAGCAACAAGAAAGGCTCCTTGGCCCCCAATCCTGAGAAACAGGCAATAGCAGACATGGCACCAATAGACATAAAGTGCTATCTCCAGAGCCTCATAGACGAGTTCAGGAATGAAGTTATTAATGACCTGAAGCTAGACATAAGCAGAATAGTTAGAGAAATGCTAAGCACCACCAAGAAAAAACAGATGGTGGAATGGAAGAACAGAAAAAAAAGGGGAGAATTATTTGATGGAAAAAGTAGAGAAAGCATAGAATACGTGAAGCAGGTTCAAAGAGATTACCAGGAAACTAAAACTCTATTGAAAACTGGCATAACAGCTTGAAAGAAACTAAGGACAGATTATCTGACCTGGAGGACAGATTTGTAATATGGGAGCATGAAATGAAAAACTTAAAAATAACAAAAAAACAGCAACAATACAAAAGCTAGAAAATGATAAGAGATCTATAACTTAAGAATTAAGAACATAAGAGAAGAAGTAGGGACACAAACAAATGGACTACAAAAGCTATTGATAGAAATAATCCAAGAGAATTTCCCTAATTTAGCAAATGGTAAAGATACTCAAATATATGAGGCATATAGGACTCCAGCCACCTACAACCCAAACAGAGCTACACCCAGGCATATAATAATCAAAATGCCAGAAATCCAATATAAGAACAGAATATTAAAAGCCGTCAGAGACCAGAAACAGATCACTTACAAGGGAACACCCATCAGAATTACAGCAGACTTCTCGGCACAAACCATCAAATCACGAAGAGCGTGGGGGAAAATAATTCAAGCTTTGAAAGATAATAACTTCCAGCCAAGATTGATATATCCTGCACAACTATCCCTGGAAATTGATGGAAAAACAAGGTGCTTCCAGGATAAAAAGGAACTAGGGGAATATGCAACCACCAATTCAACTCTACAGAGAATACTGCAGGATATTTTAAAAAAGAAAAATATGAAGAATCCAGAAATGGTGGCAGAGAGGCCACAATGAATGGAGCAGAAAACAAAATGAAGAAGACAAATTGACAACTAATGACAGAAAAAGAGCTCAACAGAAATGAGGCAGAGAAGATTGGATGATAGGAACAGCTATTTTGGAGAAAACAACGTCATAATAGGTAATGCTGATTTAATATCATCTTGCTGTGAAGTTCCATCAAGCTTTTGTTCTTCTGTCTCCATAGTTCTTAACATGTTGTATCTTATTGGATTTTATTATGATAGTATAAACAAAAACTTTTATAGACAAGGAGATTATACAGAAACCATTGTTCATTTTCTGTTAGTTGATTGTAAATACCCTATAATACTGTCATTCTCTTGAATGGTTTTACATTGTTTTGATATATTTGGTGCTACAGTATACGAAGTTATACTCAAAGATTTCAAGGAAAGAGTCAAGATGGTAACTACTTTTATTTCAGGATTATCTTGTGGTGAAACACTATTTGCTTAAACAGTTATGTTTTGATCTATGCTGTTGTTATGCCCTCTTTTATCTCAATCTCCATTTTATTATTTACTTTTTTATTTTTACCCTTTTAATTAAGGGAAAAATAAATAAAAAATAGCAGGATATATTATAGTAATCCACTTTGGTTTTCTATTAACTTGATTTGAAGCCCTGTATTGCTCTCACCATCTTGTTTTGACTGATGTTCCTCCATTCTGTTTTGCTTGATAGTACCAGGTTCGAAAGTATAGGCAACAGCTGTGAAGATAGTGGGATTCATTATGACACCCATTCTGGTTGCCTATTATCTACTTTTGAAGACCTGTAATGCTTCCCATGTTTTGGTTTTGATGGTTTTGTTCTTTACTGTTTGGTTCAATTTTATTATAACTGATGATATAGGCAATTCTATTAGAGATAGCGAGAGGCATTATGGTACCCATTATTGATCACCTTGTATTATGTTTTTACATTATCTATTATGTCCATCCTTTTGATTTGACCGACTCTGTTCTGTTATGCCACATTTGGTTTTACTCTCTTCCAAAAAAGTAGTAAGAACCGTGGGAGTAATAAAACCCAAAATGTGTAATAGTCATTGTACAAAAGAGAGGAAAAGAAAGTGCTCTAAACAATATACTGCATGTATATTTAAGTGTATAAGATAGACAATGATATTACTGAGTTTTGTTGGATCATTGAACAGAACTGTTTGCAGTCTCACTGTTTGAAAGCCCACTTTATATACTTTAATTTTGTAACTTGAACAACTATTTCTAAGATGACAATATGTAATCCAGTAACTAGTGATTCCCTACTGTTTTTTTTTCTGAAATTCTGTATAACTTGTACCCTTTTTCTGTTTTTTTTCTCTTTTTCTCCTTAAATAAAATTTTAAAAAAACCAAATAAATGGTGCTGGAAAAATTGGCACTGCACACAGAAAAGATTGAAATTGGACCCATATCTTTCATCATGCACTAAAGTAAATTCAAAATGGATCAAAGATCTAAATATTAAAACTGAAACATTAAATATGCTAGAAGATAGAATAGGTAAATCTCTTGAAGACACTGGTATAGGCAAAAGATCTTATAAATAAAATCCTGATCATATGGGAACGATCACAAAAAATCAACAACTGGATCTCACTTCATTAAAAAGCTTTTGCACAGCAAGATAAACCAACAAACGAATGAAGAGACAACCCACAATGTGAGAGAACATATCTGCCAGCTGTTTCTCAGACCAAGGATTACTACTGAGACCATATAAAGAACTCAAAAAAATCAGACTTCCCAAATTCAAAAACCCAATCCAAAAATGGGCAGCTGAGATAAATACACACTTCTTTGATGAAGAAATACAAACAGCAAATAAATATATGAAAAGAAAATTCAACATCACTGGTCATTCGAGAGATGCAAATTAAAACAACATTGAGATTCTACATCACCCTGGAAAGAATGGCCTTTATCAAGAAATCACCCAATAACAAATGCTGGCTGAGATGCAGAGATACAGGAACCTGCTGATGGGAGTGTAAACTGGTGTAACCACTGTGGAAATCAGTAGGTTGATTCCTCAAAAAGCTAGGATTGGAGGTCTCATTTGACCCAGATAGTCCCCTTTTGGGTATCTTTTCAGAAAAATTAAAAACATCATACCATAGCAACATACGTGCACCTATGTTTATAGCAGTGCAATATGTAATAGTTAGATCTTGGAAACAACCTAAATGCCCATCATTTGAGAAAGAGATGAAAAAGATGTGGTATTTTTATACAATGGAATACTACTCAGTTATAAAAAAGGAGCACATTGAGATTTTTATAGGCAAATGGATGTGACCTGAGACCATACTCATAAGTGAAATAAATCAGATTCATGTGCATAAAGACTGTATTGTCTTCCTAGTGTGAGAAGCTGAAAGAAATTATATATATATATATATATATATATATATATATATATATATTAGCTAAGGTAGTTATACTAATTTTTCAGACTTCATTAAAAAGAAAGCTTGGTGCTAATGCTACTTGGACAATTAAATGCAGACATTTTGTACTCTAAAGATAACAATGTGCAATGTGTTGACCATGATTATCCTTTAATTATCGCATTTTGAAATTTTTTTCTTTAAAATAAAAAATACATATAAATAAATAAGTAAAAGACCATAAGTAGACAAAGAAATGGAAAGGCTTGCCTGCACTCAGGAACATAGGGGGAAATAAGTGATCCCATATGTTACTTTGTCTCTTCAGTTTCTTTTTATTTTTGCATTTTTTCTTTCCTCTCACTGTCCCTCAGTTAGACAACCATCATTCCCTTCCTTTTGTCTTTCATAGCTTCTGAATCTGCTTTCATTTTGGTCTCCCTATCTGCAGCATTGTTCCCACACAACCAGGTAGCATGCCTGTCTTCTGATTTTTCCAAAATTTACCTCTAATGCCTGGCAGCTCTAGGCTTTCCTTGATCCCCATGCCTGAGGTTTTCTTCCTCACTGTTTTTGCCTATGTAGTAGTTACTGTACTTTGGGTTTAATGTCATTTCCTACAGGAAGCCTCCCCAACGATGCAAGTCTGTGTGGTAGCTCTTCGCATCCTCCCACGCCACTGGATGGGCCAACACATCACAATGGAGGGGAGGTCATCATCACCCATCTGATGAACTGACAGGAGATGTGCCCTGCAGGAGAGTCATGATGTTCACCATTTATGTGCACTGCTTAGCACGTAGTAGGTGCTATATAAATATGTCCTCCTTTTGTTTTTAGAAATAAAAAGTATTTATTTATCATGCTACTAAAGATCAAAACTAGGGTCTTACACATGATAGCAAGCATTCTACCATTGAGCTACATCTCCAACAATGTATTTCCTGAATGAATGAATGAATGAATGAATGAATGAATGAATGGCTAGATGAATGTATGGATGAATGGGGGGATGTATGGGTGGATAGAATCTAATTATCTGTTTATGTGGTGATAACTACTATGCTTAGATAATGACTATTAAAAATATAGATAATTCATTTTTTAAAAATAACCAGGGCCGTGATTGAAGGGGGCTCAAGTGTGAACCATCAGAGGTTCCCAGAAACTGAAGAACATGTTGCCCTGAGAGGGAGCCCCATTATGTCCTACAGGATCCCATTTACACATCTTAGCCACTTTTCTGTTGCTAACACAAAACACCAACACCTGTGGCATAAAGGAGAAGAGGTCTGTTTTGGCTGGCGGTGTCAGTGGTCTCACTCCAAGACTGGCTGTGTCCCAAGCGGAAACCACAGAGTGTAAGAGCATGGTGGGGGAAAGCTGCCCACACCATGGCAGTCAGAAAGCTGAGAGCAAAGGAAGGATCCAGGGACAAGAACACACTAGTGGTGGCCCACGTCTTCTGACCAGGTCACAACACCTAATGGCACATGCAGCTCTTTACTTATAAGCAAATTAATCCACTGGTGAGTGCAGCCCCCAACACAGTTCAGTCACATCCTGGAGCCCCACGTCTGAAAATATGAGTGTGGGGGGACATTCTTGATCTAAACTACATAAATGAATTATTTTCTAACCAAAATGAGCCCCCTGCCATATGCATATCAATTAAAGGTCCATATTAGTTCACTGATTTAAAATGAAGGCAATTTTTTGTTCTTTTTTTATACTTTGGATTTCTCACACAAGCAAAACAATGTGATATTTAAACTTGTATGCTTGATTTATTTCACTGTCTGACCTGATTTTATATCAATGTGTAATTGACTTATAAAATCAATAATCCTCACACAGTTAATGTCCACACATCTCCATATGTACTTAATCATTCACAAAGGAAATAACATATTGTTGTTGTGATGACTGCAATACATCTTTACTGATCTGGATATTTTCTTCCACAAGAATTTCCTTCAACGATCCGCCTCCCCATTCTGGCTGTGCTTGCAGAACTGTGGAGTCCTAAGCAAGCAGGGGAGTGCCCACTTTCCCTGGAGCCCAGCTTGTTTGGGAACCTTGCACTTTCTGGGTGCACTGGAACAGCTAGTCGGGTCTGAGGCGCCTGGATCCACCTCCCTGTTCCGGCTATGCTTGGAGAACTGTGGAGTTCTAAGCAAGCAGGCAGGTGGGGACCCACTTTCCCCGGAACCCAGCTTGTTTGGGACTCTTGCACTTTCTGGGTGCACTGGAACAGCTAGGCAGGTCTGGGGCACCTGCATCCGCCTCCCTGTGTACTTGGAGGACTGTGGAGTTCTAAGCAAGCAGGCCAGTGTCACCAGTTCCAGAGGCCCAGTGGCCTGGCAGAACTGGGTGCCAGAGTCCCAGGAGCTGAGGGCATAGAAGTGGATTTCCAACAGACCCTGAGGAAGCTTTCAAATAATACTTGAAACAGAAATATAGGAAAATGACAAAATTAAAGACCAAATTATAATCTCAAACTTCCAGCCCATCCCAAGAAATCTTAGGAGCAATGTATATAGAAGAAAATACATGCCATACACCTCAAATATCAGACATAATAGCAACAGAAATAAGCAACTCCAGGAAGCTTTAAAGGAATTCAAACTAGAAATAATCTCCCCGGTAAAAGAAGAAATGAAAGAGATGCTAAACATATCTAAAGAAAACATAGTTTAAAAATTGAAGGAATTAAACAAAAAGATAGAATCCCTAGATGAGCAATATAAGAAACAAACAGAAGACGTAAAGCAGATGCACAGAGATATACAGGAAATCAGAAACTCGACTGAAATCTGTAAAAGCCACCTCAATGAATGTGAAGATAGAATTTCAGACCTTGAAGACAAGATTGCAGCTAGTGAACAGGAAAGGAAAAATCTTTTAAAAATAACAAAGAATCAGGAAATAGCAATTCAACAACTGCAAGATGATGCAAAGAAAAACAACATAAGATTGATAGGGATTAGTAAAAAAGAAGGGGACAACATAAAGGACATCAAGAGGATATTTAGAGAAGTAATAGCTGAAAATTTCTCAAGAATGAGATCGGAAACCGACATGAGGTTCAGTGAAGCATATAGAACTCCAAATAGTCATAACCAAAATAAAACTACACCCAGGCATATAATAATCACCATCCCAGAAATCCAACACAAGAATAGATTATTAAAAGCTGTCAGAGAGAAAAGACAGATCATTTATAAAGGAAAACCTATCAGAATCACAGCACACTTCTCAGCACAAACAATAAAGTCAAGAAGAACATGAAGTATTCCAGATCCTAAAGGAAAATGATTTCCAACGTAGACTGATGTACCCTACAAAACTATCCTTCAAAATCGATGGTGAAATAAGATACTTCCAGGACAAAGAACAAATGAAGAACTTCATGATCACCAAGCCAACCCTGCAAAAAATATTGAAAGACAGTTTAGATACACTTAGGAAAAAACCACTAAGCAAAGCATATAATTAAACAGAACAGAAAGATAAAGATGCAATAGCAGAAAGATAACATCAACAATAAACCAACATATAACAGTTATAATAATTAATGTAAATGGTCTCAATACACCAATTAAAAGAAACAGACTGGCAGAATGCATCAAGAAACAAAATCCAACCATATGCTGTCTACAAGAAACCCATCTAACCCAGAAGGATACTCACACACTGAAAGTCAAAGGATGGAAAACAATACTTCATGAAACAGGAACCCCAAAAAAAGCAGGAGTAGCAATTCTGTTTGCAGACAATGTGAACTTGAAGCCAATAATGATTAGAAGAGACAAAGAAGGTCACTACATACTTGTTAGGGGAAAACTTCAAAAGGAGAAGATATCTTAAATATATATGCACCAAATTCCAGAGCACCCAGTTATATAAAACAAGTATTAACAGAAATGAAAAATCCAATTATCAGTAGCACAATTGTAACAGGAGACCTTAATACACTATTGACACCAAGGGACAGATCAACCAGACAGAAAATCAGCAAGATAATAACAGAACTGAATCACACATGTGAACAAATGGACTTAATAGACATATACAGAGTGTTCCATTCAACAACATCAGAATACACATTCTTCTCAGCAGTACATGGGTCATTCTCTAAAGTAGACCATATATTAGCTAACAGAACATATTTAAATAAATGCAAAGGAGTTGAAATTATCCCTTGCATGTTATCGGATCATAGCACTTTGAAATTAGAAATTAATGATAAAAGATACTGCAAAAATCCCACAAACACATGGAAACTGAATAACACACTCTTGAGTAATCAGTGGGTCACAGGGGAAATTAAAGAAGAAATTAAACAATACCTACAAGAAAATGAAAATACAAATACAACTTACCAGGATCTGTGGGATGCAATGAAAGCCGTCCTCAGAGGAAAATTTATTGCACTGAGTTCCCACATCAGGAAATCAGAACGAATACAAATAAATAACCTAATACTACACCTCAAACAGATAGAAAAAGAAGAGCAAGTCAAGCCCAAAGCCAAAAGTAGAGAGGAAATTATAAAAATCAGAACAGAAATCAATGCAATAGAGACTAAGAAAACAATCCAAAGAATTAATGAATCAAAGAGTTGGTTCTTTGAAAGAATAAATAAAATTGATAAGCCCCTAGCCAACCTTATTTAAAAAAGGGAAGAAAAAGCTCAAATTCATGCAATAAGAAATGAAAAAGGTGAAATTACTACAGACTCTATAGAAATACAGAAGATCATCAACACCTGTTTTGAAAACCTCTATTCTCAGAGGTTTGATAACACAGAAGAAATAGACAGATTCCTAGAAACATATGAAGTACCAAAGCTAGGTTAAGAGGATGTAAAACTTCTGAATAATCCAATCTCTATTAATGAAATTGAAAATGTAATTAAGTCCTTACCTACAAAGAAGATCCCAGGCCCAGAAGGATTCACTGCAGAATTCTACAAGAAATACAAAGAAGACATAATGCCGACACTCCTCAAACTCTTCAGTGAAATTGAAAGGGAAGAAATCCTTCCTAAGTTATTCCTGGAAGCAAATATTACTTTATTACCAAAACCTGAGAAAGACCCAACTAAAAAAGAAAACTATAAACCAATCTCCCTAATGAACACAGATGCAAAAGTCCTCAATAAAATATTGGCAAATAGGATGCAGCAAATCGTCAAGAAGATTTTACACCATGACCAAGTGGGATTCATCCCAGGCATGCAGGGTTGGTTCAACATACATAGATCAATCAATGTAATCCACCATATCAATAAAGCCAAAAGTAAGAATCACATGATCATTTCTACAGATGCAGAAAAAACTTTCAATAAGGTCCAACATTCATTCATGATAATAACTTTATAGAAAATTGGAATAGATGATCTTTACCTCAATATAATAAAGGCCATTTATGACAAATCAACAGCCAGTATCATACTAAATGGCCAAAAATTGAAAGCCTTTACTTTAAAATCAGGCACAAGAAAAGGATGTCCTTTATCACCACTCCTATTTAATATAGTATTGGAAATACTAGCCAGAGCAATTAGACGAGAGAGAGGAATAAAAGGGGTAAAGATAGGAAAAGAAGAAGTTACATTATTATTGTTTGCAGATGACATGATACTCTACATAGAAGACTCCCTAAACTCCATTGAAATACTCTTAGATATAATAAATAAATTCAGTAATGTAGGTGGATACAAAAATCAATACCCAAAAATCGATAGCATTCCTATACACTAACAACAAAATCACAGAGAGAGAAATAAGAGAAGCCACACACTTCACACTAACAACCAAAAAAAATGAAATATTTAGGAATTACTCTTACAAAAGAAGTGAAAGACCTATACAGAGAAAATTATAATATACTGAAAAAAGAAATTGCAGATGATCTCAGAAAATGGAAAGACATCC
The DNA here is from genome assembly GCF_034190915.1 of Cavia porcellus. Taxonomy (NCBI): domain Eukaryota; kingdom Metazoa; phylum Chordata; class Mammalia; order Rodentia; family Caviidae; genus Cavia; species Cavia porcellus. The sequence continues at coordinate 67,709,896 of NW_026947484.1, read as the reverse complement.
CTTGCTCATGGATAGGAAAAATAAATGTTTTGAAAATGGCCATTCTCCTAAAACTCTTATACAGATTCAAAGCAATCCCAATAAAAATACCCTCAACATACCTCATAGATCTAGAGAAATACCTCCTAAAATTTATCTGGAATCAGAAGAGACCTAGAATAGCAAAGGCAATTCTAAGCAGCAAAGGCAAGGCAGGAGGCATCATAATCCCTGACTTGAAGTTATACTACAAAGCAACCATAGTAAAATTAACATGATACTGGAATCAAAACAGAGTCGAAGATCAATGAAATAGATTAGAATATACAACCACAACTACAAAACACTCAACCACCTTATCTTTGATAAAGGAGCCAAACAGGTTCACTGGAAGAACGACAGTCTCTTTAATAAATGTTGTTGGAAAAACTGGCTCTCCATTTGCCGAAAACTAAAACTAGACTCATGCCTATCACCATGTACTAAATTAAAATCTAAATGGATCAAAGATCTGAATATTAAAACAGAAACACTAAATCTATTGGAAGACAAATTGGGTAGAAACCTTGAAGACGTAGGGGTAGGTAGAGAATTCATGAACAGGACTAAAACCGCCCAGGAAATACTTCCCAGAATCAATAACTGGGGCCACCTCTTATTAAAAAGAATGTCAAAAGAAATCTCCAGCATAGTGAAAAGAAAACCTACAAACTGGGAAAAAATCTTAGTGAACTCTCCCTCAGACAAAGGACTTCTGTGTAGAACAAAAAAAGTTGTGGTATTTTTATACAATGGAGTAGTACTCAGCTATAAAGAGGGATCACATTGAAATATTTATAAATAAATGGGCACAGCTTGATACCATACTCATAAGTGAAATAAATCAAACTCACATGTCTGAATACCGAATAATTTCCCTATTGTAAGAAATGATTCAAATATATAAAAGTATGTGGTAATCATAATTCCCCATTATGTGGCTTTGAAGACTTATAAAGTTTTCACTCATTAATTGGAATGACTTTATTCTGGGCTGTTTGATATCATTGCCTGTGATGAAATGAACAGCTATTTTGAAGAAAACAAGACATCATAATAGCTAGTGTTGATTTAATGCCATCTTGTTTTGAAGTGTTGCTCTTCTGTCTCCACTGGTTTTATCATGTTGTATCTTACTGGATTTTATTATATGTGATAGTATAAACAAAAATTTTTATAGGCAAAGAGATAATATAGAAACCATTGTTCTTTTTCTGTTAGCTGGTTCTAAACACCCTGTAATACTTTCATCCACTTGAATGGTTTCACACTGTCTTGATATGTTTGATGCTATAGTATACAAAGTTATATTCAAATATTTCAAGGAAAGAGACACTATGGCAACTACTATTAAGTCGGGTTATCTTGTGATGAAGCACTAGGTTGCTGAAATTGTCATGCTTTGACCTGTATTGTTATGTTGTTGTGTCCTCTTTTATCTCAATCTCCTCCTTATTCATAAAAAATTATTTTTTATTATTATTTTTTAATTAAGAGAAAAAATAAAAAAAATTAGCAGGATATATTATAGTAACTTTTTTGATTTCCTATTAACTGATTTGAAGCCCTGTATTACTCCCATTATCTTGTTTTGACTGATTTTACTCTGTTCTGTTCTGTTTGATAGTATCAAGTTTGATGATATAGGCACCTACTTTGAAGGCAATAAGATTCACTATGATGCCCATTCTGGTTTGACTATTATCTTCTTTTGAAGTCCTGTAATGTTTCCAATGTTTAGGTTTCATTGGTCTTGTTCTGTACTGTTTTGTTCTATTTCATTTTACCTAATGATATAGGCAATTCTTTTTAAAGAAGCAAGAGGCATTACAGTAACCATTGTTGATAACCTTGTATTGTGTTTTTACATCATGTCCTATGTCTATCCTTTGTTTCGAATGACTGCTTTGTTTTGTCATATTTGGTTTTATTCTCTTCTAAAAAAAAAGTAATAAGAACTATGGGAGTAATAAAACCCAAAATGTATAAATTTTGTTGTAAAAAAGAAAGGAAAAAAAAGTGCTCCAAAGGATACAACTGCAAGTGTGTTTAGGTGTGTTAAGATAGATGACCATATTACTGAGTTTTTGTTGGATCACTGAACACAACTGTTTGCAGTCTCACTGTTTGAATGTCCACTTTGTATGCTTTATCCTGTAACTTGAACAACTATTTTTAGATGACAATATGTAATCTATTAACTAGTGATTTCTTACCATTTTTTTTTCTTTTGTAATTCTGTATTACTTGTACCCTTATACTCTTTTGGGTTTTTTTCCTTTAAATTAAAAAAAAAAGAATTTCCTTCAACAGATTTTACTCTATGAATATGGGAAAATGCCCAAACCTAGTTGATATAAAGAAACATCATTTAGCTGAATTTCTTTTCAGCTTTACTAAATTCCAATGTCTTTAAAGAATTAAATTATATGTATACAGATGGGTAAACATATTCTATGATTCTAAATTTCCTTTTCAATACTGTTGAAGAAACTGAGTTTAAGTATGAACTCAATCGACATTTCCACAGTCTTCATATTTCTATTTTCCCAAATGATCTCCCTTAAAGATGTATTTTCAGCATTACAGAAGCCATTAAATATATCCATGTAAGCAACTAAGGGCCTTGCATGGAGCCTGCATAAATCATAGATATATCCAATTGCCCTCATTTTATTTTTTCATTGGTGCATGTTTGTAGCACATAATGCTTACATTCTCAGGAGCGTGCATGCATGAACATTAAACGTCTTAAGCTTTTGTCCTCTTACTCTCCCATCTTTCCAATACCTCTTCCCCTTCCTATTTACAAAATCTGTTTCTATTTTTTCTTTAATCTCTTTTCCATTCCTTCTGTCCCCTCTCCTCTTGTCTCTTGCTCCTCCTTCCATTTGAACAAGTTTTTCCTATTTCTTAATACGCACTGCCATGAAGAACAATAAACTTTTTAAAAAGAATGATAAATTTGAGGCACATTTAGGTAATTGCACCTCCAGACTGTAATCTTCTCTCAGTAAAGTCAGGATAACTCACCCCACAGAATTGAGCAAAAGTGCTCCCTGAGAATTGCAACTTCATGTCTTAAACCCAGAACAATTTCTGGCACACAATAATAGGTAGCAATAAATATTTATTGAATCAGTAAATGGACGGATGTTGAAAATAGTAACATTAAGGATGAATCCTGTGAAATATCTCATAGCAGTGGCTGTGAAAACTTAAAGAAGGATGGCAATGAGATGACTGATTAAAAGGTACTGAAACAAGCATTGAGAAGGTTTTATTTTTTAAAAGCTAAACCTGAACATGTGTGAATTAAATCAGTGAACCTAATCTTTATTATAGCTTTCTTTTTTTTAAGGTCATGACTTACATATCTACATTGGTTACTTTTCTCTTGTTGCTGGAACAAAATACCTGACACCCAAAATGAAGGAAGGGAAGGTTTATTTAGCTCACAGTTTGTGTAGATTTCAGTCCATAATCATCTGGCTCCAAGGCAGGGTGGCCTGGCAGCAGGGCAACACTTAAAGGCAGCAGCCAGCAAAAGCATCCAGAGCAAGTGGGGAGAGCAAGCCTCTTCTCCTCCCTTGTACTCACAGGTCACCTCCACCTTCCCTCCAGGGTGAGTGTAGTTCTCTCATGACCTCCAAGTCCTCATTTTGCACAAGCTTAGTGTATTTACAAAGTTAGGATCCTGGCTCCCTGCTGAGTCTCTTAGTTAAATTTCTAAACTTCTCAAGTTGATACAATGTGTCAATCATACCAATATCCAGTATGATTTCTTAATTTTGAAGGCAGATGTTTTCCGGTTTGAGCAGTATAACTCACACCACCATCACCAGACTGAAATCCCAGCACCTGTCCTTGACTGGTTCCTTTGACAGAGACCTGATCCCTTCTTGCCATTGTGTAAGACAACTTCCAGCAATATCATTTCTACATGACCACTGTCACTTTGTTGAGTGCCCAATTCTGGCCAAGTAACTTATAAAAAAAATTCTAGATGGTCTATTTATTTATTTATGGTTTTTTTTTTAGTCAACTTTGCTTCATTTTTATGAAGCCTTCCAGTTTCCCCCAAGCAGTCTTAGGAACGATTTTTTCTAGGCTTCTGGTGCATATTGAACATGTGTACATTATGGCAATAAGCACACTGGAACAAAACTGGTTACACGCCTTCCTTCCTATCAATTCCGTGTTCTTGGAAGAAAGATATGCCTCTGTGTCTATACGTAATCTGACTCAACTGGTGCTTGGTAGACAGTCATTAATGCGGGGATTGGCCTGGCTCCTAACTTCAGAGAGGATTTAAGTTCTCTTGGGGAAGGTTAGAGGTGCCCAACTTTCCTTAACGGATATATGCTAAGCAGCACTTACCAAAGTCAGGAAAACTTATTTTCCACTGCAATACTTAACTACTCACTTCTAGATCATCTTTCTTCACTCTGCTAGACCAACCTAGGTTTTATTACTTTAGATTGAGTCAGACAAAATTGCTGATAAAGAAATTATTTTTAACTTTGAACACCCAACAATATCACATGGACCAAGCAATGGTGTTAAGGAAGAAACGGCATCCTACAAAGAGCAGCAGGTGAGACAAGGCAAGTCAAGGGAAAGAAGACGGGGCTCAATGCCATGGGCTCCAGGACTACTGAGGCGAGAACTTGAGCCGCCTAGCATCCTGCCAATGGTGGAACCACATGGAAATGCTGGGGCTCTGCAGGGGAAGCAAGGGAGCCCTCAAGGGAGGGCAGACTTACAGTCATTGTATCTACATTCTGGAGGAGCTCTCTGCGCTCCAGGAACGAGTGCAATGAGGATGTATGAAAATTAAACATGGGTTAGGGACACAGAAGCCTTCCTCTGAGCTGCTTTGATTTCATGCCGTGGTTGTGGTATTCCTGAAATATTTCAAACATTTTGAGACTCAATCATAACTACAAAGGCTTTATTAAAGAATCCACAATAAAGATATGGTTATCATTTTTAAACCACTTGAATCATTTTTGAAATACACTATTTAAGAAGAGATTTTAGAAGATAGAAGCATAGCACACTCTCCTGGCTTGTCTGTGCACCAAAACAACGTGAGCAAGCTTCCCTCACTTTGTCTCTTTCTGTCTCTCTCACTCCTTTTTCCCCCTCCACCAGTTTTTTAGTTTTAAAGACTTTATTCTGATGGCAAAAGAAATTCATGCCCAGCAAAATATATTCAATGATCAAAAAATACTTTAAACGTATCTTTTACACTTGTTTTGCAGTTACCCCTAATTACACTGCCTAGAGAGAAGCAACAGCTATTACAGTCTGGTGTGAATCATTCATACTATATCCTATGTAAATGCTCTCCAGATTGACAGTCTTCTGAAGCTCCTTAAATATAGCAAGGGGTCAGAAAGTTCAGGTGCTATTTTTCTAGCAATCTTTTAACTTGCTATCATAAATATACTTTACTTTAAAATTTATACAACTATTTGAATTTTTGCAATCTGCATAGCAATTCTACTGTAAATGGTAATAAATACTATTTCCTACCCTCTTCTCTTACAAACTTTGCAGTAAACATTCTTATTCTTACAAATGTGCACAATGCCCTTCTTTCTACAAATCTGACAGAATTGTTTATGAACTTATTCTCTGCCTTGTTGTTGAAACTTTTGTGCATTAGTTTCCTCATTTAGAAAATCAGTTATTATATCTACTTAAAAATTACTGTAAAGATTGACTATTTGTGCATATCAAGGGACTACTACATTGTCTAGCTCAAGAGTAGAATTTAAAAGCAAAATTTAAAAGCTTTTGATTGATACTGTCAAAAGGATATCAGGAAAGTTATAGCAATTTCTGCTACCTTCAATGGTGTCTGACGTTGCCCGTTCCCCATTTTCCTCAGAACTCTAGGTACTAGTAATGTATTTTTAGAAATTTTTTGTTAACGTTAAGTGAGAAGTATTCTCTTATTTGTTATTTGGATATATTTTGTTAGTCGGAAATAACATCATATTTTATTAGGCATTTATATCTCTCTTGTATAAAATGTCGATTCAAATCACTTGCATACTTTGTATTTGAGAGGGTTCTTTTTAAAATTTAAAGGAATAAAATTTAAGAATATATTTTATTATCACAGCATCATAACTTCAAAAATCTTTTCCTCACTTTGCCATTTGACTTTAAATTTTCTTGGAATATTTGTCCTTACTGGCATGCTGAGAAAATCCTTCTACATATCAAGATTATATTATTCATTGACATATATTGTACATACACAAGCATACAATCAGCTAAATTATATATAGATTTGAATCATTATTTAATCTGTCAAATTCTGAGAGAAGCACGTTAAAAGTTTTGCACTGTAATAGTGAAGATGCCAATTTCTCCTGCTTTTCAAATAGTTATGTATTATTATCTTCTGTAGTTTGGTTTGCAAAGCTACATAATATTTCCACCTTTACTGTTTGCTTTTCATCAATACAAATTACTTCTGTTCATCTCCCTACTTCTTGTTGACCTAAACTTTATTTGACATTAGTATTAGTATATGGACTTTCTTTAGATGGATTTAAAAAATTTTAATCTTGCCCATCCTTTAATTATCTTCATATTCTTTTCCTTTAAAGGCATATCTTATAATAATATATAACTATGTTGTTTTTTTGACCCAATCAGAATCTGAGAGGAACTGACTGATTCATATTTAATGTGGAGGACCACTTTGATGACTTTCCTTGAAAGAAGAGCAATAGGGGCTGGGGATTTAGCTCAGCAGCATAAGCACCTGCCTTGCAAGCAGGCAGTCATGCGTTCAACCCCGGTACCAGTAAAAAAAAAAAAAAGAAGAAGAGCAATTGTCACCATTTTATAAGAAATTTTAAACCTGACACTCCTGTTTTCCAGAAGCTCACAATCCTCATTTTTAGGAAGATAATCTAGGTCCTTGGCACATTTTCAGGGATTTTTACCATGGTGAACTCAATGCAAATTTAATTATTTCTTTGTAGATTCATCCCCCAAAGGATTCCTTCTGGGAAAAATCAAGACTGGCACAAGATTTTCTTTTCAGAATTGTCTGACTATGCCATGACCTCAGAGACCTCGTCCTCTGAGAACAATGTCACATGATCAAGGGGAAGCTACAATCCTCCCATCCCCAGACTCATTATCAATGACAAAACTAGGCACTTACAACATACTTTATGGAAATTAGCCCTACCTTTTCAAGCTGGATGGCTGTAAAGTGAGCATCTGTGGCCGGTAAATGGAGGAAAAGGAAAAAGTAATATTTCCAAGTCACAAGTCTATAAAAAGTAAACATATGTGTTTATATTCCTCATGTACTGTTAGTAGGGAAGATCGAATGGCAGCAAAATATGTTCGCATGTGCTAATTGTTATCTAACCCATTGTATCATGCCTGAACATCTTTCTAATGACTCCACATTAGTGATCATGGGCAAGATGCCTGGCATTTGGCTTCCAGTCAATCTGACAGAGCCTTGTATCATTCACCTACTTTCCTTTGGGTAGAGACTTTAATTAAGAGATTTAGCAGTGAAGCCAAGAGGATGATTGGATTAATTATAGTGGGATAACCTCCCTAGTGTTTTGATAGCCAGCACAGCCACTGGCTCTGCAGCATTAGTACAGACTGCACGCTTTGTAGACAATTGGATAAGAAACACTGATGAGAGCTGGAAAATTCAGCAAGAAATTGATATAAAATTGCAAATCCACGTAAACATTCTAGAGACCTTTGGATAGGAGATCAAAGTGAAAGTTTGCAATTGCAGCAACGATTAAAACATGACTCGCTTTTTTCTCACCCCTTTACCCTATAATAAAAACCTGCATCCTTGGGGAATGATTAAAAACATGTATGAGGCACAATCCATCAAAATATTACTACAGATATAGATGTTCTTCAGAGAAAAGTGCTGTCCTTGTCACAACAGCCACATTCCATGCCTAAATTAAAGATTGGGATGTTTGCTAATGCCACGTAAAGATTGAATCTATTGCACATCTCAAGACTAACTTTTAGTTTTACATTGAAATTAGTGTGCTCATTTTCTTGTTTATAATTCTTCTAATTAAAAGGTGTCTTAGAGGATGCACAACCTATTGAGGACTACAGGTCATACAGCCTTAAAACTACTGTTACACCTTTTGCAAAACAAAGAACGGGAACTGTGGAGGATCACCTGGAAGACTGTCCTTGAGAGAAGAGCAATTGTTTCCATTTTGACTACATGTGGCCCTGTTCCCATATATTGATATGTGCAGAGCAGGCTAAGTTTTGTCTTTATTCCCTAATTGGAGTTAAGCAATGTAAATGGGTGTGGCCAAGGTGCTAACATGCAGTCATTAAAGCAATGCAACAGATCAGTGAAGCCCTGCTTTTAGCTCCCAAGTAATATGTGTGAGCTAGGTTGAGTGACACCATGCTCTCCACTGAGAACCAGCCTCAAGAAAAGAGGCCATGACTTCTCAGGGCTTGAAAATTACACATCAAAACTGAAGCACCAACCCCAGAACACTAGATACTGCCACAGTCTGAGACATGCAGATTATTTTCTCTGCATATCTTTCTCTCTGCATATTGCAGAGGTGATTTCAGATCACCTCTACCGAGCCCAGCTCACAGCACTCATGACTTCCCTCCACTCTTGAGGTCACTCATTTCCGAGCCACTCCTCTCTTCACAAATCAACAAAATCCAGTTGTGCCCTGGGTCAAGGCCTTTGTTCAAGTTAGCCATTGCTCTAGCTGGACTTGGGACCCCCTTGGCTCCCCACCATCTTAGACACAGATGGATATTTGGGTCTTTATTTGTGCCATGGGTTGCACCGAAAGTGTTAGATTGGAATTAACTCACTAGAATGCCAATAGTTTTCCCTTGGGATTGCAGATTTAAGCTACATTGATAGCAACGAGGTCTGGGAAACGATTTCTATTATTTAGTATAATTATTGATAGTTTCGCTATTTTATTTGGGACACTATGTAATCTATTTTTTATTCTTTCAAAAATATTTATGTTGTTACATGAAAAATTAAACGATGTTTTTCATATTTATTTTCTTAGAAATTCATAGTCAGATGTCCTATTTCATAGAATTCATAGTCATATGTCCTATTTCTCCTATTTACTTTACTAGTAGACACTTTAAGCCTTTTGCAATGGTTTTAAACCTGTATTTCTTTACATCTGATAGCTATCACTTCACCAGAAACCAAAGCCAAAAATATCTTTCAGATTCATGCTATCAAGAGTAGTAGAATTCATTCTTCTCAAGTCATAAGTAGTGGCTTGTTATAACAACAACTGTTTTCCTGTGACTTTCTTGATGGTATTTTTCTAGTACTTTACATATTAAGTTGTTTAATTCTCACTACACCCCTACAGGATCTATCTATCATCCTTGCTTTGCAGTTGAGACAGCAGCATATATTTCACAGATGCAGGAAAGTATGTGTATACCTGCGTGTGTCTACGTGTGTGTGTGCATGCACACATGTGCATTATGAGGATGGCCTGTATTTCTAGCTACTGTTTAGATCATTTTTCTTTTTCTTTTTCTTTTTCTTTTTTTTTTTTTTTTTTTTTTTTGTCTTTTTTCCTTTTTATCAGTACCGGGGATCGAACTTACGACTGCCTGCTTGCAAGGCAGACGCTTATGCCACTGAGCTAAATCCCCAGCCCCAGATCATTTTTCTTTTGATGCTGATATTTTACTGATTTTTTTTTTGCATGCTTAGTAACTGTCTTTGCCTTTTTGAGCTGCTATTAAAAAAAATACCTGAGACTAGGTAATTTATAAGCAAAACAAATTTTTCACAGCTCTGAAAGCAAAAGGAACATACTGGCAAGTTCACTGTGAGGTGAGAGATTCCCTCTCTGCTTCAAGGTAGTGCATTGCTGCTGCAGGGTCCAATGCTGTCCAGATGTAGGGGAGGGAAAAGGAACGGGCTGTTCCCTGACACTTCTCTTACAGAGCATTAACAGCAGTCACAGAAATGAAGCTCTTATGACCTAATCACTTCCCAGAAGTCTCCACCTTCCAGTATCATCACCCTGGTGAGACAGTTTCAATGCACACATACTGGAGAGACCCTTACATTCAAATCATGGGAACACTTTTTACTGGATCCTGGACATTGTGGTGTCATGCTGCATTGTGATGTCATCCTGTTGGGTTGTACTGCATTCCTAACGAATACTGGAAAGAACACCTGGAAACAGAGGTACATGGATATTCACAAAATGATTTTGAATAAAGTATAGAGGCAATCAATGGACAAAAGATAAATTTTTCAACAAATAGTACTGGATCAATTGGACATCCATAAAGAAAAGACCTAGTCATGAGACAATGACAATATAATATTTATATTAACATAATTCATTAACTTTAATGAAAAACTATAAAAATCTTAGTTTAAAGCACAGAGCTGGGCATGGAGGTACAAACCTGTAACGCCAGCATTCTGGAGGCTGAGGCAAGAAGATTGTTGCAAGTTCGAGGCCATTCTGGGTTGTATAATCAGTTAAAGGCCAGCTTGGACTATATAGTAAGACAGAAAAGAAAGCCTGGACTACATAGTGAGACCAAAGAAAAAACAAAGGAGAAAATCTTTAGAACCAAGAGTTAGTCAAAGATTATTTGATACCAAGAGTCTAATCCATAAAGAGAAAATTTGATCATTTGATAATTGAATTTCATTTTTTAAACATTTTCATTCCAATCTTCATTTCTTTAAAAACATTTTCTCTGGGCCAACACACTCAGGACCCCTTCTGTCTCTCAGACAGAAGCTTTCTTGCCCCCTCATAAATATATTCTTCTCTTAATCTCCAGTGTTGCTAAAATTCATTGTTCAATTGTAGAGAACATGAACTCCTACCAGACATTTAGCAGATTAGGAGTTTCTTTTCTCTATATTATTTGGAGGTCTTCCACCAAGATCACTGGACAGAGACATGGGGTGCTCAAAGATGAAGTCTTATTCCTTTAGAATACATCCTTAAACTCTGGAAGATACTTGACCCTTACATGTTGAAAAAGAGCCACCTGATATTTTTCTGCACACATACATGGACTATCTGTCCTCTAGAGCCAAACTGGAAGACAAAGGAAGTATTGGTTATGATGCTATTTTATAATTTATTGTAAAAAAAGAGAAAATAATATTTAAATTTGTCTTGCATTAAGAAATAATTCCTATTTATGCTCAAAGTATAATTATAACCCATGTTCATATGTCTCTATCTCTCAGCAACTTAAAGCAGATTCAGGTAGAACTAGGAAATTTTTCACATGATCCTGATAACTACACTGATGTTTTTAGAGGACTTACTCAGACCTATAAGCGAGGCTTGAAAAATACAATGTCAATCTTAAATCAAGCATTGACTTCTAATGAGAGACAAACAACATTACAATCTGCTATTACACTTGTAATATAAAGATAAATATACTGTTAATTATAAACAGCCAGAAATTAGACAGCCAGGGGAACAGCCAGGTTCCACTGGGGCCCAAGCAGTCCCCACTCAAGACCTCTGATGGCCTAACAGCTGGACAGGAGATTGGAGCAGGAGATATTTTCAAGTGTGTGTGCTTGAAGGTTTAAAAAGTGCAAAAACCAAGGCTTCTAGTCATTTTAGATTGTCAGTTATTTGACAGGAAAAAGATTAAAAAATCCTCTGCCTTCCTAGATCCTTTACTCAGGGCACTGGTAAAACACATGTCCACAGGTCCTGATTTAACAGAAGGACAGATTTTGCTGAAAGACATGTCAGCCCCAGATAGTAGAAAGAAGCTATAAAAGAGCTTTTGCTCCAGATAGTTCACATGCTACTTCAGTAAAAACTGCCTCCACAGTATCCTGCAACTGGTACTGGGACAAAGCCAAGCAGAGAAGACAAACACAGACCAAAAAGTGGTTGCCTTTGTTGTGGTCTTTAAAAAAAAATAAACATCCTAAGTTTGATTTTCAGGGCTCCTAGAAGACCTCAATGACTACTGCCACTACTGTGAAAGGCCAGGCCACCTTAAGAGGGGTTACACTAAGAGGCTCCCCAAGCCATGCCCTGGCTGTGAGATGCCTCTGGAATGAAACTGGCTCTAAGGCAGAGCCCCAAAGCTCAGCTTCATCCTCCCAGGCAGTGTAGTGAGGCTGAAGGCCCTGGGTCCTCTGCCTCTTTCCCTGGCCAGGCTGTCATCTCTACAGAGGAGCCCTGATAAGTACTGTAATGTATATCCAGGCTGCTGACTAACCAAAATGATGCTAAGCCTGGTTTTACAAATACAGTATTGTTGTTCATTACACAAACTAAGCGTTTTTCATTGGTCAAAATAATATATTAATCTGGTTCTCATATATCACAAAAAAATTAGAGATAATAACTAAAGCTAGAGATACTTAGTATAAAATGCCAAACCCCGTCAGTAAAGGGGTCTAAAAGCCAGTGTGTTACAATTTTACAAATTTTTTTTAAAAATTTATTTTTAAAAGGGTAAAACTAAACATAACAAAACAGAACAGAGCAGATCAGAAGCAGAACAATGTAAGTGACACAGATTTCAAAGCAACACAACAGGAGACCTACAGTGGCTACCATAATATCTCCTGTTTTCTTCTAAATAGTTGTCTATATCTTCACAGACAATGAATTCATACACAACAAAATAATATAAAACTGATCAGAGTAGAGTAATGAAGGCATTACAGGCCTTCAAAACCAGACATAAAAATATTTCTAAACTTACCTGTCAGCTGTAATGCTCATGCTTTGATTATACAAGCTCTAATTTCTCAGAAAATTTGTTCCTGCCTAAAAGTTGCCAAACCCCAAGTAACCATACAAGTAAAATCAGTAACAAATATGCTCAATTCCTTTCACCAGGATCCATGCTAAATATAAAATGTCAACTGCAAAGTGTTACATGCTGTATTATTCCATTCGTGACATTCTTAAAATGACAAATTATAGAAACAGAGGTTGCATCTATGGTTACCACGGCTTAAAGAAGATGTGTAGGGAGGTGAACGCGGCCATGCAAAGATGGTGTGAGTGATCCTTGTGTTGATAGAAATACTCTAGAACTTGACACTATCAATGTCAGTATCCTTGTGCTACTGTTTTGCGTGATGTTACCATTGGAGGAAACTAAATGAGTACGTGGGAGTCTCTGTTTCATTTCTTATGTACATGTACACTATAATTACCTCAAAATAAAAATGTTTTTAAAAAATTAAAAATGAATCTATTTATGGTAGCTATTTCATTCTGCTATGGCTCGAATGTCCCCTCTAAAACTCCTGTTGAAATTTAATTGCCATTGTCAGAGTATTAATAAGCGTAAACTTTAAGAGGTACTAGAGCTACAGGACTATGTTCTCATGTAAGGAGTGAATGCCTTAATAATGTCTTGGGTACTGACTTGCTCATTTTCAGTATCCAGGTACAGACATGTTCTCACTGCAATGGCCAAGAGGGAGAGAACAAGTCCACTTGTGCAAGTGCTTTTGAAGATATGCCTACACCATACCACCTGTATCTCACTCAGTTGGCCTCAGCAAGTCAGCAGATGGGAAGTAGGGTCAAAGGGTGAGACAGAATGCCCTACTTAGAACAGGAGCGGGCTGCCAAGTTAAATTGCAAGATGCTCAGATACATCAAATAGTGAAGCCAATAATGAAACTTTTATGGAATCAGAAAATAGGCAAATGTATTTTATGATGAGTAATAATAAGTACAGCAAGAAAAAATAAAGCAGACTATAAAAAGAAGCACATATAGGGATAGAGGCATAGTGCTATTTCTGTTGGACATTTGAGGAGAGTCTCCTTGATTAGTAGATATTTGAGGGTGGACTTCACCAATAAGAAGTTGAAGTTGAGAGAATTTGAGGGGAGGCTAAAAAGAACAAAATGTAAAAATAGTAAAATAAGGCTATACACACACAGAAGTGAAGGGAACTAACTGAGAATTATACACTTACATTTCCATCAGTCCAACTGGTCCCATGACCACTTTATGTATTTATTAAGTGCAGTAGAACAAAGTAACATCTCGATTTTGCTGCTCACATTACTTACAGGTTTCCTAAAGTCAGTATTTCAACATAGTTGCTGTGTTTGTCTTTTCATACCAAATGCATTGATGAATTTTATGCAATTGTAGCAAAAGTTCAGTTTGTACTGGGCATGGCCTTTTAAAGACAAAAGTGCCTGTAACACCAGCATTCTTGGAGGCTGACACAGGAGGATCGCAAGTGAGCCCAGCCTGGGCAACTTAGCAAGTTACCAAGACCCTGTCTCAAAAATAAAAATCAAAATGATGGGTGGTGGGGGGTGGAAGGGGCAGAGTTGGCAATGTAGCCCAGTGTGGAGACCCTGTGTTTAATCCTCAGTACCAAAAAAATAAAATAAAATGGAATTGTAGACCTAAATTTTATGAAGTTCATCAGTGCAAAAGCTTGATATACTCAGTGAAAAGAAATAAACTTTCCCTGTTTAAACACTGGAGAACTAAAAATATAACGTGGCATTTTAATTACATTTTTCTTGTTGCTGTGATAAAATACCCAAAACCCAAAGTGAAAGAAGGAAAGGTTTACTGTTACAGGTTGGAGGAGGTTTCAGTCCATACTCAGCTGGCTCTTAGGTAGCATGGTGGGCCTGGCCACCATCCATGGCTGGCTGCACACAGCAAGGCGCCAACTTGCAAGAGAGAGATGTACTGTCTTTCTGCCAATACATGTATCCTGGCTCCACCCATGGGCGGGTGTAGCACTCACACCGCCAATCGGAGCACTAGACAACAACCAATCACAAATGCTAGATTTGGTGGAGTCCACAATTGCATGAGGCTTGGGGGACACTGACATAAATCATGACACGTGGACAGGAGAGAAAATTTGTATTCAATATCACAAGGTTTCAGACAATTGACTTTCTTTAAAAGGATGAGTTTAAAAGGTTTGAATTGGCATGAAAAGCATGAAATCCTTAGCATGCCATAATTAATACTCAAATGGGACAGAAACCAACTTTGTATTAAAAAATACATCCTTTAAAATGTCATAACTAATGTTATTAATTGAACTTACAATCTGATAGTTACAAAGATATTTGGGGTATATTTTATAAAATCTATAAAAATTAATTTGTAATCATTTTTAAAATTTGTCTTAAACTTGGTGACTACTTCAGTTAGAAGACATATTTGAAAAGACTTTATATTAAAAAATTAAACTCCACTAGATGGTACTGTTTTAACTTGCTAGAAAAAAACTGAGGTAGTTTGAATCAGTAGCTGATGCCTGAGTTGGCTGATTTAACATTAGTGAGACTAAATTAGTGTATCTGACTCAGAACTTCCTTGGATATAGAAGGTACAGTGTACAACCTAAGAACAGTAATGTGATAATTGATAGACTGTTTCTCTTAGTAGTGGAAAAATACCATGATTACTTTCACAGAAGAGATTCTGGTGTCCCTATTCTTGTGTTTCTCGGGAAATAAGGTTTTATAAAATATATAAGTGAAAATCTTAGATATTAACAGTTTTTATCTAAAAGTGACTGTCAAACTAAATGACTCAAAGACACACTACTAGTATATATGAGGCTCAAATGTATCAACAACTTTCTTATAATTATAAATCTATATCTGTATGTGAATTACCTACATAATGGATACATGCTGCCACTACATGACACAGAAAATGCTGATTATTAAAGTATGGGATCATATCATAATATGTACTGCACACTTGTGCATATGCATGTGTTGATAGATTAGGAGTGGGAATCTACTATTTCCTCATAACCCCAAATGTGGTTGCAATGTGAATTATACTGTGTCTTATCAGGACTTATAGAAGTATATAAACTCAGAAAATAGTGTTTTCTATAGTTTGTTAAGCATTTCTTTATAGACTGTTGTGCTTCCATGCTGAGACATAACTATGATTAAGAAGTTAGAAAACAAGATATTTAGAAACGCTTAATTTATATGTGGATTAGTTAAGATTCTTACCAGGAAAGATGCTATATTGTGGTGACAAAAGTGTATACTAGAACAAGAAAAGTTTAAATACTTCAAAAGTGACAAAAGCTTACATGTATTGCACTGATGAATCTCTGCTGATAATGAAGGTCTATTTTAATATTGAAGCTGTGCACTTAAGTGCATAGACTTCATTTTCTTTTTATTACTTTATTTGTTAATATTAAGAAGAAAAGGTAAAACAAATTTTCACAACAAAATAATGAAAAAGTAACAATTGTTGATAAATTACACAACATTATCTTTAGTCACTCAAGTACAAAATATGGGCATAAAAATTTCTTCAGTGAATATTAGCACAAACTTTCCTATTCAATGAACTAAGTGACACTAATGGTATAACTAACTTGCATTTTTTTTCTTTTCCCTTCTTATAGACTTCATTTTCTAAATAAAATTATACATGAGTAAACATGAGTTCAAATTTGCTAGCAACTTTTATTTTTTATAAGTAAAACATTTTCTATTCATGATTTTTAAAATAACTTTTGTTAGATATCCTAGTTAATTTTCTATTACTTTAAATACTATAGACTGGGAAATTTATAAATAATAAAGATTTAGCTTTTCGTTCTGTATGCCAGAAAGTCCAAGAACGTGGGACAAGCATCTAGTGAAGGCCTTCTTCTTGCACAAAAATATGGTGGAGGGCATCACATGATAAGACAGTGTAAGTACAATACCAATGCCAGTCTCTCTTCCTCTGGTCTAAGCCACTGATGCCAACATGTGAACCTCATCCTCATAACCTCATCTAATCCTAATTACTCCCCAAGGCCCCATTTCCAAATACCATTTGGGGATTAAATTTTCAACACATGAACTTTTGAGGAACACCTTCAAATTGTAATATCATCTCTTAGATGGATATAAGGAAGTTGTTTTATCACTGGTAGCTAAATTTACTTAGTTTTCAAGAATTTTTACCTTTGAGAGAGAGAGAGGATCTTGAACTCCCTATGTAGAAATGGTTGGACTTGAACTCGGTGGCATTCCTCCTGCCTCAGCCTCCAAGTGCAGGGATTACAGGCATGTGCTACCATGCTCAGCTAAGCATTTTTATCTTTCTTTGTGTCTCTGTGATTTTGATGGCATCAACCACATCCTTACTCGTAAAAATCCTTGGATTTCTGTGTCACCTGACTCTGGCTTCTCTTCCTGGCATCTTGTCTTACAATCACGTGGCTCCTCCCTAGATGAGAATGTTTCATCACCATGGAGTCCTTAGTCTTCTGCTTTGCTTTCCACAGTTCCTAACTTCAAAGAGTCATCTGTACAATGTACTGTGTAGGAAGCCCTCAGGTATCCAGCTCTTGTCCTGGATTCTCACCGGAGTCACATTCCTTAATTTGTCATGCCACTAAACATTTTCTACTGAGTTGTAAAATACATTTTATCCTTGATATTTCCCTCAGAACTCAGATCTCATGGAAACCACCCAAACTGAACTCACATCACTTTCTATAAAATCAATGCTTGTTTGTACATTCCAGCGTCTCTGAATGATACCCTACTCTACTTAGTTTATCCATGGTAGTTAATCAGTCACCCAGGGTGGCAACTTTCACCTTTGTGACATCTAATATATCTGTGCCTTTCTATCCATTTAAATTGTCATGTCCTAGTTGATTTCCATAATTACCTCCTGCCTAGATCTCTGCAGTGGTCTCTTATTTTCTATTTAACTCTGGGATTTTCCTACCTTACTCTACTCGGGGCAGTGCTTCTTACCTGTGTTTATTTACTGTGGCAGATTTGTAGCAGAAGGTAAGCAAGACAGAGAAGGATGGGGCTGGCCTTAGAACTGCAGTGACATGCACAAGTCCCTCAGCCTTCAGTTCAGTCAGTGGCTCACAAAGAAAGGAAATAAAACAGAAGTAGGAGACTGGAAATGTGGCCAATATTTAAAAACCTAAATCACCACAGAGTTCTTTTCTGGGAGATCTCTCGCTTCCTATCTAAATCAAGCTTGACTCATAAATGAGGAAGCTGAATAAACAAGCAAAAGCAATGTTGGGCTGGGGATTTAGCTCAGCGGCATAAGTTCCTGCCTTGCAAGCGCAGGGTCGTGATACCCAGTACAGATTAAAAAAAAATAAAAGCAATGTTATCAGTGGATTCTGCTCAGGCTGTGCTGTCAAACTCACTGTGCCTGTACCACATGACACTTAACAGACTCTGAGGACTTGGTATGTGTAACCTATCTTCTGTGTCCTTTGCATACCCTCCTCACACCTTACTGCTGACTGCTCTCCACAGTGCAGATTTCTGACCCTGGCGCTCAGTACCTGTTCACCGACTGGCAGTTGCTGCCTGTTCTGACAACCTGTGCTTGGCCCTGAGCCTGGATTTCCTCCTCACCCATAATTTACATTCTCTTTGATGACACCACTTCTGTTCTCAGCAAATATCTCCCTTGGCACAGACTGTCACCTCATAGCAACAGGGATATCAATAGTTCTTAGGAAATGGTCAAAAGGTGGAAAGTGTGCTCCAAGGTATCAAGGGTTGAATGAGCAGACACACAGGGTTGGACACTTAGAAGAGGGGCCTCCTAGCTGACACACAGATTTTCAAAAGGTTGCTGGTTGGCTGATCGCCATGTCTCCATGTTCTGAGGATAGTTCTCCCTAAGAGTTATAACATACAATGTAATAATGTCTCTGATACACTCCTTCTCTGTTAATGCATCCTCTGTTTGTATATTCTTTGCACACTTAAAACACATCAACAATGTATACACTTGGTAAGATACTATTCTTAGCTTGTTTCTTACATGTTTTGACAATCTTCTGTATTAATATAGGCTATTACCATTTAATACTTGCATAGTAACCCATTGTGCGTGTTTACTTAACTAGATTCCCTATTAATGGCTATTTATCTTGATTTTTTTGCTATTATAATAAAACTTTAATGAATATTCTTGAGGGAATAGCTTTTGGTATTTTTATAATTATGTTCTTAGATTAAATCACTAGAAAAAGTCATACATATGCAAATATATCTACATATGTACATACCCTGATACATATCAGTTTGTAGATATTTACAAATTTCTTTTTTTTTGGAAAAATTTATGCTTTTACTTGCACTGGTAGAGTAGGGTTTTTGATAGGTTGTTATCTTTGCTTGTATTCCCCTGCCACAAATGTTTTTCTTCTTTTCTTTTACAGATTGGAAAACATAAATCCAGTCTTTCATTGTTTATAACTTTAAACCATTAACTGACACAAGGCCTTTTAATGGTAGGTCATTAAAAGATCTGTAACATGGTCATCCTTCTCTAAGATATTTTTCAGGAATGTGATCTGCTTCAGTGGCTTTGTACTCTCGCTGTCTAGCCTGCTCTGCAGTATTGACCTTGAGTGGGGAAATGATCAGGATAATCAGCACATCAGCGACTTATACTTGTGGACAGAATTATTTGGAGGGGGAGAAAACAGCCCAAGTTATTACCAACAGCCCCAAACTCCACAGACAGAAAGTGTGTAAACTAAGTGCAAAACAGCAAGTTCTACAGTGCTTGTGTAAGGACAGAACTATATGATTAGCAGAGGCACAGTTACAGAATAACAAGCTTCTGGACACCTTACGCCAAGTTAAAAATCAAATACGAGCTTTTATCTGTGTTCCTGTTGTCATCTAAATCCCTGCTGAATTCAGGCAGCTTTGACTGTCTGGATCCAAATGCCTTTCTTCTGATAATACACTGGGCCAATTTGACTACTCTCAGTTTATGTTTCCCTGAATTACCAAAATATATTGCTTGTAACTGGTTTCAAGGACATTGTCTGGGGGAATGACCCAGTCAAAGATACTTTTTAACTCTGCTTGTTTGCTTGAACCCCTCCTCTTCAACCTCAGTTCCTATGATAAACAAATTCTCTTTAAACACATATATTTAGTTTTCCTGACAATATGTGACTTAACTCAAACCATGGAATGCCTTGTATTTCCTGCTGTGAACTATATTTAAACTAAACTCAAAGCTGACTCTTGGCTAGTGATTTGGACTTGGTCCCACCAGCCTCTTAGCATGAAAAAGTTGCCTGTTAGATCCCTCCCTGCAGTCTTCCATTTGGTTTGATATTGATTTTTCTGTAACACTTGCAAAAGTTACTTACTGTAAGTTGGATAGTATTCCCATTTAAAGCCATTTAAATGCTTTTCTTCTTCATTTGCTCAAAGTATGAATACTCTAGCATTTTAATTATGATCTGGAGAAAGACACACAGTATTCCCAAATTTGAAACCTGAGCTTTTTGTAGTCCTTGGGCTTACTTTTCAAGGCCCAGAGAAAATTTCTTTTAACTTTTACATGGTAACAAAATATTTTTGCCTACAAACTTTCTCAGATGGATTAAGCAACACAATAACTTGATGTAAAATAGTATGTTTTAGTAATTAGAAAACATGTTTGCAACTTACCCCCTACCACTGGATATAGATTTACAATGTGAATTGCTGGGTATCAGACTCAAGACCTAGTGCTTGCCAGGCAGGCGCTCGTGCCACTGAGCTAAATCCCTGGGCTTTAAAAAATTTTTTTGCCTTAGCAGAACTCTTTTCAATGCTGTTTAGGAATTAACTCTTTATGGAGCACCTCTCCCCTCAATTTCACAGAATTTTTCTGGATTGTAGAAAACTACTATTAAGTGTTTATAAGATATTTAAATGGAATTGTTCTCATAACTCAATTTGTGGTAGATGTAACGAATTCTGTGGCTAATGCAAATTTGGTTTCTTATTAGTATGGTAATAAAATCCCTCATTATGTAGGGCTTTATCTTCAGGGGCAGTTTGGCCTCTATTAGTTTTTCTATACAGGTATCGTAAGACAGATGTCTAGTGTTAGGCAAATGCAAGACTAGGATGTGGTGTGGTGGAGAGAGGCTAGTGGGACCAGGTCTCAGTTCTGTGACTTTGGTCAAATTCCTAGTATCTCAGCTTTATTATCTTCATGGTCATGAAGTTCCAAAGCAGTAATTCATAAATTCATGTAAAATGAAAATTTACACCATTTTTTAAGGGCATTGGGCTTGTTAAGGCAAAGTGCAAACATTCAATTTTGAAAAACATGCTGACTGTGCATGAAATGTAGTAGTGATACAGCAAATAACAGAAGTTATTTGCCACGGAGAGAAAAAAGCTTAAAATATTCTCCTGTCTCTGAAGTCCTTAAGATGAGTAATCACAATTCTTTTAATCTCACGTCTATTGTCGCTGAGACCTCAAACTTTTGGGGCTATTTCTGTATTAGCCCAAACAGATGAGGATGAAAAATCTCTTTATTTAATTTAGGTTAAGTGTGCGGGTCCAGCACTCCTGGGGGAGGGGCCCCTTAGCAGTTTTCCGACTACCTGCAGCGAAGTGTGCCACTGTATAGAATGGAAGGGGGCGCCCCATAAATGACTTGATCAAAAAGAGTGCCTACTGCAGTGGCAGGTAAAGGGCATGGATTCCATTGTTGAGTTGATTCGCCCACTTAGCCTGCTGAGTCTGCAACCTGGGCGCTAAAGCGTCCCAAGGGCAAGGGGCCGGACCCCTCCCAACCTGAGAACCGAAGCGGAGACGCTCCCGCCTGGAGAGACTTACAGCCTAACCGAAAAAGGACTTAGCGTCTGCCCGCTTCTGACTTAGAGCAGGCCCCCCAGCTCGCGCGGGGCCGGCACCGTCTCTTCCTCGGGAGAGACAAGCCGGCGGGGCGGTTAGCACAGAGCCTTCCACCCGCTTACCAGCGGGCTAGCACTTCGAGCTGCAGGTGGAGACAAAGTCGGAAAAAATCCGTGCCCCGCCCACCGTAGGTTGCGTTGCTAGGCGACAGGGGGCGAGGCAGACGGCAGAGGCTCAGGGTTGGGTCCCAAAGTCGCGCGCGCGACGCCAACTGCGCAGCCGCCCGCCCTCGCTCTCGGGGCGGAAGGCCCGGCTCTGCGGCCCCCCCACCCTCCCTGGGCCGAGCTGCGCACGCGCGGTGGCAGCGGCCGTCTTGGCTCTGGCTGCTCGCGCATGGGCTGCGCGTAGCGAAGGCGGTGGTGCCAGAGGGGAGCCGCCCGGAGCTGGTGAAGGTGGCGGCTGCCGGGCGCTCCGCTGCCGAGGAAAATGGTGTTCGAGTCGCTGGTCGTGGACGTGCTGAACCGCTTCTTGGGGGACTACGTGGTGAACCTGGACACCTCCCAGCTGTCCCTGGGCATCTGGTCAGGTAACGAGGCCCCCGCCGCCCCCGCGCTCCACCTGCTTCCGCGCCGAGTTACATAAGGCGGCGGCGGCGGCGCGGGGCCAGGAGCCGGGCCGTGCGTGCGGGGTGCCCCGGGCCCCTCTCCGGAGCGGACCCGGCGCGGCGCCCGGGGTTGGAGTTCGAGGTGAGGCGCGGCGACCGTTTCCTCCCGGCCCCAGCAGCTGATCCAGTGTCGGCTGTGCAGGACACCGAGGAGCCGCCCTGCTGCGGGCTTGGGGCTGGCCCCTGTCGTTCCTCGTGGTTTGTGACGGAGGCGCCGGGAGCCCTCGGAGCGTCGCATGCCGCCGCGCAGGGGTAGGCGAGGCGCGGTAACCCCGAGGCCCTTGTGCCTGCGCGCGGCCGGCCGCCCGGGGCACCCGCACAGCCTTCCGGCCTTATTCTGCATGGGCGCCGCTGGCCTAGGCTCGGCTGATAACAGCCGGGACGGAGACTCCCGTGCACAGGAGCCCGAGCTTCTTGTAGGTTTTGAACCCACAGCGTACCCAGGAGGAGTGCGTATTGTAAGCCTGGATAAATTAGTTAATTTACAAAATCAAAAAGGAGATGGGCTGTGCAGCATCTCAGACCTACCAGTGACAGAGACAAATACGCACCTGCGCTGCTTAGGGGTAAAGGACTACAGCTTTGCTTTCTCATTACGCCATGTCCCACCTTTAGAGCCTGATTTTTAGTGCTTCCATCTGTTTTGTATTATACCTTTATTTATTTTAAGCAACTATTACAAATTAGGTTCCTATTGAAATGAGTGTCTCAGAGCAAAGTTTGTGTGAATAATACGTTGATTTTAAAAGTACTTTTATTCTTGAATAGGGCACACTTCCAGCCTCCTCTTCACGTCTAAAGTCTTATGGTTTATGAAATAATATGAATAAATTTGATTTTGGAAGACAACCTCTTGTCACCAAGTAGCATGATAGAACGTAGACTACAAAATTAGGAACATAAGCACTCAACAGCTTGCAGATTGTTTAATCTATGTTGCTTCTCAGTTGTAAAGTGAAAATAAAAGTTGTTTCCGTAATATCTCAGAAGTCTTGAGCTGTGCTTTGATCTATAAGGAAACATCGCATCTACATTCAAGGTGGGGTTTGTGTAGATTGTGATTTCTAGGCAAGTTTATTTAAAGTTTACAAAGTAAAATTCTTGCATACAGTTCTGTATGTTTTGTCAAACACTAAGGTACATATGCACCATCACAATAGTGATTCAGAAAAATTTAATCAAGCTCCCAAATTTTTTCTCTCTCCTTTGTGGAGACTCCACCCCACCTCCTGGCAGCCTCTCATTTGTTTCCATCTCTGTCATTTTGTTTTTTCCAGAGTGTCCTATAAATGCTCTATAGCTTTTTAACAAAACACATGTGAATATTATCCATACATTTCATACTTCATTATTTCATTGCTGTGTATTCGAATACTTCATTTTTTGGAAATTATGAATAAAGTCACTGTAGCACTAATGTACAGGTTTATGCTTGAGCATATTGTGTGCAAGATTTACGCCACACTCACTGAGCAATTCTATTGTGACTTAAAAGTACTTTTTAGTCATTCTAGGTTTGTAGTAGTAAAGCTTTGTGGCTTTTATTTATATTTCTCAGTGATTAATGATGTTGGGTATCTTAATGTTCATTATTGCTGTTTGTATATTTCTGTCGGTGAGATGTTCACATCTTTTGCTTATTTTAAATTTCATTCTTTTTCTATTGAGGTTTAATTCACATTATAAAATTCTCCCACTTTGATTTATTTAGCAATGGAAATCAAACCCACAGGCACTGTACTACTGAGCTACATCCCAATCCCCACTTTTTTGGCGGGGAGGGACAGACAGGATCTAGCTAAATTGTCCAGGCTGGCCTCAAACTTGTAATCCTCCTATCTCAACCTGCCAAGTTGCTGTGATTACAATCGAGTGCCACCAGGCCCAGCAAGTTTCCATTTAAAATGTGCAATTCATGGGCCTGGGATATAGATCAGAGACAAAGCACCTGCCTCGCAGGTGTAAGGTCCTGAGTTCATTCAATTCCTGGTACCCACCCCTCCCCCCAAAAAGTGCAATTTAGTGTTTTTTTTAAACTATGGTAATAAAATTGTTTACCAATCACTACTAATAGCAACATTTAGATACCTAAAAAAACCTCATACCCTTTAACAGTCTTTCCTATTCCTATCCCTGGTAGCCCCTAATTTACTTTTTTTTTCTTTCATAGATTTGTATATTTTAGACATTTAAGTGGAATCATACAGCAGTCTTTTGTTTCTGGTTTCCTTAATTTAAATTGTATTTTTAGGATTTTATATACCACATTTTGTGTATTTACTCATCAGTTGGTGTGCACTTAGGTCATTTACGCTTTTCACAAATAATGCCACTGTGGACATTTATGTACAAGTTTTTTTAATGTACACATCTTAAATTCTCTTTGATAAATACTTACTGGATTGAATGGATCATGTGGTAACACTAACTTTTGAGGAACTGTCAAATTGTTGATAGTTGACAATTCTTTCTTTAATGGAGGCAAATGCCTTATTAGATAATATGATTTGAAAAGATTTCCCAGTCTTTTTTAGTCCTTTCACTTGCAGAGCATGGACTTTTAAGTTTTGATAGTTTCTGTACAGAAACTTCTTTGACATTTGCTTTGCATGTGAGACTGTGGGTTCGATTTCCAGCATCTCAAAAGGGGGAAAGAAAACCCCAATTCTTTTACGAGTCATAGGCTTTTTATGTCATATTTGCAGGACACCTAACCAGAGACCACAAAGATTCTCTGTGTTTTCTTCTAGAAGTTTTGTTTTTGATTTTTTGATAACTTCTAAAAATATTTAATAGTACATGTTTAGGTTTCTTTAAAAATTTTTAATAGTACATACTAATTACATTTCTTGTGGGGAGTTGGTACATGTGGATAACATGTCTGTCTTGGTGACTTTTCTCTTGTTGCTGGGACAAGATGTCTGGCACCCAACATGAAGGAAGGAAAGGTGTATTTAGCTTACAGTTTGCAAAGGTTTCAATTCATACTCAGCTGGCTCCAAGGCAGGATGGTGTGGCTAAGGGGAACTATTCTTGAGTGACCAGAGTGAAAGGGTAAAAGGAGCAAAGCACACTTCCTTCCCTCCCTTATACTATATGCTGGCTACCTGCCCCTGGGTGGATGCAGCACTCATATTGCCAGTCACAGCGCAAGACAGTGAACCAGCCTTTTTGAACTGCATGAGGCTTTGGAAGGACATTTAAACACAAACCATAGCATTCTCATAAAAGAGAAAGCACACACTATTTAAGCTTGTGAGTCTCATTCATTTCACTTAGCAAGCACTATGGTCTTGAAGTGCATCTGTTTCCTACAAATGGCTCAGATCTATGCCTCTTTATGGGGAAGTATGAATTGTTTGTAAATACCACTGTTTTTAATCCATTCATTTGTTGATGGACATATAAGGATGCTTCCAAGATAAAGGTATTATGAATTGTGCTGCTGTAAACATGGATATGCACATATCACTGTAATATATCTTTAACTCTTGCTGGAAGATACTGAGAATGGGAAATTCTGGGCCAAAGGGAGTTTAACTGGTTGTAGTTTTGAGGACTCTCCATGCTCATTTCCATAATGATCGTACTAGTTTACATTCCCACCACCAGTGCAGCCTCATCAGCATTTGCTGTTTGATTTCTGATAGCCATTCTTTCAGGAGTAAGACGAAATCTCATTGTTTTTAAATTGCATTTCTGTAATGACCAGTGGTGTTGAACTTTCCTTCATGTAGTTATTGATCATTTGTATATCATCTTCTGAGAAGTGTCTGACCCATTTTTTGATGGGTCTTTTATTTTTTAGGGTTTTTAATATTTTTGAGTTTTTAAAAATATATTCTAAATATTAGTCCTTTGAGGAATATCTGGCAAAATTTTTTCCCATTCTGTAGTTTGTTTCTTCTGTTGGTTCTCTTGCTGTGTGGAAACTTCAATTTGATATGGCCCCATTTGTTGATTCTTTGTACTATTTCTTGTGCATTTGGGGTTTCTTTGAGAAAATCCTTGCTTATGTCTATGACTTTAAGAGTTTTACCTGTTTTATCTTCTAGTACACTATTTTAATATTTAGGATCTTTGATCAGTTTTGATTGTAGTTTAATACATGGAGAGCTAGGGTTCTAGAATCTAGATTCAATCTCTGCATGTGGATAGCCAGTTTTCCTAGTACCTCTTGTTAAAAAGGCTACCTTTTTTCAAGTGTATATTTCTGGGCCTTTTGTCAGAGATCAAATAATTGAATGTACTTGGGGTTGTTTCTGCCTCCTGTGTTCTCATCTACAGTACCTGCTATCTTTTTGTGCCATACTCAGTACTATTCTGTTTTTATCACTGAAGCTTTGTAATGTAACTTCACCAGTGGGATTGTGATACCTTCACTCTTTCCCCTTGTTTCACAGGATTGCTTTTGCTATTTTGAGTCTCTTCTGATTTTATATTAATTTTAGGATAGTTTTCCCTAGTGCTGTGAAGAATGTTGTTGGTATTTGATTAGTATTGTGTTAAAACTGTCAGTTTTGGAAGTGTGGCCATTTTAACTGTATTGGTTTTTCCTTTCATGATTTTTCCATATTTTGATAACCTCTTTAATCTCCACTTTTACTGTAGAGTTCTTTAGCGTCCTCTATTAAAGTAATTCCTGAGTATTTAAGTTTTCTTGATGCTATTGTGAAAGGTGTTTTTTTTCTTAATTTTTTTCTATGAGTCACTATTAGTATTGATTTTTGTGTGTTGATTTTGTATCCTGCTACATTGCTTAATTGGTTATTAATTCCAGGAGTCTTGTTGGTGGAATATTTTGGGTCTTTTGTGTAGAGAACCATGTCCTCTGCAGATAATAACTTGCCTTTTTGTATGCCTGTCCCTTTTATTCTTTTCCTTGCCTCATTGCTCTCACTAATATTTTGAATATTATTGAACAGAATTGACAGTAGTGGACACTTCGTCCTGTCTGATTTTAGAGGGAAAGCTTTTAGTTCTTCTGTTTTAATTTGATGTTGGCAGTAGGTGTGTCCTAAATGGCTTTTAAGGATTGCGATAAGGTCCTTCTGTACTTGAATAGTGTTTACCATGAACAGATGTTGGATTTTGTCAAGCTTTTTCTATGTCTGTTGAGATGATGTGATTTTTTGTCCTTGCTTCTGTTCATGTGATATATTACATTTATTGATTTGTGTATATTGAGCCATCTGTGTGTCCCTATAAGGATGCCTACTTGGTCATGATGTATGATCTTTTTGATGCTTTGTTGCATTTGGTCTGCTGGTATCTTCTTGAGGACATTTGTATCTATATTCTTTAAAGAGAATTTTTGTATCTATGTATATTATACAGATTGGCCTGTAGTTGTTTTTTTTAGTTGGGTACTTGTCTGGTTTTGGACTCAGTAATGCCCATTTCTAGGAATTACTTTGGAAGTACTACTATCTTTTCAACTTTATTAAAGAGCTTGAGGAGTAGTGGTGTTTGATCTCTGAAGGTTGTATGGGAAATTCAGTAATTACATCTGGGCTTTTCTTAGTTGGTAGGTCTATTACTGCTTCAATTTCCTTGCCTATTGTTGAATAATTTAGGGTTTTTCTATTTCCTTGGCTCAGTTTTGGTAATTCATATGTATCTAGGAATCTATCCATTTCTTCTGAATTTTCCAGTTTATTGGAGTACAGGTTTGCAAAATAGTTGTTAATAATTTCCGGTCTTCAGCAGTGATCATTGTGATTTTACTTTTTCATTTCACATGGGCACTGACTTGGATATTTCCTTTCCTTTTATGGTAGATTGGCTAAGAGTTTTTCTATTTTGCTTATTCTTTGGAAGGACTAGCTCTCACTGTTTTTTTTTTTTTTTTTTTTTTTTTGTCTCAATTTCATTGATTTCTGTTCTGATCTTTATTATTTCCTTACTATACCACCTTGGGTTTGAATTGTTTTTATTTTTCTAGGACCTTGAGGTGAATTACTAGGTTATTATTTAGGCTCACTGTATTTTTTGATGTGGGCATTCACACTTAAAAACTTTACCCTTAGGACTGCTTGTACTGTGTTTCATAGATTCATGTATGTTGGATTCATGTTATTGCTTGGCTCTAGGAACTGTCTAATTTGTTTCTTGGTTTCTTTATGATTTATTCAAGAAGGTATTGTTTAATTTGCATTATTATTTTTGTCATTTCTGTGGTTTCTTTTGTGTTGATTTCTAGTTTCATTGTGGTATGATCTGATAACATGCCACATTTGATTGTTTTGCCTTTACTTAAGCATGCTGTCTTGGTTAGTTTGTGTCTTATTTTGGAGAACCTCCCATTGGCTGCTGAGAAGAATGTGTATTCTGTTGTTGGATGGACCCCTGTAGATATTTATTGTGTTCATTTGTTAGAAGATTTTTCAACTCTGATGCTTACTTTAATAGTTAATCTATTTGTGAGAGTGGGATATTGAAGTCCCACACTATAATTGTTTCTATCTTGTTCTGATCTTTTGTATCCAGTAGTACTTGTTTTAGGAAACTGAGCATAGTGTTACTTGTTGCCCTCCAAAATGTATACACACTTCAGGAAAAAAAAATAGTGTGATGTTTTTTCAACAGATGGTGTTACCCTCATGTGGGGAACCCTAGAGGATGTTATATATGGTAGAAAAGTCATTACACCGCTGGCCTTTAGAGAAATCGAAATGATTAAGGTTACCCAGACAGCAGCTCCCAGTACTAATAAATGTCATAAAGCTAATGGCCACCACTTTGACCACCTCTTACAATTTTAGAAGCCAGAGATAACTTGTGTTGTCTTATATCAGTAAATTTTGTAGTAATATCTTCCACAAGTTTTTCTTTCCTGAAGTGTGTGTACATTTTTTTGATGGACTCTGTGTTAATAATGGTCATCTCTTCCTTAACCAGTTGTTCCCTTAACCAATATGTAGTGACCTCTTTTGCCTTTTCTGATCAGTTTTGGCTGGAAGTTCTCTTTGGGGTTTTTGTTGCATTATTTGCCATCCTTTGAGTTTTAGTTCATAAATTTCTTCCTGGGTTAAATGTGCTTCAGGTACACAGGGTACTGTTAGATTTTGACTTCTTTGATACATTCTGCTAATCTGTCTTATGGATGTACCAGTGGTGGAGAACCTATGGCGTGTGTGCTACAGCAGGCTAATTGTATCATTGAATGCTCTAAAAGGCTCACCATCACTGGGAATTTAGCCTGTTCACTTTGAGAGTTATTACTGATAGGCACACTGTATTGGCTTGTTCCTGTCATTGTGTTATTTTCCATTGCTGATTCCCTTTCTTTTTCTTCTACTTAACTACTTACCCACTCTGTACTCGTCTTGTTAGACCTTTCTTCTCAGAAGAATGGCTGTGTGATAGAATTATCATTTGCAACACAAATACCTCTAATTTATAGTCCTCTCTTAATTTACTCTTTCTTGTTTGGTCTCTTCTATTTATATTATGTGGAAAATTTTTACTGTTATGAGATCTTTGTGTAGCATTAGAGTTTTGTTTAACCTGTTCATTCTGGTTTTGAAATACTAATCTTACTGTGTTTTCTTTTTTAGTAGATTTGTGTGATAGTGACCACTTACTATAAATTCTCGTTGTACCAGAGGCTGTACAGGAAGGTGAAGATTCAGGCAGACAGTTCCTGATTTTGAGGGGTCATTCTTTGTGAAAGGAATACACTGGAGAACTCAAACTTTCTCTTACATTGTTAGGCAAATAATCAATTCTAATTCCTTAGCTATTTTCATTATATCCATGGTGTAATATGCACTCAGAACTTTTCAGCTAATTAAACATTTTATTATGAAAATATGCATCGTAGCCATATGCCTATATGCCTACTGTGTAGATCCTACTATATATGAGTTATAATTGATATAATAAATTATGTATTATTTAATTTTTCATTTAAAGTTTATACTTTGATATGTTTTCGCATGTGTGTGTACCATCCAAACTTCCATGATCAAAATAACATTCACTAATTTTTAAAATTACAGTTATATTCACTGTGATATTTCCATACAACCATGTGTTGTGCTTTAACCATGCCTGCCCTCCCTGTCGCCTCACATACCTTCAACCTTCTCCTTTCGTTCGCTTTCCTCTTCAGGTTATTTTATTTTATTTTATTTTATTTTTAAGTTTTTGCTATGTCTGGCTATTTCATTTAACATGAGGTCCTCCGGTTCCATCCATTTTCCTACAAATGACATGATTTCATTCTTCATGGCTGAGTAATGCCCCATCATGTATCTAAACCATATTTTCTTCATTTCTCTTTTGCGGGGTACTTGGCTGATTTATTACTTGGCTGTTGTAAATAGTGCTGCAATAAACAAAGGTGTGTAGGTTTCTCTTTTGCATTCTGACTTCATTTCTTTGGTTACCACCCAAGTGTGCAGTACAGTCCACTTGGATTATATATTGGTACTGGAGAAATCTAGCTCCTGACCTGTTAGATGTCAAATATGATGAGTTCATGATTCTATAATACTGAGGAATGAAGTCTGAAATCAAAACAAGTTAGAGGAGTCTCATTGGAAATAAGGGAAAGCATAATAGCTCCCGGATTTTAGGAGGGGTCTGGAGTGAGCTGGCCATCGAGGACTTTTGTCAGGGGTGATTTATACAGCAGAGTCATAACAGAGGTGCATTGTGGGTCACACTGTAATCACCCTAAGGTAGAGGATTAAAAGTATAGCTGCTTAGGTAATACTGATCCAATAGGAAAATGAGTCACATAGCAAGGGTATATTAAAAGAACAAAGCCGTTTTGAGGAAGAGATGGGTCGAGATGTTCTGGTCACCCACCTGGGCATCTGATTCCCAAGTGAACTTAGTGGACCACGTGATGCTAATTACAGTATCATCAAGTTCCCATTTATTCCTTAAGAAGGCTCACAAGCCTAGCCATTGTGTCTTTATTGTGGCCCTCCAGCCACAGTGCTGAAGTGTTTATTTTTGTGCTGACTTTTTGAGGGCCCACTCCTGTTCTGACTGTATATTAATTTCTGCCTAACTTAGCTGCTAACTTAGGTCTGTTTTCAGTTTTTAAGGACTTGCCATACCCCTCTTCTCAATAGGAGTTGTATTAATTTACATTCTCACCAATAGTATATAAAGGATTCTTTTCCCCTACATCTTTCTGGCATTTGTTTTGTTTTTGGTACTGTCCATTGGGGTGAGAAATCTCAGTGTAGTTTTGATTTGCATTGATGGTTAAAGGTATTGAACATTTTTTTTTGTATATTTGTTGACATTTGTACTTTTTTTTAGAAATGTCTGTTCTGTCCATTTGCAAATTTTTCAATTGGGCTGCCAGTTTTGTTTTAAAGTTTTTGAGTTCTTGGTATATTCTGAATATTAAGTCTTTATCAAATAAATAGCTGGCAAAGATTTATCTTGTTCTGCAGTCTGTTGATTGTTTACTGTATAGAAATCTTTAAATTTAATGTGATCCAGTTGTCAATTCTTACACAATTTGTTTTTTGCTTGTTGATCTTTTTCGAGAGTCATATCATGTAATATCATGATCACTTTTCTAGGTCATATTATGTAAAAAATTTTGATTAAAAGTTTGCATACATTAATATTGAACCATAACCATAGAAATAAAAAATTGCAGTAAGACAGACTCATTGTATACTGTCGATGTCCGCTCCCGGCCGGCAGGAAGGACACACGACAAAGTCTGGTAGTGGACAACCTTTTCTTTTTATTTTCCTTCTCCGTACAGCCTGCCCTGGGTTCTCCCAGCTGAAGCCTCCTCTGGTCCGCTCCCCGCGGCTCCTTTTGTGCTTCAGTCTGCCCCAAAGCCTCTACCGGTCCGCTCTCCGCGGCTCCTTTTGGGCTTCTACTTCAGGGCTTCTATCTGGCTTCCTCTTCCGCCCAGGGGTGGCACCGGTATATATACGGGTACAGTGTCCAATCATGTTAAAGTAAGCAAGGCAAGCTGATTGGCTAACATCATCAGTTGCCAGGCAGACTATATTGTTGAGCGGGTTGTTTACGCGGTAAGCAGGAAACTAACATATTCGATGGGAGGGGTAATCTACCTCAGGCCTCACTCTTTACTACAGGCCTCACGTCCGCCAAGTGAGGCGACCGGGCTCGGGGCTGCGGCTCCCAACATCTCCCCCTTTTTTATTTTTTATGAATGTGCGCATCGTAGCCCTTCCTGGACTGGGTGCAGAGGCTTATGCCCTATGTGTAGGCCCACCGTAGGTCCTTGGCTTAGACCCTGGTCGGCCGTCCCATGGTCTGCCAAGGCCCTGAGGCCCTCGTCCTTTTTCTAGGGCCAGGCACAAACTGGACGGAACCTGGATGCACACAAGCTTGCACTCATTTCCTCTCCGTAAAGAAATCCCCTCGGAGAGAAATTTAGACCTGGGCAGCATCTAACAGTCCAGCGGCTTACGTGCAGGATGGGGTAGGGCCTGGCTTAGGTCGAGTCATGCTGGGGAGGCACGCTCTTACCCGTCATTGACTCATCTACCCTGCTATATCATAATTTTTTAGAGGAGGAGTGTGGGAAGCTCACCGTCCCTAGACTCGGTCGTAGGCTAGGCGAGCGAGCCATGCATATGCCTGAGGATCTTCTTGTCCATTTCGGGCTACCGCTATTTCTATTCATCTTGTTGGTTGGTCTGTGATGGATCTCCAGTAGGGCAGGTCTGATCTTTAGTCGAGGGCTTTGTTGTCCGTGTCAGTCTCTCCGGTATCCACAGTGGTTCTCGTCCCGATTCCTGTGGGAAAACACAAACCGCGCCTCGGTTCCAGCTGATTACCGGATCCGGGCCCATCCATTGTCCTGTCAGGACATCTTTCCACTTCACCCACCCTTTATGGTTGGGGGAAGGGTTGCAGTGCTCCACAGCTGGGGAGCGATTATCATTATTTAAATTTAAAAAATTGTGTGTGAATAGTGCCATGGATAATCGTGCCTTTGGGGCCAGGCCTTGGCCTACTCCCCCTTTTTGTTTTTGTAAAATTTCTTTGAGGCTTCTATGAGCCCTCTCAATGATTCCTTGACCTTGGGGATTGTATGGGATACCATGTTTTAATTGAACCTCCATCATTTTGCAGAACTCATTGAAGGCTTTGCCTATATAGGCTGGTCCATTATCAGTTTTTAATATTTTTGGTTTGCCCCATGCGGCCCAAGCCGCCAGGCAATGATTGATCACATTAGACACTTTTTCACCTGTTTCTGCTGTTGCAAATATGACGTGAGAACAGGTGTCTGTGGAAACATGAACATATTTAAGAGTCCCAAACTCCTGTATATGTGTGATGTCCATCTGCCAAACATCACCAGGGATCAAACCTCGAGGGTTTACTCCCATCGGTATGGCAGGTTTGTATGTGGCACAGGAGTCATATAGTCGCACGATATCTCGTGCATCTGCTCTAGAAACATGGAAATGGTTTGCTAGTGTCCTGGCATTAACATGAAATTTATCATGGAAGGCACGGGCTCGCTCGATTGGTGTTAGTAAGGTAAAAATCCATAACGGGCGAGTGGCAGTATCAGCAGCCGCATTCCCCTGTGCCATGGGCCCTGGCAGGGATGTATGTGCTCTTATGTGGGTGGTGAAGACCTTATGGTGTCTGTTCTGAAGCAATGTCTGGATAGACAGGAACAGCCCAGCCACTGTGGAAGTGGATCTAATTAAACCGGCAGTCTCAAGCACTTGCATAGCATTGACCACATACCTAGAATCGGAGACAATGTTAATGGCCTCTGAGAACCGTTCAAGAATCATTTTAACGATCTGTAGTTCCACCACCTGAGGCTGATCTGGTTTAAATTGTATGGTAACCGGGGGCTTGCCTAGGATCACATAGGCGCCTATCCCCGTCTTAGAGCCATCTGTGTATATTGTAGTTGCTGGGACTAATGGCTCAGAGGCAGTAACCTTTGGAAAAATTATAGGGTGCTGAGTGACAAATGACAAGATGAACACCCATATAAGTCTGGAGGCGACACTGAGGTCCACACCTGCTGACCCAGGGGTGGCCCTTGTTGAAGGCTGCCACCCTGAGCTGTCCTGTCTCTGGGGCGGGGGCCCGTCTGTGAAGGGGGCCCCCTCTGGCCGTTTTTTGGCTCTCTAGCATCTTGTCCACAAATACGGTTGCCCTGAGCATCAAAGACCGACCTACACTCCTCAGCTTTGTGTGATCCCCTCTTGCATCGCCCACAAACATATGGTTCTTCATTCCTAGGGCGAGGCCTAGCATCTGTATTGTTTGGGCAGTGACGTTTAATGTGTCCTGGCTCCCCGCAGGCAAAACACCCTTTAGCCTTACATTCCCCTCCTGACCCGCGAGGTCCCCTCTGCTGTACAGCCGCGGCCAGGAGAGCAGCCACTCCCGAGTTGGAGAGCGGCCCCCCTATCTCTCTGCATATCCTAATCCAGGCGTTGAGGTCCTTGTTCTTATGAGGAGCTATCGCTGCCTTGCACTCCTTTGTACATTGCTCGAAAATCAGCTGCCTTACCAGCGGTCGAGCCACTCCCGGATCAGAGAATATCTTATCGGCAGCATCTTGCATTCGGGCCACAAAGTCAACAAATGGCTCTGTGGTACCCTGAATTATTTTTGAAAGACACAAGGAGGCTGTTCCGGCACCACTTACTTGCTTCCAGGCGCGGAGCCCTATGGCATTGATTTGTTCATAGACAGCGCCGGGGAACTGAGTCTGATCATCAGCGTGCCGACCTTCTCCCATAAGCATTTCCTTGTTCCACCCCCGGTTTCCTCGATTGGCGTTTTTCTCAGCCTGCTCGGCAGAGAACTCTGCATACCAGGCTCGCCAATCCAGGTAACTGCCCGAGGGCAGACAGGCCTTTGCCAGCTGAATCCAGTCCGCGGGGGTGAGGGGCCCAGAAGACAGATTCTCCAGCATGGCAATGGTGTAAGGCGCAGTCGGCCCAAAGGTTGTAACTGCATTTTTAAGTTCTCTAATCTGCTTTATCTCAAAAGGCTCCCATACATTGCGTCCCTGGCCCATAGCTACTTGTACAGGAAATATCTCGTAGGGGCCACTATCTATCCCAGGTGGATGTACCTCATGAGACAAGCGTCCCCCCTGCCAAAGCCGCCTGTAAAAATACCGACCCGCCGGCGGCGGAGCATAAGACGGCGGCCGTGATTGGGCGGAAAATGGGGGCCCGTGCATCACTTCCTGTTCTGGCGAAAGGGGAGGGAGCTCCCAGGCGGCCGCCTCGTGGCGAGGGATCGCCTCCCTCTCGCGCCGGGGCGCACTCAGGAGCTCTCTACTCCTCCGCAGACCAGGTTGAGCAGAGCGCAATTCGCGGCGCAACGCTGGAAAAGAACCCTGTGACTCCTTATCGAGCGACTTGGGCTCCTGACAGCTGGTCTCTTTGGCCTCCTTGCCATTCAACTTTCCCTCGTCCTCGGAGTCAGACGACTCCGAGGCTAGAGCCCCGTCCTTCTCCTTAGCATCTTTGTTCCCCTTGACGGGCCCCTCTCGGGAGCTCCCTGACTGGGCCTGCTCAAATACCCTGCGTACTTTTGTAAGCTCTTGAGAGCTTTCTCCACAACCACCCTCGCTCTTAGTGTTGCTACCTAGCATGTTTCCCATCTTTTAATATGTTACTCACCGCGTGAGGCCCAAGGAATCCGCCACTTACGCGTGAGCCTGAGGGGAGTCTAAAAGCCCTGTAGGTGCGCGCCACCCAGAGCCCAGGCTTATCCCCAACTCACCTGTCTCGCAGCTCTGTACTGGAGCGTTGTCCACTTCCACGTCGCGGGGGTGATCAGTCCCCGGGCGGGCCTCCAAATGTCGATGTCCGCTCCCGGCCGGCAGGAAGGACACACGACAAAGTCTGGTAGTGGACAACCTTTTCTTTTTATTTTCCTTCTCCGTACAGCCTGCCCTGGGTTCTCCCAGCTGAAGCCTCCTCTGGTCCGCTCCCCGCGGCTCCTTTTGTGCTTCAGTCTGCCCCAAAGCCTCTACCGGTCCGCTCTCCGCGGCTCCTTTTGGGCTTCTACTTCAGGGCTTCTATCTGGCTTCCTCTTCCGCCCAGGGGTGGCACCGGTATATATACGGGTACAGTGTCCAATCATGTTAAAGTAAGCAAGGCAAGCTGATTGGCTAACATCATCAGTTGCCAGGCAGACTATATTGTTGAGCGGGTTGTTTACGCGGTAAGCAGGAAACTAACATATTCGATGGGAGGGGTAATCTACCTCAGGCCTCACTCTTTACTACAGGCCTCACGTCCGCCAAGTGAGGCGACCGGGCTCGGGGCTGCGGCTCCCAACAGTATACTATGCGGAAATAGGTTGATTCTATTTTCTGTTGCAAGTTATTTGTGATTATATCTGTATGATACTTAGGATAAAGTGTGTCTAAATTTTTTAAATGAAAATATTTGAGTGTTTCAAGTTTATTTTTATGTTTTTTTTTTTTTTAATTTTTTAGGTGCTGTGGCCCTCAGGAATCTTGAAATTAAAGAAAATGCTTTGGTAGGTTTTAACTATGAGAATTTGTAATGTTAGTACATTTGACTAAGGATAGTTCCTCCTGATTCAGTTTTCCACCTTAAATTATTTGTTTGAGAAAATGTTTTAGAAGTTATTTTTACAAAATGTGTACTTCGAAAATTGAGCTTTAATTTCCTAGAAGCATGGTCTTATAGTTTATTTTTTCCCATTTAAAAATATTTATAGCAGTTTTATTCCCATATGGATTTATTTTTAGTGATTAGCTTATCCTCTAGTTGTTTTCAAGTTTTATTTCTGAACACTATTTTGATATGTTCAATTCAGTTTCATGAATTTATCTATAATTTTGTGTAATCCTCAATGTATTTTTATAACTTTTTCACATTTCCTCTTAGCTCTGTAGTCTGTTTCCATTTCTTCATAGACTCTGGACATTTTGCTTTATGGCAAACTGGAATTTTCAATCCTGTCTTCCTACCCACACAAATTTGCATGTATCAGCTTTCCATATATCAGTAGCGTATATCAGATCTTTCTTTTTAATGATCAAATTATCCTGCACTGTGTACATATAGTGTATTTTATTTCTTCATTTAGTTTTTCACATATACTTTAGCTGTTTCTGCCTTTTTGGTGTCAGGACTACCACAATGAGTATTGGTGTTCATGTGTGTATGTCCCGGACCTTATTTTCGTTTCCTTTGGTTATAAACCTACAAGTAGAATTGCTGAATCATTGGTAATTCTATTATTTAGCTTTTTCAGGAACCACAAGTTCTTCCATACTATTAATTCCCTTTTACATTCCTTTTAGTAGTGCACAAGAGTTCTAATTTCTCTATATTCTCTGAATCTTCCAACATTTGTTATCTTCTGCTTTTATTTGGTAACTACTATTCTCATGGGTACAAAATGATACCTGGTTTTGATTATTAGTGCCCTAACATTTGCCCAATGACTGGTAATGTTGAGAAAATTTTGGTATGCTTATTGCCAGTTATATATGTTCTTTGGAGAAATGTTTTTAAAGTCTATTTCCATTTTAAAATTAGGTTTTGTTGTTGTGTAGTTGAAGTTTTGAAGTTTATTTTGTATTCAACATGTTGATCCCTTACTATAATTGTGATTTGCAAAATTTTTTCCCTATTTCAAAAGTTTCCTTAACTCTGTTTATAGTGTCCTTTGATGCACAAAAGTCTCTAGTTTGATAAAGGTGAATTCATCTACTTTTTGAAATTGCCTATGCTTTTGTTATTTCCAAGAATAATTACCAAATCGGATGTCATGAAGATTTCTCGTTATGTTTTGCTCTAAGTGTTTTATGTTT
The DNA here is from genome assembly GCF_034190915.1 of Cavia porcellus. NCBI lineage: Eukaryota > Metazoa > Chordata > Mammalia > Rodentia > Caviidae > Cavia > Cavia porcellus. Next base: position 67,671,706 of record NW_026947484.1, on the reverse strand, counting down.
TAGCTCTTTTTTTAGTTTTGTGACATTTTGAGTTTTTTGTGTTTGTGGTACTGAGGATTAAATCCTTTTGATAATTTTGAGTTCAGATCTAGCTAAGTCACTAACTTACTGCGGCTGAGTGCGAACTTGTGATTCTTCTGCCTCAGCCTTTTGCGTATGAGGGTTATAGGCACTGGCCACTGTGCCAAGATTTAAGTTTTACAAATGGTATAAGACACAGATTCAGCCTTGTATCTTTGTAACTGGTGTCATCCTGGCACTTCTTATTGTAAATGCTGTCCTTTTCCACTTTGAATGGAGAAAAATCGTTTGAGAAAATTTTTACAAAATAAAAGTTGTAAGTCCTTTTGAAGCACAAATTGACAGTAACTCTCCTTTTTAAAAAAAATATAAATGTGATAATCTCATATGTATAGGTTTTTTTGATCAGTATTAATGTAGACCTTTCATTTTAAGACAAGTTCTGAATTTTAGTGACTTGAGAATATTGCATTTAAATTCTTAGCAATTTGAATAAATATTGAAGAATGTATAAGGTAATTAAAAAACTCTTCAAATAATTTTGGGAAGAAAAAAGTAGTCATGTATTGCTCAGTTTTTTATATATTAATAATTTACTTGTTTATTTACTTTTTTGTAGAGTCAGCTGGATGTACCATTTAAAGTTAAAGTTGGTCATATAGGTAAGCCATACATCTGGAATGTTCTTACTGGATGTGCAACCAGAATAATCTCTGTAATGTAAACTTTCTGTGGTTCTGAGCCTTAGTTTAAAATCCAGTAATCATGTATTCTTAGATGAAGCTTAGTTGTGTGGCTTAAAAAGTATTGTGACGTTCATATTTTCCTTGCCCTTTGGCACTCAATACCTGTGTGATTAAGCAATGACACATCTTATTAAGTGTTAAGAGTTGAGTTGAGAGCCAAAGTGTTGTATCTAGCAAAGGCTTACCTGTCTCAATTTTTTAGGTTTCTGGTTAGTTACCATTTCAATATTTTTTCTGGTGCCAGACATGTGGTGTAAAGAGCATGGTCTGAATTATCTGGACATGGTAGCCAGGAGCCAGTGTGAAAACTTGGGTGTGCTCTGGAAGTTTTTCTGGTTTTCTAGTAGTTATTGTGCTGTTTCTTGGTTTGTGTTACTTTGTCTGTGTTTGTAGTTTAGCCTTTTAAGTATTGATTGGGCGGAAACTGATTGAATTCATTTTGGTTTTAGTTTAGCACCTAATGAGAGATACGGGTCTAGATTCAATCTTTTGCCTGAGGCTTTGGCATATTTAAAACCCGTCAGGATTCTTAGCTTTTTGTAATTTTAGTAGTTTAAGTATCATGCAAGATGGTATTTTGTTAGGATTATGAAAATTTTGTTAGTGTTTTCTAGTCAGATTTGTATGTTACTGAAGCTAGCTATATCATGGTGTCATTGGGAGATAGGTATTCTGAAAGCTTGCCTAAACGTGCAGTGAAGATTTCATAATTTTGTATACTATACTAATAGTTGATATTAAACCATATGCCACAAAAAGTTTTCATCCATATATATACCTGCCATATTTTCTTTGTCCATTCATCTGTGAATGGGCATATAAGTTGCTTCCAAGATTAAGCTATTAACAGTTACACTGCTGTAAAAATGGGTATGTATGTATCACTATAATATGATGTCTCTAATCCTTTCAGGAAGAAACCTAGAAGGAGAATAGGGTCTGTATAAATTTTAGGATTGTTTTCTCTACTTCTGTGAGGAATGTTATGGCATTTTCATTGTGATTACATTACACTTCTATAGAAGTTTTGGAAGTACAGGCATTTTGATAGTATTGGCTCTCCTTATTCAGGAACAAGGGATATCTTTGCATTTTGTAATATCATCTTTGATGTCTCTTTTCAGAATTTTCATTGTAGAGGTCTTAGATACTTAATTTTTTTGATGTATTGTGAATAATACTGTTTCTTAGTTTCTTTTTCAGTTGGGCTTATTATTGGTATACAGGAATGGTATTGATATTTGTTTGATTTTTAATTAATCATGAGTATTTTGGTTGAAATTTTTGTTTCTTAATCCATTTTGCCTAAGTATGTCTTTTGATTGTGGAATTTAGACCGTTCACATAGAATGTTACTGCTATAAGGTATTAACTTACTCAAATCATTGCATTAATTTTTCCTTCACTGATTTTCTTTCCTCTGCTCCCATCTGCTCACCCAGCTTAGTGTATTTATTCTATTAGACTTTGTGGCATTATTGATTTCATTTTCTCCATGATAGCCTTCAGAATTTTTGGTGGTGCTGCTTTGGTGGTCATGAATTTCCTAAGGTGTTCTTTATCATTGAAAGACCTTATTCCTCCATCTGTTTTGAAAGATAATTTTGCAAGTTGTATGTCTGGTTTAAAAGTTGTTTTTAGGGCTTGAAACACTTGTGGCTTTTAAGGCTTGTTTTGAGACATCTGCTGTTACTCTAATGTGTTTAACCCTTATGGGTGATTCTTTGCTTTTCTCTCACAGCTTTTAATATTTTGCCTATGTTGGATCAGTTTTTTGTGTGTAATGTGTTATGAAGAAGCTACTTTTTGATTGTGGTTATTTGGAATTCTGTATACCTTAGTTTATGTTTAATTCTATTAATTTGGAACATTAATATGCTATTATTTCTGTACACTTTTTAATGCCATTGTGCTATGTTAGTTTTCATGAATTCCAGTTCATCTTATTCTTTGCAGTTGCTGTATCTGGTCTTCATATTCTCTCCTTGTATTAAAGTACCTCTGAATAATTGTTTTCAGAGACCGTCCTTTGATTCTTTCACTCTGTCCTAATGTTGGTCACTTCTGATGCCTCTAATTTCAGTAGAATTTTTAATATCCTGGATTTCTGTCTGAAATTTTTCTATAGACTCACAATTCTTTGCTAACTTGGTCACTTACGTATGATTTTGTTTAGCTTATCTACCTTTTTTAGTGTCTTCTATAACTTTGATGATGATTACGTTTAAGTCCATCACTGTTTAGTTATATTGTCTTCATGCTCACTGACTGAGCACCTTATTGATATGTTTTTAAATTTCTGTTCTTTGGACTAATTTGTGCTTGCAGTTTTTGATTCACATCTCCTTGTTCCCTGTGAATGAGATTTGGGAAAGTTGAGAGTTTTTGTCTTGTCCTCTGTTTCTATTGTTTTTGTGGTTTGCTTTGTGCTGAAGATTATGGGCCTTTTTATATTGGAAAGACTTTGTTGCTAGTGTAGAGATCTTTTTAGTTAAGTGTCCGCTTTTCGTTGATGTACTCTTGGCGTAGATACTTATAGACCTTTGTCAAGATTAACCACCTCCATTAATTTGGGAGGGGAAGATACAGTGTAATTGGCCCAGTAACCAGGTTACACTAGTATTGTTAATGACACAAAGGTAATCTTGATATTAATCTATTAACATACAGAGTAATATATAGATTAATACATTGATATTTATATTAATATGCAAATTAAGACTATTAATACCAACAATTGTACCACCCTGCTAAATCAAGTTATATAAACTTTTAAAAACTGGCCAAAAGTCAGTGAATTTTTACACTGTTACTGTATTTTATTGTAGGTACAATTAACTTTATGATAAGTTATGTATCAGTAGAGAGCTGGGGTTTGTAGCTCAGTGGTACAGATCAGGCCCTAAATTAGACCCCAGCATCAGCGAGAGAAAAAAAAAAATAGTATGTCTGTACACACAGATGTACATATACGTATCTGAAGGGTCGATAAGATTTCCTTTAGTGCCTGCCTTTGGAGCCTTACTTTCCTTACCTTTCCTGCCTGCTTTTGTTTTCAATTGAGAGTAAGATAATTTTCAGTGGTAATACAAAGCGTGGAAAGGTACACTGGATTAAACATTTTGAGAATCATTTAAACTTTGTCAATGTTTATTATGTTTATCCATTGGACACTGAGTTTCTTGAAAAGAAATGGGTTTAACTTTTACTGTGTTTTTACCACTTAGCATATTACCTAGTAAGTATTAGGGATACAGTTTGTTGAATTAAGATGTATGCATTTCTAAATGAGTGGTACAGCAGTACAGTACAGTTCTATAGGAAAGTATTTTCTCTTTGCTTGTTGGGTATTTTAGTCTTAATGATCTTTCAAAGATCTTTTGTTTGACAGAAGATAAATTGATGGTAAACCTAGATTGAATGAATAATATCCTTGTACTTCTTTTTTTTTGTATGTAGGCACTCTCAACCTTGTAATTCCATGGAAAAACCTTTATACTCAACCAGTTGTAGCTGTATTGGAAGAAATTTATTTGCTCATAGTGCCTTCTTCTAGTAAGTAAAATTTTAAAAATAAAACTTAAATGATTTTTCTTTAAAAATTGCTTCATGGTAGAAAACTAGAGTAGTAAAGTACAAACTAAAGAATTGGCTAACAGAAAATGATCCAGAAAAGTAGTCAGCATGTCCTCATGATGATGGTTTTGATTTGTGAATGTTGGAAAAAGGTAATAAATTATTCTCCTATAGATAGAAAAGTTTATATATATCTTATACATATATTTGCTTATAATGCTTTTGAGGAATCTTTTGAGCTATTTTAATATTTTTAATATTTTTCAAACTAAATTTATTCTAAATTTTTGTAGACTGTGAATTAAAAATTATTTTCAAGGATACTTTTGGATGAGTATTTTTAGATGTAATTAAGATTCTTCCTTTTTATGCTTTATTCAGGAATAAAATATGATCCTTTAAAAGAAGAAAAACAACTCATGGAAGCAAAGCAGCAAGAATTAAAAAGGATAGAAGAAACAAAACAAAAAGTAGATCAAGGTAAAGAAAGTAAGACCAGTGAGAATAAAAGTTCTAAATATTTATCATAGAATATTTTTCTCTGAAAGCACTTGAGATTATTTAATAAATATGAGAGAATTTTATTCTAGTTTGTACAGAAATTTTACCTTGCAAAAATTCATTTTAAGGCAGATATGTCTGGCTTATAAGTATTAGGTTAGTGTTTATGATAGCAATTATTTTTATCAAGTATGTTTCCCTTCCTTTCTAGATTTTGTTCTTGTATTCTGCTTGTATCACTTCTTTACCATTTGAAGGTACTTAGCCTCTGGATATATTTATTTTTGCCTCAGTCTCCTCTGGTGTCACATCTTTTTCTGTTTAACCTATAGTTGCTTTTTCATTATGGAAGAAGTGTCCCTGAGAAATCTGATTTCTTTTCGCCTATGCTTGGGTCACCATCACTAGCTACTTTTTTTTGTATAGTACAGAAGCTACTTTTAACTAGTTTGGTCTTTATTCTGTAAGTGTACTGTAGCCTTTTCTTATTTTAAAACATAAAGTCACCTTAATGTAGTTATCTTCATTGAACAATTAAACATTTTAAAAGTATACGTATGTGGACTTATATTCTTGCCTTGCATTAATTCTTTCATTAAGTGAAAAATAAACTCAAACAGCAGTATTTTACCTGTTAACAAACATTAGTGGAGCTTTAACATAATCTCGGGCAATACCACACGTAGTTCTATTTTCTTGGGCACATTGCTTTCATCCTGGGTAGTCATTTATCCCTAACCCCTGTCTTCTCTTTGCCTTGTTTCTTAGTTTCTAATTTTAAAATTATTTTGTCAAAATAATACAGCTTTAAAAACTAAACAAGAGTCATTAAAAAAAAAAAAAAAAAAAAAAGGATTTCCCTGACTCAGCCTTTGACCCTACTCTCTCCAGAACTGTCATTGCTACATAAGACACTCACACCTCCATTGCTTGGTTTATTAAATATTTGTGGGAAGTGCTTCCTTTTTCGATGGACTCTGAAGGTTGACCAAGTAGTATCATATTTACTACTGAGCCAAATTATATCTCTTAACTACATATTATACGTTTAACTATGTAATTTCTAGCTCAACTTCCTGTTTTGCTTGTTAAAGCTAAGTGGATTTGGGTGTGACCTTATTATGTAAACTTATTTACCTCTATTTTGCCTTTTCTCTCTGTGTATTCCATATTTCAAGAGTATGGAGCCTGTTAGGTCAATTATCTATCTTTTTTTTTTTTTTTTTGAGACAAGGTCTTGCTGTGCAGTTCAGGCTTGCCTTGAACTCACAGTGATCCTCCTGCCTCAGCCTCCCAAGTGCTGGAATTACAAACCTGTGCCCCCACACCCCGCTCAATTTTCTATAGAATAGTAAGTGCTTGCTTTCTCAGTAGGTTGGAAAATGAGTAAGAGTTTGGCTGTTGACTTGAGGGCGAAGAATGCTGGAAGTTTATTAATTATACAGACTTTAAACCAGTTCTTATGTTATCTCTCCCTTTATCTTGTTCACTGATTGTCGTTTCTGTTTTGTGGACTCTCAGATTCCTAAACCTTTCCAGGGCTAGGTTTTTAAACTGATGATGTATTTGAGTGGCATCTCCATGTATGTTTGTTGAGAATTTGTCTCTTCTGGCTCAGGCCATCTGTTTTTCAGTTCTAAATTCCTTTTGCTGCTTCATGTGTTCTCTTTGCTGTCGTCTTGCTTTGACTTTAGGGATTTATGCATCTTTTTTTAACCCTTCTTTTTTGTTTCAGTGAAGTTTTGCTGAGGAATAGAGAAAGGCATGTAGTCTTCAATGTTTGATCAGAAATCCATCCTATGGATACTTTGTCTAAAATATAAATGTTTTTATTTGTCCTTTTTTTTTTTGAGACTAGAGTTTTGCTCTATAGTTCAGACTGGTTTAGAACTCACTCTGTAGCCCAAGCTGGCCATGAACTCTTGGAAATCCTGCCTTTACCTCCCAGCATGTACAAACAAGTATCTGTTTGAGTTCCAGCTTTTGATTTTCTTTAGTGAATGCTCAAAAGTAGAATTGCTGGATCATGTGGTAATTATCTGTTGAATTTTAAAGAACCACTATACTGTTCCTAGAGTGTCTGCACATTTTGCATTCCGTTAGTGACTCATAAGGTTTCCAGTTTTTCTACATCTTTTCATGTATTATTTTGAGATGAGCTTTCCTAGTTAGATAAATGATACTGTATACATTCCAGTTTTGATTTACATTTTTTTTTTAATGTACTGGGAATCAATCTCAGGGCCTCAGGCATGCAGATGCTGCATCACCGAGCTGAATTCCTGACCCTTTATTTGTCTAATGATCATTGAAGTTGAAATTTTTTTTTCATGTGATATTAATCATTTATATACCTTCTTTTGGAAATGTCTATTGACGTTCTTTGCTCATTTTTATCCAGGTTATCTTTCTTTGTCACTATTGAGCTGTACAGTTCTTTCTGTATTATGAATATTATATTCCAAATCAGAGAATATAGTTTACTAATATTTCCCACTCTATGGACTACCTTTCTACTCTTGATAATGTCATTTTGCTGCTCATTTTTTATGGTTTTTATTTCTTCGCTCCTTACATTCATGGTTTCTGTTAAATAATGGTGCTTATTTATAATGGCTATTTTAATGTCTGTGTCTACTAATTGCATCTTGTATGATATTTGTTGGTCTGTTTTTATTGACTGGTTTTCCTCTCAGTTCTACTTCACAGTTCACAGCTTCCCTACAGATCCATATTTGTTGGGTCATTTAACCTCTGTGACTGCTGTCATCACTGAGACTTTGCCTTGCTGTCCTATGTGTCATTAGTGCTGAACAGCCACGAGTGGTGGTGCACATCTGAGAGACTGAGTCATGGGAATCCTGAGTGTGACTCCGGCCTGAGCAGTTGAGCAGGCTTGGGTGTAGCTCAGTGTGAAGGCTCTCAGTTCTCAGTGTGCCCCACCTACCCACCCCAACACAATATACATGAACACAAGGTTAGAGTTTGGTTTAGCAGACCTCAAGTTCCTTTTTGATCATGTTGATCCTTTCCAGTTGTTTTTAAGTTTCCTCATGGTGGACATAGGCTTTGTTTGAAGTCTAACTTTCCAAATGGATGTAAAGGTTTGACTCTTCCGGAGTGTTCTCTGGTAGTGCCAGTGGTTCCATGAAACTTAGGTTCAAATTGGACACAATTCAAAGGTCTCCTTCCTTGTGGGCGCTTGGCCACCCTCGCAGTAACCCAGACCATATTTCTGGGCTGCTTCCTGGAGTTTTACATTAGGTATGTGTAGAGAAATATTTTGCAGAGGAATCAAAGGACATGGTGGATTCTGGAACTCTGTCTCTGGACTGTTCTCTCCGTATTCCATATTCTCTGCTTCCCATTGCAACAGTGCTTGGAGCTCACATAAGGCTTTCTTTCCTTGTTTTTGACTCTGCTTCTTTCACTCTTTAGTCCTTAGGCACAAACTAGAATCTTTGACAAAAACATAAGCCCTTCAGTAAGTGCCCACAGGAACACAGCTTAACACGCACAGTGTGTTCCCACAGCAATAAAGGACACGCTGACCTGTCTCCTGCTCTTATGAAGGGCTGAGCTCCCCCATTTAAGCTGAGTAGCAAGGTGCCTTGCTGTGCCGTGATGAAGAAGTTACAAGCTGTCAAGGTCCAGCATCTGGTGTGGAGGAAGACAGAATGACATAGTGTGGCATGGTTCTTCTGCAGGAGTCAAAGGCATCTAGCAGAGACAGCACAGATCTAAGTAAAGTGGAAGCCCACCCACCTGCTGCGGACTAGGGCCCAGCGGCAGTCAGCCTCTATAATCCACCATCCTTATGGCCACCTGTAGCCGCGATGCCAGCTGGAAGGGATCTGTTCTAGAGAAGGGGTTGCATGTGTACATACTTGCACTTAGATGCACAGAAGTGCAGTGGTGCAGACACACACTCGTCACTGTCATGTCCAGTGTAAGTCGAATAGTGGCTGGCTGTCCTTGCTGCGTAGGAAACCCTGTCCTGACTCTTCTGGGCACAGAGGCTGCATGCCACGCAGGGTCACAGTGTGAGGGTCACAGTTGAAGACCCCAGTGGGTTAAGGCTGATGGAGCCGTATTGGAGCATGGGTTATGCCCATTTGACACCCAGTAAGCACAGGGCAGTCTCACAGCAGTTAGCCTCAGCACAGTGCATACGCAGGCGGGACACCTCACTTCCCATGTGCTATCTCAGTGTCCTTGCTGTTCCCACAGGAGTGCTCCACCACTGTACTGACTGTGTGGGTGATGCTGGGACTGTCTGATCTTTTATTTCTGTTCTTCTGGAAAATGTTGAAAGTGGAGATACCATTTTCCTAAAAATGGATCAGGATGTTTTTTCATCCTTGTTTGAAATGAGACAGGAAACTGTAATTTCCTACTTTATATCATTGAGGGAAGAGCATGCTGTATTAAAATATTTTTATATCTAAGCATGGATAACTTAACAGTGATACCAGTAATTTTTAGGGGAAATTTTTGCTTTGCTGCTCTTACTGGCTTTTCTTACATATGCCTGTTGTAATTCTTAATATTCATTGTTTCTCATATTTTTGTAGACTCAGGCATAGTTAGATTAATTATAAAATCTAATGTCAATAAATTTTACATTAGGGGCATTAGTCTTTGAACAAGAAGCTAGCCAGCTTTTGAAAAATTGGCACATTCTGTTTTTGAAATTCTTTTGGTATGAAAGAATTTGGAAAACAGACTATTAGTGTTCTATTTAAAAATATATATTTTTCTTTAACAAGGGAATATATTACTTGAATATGTAGATATTATAGGGTGTGTATTTCACTGAAGTTAAAAGGAATATTTGCAATTGTAGAACAACATCAGAATGAGAAGCAAGATACTTTTGCAGAAAAATTAGTCACTCAGATCATAAAAAATCTTCAGGTGAAAATTTCCAACATTCATATCCGTTATGAAGATGATGTAAGTATCTTATTATGTGATTTTAAAAGTATGTTCGTGTGTAAATTTTTTCATAGTTTATTGGCACTGTGTAATGGCCAGCCAGTTAGATTGCTGGGAGGTAGAGGAAGAGATGATGTGATTTTTCTCTTTTTATACTTGTAGTTGTGATTTTTAGTCCTTAGAGGCAAGTGCTTAGTTATACTTTCTTTAAACTGTTCAAACTTCAGATCAGACAGGAAGATGCCTTTGGATTTATAGATTTCAGTTATGTATGTTTAAGTAAGCTATTTTTACCTCCTGGGTAGAGTATGGGTTTACAGATCAGTAGAGTTAGACCTATTTGGTGTTAAACAGTTCATTGTTCTCCTGAACACATAATTGTTTGCATGAGTGTCAGTCTCTTTTGTAACTATAAACTGAAAATATGGTAATATAATACAACACTAATACATTAATATTTAGTATTTCAGTTTGCTTTAGGAAAAATATAGGAAAAAATTTATTTAGAAAAGTGGTAGTTTTTGAATATTTGAGATAAGATATTTCTCAGAAAGTTAGGGTTTTCTATAGAATGAATTTTGTCCAAATGCTAAAAAAATCTGAATAAGGTTTACTTTTTTCCTCTTTAGATTACAAATCGAAACAAACCACTGTCCTTTGGTGTTTCCCTTCAAAATCTCAGCATGCAGGTACTTTATGAAACTTGACAACACAATTGCTTGTTTCCTTGTTTTTGACCACCAGTGAGCTCGTCAAGAGCAAAGAATTTTTTGTAGTCATTTAATAGGAATTACAGGAAATTGGTCTTCGGATATTAGTAGTAATACTATACTTCTATGTGTGTCTATAAGAAATTGGACTTCCATTTTAAATGTAATGATCGTTTTCTGCTGTTCTTTTTTTCCTTTTCAGACAACTGATCAAAACTGGGTTCCATCTTTACATGATGAAACTGAGATGAGACTATTTCGTAAGGTAAAATAAATAAATATCCTTGGACTTGATGAAAAAGACTTTTGAAAAAAGACGTTATAAACATAGACATGGATTTTTGTAAATTGTGTTTATTTGCTGAACTCTGATATTGGTCAGTTAATTACGTGACACTTCTGAAAACAGCGTATGTTAAAAATGCTTCAAAGGAAATGAGACGTAATAAACTTGATTTTATTTTCAGTTAATCCGATTGGATAATCTTTTTGCCTATTGGAATGTGAAATCTCCAATGTTTTATCTTTACGATTATGATGAATCATTGGTAAGTTTTTTTGATATATGTTGGTATTATATTTTGTGTAATTATTGTCAGTAATAATAATTCATTGTCAGCAACTAAAAATTAGAGTCAGAATTGTTTTCTCGGCAAAATCCATGACTTTTTATAGAAATGGTGAATTGTACAAATAGATGCATGTGTGCAAACACACCTTAATAGGTGGCAGAGCATTCTTTTGTAGTTTGATACTGTATTTAATCACTTGAATATATTACCACAGCAAAGTTCTGAGTTTGAGTTTATTTTTTAAAAATTGCTTTTAAACATATAGATAATAGAATTTTATAGAATAAAGATATATTGGCATGAATGTAAATAAAAGCAATTTATCTTTTAATAGGACAGCTTGAGGAATGGCATTGTCAATAAAAAAAATGTTCTAAGAGGTTATGATTTTGGTAAGTATATTCTGTAAAATAAGGAATTAGATTAAAAGTAATCAGTATAAAGTTTACATTAATATTGATGATAACATTCTGATCTTTTCTATATAGTTTACTGTGGGAGAGCTTTTGGCTGTATTTCAAAGTTATGAGGGGAAATGTCTATTACCAGGTGTGTGTGTGTGTCTGTGTCTGTGTGTGTGTGTGTATGGGTGGGTGAAGAACTCAGGGCCTCATGCAAGTGCTCTACCATTGAACTGAATCACCTTAACCCCTTGTGCTCACTTGTTTGTTGTTTGTTTTTTGACATAAGGTCTTGCTGTGCAGTTTAGGCTGGTCCCGAACTCACTATGTAGCCCAGACTGGCTTTGAACGTGCATCAGTCCTTCTTCCGCAGCCTCAGAAGGGCTGAGATTACAGGCATATGCCACCACTCCCCTTGTATATTGTGCTGACTCTTAAAATGTTTTCTCTCTTTTTTTAAAATTGTTTCATTTTCTTATAGGAAATGAACAGATGAGTTAATTACTGTTCATGTTAATGATTCTCAAATTTATCACTTTAGGTTTGAACTATCTGTCTTTTGCTCTAATCATTTTATACTATATTAGGGTCTGATGAGGAAATAGAATTGCATGATAATTTCGACAGGAAATGATTACTATAAAGAATTTTTAATAATGAAAGAGGATTGCACTAATAGGGGAATGGCTAGTAAAAAGTAGAGAAAATACTAAAGAGTATAGGATAAGTAAGAAAAAGGAACAACCCTACCTTCAGATTAAGATGGGACATCTAAAGAAGAAAGCCTTCCCTCAGGCTTGAGATCTCAAACTTGTTGAAGACAATTTCTGCTCACTGAATGGCGGGAAGACCTAGTGCAATGCTGGAAAGTCACATTCTGAAATATTTTGAAACTTTTTCTTTTACTGAGCCTCATGGGGTGGATGGTGTCTCATTGTGAATATTTTACTGCAGAACTTCTAGAGCAGGGTACTGGTAGAGTTGCTGGCAGCTGCTAGCTCCTGTGCACTGCAAAAGGTTTTGTTGAAGAAGACCTTCACGCTGTAGGATCCAGACACTTAGAGAAGCCACCTGCCTGTTGAGTACGAGCTGGGTGTTAGAGAATCATACCTCTGCAGAAGCTTGTTGGACGAGTACATTGGAAACAGGCAGTATAATTCTTTCCTCCTGTGGTGTCTTTACAGTGTTTTGTATTGTAAAGCTTAATGTTATGCTGGCTGTAAGAGGAAAAAATATTTAAAGGACTGTTTTTCATGGCTGATAATCATGATTTTGGAGCTCAGAGGCAATAAATTGATAAGTGGGATACTTACTAGGGAGGGAAAAAGGTTCTGGAAGGAGGTGCCTGTTTTTTTCTTCCTGCTTTTTATTTATTTATTTTATTTTTTGATGCTAGGGATTAAACTCACAAGCTCATGCTTGTCAGGCTGGCACTTACACCACTGAGCTAAATCCCCGGCCCCCTGCCTTTATGTTTAATTGGAGAAATGACAGCATATTTACAGGCTGAGCTGGGAATGATCCAATACAACATGAAAAATTAATGATTCAGGAAAGATGGCAAATCTCTGGATCAGTGCAGGTGAAAGGATTGGAGTGTAGTGCACAGGTGGAGAGTTTTGCTGCAAGTAGGAATGTGGTCAGTTCATCCACAAGGTACAGGCTGGTTAGAGAAGTCCTAGTATTGCTAGATGACTGGATACAATGGAGTGCAATGGAAGTTTGTGGAATTTCTCTTCTGAGTTCATTTTATTTATTTTAACTCAGGTGTTGGGAGAATGTGGAGTGAATCTACTAGGTTACTGTTCCTAAAATATGGGTCCAACTGGTAGCATCACTTGGGAAACATTTAGAAATACAGCTTTTTTTAGGGTTTATCCCAGGGCATACTGATAATGTTGAAAATTAATTGGCTAGAGTAGCGGTTGGGCATATATAATATGTTAAATATTTTACATTTAGTAGTCTATATTCAGCCTCTGATACATTTTCTTCTTTGTTTCTTTTAAACAACCCTTTAAAAATACTGTGTTCAAATCATTCTTGGCTAAAAGATCATACAGAAGTAGGCTGTGGCATGAATTTGGTCAGTCTCTGGATTAAAGAATTGTTATGTTATTGCTTACCAGTGTTAAGGACTTACTGAAGATTCACATTAATGTGGGACCAATAAGTATGGTTGATACTTTCTTTTCCAGCCACATTTAGCTTCTAGGTACGTGTGAGGAGGACATGGGTGTAGCCGATCAAGTACTGGCAAAGAAAAGTACAAAGGACCAAGATAATGCAAGAAGATGATTAAAATAACTGATGATAGGAGAGTAAGATTGTGGGGGGATGGAAAGTTGATGAATGGACACTAAATTACACTTAGGAGCAAGGAGTTCTGATGTGCTATTAAACAGTGGGTTGACCATAAGATAATACAGTGTGGTACATTTTAAGACCTAGGAAGAAGGATTTAAAAAATTGTACTATAAAGAAATGATGACTGTTTCAGGAGATACGCTTGATCAGTTATAAACATTACACAGTGTATATGTGTATCAAAACAGTACGATACTCCATTAGTAGGTACAATATTTGTGTTTGTGTCTCAGTTAAAAAAATAAACTAAAAATACAGGCCTTCAAAGCAGTAAGAAAAAATGATGATGGATTTTTAGCAGAATAGGGATAGAGCTGAGAACATGCAGCAGAGCAGGATAAAGAAAAGGTGCCAGGTAGTGATTATATTCTGATAAATGTTTTTGAATGCTTAAGGTGTAAAAGATAAAGTTCTAGTCCTTTGAGATAATTAAAATGAGAGTATCTGAAATTTGTACACAAATTATAATTTAAAACTTAATCTCTATCTAAAGTCTATTACTGGTTTCCCTCGTGAAGTTACTATTTTAGTACTATTGGTTGAACCAAGCAGGCAGTCCTGGGTACAATCTTGTCTTTTTTCCCCTTTTATTAAAAATGGAAAGGAGGAACAGGTAAAAGAAGTTGAATTTAGAAATAATTTCATCATAAAATGGAATTTATAACTTCCTCAACACTTCTAATATTCTTTCAAACAGTATACTTTTATTAAAACCATTTTATTGGATTATTTTCCTTTAAAGTGACTATTCCTGCTTTTAAGGATTATATTGTTGTTTTAAGTAGTTTAGTTACCCTTTAATTTTATTTACAAAACAAAAGAATTGCAAGTACAAAAAGATAAAAGAATCTTATCCACTAATTAAGGAACAGTTTATCTCAGAAATCATGGCAGTGTGGACATTTAGCAACTTTACAGGCATAAATGAAATAAAAATGAGTGTTTGCAGCCTGATCTTTTTAGTGCTTTGAGACTTGAAATATAGTTTTATTTAATATTTTCACTTTATGTTGTTTTACAGTCTTTCGCCCCATATCTGCTAATGCCAAACTCCAGATGAATCGCCGATCAGATTTTGACTTCTCTGACCCCAAAATAAACTTGGAAGTTGAGTTACATAAAATAGCAATTGAATTTAATAAACCGCAGGTGATTTTGTTTGATGAAATTTTAAATTTGATGAATTTTAAATTTTGAATTAAAATATAAGCAAAACTAAGATTCGAAATATTTTTCTAAAATTTGTGTTATATGGCAATTTCTTTTAAAAGTTGATAATTTAATTTTTGTCTTCAACAATTGAAGTAAGATTTTGAAGTATTTAAGAGCTTTTATTTTTCCATTCTTTAGTATTTCAGTGTTGTGGAGCTTCTTGAGTCAGTTGACATGATGAAACAAAATCTGCCTTACAGGAAGTTCAAACCTGATGTGCCTCTTCATCATCACGCCAAGGAATGGTAAAATGCCTTAAGGCTTTTACTTAAGATTAGGACATAAAAGCAAGTTTAACGTAAAGATATTGTTTAACAACTTTCTGTCAGTAAGACAAAGTACTTGCTGCCCACAACTGAAATTAAGGAGATCTGTTTGGCTCACAGATTCCGAAGGGCTCAGTCTACAGTTGACAGGCTTCAGGGCAGAAGTGGCTTGGTTAGTGTTGTGGCAGAGGAAAGCTGCTGCAGGCAAGTGGTAGCCCTCCAGGAATCAGAGGACAGAGAGAGGGCTCCAGGACTGTTCCAGGTCCCTGCCAGCCACAAGAGATGTTGGAGGGACATTCCCATTTAAACCATAGCAGATACATTTTATGGTCTGTTGCAAAGTATGTAATTTGTCTCTAGCAACGTATGTGCTTTTGCTTATTGTAATGAAAGTTGACTCAAGGGATTCTATAACAATTTATAACTGGGGACACTGAAATGTAGTTTTCAGTTACATAGAGGAATCAGTCTTTTTCCAGTTATTAAACTACATTTTGGTTTATTTTCTAGGACTTGCATTTTTTTTCTCTTCCCTTCCCCCTGCTTGTCCTCCACACTTTTCTTTCAGATTCATCAAGCCTTTAGTACTAAAGTTCTGTTTTAAGGCCTGGAAAGGTTATGGGAGCCTACTTAATATGTATTTAAAAATTCAAAAATCTTACTCCAATTTTTAAGCTATTTTCTAGTTAGTTGATGTTACAGTTATTCAACTAATTGACCTGAAGAATTAACTTGCAGTTCTTTGGGTAACATGTGATACAATGCCAATTCTTGTACAGAGCTACTGTGTTCTAAACAAAATTGAATGGTTTGCTTATTTTCACTATGGAAGCAGGTAAAGTTAATAATGGAGGACTGGGGATTTAGCTCAACGGCATAAGCACCTGCCTTGCAAGCAGGCGGTCACCCCCGGTACCGATATAAAAAAAAGTTAATAATGGATTGTTATATAGACATGGGGAAAGTAGTTGTTCAGATAGTATGACTTTCCTAGTCTTTCATGTTATGCATTCCTTTAAGGTTCACACTGTTGGTCTGTGAGTGTTAAGCATTTCTTTCTTTATTTTATTTCCTTTTTTAAAAAACTAGGTGGAATTATGCTATACGTGGTGTTCTTGAAGTAAATGTTGGCCCCAAATTACGAATGTGGTCGTGGAAGCATATTAATGCACATAGACAAAAAATGAAGCAGTATAAAGAACTGTATAAAAAAAAGCTAACAAGTAAGAAGCCATCTGGTGAAATTCTCATGTCTTTGGAGGTTAGCATTAAAGAACTGTGTTTGAGTTTTTTGCACTGTATTACACCTCCTTTGTCTTTATTGAGTAATCCTGATTATTTGTTGCAATTTTTACTGTTGGACTGTATTTTCTTCTATTTAGACATTTTTGTGCTCTTACCCATTTACTATAAGTTCTGGTGCGAGGCTGTTAGCTTTTAAAATTTAGTGGAGTATCTTTAATCTTAGGGAATTTGAGTTGAAGCAAATTGAAGCTTCACTCTTAAATTCAAAGCCTAAAAAGCATTTACTATGTCCTTTTGAAATTTTTCTGTTGATTTCAAACCTGTAAGTTATCTGGCACCGATCCATTTCTGCTATGTTGTTAGGCAGTTACACACTGTACATTGTTTTCTGCTTTCTGTATGTGCAATATTAGTTGTTATTGATGTGCCTGTGCTCAAATACGTCTTGTCTTTCTGTTCAGTTTTTTAAAAATTTATTTAAGAGAAACAAAGACACAGAAGAAAAAAACAAGAAACAAACAACAACAACAAACCCAAAACAATAAACAGTGTAGATTGTCAAAACAAGATGATAGAAAGTCAACCATGATTACAATGTTGTTACCTTCAAAAGTGTTGCTTACATTAGACATGGAAAATTGATCTAATCATATGAATATTAACTGTTCTTTTCCAACAACTTAATACAGTTAGTACTATAGTCACCTTAGCTATCTTATGTGTGTATGTATATATCTGTGTGGTGTTCTTGAAGTAAATGTTAGCCCCAAATTACGAATGTGGTTGTGGAAGCATATTAGTGAACATAGACAAAAATTGAAGTAGCATATTCAAGAACTGTATAAAAAATACAAACTGTATAAAAAAGACAAATTTATGTCTTCTTTCCTCTTTTCCCCTATCCCAGTTACTTTTCTTCTTTGAGCAGATTACCCTTATTCTTTTGGGAAAATGCCCAGAAGTGGAATAGCTGATCAAATGGAACCTCTAGTCCTCGCTTTGTGAGGAATCTCCACACTGATTTTACAGGGGTTGCACCAGTCCACACTCCCACCAACAGTGGAGAAGGGTTCTTTTTTCCACAGCCCCTTCAGCATTTGTTATTGGCCAATTTCTTGATCTTGGCCATTTTTTCTGAAGTGAGATGGTTTCTCAGTGTTGTTTTAATTTGCATTTCTGTTTGTTCTTGGTGGGCTGTTGGACTGAGATTGCATCTTGCTGCTTTATTTTGTCATTTTCCTTTGGGACCTGTGTGGCTGGCCAGGCACCCTCCCAATGGGCTGCACTGGGATGCTGTCCTGGGCAGAGCTTTGATCTTCCCCTATCTATGTAGCTTGCTGGGGCACACCCCTGAACTGTGGTGCTGGAGCCTTGTGCTGTGATGGGCAGAGCTCAGAATCGTCAGGACCCACTGGCTAGGCCAATCACCCCTTAGGGATGGCTCTGGGGCTCTGGGCTGGGCAGGGGTTGGTACCTCTGTAACCTGTGAGACTGGCTGGGCATTGCCCTGATGGATTGCACTGGGATGATGGGCTGGGCAGAGCTAGGGTCCTCCATGCAACTAGCCAGGACACAGCTCCAGAATGTGGGGCCAGAGGCTTGCGCCTGGCTGGGTGGAGTTCAAAACCTCCAAGATCCAGGAGGCTAGCCAGAATGGACCCCCAGAATGTGGGGTCAAGGCCTTGTACTTGACTTGTACTTGGCTGGGAGAAGTTTAGATCCAGACCATGTAGCTAGCTGGGATGCCTCCAGAGCAAGGTTCTGGGGCCTTACTCCTGGCTGGGTGGAGTTCAGAACCTCCAGGGCCCATGGGGCTAGCCTGGATGCACTCCTGAACTGTGGCACTGGGGCCTTGTGCTGTCTCTGCTATCTCAAGATTTTTGCTTGTCCCTAAAGTTCTGTTTAAGTTGTATCTGTTTCATGAACTTTCCTGTGCTTAAATCCTATCTCGTGCATAACCTTCCCTGAACTTTCTGCCCATAAGTAGCTTTTTCTCTTAATTCTTGGGCTGTCTCTAGAAATTTTGTGTTTAACTATCCATCTTGAGGTGTTATTCTTATATTAGTCTTACCTTTTAGCATTATGGTGTATTTTAAAAGGGACTATTTTACCAGATTATTAAATCTATCCTCTGAGGATAGATATCTTCTTGAAATTTTTAGGTTTTATTTTAAAGGGAGTAAAATTAAACACAATAAAACAGAACAAAATAGGACAGAAGAAAGCAATGGAAGAGATACAAATTTCAAAGCTAAATGACCGGAGATCTTCACTAGCTATCATATTGTCTCTTGTTTTCTTCCAAATAGTTGTCTATGTCTTCGCATCCAGAGAATTCATACAAAACAATACAGTATAAAACTGATCTGAACAGAATGAGGAAGGTGTTTTAGGTCTTCAAAGCCAGACAATAGAGAAGTCACTAATGGCTGTTGTAGATTCTTTTCAAAATAGCTGTTCATACTTTCATGTATATTGAAGTTCAACAAAACAGGCTAAAATAACACCATTAATTAGAACAAAGCGAAACAAGGATAAAAGTATTTGCCTTCAAAGAAATGGTAGAAGGAAATCCCCCCTGTTTGCTACATTGCCTATGGTCAACCTCTCAAGGGATGTCCAGATCACAAGTTCCCACTTGCTAAGGGCGGAGGGGTGGGATGTGTGTGATGTTTGATTCTCAGCCTGGGCACCTGTAGGCTCACAGCCACTCACCAGGATGGGGAGAGGTTGCTCAGTTTCCCAGTGCTCCAGGTCCCAGCATGATACGGGTCCCAGTAAAGGCTACTGGCTCTCTTCCTGGGCCGCCGGAGCCTGCCATGCTCACAGTTGCTCACGGGGTGGGGGTAGTGGGGGGTTGCTTCAAGCCGTTTCTTTCTAATGAATTGACCATTTCACTGCCCAAGTTCTGAAATGGTCCACAGACCATAGAATGACATCTCTTTAGACTTCTGCTTGAAACCAACAGCATTAAGAAGCTGCCGGCCTTGATTCAGGGCCAATATCTTCTTGAAATGTAATCATTCTGAATCTAGGACAGATTTCTCATTAGTAGTAAAATGTGGTTTGAGCATGAAACTTGAAAGTAATCATAAGGATAGATAGGTATGATGAAAGATTTAGCTTATCTCAATTCATTCCAAACATCTTTGGAAAGTGAACAAGTTAAAAACAAGTCTTAAGTCTATCTAAGTCTGCTTGGAATATCCTGATGATAGTGTAATATGAGGAATTTATAGTTACGTTTTTAGTTTCAAATACGCTTTTTATGTTTAGCTGTAGTTAAAACCCAAGTTAGTTAGTTAACTTTAAAATACATGTATGGTGTCTTTCAGTGTGTGACTAACTCTGTTTATAGTTGTAATTCTTGTAGGTATTGCAGGTGTAGCTTCTTTGTTCAAAATGCTGCTCTGTTCTAGTAACTTGTAAGCTGATTGTGCAGACGTTTTCTTTCAGAATTTAATATATATATCTTATATAGATTGGTTGGTGTCTTCTTCCTATCCTTCCTTTAGTTGAGAAACTTGATGTATTATGTACACCTTTTTATGTGAAGTTAACATTTTTATTTATATTTTCAGGAATTGGAGAAAACCCTGGATGTCTTCAATATAACTATAGTGAGACAACAGGCAGAAGTTGAGGTAATGTCAGATTATCATTCAGTTATTAAGAGCAAATTAAATTGTATGACAGATTTGTAATGTCATCAATATCATGCTGTAAAATACTGTTTCCTTCAGAGAGTTCAAATTTACTTTTGTGTGTTATAAGACAACTTGAGTTAATCTTTGCCACATGAATTTAAGTCAGACAAATTTTTATAGAAAAAAATTTTTATTAATAATTGGGCTTACCATATATTCATAGTTCTTGTGAAGCTGAAAAGGTAGTTATTTTCTGTACATGTTACCATGTCTTGTAAGATGGTAGGGAGAAGTATGTGGCAATCTGAAGTTCTTTTGGCTGATGTTCCAGTTACTATGTTCAGTCGTCTGTGTATCTTGTTTGTGTTTGCTCACTTAGGTAGATACATTTTGGAAATACAGGCTTGTAGTTCTTTTTTTCTTTTTACTAAGTTTATTTGTACATTTTAAGTATACATAATGATCACATATATCATGGGGAATTTGAACCTGTACATGTTACAACTTGATTCTTTTTTTCCCCATTCACCACTGGAACTTCATTCTTCTTCCCTCATTTCCAAAAGCCTTAATTTTTTTCTTTTTTCAGCATTTTTTGTTTCTTCTTTCCATCCTCCGCCTTCCCTAGTTCCCCATCCCATTTGACTGTTTTTTTCCTGTTTCACTGCTGTTTCACAGTATTTGTTACACTTTTTTTTTTGTACCAGGGTTTGAACTCACGACTGCACAATTGCAAGGCAGGTGCTTATGCTGCTGAGCTAAATCCCCAGCCCCTGTTACACATTTTTGTCCTTATGCGCACTTTGGGTTTCTAACACCTTAGAAACAATGAGTTATTTACATGTGTCTGATTTATTTCACTTGAGTATGGTCTCAAGATGTATCCATTTACTTAGAAATGAGTTTATCCTTTATGGTTCAATAATACTCCATTGTATAAAAGCATATCTCACATCATTAGTAAACTCATTTGGAAGAGGCAAAGGCAATTCTGGGCAACAAAGACAAGACAGGGGCATCAAAATTCCAGGATTTCAAATTACACTACAGAGTTACTGTGATTAAAAACAGCATGGCATTAGAAAAAAAAAAAAAAAAAAACCCAAAGGATCAGTAGAATAGATTAGAAGATGTAGAAACAACTCTAGATATACTCAGCTACCTTACCTTTGACAAAGGAGCCAAACACCTTCAGTAGAAGATGTTTAATAGATGATACTGGAAAAACTGTTTTTCCACATGTTGAAGATTAAAACCAGACCTGTATCTTTCACCATATACTGTACTAAAATTAAAATGGATCAAATATCTAACTATTAAAACAGAAACATTTAATCTGCTGGAAGGAAAATAGGTAGAACTTTTAAAGACATAGGCATAGGCAAAGACTTTATGAACAAAACCCCAATTGCACAGGAACTATTACAGAGAGTCAACAACTGGGATCTCATCTTTTTAGAAAGCTTTTGCACAGCAAGAGAAATTGCCAACAAAGTGAAGAGACAATCCAATATGGCAAAATATTTTGCCAACTGTTCTCAGACAAAAGAGCTCTATAAAGAACACAGAAAGAAAAAAATCAAACTCCCTAAATTTAAACATTCAGTCCAAAAATGGGCATTTAAAGGAATAGACACTTTTGAGCTAAAGTAAAAATAGCAGATAATTATAAGAAAATGTTCAGTGTCACTGCTCATTTGATAGATGTAAATTAAAACACTCCCAAAAAATGGCTGTTATCAAGAAATCATCCAATAACAAATGCTGGCAGGGCTGTAAGGAAAAAGGAATTCTTCTTGACTGCTTCTAGACTGCTGCAGCCACTGTGGAAATCAATGTGGAGAGTCCTCAGAAAACTAAAGGTAGAGGTTCCATTGATCTCAGCTATTACTCTTGGTACCTCCCCCAAAGAATTAAAAGCAGCATACTATAGCGATATATGCCCACCCATGTTTATAGCAGTACAGTTTGTAGCAGCTAAACCTTGAAAACAGTCCAAATGCCCATTAACTGATGAATAAAGAAAATGTGGTTCTTTAGACAATGGAGTACTATGTTCTTTTGATTGCTAAAAAAGGGTAATTTGATACTTATGTGTAAATTTAACCATTTTAGGTAAAGAAAGCTGGACATAGGATTTATAGAGAAGGAGTAAAAGATCCAGAGGATAATAAAGGATGGTTTAGCTGGCTGTGGACTCGGTCAGAATCAAAAACCAAACAGACTAGAAAGCAACCCGATGTTAAACCTGGAAGTATGTTCATTCCATTTTATGTAACTATATAATTATCAGGTCTGAATTTAATTTCATAGAAAACTGTCACTGTAATTGTGTGTGTATGCATATAAAATGATGTATCATTTAAGTTCATTATATAAAATCTTTGTGTGAGCCGGAGATTTAGCTCAGTGGCATAAGTGCCTGGTCATGAGTTTGATCCCCGGTACCAAAAAGAAAAAAAAAGAAAGAAAAAAGTCTTTTTATGTCTGAAATACCTATTTTGCCTTTTTTTTTTTCCCCTTTTGAGTTAAAGCAACTGTTGTTTCTCTTCTGTGGATTGACCGGATGATTCTTATTTATAGAGATCAGTGGGTTTCACTGTGACATTTACATACATGCAATTTAAAGGTATATGCTAATTTTTAAAAATCTTAGTAATGCTTACAAAAGAACTTTATATCCAGAAGGTTTAATGAAGATTGCATAATCTTATACACCATTTTAAATTTTAATTGAAATTGTTCTTGAAAAATTTTTATTTCTTAAATCCTTAAGATCATAGCTTTGGGACTTAGATGTATATCCTAGATCTGTCCTTTCTTGGAAGTATGATGCTAGCAAATTAGTTAAGCCCACTAAACCTGTTTTATCCTCTGTAAATAGGGAGGAAATTACATTTCTTTGCCTATCCCTAACCCTTAGCCCTTTTTTAAGCTCCTGATTAATGCAAACATTTAGAAATTGATATTGCTAAATTTGTAGGGTTAGTAATTTATGTTTTTGGAGAGTAACTTCTAAAATTGCTAATGCTATCCTAACATTCACTGGTTTGAAAAGTAATAAAAAAGTAACTTTGCATTTTATTTATAAAGGCAGCTAAATTGTTTTATATTGTTATTCAGAACCCTAAAGCACTGATTTCATTTGTAGTTCTTGAAGAAATGTTGACACCTGAAGAAAAAGTTTTACTCTATGAAGCCATTGGCTATAGTGAAACAGCAGTTGATCCAACTTTGCCAAAAACAGTAAGATGTTTTCTTGCTTTTTAACTCTGAAGTTTAATATTAGCAATTCCTATTTTAGTCTTTTCAGATGTATGTATATACTACTAGTTTGTTCTCTGATCACTTTCTAGGTCCGTAAGTATTGCATTTATTTTAATTTCCGAAGTTGAATAGAAGTTATTCTGTTTATTTTTTTGGTGTTAAAAGTGCTGATTCTTTAAAAGTGTTATAGTTTTTTTAAATTAATGAATTATACAAATAAGATTATATGTTGTATTTATATATTACATATATATGTATTTTTTTTCACTTTATTTTTCTGGATGTGCCCTAGTTTGAAGCCATGAGGATTTTCATTCACTTGAAAAGTATGTCTGTTGTTTTAAGAGAGAGTCACCAAAAACCTGAGCTCATAGACATTGTAGTGGAAGAATTTAGTTCATCGATTGTGCAAAGACCAGGAGCACAAGCAATAAAGTAAGAATTAATTTGTTTTCTTTTGTAGATCAAGTGTTTCTAATCTGAAAATCTGAAACCCAGAATGCTCCAAAATATGAAACTTCTTGATTGCTGTCATAAAATTCCACACCTGAGCTTATGTGATAGGTCATAGTCAGAATGCATATGCACTAAAAGTATTATATACATATTTCTGTACCTCAGGTATATATGAGATACACATTTCACATTACCTCAAGCATATGGATATATTCTTTTTTTTTTGTCTTTTTCCTTTTTATAGGTACTGGGGATTGAACTCATGACTGCCTGCTTTCAAGGCAGGCGCTTATGCCGCTGAGCTAAATCCCCAGTCCCTTAGCATATGGATATATTCTAAGGTGCAAAAAAATAAAAATTTTCAGGAATAAGTATTTCTGGTCTTAGCTCTTTCAAATAATGATGTTCAACCTGTGTTTTGTTTTGTTTTTTTTTTTGTCTTTTTCCTTTTTATAAGTACCAGGGATCGAACTCGACTGCCTGCTTGCAAGGCAGACGCTTATGCCGCTGAGCTAAATCCCCAACCCCACAACCTGTGTTTTAAAAGAAAAAAATTTTGAGGTTGAAGTTTTAAGTCACAGTCTTTCAGTCTTAAATGCGATAGTTTCATGTATGCTTGCATGTATTTTTACAAGCTTATATTTTTTGTCAGTAATATATTGAATATGTTCTAGAATTACTAATGTTTTCTTAATCTTTAATGTCTAGTTACATGTTACATTAAGAGAAAAATGTAAAAATGTTCACTGGCTGTACCACATACACAAAAAATTAATGATGTGGTTTTTATTATTTTATTTCATTTTTTATTTTGATTTGATCTTGAACTTGCAAAGATCCTTCAGCTTCAGCCCTGAGTGCTAGGAGTATAGGTGTGTGCCACCACACCCAAATAACAAATGCGGTTTTTAAATATGAGAATGTGTTTGTTTTTCTCTTGTTTTTAAGATAGCACTATTGAAATATAATTAACATACCTGTAATATACTCTTTTAAAGTACAGAATTCTTTCTTTCACAATTTTATTGTGTATCAGTTTCACATTGGTCTGTTAACAAGGTTGTATACCTATCACTTGTTCCAGAACTTTTCAACAACCTTCTAAAGAGTAAAATTAACGTTTTAAAGAGTGAAATTTAGTGTATTCATTCTGTTGTACAGTCACCACCTGTGTATAGTCAAAACATTGTCATCACTGTGAAATGAAACCCTGTCTTATAAAGTAATCATGCCTCATCTCCCCTCTGCCTGTCGTTGGGGGAAACTTCATATGTTTCTCTTTCTGATTTATAAATCATGGGTATTGTATGTAAATGAAACTAATACATGGATTTTTTTGCATCTGACTTATTTCACTTAGCATAGTGTTTTTAAGGTTATCCATAGTTGTATATGTATGTATCCAAATTTCATGGATTTTTAAGGTTAAGATTCCACAAATTTATCCATGTGTCTATCAGTAGGCTTTTGGGTTCTTCCCACCTGTTAGCCACCAGTGACATTTGCTGTGATGAACATTCATGTGAAAGAATTTGGGTACTCTTGTTTGGAGTTGGAACCTGGGAGTGGAATTGCTGTAGCACATAGCTAATTCATTACTACCAAGCCATAATTTGTAGGGCTCACATTTTACATTTACAGTAGCAGTGTACGTGGGTTCAGATTTTTCATGTCTTTTTCAGTAATTCTGTTCTATTCTGTTTTTGTTTTGTTTTTAATTATAGCCATCCTTGTGACTGTGAAGTGTGATATTTTGTAGTTTTGATTTGAAATTCCTTAGTGACTGATAACATTGAATATCTTTTCATGTAAACTTTGACCATTTATTTTTGTTTTTGAGACAAGGTCTCAAAACTTAACTATGGAGTTAAGATTACCCTTGAACTCGTATGTTTGGACTTCCTATTTCTGTGTATACCATGTAAATGCTTTATATAAAATTTGATGTTTTGTAATCATGGGTAATTAATTATCGAAATTAAATTTCCTCCCTCTTCCCATCACTAGGATTTGCTGTTGTTGACTTACTGATGGGTCTACTTTTCACAACTGAGGATTGAACCCAGGGCCTTCTGAGCTATGTTCCTAGACTACTTTTTATTTGCAAAATCTAGCTTCTGGTGTTTTCAGCAGTGTGCTTAAGCATGAACCTTTCTTTGCTCTGTTAAAAATAATGTGATGCAGACATTATGTAGAGGAAAGTGCGTGGCAGCAAGGGGAGCTGCCGTCCTCTCAGCCTGCCTCTGCCCTTGGTCAGAACCTCAACTGTACAGCCTAAGGTGCAATGACAGCAAGCCCCTTCTTCCTGAGTGACACTGTCTTTTCTGGATGAACTTCACTGGCTAGGGCTTACTTCTTCTAGAATGGAACTTACATTTTAGGAGCAAAATGGTAGAGGGGCAGGTAGATAGCCAATATGCTTTGGGTATGTTCTTCAATATTCTTCTGAGTTAGAGCCTCTCTGATTGGCAGGAAAGCAGACTGCAGCTCTCTTGTCAGTGCCTGCTTGGAACAGAGCTTTTTTATTATAACCTGTAGCTGTGGGGAAAGAGAGAAAAACTGGCTTACCTGTTCCTACTGAGATAAAACTGGACCTAGATTTTCAGTGACATGATGTGGTGTGGGAGGTGGAGATGATCATAGTTCTGATGCCACAGACTCAATCTTGCTGAATTTTTAGTAGATTTTCTTGAGTAAATATTTTTCTGTTTGCAGTATGCTCTTAATCTTATTTCCAGGAAATTTGAAAATCTCTCTCTATGTCTCTTGCTTAATTTCCTGGGAAAAACAATTACTGAGCCTCTCACACAACCAATCTAGAATTTCTGCCTAATGCTTGGTTTTTAAGTACTTCTTTGTTGCTTTTAGGAGAAGTGATTATAACATTGTATTGTGGCATTTTAGGTTTGTTTTCTTTTTGTTTTTTTGAGACAGGGTCTTAGTGTACAGGTCAGGCTGGCCTTGAGCTCACTTTGTACTCCATGCTGGTCTTGAACTCACAATGATCCTCCTGCTTCTGCCTCCCGAGTACTGGGATTACAGGTGTGCACCACCACTCCCAGCTTAGTTTTGTCTTGATTAAAGATTCTAGGAATTTCCTATATTCGGATTTTATCAGTAAACATGCTAGACAGTATAGCTTTTTTACAGAGATCAAAATGTGAATATGATTCTTTGTGAAATAGTCTATGTTAGTTCAGAGGAACCTGCATTTTTTATGTGAATGGACTGAGGTTATAGGAAATCAAAATAAAATTGTCTTTACTAATTTTTATTTGATCGTTTTCAGTTTGGAAAAAAAGTTTAAATTGTCTTGACTTGTAATTTCTTTCCTTTTTTTTTCCTACAGATTTGAAACCAAAATTGACTCGTTTCATGTTACCGGCCTACCAGATAATTTAAGAAAACCCCACCTCCTGACTTCATTGGATAATGTGTCCCTTTTCCGAATTGTATTCGAGATAAATCCACTGGATGAAACTGTTGCTCAGAGGTGTATTGTAGAAGCTGAACCTTTAGAAATAATATATGATGCAGTAAGCATTTTCTCTATTGCCCAGTTTTAATAGAGTTCATTCTGAGTTTGTGCTTCCTGTTAATGATGCTTATTTTGACAGAGGACAGTGAATAGTATAGTGGAATTCTTCAGACCTCCTAAAGAGGTGCACCTAGCACAGCTCACTTCAGCAACTTTGACAAAACTTGAAGAATTTCGAGATAAGACAGCAACAGGTAAATTAAATCTGTACCTTATATTAAATATTGTCTGTAAAAATGATTTCATAAAGTTTACTTTATTTCTAGATGGATACAATTTTAGGAAAATAATGTGGTAAATTCTTTGTGTTTGAAGGCAAGTGTAACAATACTCACTTTTTATGCAGAAGTTTATACTTAATAACCACTGTAGAATGTTGTATAGAATCTTTGGATATCTCTTTGTGACTGTAACAGACTTGTCCTTTTCTGTTATAAGGAATTCCAGAGTCTGATATATTGGCCTCAAAAAATAAGTTGTATCTTTTTTAAAGATTGGCTGTAATTTCTTCCTTATTTGGTAGAGTTTAGTAGTAAAACCATTTGGGCCTGTAGATTTCTGTGTAGGAAGGTTTCAAATGTACAGATTCATAGATTATTTGCTGTAGAGATGATTGTATTGCTTCATAATTTGTTGAGACTTGCTGTCTTACTCCATATATGGTATTTTTTAAAAATGTTCTGCATATCCTGAAAAACCAGTTTAAAAATATTTATACATATTTCTAATGATGTTAATCATATACGGTAATTCAAATCTTTGTTGTCTTTACCTATTTTTCTTCTTTTCATTTCCTTGTTCTACCAGTTATTGAGAGAAATAAATGAAAAGTTTCTGTGGATGAATGTACATTTTTCTGTTTCTTCTTAGCTCTGTCATTTTCCTTAGGAAATTTGTTAGATGCATGCATGTTACAGTCTTTATTGTTATCTTTTATTTGCATTTACTTTATTTAAGCTTACGTCTCACAGTTAACTTTTGTGCTTTTAAATTTGGTTTGCCTTGCCCAGTGTGGTGGGTGTAATACTGGTACTCAAGGGGCTGAGGCAGGAGGATTGCTGTGAGTTCGAGGCCGTGGTAAGACCCTGTCTCAAAACAAACAAAACAGCTGTTTTCTTGCTTGCCTTTGGAGAAATTCTATGATTCTTCCCCTATATTCTGCTGTGTGAAAGTTACACATTCTTTAATTCTAAAGGAACAAATTTTTGTCAAAATATAAAAATTCTACATTCTGGGGCTGGGGATTTAGCTCAGAAGCATAAGCACCTGCCTTGTAAGCAGGCAGTTGTGAGTTCGATCCCCAGTACTGATAAAAAGTTAAAAAAGGGGCTGGGGATTTAGCTCAGCGGCATAAGCACCTGCCTTGCAAGCAGGCGGTTGTGAGTTCGATCCCTGGTACCGATAAAAATGAAAAAGACCAAAAAAAAAAAAAAAGTTAAAAAAAATTCTACATTCTGTTATTATAAATTCTAGTATCTTGGAAAATATTCATCACCCACCCTCTGGCTTATATGCTGTTATTCCTTTTTCTTCTTAACATTATTGGAATTTTTGTTGGGTGGGTATATTTAGGTGGGTTAGCTTAGAATTACCTATTCTTTGATTTTCATTCTTCCTTGCATCTCATACTTTTTGTCTGAGATTATTCTCTTTTTATTGGAAGGTCAGCATTTTTTCTTGTGAAAGTCTGCTGGTGACATTTTTGCTATAAATTTGTTCCTCTCAGTTTTTTAGTATATTTTTATTGAACATAGAATTTAAAGGTTGACAGTTGTTTTCCTTTTTAAAATACTGAAGAGGCCAGTCTGCTGTGTTTGGGTTCCCAAACTGATCAGTGTCTAGAGATCAGTATATTTGCTACTTTCTTACAGGTTATTTGTATTTAATGTTTTACATTTAAAATTTTACATTTTGTTTCCTGTAGTTCCAGTATGTTTTATCCAGCTTTGGGAATGAATGAAAATATATATAATTTTTTTTCTGTTGAGAATATTGAGTTTCACTAATATGCATACTGTTATCTTTAATTTTAGAAAATCTGTCTGAGAAATTCTTAGATACTAGCTCTTTAAATATATTTTTTCAGGCGGGTATGGTGGCACACACCTCTAATCCCAACACTCAGGTGGCTGACGCAGGAGGATCTTTGCAAATTCAAGACCAGCTTGGGCTGTAAAAGGAGCTCAAGGCCAGCCTGAACTGCATAGTGAGACCTGTCTCAAAAAGATAGTCAATCAGTATTTTTTTCTCTTTTTCTGAAATTCTGGCTAATTCTGGCCTTTCTGTCTTTTATTTCCCTAAACATTTTGTGACCTGCTTTCTTTTTTCTTTACACGTATTTTTTTTTCCTCTTACATGCTGTGTAATTTCTTATAATTTATCTTCTAGTGTATTCTTTTTTTTTAACTATCTAATATGCTGGTAAGTCTTTACATTAGGTTTAATTTTCGTGATTATAGTCTTCACTTTAGGAATTTTGCTTTGTTAAAATTTCATTGTCATTATTTTTTAGTTTTATTTCCTGTGGATATTTAAACATATTTTCTGTTTTTTCAAACATCATTAAATACATTTTGTATTTGATATGGTCTCACCAGACAGTTGTTTCTTCAGATAGTTTCATGAGTTGAAGGTTTGTTCTTTTCTTCTGTCTTTTGTTTCTCATGGCTCTTACTTGTACTAATTTATATCCCCTCTACCTAGTGTCTTTATACTGAGATTCCTCTCCAGCTATCTAGCTATCT
Organism: Cavia porcellus; assembly: GCF_034190915.1. Taxonomy (NCBI): domain Eukaryota; kingdom Metazoa; phylum Chordata; class Mammalia; order Rodentia; family Caviidae; genus Cavia; species Cavia porcellus. The sequence continues at coordinate 67,641,499 of NW_026947484.1, read as the reverse complement.
ATTTATTTATTTTTGTGTTGAAACAAGATTTCACTACATTGCCCAGACTGTGGCTGAATTTTGGACACTTCTATTTCAGTCTCCCAGATTACTAGAACTTAGACATGTACCACTCTGGTTCTTTGTGTCTTTTCATGCTTGGTAATTTTAAATTATGTGTTGTTCATTTTCCTTACAAGACTGTTTCTTCTGGCGGGTATCCTGACCATGTTGGTGTCATCTTTTAATTAAATTCGTTGCTCGAGATACTCTGGGCTGTAAGGGAATTGGACTGTACATTTACATAAAGGGTATATAGTGGTTACAGTTCACAGGGTTCACAGGATTTTCTCTTAATTTTTCCAAGATTCTTTCTTTGTGTTTCCTGTGGGTATATTTTCTTGAGAAGAAGGCATAACTTTGAGCTTCTTTTACTTTGAGTAGATATCTTTTGTGATCTCAGTTTTGTGAGTAGAGCACCTGTCTTAGATTCTGTATCTTTGTCTTGTCCTCTGTCTTGAGAAGTTGTGAAAAGGAATTCTCTCTTTTACCAGGTAGAGAAAATGGTCTCAGAATAAAAATTTTCTAGGTTTATCTTAAATCTATCAGCTTACAAGTTTAACGTGATTTTTGCCTTCCTGTACTATCTTGCCAGTGTTTTTTTTTTTTAATTGGTACCAGGGATTGAATTCATGACTGCCTGCTTGTAAGGCAAGGCGCTTATGCCGCTGAGCTAAATCCCCAGCCCCATTGCCAGTGTTTTTAAATAGGATTTTTTACTACTTGTTTTGTTTCCAGAAGTTTCTGTTGTCATTACTCAGAGTTAAGTTTGGCTATCTGTTTATCTGTGTTACTAGGATTTGAAAGTCTGATTAAATGTTGCGTAAGTTGAAGACATGATCTCTGTTAAAATTCATCTTACTAGATTGGTCAGTTGGAAGTCTTTTGTTTTATATTTGTGTCTTTGAATTAATGGTTTTCACTTCTGGGTACCACCACTCAGTATCAATTGACAGTGGATTCATTTAACAGCTGAGAGATTCTCTTATAGCATTTTTGTGTCACAGCACCTTTGGCTGTTTGATGAAGCTCAGAGATCCTTTCTTTAATGGCTTGAAGCATAATAAATAAATAAATATATTAGGGTCATGAGAAAAATAAACTACGTGTTAGTTTCCCACACACCTGAAGAATATAAGAAAGAGCATTTGAGGTAGTCAATTTTGAAGAGTCTAACTTGGGAAAGGATTTGGAAATTGCAGAAAGTTGAACTGGTTCTAATGTGGGAGAGGGAGTAAAATGATGTTAGAGAGGCATCGTCTTAGTTATATAAACCATGGAAGTCATTGAGGAGATAGGGTTTAGTTCCAAGAGCAGTGGGAAATCAGGGTGAGATACAGTAGACTTACATCCAAAATAAAGTGAGTATTTCTCTTTTCTTTCCATGATCTCACAGAGAGATCATTGTGTCCTGGCATAAGGAAAGGGTTCTTTATTCAGGCATGATGGCACAATTCCTGTAATCCCAACATTTGGGAGCCTGAGGTAGGAGGATTGCTGCAAGTTTGAGGCCAGCGTGGGCTATGTAGTGGGTTCAAGGCCTCAACTACATAGCAAGACCCTGCCTTAAATATTAAAAAAAAAAAAAAAATAGGATTCTTTGAAAGAAAAGTTTAATGTAGACTTGTAGACTTGCAGGGAAAAGAGGATTCATGTGTGTAAAGGAAGGAATCCGTGGATTCCATCCTGTGGGTTGGTGAGATGGAAATAGAGATATACAGAATGGATCCACCAGGCAAGGTAATCCCCAGGAGGAATGGGAGCTGAGGTCCACACAGATTCGACAGTGTTCACAGCAAGAGGCTTGTGTGTACCTGCCCGTCTGAGCTCGACACCCATCGTTGGGTGAGTAGGTAGACAGTGCGGCATGAGGGACACCACAACAGAAGACAGGATGGGCTGCTGCTGCACGGTAGCGTAAATGAATTACTGAGCTGACCGAAAGAAGAAGTAGACCAAAAGGTAGTATATACAATTCAGTTCCAGAGCCATACGTTGTGGCACACACCTGTGCTCAGTACTTGGTAGGCAGAGGCAGGAGGATCACTCCAAGTACAAGGCCAGCCTGGGCTATGAAGTGAGTTCAGGGCCTCCCTGAACTACCCAGCAGGACCATGCTGGGCTTGGCAATGTGTATTTGTAACTCTGCTACTTGAGAGGCTGAAGCAGGAGGAGCTCCAGTTTGAGGCTAACTTGGACTACATAGCAAGAGTCTATCTCAAAACTAAGACAAAGATATGGTTCCACTTATATAAAACCCTAGCGAGGCATACATGTCAATACAGACAGAAAATAGATAATAACTGAGGGCAAGAAAGATGGGGAGGGCTGGGTGTGGTGTGGCCTGCTGTGACCCTCAGAGCACTTGGGGTGCTGAGGCTAGAGGATTGCCAGGAATTTGAGGCCAGCCTGGACTGTATAGCAAGACCTTGTTTCAGAAATCCAAGAAAGACAGAAAGGGAGGAAGGAGCAAGGTGGGAGAGAGAGACTGTGGGGGTAGTAGGTACTTCCATTACTTGGTGAATGTTTCACTGGTATGTACATGGAAGTTTTATGTTTGTCTCTAGACATGTAATTGTCACATAAATGTAGTTTTAAAATGTTAATGTACCTCTATAAAGCCATTTAAAGACATATAAACCAAACAAAAGTTGATTAGACCTCTATAAACTTTTTTTTTAAAAAAAGGAAGAAATGGAGGATCGTAAGGGCCAGATTGTCTCTTGGGTAGGGGTGGCTGAGACACCCAGCAGATGACCACCTTGAGTGCTGTCTCCTGCGTTTGAATCCAGTCAGGTAGGGGGATTGTTTTGAGTTCCTTTTTGCTTTTGAATTTCCAAGTTGACTGAATTCTTGTGGGAATTCTTTGGCCATCTGTGAGTCTGTGTTCATGCTTGTACTGCCTGCCACCTTCCATCCTCATTTGAAGAAATTTCTCTGGAATCTGCTTTTTACATGCCAGCTCTGCTCTCTCCTCCTTACTACTCTTGCTCGGCTTACTTAGGAAAGACCTTTGAAAGTTCCTGATGATGACAGTTTCGATACTAATTTCTTGTATTTTCAAGAAGACCTGGCCCCCATTTAGGACATGCCATGCATGTATGTGTGTGCTGTCTTTCTGAGACAGAATTTCACTATTCAGTTCAGACTAGCTTTGAACTCACTGTGTGACCCAGGCTGGCCTCAGGCACCCAGTGATCCTCCAGCCTGAGCTTCTGTAGTGCTGGGATTATAGGTGTACACCACCCAGCCCAGCTGTGTCTATGTTTAGATAGTATTTGTCCTACTACAGACAAATATATTTAAAGCTGTATTCTTTTTATTTATTGTAATTACCTTTAAAAGTTTTTAAATTTTAGAATTTCAACCTTTTTTTCTTGTTACTGTTGTTTTCAGATAGGATCTTGCCATGTAGTTTAGGCTGGCCTTGTGGTCCAGGCTACCTTGAACTTGTGCTAATCCTTCTGTTTTTGGGATTGCAGGTGTGCACTGCCATGCCCGCTTCCGCATGTACTCTTTAAATAATTATTTCTTTAACAGTGATACCTTGGTTGTGGAATGGCTACGAACTCAAGTTTTCTGCTACTCTTATCACCAAAGTTCAAAAAAAATATGCTCAGTGTTTGTAACTTTGTTTGATAGTTAAACTGAAAATCTGATTTGAAAAAACCTGTATAGGCCAAGAATGAGTCAGGCCCTGGGTCTCGCCCTGGACACAGAGGGGTGACACTTTCGTCCTGTCCTTACCCAGATGACATACAGTCTTTGTGCTGTTGCATTAAAACATTCCTTCAGATTATATCTTAGTGTGGACTCACCAAATGTGGGGGGATTTCTTTTGGGAATCTGGTTTTTGGGAGAAAAAGAGCTAGATCGTGATAAAATAGGAGTTAGAGTCATTGCAAGTAGAAATATCATGAATTGTTCAAATGTCAGTCTGGATCAAGTCTTTCTAAAACTGTAAGGCTTTCTGCAAAAGGCGTCCCTCTTACTCAGTGCTTGTATGACCCTTCCCTACCTCAACCGAGTCTCAATTTGACTATAGGATGAGGGGTTACTTATTAAATAAAGTATATCACTTGTAGTTTTCAAATCTACCTTTTAAGAATTTTATATATCATTTTTAGTATCTTATGGTTTATATTTTAAAAAACTAGTTTTTGTTATAATTTGTTTTGTGTAGTTTTCCTTTTTTGTTTGTGAAGGAAGGTACAAAAGTAGAATCAGATCTCTCAGTAATTTTATAAAGCAAAACATTCTTTGTACACTCAAACTGTTTCAGTAGCTTACAGAATTTTTTCTGTAAGGAGAGGCTCACTTTGTGGAATCATACATAATTCATTTAGCTTTAAAGGCTAATGCTGGACTGAAACATAAAATGCATTGCTTTGGCATACCAATCACATGTAGGTGAGTTAATTATGTTTTAGAATAAAAAGCATCCTCTGAATGAATTAGCTGAAGAGTAGAGAACTCTGTTGATGAGGATTTAATAATGATCCAGGAGTTTTCTTTGTCTGAGAGTTAAATAACTAAGATGAAGTACATATTGTCATTCATCATGGTACACACAGCTCTAATGAAGCACTTATGAATTGGGAAAGATTTGTATGGATTTTAATTGGAGATATAAATGTTTCATACCACTTAATTTTTTTAAGGTTATATCTTTCTCCAATTTGGTCCAAGTTGAGTCTATGAGGTTTTTTGTGGTTTTTTTTTTTGTCTTTTTGAGATAGGTTCTCTATGCAGTTGAGGCTGGCCTTAAACTCACTTTGTAGCCCAGGCTGGTCTCAAACTCGCAATGATCCTCCTGCCTCAGCCTCCTGAGTGCTGGGATTACAGGCGTGAGCCACCATGCCCGGCTGAGTCTATGAGTTTTGTACTCAGATTTAATTAAAGAGTATACACATTGATCAGTACATATTTAAATTTATATTGGAAATGTATTGCTCATGGTTTTTAAATTGGTACTCAATTTTAAATTAAATATTTAATTTCACATTATTCTAAAATTATCTGTTTGTTTGCTTAGTGGTTCCTTATTTCTTCAGTAATTTGTGAATAGTATTTATAGCAAAGATGTAAATTTTCTGCATCTACAGGTCTGCTGTACATTATTGAAACACAGAAAGTTCTTGATCTCAGAATTAATTTGAAGGCTTCGTATATTATTGTCCCACAAAATGGAATTTTCAGCCCTACATCAAATCTACTTCTTTTGGATCTTGGTCATCTAATGGTACATATTAATAATATTTGATTTAAGAAATGATGTTTAAGATGTTTCTTTAAAGGAGTACTTTGGTCTTTAGACAATTTGATTTGGCTTATTGAGTTTTAGCTTTCTAGTTGATAGTTAGATTTGAGACATGTTTCAGGTGAATAAAGTGAAGTTTCATTTAATTAGTCTGCTTTTTATTCACTAAATTTCTAAAAATTTAAAGACCCACATGAGAAGTAAATTTAAGAATTATTTTTGTAGAACTTATGTGTTTATCTCCTTTTCAGTTTAAATCTTTTACTTGACTGATGTATATAAAATGAAGTTCTAATAATTTTAATTCTAATTTTTTTTGGTACCGGGATCAATGTTCATGACCGCGCACCTGCCAGGCAAGCATTTGTGCCTCTGAGCTAAAAAATCCCTGGCCCCGAAGTTTTAAAACTAAATGCATCCTCATCCTTCTGAGAATTGTGTGTGTGTGTGTGTGTGTGTGTGTGTGTGTGTCTGTAAATATTGACACTTTAACATTTTTGTTATTTTAAGTTGATGAATTATTTTGGATTAATCCAAGTCTCTTTTTCTTCCAGTTGTGACCTTGTTTTTTTTTTTGCAAAAATTTTAAGTGGAGAATAGTTTGCTTTTTGTATTTGTAGAACTGTAACCTTCAGTATAGTACCCATTGACCACATGTGACTAATTAAAATTAAGTAAAAAGCAAAAATTCAGTTCCTTAGCTAATGTAACCAAGAGTTTAATAGTCACGAGTGGTAGTTGGATAGCACAGATTCAGAACATTTCCTTCATCATAGAAGTTCTTTTGGACAGTGCTACTCTAAATGTAGAAGAAAACGTACAACAATTTAAAAGCCCAAGGGTGATGAATCATATTAGAAAGATTTTTCAGACTACCTAATAAATACTATGTGTCTTTTTTTAGTAGTGCTTGCTTTTTCTCCCCTCCCTTCCCCTTTACTGCCATCCTCTCCTTTTGTCCTTCTTTCTTGTTACTTTATCCTTGATACTTACATAGACCAATTGGTTTTAAATTTTTAATAAAATTTATATAGCTAATTATTCGTATTTGACATTGATTATCGAATTGTGTCAAGGGACACCTACTATACTATGCTATAGTAGGAAGAGCATAAGGTAAGGTATCTTAAGTAATTTGGTGATTTGCTTAACCAGTTATATATCATTCATTACCTTTTTGATAATCATTTTTGAGTGGCTGCTTCACATGAGCTATGTAAAAAGTGTTTCATATGTATGTGTATGAATGAATAAGATCTTTATGTTCTGCCATACAGTAGCGATTTCTGGGATGTTTAAGTGAAAAAAAACCAGTGTGCATAGTATGCCAAACGGGAGATAGAAGCATAGCAGGTTGGGAATCACTTAATGATACAGTTGAACTAAAATTCAGCTATTATAGTTTTAAACCCTGGCCTCTTATTATCAAGCTATCCAAGTATCTGTCGTTATACTAGAGGAAGATTGTTGAGCTAAATTTGTCTCTTGATCTTATTCTTCATGAAAAAATTTAACGAGGTTTTAAATCTTTCTTAAGATGTATTATTTTCTAGGACCATCTTGGTTCCTTTTAATATAAAGAAATAGAAATTATAACTTCATATGTAAAAATTTCCTTTATTTGTGTGCTTCTTGTTATATCTCTCACGGCTAATGACTTTTCTTAATTGTCTTGTACCATATGTCTACTTGTGAGTTTATTCTCCCCAGTTGAAATTTTATAGGTCTAAAAAACTAGAATCTTTATATAATACTTACATTTTGAAGTATTTTGCATAATCTAAACTATTAAAATTAACTTCAAGGTGACGAGTAAAAGTCGTTTGGAATTACCAGATGTGAAGCAAGGTGGACCCAATCTTGAAGCGATAAGGGACAGAGCTTACGATTCCTTTGATGTCCAGCTAACAAGCATACAGCTGCTTTATAGTAGAGTGGGTATGTATAAAAGGCAGTGCTGATTTTGCTGATGTGATTAATTAGGTTTTTAGACACTTTCTCTGAAACCTTCTTTCATAATACATTTAAACTAATATTTTTAAATTAGATGTGACAGTAAATATTGCATGATTCTCAAGCAGGAGTGAGTTTGACCCCTGAGAGACATTTGTCCCTGTCTGTAGACATGTTTGGTTGTGCATGTAGTGGTCAGGGGCACTACTAACATTGTGAGTGAGGTCAAGGATGCTACTAAGCATCCTACGGTGTAGTATATAGGTTAGGGCCCCACAAAAAGTGTGATAGAAGCCAGGTTGAAAAACTTGATTTATACCAGTATTTTCTAACCTTGAACTAAAGGTTGGCACATATTGAAAGTAACATTTGTCTTACACAATTAGATAACTAGAAGCATCTTCTTAATGCCAGAGGCAGCGGTTCAGGGCTTCTGACCGACCATGTCATTAGTGGTGGTCAGACTGAATATAACCACTGTGTTAGGAATATCTTTGCCCTGATCTCTGTGGGATACCAGTCAAGCATCTCTGATTTTTAGAGAAAACAGAAACACAGATTCACTTTAAAAGAGCTCTGACTAGTGAAGGAGACCTCAGATTGGTTTCAGCCCTGTTTTGGTTCCGCCACACTGCCTCTGAATCCCTGTAGTGTTGCTGAGCGTTTCCATCACTCAGCAGTGAGCTGACTGACAAAAGATGCATTGAAAAGCCAAAGTTGTCATTAAATTGGCAGCTTTTATAGGGCTGGATCGTTGTTCTTTCTTCAAATTTATTTGCTGAAGTCTAATTTATTTGCAGATTATTTTTTTAGGGAATACATTATGGTATTGTATATTTGGTTGCAAGTTTGTGAGCTGTACTCCTTTGGTAAACATTAAAAAAATTCGTGTTACTGTCCGAAGATTATTAGAATTTCGTAGAATTGTATTTGATAAACCTTGTTCTTAAATCTTTAATTGAGCAGAGTTTCTTGACTTTGTGGTTACTTTATATTACTGTCATGAAATCTTTTGATAAGTACCAAAACGCTTGCTTCTAGATATGTTTTTATCTGTAATATGGGAAATGTAATAAATCAGTCATTCATCTGAATGCTAGTAGAGTTTGAAAAGGTTATAGTAAAGCCTGTTTTACCGCTTACATCTAGGAATCTAATTATGGCTAGTTTTCCAAGACTGAAATTTTGACTGACGTAAAAGTCATTTGATACTTCAAATAAGATTGTGCACATGAAAATGCATTGTACTACATAGGTACCATTAATCTTTGGTGAATGTGTATGTGTGTAGTTTTTTTTTTCTCCTTCTGAAACTGGGGATTGAAACTTAAGCTTTGACTATGCTTGGGAAATGGCTCTAATCTTGTTACAGATGTTTTAAAGTTACTTTTCTTGGATTATAAATATGCCTATTTTAGAAAATTTGCACAATTTCCTGCTTAGACATGAACACTATTACTCTTTCATTGTATGTACTCTGAGTCTTGTATTCAGTTTATGTACCTGTAGGTGTACAAGGTATGCTTATGTGATGTTTATGGAGGTATTTGTGAGTGGATTTTTAAACATGATTATATAGTTCCTATCCAAATATTTTCTTTCCTTCACCAATAATATTTTAGACACTTAAATCTATGGTTTTTATTGTATTGTATTCTAAGGCTGTGCTGTAACTTACTTATCCATTTCCTTACTGAACATACAAGCTTGTAACCCTGCAGTGACTATCGACAGAGGATCATATATTCATAGAGGTCGATGTAAATTTTAGCTTTATCACTGGAATGTTAACCATAGGAAAGGTCTAAATTCCAAGAGCCTCAGTTTTCTAAAATGGGACAGCTATTGATTGTTGAGAAAATTTAAATACTGCCTAAAACAGTGGTAGTTATAAACCTTGAAAAAGTGGTACTGTGTACAAGTGACTGCTAAAGAAACTCCACTTTTTTCCTGCCTTTCCAATTATCGTCTTGTAGCCATGTTGTTTTTTGTTTTTTTGGGTAGGGGATCTGGTTGTTGTAGTGATTGCCAGTAGATACACAGGTAAAGTTAAAACTGTACTGCTTATTAAATAAGCCTTTTTTGCATTTGATGAGCATTTCTGGTTTTTTGTTGTTTTTTCTTGATGCGACAGAATCTTGCTATGTAGTTTGGGCTGGTCTTGAACAGTCCTGCCTCAGCCTCCAAAGTGCTGGGGTTACTGGCATGCACCACCACATCCAGCTAATAAGCCTTCTTTGTAAGAAAACAGAGAGAATCCTGGGAAGTAGCTGAAGAGAAATGATAAAAGAAAAATATTTCACCTGCTCACTGTGTATATTTTTAGATAATTATCTAGATTTGAGATGATTTCCCCATACCATTTGGTCTGTGAATATGAAATAATAATAGTTTTATGTTTTATATGTTCAGTTATGCTAATGTTAAATATGTACTGTTTTCTGTGATTAGGTGAGAATTGGAAAGAGGCACGAAAACTTAATATATCTACACAACATATCTTGGTACCCATGCATGTCAATGTGGAACTCTCTAAGGCAATGGTTTTCATGGATATTAAAATGCCCAAGTATGTATTACTTATCTGCTTCATGTAATTCTGCATTTTTCAGTAATTTTATAGCTAAGGAAATAACCATATTTCCCTAATTCTTTTTTGTAGTAAAATATACATAACATAAAGTACAATTTACTATTTAAGCTGTTGGGTGAGATTTTTTGGCATTAAGTACAATTCACATTGTAGTGCAAACTCTCACCACTGTTCATCTCTAGAACTTCATCATCTTCCTGTCTGAAACTTGATCCTCGTTAAATACTGTACCCGGCCCCTGACAACATCCATTGCTTTGCTTTTACCAACTTGACAGTTTTAGGTGCTTTATACAAGTGTGATCATACAGTATTGTCCTTCGTTGTCCAGATTACTTCATCTCCTCTTGGTTCGCCCATTAATGAAAGTAGGTTGTTGAAATCTGTTCTTAGAGAGCTATCTGTATTTACCCCTAATCCTCTGATTTATTCATATATTTTTTAGTACTGCTGTTTGATGCATATATGCTTATAATTATTATATCTTATTGTTGACCCTCGTGTCATTTTATTATATAATGATGTTCTTTGTCAGTGGTGGTTTTTATTTAGATGCAATACTTTGTTGCATACTATTACTTTTGACTTGTGCATTTTTCTTTCTTTTTTTTTTTTTTTTTTTTGTCTTTTTCCTTTTTATCGGTACCGGGAATTGAACTTACGACTGCCTGCTTACAAGGCAGGCACTTATGCCGCTGAGCTAAATCCTCAGCCCCAACTTGTGCGTTTTTCTAAAGTGATTCATGTAGATAGCATGCAGTTGGATCCTTTTGTCTTATCTGTTTTGTCAATTTGTTTTTTGATTGTAAAGTTTAAATATTTACATTTAAAGTAAATACTGATAGAAAAGGACTTACTTTTGTCGTTTGCTTTCTATAATTTTGTCTCTCCATTTTCTTAGTATTCCTTTGTGTTTTGTTGATGTTGTGACATGTTTTGAGTTCTTTCTCATTTCCATATTTGTATATTTTACAGTTTTTTTGTGGTTACCATAAAAATACTCCATACACGAAAGTTATTACAATCTGCTTAAAATTGATACTAGCTTACTCTGAACTGCAAGCAAAAAGTTATTTCTCCATCCCTTTAGTTATTAATGTTGCAGTTTAAATCTTTGTATGTTTTGTACTTTTAAACACAGATTTATGGCAGCTATTTTTATGTCTTTTTTATTGTTTTAAGTCCCCAGGTAAAATGATGTACAGTCATTTGAACAGACATTATGAAATGGTACAAATAATTATGAAAAGTGTAAAGACATAGACAGGTTAATTAGGCAGAGTTTGAAAGGGAGAGGAAAGAGCGAAGAGAGATTGAGCTTGAGCAGGTAAATGGGGCGTGTGCTGAATGAGAAGTTCAAATCAGTCCATTTAGAGGAGAACGAGGTCAGCCTTCGTGAATCTCCTGGGAAGAGTAGTGTGTGGTGGGTCATTATATCAGTTCTGGTTTTGTAGCGCCACAGAAATCTTTAGGGCTTGAAGGGTAGTTCACTTCTCTTGCCATGCTTGGATGTTGGGCTCATAGCATTGGTTTCTGTTTGGGGTAATTGCTCCTATTTGTATGTTGGGGGGTGACCTCATCATAGGTAAACTGCAAGATAGTGCTTTTTCTGGAATGCGAGAGGCCTGCAGGTTTAGGATAAAGACTGGGGTCTGCTGGGCACTCTAGGGGTTCTGGAACTGGACCTTGTGAAAGCTGGCAATTAGATATCCCATCCAGGAAATTAGTTATTCTTGGTGCCCTCAGTTTTGCAGGGGAATGGCTTATGCTCGTTAAGTTCAGGGCTAATTAACCTTGTTATGCAGACAGTGGAGTGATTAACAAGCATATGTGCAGACCTAAGCAGAGATCTGACAAAATCTTTTTAAAGTGATAAAAGAAGGCCCAGGTTTGTTCTGCTTTTAGTCATGTATTGGGCATCTATAAGTCCAAAGGCAGTTTTTTTTGGTTTTGTTTTTTATTTTTTTATTTTTTTGTTTTTTAAACAAAACTGCTTTTAAGTTTTTGACAGCCTCAGAAGGAAACAAATCATGCTTTTAATGAATAACAGGTAACGGGCAAGGAATTTGTCTCCTGTCTGTATGGTGGTCTCTAACTGTGTTACTTCCTTTGCAGTTTGAGCTAAGAAACCACTGAGGCAATTCACAGAGCAGTAAAATACTTAGATGTTGGGTATTGAGTCATATTTTTGGACATCTGATCTCCTGGACAAGTTATTTGACTTGCTGTCCCTCCTGAGAGGAATTGTATATATGAGAACTCAAAGCAGTGGGGAACCACTAGGTTGTGTTCTTCATAGGCTGTGAGGACTACTCAGAATAATGCATATAAAATATTTTCTTCATAGTCCATCATGTAATAAATATTTGATAAACAGTGATGTCATCTGTACTTGGCAAATAGTAGAGAGACATGTGATAAATAGTAGTGTCATCTGTATTTGGCAAAAAGTAGAGAGACCACAGTTAAGATGGAAATCAGAATAGTGAGTTTTAGCACTTAAAATCATATTTGAATTTATATTTGTACAATTTAAGGGATTCAGTCTTTTTAATTCTTTAAGCCCTGGTGAACGTGCCTTTATAATGATTCATGTATTTTAAAAACAGATTCAAGATTACTGGAAAGTTACCTCTTGTTTCCATACAAGTCACAGATAAAAAACTGCAAGAGATTATGGAATTGGTTGAAAGCATTCCAAAACCTGAACCTGTAACTGATGTCCCTGCACCTGTCAAATCATTTCAGGTATTACTATTTTCAGAATTTATAAAATACAGAATTAAAAAAGAAACTTCACAAATAATATCTGAAACAATCACAAGAACCTCAGATAAAATTATTTACAATCATTTTAACACTCTAAAAGAAATTGATGTAAACAGTGTGAATATTTAAGGAAAATATAAAATGAACTCTATCAGTTTTTACCTTTGCAACTTTCCTCTTCTTAATGGAAACACTTAACCATGCTTCTCTCATTTTTCAGAAAATTTTTGTGACATATGCTGTTGCACACATGTGCATGTATTCTATATACTTATTGTTCTGAATCTGTGTTCTTTTCATTGTTACTGTCTTACATGCTATAGATACCTGAGAGATAGAGTAGTCCCTTGGTTCATAAATGCTTTAGTTTGTGAACAGTTTGGCAGAATTTTGATTTTGTTTGCGAAATCTATATTCGCTAAAGAACAGGACTGAAGCCATTTTTCCCACATGAACAAAAACATGGCCATCTTTTCCAGAATGGTGGAACAAATGAAGTTTTTGCACTGAAATACCACCATATTTTTATGTTAGCATACACAGATCTTTGTAATTCTTTTTCATGGTTATATAATAGTGTTGTATGGTTATATCATCTTTAATAATACATTCCTTTTTGATGGGCATTCATATTATTATAATTATTTACAATTATGTAAAATACTACATTGAACTTTCTTGTACATATATCTGGTTATACTTTCACCCATAGGCTGAATTCTCAGAAGTGGAATTGTTGAGTAGAGCAGTGTATAATTTTAAATTTTGAGGCTTTTATACATAGATAGATGCAACTGTACCATACTCATAAGTGCAGTAAATCAGACTGCCTATGTAAACTTGGTCTTTTTTCCTTAGGCTAAGAAACTAAAAGAGTAAGTAAGATCCAAAAGCTACAGTAGATATTGTAAAAGGAAAAGAAACTGCTCAAAAGGAAAGAACATCTGGGGTGAGGGAAATAAGAAAAGAAATTTCAAAAAATTACATATATGTATACACACACAAGATAGCTAAGATAATTGTACTGCTAATTCTATTAGTTCATTGAAAGGAACAGTTAGTGCTTATATTGTTTGTATGCCTGTATCTTGTAATCTGAGAAACTATTTTTAAGACAACTGTGCAATATAATAATCATTGTTCATTTCTTGTTTTGAAATTATTTTTATTGTTTTTCTTCTCTTTAAAATAAATTTTGATGGAATTTTCCCATGTTTCCCTTCTAAACTGAGTATCACTATTATCAGCTATTAACAGTAAATGAGTATCCTTTTTCTAGCACTCATTATGTTGAATATTAGCAATTGTTAATATTTATTCTGAGAAAATGTCTTCTGGTATTGATTTGCATTTCATCAGTTAAACGTATTCCTAAATTTCATGATTATTTCAGACTGTTGGAATTGCTGCTCATCTGTGTGTTTTTCCTAATTGATTAGGTTTTCCAATTTATGGAAGTTATATTTGTCATTTAAAATTGTTTTTTCCATTTTGCTGGGTTTTCGTGTGTGGAGGTGGAGGTGCTTCCCCAAGGGCATGTGTATGCTGAGATGCTAGGCAGGTGCTCTAGCACTGAGCTGTGTCCCGGCCCATACTGTGTCAAACACTGTGCCCTGTATTAAATTTTGTTTACATTAAAGTTGTTTCAGTGTAGTTCATTTCTAGGATGAAAACAGTGTAATGGAAACTAATGTGGTACTTCCTTGTTTAAAGCCAGATGTAACAATAATCTTTTATGAAAGTTTATGCTAAATAACCATATTTAATTCAGGTCTTACTATAGGTAGAGCTGTCTTGTGATATAAAAGGAACAAATACAGCATAAAATAACATTAGACTTAATGAAAATTAAATTTCATAGTGTAGAAACATGTTTAACATTATTACTTACCAAGAAAATTAATTTGCATTGAAATACCATTAAACGATGACTATATAAAATATAAAACGATGACTATTAAAAATAAGAGGACTGAGCAGCATCCATGTTAGGATACTACCAGGATAAGAATTTAATGCTGTCTGAAAAATGAAAAGAGGAAACAGCAAAACCTTATGATATACTGCTCCTGTAATTCAAAAAATGGTTGACCTCCCTTTAGAAATAGTTCGATAGTTTTGTTGAACAAAGTTATACACTGACCACATGACTTGGCAGTTCTGCTCCAAGCATTTTACCAGAGAGAAATGAGAACATGAACATTTGACCTAGAATACTTATACTAAAGTTACTTATAATTTTAAGCAGCTGGTGCATATCTTTATTCCTCATACTTTGGGAGGCTGAACAAGGAGGATTCTGGGTTCAGCCCGGCAATCTGATGAGAGCTTGTCTCCAAACAAAAGAATAGACAAAAAACAGGGAAAATCCAATAGTGGAAAAACCTGATCATTTATCAAAATGTGGATAGATAAAAAAGTCATATTGGGGGCTGGGGATTTAGCTCAGCGGCATAAGCGCCTGCCTTGTAAGCAGGCCATCGTGAATTCGATCCCCGGTACCGAGAAAAAGAGAAAAAAAAAAACCAAGACAGTCATATGTTCACATAGTAGAATACCACAGAGGGAAAACACTGATACCTGTGTTAGTGATGAGCACTGATGGGGAGGAGCTCAGCTCAGAAAACTTCCAGGGTATGGAATGAGAAAGAGAATGAGAATCGATCAGTGTGTTTCACCAGCGTGGCAGAATCTAGACTCTAAAACCTAAAATATGTTATAGAAGAGGAAGATAGTAGGCCAGTTGCGTTCCTGAATGTAGGTACAAACAGTGCCCAGCATGGTGTGTGCTCAACAGCCTTCAGGCAGCTGAGGCAGAAGGATCGCTGTGAGGTTGAGACTAGCCTGGGCCACAGAGTGAGTCGAGGTAGAAGTTTCAGCGGCCCTGGTTTTTACAGCTGCTTTGTCTGTTTATATGTTTCTCGTAACAATAGAAATATATTTATTGAAATATAAACTTAAAAATGAAGCTAAGTTCTCCATAACTTACTGGTCATAAGTATTAAGACTTGTGGTTTCTTATCGATATCTGCAGCTGATTTCCTTATTTAGTAAATTGTTGTTAAAATATATCTAAGATTTAACTAAGATAACTCACATTCTCAAGGAAATTATTACATCAGTTCTACAATTTATATTTTGCTTTGAAATTATAAAAGCATTTCTTTAAATCTGTAGATTATAGTTTATTTTTCTAATTTAGACCCTAATTCTCAGTAATTCAGATTGAGTAACTTTGTATCAAAACTGTCTTAACAACTTTGACCAGAAGTGTTTTTTAACTGACAGTTGCTTTTCTTTCAGACTCAAACATCTATTTCCTTGGGAGCATCACAGAAAATAATTCCCTTCTTGGACCTTTCATGTGCTACTGAAGATGGTAAAATGAATGTGCTTACGAAAATTTTTCTTCTTGTACATGTATAGTTATAATAACTTGCATTGTGAGGCATATTTTCTTTAGATAACAATGTAGAGAAGAAGAAATGTTTTTTCTTTTAACCTCTACATTCTGTTAACGAAAGACAGGTTACAAAGAGGAATCAGGTTTATTAACATTTATATCTCATGGGTACTGAGGGAGATACTCAGAAATGAGTACCACGAAATGGTGATTAAAACTTAGATTTCTATACCAATTTGGGTTAAACAAAGGAAAAGTGAGTTTGGAGCTTGTGAATGGTGCAAGTGAGGGGAAAGTAATCAGGAAGAGTGTCAGAAACAAGGTTAAGGTTATGTAGAATGAAGTCAGCACCATCTCCTTCGATAAGAGTGTCATGGGTTAAGGGTCATCTCCTAGTAACATACACATGTTGTCTTTATACAGGTAGATACATTTTCATTATAAATTTTAACACGCTTTCCAAAAGAGAAATATATGTTCTGACTTGGAGCTCTTCTAAATGCTGTTTTTGAAAATAATCAACTCTATAATCTGTGTGCTAGAAAGACGTGACTTGGTGTAGCATGGTCTGGTCTCCCACAGTCATTCAAAACATTTCAGAGTAGTAAATGTTTGTATATTAGGACATTTGTACTAAAATTCTTTTTAAATAATAGAGTTCATGATCTCAGGGCTAAAAAAAAAAAAAACCCATGGAACTTTGCAGAACTCTAATTTATAATATAGCATTTATTTAGAGAATTTCACTGCAGTAAAATGTTAGATATGTATGATCTTTCTTACCAAAGGAAAAAGTTGTGTTAATGCCTACAGCCACATTTTAAAACTTATAAATATTCTAACAACAAATACCTCTTTTTTTCCATGTCTACATGGGAAAGAAAAAAATGTATTTTTGTATTTTTAAGACTTTTAAAGAGGCTAACGGAGTGTCATATTACTGCCCTTTTTTAGGAAGGTTTTCTTTTGTGACAGGAGACACTGTGACTTTTACACTATGACTTCAGTTTTAGATTATTAGGACTATTTTTAAGACTGTTTCCTTTAAATCTGTTTTTAATGGTTTAAGTGGTTGAATGCTCTTCCACTTTTCCATCCTTAATGTCAGTTTTGGAACTCTGGAGTAGTAATACTTGATTTCATTTTACAGTTGCCTCCTTTATCCAGGGAGGATAGGTTCCAACGCCCCAATGATTACCTGTGAAACCTCCATGATACACAACACTATTAATCATCTGTTCTTCCCTGTGTGTGTTGTCCTGTGATAAAATCCATTTTCATATTAACTGACCATTTACCTTGCATTGTGCCTGTAATATTTGCAGTATGAGGTATGGCACCAGAGTATCATGAGTTTTTTCCTTTCTTTCACAGTTTCAAGGATAGATTCATTCTTAGTATAGGTCTTAGCAACATTTCACTTCAAGGATTCACTTTATGACTTTTCTTTGGCATATCTGAATTCCAAGTGCCACTACTCTTAAGATTTTGGGCCATTGTTAAGTAAAATATATATTACCTAAAGGCAAATACTTCAACAGCAGGTCACCTAAGATGGTAAGCGACTAATGGATGGGTAGTGAGTGCAGTGTCATACTGAAGGAGTTCAGGAAGTTCCCCCTTGGCCTGATGATTATTTTACAGTACAGATCACTGGAGAGCAGTGGATGCCAGAAGAGGCTTTATTTACCGTGGTACTATTCAAAGACGAGACCTGCCAGAGAAGAAAATAATTACATAATCTCTTCTGAGTGTTGATCGAACTGTAGTGTATACAGAAGAGAATCTAATCATACCTGACAAAATTTATCACAAGCTGTTACCCATCTTGTAGGCCTATTCAGTTCCCAAAGAGGATTACTGTGCTTAACTGTTGTCTGCGCATGGGGCCCATTTATTTACTTAAAACCAGGTTACTGCCACTGAAACTGCTACATCCCCATCTCTCCACTTACGAAGAGGGGAATGCAAATATCTGGACATCACTGGGTTATTGTGATAGTTGTGATCTTGTGATTTTTCCCCTCTGAGCATTTCTAAGTTTGTGTTTTTTACTGCTACCTGTCATCAGTTTATCCCACAAACCTGGAAGCTTTGAAGAGCAAAGGGAACTCTTTTTGCTCCTACAGTGAATCAGTGTCCGGGGTCAGGACAGTGTCGTGGTGCTCAGAATGCCATGTAGTTTAAAGCTTTGTGTTTTAATTGTTTTAAATTATTGATTTCAGGGGTTTTTCATTATTTTCAGCTTGTGGTTCTCTGTGAGTAACTAAAACTCACATAAAACTGTGGGTGAGGTGACTTCTTTGGAACTTCAGGACTTTTCTGTACTCCTAATGGTGCAGAGGTGATAACTGAGTTCTGCTGTACACCCTGGTAGAGTGAGCGTAGTAATCACTGCCATTTAACGGAAAGTTTTCTCATATAATTTTAAAATAGTCTAATGATTTCAAAAGATGGATGTACTTCTTTAAGCTAAAGATTACATTTTGTAATTTTCTGTACCTTTTTATCAAGAATGTTTATTTGTATAACAGTAATTTTAATTCTTTAATACACTTTCAGTGTTTTAATGTTTATATTTCAAAGGTTAAAATACTCATTATTGACTTACAATGACATTCTATTAAATTTAGAATCAGAGGAAGAATTCTTTGATGCGCCCTCTAGTCCCCTGGAAGCGCCTTGTGAGTTTCTAGCTGGAGTTAAAAGTGTTCATCAAAGAAAGTTACAAAAGCAAGAGTATCGGGTTAATTTGACTCAGTTTAAAATAAGATTTGAAGTAGAAGAGGTATGTACTATTGTAAAATTACTATGGGTCATTTAAATCATTTGTTATTTCTGCTGTTTGTAGTGTATTTATAGTCTCGTCGCTAGTAGGCACTGTTGTTTTCATTCTGATTTAATCTTGATGCAGACTTGCTGTGGTATATTCACATCCCTTAAAGATAAGAATCGAGTTTAGACACGTGCATATTCATATTTTTTGAAAAAATGGTTACTTACATGCAATAGTATAGGTATACATATGTGGGGGTATAAAATTGCTCCTAAATTTTAAATATGTAATATATGTGTTTGTATGTATGTATATATCTCACGTTACACATCCATATGTATAACTTCAATGTATGTAAACATGTTTTCGTTTAACATAATGGTAGTTTCTTTCTTCTCTTTCTGCAGGTTTTGATTCAGTTGTATCACCTTGAGGAAGATTATGAACTGCCTGTGCTAGAAATTGATGTTTTAGGGTCAGGCATGGAAGTTGAAATTAGAACATTTGATTTGAAAGCAAATGCCTTTTTGAAAGAGTTCTGCTTAAAATGTCCAGAATTCTTTGGTAAGACTCTCCATTTTTAAAAAATATAGAAAAATTTATTGAATAGTTTTAAAAGCTGACACTGTAAGCTCCGGTGGTTCCATGTGTCTGACCTCTGGCTGGCATCAGGTAGGAGAAGCTGTGGGAGACCGGATACCAGCGAGTGAGGAGGGTGTCAGGCTTCTCTTTGCTGTCTGCTGCCACGGGAGCTGACTGTATCCCCAACGGGCGAGTCCTCAGTATCTGGATTATCTTCCACTAGACTCCATGTCTTTAAATTCTGTCACCACGCAAAGAGCTAGTTTCCGGCACATGAACTCTTCGGAAAAACCACATCTAAACCACAGCAAAGTTAGTTTTAAACTTTTATCTTTTAGATGGTTCTCTGGGAGGCAGGGAATGGTAAACTAGAGAAAAATGAAGATCGTTTTTGTTAAGGAAAGTTCATTAGGATTAAAATTTAAATCTACACTGAATATAGGAACAACAAAGTAGTGTGCTATTACTGCTATAAAAATGTACCACAAATTTAGTTTCTCTACGCAAAGTATAATCTTAGGGTCTCACTGGGCAAAAATCAGGGTGTCAGCAAGAGTTCTTCTGTACACAAGAGGAGGTCCTGTTTCCTCATTTATTCAGACGTTGACTAAATTCAGTTGCATATGCCTCAAATCTGTTTCCTTACTGCCTGTCAGTTAGTACTGTTTTTAATTTCTAGAGGGCTGTATTGGCCCTTGCATTGTAGTTTCTTGCATCTCAGAAGTAATGTGGAGTGTTAGACCCTCATTCTGCCATCTCTGGCCTCCTTTACTTGCTGCTTACACTTTTAAAAAGCTAGGTGATTAGATTGGACACAGTGGCTAATCCAGGATAATCACTGCTTCAGTCCATTTTGTAACATAAGGCAGCGTATTCTCAGATTTTGGAGGAACAGGGTGTAAACTTTATCAAGAGCAGTATTCTTCCTTCCAAAAACCTTTTATTTTCCAGAGTGTAGAAAATATATTGTGTATTCGTAAGAAAATATTTCTATTTCTGTGTTAGGTATTTAGGTGAGTGCTACTTATATATTTCTTTTTGAAATGAAAAGAATTTTTTCCTTGAAATGTAATTATAAATAGTAAAGGGAATTTTTTAGAAGAGTATTAGTACTTCGTTATTGTATATTGTTATCTTTAAATTACTCAGAGTACAAGATTTAGGCATTTAATTGTCCAAACAACATTGGCACAAACCTTTCTTTTTCATTTTAAAGAGAAAAAAAATGAAGCATCCAGGAATATAGCTCAGCAGCTAAGTGCTTGCCTGGCAAGCACGAGGTCCTGAATTTGATTCCTGGTACCAAAAAAAAAAAAAAAGAAAAAAAAATTTCGAAACAAGGTAGTAGGGTAACGTAGTTAACACAATACATATTGTTATCTTTGTTTTTGTTTGTTTGGTACTAGGGATCAAACTCATGACGTCATGCTTAGGGGCAAGTGCTTGAGCTGCTGAGCTAAATCCCCTGCACCTTACCTTTAAATTAGTTACTCAGAGTACAAGGTATCAGCATTTAGTAGTCTGCACAAACCTTTCTTTTCAGTGAACTATGGGAAATTAGTAGTATCTTAACTGTCTTTTATGAATTTAAATATAAATATGAAAGTAAATGTAGATATGTATATATATTTCTTTTCCTTCCCTCCTTTTCTTCATTCTTCCATCCCAGTTTCTCTTTCCTTTGGAAGTTTTGTTCCATTTTATAGTACCTGTTGTAGACTTTGGATTGTATTTACTCTTTCAGCTTTTCATACTAGGAGACAATATGATGTTTACACCTGTGTGTCTAGTTTATTTCACTTATGAGTATTGTCTTGCGTTGCATCTATCTACCTATAAAAGACTCCAATTTATCTTTCTTTATGGCTCAGTAGCACTACACTGTATAAAAAGAGTACATCTTTTTAAATTCTTTCCTCCATTGGTGGCAGTTAGTTTGTTTCCAAGATTTAGCAATTACAGACTGTGCTGCTATAAGTATAGGTAAATATAAATATACTATGATGTTAATTCTTTTAGGAAGAGACCCAGAAAGGGAGTAACTGGGTCCAACGGTACCTCCAACCCTACTTTTTTTTTGAGCAGTCTCCACACTTGATTTCCACAGTGGTTGCACCAGTCTACGCTCCCGCCACCAGTGGGGAAGGGTTTCTTTTTCCCTACAGCCCCTTCAGCATTTCTTACTGTTTAATTTCTTGGTAATAGCCATTCTTTTCAGAATGAGATGAAATCTCAGTGTTGTTTTAATTTGCATCTCTTGAATGACCAGTGATGGTGAACATTTTTTCATATATTTTATTCATTACTTGTATTCATCTGAGAAATGTATATTTATCTCAGATGCCCATTTTTGGATTGAGTCTTTAAATTTGGGAGGTCTGATTGTTTTGAGTGCGTCATGTTATTGATAGTAGCCCTTTGAGGAATAAATGATAAACTTTTCCCCCATTGTGAGTTGTCTCTTCACTCTTTGTGGTTTTTTCTGCTGTGCAAAAGCTTTTTAATAAGATGAGATCCCAGTTGTTAATTCTTTGTGATAGTTTCTGTGCGATTGAGGTTTTATTTATAAAATCTTTGCCTACACCATTGTCTTCAAGAGATTTATCTATTCTGTCTTCTAGCAGATTTTGTATTTCTGTTTTAATATTTAGATCTTTGATCCATTTGGAATTTAGGTTAGTACATAGTAAAAAATATGTGTCCAATTTTAATCTTCTGCATGTGCGGAGCCAGTTTTTGCAGCACCATTTATTAAAGAGGCTGTCTTTCTTCCAGTGAATGTGTTGGGCACCTTTGTCAAAGATAAAGTGACTTGAGTATGTCTGGAGTTGTTTCTGCATATTCTAATCTGTTCCACTGATCCTCAGGTCTTTTTTGCCAGTATCATGTTTTTTATAAAAATCACTGTAGCTTTATAGTATAATTTCAAATCATGGATTGTGATGCTCCCTGCCTTGCCTTTGTTGCCTAGAATTGCCTTTGATAGTCTAGGTCTCCCAGTTACAAATGAGTTTTAGAACTGTATTCTGTAATTCTGAGATATGGTATTAGAATTTTGATCATAATTGCATTAATTTTATGTAATAGTTTTGAAAGTCAGTTATTTTCACTACAGTGGTTCTTCTTACTCAAGTCCAAGTGATATTGATAGCTTTCTATTTTTGGACATCCTCGTAAGTCTTTTTTTTTTTTTTTTTTTTGCACTGGGGATCGAACTCGACCTTGTGCTTGCAATGCTGAGCTAAATCCTCTGTCCTTCAATTTCTGTTTCTAGACGACTGTAGTTTTAAATGTAGAGGTTTTTTACATTCTTCATTAGATTGATTTCTAGGTACTTCATATTTTTGGACGCTACTGTGAAAGGTGTTGTTTCCCTGATTTCTCTCTCAGTGAGTTGTTATGTACCGTAATGCTATACAGTTTTGAGGGTTCACTATGTGTCCAGCTATGCTACTGAATTTGCTCATTAAATCTAACAGTTTCTTAATGGAGTTTTTGAGGTCTTCTAGGTAGAATATCATGTCATCTGTAAATAGTGATAATTTAACTTCTTCCTTTCATATCTTTATTCCTTGTATTTCATTTTCTTGTCTAATTATTCTGGTTAATTACTCTGGTTTGTGTTGAATAAAAGTGGACACAGTGGACGTCGTTGTCTTGTTCCTGATTTTAGAGACAAAGTTTTCAGTTTTCATTTCAGTTTTGTTCGTTTGTTGGCTGTTGGTTTGTCATAGATGGCTTTTATCAGATTAAGACCATCTATTCCAATTTTCTATAGGGTTTTTATATGAATGGGTGCTGGATATTTTTGTAAGTTTTTTCTGTGTCTGTTGAGATGATCATATGATTTTTATCCTTGGCTCTGTTAATATGGTGTATTACATTTATTGATTTATGTATGTTGAACCATCCCTGCATCCCTGGGATGAGTCCCACTTGGTCATGGTATATAATCTTCTTGATGATTTGCTGCATTCTGCTTGCTAGTATTTTACAGAAGATTTTTGCATCTGTGTTCATTAGGGAGATTGGCCTGTAATTCTGTTTCTTATTTGGTTCTTCTCTGGTTTTGGCATGAGTGTAATGTTTGCTTGCAGGAATGAATTCGGGAGTACTATTTTCCTTTCAGTTTAATTAAAGAGTTTGCGGAGTAGTGATGTTAGGTCTTCTCTAAATTTCTTGTAGAATTCAGAAGTGAATCCATCAGGGCCTGAACTTTTCTTTGTTGGTAGGTTTTTAATTGCATCTTCAATTTCATTGATTGGTATTGGCTTACTTAAAATTTTTATATCTACTTGATTCAGCTTTGGTAATTCACATGTATCTAGTAATCTGTCCCATTTGTTCTGCATTTTCAATCTTACTGGAATACAAGTTTTCCAAGTAGTTATTGATGATCTTCTGAATTTCTACAGGGTCCATTGAGATTTCACCATTTTCATTTCCAATTGCATGAATTTGAGTCTTAGTTTGGTAAGTTTGAATAAGGGTTTGTTGATTTTTTTTTTTTTTTTTTTTTACTCTTTCAAGGGAACAACTCTTCTATTCATTGATTCTTATTTTTTGCTTTTTTTTGTCTTCGGTGTACTAATTTCTGCTGTGATCTTTATAGTTTCCTCCTTCGTATGAGCTTTTGGCTTAGCCTGCTCTTTTTTCTATAGCTTTGAGGTTCACCATTAAGTTGTTTATTTGTGCCTGCTCTGTTTTCCTGATATGAGTCACTTGGTGTAAATTTCTCTCTTAGCATTCCTTTCATTGTATCCCCTTAAGTTGTATTGTCATTATCATTCAATTATAGAAACTGTCTAATTTCTTCTTCAATTTCATCTGTGACCCACTGGTTATGCAGAAGGGGTGCTATTTAATTGCCACTTGTTTATGAAGTTCTTTGGCAATTGATTTCCAATTCCATTGACACTATGGTCAAATAATATACATGAGATAATTTCGGTTCCTTTGCATTAACTTAATCATGTTCTCTGAGCTAGTATTTGCTCTGATTTGGAGAATAACCTGTGTGCAGTTGAGAAAAATATGTTCTGATGTTCTGGAGTGGCACGCTGTATAGATATCTGCTACGTCCGTTTGTTCAAAAGTTATTTTAGTTCTAAATTTTCAGTACCAGGGATCGAACTCACGACTGCCTGCTTGCAAGGCAGGTGCTTATGCCGCTGAGCTAAATCCCCAGCCCCTTCAGTTCTAAATTTTTATTTATTTATTTATTTTTTGTCTAGTTGATCTATCTGTGACAGTGTGGATATTGAGATCTCACAATACAATTGTGTTAGTGCTTATTTGATTTTTCATGACGTTAATATTTGTTTTATATAGCCACGTGCACTGGTATTGGTTGCATAATTTCTGCTGTGATCTTTAAGGTTTCCTCCCTCATATGAGCTTTTGGCTTAGCCTGCTCTTTTTTCTATAGCTTTGAGGTTCACCATTAAGTTGTTTATTTGTGTCTCCTTTCCCTCTTTTCTTTGGTCTCCCAGACCCCATCCCACTTATAAAAGATCTGTCTTCCAAATTTCTTTTTCTCAGATTTTGTTTTGCTTTTTGTTTATATTTAAGAGAAACCATAAACACATAAGCTTGTGTGTCTGATTTATTTCACTTAACATTTTTTCCAGGTGAATCCAGTTTCCTACAAATGTATTGAATTCATCCTTCTTTATAGTTGAGTAGTACTCTGTGATCTACAGATACGTCATTTTCTTTATCCATTTCATGTGTCAGTGAACTTGAAGGCTGCTTCCAGGAATTAACTGTTATGAATTGTGGTGCTATAAATATTAGTATGCATGTATCACTGTATTCTTATATCTTAAGCTCTTATTTGGAGATAACTGGGTCAAATTAATTTATAGTTTTAGTCATTTGGGAAATTTCCATACTGATAACCATAATAGGTTAGACTACTTTACATTTATTTCCACCAACAGTGTACAAGGATTCCTTTTTCACTGTAGCCATTCCAGTATTTGTTATTGTTTGATTTCTTGATGATGGCCATTTCTGTTGTAAGAGGAAATCTAAGAGGAAATTGTAGTGTTGCTTTAATTTATATTTGTCTAATGGCCAGAAATGTTGAAGATTTTTTCATATGTTCATTGGCCACTTACACTTCTGAGAAGTGTCAGTTTCACTTGCTCATTTTTTGGCTGAGTCTTTTTATTTTGGTAGTGTTTTAATTCTTATTTTTGTAGTTCTTTGCTTATGGTAGATATTAGTCCTGTGTCAGAAGAACAGCAATGAAAAATTCTTTTCATTATGTAGGTCATCTCTTCACTCTCTTTTTCTGTTGCTGTGGATATAATTCTATTTTTTAATTGGCTATAATTCTATTTGTTGATTCTTCTTGTGTAATTGGAGTTCTGTTCAGAAAGTCCTAGCTTGTCTGACTTCAAGAATATTTTCCTATTTTGTCTTCCAGTAGGTTGTGTTTTTATTTTAACATTTAGATGTTTGACCCATTTTGCTTCCGGTTAGTACATAGTGAGAGATGAGTCCATTGCAGCTTTGTATGTGAAGTCAGGTATTATGATACCTCTTGGTTTGGTCTTGTGGTCCTAGGTTACTTTTTGCTACTTGTTACCCAAAATTGCTGTATCTTTTCTGCATCAATATGAATTTTAGGATTTTTTGCTGTAATTATGTGAGGAAGGTTGATTGGAATTGTGTTAAATCTGTAAGTTTTAGAGTTATGACCATTTTGAAAATAATTGGTTCCACCTATCCAGAAATGGGGAACATCTTTTCATTTTTCTGATGTCCTCTTCAGTCTCCTTTTTGGAGTACTGGAGGGTACTTTGTAGAAGTCTTTTACTTCCTTTGTTAACTCCTAAATACTTAATTTTTCTTGGTAATACTGTGAATAGTACTGTTTTCCTAATTTCGTTCTGTCTTCATTATTGGTGTATAGGAACACTTGATTTGGGAGGTTTATTTTGTATCCTGCTACATTGCTTTAATTAGTTACTAACTTAAAATCTTTTGGTAGAATTTTTTGAGGCTGCTATGTACAGGATTATGTTATCTGCAAATAATGACTTCTTCCTTTCCTATACTTTATTTCTGTTGTCTGATTGCTCTGGCTAATGTTTAATTACCATGTTAAATAGAAATGATTGTAGTAGCCATCCTTGTTTGTTCTTGATTTGAGAGGGAAAGCTTTCAGCTTTTGCACATTTAATATGATGTTGACCATTCAAGTGTCATAAATGGCTTTCATCAGAGCCATATAAGGCCCTGGCTCTTCAACATTTTTCATCATGAATGGATATTGGGTCTTATCAAAATCTTTTTATGCATCTTTTGATATGATCATGTGATTTTTTTGGTCCTTCCATTTATGTGGCATATTACATTTATTGATTTGTGTGTGCTGGTTTCAGCAGCCCATACACATTTATTGATTTGTGTGTATTGAATCATCCTTGCACACCTGGAATGAAATCTGCTTGGTTTCATGATCTTTTAAATGATATGTTGCATTCTGTTTGTCAATAGCGTACTGAGAATTTTTGCTCCTTTGTTCACTAAGGAGATTGGTAGTTTGGTTTTCTGATTGACTCTTTGTCTTATATGGGGGTGGGAGTAAAGTTGGCTTCCAGAAATGAGTTTGGATGCACTCCCTCATTTTCAGTTTCATTGAAGAACTTGAGGATTGTTGGTATGGCATCCTTAGAGGTCTTGTAGAATTTAGCAGTGAATCCATCAGATCTAATCTTTTCTTAAATTGGTAGGTTTTTTATTACAGCTTCAATTTCATTGCTTGTGATTGACGTGTTAAGAATTTTTAAATTTTCTTGGTGTAGATTAGGTAATTCATATGACTGTAGAAATCTGTCCATTTCTTCATGATTTTCCAATTTGTTGGAATGGTCTTTTTCAGTAGATACTGTATTGTGGATTTCAGTGGTCCATTGTGATTTCACCACTTTTATTTCTAGTTTTATTTCTGAGACTTTTTCTTTTATAGTAAGTTTGGTGAAGGGTTTATATATTTTATGTTTTCGAAGAACAAGTTCTTTGATTCATTGATACTTCTTAATAATTTGTTAGTCTCAATTCCATTAATTTCTACTCTGATCTTCATGGTTTCCTCCCTTAAATTTGGTTTCGATTTAGATTGTTTTTCACGTACCTTGAGATTCATCATTAAGAGATTTATTTGAGCTTGCTCTATTTTTCTAATGTGAGCATTGCTTGCAGTAAGCTTCCCTCTTAGGATCACTTTCATTGGGTTCTGGCATTGTCTTTTGAGTCTAGAAATTGTTTACTTTATTCTTTGATTTCATTATGACCTGTTGTGGGTTTAGAAGTATGTGACTAGAATGTCAGTTGTTTGTAAATTTTCTGTGGTTTTTCCCTGTAATTTTTAGTTTCAGTGCACGGTGGTCTGATAAGTGGGGTGGTTTTGATTCTTTCAAATTTATTTATGCAGACTTTGTGGAGTAGTACATAGTCTGTTTTTGAGAAAGTGCTGTGTGCTGCCGAAAAGAATGTTTATTCTGTTCTTACTGGATAGGACGTTGGAGATCCCTGTTAAATCCATTGGTTCAGAATATAGTTCAGCCCTGGTATTTTCTCATTGATAAATTTTGTTTAGTTTAGTTTTTCTTTTGGTAAAAATGTGGTGTTGAGGTTAGTCACTGTGATTCTATTGGTGTTTATTTGATTTTTTTGTGTCCAATATCTGTTTTATGAAGATATGTGTTCTAACATTTAGTGCATATATGTTTATGAGTGTTATTTCTTCCTGTTGGAATATTCTTTTAACTAGCATTTAACGTTCATTGTTAGCTTGAGATTGACTTTGTTTGAGAGTAATGTTTCTACCCCTGCTTATATTTTCAGGTTCCTCATGCATGAAGTATTGCTTTTTAATTATGGTTTTTAGTCTGTGAATATCTTTTTAGATTAGATGTGTTTCTTGAATGCAACAGAAAATTGGATTCCTTTTTTCAATCCAGTCTTCCAGTGTCTGTCTTTTATTGGGGAGTTGAGGACATTAATGTTGAGAATTGTGGAGATTTCTTCTTTTTTTTTGTTTATCCACTTTCATGAATTCTTTGTGAGTTTCTGGATATTGGCTTTGTCATCTGTGCCATGGATATTGTTGAGTATATTTCCCTCTTTGTGTAGTATTGTTCTCCAACTGTATTGAAATCAAGTTTTGCTGGCTTTCTTAACCTGGGTTGGAAGATGTTTGCTTTTAGGATTTAAAATACTTGAGTCCAGATTCTCCTTGATTTTAGAAAGTTTTGGTTGGGAAGTCTGCTATAATCTTAATGAATTTGCCCTGTATTTTTCCTTTTCTCTGACAGCTTTTAAGGTCCTGCTTTTGTCTGTTGTTGGACAGTCTTGAATCTTGAGTAAGTAGTGTGATAGGTAGCTTCTGTTTTCATCATAGATGGTGGGTGTCCTGCAAGCCTTGCGTACCTGTGTGTTCCCTCAGACTTGAAAAGTTTCTGTTAACAATTTTTGTGCACAATGTTTTATTCCACATATGATGCCTTGTAGTTTTTCTCTAACTCAGTTAGCTTGGGTTGATCATCTTAGTATTGTCTGTTAGCTGTTGGATGCATTTTTCTTGTTCTCTACAGTGTTAATGCTTCTCTTCAGGCTGATTGTGTTTTTCTAGCTAGTTCTGTGACCTAGGGAATGAATTATTTTTAGGCAGTTTCATTCCTAAAAATTATTCTGGATTTTCTTTTGATAGTTTCTAGATTTTCTTATCTTCCCTCCTGTTACGGTTATGAAGATGTGGTACTTTAGTGTGGAGGTATATGGGAAGGGAATGGAATTAGGATAGGAAAGTACATTTAGAGTTTAAAATATAAAGATGGAACCTGACTAGATAAGGTAGAATCCAGGGCCTAGAACTGATACTAGTACTATCTGGATTTATTTTCTGTTAGTTTTCCTACCAAAACATTTCAAAATTATTTTTAGATGAAAATAAAAAACCAGTATATTTGGTCACAACACTGGATAACACAGTGGAAGACCTGTTAACACTGGAGTATGTGAAGGTAAGCACTTCCATTCATATCAGCTATAGGTAAGTGTGCTCCTGAAATTTTTAAAAGTTTTATAATTTTAAGAATAGTTTGTCTAATCTTTATTCTGATGTACTCTCAGTAACTTGTGACACTTTATCTCTGGTCATTCTGTATCAAATAGTTGTGATTTAGAAGTATTCAGTATGGCAAAATAAGTAGCTTGGGTTCCATATAGAGACCTGTAGTTTAAACCCTCTCTCCCCAACATACACACAGATACACATGTCAGACTCCAGGGTATTGAGAGGAAGAAAGTATTTTGGTCTCAGTGGAATTTGTGCAGGATATGGATTTTACTCCATTTTCTGCCATTGTCTGAAATTACCTGATTTTCCTAGTTTTAGATTGTGTTCCAGTTGTACTAATTGACATCATTATCTCATCTGTGAAGTTTTTCACATGCATGGTCTATGATCTTTTTTGTGGACATTATTTTTATGTGTTACATCATGTTAGTTATTTTACCATCAGAATAGTGCCAGAAGATCATTTTTCACTTTTAAGATCATTTTTCCTATTATTGATATAAACACCTTGAAATTCTTGTTATATTTGTATTAGCTTTTCAATTACAAAATTGTTCTACATCTAAAGAAAATGTCACGCAATAGACTGTTGCTCAGATGGGATGAACTTTTCATTTGTAACAACACGGATGAATCCAGAGACTATTGTGCTGAGTGAAATAATCCAAGCACAGAAACACAGTTACTATACAAATCTCATTTATGTGTAGAATCAATAAAGTTGAACTCACAGAAGCAGAGGAATGAGAGCCACCAGCAGCTGAGGGTCTTGGTAGGAAGGGATGGATAAAAGATTGCATTGTAGGAAATGCACTGGAAGAATATATTTTGAGATCTATTCCACAGCAAGATGACTATATTTAAAAATACATATTTCAAAATAGTACATTTTAAATGTCGCGCTACAAAAATGATAGATGTGATGATGTTAGGATTATTTAATCATTCATGTTATATAATTGTATCAAAACAACACATGCTATCCTGTGTATAAAGAAACACAGTTACGGTTTATCAATGAAAAATAATGTAATAAATTTTTGAGAAAGAAAAACAGTATTTGGACACTTCATTGACAATTCTGGCACAAATTTTGTTTTCAAAGTCAGAATAATTAGCATACAGAGCTCTTGTTGGTCAAATGATTGATTTCTACACTTGATATTTTCTTCTGTTTCTTCTGTTCATAATAACAATGTTAGGATGTAAGATTTACTAAATCTTTGCTATGTTACAGAAACAAATGAAATTTGTTTTGGTAAAGCAGTTGCTTTGTTCTAGTGAAGTAATTGCTTGTTAAAGTAACTATATGTGCGTTCCTGTATATATAATGTATAACGTACGTATGTAAAACTAAACATATAGACTTACTGTGTATAATATAGTTACTTTATATACATGCATTACCCACATATCTGGAATAATAATATAATGTATTTAGGACTGTCATATATGGTATATGCATGTGTCTTCCTATGATGTTCTAATAGATTTGTTTTCTTTTTGGATAGGCTGAAAAAAATGCACCTAACTTAAAAAGTACCTATGGCAGTGTTTTACAGCTGATCAAGGTACAAGTAGATGTTAATTCGTGTTTTCATTTGAGTATCAAATTAAGTACTGTCATGAAAATTATAGGTGGAATGCAAGATGCTTGAGGATTAAAGCAGTATCAGAAACAGTATTTTGTCCTAACCTTGTTTTTATGTTCTGCTGAGGATCAAAGCCTGAACTTTTATGTGCTAGGCAATCACTCTACTACGTCACTGAACTGTATCCTTAATCCAGATCATATCCTTTATCTGAGTGTTAGTCAGTTTCCTGTTGCTGGGTAAATGTGTGGCATCTGCTGTTTTGAAGAGTTATTTTGCTCGCAATTTTAGATGGTCAGTCTCCAGTTGGCTGGCTCCAAGGCAGCAGAGCTGCTCACACTGCTGCAGGGAGAAAAATGGGAGCAGCTAGGGGCAAGACTACAGCTGTTTAGATAAAGCTGCAGTGGACTGCCTCTTCAAGCAAGCCCCACCTCCAAATAGCACATGAACTCCTCAGTAGATTCATCTGCTAATGAGTGCAGTGGTCCCGTGATCAGAAACTTTCTGAAAGCCCATGTTGGGACATGTTGAGAATTCAGGGGGATGTTTTAGATCTAAACTGTGACAGTATTATAAAATGTGGTTTCTAGTTTGCTTGTTTTGTCTTTTTGAGACAAGAGTTTCACTATGCAGATGAGGCCTTGAACTCACTTTGTAGTCCAGGCTGGCTTTGAACTCAACAGTGATCCTCTGGCCTTAGTCTCCTGAGTGCTGAAATTACAGGCACGCAGTCATGTCAAGTCACAATGTAGTGTCTTACAGAGACTAGACACGTTTTATTAACCTGTTAATTAACATCTACTTTGTTCCTTAGGTGAATTTTTCCTCTTTGGATATTCATTTACATACTGAAGCACTTCTAAATACAATAAATTACTTTAATAAAATCCTTCCACCCTCCATGGGAACATCAGCCTCAGTGTCTACTGTGGAGACTGAAGACAAAGGAGAAATCATTAAAAAATTAGGTATAGTTTTAAAAAATTCTAATTCAAAAATTTTTTGCCAAGTGGATTGGTAAATTTAGACATGAATTTATTGAGCTACACTGTTGACCCTAGAATTCTGTTGCTAGACTAGGAATGGTGATTCTTTCAGAGACTGAGTACCAATCTGAAAAGACCCATTTATTTATTGCAGTGTGTCAACATTGCAGTTAAACCTGAATATTGAGATTTTCATTTAGAAAAACAACTATACATTAACATCTTTTGTCTTAAAAGAAAAAGAAAATTTGTCTTAATACCTAAACAAGTCATTAAATTCCAGGCTAATTTTAGGAATTTGTGGTCAGGGAAACTGAATACTGTGAAAGAAAAATTTTCTGTTATGTAACTGGTTTTACTTGAAGATGATACAGAAATATTTATTTAGATTAAAATTCATACATTTATTAACATTTATATTAGAATAGTACAACAAAATTTGAGTAATATCATAATATATTTTTCTGTTCTGTCAGAGAACATGTTAAACATGAAGAAACTTGAAATTTGAAATACTGCAAAATCAGAAATTTTCGAGTGTCACATTTGTACTAAAAACATTTGGATTTTGTAGCATTTCAGGTTTTGGACCTTTGTATGCTCAATGTATTACTTCTTAAAATGAATGGACATCTCCTACTTAATCTTTGGATCATAAAAGATTTAGGATTATGCAGCTATAGTTCTTAGTTCCACATGTTCAGTCTTCTCTAGCAACACAGTTTTGTTTTGCCATTTCATTTTTGTTTTCATTAGAAGTTCTGATTCAGTAGGGAGTATATTTGCTTTCATTTGAATTGCAAATCAGATTTTCATTGTCATCATCATGATAAATAATACTATGTGGGGTGATATTTCATTTACTTTGTAAGTCTAGTGTAGTAACTACTACAAATTTTCCCTGATCTTTTACCATATGATTTTTTTTGTAGCTTTCAAGCAATCCATGAATGAAGATATTATTACATTGCAGATTTTTGCAGAATTGTCATGTTTACAGATTTTTATTCAAGAACAGAAACGTAACATTTCTGAAATTAAGATTGAAGGTAATAAAGTTTCATAAAAAATAAATTTAAAACTATTAAATAAAAGTAAAAGCAATTACTGATTCTTTTGTTTCTTTAGGGCTTGATTCTGAGGTGATTATGAGGCCTTCAGTAACTGAAATAAATGCAAAGCTAAGAAATATAATTGTTTTGGATTCAGATACAATGGCTGTATACAAAAAGGTATGTATTTAGGTGAGCAGAAGTGGAATTCAGAAGATGAGTGAGGTTCATATTTCAACTCCCCACAATGAATATCATCATTCGTGCAAACATGTACAACACAAATTGTTTCAGAAAGTAAGAATTTTTTTATGGTTAATTAATGCATCTTTAACTGTGGTTATCCAGTTGGTTGTCACATTTTAGCAATGTGGCTTATTTTATACTTGGTTTTCTTCATTTTACTTTAGGACAGAGGAGGTTGCAGCTTTATTGGTCATTGACTTGGTTTATTTCAGCTACAGGAGGAGAAAAAGACACCAAAAATCCCCACATTTCCTTAAGAATTTCAAATACATTATATCATTACTACCTATTTGCACATTGTAACATATATTTCTTGTAGTTATTACCAAAAAATGTATAAACAAGCTTTATTTGCATTTCTTCTCCACCAGTTGGCTTCGTTTACTGAGCTTTTTAAAAGACCTATGCAAATCTCACATTTTAAAATTGGATCCAAAGCACCAAATATAACCCAAATCTCTGGAATATTTAATAAATATTTGTATTCACATGGATCGTTTTCTATACAGTGATGCATATTTTAAAGTGTTTTTGTCATATTCAGTATTTTAACTTTCAGTGTTTTTTTTAACTGAACAGTAAAAATTACCTATTCATCCAGAGTAAATAATCCTACTGCTGTGGTATATTACTTTAATACATTTTATTTTATGAAGAGTGTATATTTTATTTTTAAAATTAAATTTATTGGTACGTTTTAGATATACACAACGATCACATCCCCTCACCCTAGAGAATTTGTACTTATACATGGTATATCTTGATTCTCTCCTCTTTTTTCCCGTTCCTCTAGTGTACCTTCAACCCCTCTTCCTGTCCCTAACTTACAAAAGCTTTGTTTCCATTTTTTCTTTTCTCTTCCTTCCTTTCCCCTGCCCTGGTTCTTCCCATTTGAACTTTTTTTTTTTTTAACTCTTTCTCATTATGTGTTATACATTTTGGTCCTTATTTACACTTTTGATTTCTCATTTTTTAAATTCATCTTGTTTGTTTGTTTGTTTGTTTTTTGTACAAGGGATCGAACTCGCACTTGCCCGGAAGGCAGAGCCGCTGAGCTAAATCCCCAGCCCATGATTTCTCATTTTTAAAAATGTGCTATTGTTGAAAATTGTTTAAAATTCAGTCAATTCTGATAGTTAATAAATTAGTTGTTAATGGCCTGCTTACTTATCTTTAAACTAGAACAACCCAGCCTCACATGTAGGTGCAGCCTACCTCTGCCACTGGAAATTTTGTCTTGTTTTTAAATGATTCATAGACCTCCAAACTGATGTGTGTCTTGAACTCATCTGGGAAGAATGCTAGAGAACTGGCTAGCTCTTAGAGCTCCATCCTTTTTTCCCTCCAAATACAGTGCCTGGCTCTAGGAGTGCTGCTAGGGAAAAGAGGCTAACCACGTGAAATAGCTTTGTGGTCTATAAATACCCATGTATTTATGGAAGGATTCCAGAACCTAGCACAGTGCCTTGTCAGTAGAAAAGTAATAGGAAAGTGCATGGGTGCTTTAGCTTGGTGTTTAAGACATCTGTACAAAAAGATGAGCTGATACTTGTTGCCCACCTGTCACAAAGTTCTGTCCTTAATAGAGATAAAGACAGTGTAATGATCGATCACATCTTTGCCAACACTGTCATCATCATATGTGCCTTTCACTGCTGCTGCTCATTGCAGACTCTCTTGCTCGTGCTATAATTTGTACCATCATAGTTTTACAACTGTCTTTGAGACCTTTTTTTTGGTGGGATTGGTTTGCGACAGGGTTTGTTTCACTATAATTTAGGCCAGTTTTGAACTCACGATGTAGCCAAGGTTCTCTTGAATTTGTGATGATCTTCTTGCCTCAGCCTATAGCTGTGCATTATCACACCCTGCTTATCTGCCTTTTAATGATACATGGGAAGACATTTATTTTCATTTGTAAGATGCTCTGTTAATGAATTTTTTAAATTTCCTGTAAGAGCGTGACTATTTAAAGGTGAATTGATATACTTCATTAATTTTATCACCATCAGTTATGTAAAATTTTAAGGTTTATTTTACCTTGATGATTTTAGTAATTTTATCTTTTATTTTCTCAAATTAGGTAAAAAGAAAAGTAAATGTTTTAAAGATGGTTTAAAGTGATTTAAGATTTCAGACTTGATAGTTCCTGTGTTATCTTTGTAAGTTTTCAGACTTGATAGTTCCTGTGTTATCTTTGTAAAGTAAAAGGGAATGTATCCTTACAAAGTATTTCTAGGATCAGTACAGAAATAGGTTATTTATCTAAAAAAGGAAGCTGTTAAGGAGACAAAGGACAATTATTTGGAAAAAGACATAACATCACATGGAAAATTCAAGCATTCATACCTGGTGCATGGGTTTTAGGTCAGGCTTAGGTGTTTGTTTTTGTTTTGTTTTGTTTCCTCTTAGTTTTGCTCCTTTTTGTTGTGTGAATCTCTGAACATCTAGTCATATATTCCTTTTCTTTGTTTGTAAAATCAGGATTATAGTATCTCCTAATTAATACTCCTGGGACAAAGTGTTTCAGCGGGAGGCTAGTAAGTACCTTTAAAAATATTCTTTTGGGGCTGGGGATTTAGCTCAGCGGCATAAGCTCCTGCCTTGCAAGCAGGCAGTCATGAGTTTGATCCCTAGTACCGATAAAAAGGAAAAAGACCAAAAAAAAAAATTATTTTATTTTCTTCTTCAAATACTCTGAACCTCAAAATACATTTCAGAAAGCTTGAGATTTTTTTTTTTACAAATTATTTTTACAGACACTTACGAATATAGCTGTTACACAGTTAAGAGAGTTCTTTGAACTGTATGATTAGTGGTTGAAGGATAGATGTTTCGTTTCTGGTTATAAAATAGGTTTTATGGACTAGAAGCTTTTAGAAAATTGGATAGGTAATTCTTGAATAATGAAGCATGAATAGAATGTTACACTGGAAATATTAAGAGAATATTAAGAATTTAGATTAGAAAAACTTGAAGTACTCATTGAGTCAGGAAATCAGCATTTGGACTTTGTCAAAAAAAGAAGCACAAAACTCATTTAGCTGGTAATCTTGATGATATGATGATCAACTGATTTTTATATAAAAAGCAAAGAATCTTACATTTTGTTATTATGGCTTATTTAGCATAAGAGTTCTAAAAAATAAAACAAACCCATGACTCAGGAATAAGGAACAAGAAGTTTTCCATAAGCCATTGTTTGATTTTATTGCTTTATTTTTACTTTAAAAATCATAATGTGTGGTGCATTTAGGAAGTAAATTTTAAACTTTTAATTTCTCAATCTAGAAAATAAAGCCCACAGAACTAAAAGTATCTACTTAAAGGTATTCAGTACTTAGGCTATGTTAGATCCCTAATATAGCCCAGTTTATTACTTACTTCTCAGTAATTTCTTCTTGTGAACACAAGGTTAAAAGTTCAGTTTTCAGCGTGCTAAACTGAAGTCTGCTTCTATCTTTTTGTCTCATTGGCATTTCCCTTCCTGTTTTTCTTGGCTTTGATGCAAATTTGCATGATTTTTCAATGAACAACCTTTTTCAGTAGTTCTCTACTTTCAAGGAACCAGAGAGGGTAAGCTTTTTACTCTGTGTGAGCTTTATACTCATTTGCCATGATACACAGCATCATCCCATGCATGTGTTTAGGTTTCTTGATCTACTGAGCCCATCACTGTTCCACATTGGAGACCTTGGATCTGTTAACTATTGGAGCAGCATCCTCCACTTCACCATGCTATCTGAAAAGTACTGACCTTACTTGGATGTGAAAGGTGAAAATGATTCTAGCTTACCCGATGTTCTGATGACATAATATAGTAATTTAATTTCTGTCATCCTTATAAAAAATTGGCTTGAAAGTGAAGGTTTTAAACAGTCCAGTTTTTAATGCTGTTTAATTCTGGATAATAAATACACAAGTATGTTTAATTTTTTAGTTTTCTGTCTTCATTGTCAGGTAAATACTGGCTTTGTAAGATGAGTTAAGGAGTGCTTTCTTCTCTTCTTCTGGAAACATTATATAAAATTGGAATTATTTTTTCCTTAAATGTTTGTGTAATTCATCAGTGAGGGTACTTGTTTGTGTATTGTTGATGCGGAAGTGCAATTTCATTTTTGCCCCATATAGCAGTTTATTTTTTCATTATCATTTACTGAAGTAGCATTTGTTTAATCATGGTAAGCCCTATTCAGATTAAAATTTCATTTTTTAGGGACAAAGAAAATGAAGCACCTAACAGTTACCACTCTATCACTCAGCGCAAAGGGCTTCATGTGACAGCTTAACTGTGAGAACCAGGCATTTGGGCTCTTCAGTCTACACTCGGCATCATTTTCTGCTGCCTCGCATTTCCATACTACCTGTATCAAACGGGATTTTTTTTTTTTCTGTTTTAAAAATTCTCTTCCAACTTGCTTTTGTCAGTAATATCTCACCTGAATTTAGAACTTTGTGTTTACATATAAATTTTAGAATCATCTTATTAGGTCAACAAAGAAAATTTACTGATGTTTCATCTTTAAAGTATAAAGAATCATTAATGTCATCATATATCTAGTGAATGCTTTTATTTCCTTCATTGTCTCACAGTTTTTTGTTTTTGTTTTTGTGGGGGGTTTTTTTGTTTTTGTTTTTGAGACAAGAGTCTCACTAGTTCAAAACTGGTCTTGCATTCACCATGTAGCCCCGGCTAACCTCAAACTTAGCAGTGATCCACCTACCTTCACCTCCTGAGTGCAGGGATTACAGGCCTGTGCTACCACACCTAACTTTGACAATTTTTAAAAATTTTTTTGGATGAGGACCTACAAGGTGCATTTCCCTGATAACGCTGCTTATTGCAGTGTTTTATTCTATCAGTATTCTTTAATCAATCTCCTGCACATTCTCTTTTGCATACGTTTGTTACTATCGTATTCCTTAGACTTTTTTAAGAGCTTGGATTTTAAATCTTGGATCTTGGATCTTATATCTTGTTTTCTGTAAATTGAGAGTTAAATCTCAGGACACAATGAAATTTAGAGCTGTTTGTGGAGAAGAGCAAATTACTTCTTAACTTAAATAAATTTGTGATGTGGTTATTTCAGTAAGAGTTGCAATATGACAGTATTCTTGCTGAAACATTTCTTTATCAGATTAAATACTTCATCAGTGTATGCTGATTTTTCTTCTCACAGGATCATTCTCTTAAAAAATTACTAGGCTAGACTTGAAGCACAGAATTTCCTAGGCATTACTGCCACATGTCTTCTGACCTATGATTTTCCAAAGAACTTTGTCATTCTGCCTAAATATTTAGATCTGTTTGAAAACTTTGTATGGGTTAGACTGTGGACACATACACATCTGGCCCCGCATCCTGAAAGTATCTGAAGTTTTCTTTTTTTTCCTTTTAGGATAATCTGCTTTGTTAACAAGTATTATAAGACAAACATAAGCCTGACACACTAGATACAAGCCAGTTGGTTGAAGGCTGTGAAGGACTTGGCACTAAATGTATAAGCTTTTAGTTACTCATTTTGTACTGTGGTGTTTTGTTTTCTTTTTACCTGTACCTGGTAGGTCTAGGCCTTAGCTCTCTGCTCTGAACTGTTTTGAGCAAATCTCTATAGTTAGGTGCAGAGAGGGATAGTCCTACTCATCTGATTAGCAGAGAATGTTTCGATTTTTTTCCTAACAGATTTTGGACTATTACAATCAACAAAGGTACAAAACTCCATGGAATGCATAATCAGTAATATAAAACTATTAAAGAGTGGTGAGTGCTTTTAAAATGCTGGTTTGGGAACATTTGGAAAATGTGATGCATAAGGATCATTTTAGGATTATCAAGAAATACCTATTTGCAGAGGAAAGGTTTGAAACTAGTTGTCTTGAATACTTTTTCTCATTGAGACAAAATACTACATGCCTGAAGTGAAGCAGGAAAAGGTTTATGTAGTTTACAGTTTTTGGAGGTGTCAGTCTGTACTCAGCTGGCTCCAGGGCAGAGTGGTGTGGCAGAGGGGCAGCCATTCATGACAGCCGAAGAGACAAGAGCGAAAAGGGCAAAAGAGGGAAACTGCCTCCTTCTCTCCTTTGTGCTGTATGCTGGCTCCCGAGGCCTCCGGGCGGGTGCCTCATTCGCACCACCAATCCCAGCACTAGACACAAACCAGTCACAGACAATTCAGCCACCTCCATGACAGCGTGAGGCTTGAGGGGGCACCCAGACACAAACCATAACAGTACATAATTCAGAGTGAATTATGGATTCAAGCCTTGTGGAAAGAACGGGTAGAAGAAATAGCAGCCCTAAAAGGAATGTTCTTGGCATATTTGGAAGGTTGTAAGGTGCTGGTAATTCTTACATAGTATTCTTTATGTTAGGTATTTTGTATTACTTTGTTTGATAGCTTTTGTGTTTTACTTTTTAAGGTTACCTTTATTGAGCTATAATTTCCTACAGTAAGACTTACACTATTTGTGCAGAGTTCTGAGTTTTGGCACACGTATATAAGCACACATAGTTGGGTAACTTCAAACACCTTCAGACCCTGAAGCAGAAATGGGGAACCCTGACTCTTCCTACCCGTGCTACAGATTACAGGTCCACTGACATCCATCAGAGAA
This sequence comes from Cavia porcellus, assembly GCF_034190915.1. Taxonomy (NCBI): domain Eukaryota; kingdom Metazoa; phylum Chordata; class Mammalia; order Rodentia; family Caviidae; genus Cavia; species Cavia porcellus. The sequence continues at coordinate 67,601,541 of NW_026947484.1, read as the reverse complement.
AAATAATTTTGAAGGGACATTAACAGGAGGCATAATGAGATTTTTTAGACAAAATTTTTAAAGTACACACAGAAAGAGTATTAGCCTTCAAGAGAAAGACACTGCGTCAAGGTGAGTATATTTACACTTGTTCAGGGGCAGAAATTTGAATAAAAGGGGTTAACAGAAAAGGGATTTAACTTGCACATTACAGTCTACAGATCTTTCTGAAGAAGGGTGATGATGACGCATCAGAAGTAACTTTCACAAGTAACAGAAGCATAGCCATCCATAGAGAAAGGCCCATTTTAGAAGTAAAAAGAGATACGTTCTTTACAAGTAAAAAAGGCTTACTTACAGGTAAAAGAATGGCCCAGGCGGACTAGACTTATTGTGCTTTCTTTATAATTTTAATTTTGATTGGTATTCATGTTTACAGCACATAATGATTCCACGTAATGGTAACACTCATCACGGGGAGTTGGTGTATGTATATAACACATCTTTGTTCTTTTTGCTTTTGTTTTTCTCTCCCTTAAACCCTCCCTCCATCTCTTGGTCCCCTTCTCAAAATTTTGCTTCTTATTTTTACCTCGGATTTCTTAGGTAATACTTAAGCTTATGTGTATGATTTACCTCACTTCACATTATCTTCTTATGATACATCCATTTTCTTGTGACTCAAATTTATCCCTCTATATTGCAGAGTATTACTCTATTGTGTATAAAGGCTAAAGCTTTCCATAGATGTACAGGCCATTTCCAAGATTTAACTATTATGAGTTGTTTTAGCTACTGTTACGTGCTGCTCTAAACATGGGTTAAGAATATAATATAGTATCTTTAACTCTTTCAGAAAGATATACTTAGAAGGGGAATAGCTAAATCAAATTAATTTCTAGTTTGCTTTTTTTGAGGAATTTCCATACTGATTTCCACAGTGGTTTTACTAGTTTACATTTCTCTCAACCGTGTGGAAGGGTTCTTTTTTTCTTGCAGCCTCTAGCATTTGTTGTTATTTGATTTCTTGGTCATAGCCATTTTTTCTAGAATAAGATGGCTTTACAGTTCATTTTAAATTGCATTTTCTAATGGCTAGAGGTGATGAACATTTCCATGTTTATTGGCCATTTATACTTTTTCTAAGAAGTATCTATTCACTTCAGTGGTCCCATTTTTTGATGAGAGGGGTCTAATTTTTTGAATTCTTAATGTGTCAGGACATTAGTCCTGTGTCTCAGGAGTATCTTGCAAAACTTTTTTCCCATTCTGTGGGTTGTCTCTTTACTCTGTTGATGTTTCATTTGCTGTGCAGAAGCTTTTTACTTTGATATAATCCCATTTGTTGGATGTTGATGTTTCTTAAGCGATTAGTGTTCTGTTCAAGAAGTTCTTGCTTCTCTTTAACTTCAAGAGTTTTACCTGTTTTTATCTTCCAACAGATTAAAAGTTTCTGCTTTAATATGTAGATATTAGTTGCATTTTGATTTTAATTTAGTACATGTTGAGAGACATGGGCCTGGCTTCAATCTCCTACATGTGGATGGCCAGTTTTCCCAGCAGCATTTGTTAAAGGGGCCATCTGTCCTCCAGGGTAAAGTCTTGGCTCCTCTGTCTAAGGGGCCTGAAATGGCTGAATGTGCCTGGAATTATTTCTGCAACCTTTGTTCTGTTTTGTTGATCCACTTACCTATTTTTGTGCCAGTACCATGCTGTTGTTAATCGCTGTAGTTTTGTAATATAATTTAAAGTCTAGGATTGTAGTTCTTGCTGCTTTGCTCTTGTTTCTCAGGATTGCTCTTGCTATTCTGGGTTTTTTGTTCCCTGTGAATTTTGGTTTTTTTTATATCGTTCTATGAGGACTGTTGTTGGTATTTTTATTGAGATTGAATTAAATCTGTATATCAGTGTTGAAATCATGGCTATTGACAATATTGGTTCTGCCTATCCAGAAACAAAATCTCTTTCCATTTTCTGCTGTCTCCATTTGATGTCCTGTTTTAGAATTCTGTGGTTTTCATTGTAGAGATCTTTCACTTCCTTAGTTAGGTTAATTCCTTTGTATTTATTAATTCTTCTTGATGTTATTGAGGGATGGTATTGTTTTCCTGATTCATTTCCCTAGTGAATTCATTGATTCTTGTCCTGCTACATTACTAAATTTGGTTAATTCTCAAAGTCCTTTGGTGGAAATTTGAGGTCTTTTGTGTAAAGGATCATAACATCTGCAAATGATGGTAACTTAATTTCTTTTTATATTTATCCCTTTTATGTCTTTCTCTTCTTGATGGCTCTGACTAAAGTTTCAAAACACTGTATTGAAGAAGAATGGTGATAGTGAACATCCTTTTTGTGATTTTAGTGGTAAATCTTTCAGTTTTTCCCACTTTAGTTAATTGATATTGGCAATAGTTTGCATAAATGGCTTTTATCAGTGTGACATAAGGGTCTTCTATATCTGTGAAAGTTTTCATTGTGAATCAATTTTTCATGAGTGAACGTTGGGCTTTGTCAGTGCCTTTTTCTGCAGCTGCAGAGCTTGGAATTGTAAGTCATTGTAGATCATCCTTGGTTGGTAATTAAGATGATTTCACAAACTAATAAAGAGCGAGAAGTAGAAAAATGAATAGGAGACCCCTTTGAAGAATCTGAAAAATCTGTTTTTATACTTCAACTTAGAAGAAGCAAATTTTAGTAAATTGTAGATGTTTTTCCAAGTTTTAAATACATTTATATCATGCATATTTCGTACAAAAGTATAAATTCCAAATTTTAAAAATTACATTTTTTGTTCTCCATTTTAAAAAATGGTATATCAAACCTCCTAATTTCTTGAGACTGAAGAGGTTCTGCCACCCTTAACTTGAAAAAATAAATATATAAATTTAGGGAGTAGGTTCTAATAAAACAGGTAAAATCGTTTCCTTATTTGTCCCCCTGTGTACTGGCTTGAATGTTTGGAAGGTTTTCTAAATATGTGTATGTGGCACTGCTTCTCTCTTTATTTTTGTCCTGACAGCATGCTACTTCAAAAATGGATTGTAATAATTGAAATTTTCTCTTATTAGGCTGTTTATATCACTGAAAAAGAGGTTTTCAGCTTCAGAATGATTTCTTACATGGATGCAACTGCTGGTTCTGCGTACACAGACATGAGTGTGGTAGACCTTCAGATTAATTTAACTGTTGGTTGTATCGAAGTAGTTTTTCTCACAAAATTTCTATATTCTATATTGGTAAGTATATAATACTTTAATTCTAACTTAGAAGCCTAATTTATTTATTTATTTCGTAGTGGGGATTGCACTCAAACAACCTTGCGTTTGCCAAGTAGGCACTTAAGCTGCTGAGCTGAAGCCCCACCCCTAGAAGCCTAATTTAAAACTACCACACATAATTGAAATACGCTTTAATCTTAAGCAAAATAAGAAACATGTTTTCTTTTTTCTTATAGTTCTGTGCATATTGGATACTAAAAGCAGTTAAAGTAATCCTTATCTGATTCAATCCTAAGGTTTTTAATTCTTAGTTTTGCTTTCCTATTTTTTCCCCATTTTATCCTTGCTGTCAGCGCTTATTTTTCTCCTGAATATCATTTGTATCTCTATGAAATCATTCTTGTTTTAGACTGCATTCTGTGTTTCGGTGTTCAAACCAGATAATCAAATCTAAGGATGTAATGGACTAAGTAGGTGAAACATGGCAACTTAAAAGCAAAGAGGAAATTCATGTATTTATATGAATAGTTTTGGAGCTGTGGAACGCTCTTGTGTTAATTCAGAATTTTGAGTATTTTTGTTTTGTGATGTTTTAAATTGCAATTTTTCTTTAACCATAAAAATCTTTGTTTAAAAGACAGTGAGGATAAGTAATCTTTGTCTAATTTACTTTTATTAGTCAAAAAATTAGGTCACTAAGATCTCTTGTGATAAACGTCTGCTTAAATATCACTGAAAATAAAATATTACTTTTCCTATGAAGATAAAAATTAAATATAAATCTAGAAAACTTGGAGATTATAAAATTTATTTGAGAGTTCTTGAAATCTTCTAAAAAAAATCTTACCAAAACAGTAGGCTATCAACTGAGGGTTTCTGTGAAAATAAGGTTGTTTAAGCTGTTAGGGCAAATTGAACAAGAAGTGAAATAACCAGTGAAACAACCCACTGTTCTGGGGGCTAGGTTTCTGGTTTATCAATATTTTTGTATTTTTTCATTTTTCCTAGCAGAAAATTAATGTAGATAATTATGTCTTGGATAAAGCTTGGTTTTATCAAGTGCAGTTTTTTTCGTATGGAAGTAAAATTACTAGGAACCTTTGTGTGATACATCATACTCAGAATCTTAGAAGTCTAACAGCAGAACATACTCTTAAAAGCTGTTAAAGAAAAGCACACAGGAAACTCATTAGAATTGCAGCTAAATTCTCAACACAAACCTTAAAAGCCAGAAAGTAAAATTATGTAAATTATATATGTAATAAGACCACTAATGGTAACGTTAAGAATATAATTTTGTGATCTTTATAGGCTTTTATAGATAATTTTCAAGCAGCTAAAGAAGCTTTGGCTGAAGCAACTGTTCAGGCAGCAGAAATGGCTGCTACTGGTGTAAAAGAACTGGCACAAAGGAGTTTAAGATTAGCACTGGACGTTAAGATAAACGCCCCAGTGGTAATCATCCCACAGTCGCCAGATTCAACAAATATTTTTGTAGCTGATTTTGGATTAATTACAATGACCAATAAATTCATTATGGTGACAGAGAGCCAGAGCAATCCTCCACCTGTTATTGACCTCATAACAATCAAGCTGAGTGAAATGAGACTTTACAGGTAAGCCTTTCTATGTGTTAGTATGCGGTCTTTTTTCTTAGTTTTTAATATTGAAAGCTTCAATATCTTGAGTATTTTATTCTATAGAACAGTTTTATTATATAGAGTTTTATTATAATTATACTTGGTTTTGTGATTGTCCCTCCCAAACGCATTTTTTTTAGCAAAATTACTTGTAACTTTACTCTTTAAAAACCAGCAAATATTTAGAAATTGCTTCATAAGTAATTAAGGAAACTAAACTTTATTACTGAAGAAGTGCATTTGTGCTTTTTTAAAATATATTTATACACTTTTTGGGTAGTTATAAATTTTAAGTGTAGAAGGAATGGATTGTAGCTTGTTTATTCACTTTGTAAACACAGTAACACCCAAACTAATCAATCAGCTCTATGTTTAAGGAACTGATACTTTAAGCAAATAAACAGTGGAGTATGATCTTAATAATCTTTTGACAAAGGATTAGGAAGTCAGTGAACAAAGAAGTATCCCAATAGTTCCAGGGCATTTATATAGTGTGTTCAGTGTTTCAGTGCTGTTTCTAGTTACCTGTTTTTTCCCATCTTGGATTCATCATTTTTTATTGTTCTAACTTAACCAATGTCTTTCTTCCTGTCAATTTCTTTTGTTTTATTTTATTTATCTCTTCATTTTTTTCTTTCCCTAAGTTTTGCTTCTCTTTGGCCTCTGGCTGAGCTCTTTCTTGTCCCTGTCCTTCATTTTATCAAGTGAATATTTTTGAAGCAGTTTTGAGAAATAGTTCACATACAGTAAATTATTTGTCTTTAAAGTATGTCATTTGCTAGGGTATATTGGTTTATGAGTAGTTGTATTATATCTTCGGTAACTATTAAGTTAGAGTTCACCAGTAAAGCTATCTGAGGCTGAAGTTTTTTTATGGGAAGTTTTTAAACTACAGTTTCCCTTTTTGTAACAACTTTCAAATTTTTGACTGATTTGTGATATTTTTCAATGACTTCGTTTATTTAGGTTGTAGAACTTAATGGCATAAAATTGTTCATACTGTCCCTTCTTAGTCATTTTTAACTGTAAGGTTCTCTCCTCTTCTACTTATTACCAATATCAGTTGCTTATGCCTTTTAACCGATACGCCTGGTTAGAATTTACTGGTCTTAAGTAACCTGCTTATAATTTTACTGTTTTCTCTATTTTCTGGTTTTTCTTTCATTAATTTCATATTTATTACTTTAGGTTTAGGTTGCTAAGTTTCTTTAGATGGTGACTCATTATTAATTTGAAATATTTATTTTCTGATATAAGCTACAGTGCTATAAATTTTCCTTGTAATTGCCTTTTCTCTGACATTTGAACATTAGCTGACTTGGTCTTCTTGGACTCTCAGCACTATTTTCTTGCGTCAGGGAGTTTCCTGACCTTCTGGATTCCTCTTCCATGTGCTAATGTCTGTAAATTATCTCAAAACAGTAGTAAATTGAAGCATTCGGAGGCACACTTTTTTTTTTTTTAACTAAGCACCGAATGTGTCTCAGGACTGTGGTAGGAACAAGTATGATAGTGTGCTATCTTTATAAGCAATTAATAAGTAGTACCTACTTCATTAAGTTGTTATAGTGTGTGCTATTTAATGAGCTATTGTGTGAAAACATAGATCATTGGATTTTAGAAAGGTATGAAAAAATAGGTCAAAAGAAGACAAAACTGTGGGTTAGGAGAATAGTTTGGTAACTATTGTAGTAATTCATTCAAGAATTACAGATGAGTTAGTCTGAGGTAGAGGAATGAGGTAATGGTAGTTTAACAATTACAAGAAATTTTAAAATTACAGTCAATAGCAACTGGTTATTGAATGTGGAAATTAAGAGAGAGGAGAAATCAGAATTCATCCAAGGCCACAAGTATAGAAAACACAGTAACTGATGATAGTTCAGTTCCTTCACATAAGACAACAATTTAGAAAAATGATATGGGATCTTAGTGATCTCACTGAGGGGAAGGTAGTTTGGAATGTAGTTCTTAGACTTTCATACGGAGAGATCTAGAATGTAATTCAACATATTTTCTGAATATTAAGAAAGTGATCTTGCTTAGATTTCTAAATTTGAGAGACTTGTAATACTTAGTTTTTAAACCATTGGAATGGAAAAATCACAGAGATTGTAGAGTGGGATGTGTGGAGAGGAGTGTTGAGTAACACCAGTATTTAAGGGAAAGGACCTTTAAAAGAGACTAAGAAAGAGCAAGCAGAAACCAGAATGTATTCCAGGTAGCGTTGAGGGTCTTGTGCTTGTTAACCGTGAGTTAACTGTATTTGATTATATTTTAATGCTATGATTCATAATTTGCATTGAAAATTCAACAGCTAGTTGGAATCAAGTAAGGCTAAATTTTTGACAAGCAGGCGTGACCAGGGAAAAGGAAAAGCTTTTAAATATTGAGAATCATATTGATGTATAATGGAGATGAAAGAAATTAAAAGGCAGGAGGCTATTGGTAGCATAAAAGAATATAGTGAGGCCTTTATATACTGGAGATACAATAATCTCACTCTTAAAAATAAGCACTAACCAGTTAAATGTGGTAAACCTAGGTGTTACTATTCTTAAAGGAAATGAAGACAATATTTTTGTTTTACCTCGAGATAGAGTATTGGAGAAAAATTGACCTGTTTTCAGAACTTCTTAGCCAGATTTTAGTTGATATAAGAAATGAACAATATATTTAATAAAGGCATTGGAAAATGTAGAATGATTTTTAAATTGAGTTATTTCAGAAATGATGAGATTGAGGTGAGAGACTTCTGCTTTAATAATAGGCTATAAATATACAGCAGTAACTTTTTAAAGCTGTAAGCATTAGATAACCTTGGAAGTTCCAACTTTGTAAAAAGTCCAAATTTACTAAAATTACAGTATTTGTGTATCTTCTTTAATCACATCTTGACTTACAAAAATATATGTAAATTAGATGAAAGTTTGTATTAAAAGCAAACTACTTTGATAAAAGAAGTACAATAGTGAAGACTAATCTTTAGAGATTGTCATTTGAAGGTACAAAAGAAGGCTTTTATGGTTCCATAGTCCTAGAAGGTGTCTGTGACCTACTGCTCTTGTCTTTACCACTGGGCGTCAGTCTTGTCTAAGTGCTTGGAAGGTCCACACAAGGTCCACTTAATGTGAAATTGTTCATAACCAGCTATTATTTGAATCCATGGGAATAGAAAACTTTAAGGTACAGTTCTGTTTTCTGTGAAGGGAATATATGTACTACATCTTTAAATGAGCAATTTAAAAATTTTTATAGTAAAGTGTTACATAATTTTTTTAACTGACTAGTGATAATTCTTAATTTTCTAATCAATTTTTATATTTTTGGCATTTTTTATCGTATTTTAAAATCCTGTTTTTAAAAGTTAAACATTGCAGCTTAGAGAAAATCAACTTGGTTTCTAGTAGGATGGACCTTTTTTCATTTTGATATGCAGAAACCTGGTAAAGTTGATACACACACACAATCATTGATTTCTATTGTGCTATATAAAATGATAAATTGATCTTTTTTCTTATCTGAATGTGTATAGAACCACCCGTAACAACTTTATTTCTCCTTACAGGTCTCAGTTTATTAATGAGGAGTACCAAGAAGTACTGGATCTACTACTGCCATTAAATCTTGAAGTGGTTGTTGAGCGAAATCTATCCTGGGATTGGTACCAGGAAGTTCCTTGTTTTAATGTAAATGCTCAGTTAAAACCCATGGAGGTAACTTGATAGCTGCTTATTGGTTTCTGTCTTGTTCTTGTAACACACTACTTTGGAACATTAAAAATTTGGGGTGAATAGTCCAGGTATTATCAGCTTGGTCATAATTGAAACAGCATCTTATTAACAGACATGTTAAGTTACCAGACATGAAAGCTTTCATATTTAATTGTAAAACTCAGGCTTGGATTCATTTAGTGTTCTCCATTCTTTGGTGACTCAGGCCTGTGGGATGGTTGGGGGTCTGCCCCCAGCCTATCCTGACAGGAAGGAGCCACAGGGAGCAGTCTAGGGTCCTTCCAGCTTCTTCTAGTACTGCTGACAGGAGTGAAGGGTGGTGATTAGTCTGTGTCGGAGAGACATACAGTACTATTTAGACACATGTACTAACTGGGTTTGTGCAGAAGTTTTAATAGGATTTATGTATATGAATATTTTCACAGTGGCTGTTACATAATAGTCACAAACTAAATGTCATGAATAAAAGCATGGATGAAAGTCAAAAAAATAAGCAGTGTGAATAAGATACGCATTCTCTTCATCTTAAAAACTAGATTAGTGAAAAACTAGCATATCATCTTTGAAATTCAGTTGAAGGTATCCTGGTACCAATATTAGTGTTACATTTTTTGAGAATAAAATTATTCCTTTGGGTTATAACAATGAGAATAGTTTTCACAAACCTAGCAGAAATAATTTTAAAAAGTGTCCTGATTAAGTGTACATCAGTAAATTGTTTTTTATAGTTACCATTGTATTATATCATTGTTTTCCAGAGAAACAGAAACAACACCGAGGGTATGTGTGTGAGTGGTAGGGTTTTATTTTAAGAAGTTGGTGCCTATGATTGTGGAGGCGGGCAAGTTCAAAGTGGCAAGGTGGGCCAGTAGAATATCGTAAAGGAAAGGGTTGACCTTGCAGTAATCTGAGGGTACTCTGTCAGGAGAATTCTTGCTTGAAGTAGTTTGCTCTTTTTTTCCAGTGAATGTCTTCAACTCCCTGATTGAGGCTCACCCACATTGTGGTAATGTGATTCACTAAGAAGTCTAATCACTTAAATGTTTCTCTTTCCTAATGACATATCTTCATAGAGACACTTAGGATGATGTTTGACAAAATAGCTATTGTGACCAAGCCAAGCTGAAACATACAATAGAAGAGCCATGTGTGGTGGTGCACACCGGTAATCCTAGCACTCAGGAGGCTGAGGCAGGAGGATCTTTGCAAGTTTGAGACCAACCTGGGCTTCAAAATGAACTCAAAGCTAGCCTGAACTGCATAGCAAGATCTTGTTTTAAGAAGAAAAATTAAAAAATGAAAATAAAAAACACAAGTTTTGAAGTTAGTTAGCTCTTTGAGTTCTTCTAAGTGCATATGAACTAAAATTTTTTGTTCTTGTTTTTATACCAGATAATGAACTCATGACCTCATGCTTGCAAAAGGCAGGTGCTTATGCCACTGAGCTAAATCCCTGGCTGAAGTGAAATTTTGTAATTTAGCTCCAGCTTTTTTTTTGAGACAAGGTTTCACTATGCAGTTCGGACTGCCTTTAAACTCACTGTGTAGCTCAAGCTGGTTTCAAACTTACAACAATCCTCCTGCCTCAGCCTCCGTAGTGTTGTGATTACAGGTGTGCGCCACCATATCTGGTTGCTTCAGCTTTTAAACCCAGGATCATAGTCTGTATACCTAGCACATAGTCTGTGGCTCAAATAAAAATGATCACGTAATACATACATTAAATGTTTTTCATTATCCAAATGGGATATATTGTTTTGATTATTCATAAGACGTATGTACTGACCAGAAATGTGAGGTAGCTTGATGGCTGCAGTTTAAAATTCATTTCAAATGTTAACATTTTTGATTTGATGCATTCATAACTACTAGTGTCATCGATTTAGGTGTCTAATTTATTTCTTATTTCATAAACTACTAAAGATCACATCGTCGTTTGGAAAATGGTATTTCTTCAGTGCTTTTAAAAGTTGATTTTGTAGATGGCCGAAGTAAACAGTCATGTTTTTAGATTTTAAGTACAGCAGATAGAAATGTTAAGAACCAAATCCACTGTGCGTATGTTTCTTTTCTGAAATCCTGTTTTTTAACAGTTCATCCTTAGTCAAGAAGATTTAACAACTATTTTTAAAACTTTGTATGGAAATCTGTGGTACGAACCAGGTGTTAGTGCCTCACCTGCCATAACTAAAGACCAAAGCAGCGGTGCCAGTGTGGTCACTAACGCGTCACCCCAGTCAGCAGGTATGTTTCTAACGCTAAATTAGTTTCACGTTCTGTTTTTTTGCTCCTCTTTCTCCAGGTTGCGCCCTCCCCTTTTTCTTCTCCTACCCTTCTCTCTTCTCATCCTCTTTTTTTGTCTCTTCTGCCCTCTGTCTTCCTTCCCCATCTTTGTTTTGTTCCTTCCTTTCTCTATTTTGGTAAAATAGAGTTCACAAGTCTCTTCCTAATCAGCTAACCCCACTTAAGCATTTCTGGATTACCTATGTTATTAGGCATTCCATTGATTTAATTTTATTTTCCTTTGAGTCAGAACTCTTTTTTTTAAATTTTTTTTTATTTAAGAGGAAAAAGAGAAAAACACAAAACAAAACAAAGCAGTGTAAGGTTACATATAATACAGAACTACAAAAAAAAAGATAACAGTAAGAAATCACCTGTTAATAGATTACATATTATCATCTTGGAAATAGTTGCTCAAATCACAGTATCAAAGAATACAAAGTAGACATTCAAACAGGGAGACTACAAACAGCTGTGTTCAATGATCCAAAAACATTAATATAGTCAGCTATTCAACACCCCTATACACACTTGCTGTTATATCCGTTAGAGTTCTTTTTTTTTTCCCTTCCTCTTTTTTTACAACAAAATTTACACATTTTAGATTTTATTACTCCTTAGTTCTTGTTACTTTTTTTGGGGGGGGGAATAAAGTCAAATATGGCAGAACAAAGCTGTCAGTCAAAACCAAGGATAGACTTAGCACATGATGTAGAACAGAGTACACGGTTATTAACAATAGTTATCAACGTTGTCTCTTGTTTCCTTAAAAAGATTTGTCTATCTCATTAGATATTATAAAGTTGGACAAAACAGTAGAGAACAAGACCAATAAAACTTAGACATTGTAAACATTACAGGACTTCCAAAGGAGACAATAGTCAAACCTGAATGGGCATCTTAGTGAATCTTATTGCCTTCAAAGTAGTTGCCTATACCCTCAGACTTGATACTATCCCACAGAATGGAACAGAGTCTAATCAATCAAAACAAGATCGTGGGAGTATTACAGGACTTCAAAACAGGTTAATAGGAAATCGAAAAGAGTTACTATTATATATCCTAATTTTTTTAATTTTTCCCTTAATTAAAATAAACATAAGAAATAACTAATTTTTTTAAAGAATAATAGTTACCATAGTGTCTGTCTTTTTCCTTGAGATATTTGGATAAAACTTCATATACTATAGCTTCAAATATTTCCATATCAAGAAGCCCAGAATAAAGCCTTTCTAATTAATAAGTGAAAATTTTATAAGGCTTCAAGGCCACATAATGGGGAATCATGATTGCCACATATTTTCATATACTTGAATCATTACTTACATTAGGGAAACTTCGGTATTCATACATGCGAGATTGATTTATTTCACTTATGAGTATGGTCTCAAGCTGCGCCCATTTATTGATAAATATCTCAATGTAATCCTTCTTTATAGCTGAATAATACTCCATTGTATAGAAATACCACAACTTTTTTATCCATTCCTCAGTTGATGGACACTTGGGTTGTTTCCAAGATCTGGCGATTACAAATTGTGCTGCTATAAACATAGGTGCACATATATCACTGTGGTATGATGCTTTCATTTCTTCTGGGAATATGCCTAGAAGTGGAATAGCTGGAATAAATGGGATTTCCAGTCCCAACTTTTTGAGAAACCTCCAGACAGACCTCCACAAAGGCTGTACCAGTCTACACTCCCACCAACAGTGCAGGAGAGTTCCTTTTTCCCCACAGCCTCTCCAGCATTTGTTGTTGTTGGTTTTCTTGATCCTAGCCATTATTTCAGGAGTGAGATGGTATCTCAGTGTGGTTTTAATTTGCATTTCTCTGATGACCAATGATGATGAGCATGTTTTCATATATTTATTTGCCATTTGCATTTCTTCATGTAAGAATTGCGTATTCATCTCAGATGCCCATTTTTGGATTGGATCTTTGAATTTTGGAGGTCTGAGTTTTTTTAATTCTTTATATGTTTTAGACAAGAGTCCCTTGTCTGAGAGAGAGTTCACTAAAATCTTTTCCCAGTTTGTGGGTTTTCTTTTCACTATGCTGGAGATTTCTTTTGACATGCAGAAACTTTTTAATAAGAAGTGGTCCCAGTTATTGATTCTGGGAAGTATTTCCCGTGCGGTTTGAGTCCTGTTCATGAATTCTCTACCTACTCCTATGTCTCCAAGGTTTCTACCCACTTTGTCTTCCAGTAGATTTAGTGTTTCTGTTTTAATATTGAGATCTTTGACCCATTTAGATTTTAATTTAGTACATGGTGATAGACATGGGTCTAGCTTTAGTTTTTGGCAAATGGAGAGCCAGTTTTTCCAGCACCATTTATTAAAGAGACTGTCGTTCTTCCAGTGAACCTGCTTGGCTCCTTTATCAAAGATAAGGTGGTTGAGTGTGTTTGTAGTTGTGGTTGTATCTTCTAATCTATTCCATTGATCTTCGCCTCTGTTTTGATTCCAATACCATGTTGATTTTACTACTGTTGCTTTGTAGTATAATTTCAAGTCAGGGATTGTGATGCCTCCTGCTTTGCCTTTGCTGCTTAGAATTGCCTTTGCGATTCTAGGTCTCTTCTGGTTCCAGATGAAATTTAGGAGTGATTTCTCTAGATCTATAAGGTATGTTGATGGTATTTCTATTGGGATTGCATTGAATCTGTATAAGAATTTTGGGAGAATGGCCATCTTCACAATGTTTGTTCTTCCTATCCATGAGCAAGGGATGTCTTTCCATTTTCTGAGATCATCTTCAATTTCCTTTTTCAGTGTATTATAGTTTTCACTGTATAAGTCTTTCACTTCTTTCGTAAGAGTAATTCCTAAATATTTCATTTTTTTGCTTGCTAATGTGAATAATCCAGTTTCTCTTATTTCCCTCTCTGTGATTTTGTTGTTTGAGTATAGGAATGCTATTGATTTCTGAGTATTGATTTTGTATCCAGCCACATTACTGAATTTATTTATTGTATCTAAAGTCTTTCAATGGAGCTTAGGGGGTCTTCTATGTAGAGTATCATGTCGTCTGCAAACAATGACATCTTGACTTCTTCTTTTCCTATCTTTACCCCTTTTATTTCTCTTTCTTGCCTAATTGCTCTGGCTAGTACTTCCAGTACTATATTAAATAGGAGTGGTGATAAAGGACATCCTTGTCTTGTGCCTGATTTTAAAGTAAAGGCTTTCAATTTTTGGCCATTTAGTATGATGCTGGCTGTTGGTTTGTCATAAATGGCCTTTATTATATTGAGGTAAAGACCATCTATTCCAATTTTCTGTAGAGTTTTTATCATGAATAAATGTTGAACCTTATCGAAGGCTTTTTCTGCATCTATAGAAATGATCATGTGATTCTTATTTTTGGCTTTATTGATATGGTGGATTACATTTATTGATTTGCGTATGTTGAACCATCCTTGCATTCCTAGGATGAATCCCACTTGGTCATGGTGTATAATCTTCTTGATGATTTGCTGGATCCTATTTGCCAATATTTTATTGAGGATTTTTGCATCTGTGTTTATTAGGGAGATCGGTCTATAGTTCTCTTTTTTAATTGGGTCTTTCTCAGGTTTTGGTACTAGAGTAATATTTGCTTCCAGGAATGACTTAGGAAGGATTGCTTCCCTTTCAATTTCATTGAATAGTTTGAGGAGTGTCGGCATTAGGTCTTCTTTGTATTTCTTGTAGAATTCTGCAGTGAATCCATCTGGGCCTGGGCTCTTCTTGGTGGGTAAGGACTTAATTACATTTTCAATTTCATTAACAGAGATTGGGTTATTCAACAGTTTTACATCCTCTTGATCTAGCTTTGGCACTTCATATGCTTCTAAGAATCTGTCTATGTCTTCTGTGTTACCAAACTTTTGAGAGTAGAGGTTTTCGAAATAGGTGTTGATGATCTTCTGTATTTCTATTGGGTCTGTAGTGATTTCTCCTTTTTCATTTCTTATTGCATGAATTTGAGCTTTTTCTTCCCTTTTTTTAATAAGGTTGGCTAGGGGCTTATCGATTTTATTTATTCTTTCAAAGAACCAACTCTTTGATTTGTTGATTCTTTGGATTGTTTTCTTAGTCTCTATTGCATTGATTTCTGCTCTGATTTTTATAATTTCCTCTCTACTTTCGGCTTTGGGCTTGACTTGCTCTTCTTTTTCTAGCTGTTTGAGGTGTAGCATCAAGTTATTTATCTGTATTCGTTCTGTTTTCCTGATGTGGGAACTCAGTGCAATAAATTTTCCTCTCAGGATGGCTTTCATTGCATCCCACAGGTTCCGGTAAGTTGTATCTGTATTTTCATTTTCTTTTAGGTATTGTTTGATTTCTTCTTTAATTTCTTCTGTGACCCACTGATTACTCAAGAGTGTGTTATTCAGTTTCCATGTGTTTGTGGGATTTTTGCAGTATCTTTTATCATTAATTTCTAATTTCAGAGCGCTATGATCCGATAACATGCAAGGGATGGTTTCAGCTCTTTTGTACTTGTTTAAATATGTTCTGCGAGCTAATATATGGTCTATTTTAGAAAATGATCCATGTACTGCTGAGAAGAATGTGTATTCTGATGTTGTTGGGTGGAACATCCTGTATATGTCTATCAAACCCATTTGTTCACAGGCATGATTCAGTTCTGTTATTTCTTTGCTCATTTTCTGTCTGGTTGATCTGTCCCTTGGTGTCAATGGCGTATTAAGGTCTCCTGTTACAATTGTGTTACTGATAATTTGAGTTTTCATTTCTGTTAATAATTGTTTTATATAACTTGGTGCTCTGGAGTTTGGTGCGTATATATTTAAGATAGTTATCTCTTCCTCTTGGAGTTTTCCCCTTACGAGTATGTAGTGACCTTCTTTGTCCTTTATGGTCATTGTTGGTTTAAAGTTCACGTCTGCAAACAGAATGGCTACTCCTGCCTTTTTTTGGATTCCTGCTGCATGAAGAATTGTTTTCCATCCTTTGACTTTCAGTGTGTGAGTATCCTTCTGGGTTAGATGGGTTTCCTGTAAACAGCATATGGTTGGATTTTGTTTCTTGATCCATTCTGCTAGTCTGTTTCTTTTGATTGGTGCATTGAGACCATTTACATTAATGGTTATTACTGTTAAATGCTGGTTAATTGTAGGAATGTTATCTCTCTGCTGTTGCATCTTTATCTTTCTGTTCTGTTTAATTATTTGCTTTGCTTAGTGGTTTTTTCCTTTGTGTATCTAAACTGTCTTTCAATATTTTTTGCAGGGTCGGTTTGGTGTTCATGAAGTTCTTCAGCTGTTCTTTGTCATGGAAGTATCGTATTGCACCATCTATTTTGAATGATAGTTTTACAGGATATATCAGTCTTGGTTGGAAATCATTTTGCTTTAGGATCTGGAATATTTCACTCCATGCTCTTCTTGACTTTATCGTTTGTGCTGAGAAGTCTGCTGTGATTCTGATAGGTTTTCCTTTATAAGTGATCTGTCTTTTCTCTCTGACAGCTTTTAATAATCTATTCTTATGTTGGATTTCTGGGATGGTGATTATTATATGTCTGGGTGTAGTTTTATTTTGGTTATGAGTGTTTGGAGTTCTATATGCTTCACTGATCTTGATGTCAGTTTCTGATCTCATGCTTGGGAAATTTTCAGCTATTACTTCTCTAAATATCCTCTTGACATCCTTTATGTTGTCTCCCTCTCTTTCATTAATCCCTATCATTCTTATGTTATTCTTCTTTGCATCGTCTTGGAGTTGTTGAATTGTTGTTTCCTGATTCCTTGTTATTTTCAAAAGATCTTTCCTTTCCTGTTCACTAGCTGCAATCATGTCTTCAAGGTCTGAAATTCTATCTTCACTTTCATTAAGGCGGTTTTTACAACTTTCAGTGGAGTTTTTTATATCCTGTATATCTCTGTGCATCTGCATTATGTATTCTGTTTGTTTCTTATATTGCTCGTCTAGGGATTCTATCTTTTTGTTTAGTTCCTCCAATTTTTTATCTGTGTTTTCTTTAGATATATTTAGAATCTCTTTCATTTCTTTTATCATTTCTTCTTTTATCTGGGAGATTATTTCGAGTTTGAATTTCTTTAAAGCTTCCTGGAGTTGTTTGTCAACTTCAGTAGCTATTATGTCCGATATATATGAGGTGGATGGGATATATTTTCTTCTATATACATTGCTCCTAGGGTTTCCTGAGATGGGCTGGAGGTTTGAGGTTGTAATTTGGTCTTTCGTTTTGTCATTTTCTATATTTCTGTGTTTCAAGTGTTGTTTGAAAGCTTCCTCAGGATCTGTTGAAAATCCCCTTCTATGTTTGGAGCTACTGAGACTCTGACACCGCACTACCCCAAGCCATTGGGCCTACAGAACCAGTGGCCCTCCTCTGCCTGCTCAGAACTCCGCAGTTCCAGACAAGCTGGGCCTCAGGGACACTGTGCGCCCACCTGCCCTTTGGAAGATCCACAGCTCTTCAATCGCAGCCGGGTTAGGGTGCTCACCACAGGCCGCAGTGCCTCAGGAGCCTGTGATCCCTCCCTGCTTGCAGAGATATCCACAGTCCTCTAGGCAATGGAAGGGACTTCTGCAGGCACTCCAGATCCGCCCAGCTCCTCCTCTGCAGGCAGATGGCTAGGCGCGGCTGGGCTCAGGGGTTAGTGTAGGCCCACCCATCCATCAGGAGCTCAGCAGACTTCCAAGTGTAGCGGGAGGGATGGGGAGGCGGCTGTAGTGGCCTCTAACCCACTGCTCCACTTCACTGCACCCAGAAGCCTGGGGGGTCCGGAACAGTCTGAGATTTGGGCAGACTGTGCTGGGCACTCACCACAGGCTGAGGTGCCTCAGGAACCTGCGATCCCTCCCTGCTTGCAGAAGTATTCAGTCCTTCAGACAAAGGAACGGGCTTCTGCAGGTACTCTGGATCCGCCCAGCTCCTCCTCTCTGAGTCAGAACTCTTAGTCCTATTGTAACAAAACATCCTTTCTGTTGGTTCCTCTTTTCTTGTTTGCTCTAGGTTAGTTTTTCCTTTTCTCCTCCTTGTTCCTTATCCTAATACAAGATATATCCCAAAGTGAGTATTTTATATTGACCTATATAAAAGATTGATATAAAACTATCAGAATATTAGAAGTCTAAAGAGAGAATGATCGTTTTAGACAAGAGGTTTAACATGTTGCGGATATAGATGGATGGAAAGCAGTAGAAGGAATCAAAATTTACAGAGGCTTTTTCCAATTTTGGTCCTCGATGCTATGTGGCATGTTGGCTGGGTTTTTAGTTCATCACCAGCACATGGAGAAGTGGGATAGTTAGAGATGCTAGGATGATTTTGAGGCATAAGAGTAGCAATACTCTCTAACTGGTATTTGAAAGGAATTCTCAGCTCTACCTACCTAAAGTAAAACCTAATCCATAATGCCCACCTTTGCAAAGGCCCAAGGTGTGACACAGGTTGACCGTTCAGAGAACTGTAATGTGGAAATAACCCTTCATTCATAGCATTACAAAAATCCTGTCTTTGCTAGACAGATAATCCACTCTCTTTTTATTTTTAAATATAAATGGTCAGGTATGAAGAAAATCATGAGCACACAGCATGAAACAAAGAGAAACACATCATTTTTTCTGAATGAGGTGGAAATAATTGAACAAACAAACAAACAAAAAAGACAAAACTCACTGCTGCTTTAGGAGGATTAGGTAATGCAAGAAACAGGAGTACCAAGTAGCCCCACAAAGAAACGGTTCTTAAAATCAAAGGTATAATTGCTAAATCTTGAAATAAGAACAGTTGCTACAGGGTTTGAGTATATTTAGTTGCAGCACATGGTTGAATTAAAACTCCATTGGATGGAGGGGGGAAAAAAAGAGGAACAAAACAGTGAGGTAAATGGGTGATGTTTAGTTCAGAAGGCCTAAATCTAGAAAAATAGTATTACAGGAGAAAAGAATTGAGAAAATGGAATAGAAAAAAAATTAAAAATGGTAATAAAGTTAAACTGTCCAGACCTAACTATTGAGATCGTCTCATGGTTGTAAAGAAACTTGAGTTCCAAGCAGACTGAGTAAGTGAAGATTCCCACCCTGCTTAAACACTTTAGAACTTTAGAATTCAAAATTCAAGATTTTTAGTGTTTTACAAAAACAGAAACAGGCTGCCTGTTTGGGTGTGGGGGAAAATGTGAGTGGATGACTTTTTTCTTGTGTGTTTTTTTTACTTTATCAACAAAACTAGGTGAGATTGACCCCCTAAAAAGAAAGTGGAGCCATATTTGAAAATTCTAAGAAGCGTAACTTTGAATGTAGTATAGGTTTCTATACGTGGCTTAGACCATCATCAAAAATGTGAAAACAAAATGATTCTAGCTTATTAGTGATTCAAAATTTTGTCAAACTCCTTCATACTTCTAAGAAAGTTTAAAATGTATTCTAGTAAGATAATCAAGGAATCCAGAAAAAAAAAAAAAGGAGTAAATGACAAAGATCTTAACAAGGGATGCATCCAAAATGATCTGTGTGACTAAGGTAGAAGGTAATTTAGAGTGATCTCAGGATACTTTGGATAGGGAAGCTACTGAAATAATCGTATGAAAAATAGCTTAGTTCCACCTAAAATGTGTAATGATGAATTATCTACATTACATAGAGAGAGAGGAAGACATATTTTCTGTTCTTAGCTCCTTAAACAGTGATGTAGAGCTAAAGCACATTTTGCATGGGTTTTATGCCATTGTTAGTGAGGCTGGTAATCTTTTCATTATTTATAGTGAAATTACAGCAGCAGAGGCAGCATTAAAATAAATTGTGAACCAATTTATTGAGAAGTATTATGTAGTGAACCCATGAGCAGAGGAACACCCTTGCTACAATCTGTTGAAAGTCAGGGAAAGACAGGGTAGATAAGAAAATAAATTTATTATTAACAGTCCCAATATGAAAGTAAAGACATAACTGGTTAGAGCTGGAGAGAGGAAAATGGGACAGGCGGGAGAATTGGGCAAGGCTTACATAGTGAGGGTGACAGGTAGAATGAATGGAAGGAGCAGGGGTGAGCATCCATTTAGTCATTTTCTTAAGGAACTTCTTACATGGACATCAGAGTAGAGGGAATAAAGTGACGAGCCCACCTGGACCTGCCGTCTGGTTTCAGCAATATCATCATTGGCTGCTTTTGTTATTCCTTGTACTCTTCTTTCTCTTCCCTACCGTACACATTGATTGCTGCTTTGTATAAGAAATAATGGCTTTATGTTTTAAATATAGTCATAATATTATTATCCCTAAAAAGCCACAAAAATTTACACTTAGGATTTATATTTCTTCTGGTTGTCGTACAACTTTCTCTTTACAGCTATATTCAGTTTAACAGTCCTAAATTTGTATATACCAAATACCAGAGCTTCCAAACAAATGCAGCAAAAATTGACATAATTAAATAGTGAAGCCTCATAAGACTCCTAATTGGGGATTTTAACCATACCACTCTTAATATTTGATAGGCTATGGAGAAAAAGAATCAGAAAGAATGTAGAACGTTTGAACATGATAATCAGATTTGATCTAATATTAATGTAATACTATAGTCAATAATTGCAGAATTTTTTAAAATTATGAAATAGAGGGCTGGGGATTTAGTTCAGCAGCTCAAAGCATTTGCCCGAGTTCGATCCTTAGTACCAGAAGGAAGGAAGGAAGGAAGGAAGGGAGAAAGGGAGGGAGGATGGGAGTTTGGTGAATGAAATTTGTCGCTATAAAGAATGTTAGGGAAGAAGAAAAGCCTAACATCAAAGTCAAATATTCTACCTCAAGTGAGAAAAACGCATTAAATCAAAGTAAACAAGACAGCAATAAAAATAAGAACAGAAACTGACCAAAGAGAAACAGATGAACTGTAATATTAGCAGTTACGGCTGGGCAAGGTGGTGCAGGCCTGTAAACCCCACTGAGTAAGCTAAGGCAAGAAGATCACAGATTCAAGACTAGCCAGGGTAAGTTCAGAGCCAGCCTGATGTATACAAACAACATGCTGGGAAAATTACAAAACAAACTCCTACCAAGATTGACAGAACACAGATTCACAGGATTGGTTTTAAAATAGATTACTAATGACCATTACTCATGAGTGAGTATTATGAGTAATGATTTGTCAGCTTTCTGTCCGTAAGACACAGCATAATGACAAGCTCAGTTCATAAACTCGATTCTGCCCACAGTTCTGGTTGCAAACAAGTTAGATGAGAACTGAATCAAATTCAACAATTAGATTTAGTGTTGACTTTATGGGGAGATTTTATGAGATTCTCATCCAGGTCAGTTTGCCACCAAAATCATGGGAACTGTGTTTGTGAATCAAGGTACTACTGTGTTGAACACCCACAATTGAAACGAGTGGTTTGATTTGGCTCCTGGCTCCGGAGTGTTTAATTGTGATTGGCTGGCTGTGAAGCAGAAATGCCATGGGGTAAGACCACAGAGCAAAGATGCTTCTTTCACGGCCCCATGGGAAGAGTGTCAGAAAAGAAAGAGCAAGGGACTATGCATGTCTCCATGGTCAGGCTGCTTACCCCACCCAAATTCCATATTTGGTGATACCTAGTCTGTGTTGACTTGGAGCAGTGCCACTGCAGCATCCCCCAGGTGCCCTGCAGCAGTGGACCACATTCCCATGGGGAATCAACTTGGGTCCTGCATCGGTACAGACCTGTCAGAGCCATGTGTGTGTGCGCGGATGCGTACACGTGCATGCACACCCACAAATGTGTTCTGCTACTGGCTTTAAGCAGGAATACTGCTATTACACAAGTCCTTCTGCAGAATGCTTTCCTACCCATTTAAAGTTTGCATTACCTTCACACACAGATCGGGAAGGGACATGTCAAGGAAAGGTGGTCAGATACCAATTGTTAGGGCTCTTGTCTAGATGTCCCCTCAAAGCCTCGTGTGGACATAGGTGGGCTGTTTCTGCGGTGGCTGAATCTAGAGCGTGTGATGCTGGGGTTCAGGGCGTGTGATTACTAAATTAGTCCACTGATTGGTTTGGCATACTCCTCGGGTGTGGACGATGGCAAGGCCCTTCCTGGGTATGAGTGGCACCACCCAGTGGGTGGTAGTCTGGAAGGGATAACAGGAAGAGGTCACCTGCCATCACTGCTGCTTTGCTGCTGCTCTGTTTTGCTGACTTCTGCCTTCCAGGAGCTGTTAGTCATCTGCATGTTTTCTCTGCTATGCCATCCTGCCCTGGAACTAGCCGACTATGGACTGTAACCTCACAAACTGTGAGCTACAGTAAACCTTTCTTCCTTAACTTTAGGTGTCACGTATTTTGTGTCTGCATCAATAAGAGTAACTAGACACCAGTGCCCCCCATGAGCACACACATAAAATTTCTTAACATGTTGGTGTAGTAAATGTGCTTATAAGGATATAAGTAAAGTTGACTCTAAGAATTATCCTGAAGAGGAAAATTAGTTTAATACTTGAAAAATCAGTTCACCAAATTAAAGGGGGCAAAGCATGCAATCACCTCAACAACTCCAAGAAAAAAAAAACTTTGAACAATTCCCTTATACATAAAAAATAGAAATACCTAAGAGACATACTTAATGGTTGAAATGTTTAGTATTTTCACCCTAAAACAGGATAAAGACAAGAAAGTCAGTGCTTAGCATTCTAACCAATGTTTGACTACACAGACTGAACAGTAAGGCCAGAAAAAGGGATAATAGGTCTGGAGAGGAGAAAAGGGTACCATTGCCTTTTTTCTCAGACAACTTGATCAACTACTCAGAAAGCCCAAGAAATCTCCAGTAAATTCTAGAATTAATGGATGTAACATTTTTAACAAGATACAGTTAAAAAGTAAAAAATGTTTTATCACTAACAATTGGAAAGTAAAATTTTAAAATATCTGTAAGTATATCAAAGTCATATTTGGGAGGAAGTTTATAATATTACAAGGTGGGGCTGGGAATTTAGCTCAGCGGCATAAGCACCTTCCTTGCAAGCAGGCGGTCATGAATTTGATCCCCAGTACCGATTAAAAAAAAAAAGTTGCAAGACCTTTACACTGACAAATGTCTTGTACTAAGGAGGAATTAAATGACTTTGATATATAGTGCGTTGCAACATTTGTAGCTTGAAAAAATATATCAAGATTGGCCACACTATATTGATTTTGTAGATTCAACATAATACCAAAGTTTCATAGAAATTGAAGAATTACTTTTAATATTTATATGGAAAGAATGTTTAAGAATAGCCAAAAAAACAGCATTGTGAAAGTACTAAGAATTTACCCTATCTAATGTTAAAACTTGATATAAAATGTTACTGTATTTTATTGGCAAATTTGAGACATACAGACTGGAAGAAATTAGGATATCTAGTGGGTACGTGAGTGCTGTCGTTTGATTTAACAGAATCCATTCAGCAAGGAAAAGATACACTTAAATAATAATCACAACTAGGGAAATACAGGAAAAATTTAATCTTTTGGCTTCACAGTACACATCGAAATGGTTGAAAGAGATAAATATAAAAGCTAAAACTTCTAAATTTTGGGAAGAAAACATTGAAGATTATTTTCATTGACAATGGGATAGTCAAAGATTTTTTTTAGATAGAACATTCACTACTCATAAAAAAAACTTTGAATGTATTTTTTAAAAACTACTCTTCATCCAGGATAGTGTCAAGATAAGTTAAACTCCCCTCAGACTTAGAGACATAACTTTAATTTATGTATCGGACAGCGTCCTTATGTCCAGAATATGTTGGATATAAATTAGATAGCAACTTTAAAAACAAAATAATGACCAAAAGATTTGGATACTTGAGAAAGGATACTATGTAAAAGTACACTAAGACCATGAAAAGTTGCTAACTTAATTTTCAAGGAAACATTACAGTTTATTGAGATTGTTGAATTTTTAAAAATTGACAACAGTATCATTTTACTGATGAGAAAGTAAAATAGCAGAAATTCTCACAGACTTCTGATGAGAATCTGAAGTCGTGTGGTGGGAGTGTTGGATACATACATGCACGTACATATCTACCATATCTCTTCAGATTGTTGATATGAAATCTGTAATGTTTCATTGTGGATTTCATCTCTGTTTAAACTGGCATAGTGGTGCTTGTGTCTGGAATTGGTTAGAATAGAATGAAGAACTGTTATGTTTTGATAGGCCATTTAATACATGTGTGTGTATGATGTGATTTTCTAAGTACAAGGAAAACACAGAATTTTGAGTCTTGATGAGTGGAACAATTTGAAATGACTCCTAAAATATCTTTGTCTTAATTTTTGAAGTAAAATTTGAATACTAAACTGTAAGGTGCATTGGTGTGTACTTTACACATCATTTTTTGCTTTATCTCCAGACGAGCCCAGTGGTGACTTGTGGTATTCCTATTTTACAAAAGTGGAAATGGAAGTATATAGTGGAAACAGAAGAATTGTGTGTTTAATGAACATTCCCAAGCCATTATAGAAAGAATCCTAAGCCCTGAGTTCATATCTGAATTTTCTAATCTTAATCTACTGAATATTATTTTCCTACATTCTCTGTCTATTGGAAGATTGTGTAGTGACCCACTTTTCACAAGCTTTTGTTTTGTTCAATAACTTTAATTTTTAAAGGAGCAACTGTAGTGACAGCTGCTGTGGTGGAAGTATATTCACGTGGCTCTCAAGTTAAGACGATGCTGAATATAAGTTTCAAAACTGATTATCTCACCATGATGCTATATAGTCCAGGTCCTAAACTGGTAAGTTGAAAATGGAAACAAAGTATGTCTTTATTTGTGAAAAATTATATAGGTGAATTTTAATTAAATAATGGTTGTTAAATCCATGTGTGTTTTTTAATATCTGTTCCTCTGAGAAAGACGGTTGATCTTTTCACCTTAAGAATTTTAAGTGTCTCAGTTTTTAAATGTTATTTTGCATACAGATAGTAATGTGAAAAATGAATATTAAAATTTATTTTTTGAACTTCATTGGAGAGTCCTTTGAAAATACATTTTGTGCCGTGTGCTCAGCAGTAGTGTGTGGGCTTAGCATGTGCAAGGTCCTGTGTTCAGTCTCCAGCACCAAAAACAAAAAGAAGAAAGAGAATTTTGATGTTTCCTATAAAAGGCTCAATAATTTATATAGGTTGTATCATAAAATATACTTTAAACTTGATTGTTTTGTTTAATTTTTGTATGGATTTTCTCTTCCACAGACTTCCTTTTCAGATGTTCGTGATCCTTCTCTGCAGCTTGCTGAATTTAAATTGGAAAATATTATAAGTTCTTTAAAAATGTATACAGATGACAATACAGTTTCTTCTTTCTCATTAAAAAACTGTATTTTGGATGACAAAAGACCTCATGTCAAGAAAGCAACCCCCAGGTAGGTATTATATGCTGAGATTTATTTTTATTTATTTATTTTTGATAGTACTAGGAATTGCACAGAGGAACTTTGCACTGAGCTATGTCCCTAGCCCTTTTTAATTTGTTTTAGCGTCTCAGAGTGCTGAGATCGTAGTCAAGTACCACCACAGCTAGTTCTTCTGAATTTCTACTTGAGAAACAGCTTAGTCTCAAAGCTGAATTTCAGTTTCTAAATACATTTTGGGATCTTCAGAGCTTCACTTAGGTCAAGTGTTGATACTCATTTTAAATAAAATTAAAATGTCTTGGTTTAGTGATGTACTGTATATACTGGCTAATTGAGGAAGTAGTTAAATAAATAGAATTAGTGCAATTAAATGAGAAATACTTAAAAACTGAGAAGGAAAAAAAGTGCTGACATTCAAAACTCGAGTAATTTCCCATCTATACATTTGCTAACTTGTGACACAGCTACACTCCAGAAGTTTGTAAGCCCATTATTCAGAAGACTTCCCAAGACATTCCTTCAAGAAGGCTTATTTGTTGTCAGTGAAAAGGAAAAAGTCTTAAGTCTTATTGATGTTTTTGGTTGTGTGTATGTTACTCATACATAGGAATTTTTATTACTGTGTTTTTCAGAATGATAGGACTGACTGTTGGATTTGACAAAAAGGACATGATGGATGTACAGTATAGGACAGTCAGAGACGGTTCTGTGACTGATGCAGTCTTTCAAGAAATGTATATTTGTGCAAGTGTGGAATTTTTGCTGACAGTTGCCAATGTCTTTCTTGAGGCCTACACTACAGGCACTACTGTGGAAAACACTGTTCAGACATGGGCTGCAAAAGAAGGTTAGTTATGAGAAAGTATTTAGTATTGAAATGCTGTATCAGCATTTTACTTGGATTAGCCTCTTAGATACGATGAGAGTTAAATATATTAATAAATTAAAGTCGTAATTTCTCACTGTAGGAGGAAAACTAATGTGTTTTTTGAGAGGTTATATATTTTGCAGTTTTTTGAAGGTACAAATGTATTTTAGGTTCAAAATTTTGAGACCTTCACTGGGATAGCTAATGTGTTTCTGTGCAGGTGGTAGTTTGAATAAATTTGCTGATGCAAGAAAACAAGCAAGGGGAATAATGAAGCAGTCACTCCTTTTTATAAATAAAGAATTTTTAAAAAATGTTTATTTGTAGCTTTTAACCTAACATACAGTTTTTCTAGTATTTTTTTACATGTTTTGTTCATTGTAATATAGTAGAAACAATGTCAAATTGACAGTTGGAAACTACTGGATTAGGTTCCAGCTGGACTATTAAATAGTGGAGTCATCCTCTTGCCTCCCCCATCTTTTAAAATGTTCTTATTCCTATAACTTCTTTTTTTAGAGAGTTGCAACTTAATGGTAGAGTGTGTATTTAGCATGCCCTGAGTTCTAGGTTCTGTCCCTGGGACCACAGAAAACAAAAGAACAGAGAGTTGTGGTGCATTCCTTTGAGATCTAAGATTGTTTAATTTATCTTTTTTTTTTTTTTTTTTTTTTGTCTTTTTCCTTTTTATCGGTACCGGGGATCGAACTCATGACTGCCTGCTTTACAAGGCAGGTGCTTATGCCGCTGAGCTAAATCCCCAGCCCCTTAATTTACCTTTTTACTTAGAATGAAATAACATTTTCTTATAAATACTTAGATTCAGAACTAATTTGTGTAGCAAATATTTATATATTAAAACATTTTTATTACTATTTTAGTACCTATGCAGGAATCAGAGAAATGGGAAGTTAACATTCTTATCAAAAATCCAGAAATTGTGTTTGTGGCTGATATGACAAGCAGTGACGCTCCTGCCTTAGTCATTACAACACAGTGTGAGATTTGCTATAAAGGTGACCTGGAAAACAGCACTGTGACTGCTGCGGTTAAAGATCTCCAAGTCAGAGCATGCCCGTTTCTTCCAGTCAAGAGAAGAGGCAGAGTTGCTACTGTGAGTTTGCTATTGTCTGCTTAGTTGCGAAGTATCTTAAATTCACTATAACCACATTAGGAAATGAAAATGACCTGTGTTGTTTCTAACCTTTCTGTGTATAGTACCTTTCTGTCAGCTCAGGGAGTGCCATTTAAAGTACTAGTTGTAGTACTTTAGTAGTAGTACTAGTTTTGTACTAGTTTTGACACTCCTGTTTTTCCTAGAGCTTTTTTCATTGTTATATTCTCACTAAGAACTTGGTTTTGCTTTGACATTTTCCACCTAAGATTATATTCTTAGTTTCTAACCATATCAAACTGTTCCCTGTCCTTGAAGACTTTCTACTAGATAGTGTTGTTATTTCAGTTTTTTTATTTGGATGTTTTTGCTTGGTTGTTTTTGAGAGTCTCCATGTGTTTTACGTACTGCTGGAATAAAATATCTAATACCTGTAAGTTAAAGGAGAAAAGGTGTATTTTAACTGACAGTTTATAGAGATTTTAGTCACAGTGAGCTGACTCTAAAGCAGGGTGGCACAGAGAGGGGCATCACAGAGGAGAAACAGTCCTTGGCAGTGCAGGCAGGAAAAAGCAGCCAGGCTGCCTTCTCTCTTTGTACAGTAAGTCTCCTGCTGATGAACAAGTTTTGTTTGGGGGAAAGATTTAAGTTGGATTCATCGTTAAGTCTGACAAAGTAAATCTTATACACCTTTGACAGAAATACACAGTCTAAAGCATAAAAATAGCAAACACACAGATACTGTGAATAAACTATTTGTACTTTTACAGTTACCTTAAAAGGTGATTTACGGTTACAGGTAGCTTCTTCCAGGATTTGTTCACATTGGTGAATGTTTGTAATATTTATGAACGTTCTCAACTCAGATGTTCTTAAGTCAGGGGCTTACTGTATTCCATCCATGCTACAACCCTGGAGTGGGGCTTCTAGAACAGTGCTGCAAGCCTGGGGCGGGGCTTCTCAGAACAGTTTTAAAATAAATACTCAGTGGACTCATCTGGGGACCGGAGTCTACGCCCAGCAACTAGCAGTCGTCTGGGAACCCATGGTGAGACTCGAGGACTGGAAAGCTGCCTAGGGGCCTGCCCATACCCAAACACCATCTCTGAGGCCTGCAGGGACTGAGAGCCTGTGCGCAGCATCTAGCAGTTATTCAGGAACTCACAGGACTGGGACCCCGTGCCCAGCAGCTCTCAGTTATCTGGAAACATTTGAGGCCTGCTAGACTGGGAGTCTGCACCCAGCACCCTGCAGTCATCCGGGAACCCTCAGTGAAGTCCGCAGGGACTGGTTGTACCCAATAACCCGGAACCTACAGCAACCCTTAGTGAGGCCCACTGCCTGACAGCCCACCAGAGTGGGAAGAACTTGGCGTCTGGCTGATTTGGAGGAACACAGGAAAATGCCAAAACGAAAGAACGAAACACAGTCTTAAACTTCTAGCCCATCCAACTGAAGTCCAGGAGACATGGACATGTATGAATTTGAAAATCACACATCTGAAATCTCTGAAATGGTAGCAAGGAAACAACTCGAGGAAGCTGTAAAGGAAATAAGATCAGTAATAATTGTGCAGGTGAAAACAGAAATGTAAACACAATGAAAGAGTTGGTGAATGTATTCAAAGAAAACATAAATAAAAAATACAGGACCATAGGAAAGTGATGGAAACCTGGAATGAACAAAGAGGAAACAATTAGAATACATGGAACAGATTCAAGGAGATAACAGGAAATCAAAAATTCCATTGAAAACTGGCAAAACTACATCAGTGAAGCTGAAGATAAGATTCTCAGACCTCAAAGACATGATTGCAACTAGTGATCATCAAAAAGAAACAGCTCTTAAAAATAAGGTATCTGGAAAAAACAGTTCAAACAGCTGCATGATGATAAGTATAAGTCTGATAGATGTCAACTAAAAAGGAGACACAGACATGACATAAAAAAGTATTTACAGACATAATAGCAAAAAACTTCCCAAGGAACAGTTTGGTTCTCCAAGAAAAGATTTGGGCAGAATTTTGCTTCTATTTGTAAACTTCACATCAGATCATAAACATGACCATACCCGTCTTCTCCACACAAACAGAAATGCAGCTATGTTCCCCAAAAATTGTAAAACAGTTCATAAACAGTGGTACTACTGTGTTTGTTTTAGGTTTTTCATATAAGTGAAGCCATATGTGTGTAATTTATTTCAGTTAATTTATGGTGTCATTTTCCTGCAAATGAGTTACATTTATCCTTTTTTAATACAAACATTACATTGTATACAAATACCACATTTTCTTTATCCTGATTGTATAAAATCTGCCTCTAATATTCTACCAATGCATTGATTATTTTTAAAAAGTTTTAAGGACTTGGCAGTAGACTCCCATGACCTGGCCAATCTATATTTCTACCATTCTGTCCCCAATTTATAATTTCCTCCTTACTGTTATTTCTCTTTCCCATTGCTGTTCATTTCTCAATGTGATATATAAGTAGAATTCTTACAAAAATGAAATTCACCATTTCCTGATAAAGGAGAATAAGTGGCCTTTCAATGGACAACAGATTTCATGAGATTTGCCTGCTTTGTTAGCATTGGGCTTTGGCTGTCTTTAGACTTTAGCCACTGTAATGGGTATACAAGGCTATGTTACTGCTTTAATTTGCAGTTCGCTGATGAAAAACAGATGAGCATTGTTTGTTGCACTCATTGGCCAGCTACAAATTAAAACAATTTATCTGTTGAAGGATAAGTAGGCCACTTCCAAGATTTAGCTGTTGTGCATTGTGCTGCTGTAAATATAGGTATGCATATATTACTATAATATGTCTTTTACTCCATTTTTCATGTTCTCTTGTTTTTAACATATCCGAATAATTGGTCTTTGAAGCATTGCTATCTTCTAATTCTGATATTCTGTCCTCACATTGGTTGCTTCTGTCACCCATACTATGAAAAATTTTTATTTATTTATTTTGTGTGTGTGTGTTTTTCTTTTTTATCAGTACCAGGGATCGAACTCTTGACTGCCTGCTTGCAAGGCAGGCGCTTATGCTGCTAAATCCCCAGCCCCAACAATTTTTTTTTGTTTTTTGTCTTTTTCTTTTTTACCAGTACCAGGGATCGAACTCACGACCACACAATTGCAAAGCAGGTGCTTATGCCACTGAGCTAAATCCCCAGTCTCAAACAGTTTTTAATTTTTTCAATTTCTGTTTGGAACCATTTCATGGACTCTAAATTTTTTTGTTTGATTTCATTCATTCATTTATTCATTTTCTGGGACAAGGTTTCACTTTGTAGCCCAGATTGGCCTCAAGTAAACAGCAGTCCTGCCTTAGGCTGCTGAGAGCTGAGATTACAAGTGTACACTACCGTACCAGGTTAGCTTTCTATAGTGTCTTCTGTTAACTGCCAGAGTCTATTTTTACATCCCTTACCTGTTTGGTTATATCTTCTGTCAGCCCACCTAGAGCCTTATTGTTCTGTTTTTTAATCTCTGTTATCCTTTCAAGTAATTTGGCTGTGTGACTTTTGCTTCCATCTCCTTAATTTCCCTGTAGATTAGCTTGAGGAGAGTTGGGATTTTGAGAAGTCATTTTGTTGTCGTGACTTCTTGTTTTCTGTTATTTTTGTTTGTTTTATGTTGTGTTAAACCTGGAATAGAATGGAAAGATTTTTGTTACTACTGTGAGGACCTCTGTAGTGTACTTTTCACCGATTCACTCAGGGTGTGGCTGTTGTCCTTTGCCTGTGTCCCAAGACACCATCACCGGTCTTAATTTGGGAGTGGAAGATGCAGTTTAATTGGCCCAAATCCAGCTCTCTGGGAATGGACCAAGTACTGTGTGTGTTATAAAGGTATTTTGGGCATTGGCATACAGAGAAAACCTATCAGTAACAACAAGTAACATTACCAAATAACAACCAATCTTGATAATATCAAGTAAATCAGAAACAGTAATATCTGAGACAAATTGTGTGTTGACATATGATAAGAACTTTTACTGTACCACCTTTAGCCACAGAAATTTTATTATAAGTTACTGACATCAATATTGAATTACAGTAGTTTTTCCTGTCCTTTTGATAAATTATATAGATTTTTGTTTTTGAGACAGCATCTCACTTTGTAGTTGAGGCTGGCCTTGAAGTAAGTGTGTAGCCCAAGTTAGCCTTGAACTCTCAGTGTTCCTCCTGCTTCTTATACTCTGCAATATGAGATTACAGATATGTGTCACCATGGCTAGTTTACAGTGAAAGTGTTGGATAGATTTTCCTATCATGAGCCTTTTATCCATAGAGTAATACTATATTTGAAGCCAGGTGTGGCACATGCCTGTAATCCCATCTCTCAAGGGACTGAAGCAGGAGGATCATTTGAAGTTTGGGCTACATGGTGAGTTCAAGCCCAGCTTGAACTGCATAGTGATACCCTGTCTCAAAAAAAACAAAAATTACTTTATTTGAAAGTATTTTCATTTGTTCTTATATTCTGTTCATTAAGGATATTTTAGAGTTCTACAGTGGAAGAACATAGTTTATCTGTTGGAGAAGGCTTCTTAGTGAAGGTGATAATCATGCTGATACCTGAAGAATGAATAGATATTAAACTTGGGAATTCAGCTAGGGCCAGAGAGACTCATGAGTGTGTATTTCAGGAAGAAGTAACTAAATGTGCGGAGATCCTAGGTTCCACAGTACACGTTTCCATCGTCATATTTTCCTAAATTCCCAAATAAGTACCCATATATTTACCTTTTTACCCATATTTACCCATATATTTACCTCTTAAATGGTCCTTAACTTAATGGAGTCCTCTGTCACCAGGTTAGTGTTGGTAGAGTAAAGAACTAGTGATCTTTTGTAAGATGTCTGAAAATGTTTTGTAAAGCTTTTAAGGTTGCTTCTTTGAAGGGGAAACAGTAGCAGCATCAATAGTAAAAAAGATAGTAAAAAGGAATAATATAGTAGATTGGAATACCATGAAGGAAGAAATGATAGAAGTAGCACTAAAATCAGGATGGCTGTAGCCGTAATTTCATTTTAAAACAGAGTTCTTCAATATGAGGTTGAATAGTGTGTACTGTATTAGGGAGATTTTACTATTTAATATTACGTAGGTGTGAACATGTGTGCTGTTAAGAACTATCTGTGTATTTGGTCATAGGGAATTGTCTTAGTTACTTTTTTGTTGCTAAGACAAAAATACCTGACACCAAAGTTAAAGGAGGAAAGAATTATTTAGCTTACAGTTGGTAGAAGTTTCAGTCCATAATCAGCTGGCTCCAAGGCAGGGTGGCATGTGGCATGTGGCAGAAGACAACAAAAACAATAGGGAGAAAAAAGGACAGTCTTCTCTGTTGCTTAGATTGTATGCAGGCTGCCTGCCCTATCCACCCTGTGATTGATAGAGCACTCACATCCTTAATCCCTATATTGGACTGTAAATCAGTCAACTCTAGAGTCAGCCACATCTGAAAAGTCTGTTCCCTCTTGACTGCCTGAGGCCTTGGGAGAACAACCAGACCCAAATAATGGCAAGAATTTAAGTAGTCAGGAAATCTGGTAAAGACATTTGTTTGTAGGAACTATTTGTGTGTATTTGTATTTTGCTTTGTCTTTTGGTTTAGCCTTCTTCAAGATGAAAAGATAACAGAAATTTTATGCTGGTAATCTAGCATTATGTATTATAATATAATTATAGTTTTCTATACTTGAGGATTAGTGAAATAGAACACTAAATTTGAAGTCATTCATGAGTTGATTTTGCTCATTTATTTTTGTTTACCTGCTTTGGGGAATGGGTTTAGATTTTTTTTCCTGATTTTTCTTTCTTAGTGTAGGTAAGTAGAATTCCAAGATGACTCCTAAGACTTCTAGCTCCCTGTGCCATATATCCCCTCCATGTAGTTCTCTGAACTTTAGTGTGGACTGGGCTAGTGTATATGATTCCGTTGCTAATCAGTTGACTTTGAATGCTGTCAGGGAGAGTATTGTGAGTGAAACGTTTGAAACCTGGTTGAAAGGTGATAAAGTGATCAAAGATAGTTCTGCTGGCCTTGAAGGAGTAAACTGGGATAATGGGCCACATGTGCAGCATGCAGGAACAGAAAGATGGTAGTCTCTGGCTGATAGCAAGCAATTGGAATGTTAATGTTATGGTGGTAAGGAAGTGAATTCTATCAGCAACGTAAAACTCAAAAGCAAATCTTTCCCCAAGTCAGGCTCCATTGCAGGTTATTACTGGCCTACCCATGATTTCAGGATTCCTGACCCATAAAACTAGAAAATAGGGGCTGGGGATTTAGCTCAGCGGCATAAGCACCTGCCTTGCAAGCATGTGGTCGTGAGTTCGATCCCTGGTACTGATAAAAATGAAAAAGACAAAAAAAAAAAAAAAAACCTAGAAAATAATAAATTTGTATTGTTTTAAATTAGTAAGTTTGAGGAAATTTGTTACATGGCAGTAGAAAACTAACATGTATAGTGAAAGAGTTGCTGGCCCAGATGGAACACTGTAACCAGAAAAGGCTGCAGCTAAACTCCCCCCCCCCCCCCGCCCTCTATGGACTTGATTGTAACCCTATAGCCCCATCCTTAAGAACCTGTGCGCCAATGAGATACCTATGCATCTCTAATGGCCTTAGGGTGCTGCCCTAAGCTTAGGCTATTTAGATTCCCCCACGCCACGTGTCTGAGAGAGTTCGTCAGAGAGAGAGTTCGCCAGAGAGAGATCGCAGATTCCAGTGGCCAGCGCACCAGTCTCCTCTCCCCGTGTTAACCACGCCCCGGGTGCAGTGGAGGCTGTGCCCGGGGCCGGCGGCGGCGGGGGGGGGGGGGGGGGGGGAGCTCCCCGCATTCCCGGAATAAAGTCACCGCTGCCCACTACTTTCATGGCCGTCCGCTCCATTCCTCCCACGGACTTCTTCCTCCCATCCTCCCCCTTCTCTCAGACCTAACATATAGATTTTATATACCTAACCTGCAACAATTAATTAAATGCAGGAGCACCTTTAGAAGGGCAGCAGGCAGAGGTTGGCAGAAACCAGAGGAGTTTTAATAACAAGGGTGGAATAACCCTAAATGATGTTGCACTCTTGGTAGTAATATAGTCATTGACGATTCTGCCACTGAGGGCTCAGTGGGATAAAAAGAACGTACTCAGTGGAAACTTGGAGAAGGACTTTATATATAGCACCAAAACACTTCGAAAATTTGTCTTTTAGTTGTAAAGAAAGAGGAACTTGTAACAAACTTCTTTTATTTATACTTAATGTTACTGCCAAATCGCATGGTTTCTTGCTGTTGATAATAAAAAGATAGAAGATAAACAAATTGTGGGAAGAACAGATGAACAGGACTAATGTCACAGGACCGGGTATCATGGTCACTGAGGCTGAAACTTGACCTTTTAAAATAAGTTTGGAGGTTTGCTGACTCCTGTCATAGAAAAGGTATTTGTAGGACAGGTCAATAAGAGAGATATGAGGATTCATTAGAGGTAGATACAGGGTCACTCGAGTGTAGTGTGGGTGCACAAAGAAATGAAGTAGTTGTGAACTGGGGATATTTTATGTGTTTTGGGTGGTGGAAGTCTTTTAAATTTGATAATATGGATGGGAGAATGTCTTAGTTACTTTTTGCTCCTTGCTGAGACAAAATACCTGATGACCAAAGTTGGGAAAGGTCTTGTAATCCACAAACGAGCCCCCAAACTTGAGTTCATAAATGAGGCAAAAACATATTTTAAAAAGCAGCGCTGATTTATTTTATCCTGGGCCCAGGGACACAGTGCTGGTGGAGATTGCAAAAGCTGTGTGGTTCCTCTACACTTGCCGCCCTTAAGTACATATCACAGCTAACAAAGTAAAGGTCATGGGCTTGGATCAGGAAATGAGAAAATCCTTGATCCGCTAAGGAATGAGGAAGACCTTTTTTCCCTTAGCAGAGAACAGAGGAGTCTAGCAGTAATTAGCAATCTTTTGTTACCTTATTTTAGCACCACATCTGTTATTTGTAGAGGGCAGCAATGGTTAACCTACCAATTAGGTTAGGTTTTACAATTCTTTACAGAGGAGAGCATTGATTAACATATCAGTTAGGTCACCCAGAGGAAAAGAAACATGCATATAGAACAGTAGGCCACATTACAGGTATTTTGGTATAATACAAATATAACGAAGCTCTTTTGCTAGTGTACAACAATAATAATAAATTCAATTTTAAGATATTGTATGAAGAATAGATCAACCGTTGAAAGAGCTGTGTAGTCTGTGTAGTTCAGAGAACTAATATTTTCCAAATGACCAATGCATGATGTAACAAGACCAGCATAGATCCATTCAAAGTACAGGATAGAATGATAGATTTCAGTGTTCCAAAATCTCACTGATGTGTGTTTACAACAAAAGGAAAGATTTATTTTTTTATAGTTTTTGGAGGTTTCAGTTCATACTTAGTTGGCTCCAAGGCAGGGTGGCATGGCAGGGCCGCAGTTCATGGCGGCTACAAACAGCAAGGCAGAAACTGGCAAAAGAGAGCAAGACATGCCTTCTTCCTGCCATTACATCACATCCTGGCTCCACCCCTGGGCCAGTGTAGCACTCACACCCTCAATCCATGTGCTAGACAGTGAACCACTCACAAGTGCATAATGCAAATGCATGAGACCTGGGGACCACTGACATAAACCATGACAGAGAGGGTGTGGCCCATTAATAGTGAGATAATGATCTCTTAATACGGGATTTCTCAAAGTGGTTGTCCATTTACATGTGAGAGTAAAAAGGGATTAGGCAGACCTGTTTGTGGTTGAAAGAGCTAGGTTTGTTTTAAGAGAAGGAAAAAAAGTAAATCAGGCTTGTGTGCTAAAGCAGGATTTAAAATATATATATTTTAAATATATAACATATATTATTTTATATATTATAATAAATAAAATAATAAAGACAATCAAAATAGTGAAAGTGATACAGGGTTTCAAAACAAGATAAGAAATAAATAATGGCTACCATAATATACCTTGTTATCTTTGAAATAGCTGCCCTTGCCATCAGATATACTTAAACAAAATGAATAAAACCAAACAGAATAAAACCAAACCAAACAAAACAATGAAAATGATACAAGACTTTGAAACAAGATAATAGGGAATACAATGGCTACCAACACCTTCAGAAGAAAATCCCTCATAGTAGCTGTATTGTATATTATTAACCTTTAGGTGCTTAGACTACTGGCTTTAGCCCTGCAAAGTCAGTCAAACACTAAACACTGTAAGCATTGTTTTGTTTGTTTGTTTTACTTCAGTAGCTTATCTCAGCTTTTATTTCTCTGGATCAGCCAGTTGCTTGAGGGGTGGAACTGGCTTGGCTCTTGTCTCCCAGCCCCTGTGCTGGCTGACTCACAGGAAAGGGCTGGCTTCTTCTTTCTCCTCCCAGTGGCCCAGGATTCTTAAGTATAATTTTTAAAATTTTGATTTTTTTTGAATCCCTTTTTTACTTAAATTTTTTTAATCCTACCTTACTAATACTTGATTTTGATCATTCTCACCCAAATGGTAAAAGCTGTTAAAAATCAGAAACAGAGCCAAAAGCATAGCTCAGAAGATTGTGTGATCTTTTGCTAAAATTTAAGAAAAATCAGATCAGTAGTCTGGTCACACAGAGGACTCTTTCAAGAGGTTAGGATATGTTTTACATCTTAATCCAAATAGTCTCTGGAGAGCCTGGTCATTTCTTAGTCACCTCAGAAGGACAAGATAATCTCAGAAAGATATATACCTTGGCAAAATGGAATAAATCCACATGAAATCCACAGAAGATCTTCAAAGTTCTCTAGAAAATTACTTTAGCAGAAATATTTTAGCAGAGCTTAAACTATAAAATAGAGACTCTTGGATTCCCAAAATTGTACTTGTAAGATGAAACTACCTCAGAGTCCCCTATTTTTTTTTTTTTTTAATAAAGGAAGAGTGATTTAGAGGATAGAGCTGAGAATTCAGAAAATTCTTCCTAGGCTTGGAAACTTAATTGAGAAACTTGTGTCTGGTTAGATTTTAGAATTACTTTGACTAGTAGTGGTTCCTTATTTTTTGTTTTCCCCATTAGAACTGGAATATTTGTTACCTTATGTGTGTTCTGCCGTTGTAATTGGGACTGATGGGGGCCAGGTAGTTCATCTTAGTTTCACATTTCTACAAAAAGAAATTGTTCCCTTATAACTGCGTTACTGGATTATATGTGAGCTCCCATTAGCACCTACACCTGATACAGATTTTAGGCTTTGGGTTTAAAA
The DNA here is from genome assembly GCF_034190915.1 of Cavia porcellus. Taxonomy (NCBI): domain Eukaryota; kingdom Metazoa; phylum Chordata; class Mammalia; order Rodentia; family Caviidae; genus Cavia; species Cavia porcellus. The sequence goes on along the minus strand of NW_026947484.1, from coordinate 67,564,035 downwards.
AAAAGGTAGATAAGATTCTACATTTTTGAAACAGACATAGAGATGAGCACACTTGGTAAGATGCAGTTAGCTGATGAGGTAATGGATATGGGGCTCTGATGAAATGAGACTGGGGAGGTAGTAAACATACTTTGCATTTGGGAGAGACATGAGTCATGGAAGACTGTTCTACTTACTGTGGGGAAAGTTCAGTTTGTTTAAAATTGTAGTACACAGTTACTTTTAAAAATAAGTGTATTTGAAATTTTTATTATTACCTTTTTATAACTTTTTCTATGTGCATGAACTTTTTCAATTCAATTTTACAAGGGAATAAATTAATAGTGATATTTTAGTAAAGTAAAATAAAATACAATACAAGCTTTATATGTTTTCCAAACAGTTAAGCATTTCTAAGAAATATGGAGACATAGACACTGGTGTTCCTTGTCCCTTGTCCCTTGGCATGTGATGCCACATGCTGCCTCAGTACCTTACCAGTAAAAACAGAGCCTAACCAGGACTTTGCTGGTCCCAGTGCCATCCCTTGAACTCTAAATTTCCTGGGGTCAAGTGATCTTCCCTAGGAATATGTGTCTTCCTGATAATACCTGCCACGTTGCTTCTCAGTGTTTTCCATGGTCTGAGTGGTGTTTCCCATAAATACTTCAGCTAAGCATACCTCTTCTCAGGTAAAGCCATTAGTTGCCTGTTCAACCCTCAGGAGAAAGTAAGATGATATATATTGTACGTGGTAGAATGAGTCTACATTCAGTTTTACTCTTTAGCTGTGACACTAGATACCGTGGACAAGTAAAAATAGGAAAAATGCAGTATCTTAACTAGGGGACTGTAAATTAAAGGTCCCAAGGGTCAGTAATTCAGGCAACCCTTAGCCAGGTGGTTCAGGTTTAGAATCTCTCAGGAGATTGCAGTCATGGTGTCAGCTGGAGTATTAGTCTTCAGAAGCTTTCCTTGAGGTGAAGGATCTGCCCCTAACTGATTCACATAGATTTTGCAAGAGGCTTTAATCCCTCACCCAGCTGTAAGACTGCTTATAGCAGTAGCTTCTGCCAGAGTGAGTGACTGAAGCAAAGAACTGTATCACCAATGGTGCAAGCTGCAGTGACTTTGAGAACATATTTCAGGAATGAAGCACCAGCACTTCTGCATTTTATTGGTTGTATGACTGACATTGACACAATGTATAAATAAATCATTGGGAGCCATCTTATGCAAAGGCTGTCCTATATACAGCTAAGACTCACCATCTCACTGCGTGCCAAGAGTGGCTCAGATTTGAAAGGAATGGCATGTGCAGAGACTGTCAAGACCACTGGGCTTGTGTAAAGTCAGTGTAGTATGGAATTTATTGTGCCTGGGTGCAGGTGGTATCTTGGTTACTTTTCTCTTTTTGCTGAGTATTTGCTGAGTATTTGTTGCCCAAAATGAAGGAAGGAAAGGTTTATTTAGCTTACAGTTTGTGAAGATCTCAGTCCATGCTCAGCTGGTTCTAAGGCAGAATGGTGTGGCTAAGAAGCAAATGTTCATGGCAGCCGCAAGCAAAAAGGGGGTAAAGCAGAAAATATACCTCTTTCCCTCCCTTATATTACATGTTGGCTCCCTGCCCCTGGGTAACTGCAGCGTTCATAGCACCAATCACAAACGCTAGATTCAGCTGCCTGCATGATTGCATGAGGCTTCAGAAGGACATCCAGACACAAACTAAACAGGCAGACAGAGGGCAGAAAGGCTGGCTGTGTGGAACAGAAGCAGACTTTTTAATAGGGCCTAAAAGAAGGCAGGGGACAGAAGATGGAAAGCTCTTATGGAACATCAGTGGTCCAAGTTCTCTGGATGTCTCGTGCCTCGATGAGGAATGTCTCTGAGGAATCTGCTGTAGACGATTGGGTGTCTTCAGATGTCTTGTCGTTGGGAATATTCTATGCTCCACCTTATCTCTTATGACATCTGTGTTTGTCAAGAGCACTATTGGTGCTGAACTGAGAATCGTGCCTGTGTTGCCAGGTTGGTTGGGTACTGGCAGTCTTGTTGAAATTGAGTCAGACATCATTCAGTTAATGATCAGTGTTTCATTTATTGACTAACTTATTTTGAGCAAATGAGGATTTGTTCTTATTTTCTTGTGTTCATCTTTCTATGCCTAATGAGTTAAATGTTTTATTCCCAAAAATATGTATTATATTCAAACTGGAGTGGTGATGGGGTGGTTGTACTTACTTGTTTTATATTAATATTATTGTCAGTACTAGTGTTAATATTTTCTATTGTAAAGAATGAATAAAGAGAATAAATCTTTTGAGTTACTTGTTTCTTTATACTCTTAGTGTTGCAACCTTTTGGATTTAACATAGTTAGCTACTACTAGAAAGTTACTAAAGAGAAATATTTGAATGTTAACTTAGTGCTTTTGTTTTTTGTGTCACAGGTTTTGCAGCCCTGTGACTTGTTTTATCAAGCTACTCAGACAGGTGTAGATCCACAAGTGATGGATATATCAGTAAAGTCCCTTACACTAAAAGTAAGTTAATCATTCAGTACTTCAGTATACTTTTAAAACATTAGTAAAACCTGGAAATTATTATCAAAGCAAGTCTATGACCATTAAATAAATATAAAATGAATTTATTTTGTAGGATATTTTATGAGACATTTTCAAAATATTTCACATTTTTATAATAATTGCTATATTCTGCTGTTGACATGTGACTGCTTTTAGTAGTTATATCTAATATCCTGATATGTATAGTTAAAATATAGTTTAATATTTACAAAAGCAGTGTTATATTTTTAAAACTTGAAATTAGTTGTGATAATTCAGATTTTTGGTAGACAACAAATTGTATCAACTCTTTTCGATAGTAATGTGCAATATTAATTCCTCATGATTATGCAGAAAATGCAACTCGTATATTTTGAAATTTTTTCCATTTAGGTTTCACCAGTTATCATAAATACCATGATTACTATAACTTCAGCGCTTTATACAACTAAGGAAATGATCCCAGAAGTAACTGTTTCTTCGATAGCACGTTTGTGGGAAAAAAAGGATACAAAAGATTTAAAAATGTGGTTCCTTGAAGAATCAAGTGAAACTGAAAAAATAACTCCTACAACTGAATTGGTACCAAAAGGAGAAATGATGAAAATGAATATTGATTCTATTTTTATAGTTCTAGAAGCTGGAATTGGTCATAGGACAGTACCTATGCTCTTGGCAAAGTCACGTTTTTCAGGGGAAGGCAAAAACTGGAGCACATTAATAAATCTGCATTGTCAACTTGAACTGGAAGTAAGCATATTTAATATTTTTCTAGGTTTTATAACAATGTCATAGAATATTGTGGGAATCTTATTGAGCTATTTTGATTCAGTTTACAATAAATACAATGGCTTTACAATATTTGAAACAGTTTACATATGTGCTATTGACTGATTTTTTATATGTGTGTATTTTATTTGTAGAGTATATATCCACATTAAGTATATATTTCAACTGATTTTATATAAATTGTGACATATTAATAGTTCATTAGGTTCAGAATTTTATTTTTAAGAATTAAAATTGAGTTATTTTCTTTAAAGTACTAAATTTTTGATACAGGAATATTCTCTTCTAAAAACAATTAGAACAAAAATGCTTTGCTTCAGAATTGATCCAGATACAATCATTTTCTAAGACTATTTTGGTTTAAGTGATTTGACTATATGTATTAAAAATTAATCTGATATAGCCTATGTTATAAAAATGATTATGTAAATTTATAAACTATTATTTAGGTGTGTTGACACAGTTATACTTACAGAATTATAACTGATGAACTAGATTACAGTTTTTATATACAGATTATAATTTAGTATTTCACAGAGGATTTGATCTAGGATGTACAAGTTGTTAGAGGCATTTAAGTATTCATCAGATAATATTTGTCTTCAAGGGTTTTTAGTGAGTAAAGGAACTTGTTTTCAAATGTCAGTAATATGTGATAGATGAACATATTATTTGAATCTTAGTTCAGTCTGCAAGTCAAAGAAAAGTGTTTGAAACAGAACTAAATTGTGAGACAAATACGGACTACTGTGAGATCATCCAGGGTATGAGCATGCGGAGGACTTTGAAGCTGCTTGGTGACATGCATCTGGCACAGCCAAAAGGCTGGGTGGGGGAGTAGCACAGAAGATTTTAGAAAGTAACAGTTACTTCCTTGAAAAAAGTTCTTTAGGATATTTTTTTTTTTTTTTTAGGTTCATTATTACAATGAAATGTTTGGTGTATGGGAGCCTTTGCTTGAACCTTTAGAAATTGATCAGACTGAGGATTTTAGGCCATGGACTCTTGGAATCAAGGTATATGAGAGAGGAAAAAAAGTTCTTTTGTGTGTGTGTGTGTGTGTGTGTATGTGTGATTAAAGAGTATTTTCATAGTTTTAGCTTCACACAAGTTTGAGGAGATAGTTTTCCTATGAACCCTGTACTTCTGTGCAGTCTTTACCAATATTTCCCATCCAAGTACGTATGTACTGATGTCTGAAGTTTTTTTAAAAATGTAAGCCTGTCCCATTACAACTTTAGTTTTAATCACAGTGTTAAAAGTTTTCTCATCGTGAGCCTTGCCTACATGGTGCTATATTTGACCTCTGCGTATAATTTTGAAATCCAAGGCCAGTGTTACCTATCCTGTACAAATAATTGCATAACATTAGTTATGTACTCCAGACAGTGTTTTGAACAATATATCTTTGCTTTAACCTTTACAATAACTTCATGAAAGACATATGGTTTTTATCTACACTTGAATGTAAAATGGGAATAAGACCAGAGAGTTTAATGGACTTTGCCTTTCTAAAGTAGTACGATATAGTAGTAGCTACAGAGTAGAAGATGTGAGATGTGAATTCATTTGCAGTCTCCATTCTTAACTACTATATATTGCTATTTCATATATTAGCTTCTGTCATTCTGTAGGTTATGGTCTGTCCTGAGTTTGCTTTTTCCTTTAAAGAGACTATTTAGAAGGTATATATTTGTTTAAAATACATTATGTGTTTAGTAATTGTGAGACTTGGAACCTTTAGATGAAAGTTATGCTTTGAAAGCAAGAGATTGCAGAAATATCAGCATGGTATCTTCCTAATGTTGATGGACTCAACCTGAAAATTTTCAGAGGTTTAAAGTTACAGCATATCCCTGGCTTAGCATGTATACTTTACTGTGGTTGGTAATTTAACTTTCCAGATATTTTAGATGAAGAATTTGGAAGAAAAAATTCCTTTGGTTTTTAGGTTGGATATACATGAGCAGTGGATCCGTTAATTCTAAACTTGAGTGCTGTGCTTGCAGCGCTGTTGTGTCACTTTTGTCTGACTTTGTAAGTCCTTAGATTTCTGTTCTTTGTTAGCCTGACCAAAAGTCTACATTACTTTTTTGGTTCTGTTACTAGGAATTATATGCTTTAATTATATTTCAAAAGCCGCATACACATAGTGATTTTAGATATTTTTTCCGAAATTGTGCTTGTGACATAACTGAGGATATTACTTTCTCACACAGTGCTACCCTGTCCTTTGTGACCTCAGTTGGCATGTCCAGGTATTTCATTATGGTAGAGGCAGTGGAACACATAACGTAATTTAAATGTTTTTTCTAGTGGTATTGGAATTTAGTCTAAAATCTTTTTGTTTTGTTTAATGTATAGGATTAATGATGTTGTGCACCTAGATGCAAATTCTTATATGTCTATAATTTTAATTTTAGATGAAAAAGAAACCCAAAAAAGCCATTGTTGAGTCAGATACTGAAGCAGAAAACTACAAAGTGCCAGAGTATAAAACTGTCATCAGTTTCAATTCAAAAGACCAGTTAAACGTTACATTATCCAAATGTGGCCTTGTAATGTTAAATAATTTAGTCAAGGTAAGAAACTTAAAATTAAATGTTGAGATACTAGTCTTTGTTGACCCTTTTGTTGAAAAAATCATCATTTACTTATTTGTCTCACATCCCTTAATATGCTGTTTATCATTTAGTTTTCCACATTTGCCTCTTTTATTAGGCATTTACAGAAGCTGCGACTGAACCTTCAGCTCTCTTCGTAAGGGATCTAGCACCATTTATAATTTTGAATTCTCTTGGACTTACTGTATCAGTTTCACCAAGTGATGCTTTTAACGTACTCAATGTTCCATTGGCAAAATCATACACGTTGAAAAATGAAGAGAGTTTAAATATGGATTATGTAGGAACTAAGGACAATGATCATTTCAGTGCAATGACCAGTTTAAGCAGCAAACTCTTTTTTATTCTCCTTAGTAAGTGTTGTATTTATTTCTTTTTGGAAGCATTGCTTTAGTTACATTTTGCATGCCATATTATCCACTGGTATATTACAATTTATTTGTTTTGTTTCTAAATCTTTTGTAATAGGTTTGGGAGCCTTTTATTTTCTTTGCAGTGCTTTAATTCCTTTTTTACTCTTTGCATTTCAAATTCTGACTTTGCTAATCTCTTGCATTAACTAGATCATGTTCTGTTATGGGTAACAAAAATATTAGCTCTTAACCAGTTTTTATTGGATCATAGATGTACTCAGATGTTTTAGTTACATATAGTATAACTTGGTAGGTGTTTGATCAGTTTTTTAGAAAAATGAATTTAGAAAAGTTTGAATTGATGCAAATGTTTTTGAGATTTACAAAAGTTTAATTATCTGCCAGTCAAGACAAAGGGCCTTTCTTTTAGTTTTTCTGATCCACAAGTTTTTCATTTCTGTAAGTGGTGAAAGTATGTAAATTCTTAAATTATCAGAACATCTAGCCATCATGAATTGAAATAGCCCAAATCCTCACCAGTAGGACTTTTGACAGCCTGGTATTTAGGAAATCATAGAGGCAGGGAGTGTCATTTAAAGGTTACTTAGGAGTAGTGAGGCAGGCTGCTAGAATACAGCTAGTTCTTGTCAGAAAGCCATGCATAGCAGCTCTTTCAGGTGTTGTCAGAGCATTGCCAGTGTTCTTGTAATCAATTTTATGTATTTTTAAAAATGTGGATGTAGGAGTGAATAAAATTTATGCAAAGAAATAATTTTACCCCCAATATAATGTGCATATTAGGAAGATATGTTCAGAAATTGTTTAATCAAATCTAAGGTACATCTAAAAAATGACACAGGTAGTTGGAAAAATTAAAAACTGAAGAACAGTTATGTAGGTATTTGGTAGTGTGTGAAAGTATTAGGCTGTAGTTATTATGACAGTATACCAGAGATCACTGTTACTGAATTTTGTAATTCTTCTCATTTCTCAGTTGTTTTAAAAGATTTGGTATTATTTTAGGTTAAACTCTTGAATGATATTTTCTCAGTTAAAAATGTCAGTGCTGTGGAAATAAGTAGTAGCTTCTTAAAGTATCCTTTTGTGTGGATTATATCCAAAGACTTCAGTGACTTATTCATAAGTTTACAGCAGTCAGTATGTTTGATATTTACCGTGTACCTAAAATAAATATATGATGAATTATAAAAATTTCCAACATCAACTTTTAATTTAGCACCTGAGAACCACTCTACTGCCGATAAGATTCCTTTAACAAAAGTGGGACGACGTCTGTACACGGTGAGACACAGAGAATCTGGAGTTGAAAGATCTATTGTTTGTCAGATTGATGCGGTGGAAGGAAGTAAAGCAGTAATAATCCGCTCACCCGTGCAGGTATGAAATCTTTGATTTTAGGAGGTCTTATTATGCTTATCTGGAATTAATAAAGCTTTAAAAGTGCATTACTATCAAAAGAATACAAACCGTAATAGAAGTACAGCTAAAAGAAAGAAAAATCTGACAGCCAATAATTATACTACTGTAATCTAACTGGTGGAGAATTCCATTCAGTGCACCTTTTACACAGTTTTTAAGCAGCAAACTCTTTTTATTCTCCTTAGTAAGTGTTGTATTTATTTCCTTTTGGAAGCATTGGACTTGGAAGCACAGGACTCCTTTACATACATGTACATTTCACCCCCTTTTTATACTAAGAAATTTTTTAGAGGATAGTTTACAGCTTTATTAAAGAATGTATAAATTACACATATTTGACACAGTAATATAGTTATAAACCTTCAAAATTCAAGGTAATAAGTATGAATGTGTCCACTGATGTGTCTAACTTACATTAGTCTTGAATTTTATATAAATATATTGGAATAAAGAATAGAATTAATCTGGCTCGTTTCATGCTGCAGAATTTTGTATCAGTTTCTGTATTGTTACATACAGCTACCAGTGTTTCCTAAGAACTAATCTATTGTGGGTTTCCATTTTGAGTGAATTTCTGTATATATTGAGGTAAAAATTGAGAAATTTTTAAAGATACTGGCTATCCAGTTGTTCCAACTCAGATTATCTTTGTCCTATTGAATTGCGTTGATATTTTTGTCAAAAACTAGCTTACCATATATACTGATGGTATTTTTCTGGGTTGTACATTCTGCTTCATTGATCTATTTATCTTTATACCAGTATTACGCTGTCTTGATTACTACCGTAATATAAAGAAATTAGGTAGTACGAGTTTATGGTTTTGGCTCTTATAGGTCCGTTTCATTTTCATTTAAAGTTTGAAATCAGATTATCAATTTTTATCAAAACTTCTCAAAATTGGCTGAATTTTTAATTTTAATTTCTGGTTTTCTGCTACCATCGTTTAGAAATATGATTTATTTTTATATTCACTTGCATTGTCCAACCTTACTGGACTCATTCGTTCTATTAGATGAGACAGTTCTGTGGGTATCAACAATAATGATACCAGCAAGTACATTTTTTACTTCGTTTCCAATCTGTGTGTTTTATTTTTTTTCTCGTCTTTTCTGTGTTAGCTGAAAAGATTTTTAAAAATTTGTTAATATGCATTACATTGAGTTTTACATGTTAGATCAGCTTTATATTCCTAGAAAAAAATCTCACTTGATCGTAAAATATTAAGGTTAGTATATTATTGTGTTTGATTTACTAAAAGTATGTTTAGAATTTTTGTGCTTGTGTTCATGAGGGATCTTGATCTGTAGTTTTGAGGTCTTAAGGAATGGTTAACGTAAGTGATAAAGTGAATAGAAAATTTAGGTGGAATTTTGTTTATAATTTTAAAAATTTGGTAGTAGAACTTATTCTTGATGTCTATTGAATTCTCTGAATATTGATTTCTGGTTTGATACAGCTTTACTTTAGAAACATTTTTCAATTGTATTTTTTATTTTGAGAAATTTTTATAATATATACCTTTATCCACATTATGAAATACAAGAAATGTTATTTTAAAACATTTGAAGTTAACTATTTTGTTTCTTTTAGTCTACGTTCTCTCCTTTTCCTTTCCTAGAAAAAAACACTATTTTAGTAACCTGGCATATATATTTCTTTTCCTATATCTTTAATTCTTAAGTATGTCCATAAAATATATACTATTTGTGTCTTGAATGGTAGTAGTATATTCTGTTACTTGCTCTCTCTTTTTTTTTTTTTTTTTCCTTAAAAATCGGTGTTGTGAACATGACTAACCTCTGGTGCATGTATGTAACTGTTTCAATATATAACAAGGAAAAATAATTGCTATGTAATAAGGTGAATTTCCATTTTTACTAGGTTTTTCTGAATTATTTTAAAAAATTATTTTGTCGTTTTTACCGGTAATGTAGGAGTGTGCTATTCTTACCATTTTATAGCTATTAAATACAATACTTCTGATTATGCTAGTCTGTTAGTGTGAATAAAATTATTGTGTGTGATTATTATTTTAACCTCTTCTATTGATTCCTGGACATGTTATCTTTTCATCTGTTTGGGCATCATTTGTTTGTATTGTTTACATTTGTCTTTTAATTACAGCTTAAAGAGTATTAGGATTTTTTGTGTGTGTATCTGGTTATAAATCCTTTGATAAATATATTTCAGACATTTTCTAGCCTGTGAAATGTTTTTCACTTTCATGTCATAAATGTTTTAAATTTTGATACAGCTTTTTCTGTGGATTGTTTTTCTGCTGTTTTTGTCTAGACAAAAACATGTTTCTAAACAAATTAACCTCTACCCTAAGGTCAAAGAGATTGAAAGTTTCAGGATTGCTTTGCTATAAAATTGGAAACATTGATGTAATTTTAGGATAAATAGTTGTACATTTACTTTTTCTAATTTAAATGAACAAGACACATGGGATCAGTTTTAAAAGAACTTATTTTTTAATGTATTTAAGTTTTTAATTATTAATATTGAGTGCAGCATCATTTGTTTTTTTTCCCCCAGATTAGAAATCATTTTCCAGTACCAATTTCTGTTTACGAAGGAGAAAAATTATTGGGAATTGCTTTACCTGAGAATGAATTCAACATACCATTAGCATCTTACCGGTGATTTTATGTTTTTCTTTGCTATGTGTTTGTTTATAGAATTTTTATTTTCAAGTTTATGTGAATATTTTTCTTTAAATTATCAAACCTACCTTATTAAATACCTACATTATTTAGATTTCAGGCACTTAGAGTGTCTCTTTCCAAAAAGAAATATTGTTTAGTGTAAATGTATACATTCTTTAGGCTTTTAATTTATACCAGGTAAATTGTTTATGCTTTCCTAATAAATACAATTATTAGTTAAATAGTCCTTTTAAAAAGGAATATTATTTAATATATTTAATTTATGCCATGCGAATTATGTTTTTACTAATACATATAATTAGTATGCTTACAGTTTGAACCGTCATAACCATTGTCATATACATTCATGACTTTTAAAAAGAACTAAAGGAATATGACAGATAGTTTGGGGATTTATGTGTTGTAAATTGAGTCTTAGTTTTGAAAGGCTTTATAATAGAGTTCTTTGAAATATTTTTAGAAAACAGTATTTTATCTCTGTATATATGTCTGTTAATTGTTAAAAGATAGAGGTTAATGTAAATGCAGTACTCTTCAATATCTACTTGGTATTCAGTGTACTTTTAAAGATTAGCAAAATAATTATGATACTAATATGGTAACAAAAATTCTCAAGATTGAAAATAATCTCTTCTCTGGAAATTGAGCTCTTTTGGAGACTAAAACCTTCCCTAAAATTAAGCATTATAATTTGTTAAATGCTGTTTAAAAACATGTACTAGAAACTGACACTGACACTTCCACTAGTGCTACAGAAAACCTAAAAAGGCAAAGTTAAAAGTAGTTTGTAATTGTTTCCTAGCTCTATTCCTTCTGACTTGGGCTGAGAAGTTAGGACAGGACCATGGTGACAAGTCTGTACCCATGTTCCACGGCTATGTGTTATCATTGAAAGCTGTAGAAGGTTTACTGTTGCTGGTGTAGGTTTGTAGTGAACAGAAAACAGGCTAGAATGTTTGGGCGTATACTTACACATAGATCTACAAACACTAATGGGTGTTTGTTTCAGATATGCCGAGGGAAAGATTGAGAAGACAGCAACAAAAAATAATTGTTTACAAATCTGATCCTCTAGAAAGAATTTGGCTATGGTTATAAGACTGCATGAAGTTAAAGATATGTTTCAAACTTTCTGTAAAGAACTTTAAATTCATGTTGTTTTTACATACTAGTTAATAGCATTCTTTTTAATAAATTTCTGCTATGTACGCTATGATTCTGCCATACTAGAGATCATAGTACTTTATGGTCTGTTGTTCAAGGTTAAATAGTAATTCACTACATAATAGTTAATCTATCTTAATTGTTATTACCAGTAGTAACCAGTTTGGTGTTTTCATAATCCAGATGCTTTTAATCCACTGCTTAGATGTAGGTTCACTTAAATGTTGAACATATGAGGCATTAAATTAACAACTGATTACCTTTCTCTATAGACTCTGAATAAACTGATTCTTAAGTTTAACGTACTTTAATAACAAATGCTTACAAAGTATTTTGTTATGGGTGAAACACTACAGATACCTAAATGGATTAGATGTTCCTGTTACCATTAGAGACTGACATATTATGGAAACACATACATGGAAACTTGGGTTTTAGACAGTTTCAGAAAGTGTTACAGGTACAGGAAACTTTGGAAAACGAAAGCTCTCAATGATTGATTCCTGATGGAAGTATATAAAATTAAGGTAAAATATAATGTTGAGACTAGATTGGAAGAGCAACCTAAGTAAGAGAAATTACATGAACAAAGGCTTAAAAGGATAGGGAGTACATATAGAGTTATAAAGACAGGGATTTCCTCATTGTATAGTGTGGAGTACTTATTGGATGATGAAATTTGAAAAATAATTTACATTTAATTAGTCCCTCATTTACTTGCTCCTGCTTTTGTAAATTTTGTAAAAATTGTTGCATCTAAAAACATTGTTGAAATGTAAACAAAAAGTGTGATACACAAATGTCAAGAATAACAATGTGATATACAATGGTTTTGTTACATTTTCTTATAGCATTATTCTGCATTTATAAATGTCATTGAAACATTCGTTTCTTTATTGTGGATACCTGACAATGATTTTTTAATAGAAATTTTTAAAAATTTTCTGTTAACTTAGTCATTACAGTTACTTCTTTCTAGGACCACATTCTTTGAAAGCCAGTTTCTTTTAGTTAAATGTGTAAGCCATAGATGGTTGTTAATGGTTTGCTTTGCATATATTATCAATATAATATTATATTTTCTGTAAGAAACCAGTTATTACCTTGAAAATGTATTTTTAAAATAGTGATATAGTATTCTAATACTCAATTTCATAAATTTTTAGTAAATTTATTTTTTTTTATTGGTACCAGGGATCGAACTCACGACCACGTGCTTGCAAGGCAGGCGCTTATGCCGCTGAGCTAAATCCCTAGCCCAAGTTTTTAGTAAATTCAAATGATACTTACCTAGTTCTAAAAGTTATATGAAAATGTAAAAATGTATTAGTTTTAGAAATAAATTCAATTTAAATCTGTAATCATATAGTTTATTTTCTTTCCAAGCTTTTTGAAGTGTATCATTTATTGTTTTATGTAGATCATTCCTTTTTCTGAAGCCAAAGGATGAGGACTATCAAATGTGCCAAGGAATTGACTTTGAAGAAATTATAAAAAATGATGGAGCTGTTCTGAATAAGAAATGTAGATCTATAAACCCTTCTAAGAAATCATTTATTATTAATATTGTTCCTGAAAAAGATAATTTGACCTCTCTATCAGTATATTCAGAAGATGGATGGGACCTACCATACATAATGCATTTGTGGCCACCAATCCTACTCCAAAATCTTCTTCCTTACAAAATTGCTTACTATCTAGAGGTATTCTGGAATTTGGGGGTTCTGGGGAGCAGACTGGGGATGCAAGAGAAGTGCTCCTGACTTGGGCCTTGTACTTTGAATTGTTCAAAACTTTTTATTGCTCATAATTTTAAAGTTGTAATGCAGGCAGTAGTACTAACAAAGAATAACAAGTACATACAGATATTCTAGTGGAAATATTTTAATTATCTATAAAAATATAATTTAAAAGTAAGTGTTTTCCACTATTTTATCTTAGAAATCTGATTACTAAGGTAAATGCTAATTATGTTATATATTATAATGTAATACAGTTCTTTCAAAAATGTATAGATTGGGGCTGGGGATTTAGCTCAGCGGCATAAGCACCTGCCTTGCAAGCAGGCGGTCATGAGTTCAATCCCTAGTACCGACAAAAAAAAAAAAAAAAAAAAAAAAAAAAATGTACAGATTAAAGATAATAAAGTTGCTTATAATCATGATTAGAATGTATTACTTATTTTAGGAGATACATTTTTCAGTCTTTTTCATGTAGGTGTATTTCACTTATGTATTTAGTGATTTCTGAAGCATACCAAGATCAGTATTGAAATAACATATTCAAGTACTATATTTGAGCAAAATCTTTTTTGTACTTTATACAGTTTTTTTAGTCTTAATCCTATAAAAGTATCACATGCTCTATAATAATGTTTTTTCTTAAATGCTAACAGATTTGTTGTGGTTCCTTCCTGTTATAAGAAGGGGATTCTATTTTGCAAATTTATGAGACTATTCTGTCATACCTGATGAAAAAAAGGTGGCTTTTCACTAAAGTGTACTAGTTCTAGATTGAATTTATTTTGACAGTTACTATATGTTAGAACCTTTGCTGGTTACATTTTTGGACAGATATGTTTTTCTATTTGGGTGACAGAAATTAAGAGTTTGCATATTGCTGTCAAATTTGAGATTGCATCCTAATAACATTCACTAGTTGTGTGATGTTACATAAGCTATATCCTTGATTAAAATCTTTTTTTAAAATAAAATGAGGATAATAATAAAACTTGCATGATTGGACATGGAGAAAATCAAATTTAGAATATGTAAAGAATTTAGCAGTAGTTGTCATTTATTACCTATTCTAACACCATCATCACCATCATTATTTGTGGAATTTTTTAATATATAAAAATGCAAATTGGCATTGCATTTGCTTTAATGAATTTAAAATGTTACAATTAAAATTCCTATTAACACCAAGATTAAGCTAGGGAAGATATTGGAAAACTAGTGAGATATATAGGTGCAATATTTACTCTTCATTCTCATAGAATTTTTAATTTGATGCTTTTAGAAATAGTATTCTGCTTTCCAGTTTCTAAAGGATATGATCTGTTTTTATGAAGACAGTTTATGTTAGATATTTAGAAAGGGACTAGAGTAGGCCAGTGTGAGGAGGAGACTCCAAAACTGATTGGTCACAGATCTTAGAGCTAAGATAATGGAAGTGGGAGTGGAGAGAAACGGATGTTTTGAGAAATATGGAAGACCCAATATAAACAGTAACTGGAAAGAAGTCAAGGGACTGTTGAAAATCAGCAATGGAAGACTGTAAAGATTTGATGTTTTGATTACCATCAGTTTTCTTCTATGTTTTTTCATTATTTTGTTGTTTTCAAAACTACAGTTCATAGAATTTTTTTCGAATTAGTTTGTTTTACTAATTATAGAGTTTTATGTATTTAATTTCCTGCGAAGTTTTACATTGTTATTTTCACAGTAATCCTTTGAAATAGGTTATTTAGACCAGTTTACAAAATATTGTCTAAGACTAGATTAAATGTTTTTCAATTTATACAGTTGACTTAATGTTTGAATGTAAGTCTTCTAAACTTATTCTGGTATTTTCAAGAGCATTTTGTGTAGCATTTGGAGTAATGAAATAAAATTTTGGGGCATATTATTCAAAGACATTTTTAAATTTGTTCTTTTCCTTTTTTTCATTACAGGGGATTGAAAATACAGTTTTTACTCTAAATGAAGGACAGTCCACCCATATTTATGCTGTACAAATGGACAAAGCCAGATTTCATTTAAAATTACTTAATTATCTTAATCACGACTGGAAAGGTGAATATCAAATAAGAGCTAATCAACAAGACATTAGTTTCATCACTTTCACCTGTGTTACAGAAATGGAAAAGACTGATTTAAATATCGCTATCCACATGACTTACAATACTGGGCAGACTGTGGTGGCATTTCATAGCCCATACTGGATGGTCAATAAAACTGGTCGAATGTTGCAGTATAAAGCAGATGGCATTCATCGAAAGCATCCACCTAATTATAAAAAGCCAGTTATCTTTTCTTTTCAGCCAAGTCACTTTTTTAATAACAACAAGGTATGTAATTTTTTTTTTGCTAACTTTGGCTATTTGTCACTTCTTTTCAGAGTTTAGAGTTACGAGGAATAAAATAAAATTTAAGTGGAAATAATAACACAATGTTTAGTTCAGGATAAAAAGAAAATTTATTAGTTTTGGTTTTTGTTTTTTGGTGTTTTTGATACAGGATCTTACTGTGCAGTTCAGGCTGGCATTGAGCTCACTTTGTAGCCCAGGCTAGTCTCATAGTTGCAATGATCTCTCCCAAGTGTTGGGATTACAGGTGTCTTTCACCATGCCAGCTTAAATAAGCATTTTTAAAGATACCTAATAAGTAATACATTGCAAATTTTCTTTCCTAGGTTCAACTTATGGTAACTGATAGTGAGTTGTCAGATCAGTTTTCAATTGACACAGTGGGTAGTCATGGAGCCATTAAATGTAAAGGCCCACAGTTGGATTATCAAGTAAGTTTATTCTGTGCTCAAGAAACTTTTATTTAACGTGTATCTATTGATTACTTTTTATAAGGGTAGTAACATAATATAGAAGTTTTTTGAACTGTTAATTTTATCTATAGGTTGGTGTCACTATAAACCTCAGCAGTTTTAATATTACAAGAATTGTGACATTTACTCCTTTTTATATGATTAAAAACAAAAGCAAATATCATATATCAGTGGCTGAAGAGGGACTTAATAAATGGCTCTCTCTTGATTTGGAGCAGGTGAGTAGATGAATTTCAAAAATGTACCTCATCAAGTTCTCTTTTCTTCTTTAAATTAGATTCCTGAAAAGAATATAAAGTATTTTAACCTTCCTCTACCCTAGTTTTGCCACAGACCTTTATTGAGTTTTTGTGGTAGGCTATGGGTATTTAATTAATAAGAACTAAACCTTACCCCTCTAGGATCACAAAACCAGGAAGGTAGGTGTTTAACAATTACTTAACCAGTTTGATTAAATACTGCAGTATAAGAATGTATAATGTGTAAATGCATGAAAGCAGAAAAAATGGCTTATTTTCATCCAGAAGCTTTAAGGAATTCCTTCATAGAGTAAAACAAACTTTCCTTTCCATTATTTGAATAAGATCATTACAGTGAAATTTTAATTTTAGATCATCATTAGCTGCCAGACTTCTTGATAGGTTTTTTGAATGATTGAAGTTGATAGAATCTTTTACTGTTGAAGAAATTTAATTCTCAGTGTAAAAGATGTGTTCACTGTATTCATAATTCTTTATTGTATATGAAACTGCTTTGGGGAACATTTTCCTTAAATTTTTAGAATTTCCTTTAGAGCTGATTTTGAAAATAGGTATCAGTTTGTGTAATACCTGTAAAGCTTTTAGCATTGGCTTTCTTTCATGATAGTTTTTCTTGATAACCAATATTAGGTGGATATTATTTTCAACATGTGGAATATACTGCATTGCTTTCTCTGGCTCCCATTTTTTCATTGCAGCTTAAGTGGTGATTATGCCAGTACTTTGGAAGTGGCTTTCTTTTTCTCTGGCTCTCTGGAAGAGTTTGCTTCTCACTGTCTTTGATGTTCATAGTCACATCATTATGTGTCTGCATATATGTTACTTGGTATTTATCCTTCTTGAGATACTCTGCTCCTGGATGTATGGAGTCATCTGCTGCATGTTTTCTGTAAAACTTACCACTAGTGTCTTAGACATAACCTCACCTTTGTTTTTCCATTTTCTCCTTCTGGATTCGTGGTTAAACCAAACATTCATGTTCTTCCTGTTTCTTGTCTCTTTTATCTTTTCCATCTGTATACCTCTCCCTGCTGTATTCCAGATAAATTTTACATGTGTAATTTGCTTTTTTTTTTTTTTTTAACCTTTTCCATGTCCAAACTGCTGCTTAAGACTGCAGGTAAATTTTTAAATTTGAATAATTGCATTTGTCATTTCCGTTTTTCTAATTATTCATTCTTTATATAAGTATTGTGAACTTTTGTGCATTTTACAGTGTATCTGTTAACAAAATCACAACATGTAGTTTTCAATTCAGTCAGAGCAGAGGGAGCATTAATAATGGCATAGTAAATTACAAGGTAGGAAATCTAGTGGAAGAAACAGGAAGCAGGTTAAGATTAAGGGTATTGAGAGTTCTGAAAAGCAAGGGATAGGCAATAATTTTTAGTAAAATGAGTTGGGCATAAGCGCCTGCCTAGCATAAGTGCAAGGTCCTGAGTTCGAGTCCCAGAACTGCCCTCCCCCCCCCAAAAAAAAACGCTTCTTTGGGCGGGGGTTATAGCTTGGTGCCTGCCTGGCAAGCACAAGGTCCTGAGTTCAATTCCCAGTACCCCCTCCCCCCCAATTTTTTTTTTTTTTTTTAGTAAAATGATCAGGATAGGACTCATTGAAGTCATGTTTAAACAAAGTGTTGGAGGATATGAAAGAGCATCAGGAGTTCAGCTGACTGGGAGAGAGCTGAGTTGACAGAAATAAGGAGTCCCGCAAAGGTAACAGTTACACCTTTATTTACTGTAAGTAGTAAGAGTACAAGGCTAAACAGAGAAAACATTCATTGCCTGTAGTTTATTTTCCTCATCTAGTGATACCAGTCAAGGGCCAGGCAGACTAGTACACTTGTGAGGGTCGCCTTCAGCAATTTTATGAACCTGGGGATAGAAGAGAAACAAAGAACAGACAAATACTGAGCACTAAAAGTAGGAAAAAAAATGTCTTCCAAGTTCTCTCCATCCTCTTTCCTTTCTGTATGATGCCAAGATCACATCTCTAGCTTTGCTTTGCTTTGGATGCTTCACAGATACCTTTCTATACATACAGTTTTATCTTGATTTATGAGACTCACAGATACTGTTGGGTCTTGGGTATCTTTTAAAAACAATCTTTAGACTCTTTCAATGGTTCATATTTTCATTATGCAATTACAAATGCATGATGGCTTTTTAGAATTATACATTATTACATTTCTCTTTGTGTCTTTTTGTTTTCTATTTCATCTTAAGGTAAATTTTCTTATACTAGTTTAAAATTTTTCTAATGGCATACAGTAGTCAACTTTAAAATGCATACCCATGATTGCTATTATTTATTTATTTATTTTGATACCAGAGATCAAAGCCATGCCTTGCACTTAGCAGGCAGGCATTTATGTTGCTGAGTTAAATTATGGGTATGTTGGCCCACATATGAATAATTATATTACCTCTTAATTTGTTAAATCTACAGATCCATATATATTCGCACTACAAAAGACAAAAATTTTAGCACTTTGTCTTCCGAAGGTCCTGCACATAACATTTTAAAATGACAGTATACATTATTAGTCATGAAGGATACAGCATTAAGCCAGTGCTGCCAAAGAACAGCAGGCTTAGGAATGTTTAGAGTGCAAATCATGCTCAGCCTCTTGATTTCACATGGGAAATACGTTACGGTTTAACTCTACCAGGTCAGTTCCTTTGAGAATTCTTGTGTGGAGGAACCTTCGGAGTTTGAATTGTTGAGGTTGTGCTCTATCTATTTTCATTTTCTGGTTGAATAAAACCCTTTAACAATGGAGATTCTTTACCTTTGACAACTGGCTACTGTTACTGATCATTCTCAGGTTCTGTATTTTCATGAGTAGGGATCACAGAGCCTCACTGAAGACTAGGATGGGATCAGACTGGCCGAAGGAGGAGTTGACTTCAGGGTTTTAGACAAGACTGCTTCGACATTATTTATTCCTTAGCCCTTCTCTTCATGTCCAGCTCCTCCGTCTTTCAGTACCTTTTCAGTCTCCTATTCCTTTAGCTTGGTTTCCAGATCACTGTTGTCCAAGTTGGTTTTTAAAGTTTCTAAACTTCTTTCTCTGCACTTCAGTTTTTTCTTTTCCCATTTCACTCTTACTTGATGACCAGGACACTAAATTTAATGCATGTCCTGATTCATCATCTTATATATATTTTGACTTTTAATTAATTAGTCATGCCCACGATTTTTGTTTTTAGCAGTTGGATGTACCCTTGCTTTACATTGATCACCAGTGCCCTACTGCTTGGCTTAGTTTTCTTGCTAAATTTTCAGCCCTTCTTGGTAGGTTTTTGACCACATAGCGTCCTCCCAAGGGCCCTCATTACTGTAGTTCTTCAGTTCCTACCCGTTGCTTTTGTTTACAGTGTCCTCTCTGGTGACAGCTGATAACTGTTTAACCAACTCAGTAACCAAAGCAATATTGAAAAAGATTTTCTTTAAGATTTACTTAAATATGATTTTATTAAATCATATTGCCATTATTAAAATTATATTATGTATTTATAAATATATATAACATGTGTTTTAGTGTATCCCCTTTTGGCCCAAAGATGCTTCTAGTAAACTTCTTATTCAAGTTGAAAACAGTGAAGGTCCTCCCAAAAGGATATATTTTAACAAGCAAGAAAATGGTGTTTTATTGCATCTGAATGATGAGGTAAGTAAATATTTTTACTTGTATCACTAGTTAAGCTAATATATACTTCCTATATTTAACTTTCCTGTATTACATAAGTATCGTATGATATTTTCTCCTTTTTATTGAAATTGAAGAAACATTTCTCTCTATAAAAGGAAAAGGTACAAAGAGGAAGTAGAAACATAAAATATTATATAGGAAGTTAACAGGAGTGCGTAGAATACAAGAGTACACCACATGTGGAGTTTCACTCATCTGTATACAGTAGAGAATCATGGTCTCCCAGAAATGCATTACAAAATTCTGAGTTTTCTGAATTACTTTCCAAAATTAACTTACCACATTATAAAAAGTTTTATTATTAAATGGTCTTTGTTAATTTCTTGGCAGAATGGTCACTTCAAAGAATATTTTCCTTTCTTTTAGCTTGGAGGTATTATAGCAGAAGTTCATTTAGCTGAGCATTCTACAGTTATTACATTTTCAGATTATCATGAAGGAGCAGCACCATTCCTGTTAATAAATCACACCAGGAATGACCTCATTCAGTACAAACAAAGGTAAGAAGATAGTCACAATAGTAACTCCTGACCTTTGCAGACTCTAGGCAATGACGTATTCACTTCAAAATGTTTTTAAAAGTGAACACTAATAATATAGTTATATAAAACAATGTCTTAATTTTTTGAAAAATTTTAATGAAGTATAAATAATAGGAAAATTGCCTTGATATTGCTAATTTACTTAAGTGCGTCAGAGAGAGAAATATGGAAGAACTAAAGCCATTGTGACAAAAGCTTGATGATCATTGTATTTTATGAGAAATATGTCTGGGTTTATTGAGTCTCTTAGTTTTGTTTATTTTAAAATGTTTTTACATTTTTAGTAAATATAACATAAATGTAAATTTTCAGATTTTTGTCAAACAGTTGATATTCTCTTCTTGCAGAGGATCTGGTAAAACAACATTGTAAAAGGCCATAATTAAATGTTGTTGTTAAAACAACACTCTTAATATCACTTCTTTCAGTTTGCTGCAGTGTCATAGTCTTATTGTGCCAATACAACTTACGCAACTTACTGTAATCTCAAACTGTATTAGTTAGCTTTGTCATTGCTCAGAGACAATATCTAACACCTTCAATTTAGGAGAGGAGAGATTTAATTTGAGTCAGTTTCAGGGAGCTCAGTCCGTGGTCTGCTGGCTCCAGGGCTGACACATGCTGTCAGAAGGGCATACTGGAAAGCAGACAAGGCAAAGGGTGCTCATCAGGCTAACGCCCATGTGTATTACCCAGAGTTGTGAGACTGAAAGCCCAGCGAATTTCTTAACCCAAAGCAGTGTTGAATCAAGAAAGAGGCATATAAAGGCCTGCGGCCTCACGAGCTGGTTCCTCACACATGGCCTTCCGCAACCCCGCTCATCCCGTCCCCTGGCAGAACTTTCCTCCTCCTGCATGTAGTACAGCCCTCAGGAGAGTAATGGATGGTAGAGATCTCAGCCTCACTAACAAGGCTGTCATCCTAGTCCATGTTGTAGTAGCAGATCCATGTACAGTGCACTCCCGAAATAGGTCTTAGATTTTAAAAAGTTTTCTTAATTTGAATTGAAAGAGTAATTCATGAAGTAGCTTCAAAGACTTGAAAATCATTTCCTAAGTGAAACTAATATTTTCCTTGAAATGCTCGCATTTTCTTAGAGCATTTATTATTGCTATTATTATTATATAAGGAAATTTTAGTCTTAATCAGATCTTCCACAAATCTTAGTTAATGGATTAAGAATTGGTAAAGTATGGTTTTAAGTTTTTAAAAAATACATTCATGTTGTTGCATTTAACTTAATGTACGTTTTTGCTGCTTGCATCAGTTCTCTTAGTGAGGTAGAGGACTCTCTTCCTCCTGGAAAAGCAGTGTTCTATACGTGGGCTGATCCCGTGGGCTCTCGAAAGCTGAAGTGGAGCTGTGGGGAAAGCTTTGGTGAAGTGACACAAACAGATGTAAGTACTAGGTTATATTGTTTTTTTAAAGGTGTAGTTTTCATTCCTGCTGATTTTTTCAGGACTCTTTTCTGCTACCCATTAAAAAAAAAAAAAAAAAAAAAAAAAAACTGCCAAAGATTTTTAAAGCAGTTTTAGCTTTATCTTTTTTTAAAAAAAAACTTCGTTTCATTTTGTTAAATTCCAACTGTACACTAAATACAATTGGAAAATCAGTAAGTACCAAAGTAATTATATATCAAAGAAATAGAGTCATTTAAATTTACTCCAAAAACAGGATGCAATACTTAACCAGATGTAATGACATACAACTCACATCCCAGAACTCCACGTGGGACAGGCAGGAGGATCACTCTGAGTTTGATGTCAGCCTGGGGTATATAATGAGTTGAAGACCAGCCTGAACTACACAGTGAGGCTCTAGCTCCAAAAACAAAAAGTATGCAGCCCATAAACAAAGTTTCTTTATGTTTAAAAGAAAAGCCTATAGGATATAATAGTACTTACATATGTTTATTCTACAAAATGAACTCTCTTAATCTTTGTCTTAAAACTATTTGAAACTTGGAAGTCTTATTTTGTCTATATTGTTGTTTGCTTCTACTGTGTTAAAAAAGATAAACTCTTATTCAGTGCTTTTAACATCTGCCTCTATACCAGGCATGGTGGAACAGGCCTGTAATCCCAGCACATGAGAGTCTGAGGCCAAAAGGTCATTGCTAGTTTGAAGCCAGCCTCGACTACTTTCTTAGTTACTTTTTACTCGTCGCTGAGATAAAATGCCTGAAGCCCAAAGTTGGGAAAGGAAAGATTTATTTCTTACAGTTTTTGGAGGTTTCAGTCCACACTCAGTTGGCTCCAAGGCAGGCGGGCATGGCTGGGCCACAGTTCATGGAGGCTGCAAATAGCAAGCAGGAACCAGCAAAGTGCAAGACACACCTTCTTCCTATTATCACATCCTGGCTTCACCCCTTTGTGGGTGGAGAACTGACAGCATCAATCCAAGCACTAGACAATGAACAAATAACAAATGCACAATTCAAACTCCTGAGGCCTGGGACCACAGACATAAACCATGACAGCTACATAGTGAATTCAAGGCCAGCCTGAAGTACATAATAAGACCTTATATCAAACTGCCCTCCCAAAAAAATCAACTCATAAAGAAATTCTCCACAGTGACAGTATTCTTACTTAGATTTAACTTATATAGGAAACAATTATCAACTAAGGAAACTAAAAAGAGTGCATTTCTAAATGACAAGCTGTGTGGTAAAGTTGTAATAATATAAAAGCCAAAAATTAAAATCATAAATTTTGTTCTTCACCTTAATTTGACTTCTATTCCAGTGTCTTTTCTTTTAACTCATTTTGTCTGGTCTACTGAGAGGCTAAGAATTGTCTAAATCTCATTTGAGAGGGGTGACAGAACAGTTCATCAATATGCCTTTGTTTTAGGTTTTTTTTTTTTTTTCTGTTGCTGTTTGCTTAAGAGAAATACTCTATATCAACTTAAGATAGTTTTGTACTACTCCTAGGTTGTAAAAATGTTATGTCTATGTACATATTAATGCATAGCATTGACTTTTTAATCAAATAGTTATTTTATATACTGCATATGATTTTTGAACTTTATTTTGAGGATTAATAATATGATTAGTGTTAGCCAATATCAGGAAAACCTCACATTTTGGAGGTTTTGTGTTATTCAGAATTATTTTACTGATACATTGAGATATATACATAATGATCACATTCATCATAGGAAATTTGTACTGGTACATGATATATCTTAATTCTTTTTTCCCATTTCCATCTCTTTATCCTCTCTTCTTTTCCTTCTTTGCAAAAGTTTTCTTTCCATTTTTCCTTCCATTCTCTTTTTTTTTCTTTTCCTTCCTTCCATTTCTGCCCCCAACCCTCCCGTCCCTTTTGCTTTTCCCATGCTAAAGTCAGGGTTTACAAGAGAACAGATACAATGCAAGACACATAATTTATAGGATTATTTTGACCCTAAGAGTCAAATGTGAGAGTGCAGGACATCTGTCCACACTGGAGACCCAGAATCCAGCTGAGGGTCTGGATCCGATAGTATTGTGCTACATGAGTCCAGCTGAAGACCAGGAGCCCATGTCAGTGTTTCTCCATGAGTCCAGCTGGAGGCTGAGAGCATATGCAATGTCTCATGCAAGTCTGTACAAGGAGCTGCACTGGGAAGGCCCAGAAGTCAGTGGTGGAAGCTAGAAAGTCTGGACCAGTGGGCCAAAGGATCTGAGCCAGCAGGCAGAGGCGGCTGCGCTGGAGCCAGGAAGTAATGCTTAAAGCAAGAACCAGAGCTCCCCTGAAAAGAACCAGTCATCCTCAGCAACAGCGAGGAGCCAAGCTTCTCCAATGATGAGAACAGCCGAGTTCATATCAGGAAAACCAGTGTGACAAACTTCTCCAGGAAAATCAGCAGCGCACCATCTTCTCTTCTTCTCCTTTTAATGTTGTTAGCAACAATCTTGAGGTGGGCCTGCAATACCCAGCACCACAGTGACTCAGTTTAGCTGGGTGTTCTAAGTTGACCATTAATTATCAATCCACCATGTCCCATTTGAACATTGTGTTCCTATTTCACAACTTGTATATATTTTCATCCTCATTGACCCTTTCATTTTCTCACACTGTAAAATCAATTAATATTTAAACATGAATGTTTGATTTATTTCACTTAGGAGTATGGTCTCAAGGCCAGAGATTTAGTTCAGCAGCATAAAGGCCTGCCTGGCAAGCGCAGCGTCTTGAGTTCGATTTTATGGTACCCAAAAAAAAAAAAAAAACGTATAGCCTCAAGATGCATCCATTAAGCTAGAAATGTTTTATATTCATCCTGCTTTATGACTGAGTAGTACTCTATTGTATTTCTAAAAACTCACATCTTTATCCATTCATAGGTTGGTAGGCATCTGGGCTGTTTCTAAGATTTAGCTATTACAAACTATGCTGTATAAACATGGATGTGCATGTATCGCTGTGGTTATGATGCTTTTAATTCTCTGGGGAAGATATCAAGAAGGGGAATAGCTGAACAAAGTGGAACCTCTTACTTTTAGTTTTTTGAGGAATCTACACTGATTTCTGTATTGGTTGAACCAGTCTGCACAGCTACCAACAGTGGAGAAGGGTTCCCTTTTCCCAATAGCCTTACCAACATTTCTTATTGGCTGCTTTTGATGATAGTCATTCTCTTTCTAGAGTTAAGATGAAATAAGTCATGTTTAACATTTTTTCATATATTCGTTTGCTGGTTTACTTCATCTGAGAAGTGTCTGTTCATTTCAGATGTACTTTGTTGGATTGATTCTTTAAGTTTGAAGAGTCTGAGTTTTTTTTTTTTTTTTTAGTTCATAATATATTCTGGGTATTAGTCCTTTGAAGAATAGCTGCTATCCTTCATAGGGTTTTTGGTCTTTATGGAAAGATTTTATGTTGAACCATCTCTGCATTTCTAGGATAAAGCCTACTTGGTCAGTGTGTATAGTATTTTGAGGATTTGCTGCATTGTTTGCTATCTTATTGAGAATTTTTATATCTGTGTTCCCTGAGGAGATTGATTTGTAGCTTCTTTTGATTGGTTCCTTCTCTAATTTTGGTATCAGCATAATGCTTGCTTTCAGGAGTGACTTTAGAAGTATTGTTTCCCTTTTCATTTTATTGAAGAGTTGAGGAGTAGTGGTATTAGAGCTCTAAATTTCTTACAGAATTCAGCAGCAAATCCATCAGGACCCGAACTTACGTTTGTTTGTAGTTTTGAGATTCTTAAATTCATTGACTGATAATGACATTCTTATATCTTCTTGATTATACTTTGATAATTGATGTGTATGTAGAAATCTGTTTCTTCTGTATTTTCCATCTGACTGGAGTACAGTTACTTAAAGTATATACTGATGATTGGATTTCTGCAGGATATGTTATGGATATCACTCTTTTCATTTTCCTAACTACATACATTTGAGTCTTCTCTTTCCTTTTTTTTTTTTTTTTTAATAAAGTTGGCTAAGGGTTTGCCTGTTTTCATTAATCTTTCAGTGAACCAAATCTTCAATTCGTTGATTCTTTGTATCGTTTTCTTAGTTTCAATTGTATTAATTTCTGCTCTGATCTTTATACTCCTTTCTTGTACACGCTTTAGGTTTAACTTGTTCTTCTTTCTCTGTAACTTTGAGGTTCAACATTAAGTTTTATATTGAGTTTGCTCTGTTAACTAATGTGTAAATTCACCGTGTTAAACTTCCTTTATAAGACTGCTTTCTTTGCCCCCCATAAGTTCCATATGTCATATTGCCATTATCATTTAATTGTAGAAAGTGCCTAATTTCTTCTTGAATTTCATTTCATCTGTGACTCATTTGAGGTTCAGGAGTGTGTTATTTAATTTTCATATATTTATGCAGTTTCTGTGGTTTATTATACCATTGATTTCTAATTTCATTACAGATCATCTGATAATATATATGGGGTAATTATAATTCCTTCACATTTACTTAAGTATGTTCTCTGAGGTAGTATGTGGTCTGTTTTGTAGAACATAGTATGCATAGCTGAGAAAAATGTGTATTCTGTTGTTGCGTGGAACATTCTTGATATCTACTAAGTCATTTTGTTCAAAAGTGTAGTTCTGCTCTGGTAGTTCCTTTTTTTAAAAATCTAATTGTCCTATTTGTGACAGTGGAGGATTGAAGTCCCCCATTATAATTGTTAATGCTTATTTGATTTTTTATGTCCATTAATGTCTGTATTATTATAGTATGGTGGGCAATACTTGGTATACTTTCTTTCATGATTGTAATTTCTTCCTCATGGATCATTATCTTCACAAATGTATAGTGATCTCTTTTGTCTCTTCTGAACAGTTTTGGCTTGAAATCCTGAAAACAGATTATCTGTCCTTGCTTTTTTCTGGGTTCCTTTCACATGGAGTATTGTTTTTCATCCTAAGAGTTTCAGTCTGTGAATTTGAGTTAAATGTGTTTCTTGTATAAAGCATGTTGATGGATCATGTCTCCTGATGCATTCTGCCTGTGTTTCTTTCTATTGGTGAATTGAGGCCATCTCCATTAATGGTTACCACCAACATGCACTGGTTCATCTATGCCTTGCTATTTTCCTGCCATTGGCTCCCTACTTTTCGCCTCCATTCAACTGCTTGCTCTGCTTAACAATCCTCCTGTGCCACTGTTCCTGGAACTGTGGTCATTTTTATCTCTCTCTAGAGATACTAGTTACTAATAACCTTTAGTATTCTTTGTAGAGTTGGTTTGGCAATCATGAATTCTTTCTATTGTTTTTTATTGTGGGAGTATCTTGTTTGTCCATTAATTTTGAAAGATAGTTTTGCAGGGTACATCAATCTGTGCTGGAAGTTGTTTTCTTTCAGGACTTGAAATACTTCAGCCTCTTCTTGACTTGATGGTTTGTGTTGAGAAGCAAATGGGTCAGGCACTTGGGTTTCTCCTATCTTAGGTCCCCAGGACAGTGTTGGGGTGCAGGGCTGGCTTCTCCAGACACATGCAGCTACTCTGAGACTCTCCTGATGGTAGCAGGTGCACAG
Organism: Cavia porcellus; assembly: GCF_034190915.1. Taxonomy (NCBI): domain Eukaryota; kingdom Metazoa; phylum Chordata; class Mammalia; order Rodentia; family Caviidae; genus Cavia; species Cavia porcellus. The sequence continues at coordinate 67,536,380 of NW_026947484.1, read as the reverse complement.
TAGCTTGACTGGCTGGTTCTCCCCACTGGAACTGGCTACTGGTCCCTGATGGCTGCTGGCGGGTTCATAGGGTGTCTATGTTCAGTTTCTTCTTCTGGTGTTTACAGTTATATGGCAGTGTCTGTGTTACATCCCACAGATGTGTTGGGTATGGACCTGATCTTGGCATCTGTGCTTCTGTGTACCGGGCTATTGTCCTGGGTATTGAGGTTCCCTTTAGTCTTACATTCTTATAGCTGACCTGCTCTCCAGGATGCAATATGAGGGACTCAGATCACAAACTCACTGACTTGAAGTGAGTCCATCCTCTGGAATGAAATGGAGAGGTGCAGAGCACAGACTCAGTTTTCTAGCTGGCCTGCCCTCCAGGATAGAATGTTACAATTTCTTTGAGCAGGTTTTTATGCCCTTTGTGGAATCCTTGGATTTTTTCCTTGAGTCCAGTAAATCTTATATTACTATTATTTGCATCAGCTGATAGCTGTTGGATTTATTTTTCATGGTTTGTTATTTTGAAGAAGTCTGATAATTGCCAACCACAACCTAGTCTTTTAGATCTGACATCCTGTTTTCACACTGGTTATTTCTGCTGCATTTTCTTTCAATAGAATTTTTAACCTCTTGGATTTCTGTTCAAGCCTGTTTTATGGAATCTACCTCTTTTCTGTGTCAGGCATTCATAATTTCCATGTTTTTCCTAAGTCCTTCTCTTTTTTTAAATCTGAATTTAGATTCACCAGCCATTTCCTTCATCATGGTCATTGTCTTCCTTTTCTTTCCTTGCTGAGACAAAATACCTGACACCCAAAATTAAGTAAGGAAAGGTTACTTAGCTTATAGTTTGTGTAGGTTTCAGTTCATAATCAGCTGGCTGTAAGCCAGGGTGGCATCACAGATGAGCAGTGCTTCAAGGTGGTCAGAGACAGAAAGGACAAAAGACAGGGAGAGCAAACCCCTTCTCCCTAATATGGTAAGCAGGCTGTCCCCACCCCTCCAGGGTGGGTGTAGCAATCACAGAATCTCCCTTGCCTTCCTCTGGCACAGGCTCAAGATGTTTATAAAATGAAGACCCTGGCCCTCTACAGAGCCACTTAGTTAAACTTCTCAAGGTGACTCAACATTCTAGAGCAGTAAGGGTATGTCTTCCACATCCCAGGATGAGAAGCTGCTAAGTTACTTAAACTTCTAGACTTCTCAGCCATTACAGTCATTATCACTTCGCTTATTTCTGTTTTGGCTTTATCAAGAACCTTATTTATCTGTTTTGTTACTTCCACTGCTACCATTTGAGAAAGTTCAGCTGGATGGCTTTTGATTTCCTCTACCTGAATGCCTCCTGAATTTGCCTTGGGCAAGTTGTGGGTATTGGTTTGCATCTTGCTTTTGCATTTTCTCACTGTCTTATTTTTGTTGCCTTTTTGTTGTTGTTTCTCTGCATTGAGGCTTATGGTAGGTAGCTGTAGTACTTGTATTAAGACCTCTTTAGGAAATGACTACTTTTCACAGATGTCTGCTAAGTATTGTTGGCTTTTGTCCTTTAAGTCTGACCTAGTAGACTCTTCTGTTTATTAGGGATGAAGGATTTCAGCCTGTTTGACCTAGCACCCAGTTCTTCAGTACTGGACTACAGTATTACTTATGACTCCCAGAAAATGTAGGTGTTGGCAGATAAGAACATCAGTTGATGTTGCCTTGACTAAAGTACAATAATCACTAATAACTAGCATCAAACAGACTGGAAAATGACAAATTGAGATAACTAATAGTTTTTCACCTTTAGCCATAGGTACAAGATTTAAAATCATATAACAAAATGTAAGGCAGTTCAGGAAATTAAATACAATAAATGCTCAGTAGAGATATTTTACCCTAAGAGAACAAATTATAAGTGGAAGAAGAGGAAAATGTACAGAAATGAAAGAAAAAAAGGTTGAATCAAGGCTGAAGGACAAAGGAAGGTTACTCAAGCCATTAAAACTGTGAAGAAAACAAGAGGAAAGGAAAGAAGGAAAAACTAAAGATAAGAAAAAAACAAAATAAAACTAAAAACAGTGTTCACATTCACAAAAATCGTAGTGTACCCCCCCCCAATAGAAACCAACAGCAAAGAAAGAAAAGTTTTACTGTGATTGCAAGCCTATAGTTGTCTTCTGATGTTTGCAGTTTGATGGGAGTGTCCAGTTTAAGGTGTGGCTCTGCTCTGACTGGTAGAAGAGGCCCTCAGAGCCCTATCTTTGCTAGCTAACTACCTGCAAGCCAGCAGTAGGATTAGGGCCTGGCCAGTGCTGGCACTTTCAAATCCACAGAAATTTAGGCTAAACCTGGCTTGGTTTTGGGGTGGTACCTGCATTGTTCATTTTACAGCACTCTGGGTGTCATTGAATGGCCTCACCACAGTTTCCTGACTGTACATGTCTCCTACAGTTCCTAACCTAGTGACTGTGGGGGTTTAAGGTGGGAAGCCCTAAGATGAAGCCAGTCTGTGGCTCCTGAGTCCCAGGTTCAGTGGACCACTCTCTAGAATGGCATGTGACTTTGCACTCTCTCCAGGGAATGTCAGAGTCTCTTGGACCAGAGTCACTGACCAGCTGTTGCAGTGCTTAGCATCCCCCAGTGTGTTTCTTCCTTAAGGTTTGGAGTCACCTGCTTTCACTCTAGATTCAGTCTCCTTGTCTCACAAACCAGGAACCGGAAAACACGTTCAGATTGCCCCTTCCTATTTTCTTGTAATCCACAAACGAGCCCCCAAACTCTAGTTCAAAAATGAGGCAAAAACATATTTTAAAAAGCAGCGCTGATTTATTTTATCCTGGGCCCAGGGACACAGTGTTGTTGGAGTTTGCAAAAGCTGTGTGTGGCTCTTCCATATTTGCAGCCTTTATGTACAAATCACAGTTTACAGAGTAAGGGTTTATGGGTGTGGATCAGGAAACCTGCTAAGGAAATATTTCCATTAGCAGAGGACAGAAGTCTAGCAGAATTAACAATCCTTTGTCAACTTATTCTAGCACCACATCTGTTATTTGTAGAGGGCAACAATGGTTAACGTATCAATTAGGTTAGGTTCCCAGGGATTTACAATTCTTTATAGAGGAGACATTGATTAACATATCAATTAGGTCACGGGGGGGGGGGGACACATACAGAACAGTACAGTCATGTTACAGTACTCTTTTTGCTAGTGTACAGCAAGTTCAGAGCTTTGGTCTATGTCTTTAAGCTTTCTGTAGGTTCTACTTGGTCACAGAGATCCACCTCTCTCCTTTTGGTGTTCCCCAAGTTGTTATTTTCCAGTTTGGATTCTGAATCTTAGGCTGATTTGTTACCGCCTGCTGCTGTGCTGTCTTCCATAGCTCTTAAAAGCATCCATGAGCGTAGCTTACAGATTTTCTTTAGGAAACGTACAAAGACCATCACACTAAAGATGCCTAAAGCTATAACTCCCTGCCATATTATAATACCTATTTTTGAAATGATTTTTTAAAATTTTTGATCAGTCAGAATTGTGTAAATTTGGGTACAGTGATATTTTGATGTATGTTAGTAATACGGCGTGATTAAACCAAGGTAATCAACAAATTTGTTACTCTGTTCATCATTTTGTTGTTGAGATTTGAAACTTTTAATGTATGGAATACTTTGTTCTTGACCACATTCACCCTGTTTGTACTGTAGATATTCAAACCCGTTCCTCCTCTCTTACCTAAAACTCCTTTTCCTTTATTCAGCGATTCCAGTCCCTTTCTTTCCAGTGTTTCTTCCTGATTCTTGGGCTCACAATTCTTTGTTCCTCTGTATTTTCAGCCTTATTTGATTCTACATAATGAGATTATGTAGCATTTTTCTCTTTGTGCTTGCTTATGTAGTGTCTGCTAGGATTATTTCCAAAAGACGAAAAATATTTCCAAAAGATGAGAAGTATAAAATAAAAAGCGGCCTTTATTCTGAGAACACAGAGAGAGATGACTGGCACCCCCACCGCTGGCATCCGGCGATCTCTCTGGCTGACACATGGCGTGGGGGCATGTAAAGAGCCTCGGTTTGGGGTGGAACCTAAGGCGGGCATTAGGGATGTACTGTAGCCCATTGGTCCTAGGTTTGGTGCCATATGTAAATTTCCAGGGGCGGGAAGATGGTGTCACAGGTAACTTCCTAGGGGCAGGGGAGATGGGGCTTCCTGCTTCCGGTTGAGGTTTTCCTGGCTACAGTGTCGTGTCTGGGCCAAAACCCTTTCATATCCCATCTTATGATTATTATTATGAAAAGGGGCGAAGATTTCTCTCTTTAATTACTTCCTGCTGGCAGAGGGCGTTGTACTGGAGCCTAGGGGAGTCGACGGGATGAAGGGTGATGCCCAGGTAGACGCTGGTGCCAGGTGTTTTGGCCAGTACAGCTTCACTGGTGAATGCACGTATGTTAGACTGGAAAAACAAAGAGACAAGATGTTATGAGGAGACATGGCACTGTCATATTTAAGGACCCAGGTGAGGTAGAGGGAAAGGTGCCTTTGATTTAGACATATCATTCTATCAGGACCATGTTGAGGTAGAAACATTTCCACGGTAAGGCAGAATTCTGAAAATTAAATGTGGGGTTAGGAGGAGTGGAGTTATGAGAGGTGATTACTCCCCCATCTGAAAGCATAAAAGTTAAGAGGGTAGGTATATAAAACTTGTCTCCAGTCCAGGAGTTGAACTGGAAAAAATAGGGGGAGCAGGGAAGGCGGTGGCTGTCCCAGTATAGGGAAGGTAAGGGCTTAGGCTTTCAGGGATGTCACGTTTAACGAGACAGCTGAGAGTAGAAAGAACTGTAACTGTTATCATATAGAACATTATGAAGATTATCTTACGCATGATGTGGGAGTCCTTAGGAAAGACTGTCAAGAGTCCTGCTGTAAAAATGATCATTAATAGAATGTAAGAAGTTAGGAACCAAAGTGGATAACAAAACATGACTTAGCCTGTTAACTGTGGCTGCGAGGCCTTTGTGAGACGGAGACGGGTAGGCAACAGAAGATGAGATAACCATTCAGAATGATCAGATTTAGGGCTGGGAGGGCACCTCTTAGCCTGAGTGATGTGAAACGAGGATGGGAGTCCAGCAACTTTGATTTAGGCATGGGTCGCTGTAACCTGGTTGTATCAGCAGTTTACCTGGTTGTGGGAAAGGTTTTTATGTATCCTGAAAAAGTATAAACCAAGTGAGAAGCCAAAAATGTATCTGTGATTCTTGACTAGGGTTACCTGAGAAATTGGTGAATAAGAAAGGAAGGGGGTGGTCTATATCACTGAGGAAGGGTTCACAAGCAACAACAGGTGGAAGCTGTTGAGGCCTCAGTGTGTCTAAGTCAGCCTGTATAAAAGGCATTTTAAGATTTAGTACTGGGACCTGCACAGAATAGGCCCTGTTTGTAAATGGCATAGGTTGACCATCAATACCCTGTCATAGAGATTGAGGACTTAATATAGCAACCTGAATACTCAGGAAGAACTCTGTATATATGGCCTCTATGTCCACAAATATAGAGAATGTCTTACCTGAGACTGTAGTGCGACTTGGAATCTGAGATGGACACCTTAAAGGGGGTTGTTGTTGCCCTGAACCCCCTCAGTCTTCAGCAGCGATTTTCTGTCAGTGACGAATCTGGCAGTGTCGATATTTCCTGTGAGGGCTAGAACTTAGGATGACTTACCCACTCTCTGGTGGCTAGGACAGTCCAGTAGCCCTGGAGTAAGGTCTCAAAGAATGCCAGGAAGGGGCATTTTCTTGTCCAATGTCTTCTGCTGCATTTGAGCGTGGTCAGAAAGGGAAAAAGGCACATGGATGTTAACAAGTCTCTCTGGGCCAGCTTGCTCCCAAAGTGGTAGCAGAGCCTGAGGAGAAGATGCCGGAGCAGAGGGCCATTGGGCTGCCATCCATCTGGTAGGCGCATGTGAGCAATCATCTGTAGAGCGGCTACAGAGCTGCTGCTGGTCACCCTGGGAAACACAGGCAGATGGCGTCTCACTGTGTGCCTTGCAGCGAGAGGACTGCTGTCGGCAGCACAATGAAGCGTCATGTGCACTGCAACAGGGTGGCTGCTGCAGTTTACAAGAGGAGCCACAAGGGGGCACTAGTTGACAGTGAGGGTCCTGGGAACATGGCGGCACCCTGTCGCCATGTGACCCTCCTGAACATGGTGGCGCCATACCACGTGGCAGAGGGTTACAACATGGCGACTGTTCCCAGGGCAATCTGGAAGGACCTAGTGACTGAGACCTAGTATGGTGGGCGGGCGGTGAGAATGCTGTAGGGGATAGAGAATTCTCAGGAGGAGAAGTCGGAGACTGTGAGGAAGCGCTAACAGAGGGATTAGAGCCGCTGGGAGAGTTATGGGTCCCGGGAGACAGAGGGGAAGAGGATCGAACAGCAGGAGATAACTGAGACACAGAGGGATTAGAGCTGCTGGGAGAGTTATGGGTCCTGGAAGGTGGAGAGGGAGACGATTGCACAGCAGGAGGTATCTGTGACGGAGAGGGATTAGAGCTGCTAAGAGAATCAGGCGTAGGGGGAGGGGAGAGCGGTCCAGTGAGAGGTAAGGGCAGGGAATGAGTTTGGTGGTAGGCAGACGGCGGCCGGGAAAACACCGGAGGGCAGGACGGAAAAGTTTGTGGCGCAGTAGATTTAGCTAAAAGTATCTGAGTGGGAGCACAAGACTCAATGAGAGATGGGCGTGTTCTCAAAATAAGAAAGGCTTGAATATAAGGGAGTTCTAATAACTTGTTGCCAGCTTGACAAAAATTGTACAAGTTCCTGAGAATGCAGGGGTCAAATGTTCCTTGTTTGGGCCAAGGCTTGCCGATAAGCGGGTAGGTTGGCCAGACCTCCTGGCAGTAAAAAGTTAATTGTTTAGTTTTTATGGTACTTTTAATTTTTAGAGTACGTAAATTGGAAATTAGGCATTGTAAAGGCGTCTTTTGAGAGTTAGAAAATACGTTCCCCATGACTGATTCAGGCAAGAAAAAAACAGGAGGTCCAGAACAAGCCGTCACTTGTTTGTGGCACCACGCGGTGGCTACGGTTCCAAAAACTCGTAAATTCCAGTCGTCACTGAGAGTGGAGCCTGAGTGGGGTCAGTAACAGTTTTGCCCATGAAAGCACAAGGCTTTAAGGTAAGTGAGGCATTCTTTCAGTGTGGACAGTCCCAAAAATCTCTGCTGTGGGCTATCAGAACCCAAAGAATGTGAGAGATTTTGTGGACACAGGTTTGTCCAGAAAGAACCCTGCCCTGGGCGGTCCTAAGGACGTGAAAATGCACAGACCCACACAGACAGGGAGAACAGTTGACTGGGGCTGCCCAGTGCCAAAAGTTCCCCAGGGAGTGCTCACCTGAAATCAATCTGGCCGATGCTGAGTGCAGGCAGCTGGCGACAGGGATGTCTCAGGAGAGGAAAAAGCTCGGGATTACTCCAGGATGTTATCTGGTTATCAGCTAGGGGACTAAACTGAGTGTGTCCCAGGAGTCAATCTCCTGCCGATCGAGTAATGAGAAGTATAAAATAAAAAGCGGCCTTTATTCTGAGAACATGGAGAGAGATGACCGGCACCCCCACCGCTGGCGTCCGGCGATCTCTCCGGCTGACACATGGTGTGGGGGCATGTAAATAGCCTCGGTTTGGGGTGGAACCTAAGGCGGCATTAGGGATGTACTGTAGCCCATTGGTCCTAAGTTTGACGCCATATGTAAATTTCCAGGGGCGGGAAGATGGTGTCACAGGTAACTTCCTAGGGGCAGGGGAGATGGGGCTTCCTGCTTCCAGTTGAGGTTTTCCTGGCTACGGTGTCCTGTCTGGGCCAAAACCCTTTCAGTGTCATGTTACGAATTAAAAATTAATGGTCAACTGAACACCAGCTGAATTAAATCAGCATGATGTTGAGTGTAGATGTTCCACCTGAGGAAAGTTGCCAGCATAAATAGACATGAAGAAGGAGAAGCTAGGTGTTGTGGGTTTCTCTAAATGTTGCTGTTTTGAGACGTTGGTTCTCCTGTAGGAGCTCATCATGACTAGCTTCCCCAGTGTGAGTTTGACCATTGTCATCAGAGGAGCTTGGGGCCTTGTTGGTGAGAGTGGCTGTGTGATAACTCGGACCTCGGTATGAAATTCAAGGAAGCAAGAAATTAAAATTTGGGAAGCAAAGGCTTTATTTCCAGGCCTGGTGACACAGTCTCTCTAGGGTCAACCCAAAGACTGCACACCTGACAGCTAAAAGTCAGGGCTTTTATCTTGTAAATCCACAAACAGCTGCTGGTCACACAATGTAAGGAGGGGGGTGGGGGTGTGGCACACTATGGAAATGGCGATTACACGTCTTGGGAAGGGCAACATCAGGTAAGGGTTGTGCTAACAAGCAAGTCTCCCTGCATACTAGCAAGTTTAGATAAAAGAAATCTTGTTTTTCTTAGCAAAGAATAGAGAAATCTAACAGCAATTGACAACCTTAGTTACCTTGCTTAGCACCACAACTGTTATTTGTAGAGGGCAACAATGGTTAACATATCAATTAAGTAAGATTTTACAATTCTTCACACAGGAGAGCATTGATTAACATATCAATCCTTTACCCAGAGGGAAAAGGAACACACAGGTATTGCTATGATACAAACGAAGCTATTACAATCTAATGCAATTAGCACAATTTGTGACGGGCTACCGGGTAGAGAAGGGGTTGTCAGGAGCTATTACCTCAGGCCTTTGTTTTATGGCTTTTTAGGAAGTTAAAACTTAACCTAGTTAGATTTGAAGGGGGAAGAGGAGGGAAAGCAGCAGGTGGGCTATACAGAACAGGCTTCAAGGCGCGATAGTTAGGGGGCCTTAGGTTATTACAGCTGTGGTTCACTTAGGGGAGCTCTGGTCCTTAACACTGATCATCGCTTCCTAGCTCTGGAGAGGAAGATATATGCCTTTGAGTCTCCAGGACAAACTCCTCTTACTGGCTTCCTGGCATGTACTTGGCAGTTCTTACCGTCTGAGGAGCTCAGGGCCTCTGTGTTGCTAAGGATGGCGGTGGTGCTTTTCAGGGCAGCTCTGATCTTTTTTTGAGTGTGAGTTCTCGGCTCCAGTGTAGAACCCTCAACCTATGAGCACAGCTCCTTCAGCCCACTGACATAGACTTTCTAGCTTCCACTGCTGACCTTTGGGCCTTCTCAGCATAAATCCATAAAAGAGACTGGGCCTTCTCAGCACAAATCCATAAAAGAGACTGGCATGAGTCCTTCTTGTGGACTTTAGACCTCTAGTTGAACTTTTGAGAGGCATTGTTACAGGCTCTAGGTCTTCATCTGGACTCATGTAGGACATTGCTGTGGGATCCAGGCCCTTCGCTAAATATTCTGTCTTTAGTGTTGTAGGTGGATTTCCTGCACTTCCTTGTGTTAACTCTGGGTGACCATCATATACGTGTCCTGATTCTAACTGTTCTCTGTACAACCTCTGACTACAATATGTCATGTCCTCCAGATTCATCCCTGTGGTCACCAATAACTTCTCCCTTTTTAAAACTTCAGTCGTGCCTGCCTTTTAAGGCAGTTACATTGTACATTTGTACCACACTTGCTTTTTCCATTCATTCAGGGATGGATGCTTAGGTTTTTTGTACATTTTGGCTATTATGAATAATGCTGCAATCAGTTTATTGATTATTGACTCACTGATTTCAGTTCCTTAATATATACAGAATTGACATTACTAGATCGTATGGTAGTTTTTTAGTTTTTTCCAAAACTTTGTTTTCCAAAATGGAGTATTACATTGTATAGCCGCATTGTTACATGAGAAAGAGTCCATTTCCTGTGCATCCTCTCCACTACATCTCTTTCGTCTTTAGAAAAACCATTCTCTCAGTTGTGAGATGGTACCTCACTGTGGTGTTCACTTTCATTTCTGTTCATTAACAAAGTCATTTTTTTTAAAGATAGCAAACCTTAGCTAGACTTTAAAAAAAGACATCAAATGGAAAAGGCAGCATTGCAACCAACACAACAAGAATACAAAAAATCATAAGGTTATGAAAAATTACAAACTTGTGAGTTGAACAGTTTAAAAAAAAATGGGTAAATGTGTAGACACATAAAACCTAACAAAATGAAGAAAACAAAATCTGAGCAGACAATGACAAGAATTGAACCAGTAATAAAAAATCTCCTGTCAAAGAAACATCCAGATAGTAGTATCTTTATTGCTGAATTCTAGTAAACATTTAGAAGTATTGCCAGTACTCTTCCAAATATATTGAAGATGCCTAAATTCATTCTACATGGCCACATTACCCTGACACCAAAACCAAATAAAGATAGCAAAAAAGAAAACTACATACCAGTTCTCTCTGAAGAAAATAGATGCAAAAATTCTGAACAAAATACTTTTCAAATGAATTTAACAGCATATTAAAAGATCATTAATCGTACTCAAATGGGATTTATCCCTGAGGTACAAGGATAGTTTTAACATAAGCAAATCAATAAACATGAAATTAATACATCAAATTAAATAGAATGAAGGACAAATCCATATGATTATTTCAGTAGATACACAAAAAGCATTTGACAAAATTCAGCCCTTCATGACAAAACTCCCAATAAGTAAGAGTAAAAGCATTACAATGCAACATAGTATGAGCCAGTTCTGAGTAACCCAGAAAACAGGAAAAAAGCTAAGACCTTTTCCTCAAAGATCAGGAACAATACAGGGATTCCTACTTTTGCCTCTTCAACATAGTACTAGAAGTCCTGGTCAGGGCAGTTAGGCATAGTAAAGACATCTAAAATGGGGAAAAGGTAAATTATCCTTTTTCTCTGTGTGGACAGTCAGAACACAAATAATAAAAGCTTTATTTTTTTCCATTCCTTTCATTTTCCTTTTCCATCTTCCTTATTCACCGGGTGAAGCTCTTTATGTGTCATTGAATAAAAATGAAGGTTGCAGGTATATTTTTGCCTTAATTTTCCAGTCTTTAATTTGATGCTTCCAATGTTTTACAGTTACATATGAACTTCAGTAAGTTTTTTTCAGAAAGACTTGAATAGGAAATCAAAGAACTTCTCACTTAATCTTTGTTTGCCAAGAGTTTTTATTGCAACTGAATATTGAATTTTATAAACTACTTTTCCTTACATAGGTGCTGTTTAATTTGCATAACATTTTTCTTTTCCTTCAGACTTTCTGGGAAGGACTACTGGGTAATGCCCTCTGTAGCACTGCTTTGAGTCAGTCCCTGTTGGAGGGAAACTTCAGTAGTCCATAAGTCTTTTACTTTGTGTACTTTTCATCATTGAAAATGTTTTCACCTGTTTCGCCAGTAAGGAATTTGGGGTTCTGAGTTTCTGTTTTTCCATTGTCTTCATGGTTTACTCTTAATTATTAGAATTTGCTGCATATAACTTGTCATTGAACTTCAAAACACTAATACCCTGACTGTAGAATGGCTTTCTGCTTAATTAACCCTTGTGAATATCGAGCATGTAACTGAGACATCAGATGTATTTTTTTTAATCTTGCCTCATTCAACGATGTAAGGCAGTAGGAATTTCAGAATGAAACAACTTTTGTCTTTTTTGTTTTCTCTTTTCTTTGTGTTCTTTTGTACTAAGGATTGAACCTAGGGCTTTTGTACTGAGCTACACACTCAGCTCTTTTTCTGGTTTTTTTTTTTTTTTTTTTTTTTTGGTTTTGAGACAAGGTCTTGAGAAGTATATTGCCCAGGCTAGGCTCAAATGCAGAAACCTCCTTTCTCAGCCTCCCAGAGTGTTGGGATTAGAACTATGTACTACCACTCTCAGTTTAAATACACAGTGTCTTTCTGTAGACATAGAATGAAGCAAAGAAAATACTACCTTGTTACTGATTAAACTACAAAGGAAAATTATTTAATTAGATTTTCTTAAAATACTCAAAGTTAAAATAATTGTCATTTTGTAAATATGGAATCTAGACTTCATGTTGATTGGGACCAAACTCTTAATCCTTTTTTGATTTTTGGCGGTTTTCTTGTAGGATATGATGTCAGCTATAAATGTTGGAAAGAAGACCATTTATTTAGTTTCATTCTTTGAAGGTCTGCAGCGCATTATTTTATTCACTGAAGATGCAAAGGTGTTTAAAGCAACGTATGAAAGTGAGAAAATGGAGTTAGCAGAGCAAGAAATTATACTGGCTTTACAAGATGTTGGAATTTCTCTTGTCAACAATTACACAAAGCAAGAAGTGGCTTACATAGGCATTACGAGGTTAGATGTGTTCGGTTTGGGGTGAATTTAATCAGTTCTTAATCATTAAATTATTGTAAAATGATTTATTCAGTTTTTGTTTTTCAGCTATTTCTCAGTAATAGGTAATTTGAATTTGCAAATATATTTGAGTCTCTTTCCCACTCTGAGATAAAAATGCCAGAAACAAGATCTATAAATCTCTTACTATGTTTTTAATTTTTTCATTGCTCAAAAAAGTTCAGTCTATTTAACTTAAGAAAATTATTCTTTTTCAACATGGTATTTAAAATTGCCTGTTACCATTTACAGCAGTAAAAGATACATAGTAGATGCTTTGTAAATAAGTGTTGAAGGAATAAAGAAACTCATTTCTAATTTGACCTTGGCACTTTAAGATAATCATTGTATTTATAATTTGTCAAGCTCTTATCTCTCAAGCCTTTACAATGTCTATTCATACACACCTGATTTATATTTCAGTTTATACACACACACATTAGTACTTAATGTGAGAGCATTCCTGTAGTATATAAACTGTAGCAGTATAGTTTTAATTCTTCAGCTAAACTCCAAAACAATATTAAAGATACATGCTACTGATATAAATTTAAGCTCTGTGTAAATTATTAGTGCCAACTGCTCATTGAATAGAATAAATGTCACTTAAAGAGGAACATTAAAAACAATTGTGTCACTCTCAAAACCATAAATTTTATTAAATAAAAAGGTCAAATAGATAACATTTTTAAATGCAGTTACTCTGTGTGTTCTCTCTTAAGGTAAATTATATGAAGGCAAAGATAACCAATAGGTGATCTACATTTCTACCTAATAAGTAAATATAAATGTTGGAAACAATAAACAAATATTTAAGTAAAATTAACAATGTAAATGTTAGAAACAGTAAAAGTTACTCAAATAAATTTTATAAATTAAATATGTAAATAACAGTGAAATTATTTCCAAGAGTAAATTTTTTTATTTGATAAACTTATTTTTGTCCACTGTGGAGAATCAGAACCAGGGCTTGCTAGGAAAATGCTCTACTGCTAAGCCACCTTTCCAGCCTTTTGTTAGGTCTTTAAATATTTTGATTTCAATACATTTAGATATCTCTCATTCTCAAATTCACTTCTAGATGATTTTATATTTTGCCTCTTCTCAAATCCCATTCCCCGTCTCAGTCACTATCTTGCATCACTGAGAAAAGTGAAGCCATAAAAAGCAGTCTTATACAGCTCCACCTCACCCCGTAGTATCATAACTTCCTAACTATAGGCTTTGGTAGCTGACTAAAATATTTCTCCAGAGTTGTCATAGGTAAATCTTAGGTGCTCCCTTTTGAACACTGTTTTCTACTTTTGCACTGTGTTTCATTCATTCTTATCTATGTGGAAACATTTATTCCAGTCCTCTTTTTGTTCTAAGTCGACAACTTCTGCCTCTTCTGGATTGTTGGCATCTGTGTTAACTTCTCTCAACTTAAGAAAAACAAAAATAAACTAAAAAAAAAAACATATAATACAAAATGTATTTTTCTGAGCCCACTTCTCTTTACCTACTTTACAGGCAAGATCCTCAGAACTGTGTGTTGCAAAGCAATTTAATATAGTCAGTATCTCCAATACATTTTCATCCCTTTTTTTCTGTAACCACTCCAATGTCTAGTTGTTAGCACATTGTAAAACTTGTCTTGACAAGATTACCAGTGCCAAATCTAGTGGAATTACCAGTGTTCTTATTACTTGATAACATGTAATAGAGGTTCTCTTTGTACATTTTCTTTCATTTCAACTTCATTTGACTAAGTTGACCATCTTAGTTTTTCTGCCCTACCTCAAAATTCTCAGACTCACGGGTTGGTTCTTTTTCAGCCTCTCAATGTCTCATGTTGGGTACTCTGAGGTTCTTAGATTTTGAATCTTGTCTGTTTCATTTTTCATTACCACAGTATGTCTCAAATTTATTCAGATATATCTGTCTTCAGCTCAAACTGTTTTCTGAACTCTTATATATGGATATCTAACTGCCTACACAAAATCTTATCAGGTATCTAGGAGATAACTTAAACTTTGTATACATTAGCATCAAACTCCTTGTTTGCTTCTCCTACCAAAACCTGCTTCCTCACAGGAATTATCATGACCAGCCCCTTCTGGTTTTTGGAGTCATCTTTGAATCATCTCATTTTTTCACACCCCACATTTGTTTCATGTAAAAGTTCTGTACTGGCGCTACTTTCAGAATGCACACAGCGTCTGACCACTTTTGGTTATGTAAGTGTTAGCCCTCTAATCGGACCCCTCACCACGTTTTGACTCTTACTGCATTAACTCCTAACAAATTGTCCTGCTTATAGCTTTGACTCTGTTTTCTGCCCCACATCCAGATTCATAAGTGCATTCTATTTTGGTTTTTGTTTCAGGGTTTTGTTTTTTTGTTTTTGTTTTTGTTTTTTTTTTTGTACCAAAAATTGAAAGCAAGACCTTATGCTTGCCAGGCAGGTGCTTGTGCCACTGAGCTGTATCCCTGGCCCCATCGTGTATTCAGACAAAGCAGTAAGCAGGTTGTGTTGCCAATTTAAACCCAGCAGTTCCTTAGCTCACTCAGAATAAAATTTACATTCTTTATAATGACCTGCAAAGCTTTAAACTAATTGGCAGCCCACTGACTGACTTCAGCTTCAGCTTTTAATGTGTTCCTACCATGCCAGCCTACTGCTTATTGTAGTGTACTACAGACATGCTGCTGCTTTAGAGTGTTTGCTAAAGCTGGCCATTTACTTTAGATATTCTCATCCCCTTATCTGCCACATAACAGACTCAAACCTTTTAACGTGGATGAAATTTCACCTCATTGAGGTCACTGTTAACCCCTTCATATTAATACCACCGTATCCCAAAACTCCAGGCCCTGTGTACCCTGTTACCTTTTCTTTTAAAAGGATTTTCACTTCCTATACATTAAAATTGACTAAATGTTTACTATTTACTGTTTTACTCTAGCTAAAATGAACAATGGTAGAAATTTTTACTGCTGTTTCTCTGAATACCTAGAACAATACCTTAATAGGAGTTGAATAAATATTAGTTGATAAGTCCATGTTTTTAGCCTCATAATGTGCTTGCATGTGACTGAGGCTATTGCAGACTTTTATTGAACATTCTAATTTATTTAATAAGCCATTTAAAATGAAATTATTATACATTAATACTATTGATTTTTGCTTTCATATGTAAGTTCTGATATAGTTTGGGAGACAAAGCACAAGAAGAAGGCAAGATGGAAGCCAATGAGTGTAAAGCACACTGAGAAGCTGGAAAAAGAATTTAAGGAATACATTGAATCTTCACCTTTGGAAGACAAGATCATTGAGTTGGACACCAACACTTCGGTAAATTTTTAAAGTACAGATGGGAATTTTTAACTTTTGTCTGATACAGGTTGAACCACAAGTGAAGTGAAATTTAGGGAAAATTGAGCTTCCTTTATAAAACAAATGGAATATAGTTAATTTTTTTTTTTTTTTTGAGACAGGATTTCACTATGTAGTTCAAACTGGCTTTGAACTCACTTTGTAGGTGAAGCTAGCCTTGAGCTCGCAGAAATCCTTCTGCTCAGCCTCCTAAACGCCAGGGTTACAGGTGTGCACCACCACGTCCAGTGAACATGCTTAATATTAACTTACATACTTAGTGTATAATATTCCTTTATAGGTGTGATCATACTTTTTTATGTTAAAAATGCATTTTATTACCAAATCAGCACTAGACATTAGTAAAAAAAACAATGCAGAAGTTGGAAGCTGGCCCTCAGGCTTCACAGTAGGAGTTAATTAACTTGTGCTTTAAAAATTTTTTTTAAACTTTATTTAAAGAAAGACTAAACAAAACAGTAAACAGATAGAAATAATACGTACTTTCAAAGAAAAAAACAGTAAGAAACCACTAGTTGATGATTACATATTGTCCTCTTATAAATAGTTGTTCAAGATACAAAAGTGAAACATACAAAGTGGAGATTCAGACAGCGAGACTGCGAACAGTTCTGTTCAACTATCCAACAAAAATTTAGTAATATGGTTATCAATCCTATACACTTAAACATATGTACAGTTATCCATGTATTCATTTATTTTGAGATTAAAGCAGGCTAAAATCACTCTGAACAAAGAATAATAGTATTGCTGGATTTCACATCATGACATTCCGGGATCAGGACTGGGTTCTGTAGTGTCTCTTTTTCTTTAAAGTATTTGTTCATTTCATCATGTGTTATAAGATCACTTCTTGTAAACTGTTTATAGGTTCTATGCATTTATTTCTATCCTTTCTATATTAGAGGGAGAAACAAAACAAAACATATTCTTATAAACACATGAAACTAAAAAGACATAAAACCACTATACAAGGAGTTTTACAATGGTTACTGTGTTGTCTCGTTATCTTCAATAAAATTGTCTATATCATCAGACATAGTATAATTGAATATAGCAGTACATAACAATATTAATAAAAACACAACTTTGTAGATAGTGTAAAATTTCAAAAACAGGTAATAATTAAACCAGAATGGGTATTGTAGTGAATCTTGTCATCTTCAGTGTAGTTGCCTATACTTTCAGACTTGATACTATCAGTCATAACAGTTTTGAATCTGTCAGTACCAAACAGCAATCAAACAAACCAGACTTAACTAAGATCAGTCATGATAAAACAGTATAAGTTATACAGGGCTCCAGATTAAGTTAATAGGAAATTAAAGATGATTACTGTACTATATCCTGTTATTTTTGGGATAGCTGTCTGTGCCTTCAGATCGAGTGCAAGTAGACAAACTGGGACAGAATAAAATCTAAGCAGAGCGGTGTGAGAAATGTGGGTTTTAAATCCTGATACACTGTTAACAGTATCCTGTCACATCTTTTTTAAGACATCTTTTTTTTCCTCCCCTTTCACTACCCCAGAGAGCACTGTGCATTTTTGGGTCCAGCACCCTCAGTTTTTAGATTAGGGGGACAACCTGCTATTTACCTAAGTGGTTCCAAACCTTCTCCCTCCTGGACTTGATTTCTAGTTGTATTCCTTTACCTATTAAAGCCTGTCTTTCTAACCTATCCACAAATACTGGTCTAATTTCCACTGTTACTCTCTGGTTCCATGTCACATAAAGCATTGTTTTCTCATATTTGATTTTCAGCCCATATACCCTTTTTCAAGTTAATTATATTTCCTATAAAGAGCATCTTGGTGGACCCTACATGCTGACCTACTCTGCCTCTCTCTCTTCTTTTTTTTTTTTTTTTTTTTTTTTTTGTAGTGTATCAAGGGCATCTATATCAGATTATAGCCAACTTTCTCTGCCTCTTTCTGTTGAGCTCTTTTTTGGCCATTAGTTACCTGCTTTTCTTCTTCATTCCACTTTCTGCTCCATTCACTGAGGCCTCTCTGCCACTGTTCCTGGAATCCTAGTACTTTTCTCTTTCTCTAGAATGTCCTTTAGTGTTCCCTGTAGAATTGGATTGGTGGTCGCGAATTCCCGCAGTTCCTCTTTGTCTTGGAAGCACCTTGTTTCTTCATTAATTTCTAGAGACAGTTTTGCAGGGTACAATCTGGGCTGAAGGTTATTTTCTTTCAGGGCTTAGAATACTTTGCTCCAAGCTCTTCTTGATTTGATGGTCTGTGTTGAGAAGTCTGCCATGATTTGATGGGTTTTCCTTTCTAGGTGATCTGTTTCTTTTCTCTGATGGCTTTTAATATTCTGTTCTTATATTGAATATCTGGGATCTTGATTATTATATGCCTGGGTGTAGTTCTGTTTTGGTTGTAGGTGGCTGGAGTTCTGTATGCCTGATACATCTGAATATCATTTCCTTTTCCTATGTTTGGGAAGTTTTCCTTAATTATTTCTGTCAATAGCCTTTGTAGTTCCTTTGTTTGTACCCCTGCTTCTTCTTTCACATTCTTTATTCTTACTTTATAGATCCCCTTATCATCTTCTAGCCTTTGTATTGTTACTGCTTGTTTCCTTGTTATTTTTAAGAAATTTTTCCTTTCACGATCATACATTGCAAACCTGTCCTCCAGTTTGGATAATCTGTCCTTAGTTTCTTTCAAGCAGTTTTGCCAGCTTTTTTATTTCCTGGTAATCTCTTTGAATATGTTTCATGTATTGTTTTCTTTATATTCTTTGTTTCTCTCCTTTTTTGTGCTCCTCCATTCTTCTGTCTGTGTCTTCTTGAGAGGTGCTTAGCATTTGTTTTATTAATCTATTTATATCTTGCTTTACTTGGTTAAATATTTCACTTTTGAACTTGTCTATGAGGTCCCGAAGATATCTCTATATGTCCACTGATACTGTGTCTGATACTGCATGTTTGTTATCCTCAATCTCTTTTGTATTTACCTCTCTTGGATCAATGTTCTCAGGGTTGGGGGCTGGGAACTTTTTCTTGTTGCTTCCTCTTCTCATGTTTTTGGTTTCTTCCATACAAGTGTATAGAGGAGGTCCCAGTCCCTTTCCTTGTTGGTTACAGTTCTTCTGAAGCGCACTGGCTAGGTGATCCTGCCAATCATACATATTGAGAAATGTCTTATGTTAATGTCAGCTAATGAGAAATGAAAAGTTTATTTATTATAAAAATTAGCATTTTTTTGTTACTTTCCTTTCTCTTGCCCTGTCCATATTCTCCATCCTAGAGAAAAAGCCCAGGATCTTGCCTGCAATAAGCAGATGATCTGTGAACAAAGTATACCCCAAGCACTTGCTTAATTGTAGTAAATTTTAGTAAATAAATACAAAACGTGATACTGTTAACCTTTCAGGACTATGTCAATATTTTATGGATTTGGAATATAAAGAGCTGAGATTTGAATCTGAATTAAATGAGATGTTTAGCCTGCCGTTTTAACTAGTATTTTAAACATCTTTTGATATAACTTTCTAATTTTAATCAATTATGGAAAAGAGACATTCCATGTTTTTTTTTTGGGGGGGTGCATATTTTTCAGGTTCGCCTAACACCTAGTGGTAACAACATGAAAATTCTGCAACCACATGTAATAGGTCTCCGAAGAAATTACCTTCCAGCATTAAAAGTTGAACATAGCACATCTGCACATCAGTCGTCATTCCGAGTTCAGGTTTACAGAATACAGGTATGCCTTTCTGGAAAATGTAAGCCAGACACAATAGGGAACAAGATAACAGTCCGAGAGTTTGTTTCCTTCTAACACAAAGCCTAGAGAAGAAGGCACAACAGAAGCAAGAGGGTCCAGTACCCTGAGGAGGTAGAGAAGGAACTGAAGGTACACCCTGCCTCTGCACTTTCTACTTCAGTTTCAGTGGTACTTGGGACTTGTTGATTCCCTGTACTTCTTAAATCTTGTTGTTCTAGCCAAGTAATTGATGTACTGTGTACCAACCTGTTCTTTATTTTCTTAGATCCAAAACCAGATTCACGGTGCAATTTTTCCATTCGTATTTTATCCTGTTAGACCTCCAAAGTCTGTCACCATGGACTCAGGTTGGTTTGTTTGGTTTTTTTTGTAGTGGGGATCGAACTCATGATCTAGTGCTTGACAGGCAGGCACTTATGCCATTGAGCTAAACCCCCAGCCCCCAGGTTTGTTTTTATTTTTAGATAATTACAAAAACAGTTACCTTAGTTACTTGGTTTATTTTACTATAAAAATATAAAAAGAAACCATTTTGGGGTTTAGTTTTTACTAGAAGTAGAAGCTGCTTGAAATCTCCACCTAACTTCTGCAAATCTTTAAATGAATACTGAAAAAAATAAGACATGTTAAATGTGTATATATGTGTGTGTGTATGTACACATATGCACACACGTGTATTTACATGTAGAAATGTTTACATTTAAACATAGTAACTTAAAAACCAGATCACTAATCTGTAAACCTGATGTAGACTGTTAGGACCTTTAAAAACGCAATGAGGTCCTTTAAATTCCATCTTTTCTAAACAAGAGAAACTGTCCTGTGTTCTCCAGTTAAGAACAGCTTGACAGCTACTCTTCTCTTTCACCTTTTTTCTTTCTTATCTCTTTCTGTCTTTTCCTCATTTTCTCTTGGCTTTCTAAGGCCCCACTTTACTTTGTCCCACCTTGGATTCCTGTCCCACAGTCCATACTGTTGACTCCAAACTGTTTGAGGCGCTCTACGCAACATACTGGAAGCTGGAGTCACTGTGTAACTATCAGCCTCTACCCGCAAGCATGCCCTAGTCCCTGGACTCCATTTCACATTTTCCGTTCTAACTCCAATGCATGCTTCTAGTTTACTTTAAAAGACAGTCCTAGAGTGTAAAATTAGGATTGTAATGAACCTTGCAAAATATCAGCACTTAATTAACGTGACTTAGTAAGTGATTTCATTTCTCTTTGTTTAATATAACATTAGAAGAATGTGCTTAATTTTGGCTTAAAGCACCATAAGAATAATCATATTTATAATTTTTATAGCACCAAAGCCCTTTACTGATGTCAGTATTGTCATGAGATCTGCAGGACATTCCCAGATATCACGTATTAAGTAAGTGTTTTCATATATTTCTTACATGTTAACTTAATGTTTTGGTTTAAATATTTGAATTATTTCTACTGTTTATAAATTTCAAGTAAGTCAAATTTTTAACCATAAAGTATTAAATTACAAAAACCAAAGAAAAATCTATAATGAAATATGCCTAGATGTTAAGTATAGTTATTTCTAAATCATGGGAATTTTTTTTGTGCATTTGTGTTTAAAATGCCTATAATGGCTATATATTGTTTTAGAAACAAGAATAAAATTATTATTTCTATATTCAACGCACTACTTATTTCAGGAAGTGGAACATGAACAGAAAAGTGTCTGTGTGCTGCTCCCCATCTCTCCTCTCAGCTGATCACTGAGACTAACTGTCTATAGCCCCTTGCTTTTGAAAATACACTTTCATTGTATGTGTACACCTCAATGTTTTATACCTTTAATTTTTTCTGATTTTCTAAAAATTGTTTGAAACTTTAAACAATTCCTAGGGATTTGTTTTTTAAATTAAATTTGTATTAAAAATGTATTGATTTTTGTTATATATACGTATGATTTATTCACTACCGCTGATGTATAATCTTCTGTTACTGTATACCATAGCTTGTCCATTTCTCTATGGCCATTTTTCTATGTCGAGATTGTTTATTTATAAACAGTGTTGTTGTCATGATGTGTTTTTTTAATCTAAGAATCCTAAGTTCCAAAGTTCTAATGTATATAAAATACTTTTTTCTCATGTAATTTTCTTAGTGCAGTTAAGGATTTTTTATTGTTTTCTACTTTGTAACACAGGTATTTCAAAGTATTGATTCAAGAAATGGATCTTAGGTTAGATCTTGGATTTATCTATGCTTTAGCAGACCTTATGGCAGGAAATGAAGTGACCGAAAAAACAGAGGTAAGACTTAAGAATAATAGCGTTTGATAGGAAAGACTAAGGAAGCCAAAGCACTACAGGAAAAAAAAATGTTAAAAATGTTTAGATATTATAATGCTTTGTTTCATTTTAAAAATACATATTTCAAATCTTTTGTCCTACTTGTGGTAAGCAAATGTGTAGAAATCATATTTTTTTTTTTTTTTTAGAGGATAGAAAGTGGAAGTAAGTCCTTGCTTATTAGCAAGTGAAAAGTTGAGGGTCAGATAGAACTGAAGAAAGAAGATAATCATTTGTGTTCACATCACTTTTTTTCTTTTACTTTCTTGGGTTATATTTGCCTTAATAATTTAAAATTTTGGAAAATGATGGAGATATTTGATGAGTAATGAGATAAGGCAAGTTAAAAGTATCTCTTTCGGCAGCTGTGTAAGAGACTTCAAAATCATAGTGACACAGTGGATCAGATATAGTCTCTTTTTTCTGCCTCATAGAAACAATTCTTAAGATAGAGACAACCTTCATAGATAAAGACCAACAAATATATTTTGCATCCTTTATTAACACAGGGGGTTTTTGAGACAGGGACTCACTATGTAGTCCAGACTGGCCTTGAACCTGTGGTGATCTTCCTGCCTCATCTCCTGAGTGCTAGGATTACCCAGCATAACATAGTTTATTAACATTTAGTTCACATACCTTATGCTTCATCCATTTGAAATGTACAATTCCGTTTTCTAATATACTTAATTTACAAAGTTGTACAACCATCACCACTATCTAATTCTAGGGCATTTTCATCACCTCCTAAAGGAATGCCTTGGTTCTTGTAAAAATTAAAATACTTTATTCCTTTACTGGTTTTTCTATTTAAAACATTTGACACATGAAATAGTGTACTACATGGTCTTTGGTGAAAGGTATCTTTTGTTTAGCATGACATTTTAAAGTTCGTGTATGTTGTGGCATGTGTCAGTACAGCATTCCTCTTTTTGGTAGAGTAATTTCCCATGAAATGGACAACTTCATAATTTTTCCTATCCATTAGTTAATGGAAACTTGGATGGTTTGGATAGTTTGACGATTATGGATTCTATTATGAATATTTGTGTACAGTTTTTTAAATTTCTTTTGGATGTTTACCTATGGGTAGGATTGCTAGGCCACCTGGAAATTACTCTCAAGCTATTTTGGTTAGGTTAGGTTTTGTTTGGTTTAGTTTGATTCACTGCGGTGTGGTGTGGTTTGGTTTGGTTTTGTGAAACAGGGTCTGGCTTTATGGTCCAGGTGGTCTTTAACTCATTATATAGCCCCGGTTGACCTCTCTGGTAATTATTATTACCTGAGGTTGTGTTCCTAGGCATACTAACAGGTGTGATAGAGTTTCTTATTACAGGTTTTTTTTTTTTTTTCTGTCTTTTTCGTTTTTATCCGTACCAGGGATTGAACTCACAACTGCCTGCTTGCAAGGCAGGCGCTTATGCCGCTGAGCTAAATCCCCAGCCCCCTTATTACAGTTTTGATTCGCAGTTACCTCAAGATCTTGAGCATCTTTTGGTCATGGTAGTCATTTGTATTTCTTTTATGGAGAAATGTACATTCAGATTCTTTGCCTAATATGCAGTGGATTATTCATCTTATTGTGGAATAATAAGTTATTTATATCTTCTAGCTCTATATTCCTTTTCAAATAAGTGGTTTTCACATGTATTTTCCTGTTTGTGGATCATCTATTCGCTTTTTTCATGTAGTCTTTTTGAAGCACAATAATATTTCACATCTCTTTTATTGGTCATACTTTTAGTTCATTTTTAAGAATCCTTTACCAAATCCCAGGTAATGAATGAACCTTACGCTCTAAAACTTTTGAAGTTTAGCTGCTATGGTTAAATCTTTGGTCCGTTTGAGTTCGTTTTTTGTGTGTGACGGGAGATGAGGATACAGATTATTCTTATACAAGCGGCTCTCAGTTTCCCAATATCATTTCTCTCTTTTTTTAAATTGATGCTAGCAATAAAGAATAATGAGATTCGTTTTGATGAATCGGTATATGCATATAACATATTTTGATTATTTTCAGCTCTCTTACCCCACTCTTCCTTTTTTCCCTCCTCCCCTTGATCTCCTTCCCCTAGTTTCTCTGTTTATTTTTTAGAATGTTTTTTTTTCTTTTGAGACAGGGTTTCACTATGCAACTCAAGGAGTCCTTCAGCTCACTTTGTCACCCTGGATGATCTCAGACTTGCAGCACTCCTTCTGCCTCAGCCTCCCTAGTGCTGAGATTGTAGGCATGCACCACCACAGTCAGCACAGATTGCTGTTACTAGGGAAAACAATTAGATAATATGATATTTATCTTTGTGTGACTGGAATATTTTGCTTACCACCGTAGTCTCTAGAACCATCCATTTTTCTGCAAGTTACATGATTTCATTCTTTGTGTCTAATATACCATTGTATGTATATACTACATTTTCTTTGTTCATCTCTTGATGAGCATCTAGGCTGTGTCTACAGCTTAACCGTTACGAATTGCACTGTGAAAAACATGGATGTGCATTTGTTACTGTAGACATAGGCTCTCTTTAGGTCTTTTAGAAATATACCAAGCAGTATTGTCACTGGGTCAAAAGGTATTTCCATTTTCAGCTTTGTGAGGAATCATTATTCTGATTTCCAATATGTACTACTTTATATTTCCACTTTATGAGGAATGTCCCACTTTGATTTCCATAGTGTGTACTACATTTCCACTAACAATGTATGAGGGTTCCTTTTCTCCTTCACATCCTTGCCAACATGTACTGTTTCTTGTATTCTTGATGATAATGGAATCCCAGTGTAATTTTGATTTGTAATTTCATCATAGCTAAAGGTATGAAACGTTTTTTTCATAGCTTTTTGACCACTTCAGCAATGACTTTTGAAAAGTCCCTGTTTAGTTCATTTAGCCCATTTATTGATTGTGCTATTTAGGATTTTTATGGGGGGTTTTGTTGTTCTTTGTATAGCATAGATATTAATACTCCATCAGAGGAATAGCTAGCAGAAATTTTCCCCCATTCTGTAGTTGTGGCTTTACTCTGTTGACAGTTTGCTTTGCTGTGCAAAAATTTTTCCATTTGTTGATTTTGGTACTATCTCCTGAGCAGTTGATGTCCTATTCAGAAAGTCTTTCCATCTGCCTATGGCTTCAAGTGTTTCTCCTAGGTTTTCTTCCAGCAGCTTCACTGTTCTCAGTCTTTGATGTGTTTTCATTCAATTTAGTAGAGGGTGAGAGGTAAGGATCTAAGTTCAATCCTCTGTGGTTATCCAGGTTTCCCATTACCATTTGTTAAAATAGGTATGTTTTCTCCAGTGTGTGTTTTCCACTCACAAATATCAGATTGCTGTAGGCGCATGGGTGCATGCCTGTGTCTTCCATTGTTCCAGTGGTCTACTCATCTCTTTTTGTACCACTGCTGTGGTGGTTAAGCTTAACTGTATCATCTTCATTGGCTTGGGAGTTGTCCAAAGGATTAACAAAGCACACTTCTGGATGTGTCTGGCTGGGTCATGGGAGGTGTTACTTCCCTTATCCCTTCCTCTTTGGCACTGTTTCTGTACTCTTATTTCCTGGCCACTACTAAACTGAGCAGTTTTGCTGAACCTGCCCTTTCTATTATCATGTTTCTGCCTTAGGGCTAACAGACCGAATCTCCTGAAATCATAATTAAATTAAATATCTTCCTCCTTTAAGTTGTGGGTATCAGACGTTTTGTCTCTGCAACAGGAAAACTGGCTAGTACAGAACATTGGTACCAATTTTAGTTGTAATTGAAATGAAAAATGATTTCGTTGCAGTGGCTATACCTGACCTTATGGTTTAGAACCCTCTGGGAGTGGCTTGTGGGAGGAGTTTAGAAACTGTTGGAGAAGCAGGGGAGAGAAATCTTAGAACGCTGTAATAAGCGGTCTGTGGGAAGTTCTGTTTGCAAGAATTTTACTGAGGACTTGTACATCTGTCTGTATTCATCAAAGATATTGGTTTTTCTGTTGTTGTTGAGTCCTTATCCAGTTGTGGAATGGGGGAAATGCTAACTTGCAGTAGGGGCCGAGGGTTTGTAGAATAACTTTGTAGAATGAATTTGGAGGCATACCTTGCATTTCTGCATTTTGTTTAAAAAGAAAAGTTTGCAGAATAATGTGTTAATTCCTCTGGTAAAATTAAGCAGTGAAATTATTGAGTACTATGCTTTCCTTGTGAGCTTTTTATTACTGCTTCAATCTCACTGTTCTATGTAAAGTTTTTAAGTCTTTCTTACTCAATTTTGGTAGGTCATTTATGTCTAGGAATTTATCCATTCTCTAATTTTTGGGGGGCGGGGATGTCTTTGAGATAGGGTCTTGCTCTGCAGTTCAGACTGGTTGTAAATTCACTTTGTAGCCATGCTGGCCTCTTAATTGTCAATGATCCTCCTGCCTCACCCTCCCAAGGGCTGGGATTACAGGCATGTACCACCATGCCCAGCTTCTCTAATTTATTGGAATATAATTTTACAAAACAATTTCTAATAATCCTTTGGATTTCAGTGGTATCTGTAATTTCACCCTTTTTGTTTTAATTTTATTAATTTGGGTCTTCTCTCTTTTGGTACATTTGAGGATTTATCAATCTTGTTTATCTCTTCACAGAACTAAATATTCAATTCAGTGTTCCTCTATATTCTTTTTTGTGTGTGTGCATGTATTCATTGAGTCTATTTCATTAACTTCTACTCTTATTATTTTCTTCCTTCTGCTTGCTTGGGGTTTTATTTGTTCTTGTTTATTTAGGACCTTGAGATACACTGTATCATTATGTTATTTATTTAGAATCACTATTTTCCTAATGTAGGGATTTATAGCTGTAAACTTCCTTTATACAACTATTTTCATTGTGTCCCATGGAGTCTTTTATGTTGTGTTTCCATTATCATTGGATTCTAGTAGCTTTTTAATTTTTTCCCTGATTTATTCAACAAGCCACTTGATCATTCCAAAGTGTGTGCTAGTTAATCTTTACCTGTTTCTATAGTTCTATACAGTTTCTATAGTTGCTTTTGCTGTTGATGTTTAGATTGCTAAACATCTAATAGGATGATAGGATCTGATAGGATGAATTGGTTTCAATTTTATTGTATTTATTAAGACTTGCTGTATGGGCTAAGATATGGTCTATTTAAGAGAAAGTTCCCTTCATAGTTTATAAAAGAATATGTGTTTTATTGTTGAATGGAACATTCTGTTTATATCTGTTGAGTCTCATCTTTTGTGTAGTCTGATTGTTTTTGTTTTGTGTTTGCTTTGGTCTGCTGACATATATATTTGGAACTGGGCATTGAAGTCACCTACTACGATTGTAGTGGCGTCTGTCTGATCCCTGTATGTCAAGGCTTGTTTATTTTATGAATAAAAATGTTTACAAATGTTACTTCTCTTTAGTTAATTGTTCTCTTTATTAATATTGGCTTTCTTTACTTCTGACAGTTTTAGTTTGAAGTCTACTTTGTCTGATGTAAGTATAGGTACTCTTCCTTGGATTATCATTTTTCCATTCACTGATTTTCAGCCTGTATTTCTCTGAAGGTGACCTGTGTGTTTCTCACAGACAACATATATATAGCTCTTATTTTTTTGAGCCATTCTCCAAGTCTGTCTTTTAATTGGCAAATTAAGACTATGTATGTTAAGTGCTGTTATTGAAAAGTATGTACTAATTCCTGCCATATTGTTATCTTTTTAGAATTTGATTCATTTCTGATTCACATTCATTTCTCTTCTCTCCCAATGAAGTATATTCATTCTCTTGGCCTCATGATTGTCATTTTCCTCTCCGTTTAGGATTCCCTTAAGTACTTTACATAATGCTGGCTTAGTGGCCATTGGTTTCTCAACTTTGTGTTTATCTTGGATTGTGGGGGTTCTGCAAGCAAAGGGAAAATAAAGTGACACACACACCACAGGTCAGCAAAATGAACAGGGAAAGTGGATCCTTAAACTGAGATATAGCCTCAGCCTGGGGTATCTTACAAAGAGAAAGCCACACAAAAATGACAGTCACGAGAAATCAAGGAAGCAGGTTGTGTACCAAAATTCATAACTCTCCCAAACTGACCCTACAGTATTTAGGTAGATAAAACCCCCCAAAATTTAACAAGCCGTTATTTAAAATTATGAATGAGATCAAAGAAGACCAAAATAAGTGATAGAAGGAAAGGGACTATAAGTCCCTTTGAGAGTTTGAATCCAATTGATGAGCTAGCAGAAACACAGCAAACCCTTTTAAACAAGAGTGGTATGGGAGAACAGGACTAAGTAGGGTAAGACATTGTGAAAGTAAAAGCAGTAACTAGCACTTACACACATTTGTACATGTATGCACACGCACACATGGTCATGTACACATGCACAAACCAGGTTCAGTGTTCCTCCTCTTGGAGGGGATATTTATACTGGAAACACTATTCAACTATTTTTCCTGGGATTATATTGTTGGGTGTCACCTGACAGATTAAGAGGTGTGAAAATCTTTTTATTCCAGCATTTTCTTCTCAGCCTCTGTCCGGGTATGAGAAGTGGTTTGGAGGCTGAGCACTACCTCTCTTTGGTGATAGATGTATACTTGAGTAGGTTCTTCCTTTCCTATAGATCTTTAACTTTTTAAAACTATGCTAATAGAGTTTTTAAATTTCTCTTGTTAAATTTATTTTTTAGTGGGTTTTGGATGGTGTTGTTCATTCATTTGTTTGTGGTACTGAGGATTGAGCCCATGGTCTCCTTACTGAGGCACATCTCTAGCCCTTGTTTTTTAATTTTTTTAATTTTGAGACAGGAATTTAATTACTGTGTTTCATATTCTTTATACATATATGTCATCTTAGAAAAGAGATAGATTGACTTCTTCCTGTCTTTCTCTCTCTTTCCCCTCGTGCCTTCTCTCTCTCTCTCTCTCTCTCTCTCTCTCTCTCTCTTTCTTTCTCTTTCTCTCTTTCTCTTCCTTTTCTGGTACCACAGAAGAAACTCATGACTTGCATTTGCCAGGCAGGTGCTGTGCCACCAAGCTGTATCTCAGGCCCAACTTCTTCCCTTCTGGTATGAATGCTTTTGGTTTCTTTCTCTTCCCTAATTTTACTGTTACAAACTAGTGAAATATTAAACAAAAATGAGAGCAGACATACTGGTGTTGCTTCTGATCTTAGAGGAAAAGCTTTCAGTTTTTAGCCCTTAAATATGTTGTCTGTGAGTTTTTCCTAAATGTTGACTATACATTTAATGCCTCTATTAATAAGGTATTACTGTTAGATACGCATATATAGCCAGATTTGGTGGCTTTAGTGTTTTTGAGGATTTTTCTGTTGATATTCATAAGAGATACTAGTCTCTGATTTTCGTGCGACACTTTTGAAGTCACAATAAAACAATGACTTTATGAAATGAGAAATATTTCCTCCTGCATTTTGAAGAAGTTTATAAAGGATTAATTTTTTTTAAGTTTGTAGAAAAATTCAACAATAAAGTCATCTGGATCCTGGTTTCCTTTTTGGGTAGGTTTTTATTTTTGTTTTTCATTACTGATTTGATCTATGTCAAGTTCACTAGTTGTGTGTTCCTATTGTCTATATTTCATTTTAATTGATTGACAGATTTATTTATGTGCAGTCTATGTTATCTCTGGTAAATAATAAAATCCACAGTATGATCTTATTACAATCAATGAAATAACAATCAGTTATTTCATTGATTGTATTTTTATTAGTTTTACTACATTGCTGTTATTTCCTTCTTTCTACCTGCTTTAGTTTATTCTTTTTTAACTTTGTAAGATAGACATTATTGGTTTGAGTTTTTTTTTCTTTTTTTAGTGTGGACACTTACAAGTGTAAATTTTCCTCTAAGTGCTATTAGCTGTGTTTCAAAAATTTTGGAATGTTGTTTTCATTTCCAATTAGCTCATGTATTTTCATTTTCCATTTTCATTTTTTTCTTCTGGCAAAATAATACTGATTTTCTTTTTTTGAGTTTTTCTTTGACCTCTTATATATTCTTGTGCCTATTTTCTTTTTATAAGTGTTGTTTAGTTTTTATGTGTTTATAAGTTTCCTAATTTCTCTCTATTATTAGATTCGAATTTCATTTCATTATGGATGGAGAACAGCGATATTATTACTTCTGTCTTCTTAAGATACACCACGTTGTGTTTGATAGCCTGGGATGTGGGCTCTCCGAGCCTCTCCTAGAGGATTGTACTTTGGGAAGAATGCATCTCTCTGTTGTTGACTTGAGAGTTAGGATAGGGCTATGTTATATTGGTCAAGTCTTCCATTTCCTTAATGATCTCCTGCCTGGTGGTTTTACCCTTTATTGAAAGTGGATTAGTAAAGTCTCCAGCTAGTATTGCTGACATAATCTATTACTTCATTTCTGTCTTTTTTGTATACATTTTATTGCTCTTTTATTGCTTTATTATTACATATTCTAGATAAATTAACCTAATCTCTGTAAGGTGTTCCTCTGTCACTAGTAAAATGTTTGAAGTATATTTTGTCAGGTGCTACATAGTTACTTTAACTTGTGTTGCTGTTTGACATTTCATTTCGCATCTTTTTACATTTGCTGTGTATTATTAATTTAAAATATGTTTTCTGTAACCACCATATGGGTGAATTTTGTTTTTATATCCATTGGATCGTCTATGCCTCAATTGAATTACTTAATTCATATTTTATATCATTGATATAGTTGGAGTTATGTTTCTTTTTAAATTTTATGTTTGTGTCTCATACTTTTTGTGTTCCTTTATTCCTTTGGTGCTTTCTGTACAGGAAGTGAACATTTTCTTGGGTGTCTTAGTTACTTTTCTCATCACTGAGACAAAATTTTGAATGCCCAAAGTTAGGCATGGCAGAGGAGAGGAGAACTGGGCCATTGCAGGGTAGGCAGTACAGCAGCAGCAGAAATACCTGCAACCAGCTTCCTCTTCCCTTTTATTCCATCCAGTCTACAATCCTGGGTGGTACCACCCACATTGAGGGTAGGGACTGCCATTACTCACATCCAGAACTGTAATAAGCCAATTAATGGATTAAGGCAGTACCACTCCCTTAATCCCAATGTCATTCCCTTCATCCACATTCACATGCCCTGCATCTGGAAAATCCTGTCTCTGACCACATGAGGTACGTCTAAATACAAACAGAAGTATTGGAAAACAATTAAAAATTTCTTTAGTGATGTCTTTACCATATTTGAGTTTTTCAGACTTTTTTAGTGATTGCTCCAGGATTTAAAGCAGCTATTTTCTTATTTATACATGCTTAATTCCAGTGAGATATAGAAATGTAACTTCCATATCACATTCTTCCATTTTCATCCCTTTTAGGATATCATTCTTACATATATTGCATCTGCTAGGTTACAAACTGAATAATAAATTTTTGTGATTATTTCTTTACCATTTATTTCCCTGTATAATACTGCTTCTCACATACTGTTTATTTATGTTCTCTTTGTAGGAGGGACTTTTTAATAAAGACATAGAAGCTTTTGAAGAAGACTATGAAACAGGTTCACTAATAGATCAATCACAAGTCAGTCTTTATGAGTATTTTCATATATCTCCTATCAAGGTATGGGAAAAATAAGTCATTTTTTATCTCTGATAATCTAGGTAATGGTAACTTGATCTCATCACTGGGATATAGCAGTTATGTTCTTACTAGGGTAGAAGTCTTGGAGCTTTAACATTGTAAACAAGTAATGAATGATTCTTTAAAAACTTTTAAAATAAGTTTTCCCTATGTAAAAGTAGGTTATCACCAATAACTTGTATTTGTATGTTTATATCTTTACCCAACATTATTTTACCTTAATTTTCTGTTAAAGCTATTTTGGTGACAAGTTTTAAAATGTTGTGTATCACGTGTACTAGTTTTAGTTTATAAAGTTTATTTGACATAGGAATTAGACATTGAGTAAAATTAAAACTTTTTAAAATACAGTTTCTATAGAATATAATACCTGAAGTAAATTATTACATAATCCCATGTTTGGGATAAGTATGCAATATGGTACAAAAATGGTTTTTAGCAGACTTCATACTAACTTAATTCTAACATTTCAAATGTGCACTTTGGTAATTTTTTTTCAGCAGCCTAACTTACTGCGCTGTGTTACAAATGTATAAAAGTGAATATATTCTAAAGTTTATCAAAAATAAAATTGAAATAAATTAATCATGTCACTAAATTTAAAATTTAAGTAAAACTATGTTAAATTTAACTTTCTGCTTACTAATTTTTAGCATAATTCAGTTAATTTTGAAATCTTTATGGTGTGAACTTAAAATGATACTTTTTTTTGAAAAAAGTTGTATGAAGAAAGTACTTAACAATATTTATCCTTTATCTCTTTAGTTGCATCTAAGTGTTTCACTGAGTCCGGGTAGAGAAGAAGTTAAAGATCCAGAACAACGTGGAGGACTGATTCCATTTCGTTCTATAAATCTTTTGCTGAAGAGTATTGGTGCTACTCTTACAGATGTACAGGATGTAGTTTTTAAGTAGGTTTAATAGTCAAATCTGTAAACTGATTAAACAATCCATTTATACTTAGCTAAAATTTTTCTACATGAGAAAGAATGTAAAATATATTACAGACTACAGCAAAATTTGGCTTTTGCCTTTAAATGGAATACAATTAAAATAACAGCATTTTACCTGCCCAAACTACAAATAACACAGTAATTATTTTCCTTTTTATTTTTATTTTTTTAATAAGCGATCCAACTCATGGTCTCGTGCTTCCCAGAGAGGTGCTATGCTGCTGAGCTATATCCCCAGCAAATTGCAGAATAATTAATAAATAATTTCCTTAAGAAAAAAGACATAGGCTATACAATTTTATGTCCTTTTAGGAAATCTGGCCTAGGGAAGTATTCATAAGATGTGAATGCCCAAAGTACCTGAAAGATGTGCCTTTTCAAAACCCATAAAATCAAAACTTTTCGAAGACAGTGTGACTGGGAACAAAGTAAATGCATTGATGGGGAAAATTAAAGAGATCAGTTTAAGCACCTAATGGTCAAGAATTTGTATTTGAATGTGAGTCATGGAAGCTAATCAAATACCTGGTCAGAGATTCAGTGAATCTAAAGGAGACTTTAGAAAAAAGTATTATTCTTTTAGGTAGACTTTCTACCAGGTTATTAAAAACACTAATGAACATTAGTGAGTACTATGTGAGGTAATTCTGAACTTAGATAAAGTTAACAGTCAAAAGAATATGGGTTTGATGTCAATAGAATAGACAAGATTCCTAATCTTACCGCTGTCATATTCAGCAGTAAGAAGCAGAGAGCTTCCCAGTTATTGGATCCAGGTACATACTGTGAATGAGTTTATAAAAGTAAACTGACCTGTTTCCTTTTGGTTGGACCTGGAGCAATTGAAGCTTGGCCTTTTAAAAAAAAATATTTATTTTTTTCTGTTTGTACATGTATGCATTTCTCAAGTTTAAACTCAAGGCTTTTGCAGTGAACTACCTCTCCAATCATTTTTTCTTTTTTGGTGTTGGGGGCTGGGCACATCTTGCTAATAAATTTCCCAGGTAAGCTCAAACTCTGATTGGTTTGCCTCAGCCTACCAGAGGGCTTGAATTACAAGCATGAACTGCTCTGCCTGCCTTAACCTTGGCCATTCTTAAGCAATCTCTTCTTTTCAGTGTATTGACCACTTTCTGTGTGAGTCATAGAACTGGGAGATAGTTCAGGTTGTCCATAAATGGACTGCAGAGGATCACTGAACCCTGTAAGTTCCATGAAAATTTGTGGACATTGATGACATTTCAGAATATAAGGCCCATAAATTTTATTAGACTTAGGAGCTTGTTTTGACTAGAGTGTGTAAAAGATACACACAGAAAATTGTACTAGAAGGAAATAATTGGAGAAAAATTTTAAAAGAAAGTCATTTAAATTAAATTTATTTAATTTTTCTTGCTCTGTATTTTTACACATACATATTTATATATTTTTACGTTTTTTTCAGGCTTGCCTTTTTTGAGCTCGACTATCAGTTTCATACGACATCTCAACTACAGTCTGAAGTAATAAAACACTATTCAAAACAGGTTTGTCTGAGATTATTTTACAAAGGGACAGAGTTACATAGACTAGTGGAGCTTCATGTGTCTGTTCATGCATGTACAATGTAGATTTTTAATGTAAGTAGTCATTTGCAAAATTTTAAAATATGAGTTTTTCCTCAGTCATAAAAAACAAACTTGTACCCAACCCAAGTTTCATTTTATTTTGTCCTTATTTTTTTAGTCCTTGTCAGAAATCTTTTTCTGGGTGGATATGAATTTGAACTAAATCATTATTAACCAAGTAATTTGTCACACTTATTTCTAAAAATTCATTCATTAATATTTTATGCTACAGTTGACAGAGCATCTGAAATAACTGTGATCTAATGGCCAAATCAGTGAGCATGATCCAGGAAATCTGTATATTGATCCCACTTTGGCCATGTAATTTCTGTGTGACCCTGAGCCTCATTTGACCCAGGCTATAAAATGATGGTAGTAGTAACAGCTTTCATAGGAAACTGTATATGTGAAAGCATTTTACATATTTTATATAAATATAATGTCATAGAATCTCTTATGATAGTACCAGATTGCTCTTTAAAAATGGTGATGAATAAAGTGATAGGGGATTGATAGTGAATTCATAATAAGGATGTTAGCCTGAGAAAACTGGATGTGTATACCAAATAACCTGTAAGAATAGAGTCTGATTATCTGAAGTGATTAATGTTCACATTTCATTTTTAGGCCATTAAGCAGATGTATGTACTCATTCTTGGACTTGATGTTTTGGGAAATCCCTTTGGCTTGATTAGGGAATTTTCAGAAGGTGTAGAGGCGTTTTTTTATGAACCCTACCAGGTAAAATAATTTCCTTGCCTTGTATATATCAAATTAATACTATTGAATACATAAGCAATTCATATGTTAACCTGACCAGTGAGTATATATAAATTTTGAGAGATATCAGAATAGTAGTGCTTTTCAACAACAGTAAGGTTTGGAATTACTTTGGGAGGAAATTTCTGCCTTTCTTTCTCAAAACTTA
This sequence comes from Cavia porcellus, assembly GCF_034190915.1. Classification (NCBI taxonomy): domain Eukaryota; kingdom Metazoa; phylum Chordata; class Mammalia; order Rodentia; family Caviidae; genus Cavia; species Cavia porcellus. Next base: position 67,501,551 of record NW_026947484.1, on the reverse strand, counting down.
AATTTAACCCACTAATGCCAAAGATTGCAATTTTTGAATTTTCTATGAAATTCATGCATGTTACCCAGAAAACTTCAAGGGGCAAGAATTCATTATGAATGAAGTGAAAAAAATTCATTATGTTTTGTTGTTATTGACATTCCAAAAACAAAACTAGCCACAGAAGAGTTAAAAATGTCTTACATTGTACTGAATTTAATTGTTGTTTTGCAATATAAAAAGTAGATACAGTTCAGACTGTAAGAGAAAGGAAGACTGCCAGGTATAGATAATCGTGATTGGTACAGATTTTGGAACTGTAAAAACCATAGACGCTAGTGCTGTGCAGAGACCTCCTAATAACCAGTGGGCAGCAGAGTATGGGTATCAGTCATCAGAACATTCAGTACTGTCCTATTTTTACTTTTTAAAAAAAAATTTACATTATATACTGCTACAAGTATATATTAATAAACTTTTTGTCAGTATATAATGTTGCATTCATCATGGGGAGTTGGTACATCTGGATATCTTAATTTCTGTTTCATTCCTGCCCCTGTCTCTTGACCTTTTTCCTTGTTTTCTGTCATCTTTTATTTTGGTCTTTAGACTTTGGATTTCTCACATGAGAAAAACACATGCTATTTAAGCTGTATGTGATTTATTTCCGATGGATCCATTTTCCTACAGGTGACTCAGGTTGATCCTTGTTTGTTCTGGAGTAGTACTCCATCGTGTGTAAATACTCACTTTTTAAATATATAGAGTAATTAAAAACAGGGTGAAACTAACATTTTGTATGTTTGAACATAAAACATTTTGAACTATTTTATTTCTTTCACTCACTAAGAGTACCTGAAATGTTTCCTTTCTTATAACTTACAGGACAGAGCAGGCAAGCATCTTTTCTTAAGTGTCATCTTTCATACTTTCATTACCACAAAATCATCCCTGGGAGCTCTTTTTAATGTGAAGGTTTTTGCTGGCCTCACTTCCTATGCGCCATTTCTGCTCTTTTCATCACTACCACTTCTTCATTTGCATCAGTAAGTCCACTTGTGAATACAACTTTCTAAAATTCATTTTTCTTCACTATAGGGCGCCATCCAGGGTCCTGAAGAGTTTGTGGAGGGAATGGCACTGGGACTCAAGGCGCTCGTTGGGGGAGCTGTTGGTAAGAATAGGGTGCCAGGCGTGATGGTGGCAGAACGTGACGACATGTTTGCTTTTGCTAACGGTGCTGTCATTTCTGTTAGGTGGCTTGGCTGGTGCTGCCTCCAAAATCACTGGTGCTATGGCTAAAGGTGTGGCGGCCATCACCATGGATGAAGACTACCAGCAGCAGAGGAGAGAAGCCATGAATAGGCAGCCGACTGGTTTAAGAGAAGGGCTCACTCGTGGAGGAAAAGGCTTGGTTTCTGTAAGAAATCTCAGATGTGGACGTTACAGAGAACAGGTTTTAAACCGGCATTCAGTCAGTAAATTGGCACAACTCTTGCTCCTTAAATTATTACTTGGATGTTGTAAGAGCAGTGAGTATAAAACTTACCAGAGGTCTCCAAAAACCATTCTGTTTACATAGAATACTTGGGCAATATGCTTAGATGGTATATAAAAAGAGCTCTGTATATTTTTGTTTTCTGCCAGACTTGGTTTTTCTAAGCATCATATGAAAGTAATACCGATTTTCAATCATGCTTTCTTTCCAGGGTTTTGTAAGTGGCATTACAGGAATTGTTACAAAACCAATCAAAGGCAAGTACAAGAGTTCGTTTGGGTGATATATTTCACCAGTTGGTTCTATTTTCAGTCTTGATCCATTTGCCTAAGAAGTTCCCATTTTTACTTTTAGGGGCTCAAAAAGAAGGAGCAGCTGGTTTCTTTAAAGGTGTTGGGAAAGGTTTAGTTGGAGCAGTGGCCAGGCCAACTGGAGGCATCATAGACATGGCTAGCAGTACGTTTCAGGGAATAAAAAGGTAAATTATCTTTGGTGTGACATATGAGTAAAATACTTTAAGTGTGAGAAATGAAATGTGTCTGCTTTTTGGCTTTGAGAGCTCAGTTGTGAACACTGTCATGTAACAGGCTATGTAGGATTTCCGCTTCATTTTCATGGTTCAAGTTGCTGTGTCATGTCCTGTCACCTTTGTAGTTTGTCATTTATTCACAATTCTTGCTTTCAAGAATGGACAGGTTAAACAAGCTTTAATTGAAATATATTTGTATGTCTATTGTAAAAGTAGCAAATAAATTCTATATAGTTTCTTTTTTTAATGATCAAATAAAACACTTTCTATAGCTAGGAAGATAATGAACCAATTTTATATAACCTTCATATAATCTGTAACCTAAACAAACAACTCATTCTTAAGTCTCCATTCAATTTTTTAATGCATGTGGATGCTTTCTTGAAGAGTGGCATTTCATAGCCCTTGGTTCAAGCTTAGTCATCTCCACCCTTCCATTATCTTAAATTATTATTAAACATATAATCATTCCTTTTCTCTTGTTTTTATAATTTAGAATTAAGGTAGGTCATCAATCTGCTTTACCTAGAATTTTAGTTTTATAAATATGATGGGTTAAATCATAGTCAACAGAAGAACTTATAATATGTCTGCGAAACCAGGATTTCAAAATATATCTATGCAGACTTCTACCAAAATCTGCTAGAGTTACTTTCCATTTAGCTAAAACCTTGTTTTCTGTGCCCAACAACATTACTGTTAGACACAAAAGAAAAAAATAAACATTAAACAAATATAAGAAAGACTGAGAAGTATTAAAGGATATGCTTATGGAGAAGGACTTTGAACATCAAAAGGAAAATGGTTTAAGAATCAAAAGTGACAAAAAATCAAAGGTGAAATATAAATTAGTGAATAAATATAAACTATAGGAAAATGACATTGAAAGAACTAAATTAGTATAAAATATTACAGTGCAGTTTAGAAGGGAATCATTGACATCAGGCATTCAGATGTCACACTGTTTCTGAAGGGCGTATCTTTATGAATATTACATGAAACAGATTTTAGGGCAGAAACGTTTTTGGAACTAATAGCTAATAAAAAAAAACAACCAAGAAGATAATAGTTTTGAACTTATATGTAGTTCACAAAATAACTGCACTTTTTATGAAAGAAAACTATAAGAACTTCCCAAGTGTATATTGATGGAAGAATTTAGCACTTCATTTAATTTTGGTAAATCAGAATGACAAAATTAAGTAAATGCCTGACTTAGACACAGTAAGATGCATACACATAGATTTTATGTTTCTATAATGCATAGTTATTAGACACTTCTCATTACTTGAGAAAACAGCAGTGACCACAATTTGGCAATTATCTTGTCTTCATAAAGCTTACAATATAGCAGGAGAATAATAAAAATATGTATTTGGTAAATATATGATACGCTACATGGTGAAAAAAATGTTATTCTCTGAAGAAAACTGGATTAAAAGAGAGGGCATCAAAGTGGTGGCGAGGAAGAAACTTTTTATGTATACTCTGTCCAGGGTTCTTCAGTGTTAAGATTACATTTCACAGTATTCGCTTATAACACTCTTATTCTTGTGAAATTGGTAATTCTGTGCCCCTTTTCATTCCTGGAATTAGTCACTTGAATGCTGCTTAACTGACCTTTTCAAACAAATGCTTTTATTTCATTGATAATATTTTTTCTATTCTGTTTTGTCTCTGTTTTCTTCTTTCAGTTTTCAGTATGGTTTTTTTCCTACTTCCTTAAATTGTAAACTTAAATTACTGATTTTTAGATTTTTTTTTTAATTTAGGCATTTAAATTTATAAGTTTATCTCTGAGCCCTCTCTTTGCAGCATCTCAAAGATTTTGGCAATATTGGGTTTTTGTTTTTATTTGTCTCAGGTAGTGAATTTCCCTTGTGATTGCTCCTTTAATCTTTCATGATTTAGGCTTCTGTTATTTTTTTAAACTGTGGAAGTTTTTTTAATTTATCAAGTTTCTGTTTTTATCAATTATTTTGTATTTACTGAAACATGTTTTAAGGCCTTTTTGTGGTTTTGTTTGTTTTTCATTTTTTGAGACGGGCTGGCCTTAAACTCTACATGTATTCCAGGTTGGCCTCACTCTAAGTGACCCTCTTACCTTAGCTTTCCAAGTGCTGGGATTATAGGTATATGTCACCACACTCTTTTTAAGCCTTTAAATACAATCTATGCTAAAGAGTGTTTATAATCTGTGCTAGAGAATGTTCCACGTGCATGTGAGACAATCTATATTCTGTTGTTACGTATCGTATAGGTATTTGTTAGGTCTAGGTAGTTTATAGTGTTGTTCAAGTCTCTTGTTTCCTTGCTGATCTTTTCTGTTTAGTATTCAATAATGAAATTAGGGGATCAAAATTTTCAAATATTGTTGAATTGTCTCGTCAGCTTTTGCTTTATGTATTTGGGGTTGTTTTGTTAAGTGCCTATATATTTAAAATTGTTATATCTTCTTGATGGTTTGACCCTTTTCTCACTATAAAATATCTTCTTTGTGTATATTGAAAATTGTTTGTCTAAATATTTTGATTTGTTTTGTTTTGTTATTAGTATAGCCATGCCATATCTCTTTATCTTTACATGACATATCTGTTTTCATATTTTTATTTTCTCCTAATTGTGTCTTTGATTCTAAGGTTAAATCTCTTGTGGACAACATGCAGGAAGTGGGCTCATAAACAATATAGGAATCCAACCAGCCAAATTGATAAATTTGGAATTTAAATAGCTGAGCTTAGCGACCACTCACATAGAGTCCCGTTTCAGAGTCCTATGGAGTGGCACTGAACTGGAAAGTTACAGAACTTTTAAAACAGGGAACCACAGAAAGTCGTCCTGTTGGAAACAACTTAGCTAGAATCTTACACTAATGTTTGGTGGACATCTATATCCTGCTTCTTTGCTGAGCAGGTTAATTTTCTCCTGTGGGTGCAGCTTATTCTGCTTACCTCATGGGACTTGTACCCTGAGTGATTTTCCTTTTTTCCTAGGTCAAATACAGGGCACTAGTTTGATGCAGGGCTTAAGATAGCATCAGTTATGCCAAGCTACAACAACAGCTGCATCATTTTTGTTGGATTTTTGTTTTATCTGTTCTGCTTTTAATTGGAAAGCGTATCTAGCTATATGTACCTATGACCATACAGGCAAAAATGATAAAATGTTAGCAGGCCAAAAATCCATCCATACATATGTGTTTAATATAGCACATTTCAAGCCCAAATAGGCGTGTGAGCATATTTGAGCACTGGAAAACCATGCCATATGGTTCCTGACATTAATGGATTGAGTAAGATAAAGCATATGATTACAACAATGATGAGAAAACACCTTCATTTAAAATTCATTGCCTTTTCATGATTTTAAAAACAGCAGTAACAACAAAAAAAGATGAGCTGTAATCACACTAAAAGTGTACATGAACTTCTGGGGCTTGATAAAGGGTATCTTTTTTAAAAAACTTATTAATATCTCAGCTTCATGGAGAACTCAGGTTGGCCGATAATGTCGGAAACAAGGATGCCTACAATCCTCTTTTAAATCTAGAATTGTACTGGGAAAACTAGACAACAGAATAAGAAATTAAAAATGTTTAATTGAAAAAAATTAGCAACACTTACCCTTTTTTTGATGTTTTATTTTCACAAAAAGTCCAAGAGAATTGATAGTAAAGTTTTTTATAGTTTTGTGTTTTTCTAGAGAATTTAATTATGTCATAAAAATAAAAATAGAGGGGCTGGGGATTTAGCTCAGCAGCATAAGCGCCTGCCATGCAAGTGTGTGGTCGTGAGTTCGATCCCTGATACCGATAAAAAAAGAAAAAGAAATAAATAAATAAAAATAAAAATAGAAAAGTAATGTGATACTCAATTTTATCTAAATGAAGACTCTTATTAGTTGCTTTTACAATTTTGAGTGATGTTTTAAATCAAGTTGTATTTTTTTTTTTTCTCTAGAGCTACAGAGACTTCTGAAGTAGAGAGTCTACGACCTCCTCGATTCTTTAATGAAGATGGAGTTATCAGGCCTTACAGGTTGAGGGATGGTACTGGAAATCAAATGTTACAGGTGAGTGAAGATACATAGATTAAAATTTAAATACTAAAGTTAGATTTTTTTAAAAGCAGGTATTTAATCCTTTAAATATATATTAGCTTGTTTTCATTTTTATGTTTTGCTTAGTTCCATTTATAAGTTTCTTTTATTAGGCTTTCAAGTATATTTATTTACTATAAGTTTCTTTTTCTTTTTTACAGGCATCAAAAAAATTTGATATGAAAACATTTAATGCATGACTTTGCAAGTAAAAGCCAACAGTAGATTCTAGTCTTACAATTTTTACAAACTACATACAACCGTTTCACTATTTTGAATATTTTAAAAGTGCTTTTGTATTGGTAATTTTTAATAGAATTTTAATATATCTGATCTTTTTATAGATTATTCTTAGTTCTGCCCTAAAATTTGCTAGATTTGTTGAAAACCAAAGTGCCTTATGTAGCCTTCTAGTTAGTAGCATTTAGCCAGTCAAACTGGTTCTGTTTGGGGTTCTTCCTTCTATCTAACCACTGGTTTTTATATCACATACAATCCTTACATCTGGTCAGATGTGACAAAGGAAAAACAAAGCTCAGGAACAGTTTACAGATAATTCATAAGTTCTTATGCTTTGCTTTTTAACATGCTTAATGGCCATGATCTTCCTGCTTTGTTGTAGTGTAGTATATAGAAAACTTTGTGGAAGTTGATACCCAGTTCACATACAAATTGGTTATCTTTCATTAAGGCTAGATTTGGGGAAAGTAGTTTGTAAGTAAAATATTTTATTAATACAGGCAGCTTTCTTACTTAACAAATTGGACTTCTAAAAATCTGAGTTACGATGTCAGTAATGTCCTAATATATGAGGCCACATCAGTGCAGAGTTGCTGTGTGATATAGATGTGTTATACTACAATAAACCATTTTGTTTGAATAAAATGAGTATGTTGCATAAACTTGAAAATAGCACTACATCACTACTATATAGAAAACTTCCCTTATACCGTGGTATTTAAAATAGTTATGTTTAAAATAGCCAGGATAAATGTTTAAAACTTTAGTATTTCTCTCATTGCATGCAGAGCATATAACACTGCATCTTTCTGGTCCTTCTGTCACTATATTATAATGGGACCATTGAGCCTAATGTACAGTATTAGGTAAAGTGACTTGAAAATTTTCTTAAAGCATCAAAATACTTGCATATTGGAATAGAATTGGCATTCTATTGAAAGGTTGTACTTTAACAGACATATCATACAATCTCTACAATGATAAAATATCATTCTTTGAAGATAGGAAAGTTATAGAAATCATCTTTGGGTAATACAGTAGAAAAATTTGACCTAATACATACCTTCCCTTGTTAGAGCAAAAGTAACCTGTTGCTAACATTTTACTGATTAAAAGCCAAATGATTTTGAAGTCCCTTTTTAAAAACTAAGAATGTATCTTGAAAATTTTTTAATAAATTTATTAGGAGGTAAGTAATATTGAGAATTTAGAACTATGCATTGCATATATGGTAACTTACAGGAAAATATAAGTTACCAAAAATTTCTCGTGGATGATATTTTATTTCAGTTACAGATTTATTCTAAATCTTATTGTTTTCTGAAGCTCTAAATTTTGAGGTACACAAGCCTTTCTATTTTTAAAGAATTATATTTTTTTAGTAGGCCAGTCTTTGCCAGAAGAGAGATTTGAGGGGCTAAAATCTCATTGTCATTGTCAGCCATGGCTTATTTTTCAGCAAGTGTGTTAAGTACAACATCCCCTTGAGAACCAACAGGAATTGATGAGATGCCTCAGCATGTTTTCAGTTGCCATTATTCTCTTACCAGTGAATTACTGGTTTAGTGGCAGGATGCTGTTTAAATCAAAACTTGGTTGCATCATTAGCAAATGTTAAACCATATGAATGCCAGTACTTAGAAAAATAATTAGATGGCATATAAACTGGGTTTAAAGTCTCACCTAAGGAATTTAATGATGGTGCCTTAGAAAATGTTTCAACTCTTTATTTTTCATTTCCTAAAACAGATTCTGTACACCAAGTTATATATGCTCAGATGTAATCATTAAATATAAAGTACATTCTTTCATTATGTAATTTCCTATCCAGAAGGCAGCACATTATTATAATACTTCCTGGTAGTCAAAATTGCTTACTAGAAAATTAGTGTTTTATACGCTGAGTGTGTATTAACCACTTGAGCTTGGTCTTAGGCCTATTAAGTTATGAAATACTATATCCATAATTACAGCCTGAGTTACAGCTACTTGTTCCTCAAACATTTTATAATTTTATGTTTTCCAGGCAATCTTACGCACTTTACTAATCTTTACACTTCTCTTTCCCTTTACCATGCTTACAGAAAATTCAGGTCTACAGGGAATGGCTTATGACTCTTAATAACAGTAGTGATGATGATGATGATGCTGGTGATGATTAATCAGATCTAATCTGTTAAAATGCACACACTTTACCATTTTACTCGGGATGTTTCCTTAAAGTATTTTGAATGACTGCTATCATAAAGCCTGTATGTCCATTTTAGGGAGGTAAAATGTTTTTCTGAACATCATGTAAAGCAAAATAATTGCATTTTTTTCACATAGAAAAAATGTATTTTACATCCAGAGTAGCTTATACTGTATATTACAGATTTGCTTTCATATATTTCATAACTTTGTATTAAGCTTGTCTTTAAGATTTTAAAGTTATACTCCAATATGTTTTTAATGCTCAGTAGTTTAATTTTAAAGTGTCTGTTTGTTTGTTACCAAAATGCCTTTTTTTAATTCTGTAAATTTCCGAGCTTAATACTGTTGTGTAACAAAAGAGATTAGTAATAGCCATTCGATGTACTATGCTTATCTAGCACTTAAAAGATATTTTTGTCCACTTTCTGTTAATAATAAACACACATAACTTGAAGTAGTGTGAATTTGTTATTCTATTTCAGAGTCATATGTGTTGGAGTATTTCACTGTTACAAAACATTCATGATTTGTCACAGAATAGTCTAAGGAAAACATTGATCTTTTACTTTGATTCACATTTTATCATATTATAATTTTCTAAAAGAATGAGCAAAAGTGAGTTTTAATTACATCTGTTAATAAATTAATTCAAGACTTAGGAGAATGTTTATAATAGATACAATGATGGATATGTTATGTGTGTCTCTAAAAGATTCCTAAGTGAGTCTGTTTTACATTTTGTATAATGTAAAATTTTTTAAAATCTCAATTTAGATTAAATCTAATTGTTCTGTTTCACTAGTAACCAGATGTACTAAAAAGGAAATCAAAACCAAAAAACACCTCTAAAAAAAGAAAGATTATTAATAATTACAGTGCTTAATTCCTTATCATTATTATGCTTATGAATCGACAAGGTATTATTTACCTCAGCTCATGTTAAATGCTTTGCTTATACTTTGCTGTTTTTTATTGGTTATAGAAGATTATTGGCTTAACTTAATTCAACTCATGATTTTGGAATTTTAAAAATTCTTTTGTAAAACTTTTATTTCTATAAATCTTTATGTTCTTTGAAAATAACTACTCTAGCTTTTAAAAAATTGAGTTCTCCAGAAGCAAAAAAGGAGCAGCTAGAGTATCATTTTTGAAATTTCTACTTACATAACATTCATTCAAATTAAAATAAATTAAGGGAACATGTAATGTGTTAGAACTAAGAAATATGGAAAATTCATAGAATTTAATTATTCATGCACAGTACTATTTTTGGATTAAATAAAAACAGTGACCATTACAGTAGTCACAGCAGGAAACAATTTCTGTCATGCATCTGCTGCTCTCTTATTTTGAAGTTGGCCAAAATCTGCTCCTTTTCCAAAACTACTACTCCTTCTAGAAGCTAGCCTGAGGAAAGAACAGCCTTGAAATGTCTTTATTGGCTTCTTATATTCCAGCTTCACCAGGCACAAGATCTTTGTAAAAGAGAAAAGGTTAGTTTTCAGGACATTTGCTGAGTACCAGTTTCTATTTAAGAATTTATCTAGAAAAAGTTCTGTTCTTTTCAGCAGTGTCTTGCCATTGTAATGCAAAGAAAATTGGAAATAGGATTGTGTTTATTTAAAATCTCTTCACCAGTAAAAAGACAGTGCTGTAACTAGTAAACTTTATTGATGTGGGGTCTTAGGGTTTCATCTTTTTTTCAATTGACTTCAGAAGTAAAATATTTTGTGTAACAATATATTTGCCAAAACATATTCCAGTTATATCAAATACTTTGTTGTTTTTATTACAGGAAAATTTAACACTGAAAATTGTTCTGTTTTTTATAACATTGTTTTCTTGATGGAGGTACAGGACTGAACAAAAATATTTTCTTTTTCTTCAAATAACACAAAAAGACTTCACCTTGGAGGTTTTAATGAAGTGAAATATTCTGTGTTAATGGCTGTATCACTAGTTGCTAACAGTAAAGTCTAGTGAGAAAACAATGTTGGAATATCTTTTCGCTTTTTATATTCTGGATTTCTACATACATTTTTAGAAAGTGGGAAGAAATATCCTCTCTTCCCTAAGAGAGTTATTATACTTTGAAACATTTTTATTTTCACTTGTATGCACTTTACCTTGAATAGTGTATTAAAAACTGGCAGAAATAAAGCTTCGTGTAAAAATTCTGGAATTGTACATAGTGATGGCCATGAATAAATGTTTATAAGAGACTATAAATGAAATTAATCAGCTTTCACATTGGACATAGGTAAAACAAATGCATTTTAGCTTTTGAAATCGTTCAAAACACTTTTTGAAGCAATGCTGAATGTTAACTTTAAGATCATGTTATTAAATATACAGTTAAAGTCATCGTAGATTTATGACTAAGATGTTAATGTTCAGTATGAAAAAATAAGATACTGTATTTTGTTTCAAAGTCATATACATAAAAGAAAATTACAACTTACTACCTTAAGTCCTATAAAGAAATTTTACATTAAAATTTTCTGTACGGAAAAAAGATCAAAAACAACCATTCCAACTGATAGTTAAGACTTTTCTACTCTTTCAAACCTCACTTATCTGTTATATAGATTTCCTAGAAAATTTATAATGGCCTCAAATATTAAATAAAATGATGTTAAGTGAGCTAGATCATTAATTTGGATCAAGTAATGATTATGATGAGTATGTTAAAACGAATCCCAGCTTAGTTTTTCTGTCCTCACTCCTTTGGAGTAAATGAAGATCAATTTAAAATATTAAGACTGTTAATTTAACCTTTAATTAAATGTGTGGGAATTTATAGACAACTTTTTTAAAAATCCTGAATCTAAAGAGAATAAAACACATGATTCAACTAGGTCTGTATTAGAGAACTAGTGAGATTATTGTATGATTTCACAAGAGTATGGTTTGCTTTGTTGTGGTATAGAACATTTTCATGTCTGTGTCAGTACAATAATTATATTTAGCAGCCATTCCACATCAGCCCCTATATGCAATATATATGGCAGCATTGTGTCTTCAAATAATTAAGTTTTAAAACAAATGTTTCTTAATTTTCTAAAACTGACTTTTAATGTGGCCTTCATTTTATATGTGTTTTCTAAGAAGCACTGAAATGTTAACAGATTTCTACTAAACTGTATTAGATCATTCTTCAGGATCTTAGAGATAATCAAATATATGAGCATTCTCAATACAGAAAGCTATTATTTTTGTTTTTAAAAAAAATACAATCATGGGGCTGGGGATTTAGCTCAGCGGCATAAGCGCCTGCCTTGGAAGCAAGCAGTCGTGAGTTCGATCCCTGGTACCGAAAAGACAAAAAAAAAAAAAAACAATCAGAAGATTTAGCTTGTCTCAACTGTTATATTTTTCTATTGTAAATTGTTATTTGTCAGGAGCCTGTTAACTACATTATCTCTACAGAGATTTTCTGACTGTATTCAATAAAGGTTGGCATTTCTATTAAAACTTTTAGAGACCCACATGTGTAAGTAAAAACCTAAATCTCTCTTGTAAGTCAGCTCACTGATTATGTCTACAACTCTAGCATCTTACAGACAATATGAAAATATTCAAATACTAAAAATTATGTTCTACATTGTTGAAGCAATGTATGCTCATTAAGGAAAAGAAAATGAAGGAAGTTACCCTTTATTTTTATACCATTTATGGAATATTTCCTTTTTAAAATTTGATAGTTATGAGCCAAACATTCAAACTGCTTGTTTTAACTTATAAATTTTTATAAAATTAATTTCTAAGGATTAAAAAGTCCCACTCAAAAAATAACCCCAGTATGAGAAATCTAGTCTTTAATTTCTAAGCATGTAAAAGGTCATCTGAACCTTTTATTTTTGTAGCTGATGTAGAAATTTTTTTTTATTTTCATTGATTTCTTTCTTCAGACATTGTGTCTCTTAAAAATTTCTTCCTCTTAAGTGTTTTCTAAAATGTGTGTGTGTGTATGTGTGTATAAGTCCTGGGTCTGTTGTCTGTGTATATGAAGAGATGAGTTCATGGGAATATGTTTTTTTTCAAATATTTTTGAATTTTATCTATGTTGTTTTTCAGACCTCTACAAAGATGTAGTTACTATTATATAAATCATTGGAAAAGGGAGGCTGTTTTTGTTTGTTGTGTATTTCTTTTCTTTCAGATATTACAGGTATTTATAATTAGCTTCACACACTGCCTTAATTGCAAATGGAAGATAACTGTCTTCGGCTCTCGTGGTCCTCCCCTTTCAGGAAGACAATTACAACTAAAGGAAAAGGGGCTTAAAAATAGCACTCAGAGCACCAGAGTAGCGCTGAACACTCTTCTCTTGGCTTTCATCTGAAATTTTGAGTAAGTGGACACAAGCTAGGACACACAGGTGTTTTTGGATTTCACTCTTCACTTTATATCTCTTCCTCTCCAAATGAATACTTCTGAATGGGATGAGAAAACTGAAGAGAGCCAAATTTTGTTACCCATGGAGATCAGAATTCTTAGCACTAGGAAAAGCAGAGCCTTGGGAAGGAGATTACCTATCCACTTGGATACAGTTCTCGTGTTTCATGTATTAGTTTAGCAGAATCTTTTGGAAGGTCTCTGTCACATCATTTTTGAAGGCCCAGACTTTCAAACATTTAATAACGTTTCACTAACCATATTTCGGACCAGTGGAATCCCAGTTAAAAAATCTTCCAGTGTTATGTAAAAATGCTCTTTGGAAGTTAATGTCTTTTCTCTGGAGGTGATGGTTCCACTTAGGGAAGATTTAGGTTTCCTCTTCATCTCAAGGGTAAAACAAATGAATTCTTTTTTCAAATTCAATAACCTGTATAAGGTGAATTTGATATCTTTATGTCTTAAAAACTTGTCATCACTGCATTTGTTGAATTTGTAAATATATTAAGGAGAGGTGAATACTATTATAATGGATATTCAGTACATTTTAAAAGTAGAGGAAATCTTAGGTGTTAAAGTATGTTCTGTTTGGGTCTTACCCTGTTTTTACCAAGGACGTGTAAATTGGACTAAAACTGCAGTACTAGTTGAGCCTTAATTAACTAAAGATGCTAAATTCTGACTTAGGACTTCCTTGACTCATGACTGGAGTTCTGCCTTATAATTTATAATTTCCAGTCATAGAGTTTCTGTGTGTGCACACATGTGCACATGCTTGCCCTCTCTAATGCTAGTTAGACGGCTCAGTATAAGTAGTTAGGCAGAGTATGTTTCTGTTGACTAAATGTCCTGTGAAAGAAAGCATGCATTCATTTGCCAAACTAAATCATTAATTTTTATTCAGAATTAGATTATAGGTCTCCTTGTAAAAACAATGTCGTTTGTGAAAGGATGTGCTGCGTTTTCTTGGGTTTTAGTATTTGTCATTTTAGGGGTTTTATTTGTAATTTTAAATGATATGATATCCTGCGCCGCGCGGCCTCTGAACCCCCGACCGGCAGGGGAACTGACTCACACGACACACCAGAATGCAGAGACAGAGGTCGCGTTTATTGACTCTCCACACAGGTCGTCCCCGGAACGTTCCTCCCTGATCGGACTCTCCAGTGGGGCTCTCTCTGTTGAGTAACCCCGCGTAGTCCTCCACTCTCTATGGTCTGCGTGTCTTCTCTTCCTCTCTACCTCCTGTTCTGTCCTTATATCTATAGTCCTGTCCTACAGGGTAACAAGGCGTGGCAAAGTCTGATTGGGGGACATCAGCTGTAACTAGGCAGAAGCTGAGGGTAAGAATACGGAAGTAGGAAACGGGCGCCATCTTGGCATCATTCGATGGGAGGGGTAATCTACTGAAGGCTTCGCTCTTTCCTACAGGCCTCATCTGCTTAGGCAGGTCCTCTGGCTCGGCTCCCGACATCTCCCCCTTTTTTCTTTATTAAAGGCGGTGGATCTAAGGGTCCCTCCAAGGTATGATGTTGTTAGATACCTGGGAGTGGGCCTACTTTGTAGGCCACGGCATGAGAGAATGTAGAGGTCTATACCCCGCTGTGCATCACCTCATTTCGATGCATATCCTCGCGCTAGGACCATGCTTGAGGTGAGTGGTTCATTTTTTCGCAGGGCCAGGCTTTTGTGAACCGAACCTGGATGCATATAGACATTCATTCCTGCCTTCCCCCCAGCTTTGGGGCGGGTGGCACTGCAGTACCCTTGGTCTCGCATCTCAATGCCAACAACTTAGCTCCATGAGAGGACCCTAATAGAGTGGGGTCTGTCTTAGGTTGGTCGGGAGAGCCCCTCCCGCCTTACCCGTCATTGACTCCATCACTCATCTCCTCGGGGAAGAAGGATGCCATCCAGAGGCACCTGTCTTTCTCGGTCCCCAACTGATGCTTTCCTCAGTAAACATGATCCAGTTGGGCAGCGAGGAAGCATTTGGGGGCTTAAAGGTGGAGAAAACCACCATATCATTAGAGAGGGGCACAGTGATATTGAACTCATGGGAAGTAATCGGGGCATCAGGAAGGCATGGCAATCTAGCTGTACAGTTGTGGGCATAGGTTCGCGGGAGGGTTGGAGATGTAACTGAAACAATGGACAGGGCTGGGGGATGTAGCCCCCCATACTATTTCAGCATAAGCACCGTTAATCAGCAGTAGTACCGCCAGGCATATTTTATGCCAGTTGACAGGGCGCGGTGCATGAGCAAACAAGAAGGCGCTCCGTCCCAGGCAGACCCCAAAGAGGAATACCAGAGTATACATTACCACACCCAGCAGTAGGTGGTTCGGTGCCTTGGCTAGGGTGTCATTGTTCTCCTTCTGCGTTGTCAAGTTGGTCCTTAGCATTATGGTCCCCTTCTCCTTTTTCTTCCTTTGTGGGGCTTGGAGTCTTTCTTATCAATCGCTCCGGTACCCACAGTGGTTCCTTTTCCTGTGGGGACACACAAACCGCGCCTCGGTTCCAGCTGACCACTGGATCCGGGCCCATCCACTGTCCCGTTAGGACATCCTTCCACTTTACCCATCCTTTGTTGGCGGGAGAAGGGCTACAATGCTCCATCGCCGGGGAGCGATCATTGCAGTTTTGATTCAAAAAATTATATGTAAACAGTGCCATGGATAGTCTTGCTTTTGGGGTCAGGCTGTGGCCTATTCCCCCTTTTTGTTTTGTTAAGATGTTTTTGAGGGTTTTATGGGCTCTCTCAATGATGCCCTGTCCTTGTGGGTTATAGGGGATTCCATGTTTTAACTGGACTTGCATGGTTTCACAAAATTTTGCAAAAGATTTCCCAGTGTATGCTGGGCCATTGTCTGTTTTGAGATGTCTGGGTTTTCCCCAGGCTGCCCATGCTGCCAGGCAGTGGTTAATCACATTAGACACCTTTTCCCCTGTTTCCGCTGACGCAAAGATTATATGAGAGCAGGTGTCTATGGAGACATGAACATACTTTAGAGAACCAAACTCTGCCACATGAGTGACATCCATCTGCCAAATGTCGCCGGGGGTCAACCCCCTAGGGTTAACTCCGACTGACACTACAGGCGAATGGGTGTCACATGAGCCACAGAGTCGCACAATGTCGCGTGCATCTGCTCTGGGGATATGGAATGTATTGGCAAGAGTCCTGGCATTAACATGAAATTTGTCATGAAATTGACGGGCTTGTTCCAGTGGGGACAGTATATTGAGAATCCATAGCGGGCGAGTAGCCGCATCCGCGGCCGCATTGCTCTGCACCATGGGCCCCGGTAGGTGCGTATGTGCTCTTATATGAGTGATAAACACTTTATGGTGTCTACTCGTGAGCAATGCCTGGATAGATAAGAACAAGTTTGTTACTTTAGAGGTTGGCTTGATTGGGCCCGCAGTTTCCAGGACCTGTAGGGCATTAACAACGTATTTCGAATCAGAAACAATATTGAGGGCCTCTGAAAATTTTTGGAGAACTGTTTGTACAATCAACAACTCTACCACCTGTGGTTGATCTGGTTCAAACTGTATGGTAACCGGAGACTTACCTGAGACTACATAGGCCCCTATCCCGGTTTTCGACCCATCAGTATAGATAGTTGTTGCATGAGCAAGAGGTGCGGAGGCGGTGATCTTTGGGAATATCACCGGATGTTGAGTAATAAACTGTAGTATGGGGTCCTTAGGAAATTGATTATCTATATCCCCGGGGAACACGCATCTCAAGATGGTCCAAGTATCCAGGCAGGCGGTCAGGGTCTTTATCTGAGAAGCAGTATAGGGCACCCGAATGGCATAAGGCGGGGAACCAAGATGTTGGATCGCTCTACTGTGCGCCTCCAATGCCAGAGAAGCAACTGATTCCGGGTAGTGTTCAATGACCTTGGCAGGTGAGACCTTAGGGTGCACCCACAGGAGTGGTCCCTTTTGCCAAATCACCGCCGTGGGCTGACATCTGGTCTGCAGCAAGCAGATTTCGAAAGGCTGTCCTGGGTCAATCCTCTGTAAAGTAGCTCTACTTATGGCCTTTTCAACCCTCTCTAAGGCAACCCTGGCCTCTGGGGTGAACTCTCTGGGGGAGGCAATGTCCGGGTCCCCCTTCAAGAGATCAAACAGAGGCTTTAAGTCAGAATTGGAGACATGTAAGTAAGGTCTGACCCAGTTTATATCTCCTAATAACTTCTGCATGTCATTTAAAGTGGTGAGATTATCCGTTCTGATGGTTACCTTCTGCGGAGAAACCAGAGTAGAGGAGAGTTTGGCACCCAAGTAGGTCACCACTTCTCCCCCTTGAATCTTGTCAGGGGCAATGTTCAAGTTAGCCTTTCTCAGGGCCTTGACCAGTTGGCCTAACATATCTTCTAACATTTTTGTTTCCTTTGCACTGATAAGCAGGTCATCCATATAATGAACGCATCTAATCTTGGGGAAGGCTTTTCGTATAGGGGTCAGCAAGGAATCCAAATAGATTTGACACATAGAGGGACTGTTGGCCATACCCTGAGGTAGGACCACCCATTCGTATCTGAGATCAGGGCTCTCCTGGTTAACCGTGGGCAGGTTGAAGGCAAATCGATGGGTGTCTTCCGGATGCAGGGGAATAGAGAAAAAACAATCCTTAAGGTCTATGACATAGACTGGCCAATGTCTTGGGATCGCTGAGAGTGCCGGAAGCCCCCTTTGAACTGCCCCTAAGGGTTGCATCTGCGCATTGATCGCTCTCAAATCATGGAGCAGCCTCCATCTGCCTGATTTCTTCCTGATGACAAAAATGGGGGTATTCCATGGGGAAGTCGACGGCTTTAAGTGTCCAGCTTGAAGCTGGGTTTTTATTATTTCCGTTAGTGCTGAGAGCTTCTCCTTGGGCAGGGGCCACTGAGGTACCCAAACTGGACTTGGGGACTTCCAAGTGATTTTAATCGGGGTGGGTAGGAGAACTTCTTCAGTGGCCCCTAGAAAAAACCCAGGCCATGTCTGCCTTCCTTCTTCTCCATAGGTACAGGGGAAGTCTGGCCCTGTAGGGCAGAGCCCAAGCCCTTGCCGGGGATATACCCTTGATTCTTAAGCATGCCCTTGGCCTGAGGAGAACAATTGGATGTAAGGGTGACGTCCATCTGGGTAAGGATGTCTCTCCCCCACAGAGACACTGGCAGTTGTAGGACAAAAGGCTGGAAATGACCCTGGTGGCCTTCCTCATCACACCAAGGCAGGGTTATGGCGCTAACCTGAGGAGCTGTCACCATCCCTAACCCTTGAAGTGTGTTGTCTGCTGTATTTGTGGGCCAACTAGAGGGCCAGTCCTTCTTAGAGATGATAGACCGATCGGCCCCAGTGTCCAAAAGCCCTGTAATTTTTCTCCCATTTATTCTCAATGATAACATGGGTCTTTTGTCAAGTGTCAAATGCAGCCCTTCGAAAATCCCCGACCCCGCGCCTGGTCCCCTACCGCCCCTGATCCTCTGCTGAGAGGGGAATTTTCCGTGAAGGCTGGGGAGCAACAAAAGCTGCGCTATCTTATCTCCCTCGTTAATGACCAGAGTTCCGTTAGGGGATCGGACCAGAATTTTTATGCGGCCTGTGTAGTCAGAATCAATGACTCCGGGGACAACAATGAGACCTTGCAGGGCAGCTGAAGCTCTACCCAACACCAGTCCAACTGTCCCCTCAGGCAGCGGTCCACAACATGGGGTTTCTACGATTTGGGTACCCAATTCAGGCGTTAGTATGAGTCTGGTGGTGGCACAGAGGTCCAGTCCTCCCGAGCCGAGCGTGGCTCTTGTGAGGTTTGGCTGTCTCGAGGGGACATTCTCAGGGTCCGGGGGCCCACTCCTTGGAGGGGCCCCCTCTGGCCGTTTTTTGTCTCTGATAGCTGTCTGCCACTCAAGCGGTTTCCGTCACTATCAAAGATGGAACGACAGTCCTCAGCATGGTGAGCTCCTTTCCGGCAGCGCCTGCAAATCTCCCCTCCCCCTTGGACGGATCCGCCGGAGCGATTCCTTTGGGGGCATTCACGCTTCAGATGCCCTAGCTTTCCGCAAGTGAAGCAGGCGCCTCCTTGGGGCCTCTCTCTGGCCTTTATTTTGTTATTGGTAGCCGCTGCGAGCAGGGCGGCCACACCTGCGTTGGAAAGGGGGCCCCCTATCTCCCTGCAAATTCTTATCCAGGTGTTTAAGTCCTTGTTCTTATGTGGTGCGATTGCTGCCCTGCATTCTTTAGTACATTGTTCGAAAATCAGTTGCTTGACCAGTGGTAGAGCTGTCTCCTTACTAGGGAAAATCTTTTCTGCTGCATCTTGCATTCTAGCCACAAAATCTACAAATGGTTCTGCGGTGCCTTGAACTACCTTAGAGAGGCATGCGGATGCGGTCCCAGAGCCGCTTACCTGTTTCCAGGCTCGCATTCCAATAGTATTGATCTGCTCGTAGACTGCACTGGGGTACTGCGTTTGATCTTCAGCATATTGCCCCTCCCCCGTTAACATGTCTCTGCTCCATCCCCTATGACCCCCGGCAGCATTCCTCTCTGCCTGTTCTGCTGCGTACTCAGCATACCAAGCCCTCCAATCCAGATAGCTGCCAGCTGGAAGGCAGGCCTTAGCCAATTGGGCCCAATCCCCAGGCGTAAGGGGAATAGAGCAGAGATTTTCTAGTATTGCCACCGTGTATGGAGCTTCGGGGCCAAAAGTCGTGACCGCGCTTTTCAACTCTTTTATCTGCTTAAGGTCAAAAGGCTCCCACACATTCCTACCCTGGCCTGGGGCAACTTGTATGGGGTACACTCCATAGGGGCCCACGTCTATCCCTGGTTCCGGCATCCTTGGTCCCGCCCACCATTTAGAACGCCAGAGCGAGCCATGGAAGTATCTTGAACCCCGAGGCGGCTCAGCATAGGACGGTGGCGATGGGCGGGGACCGATAGTAGCCGCCAGTCTCCTAACCTCACTCTGCGCCCCCTGGTGGCACAGTTCCTCACGGCGCACCGCCTCCGGAAATAGGTCCCAAGGTGGGGCCGAAGGTAATTTCTCCTGTCGCCAGCAGGGGTCAGCAGAGGGTTTCTCTTTTTCTCCCTCCGCGTCCCCCATTGAGATGGCGCGGAGCTCGCGTCGGAGACCCCCATAGATGCTTTTCCTGGACTGTGCTTCTTCATAATAGGAATCAGATGAGTCCGATTCCTCCCCCCTGGGGTCTTCCTCCCAAAGGGAACCTTCCCTAGAGTTTTCAGCTTTCGCCCGTTCGAAGGCTTCTCTCACCTCTTAGATACCTGCACCATGGACAGCGGGCGGGAAACCCTCGTTTTCCTTCTCTAAGCAGGTATGTATCATCTCCCACAAGGGGCGAACGGAAGGGGATAAGTCCCCGCCGAGCTCGGCAGAGGCCAGATCCCCCCCCAACCTCTCCCATGAAGGCAAAGTCAAACGTCCCGTGGGTAGGAACCACGGGGCTATCCGGTCAATCTCGGCAATAAACAGCTCGAGAGTGGCACGACTTACCCCAAGATCTTTTGTTTTTAACAGTCTCTTAAGGGCCTTGGCTAAATCCCCAGCCTCTTTGCTCGGTAATTGGCCCATATTCTATCAAAAGATACCCTCGGGTGGCTAAGATCTGCTCACCTCGATACCTGGCGTATGTACACCAGGGGAGTTAAGAAACTTGCCCTGTAGGTGCGCGCCACCCAGGGCCCAGGCGTACTCCCAACTTACCTGGCCGACGACCTCTGCCGTGTGGTAAGCCAAAAGCGGTCTGTCTCTGCAGTACGGGGGTGATCAGCTCCCCGTACGGGCCACCAAAATGCGCCGCGCGGCCTCTGAACCCCCGACCGGCAGGGGAACTGACTCACACGACACACCAGAATGCAGAGACAGAGGTCGCGTTTATTGACTCTCCACACAGGTCGTCCCCGGAACGTTCCTCCCTGATCGGACTCTCCAGTGGGGCTTTCTCTGTTGAGTAACCCCGCGTAGTCCTCCACTCTCTATGGTCTGCGTGTCTTCTCTTCCTCTCTACCTCCTGCTCTGTCCTTATATCTATAGTCCTGTCCTATAGGGTAACAAGGCGTGGCAAAGTCTGATTGGGGGACATCAGCTGTAACTAGGCAGAAGCTGAGGGTAAGAATACGGAAGTAGGAAACGGGCGCCATTTTGGCATCATTCGATGGGAGGGGTAATCTACTGAAGGCTTCGCTCTTTCCTACAGGCCTCATCTGCTTAGGCAGGTCCTCTGGCTCGGCTCCCGACAATATCCTACTCATCCTGATAACTAATGAACCATAATGACAATTTTTCAGTGAAAATTTACCACTGTAAAGAACCTTATATGGAGCAGTATAGAGAAATAGATATTTATATGTTACTTCAAGTCTGAGGTTGTTTTAGTTAGAGATCTCGTGAAAGTGCAGCATTGGAGTATAGATAGAGGAGACTGATACTTTGTGTAAAGTTCTCTGTAATAAATTGCCAAGGTACTTTGCATTTTTTAATTCACAAAAGAATGAACTGCATTATATATACTACTGAATTTTTGCTGGCTCTGAAAACATACTTTATACAAATACAAAGAAAATAATGTCATGTCACTCTACATGTCTATTAAATTCCAAAACATTTTTCAAGATACTAATGTGCCTCCTGAAGAAAGCAGTCAAGAGTTCTGCTCATCTTGCATAAGGTTTTAATAGTAGTGAGCTTTATTGTTTTGGTGATTGAGGATAAAACAGCAACTCTGTGATGTCAACATTTTCTTAGTCTCATTCCTGTTTGCTGTTTAGTTGTTACATGCAGGATCTAAAAAATTATAAAATATGACCCATCTCCAAAGAGATAATGCTCCCCAGATGTCACATGAAATATGAAGCATTACAGGAGATACTGTAGAGTTTGTGGGATATCCAAATCTGTATTCCAGTGAGCTATTAAAATGAGATTGCACTGTATTTACTGGTACACATGCACACATTTTTATAGTTGCCCTTGATTTATACAGGAAATTGCTTCCAGGACTCGTAAGATTACCTAAATCTGTGCCTGCTCAAATTCCCTACATAAAATGGCATAATTGCATATAACCTAAGCATATCCCCATGTATCTGCTTTATTATCTATTACAATGTAAGTACTAAAGAAATAGTGTCATAACTATGTTCTCTAAGGAAGAGTGACAAAGGAAAAGCCCACTGTACACATACATGGTCAGTGCAGATGAAACGCTTTAGAACACTTTCAGTCTGTGACTGGTTGAATTTATAGTTGAACCCACAGAGTTAGAGAGCTGCCTGTAGTTCTTCTGTGCAGAACTCATATAGATGATGATGGTTTTTTGTTTATCTAAGATAAAGTGGTACCATGTGGGTCAGGCCAGGATTCTTGGGCTGAGTAAATCTTTTCCTTTTGCTGACTTTGTATTATACTTGTCTTTGGTATTATGTGTCTTGGTGTTAGGCTTAAAATAAGAGATAATATGTAATTATCAATATAGTACCTAACAAGAACTCTGTTGTATTTTTATTATTCCAGATGAATGCCAGTTTATGCTAGTTCTCGGCCATCATTATATAAATTCTGTATAAATTTTTCTCCTCTTTGCCAAGATAAAAACAACATTAAATCTCATCCTTTTTGTTTCCTTTCAAGGTTAGTAGAATGGTTACAATGCCATGATAATTTTCACACAGTAATTGGTAAGCAGTAAAATAATAAATTCTCAGTTGTTTGGATGCCCTTAATTTTATAGTATTTTAAAAGAAATGTTATACATCAGTAAATGTTGATTAATACTAGAGGCTCTGCTGGAACTGCTTTAGTGAGACTCTTGGGACTATGCACTTAATCCTGATACCCTCACTGAGGCTCTTCTAGAATGCTACTAGGTAAATTGATAGTCTGCTGTTTTACTTCACGTAACATTTCATGAGCATAATGCTGTTCTTTTTCCAGACTGCTTTGGTTGTACTTACTGGTAAAAATTTCACAAGTCTTAGAATGTAATATTTTCCTTTGATTCTATGTCAAAGAATTACACTCCACTTTCTTGCCAAAGATACTATCATAGCCTATGCCTCTGGTTCGGCTTAAAGCCAAGATGACTCCTTAGCTTGGGAGGAGACAGAGCTGTGAGAGACATAATAAAGGGCAGTTCCTTTATAGAACTGATGGTACAGTCAGTGAGGTGGTTCTGTTTTCTGCTATGTGTATTCATGAATCTTGGTTGAACACCTCCTTTCCTTGGCCAGAACACTCGTCTCAGATTTAAAGTGAATTGGTAGAACACTGTTTTTACCTGTAAGCCTTAATAAGGTAACTGAGGTATACTTAGTTTTTCTCTAAAGCTATTTCTTAATATGTTGTCTAGCTTTAAATAGTTAAAAATGATGACCTGTATCATTTTACAAGCAACTCCCAGAATTTTGTTGGTTTTTCAAGTATGCTTATGTGGGGAGTAGAATCTATTGATAAACCTTTCCTCTTTCCCTATCTCCTGAGTATTCAAATTCATCATCTAGTAGATTTCTTGGCTAACTGGCATTCATTCATTCTTTATCTTTTGTCCAGATGAATATCATTTTTCTTTAATACCCTGTGTTTCTGTCTTACATAAAAACTCATTCTTCTGTGAAGCAATTTTTCCTTCCAAAAGAGTCAGCTATTGATAGTTTTTGTTTGTTAAACTATTTAATATACTTAAAATAAATATTAAGTGGAAATATATTTCTGCAGCAGCGATTCTTTAAATTATTTGGGATTTAAAGTTTTCCATTTTAGTTATTGTTTCTAGTAAATCTTTTCATGTTTTGATTTGCTTTTTCAGTATTGTGCTACTTCATAACATTTGATTTGAAAATGTTAAGAAATGCCTGTATTACTGCAATTTCTAGCTTATATTTTTTTCTGTGGTGTTTGGGAGCCAGGGATAGAGCTGGGGCTGGGGAGATATAACTCGGTGGCACAGCACCGCTGGGCAAGTACAAGGTCCAGAGTTTGATTCACAGTGCCAAAAAAAAAGTAAAGTATTTATCACTAGGGAACATGCATATTTGTAGAAAATGACCCTGACACTATCACCAAATGCCTACTTTCTTTGTGTTTCTAAATATGTGGTTAATTTGATTTAGATTTATTTGTATTTTAAGAAGTTATATACTTTTTGAAATACAAACAGGACCATTTTACCACTAACCATTAATTTTTAATTGCTACTTTCAGACTTTTGATGTTATATGTAAGGAATGCAGTTTCTGTTATGTTACTGTCTATTTTAAAAGTTCTCAAAGCATGATAGATAATTCACATATACTTTTAATGAATAAGGCAAAAAATGTTCTTTAAAACTAATGCATAAATATTCAACTAACATGTCTGAAGTAGAGGCTATTAATCCAACCAAATCTTGATCTTTATTTAAAGGTTTTACTCTGAATTTTGCTAATTTTTCATTTATTTTAAAGGGTATCACAGATTATTTTGATAGAAACATTCATTCTTAGCATGCTTCTGATGGAAGAGTATAGGATATTAACACGAAATCATTTGGACATTATTGATGTAGAAAATTTCAACCAACCTGAGCCTGCCTTAGCAGCTACCTCAGTAACTGCCACCTTCCAGGATTATCAAACTTTTTTGAGGTATCATGGGGGAAGTGTGACGACATGATGTAACAAAAAGCACTGGAATTAGAAATGATGTAGCCAATATTTTGAGCCCAGTTTTGCAATGCAAATCACTTTGACATTTTACCTGATTACACAACATCGTGGTGAAGATTTAGATGGATTGATTAAACACCTAATTTTCAGTTTCTTTGTATATACAAGAAGAGTAATTTGGAAGCAAAATGTTCGTTTCAGATCTAAAATTGTGGTTTTTATTTTTCCTGAAATATATATTGATATTTTGAAAAGTCCTCATTTATATTTATAAAATTTAAGAATTAGGAAATTATGGCCAGCAGCATGACACGGTAGACTCTTTACAGTGAGATGGAAGATGAATGTGGCTGATAAGCTGTTACCTTCTCTCCCAAACTTCAGTGGATTTAGTTGCAGTGTTTTGGATTCTATTTATTATACTGTACTGTATTTTCAAATGTTCATAATGATGTTTACTTAAATATGGTCAGCACATTGTCCTGACCATAATGTCCAGTAGTTTTTCAAGTGTTATGTTTAAAGTTTTGAGTGAATTTCAGAAAACATTGCATAAATTGTCTCTCCAGGCCCTAAGCTTGGATATTATTTTTTAGCTTTTATTTATTTCAAATAGTACTCCCAAAACTGGTTTAATTGCTTATAGGTGCTGCTTAGATTTGAGTTTGAAAAAAATGATGAAAGGTAGGTCCAGTATTGCCCAGATTTAAGATAATGTTTTAGAGCCAAGTACTTGGATCTTCAAGTACTTGAAGGGTATGATTATTAATTAGGTATATGAACTTTTGACTTTTACTAGTAGTGGTGTTCTTGAGGAAACTGGCATTTGCACAATATTTCTTTTTGATTTTAAAACTTGACCAACATAAAATGTGAGAATACTTTGTAAGCTAATTTATTTTCAAATATAAATTGTTTCAGAATAAAATGATGTAAAGTTAAAAACTTCTTTCCCCACCATTATTCTTTACAAGTCCAGAGATAAATGCTATTACGACTGGTATGTATTGTTTGAGAAATTTCTTACATGTATACAAGGATGTGTATGTGTTTCTGTGTTTCTTTCTTTTACACAATAATACAATTTCTTTTTATATGAAATATCTTGTACCTTTTTCTGTATCATTACACATAGATCTTCTTTATATGACTTCATAGTGTACCATCAGATGGCTGCATCATAATTTAGCCAGTCCCCTTAGAGTATTTTGCTTTTAACAGTATTTCTGTGAAGATTCTTACATGCATGTCTTGGCATTCTTTTGTTTACAGAAAATTCTAGCAGTGAAATTGCTGACTCAGTATATTTAGTGGATTTATGTAGTCTTGATTGTAAATTAAATTGAGCCTTCATATTTATTGATTAGATTTTGTTTTGTTTTTGTTGTTAAACTACCTGTTGATCTTTTACATACTTTAGCGTTACTCATTTTTCTTCTGTTGGTTTACTCTAATTGTTAGAATTTGGTAAATTATGTAACATCTCTCTATTAATAAATAGTTCCCCAACTTATCCTTTTATTCTTGTGCTGTTTTGCTTTGTTTATTTGATTATTGTTTTTAACCACTCAATAATATTTCCATGTACTCAGAAGTTTGCTTTATTCTAGGTTTTATGGACTTTGTTTTATATTGGCCTTTCCCACTCTAAGATTAAAATGTTACTTTTTCTGGTACTTTTCTAGTCATTTTGTTTGCTTAGATCATTAACCCATTTGGAATTAACTTTAGCCAGTGAATTGCCTAGAACTATTCACATGGTAGCACATGTTTTTACTCACTCACTTGAAATACTTCTTGATGTTCCATATTTCTATATTGAGAGGTGGGATTTTGTGAAGTGTCACATGCATATGAGATGTAGTCTTTCCTTTGATAGATCATAGAAAGTTCTACCAGCATCAACTCTTTTACTACTTCAAATTTATAAATTGTGTTATCTGCTGGGGTGCTTTCCATTCTCTTTTTATGATTTGCTATATGTTTTCTGATTTTTCTTCCAGATAAATTTTAGTGTAATTTTAGTCATTTCTGTTCCCCCTCTCTACCTCCATCCTCCAAAAATCACCATCGTGGGTTACTTCAGGGAGTGAAAGGGAGAGAGATGGAGGAAGAATAAGAGTTGATGATGGTGGTCTGAATGCCATCTGTAGTCTAATGAATTTTTATATTCAAGAATAAGCCATGAATTCATCCAATAAAGCATTAATAGCATTTATCATGTAATTTCTACACATTATTTGTAAAACATGTGTTTATTACTCTTTAAGAAAAGATTTTTTCCTTTATATTTCTATGTTGATTATGGGATTTTACGTACTAAACTTTCCCGATATGCTACTTTCTCTTAGTAATTTATATTGTGTTAATGTCTCATTTCACCTAGTTTTTCAGGTTCATTTTCATAATTTATAAATTAACAATTCTTAATTTGTTCCGAATCTGTGACTATGTCTCTTTCTCATTTTTAGTATATTTGTGTTTAATTGCCATTTTGACAGTCAATAGTGAGAATGCTTTTTCCCAGGTTTGGTATAATCTTTGAAGTTAGAAATCTCCCATGCAAGTAATCTGCGTGCCTCGTCCTGCTGTTTAGTTTTTTGTTTACTTCTGTCTCCAATAAAAATGAAAACCATTCACTGAGCTTTGTATACCATGATTATGAAGTCACAGCTTAGCTTTCTTCTAAGCTAAATAATGTTAGTTTTATTACAACTTCAAGGAACCTAATTTTCTAAACTCTGTATCCTCTTTAGGAATTTCTTTAGAACTCCTTTTGGCCTAACTTCTTAACGTGCCTCTTTTAGGGGGTTCTTATTCACAATTACAGTGCTTATGTTTAAAAATAGGCTATCCTGCCATGTACTTTAATACTCAAAGTAACTCCATTCTCAGCAGAAATGATATGAACATAGAATTAAAACTAGACAACTGTTTTTTGTGTGGTGAGGTTTTCTGGAGCAAAGCACTATTACCAGACAGTGTCATAGGTAGACTATGTTTTAGTAGTCCTGAAACTAAAGCTTGTCACATAAATATGCCTATGGGGTCCCCTGTTTGTCCAGAAATGCTGCTGCTTATTTTTTGCTTTGATTGTTGCAGTTTTCTTGATATTTTTGAATGAGTTCTGAGATTGGCATAGAAACTAAGTTTATAAAGCAAATAAGAAATTTCTAAAGAAAAGGCAAAGCAAGAGTTAGAGATGTATGTTTCTATACAGTTATAATCAGATACCAACATATTTTCCAGGATAAAATTGCTTTAATATTTTAATGCCTCATTAGACTAAATTTCAACTTTGTAAGGTTATATCTTCCAAAAATCCAGCATTTAAAGATGGTACAACTGAATAATTTTAAAGCAATTCAGTAGATAATTTTTAAAAGGAAGCAGCAATGATTTTGTGTTTAATTCTATTTTTTATATGTGTCTTATACAAGTATGTTAATGATTTGTTCCCATGAAGAAAACAGTTTTTTTTTTAAAATTATACAGTATTATGGAATATTGTCAATTTTTTCTCTCTTTTTTTAAGGTCATGGAAAATGGAAGATTTGCAAAATACAAGTATTTTACTCATGTCATG
Organism: Cavia porcellus; assembly: GCF_034190915.1. Lineage (NCBI taxonomy): Eukaryota > Metazoa > Chordata > Mammalia > Rodentia > Caviidae > Cavia > Cavia porcellus. Next base: position 67,473,363 of record NW_026947484.1, on the reverse strand, counting down.
ATCAATAAAACAGATATGTTCATGATAACGAGACGGTAACTTGCCTTCTTTGTCTACCATAAGTCAGTGAGAGATTGTTAGTCCCTTGTGAAGAAATTATTGTTCACCTTTGTACCATGTAGTCACTAATTCCCGCTAACATTGGTCGTCTTGCTTGGTAAAGCTGGCTCCCAAGACATTATGTAAATTCCTGTTTAGCTTTGTATATGCATACAGATAAACAGAGTCAAGCACAAGCATAAATTGAGTATTTTAACATTTGCTTCAGTAAATTCAGTGAGTACAGAAATAACTGTAAATTATCCTCTCAAAGGGAAACTTCCCTTCTGTGAAAAAGTGTACAACTTCAGGTTACACCAGAGCAGTGTGCTGATGGTAGCTATTCATTAGGCTGTAGATAAATCCACCATATACATGGATCTACCATTGAAAACAGGGGAATGTTTTATGTAAGTACTCCAAGCTATTATTACATCTTCAGGTCGACCTGTAGACATGGGAGAACATATGCAAAACTACAGTAACAACCTTGTTCTACTATAATGGGGGTTTGGTAGAGGGGAGGAGGCACGGAAGATTGAGATGAGAGGCATTATATGAAGCCTGAGTAAACGTCTCCATTTGCATTTCAGCCAAGGGCCAGCTATTGCTTTAACTCAGTCCCTTACTTTAAAGTATGCATTATTTAAAAGAAAACTCTGGTGGCACCTAAAATTGATGTTTCAGCCACAAAGAGAAATTGAGAAAAGCCTTTGAAAGAAGAATTAACTAGAATTATTATAAACAAAATGTATTTTCATTTCTTAATTTCTCCCCCCAGAATGGGTTAACAAGTGATTTAAAAGATGAAGGGTTTTTTGTTTCATTTTGTTTTGCTCTATTTTGAAATTTCACTCTAAAGCCAGGCATGGTGCTGCTTGCCTATAATCCCAGCACTCAGGACACAGGCAGGAGGATCACTGCAGGTTCAGGGCCCACCTGGGCTGCACAGCAAATCTGAGGCCAGTGTGAACTGCACAGTGAGACACTGTCTCAAAAAAAAAAAAAAAAATTTAAAATAGAAAATTATATAAAGCCAAGTGGTATGGCATACAGCTGGAATCCCAGCAGTCTGGGAGACTGAGGGAGGAGGATCACAAATTCAAGCCCAGCCAGGACAATTTAGCAAGTTGAGACTTGCTCAGAATAAAAAACTAAAAAAGGGCTGGGAATATAATTCCCAGTTCAGAGACCCTGAACTCACTCTCTAGTACACAGTCAAAAAAGAGAAGAAGAATAATAGAATTCTACCTTGTCTGAAAACTAAAGGCTTCACAGCATGTCAGTTCTGTTCAACATGTTACAAAAGCGTCTTGCAAATGTAAGGCTGGGACTCATACTCCATGAAGCCTTAATAGTAAGATACTTACTCTGAAGTGTTCATCACATCAGGGTTCCTAAATGTTGACTAATTGGTCCTTTAAATGTTTTTGTTTTTCTTGCAAAGTGCTTGATGTATTTGACTTTATTAGCACTTCAGTTTTTTAGTAGGTTGGGCTACAGATTTCCACTGAGCATTACTGTATCCCAGCAATTTTAGTTTCATTGTCATTCTATTCAAAGTATTTTCTAATTTCCTTTGAAATTCTTTGATCTGTGGACTTAGTAATATCTTAATTTCTAAGCATTTAGAAATGTTTTTATCTATTGTTTCTAGTTTAGTGCCATTGTGTTCTGAAGAGAACGCACCTTTATGACACAGAATAATAGTTTATCTGGGTGAGTGTGGTGTGTATTTGCAGAATGTGTTCTGTGTTTTTACATACAAGTTCCTCAATTTTTTAAGTGGATTTTTCCCTCCTCCGCCAACAGTGGTGTATTGTTTGTAACAAAGGGCACCTTTGGACAACTTACATGTGAGTGGCAGTATAGTTTTGATGAATTTACCAAAGAACCATTCATTGTTCATGGGAGAAGATTGCGCATTGAAGCAAAGGTATGTTGAATAGTTGGTTTTGGAAACTTGAGACTGAAAATAATGCATTTCCATATAACCATCTTTATTTTGTTTTCTGTGGGGGGAATGATTTTGTAAATAAAGTTTATTGGTGCATTTTAGATGTACATAATGATCACATTTATTATAGAGAATTTGTACCTGTAGATGATATAACTTGATTCTTTCCCCACGTTGCCCTACCCTCCCTCCAACCTCTGTTACCCTCCTTATTCACAAAACCTTTATTTCCATTTCGTCCTGATTTTCTATCATTTTTTTCTTGCTTATTTTGTAATGTTTCTGTTTTATAGATGAAAGTTACTTTGTCTTGGTATGGTTTTCCTTTACTCTTGCTCTTACCCAGTCTTAAGAAAAAAGAGCAGCTAAGGATGAAAGTGCTGCTTTCTGTGCTGTACCACTGATGGCCGTATTCCCAGGCCCTTACCTTCTGCTCAGTACTAGACCCCCGCCTTTTCTACACATGAAAAAATGATAAATAGTGACTATCAGTCTACCCCAGATGGCTTTATTTCTTCCTTTCTTGCCTTTCCCCACCCACCCTTAGTTAGCAGTCAACCTTTTTTTTTAATAAATTCATTTCTTCTGAAGTCCATATTTGTGTGATACTTGAATTAGAGAAGCTGATAAACTACTAACACCACTTTTCTCCTGTGGACCTCTTCATAGTACAGAGATAGACATCACCTCAGCAGTACCATTTTTCTGTGTGTCCCTCCATTGTGTAATGTCTGCTGTTACAAAGGTCTTCCCAACAAATACTTAACAGAATACCAACGGGAGTGGAGGCAAAGCGTTAGGATGGCCCCACCCCAGTTTCTGTGATCCCAGAATCCATGCTTGTTGTGTGACTAGTTTAAGCTGTCACAGGGGCATGCATGCATACATACATACATGCACATGTGGCGTGTATATGTGTTTATATACACAGATGTATGTATGATTTTTTACAGACTCAAGATTCCTTAGCCATATATTAAGAATTGTCTGAGAAATCTTACGAAGAGGAAATACAGTGGCACTACTCCCAGACTTACCTTCTTTCGTTTTCTGTTTAACTCTTTCTGGCCTGTGCAAGTAAAGTCTCACCATAAGCTTTCTGACTTAGGTTTGGTGAGAGCAGATACCATTAGAACGTATCATTTTGTTTTGATTCTTCTTGGCAACCCAGTTTTTGGTTTGTTAAGTGCAAGATTTGTGTGTGTGTGGTGTTTTAAACATAGAATGAAAAACTGTATGGCACTTCTTCATTGTAGTTTTACAACTGCATTTTCTTTTTGATGAAGTTATGTATTCTGTTTTTAGGAACGGGTGAAGTCTGTATTCCATGCCAGAGAGTTTGGAAAAATAATAAACTTCAAGACCCCAGAGGATGCTAGGGTAAATATAATAAACCTTTCACTTAAATCAAGTAGAACCCTCTTACTTTAAAGCCATGGAAATGAACTGTTTTTTAAAAGCAGATAAGTTCTGAGGTTTGTTTTTGTATTTTGACAGTTTCTAGTGTATGGAATTAGATAGTATCCTCCCCAAGACATTTTTTGACTAAAATTCAACTCAGTTTTTAAAATCAAATTATCTTCTTTTAAATCCTATATTTTTTTAGTCAACAGATTGTTCCATTCTAATGTTAATTAGCTGGGGGGGGGGGGAGTATGGCCTCATTGTTGATTTCTCTGCAACTACAGTGATTTAACAAAAGAGAAAAAAAACCCACAGAAAACCTTTACCTTGGCAAGGCAGAGGGAGAGAGGGAACCAACCTGTAATCAGAAAACACTGGTATGAGGAAAATCACTTAATCTTGGTTTGTTCAAAACAGGAGTGATGTGAATTGGAAAGCACTGTGCACACTTAGGAGATTGTTGCAGTTACCAGGGTAGACACTGTCAGGAGGGTGAACCGCTCCCATGAGCATGAAACAGACATGGTGTTTCTACACCATCTCATACGTACTGTACTGGGAAATTTACAGGGAGGGTACCTGATCCCTGGCCACCTGGTCAGCTTTAGAGCAGATCTCCTGGCCCTCTGGCCTCTTGACTATTCTCGAAATTGGAGCTACCTGAGTATGGCCATTTGCCAGTTTTCCTGTTAACACCCAGACCCAGAGCAGGCCTGCCTTGAGCCACATCCCAGGTAGCATCTGTTGGCAGTTTCTGTCTGAACTTGTGGTTAAAGCACCACTAGCATACGAACGGTGGGAAATGGGAATGGATTACAAACACAGGAGTAAAGCAGCCACATGCATACGTCACCTGAGACGGCACGGAGCAGGGTAACAGCTTGGCTTTGTGAGGCTTTCTTCACGTTGCTGAAGGACATTACCACCTACGTCAGTTACTCTGTAATAAATTTTCCATTTAAGTCCTTTCACAACTTGACATTGTTCCAGAAGGTTTTAATTCCCTTGCTGTGTCAGAGACATGCAAAGAAAGGTACTGGGCTCATTTCTCTCTATCTACTTGTCTTGGGAGTAACAACCTATTCCCATTCAGTTCCTCTACCTGTTCCCACCAGACTCCTCTAAAGTTGAGGAGGCAATAATCTCTCTGATGAATCTTTCATTTTCCTTTTCAGAGGGAGTGATACTTGTTTTTTCAATATATTTTTGAGTAATATATAAAGTCATAAAGTTTTACATATTAATGGAGTACCATGGAATGCTTCAGTAGTAAATACATAGTGTTTAAATCAAGTGAAACATATTTCTCTCTCAGACATTCATCATATATGGGGAAAACTTGGAAAATCCTTTTCATCTGGCCACTTTCAAGTGCATAGTATGCTATTTGTAGTCACCCTAGTGTGTGTGAGTGCGCCAGAACTTCCTGTTCCTGTGACTCAGTCCATGCCAATCAGCCTTTCCCCATCTCTCCACGTCTCCCCAGCCACTGCTGCCTCTCATTGTATTCTCAACTTCTGAAGTCAACTTTTATTTAGGTTCTGCGTGTGAGTGAGATTGTGTGGCACTGGCTTTTATATGCCTAGCTTATTACACTTCACATAACAATCTCTGTGCATCCATGCTGTTGTCACAAATGATAGGATTTAATTCTTTATGTAGAAGAATATCCCAATATGTGTGTGTGTGTCACATTGTCTGTTCATCACTTGATGGACACTTTGGTTATTTCCATTTCTTGATTACCATGTATTATGGGATTGCTGGAATGTGATAGACTTTTAACTTTTCAAGGAATTTCTGTGCTGTTTTCCATAATAATTGTATCCTTAAAAGCACGTGTTACTTAGTCCTTTAGGTATTAGCCATTCTTACTGGGTTTAGGTTTCATTATTGTTTTGATTGGTAAAGTTGAACATTTCTTTCATGAACCTGTTGGCCTTTGAGAAGTCTCTGTTTAGATCCATTGTTGAGGTTTATTGCATTATCTGTATATGTTGGCCATTAATCCCTGGGCAGAAGGTTGTACATTTTACTTCCATTCACTTGATTGTCTCTGAATATTGTTGATTGACTTTTGGTGTACAATAATGTTGGCTATATTATGCTTTGATTGTATGCTTTGGGGGCCTTACCCCCAAAATTCTTGCCCATTCCAGTGTCTTGAAGTGTTGTCTTGTAACACTTTCATAATTTCAAATCTTGCACTTAAATCTTTAATCGATTTTACTCTATTTTTGTAACTGGTGAGAAACAAGAATCTATTTTTATTCTTCTGCATGTCAAATTTTTCCAGCACCATTTACTAAAAGACATTTTCTCTAACACATGTTCTTGTTAAAGAACATTTGGCGGTAGATGAATGGGTTGAAATTCTAGGCTATCTCTCCCACTGGTCTGTGTCTTTTCATGCCAATCCCATTCTGTTTTTAATGATTACAGATTTGTAGTTTGCTTTGAAGTCAAGTAGTGTAATGCCTTCTGCATTGCTCATTTTATTCAAGACTTCTTTGACTATTCATGATTTATGATTCCATATAAATTTCAGAACTGTTCTTTCATGTTCAGCAAAAAAAAATGTCATTTTGATAAAGATTGCACTGAATTTGACAGTCAATTTGGATAGTATGTACATTTTAAGAATACTGATGCGTTCAATCCGAGGTCATGGATTTGGTGTCTTTTTCAATCTCTTTTCATCAGTATTTTACATTTTTCACTGTAGAGGTCTTATACCTCTTTGTTTAAATTTATTCCTAGATATTTTTTGTACCTGTTGTAAACTGGATTGCTCTCCTGATTTCTATTTCATATAATTTACTATTGACATTTAGAAATACTATTTTTGGATGTTAATTTTTGTATCCTGCAACTTTGCTCTATTTATGTATTTGTTCTGATAGTTTTTTGGTAGACTGTTGGAGGTTTTAATAAATAAAATTATGTCATTTGCAAATGGTGACAATTTTACTTCTTTTCCAATTTAGACACCCTTTGATTTTTTTTTTCCCCTCTTGACCTATTGCTCTGGCTAAGACTTGAAGAACTATTTTGAATAAAAGTAGTGAATGTAAGCATCCTTGCCTTCTTTTAGATAACAGAGAAAAAGGGCTCATCTTTTACTTAACTGCTGGCTTATTGTAAGTGACCGTCATTGTGTAGAAATACCTAATTTTGTTTGGCAGGGTGGATATGTAAAAGAAATTGCCACATCTGTTATTCCTGTGATAACAGTTGTAATATTTCCCTTCTAATCTGATTTTAGTTGAACCCTAAGAATTTGTCTCTTTTAATCTTTCCAAACAATGAACTGTTTGTTTTGTTGATCTTCTAGATATTATTTTGTCTATTTACTTTTCCTCTGATCTTTATCATTTTCTTTCCCTCTATTAATTTTGAATCTAGTTTGATCTTGTTTTTCTAGTCCCTTGAGATACAGTGGTGTAGGCAGTTTAGTTTTTGATGTGGCTGTTGGTTGTTATAAACTTTCTTCTTAGTACTGTTCTTGCTGTATTCCATTGGTTTTGGTATATCTTCATTTTCATTTGTTCAAAAAACTGACTTTCTTCTTTTCTGATCATTGGTTTTTCAAATTTCAGTTTAATTTCCATGTAATTATATAGTTTCCAAATTTTTCTTCTTCGTCTGGTTTACTGCTTTATAGTCAGAAGATATTTGTTAGAATTTCAGTTTTAAATTTGTCAGGACTTGTTTTGTGGTCTGTCATATTACCTATCTTGTAGAATATTCCACATGCTAAAGAGAAATGTTTTCAACAGCTATGGGATGGACTGTTCTGTAGAGGTCTTTCAGATCCATTTAGTCCATTATACAGTGAAACTCAGCTATTTCTTACTGAATGATCTGTTCATTAGTAAAACTGGGGTGCTAAAGCCCCCACTTATTATTAGAGTCTTTCTTTTTAAGACTATTGATAATTGCTTAAAACTGAGCATGGTGGCACATGCCTGTAGCTCCAAGTTACTTAGATGAGTTGAGAGGATCACTTAAGCCCAGGAGATGGGGGCCATCAGGGTCTACCTGTGTTAGGTTTCACCAGGTCAGTACCAAGTTTGGGGAGGTCCTGTGTTTACTGCCCTCTTCTTCCTGTAGCAGATGGGGTCTTACTGCACACCATGCTGCTGGCTGGGGTAATACTGGAGAACGTAGGCCTTTAGCCACCTAGACTTGACACTAAGCTGCCTCACACCTGAGTCACATAGAAGCAAGGCCCTCTGTGATGTTAGGGATGTACCACAGCCCACATTGGTGTTAGTGACGTAGGCCAACACACAAGTATGTCCTAGTAGGTTGCAAGTCTCTGTAGAGTTTCAACTACAAGTACTAGTACAGTGATGGCCAGGGTCTGAGGGACAGATGGTAGAGACCATCCTTTGCCACAGAGTCCCAGGCTAGGTTGAGTTGCTTCTGCATCCTGCAACCTCAGGGGCCTGCATAGTATCAGGAGGCAGATACATGTGCCCCAGGCCCATGCCAAGGATAGAATGACACAGATCAAGAAGTTGAGTCTGTCTTATTAACATAAAGATCTCTGCCTGATGCTAAGACTGGTCTGCAACCTACATTCATGAATCTAAGCACTGTTGGGTCTCATCAAAGGAGGCCTAATACTGGACTCCAAAACTAAACATGGTGCTGGCTTGGGCACTGCTCCCCAGCAAGTGGAGTCTTGCTCTGTTTTGCTGCCCTAGGTTGGTGGAGAGTGGTGACTGCACCTGGATAACTGCAGTTTCTAAGGTTCAGTCCATGAATACTGGCCTAACAGTAGCTGTTTGGGGGCTTTGCCCAGCACTGAGTTTCACAGTGGCAGGCCTAGAATTGGATTTCGAGGCTAAGGTCTATCCAAAATCATTCTGCGCTCTACCAAGCAGGAAGTGTCTCTGTGCTGCAATGCTTGGAGTCGGGGGAGAGATGACATAGGCAATTCGTATTCCTGCCTTAGTTATAAAAGCAGGCCCTATGGTCTCATGTGATTCCCTTTGCTTTTGTGAAGGTGCTTTGGTTGTATAACTCTTCTACTTAGTGCATCTGCGGGGAGACAGTTACTGAAGGGTCTCAGCCTCCATCTGCTAAATCTTTATAGTGGAATAAGCCTGTGTCAATTCTCAAAATTTTGATCTGTCATGCAGGCCCACTAATAATAGACGTTATTGGTGAAAAGGTTTAATTACATTTATATTTCATTTTTGTAATTTCAAATCCTTTTAGAGTACAAGATGAAAGTATCCAAAATGCTTAAGAATGTTGCTACACTACTTACTGTAGAATTATATGAGGTTATCCCTGTTCAAGCAGTAGAATTGTGCATGTGGAATTGTGGAGGTTTGTGATACAGAATTGGCACAGGCTGAATGGAATTTTGCCCAAATAATTTTCAGATCCTGCCAGTTGTTCAGTTCAGCGTCCAAATTATCCTTTTCTGTCTGGGTGGATTGCACTTTTTATATTCTGAAGATAAATTTCTAAGTTCAGAAGCCATAGGAAAACATTATTTCCAGTTAGTGACACTGTCCTAAAGCCATTTAGGCTGCTTCCTATGTGAGTTATCTCTTGTGCACTATGAATTTTCTGTCTTGGATATTATGCACATAACTAAACTGAAAAGCTAACTACATTTGTATTCATTACCTTTTGCTTCATTGAACGTTCATTAAAATAAGTAAATGTCAGATTTATTTATTGATTTATTGATTTATTGCAACAGTGGATCCTTTCAAAGCTAGAAGCAGCAAGAGAACCTTCTCCAAGCCTCTGAGGAGAGCGCTGCCACCGCAGCCGTTGCTCATTCCCGCACCGTCCTTCCAGTGCCTCTTCAGGGAGTGAATCACAGGGCTGACTTCTAAACGCTTAGAGTCCGACCAGGTAAAAGAGCGATGTGATTAAAGCTCTTCAACTCTCTGGAGATCTGTTCGGGTTCCTAGCTTGAATTATGTATCTAATTACAGTTCTCACTGCTGTATCAAAGGAAATATTTGCTGTAGGCTTTTCCCTGTTGTAGTGGAGAGGTTCTCCGTCATAGTCCCCACAGGGACTAAAGCTGGTTTCTGGTTCTTATTTTAAAATTCTATCAAGTTCAAACTTCTTGAGTGATGAGTAAATGATCAAATCAGACATCGCCTCAGTGGTGTCAATGCTGGTTTGTTCAGAAGTATGGAGTTCTTTATACAAATAAGTATTTTGGTATTTTCCCTCAGTCGGTTTGGATTATATTTAAAATGCATAGCATAATTATGAAAAACTGTTTCTTTTGAGATTGGACGTAGATTGAATAATACCCCTTCAAGCCTGGTGTTAAGAATGGCTTGAAGAAATGAACATCATGTCTGTAATGGGAAAGTCCTTTGGAACTCAAGAGCCTCAGAAACACTTCCTGGAGCCAACTTCATGAAGTCTCCTCGGTTTGTCTCACTGAGTTTTTAATAGACTTTTGACTTCCAAGGAAAATTCTTGATGCCTTAATAGTACCTAATTTTCTGTTCACTGGTGACAAGCAATGAAATTTTCCACATCTTAGATACAATGGGTTATGCTTTAGAGCAGACAGCCCCTCTCATAGTAAAAGTATGAACCCTAATCTAAACCAGTAACCCACTTGTTGGTGATACATTGATAATTTGATTTACTTTTTTGTAATTAATCAAACAAGAATCACTTCTTTAAATGTACAGCTTATCAAAAAAGTATAGACTGTACATTAGTAAAAAGTAAGGTCATGGAGGTTGTTTTTTCTTGACTTTTGTCCAAGATCTTTGCACCTTAATATTTCAAGTGTAAACGGATGAATATGACTGTAAACTATGAACAGAAGAGGCCCAGCTCAGTGTCTTAATTAGTTATTGAGAAATAGAGTATCTGGATGCATGTTATATGTGTCACCAAATTATAAACCATTTTTGGAATTGAAGCTGTATAGACAGTGGTTGTAAAATTCTCAGGCTCGTCAAACCTTTGCTTTGTTGTAAAAGCTAAAATAAACAGCATGGCAGACTGTAATTATACTTCTTGTTGACCAAATCCTACTGAGTACAATTGATTTCTCTTACTACAAAAACACTTTATCAGTGGTTTCATGTAGGGTGCCTTTATTATCCTGACTATAAATTGAATTGAGATAACAAATTTTAAACTACATGATATTGTGACCCCATAATAACCTTTTATCAGTAATGTACATATTTCCTATGTTGTTGAGCTTCTCCAAATTAATGTACCTCAAAATTTAACCTAAGTATAGGTGACCTGCGTTGAATTACCCTCATCTGGAATGTTGCTTTCCTGGAGTTTCACTCATTGCCATTAGTCAGATACCTCATTAGCCATCCCAGCTTCATGATTTCAGCATTCAGAAAAACTATACAGCCATAACTCACTGAGTGTCCCACAGTGAAATGAAAATGTAAAATAGCGTAGAAATACTTTTGGTATCCTGTGGCAACCAGCAAGACTGTGTCTTAACGAGTACACATACAAAGCCAGTGTGCCTCTGCGTGTTCCCTTCCCATAAGAACCCAGAAATACATCATTATCTTCTCTGTCAGTCACCTGCCTGTCATATCCTTCTGCCACTTTTCTGTCTCTAGAGTAGAAGGAACCAGTTTCAAGAACTGTTATCAAGTATTTTAGAAGATTGTCCTCATCTAAATGACCATAAAAGCTAAGAACATTAATAGATCACTAGATGATGAATCTTCAGCATATCATTTTATCACTTGTAATTATGTTTGATATAGTAGTCTTTTTTTCCTGTAATGAAGTTTGGAGTCTTACGCTATTTGAAAACAATGCCCTGAAATGCGTTATGTGCACTGGTTTTAGCTTTTCTTTTAAAGTATATTTGTTTCTTCTTCCCTAGTCTTAGCACTGTGTTGAGATTTTTCCCAAGGTCAGTGTAGCACAGATTGGTTATGTTTTGGCACTACATCATCGTTGCTATCTATAGGCAGTCCTTCCTTTTTACCCTTCTCTATAATGCTAATCCATCTGAAGGCAGCTCTCCTGTGGCAAATAACACATTCTTTACATGTACATTCTCTCATGCATCATAATATTTTCAGTTTTCTGATAGCATGTAGTAGCAGAACATTATCCCAGTGGCTATTGATGTACCTAGTTCATCTCTTAGAAGTGTCTCACAAATGTTATTTCATACTTGACTGGTCAAATGAAAAGGGATTCCTTAGTGCTGAACTTTCTGTAGCTTGCTTAATCACCAGTTGCGTATATTAGTTGATCCATTAAGCTATGTCACATGTCACCTTGCATTAAAGGACTTTAGGGGAAAAGTACTTGGCTACTAGCCTAGAAATCTGCATGTAGGAGCTAAAAGTGTGCCATTCTCTGACGATGGAAGTAACTCTGGCACTGGGTGTTTCCTGGCCCACTCTACACAAGTCTGCGAAATCTGTCTGGGGTCCCAGGCTTTTGTTTATCTTTTCCCAGGATCAATCAAAGCCTCAAATGTAGTGTTTTTCAAAGAATAGATCTTAACCCATTAGTGAGTTTTCAAATCAGTTAACCCCTCAAGACCAGCATGTTTTTTTTTTTGTTTTGTTTTGTTTTTTGTCTTTTTCCTTTTTATCAGTACCGGGGATCGAACTCACAACTGCCTGCTTGCAAGGCAGGCACTTATGCCGCTGAGCTAAATCCCCAGCTCCAAGACCAGCATGTTTTAAAAGTCAAGAAGAAAATAGAATAAGTAGAATGTGTAAGAAGGTTAAATACTGTTTCCTCAAATATCTGTTTTGTTAAATGCACTACTCAGTCACAATATAAAACTTCATTTCCTAGTATAAATCATAACTTGTAAAAGAACCGTGTATGAACGTGAGCAGTCCAGTGAGTGCTCCAAGTCTGAGTAACGAGGAGCCCCTTAGGTAAGGAGCAGCGAGTCCCCAGCTCAGGAACCCTTCAGACTGCGAGCGTTCTCAGGACAGTAGGATGGGACAGCTGCTGTGGTGGTGTTGCCTTTCTTACCATGTAACATATTTCCTGGGACTCAGTGACACCAGTGAAAGCATTAGGTCTACAAATGGCACCCAGAAAACACCCTTGGCTATCATTTAGCTAGATATATTCCAGCCTCCTAATGTCAAGCACTTTACTGGAACTGGGGACAGAAGTTTTGCCCATTAGGTTGAACTTGCTCTGCCTTCTGACCATCATACAGGTGACAAAAGCCCTAAAAACACACCGTTTGTTCCTGTAGGGCTCAAATACTTACATGCTGGGCAGTGCTATTCAGAGGTCAATGCATTATAACTAAAATTAATGGATTCCCTTATTTCTTTAAGATCAAGCAGAAAATAGAGAACTCACATTCCTCATGCTGACCTTAATATAATGTGATTCCCTTTGGTGCTGTGCAGTATTGTAAATAAGGAGCCCATTCACCCTCTTGTCAGATCTTTCGAGAAATACTTTACCTAACCAGGGCAGCACTAGTCCATTATAATTTTATGGTCTTTACTCTCCATAGTTTCAGTTTTGGTCAGTAGAGCTAATGCAGCTCCCCCACTTGCCCCACTACGGTAGAACTGGTCTGATTGTGGTTGTTTCAGGGCTGTAAGTCCAACCAGCACTTGCTGCACCTTGCTGTACTGTGTTACAGACCTTGTGTTTCTTCAGCGGAAACCTTTTCTCCGTAATTTTCTCCTTTGTAAAATACAGTATTTTTAAGCATTATAACTTTTTTTTTTTAACATAATGGTTTCGGTTACCCAAAGAGCTACACACAAACACAGCTTCAGATTTTACAGGTTGATATATTTTTAAAATTTTTATTACCTTATTCAAATATATATTTGTATTATAGTTTAACACCTATGATGATACGTATCAAACTGCTGTGCCTAAAACCTGTCACTGAGCTCCATTTCATATTTCTCTGGTATCTAAAGAGCGTGTCCCTTCTAGTGAAGCACTTGTAACAAGAAACGCTGAGTCTGGTCATACAGTATCTAAATAGAAGTTTACCTAAAGTAGAGCATGTTGAAACACCACAGCTTTGTTTGTCTTGCCATCACAGATCCAGTGTTAAACTTATCCAGATGTTTTCATTGTGGCAGAAAATCATTCAAGCAGCAATGTAGAATAGGTTATACTGAAATATTCTCAAGAGTGATGGTTATACAGCTGCAAACTATTAGAAATTACACCTGGGACTTGTTACAAGGTAATCATTGCTGATGTAACTGTGTTACACTAATGAAGTTTCAGAGAAGGTGTGTTTTAAAAATACTTCCTCCTGCCAAAATTTTATACTTACCAAATAATTTGTGATGCTTACTCTTGGCGATATATGGATATGGAGATTATATATAATATATATATTATACATAGATGGTTAAAGATAATTAGACTTTAAAAAATACTCCTGCATTACCTCAGTCTTTCCTTCACTTTTCTGTCACTCATCCCTTGTGTATGGGCTTGGCCCAGTTGTCTGTTACACAGCCTCAGCCTTATTTTTGTGTGTTTTGGTAGGACCATGTATAAACACAGTGTTCACAAGTGCAGTTCTTTCTCTTAACATTGAGCTCAGCCCCCTACCTTTGGTTTGTACTGACTCACAGCTTTGCTCTAACGGTGCTTTATTTCTTAGTATCGGTAGATTTGAGTTGCATGATGACATTCAGTTTAACCGTGTATGTCTTTTCAAATAAACAGAGTCCAATAAAGCTTTCTGATCTTAAGTCTGCTTTGACTTTGAGTTATTGGATAGAACTAAAACAATTGTCAGTTGCATTTGTTCACCTAAAATCTGCAGTGTGGGTCCTAAATAAAGGTCCCCTGGGAGACAAGGATTCTGCTTGTTCAGTGAGGACAGATTGCAGCCCAGCATGCTCACTGCTGACTTAAGAGCCTGAGTGGTAATCCTCAGTGACCTTTCAAGCCCCACTAGCGTCCCTTCTCAACAATTTCAAATGTCTTACTTTCTGAGTCAGTAGTGATAATTACACTTTGAAAGAAAAACTAAGGGGAGAATCTTCTGCCAGTGGAGGTAATTTAAATCTTATGAGGAAAGGTCTAGCTTTCCAAAATTTAAGAAATTACTTCATTACCAACCTTTAAATGACTTACTGCATACCCTTCCTGCAACTAGTGATTGAAAACCACTTTCCTGTATGTTTTGTCAGCCAAAGATAAATTCAACAACTCAGTGCTGGAAAATGCTTGAAAATAAAAAAGGATTGTTTAGTTTCCTTGGTTTCTGACCTTATTGAAACCTTTTCACATGAGCTGGTTGGGGAAACCCAGTTCATCATCTTTAGCCTACTGTGTGCAGGAGGGAGAACAGGGTGCCATCTTTCTGGTTTATGTCTCAACACCTGCAGAGCTGCTTCCCCATTTCTTTGTACTCTGGTGCTGAATTGTCTTGGCTGTTCCTAGACCTTCACTGTTTCACATAAATTTTAACATCAGTTTGTCAAGTTCATCTAGAGTAAGATTAGTTTTTAAGGGTTATTATAGTTATAGCAATTTCAGTCTTTCTGGCATTGATGCTCTTGTTTAATGGCTTTACACTTAGGATTGTTACAACAGAATGAGGACTTCACTGTCTAATCACTGGCTGAAAGGAAGGTGTCGAACAGCTGTATATATCAGTCAGGGTACATCTCATATAGATGTTTCTCACCTTTCAGTAAACTCATGGTAAAATGAAAATCTATACACCTGACCTGTGGGATCTTAGCCACACAGTGCACTGCTGAATAAGAACTGTTCCCCATGAAGGTCACACAGCTGACCAGAAGGCATTAGTCTTAGCTGCTCTCTGTCATCACCATAGGATGTCGCATGGTCCCTATTGCTAGCCTGAGAAAATTCCAAATTCAGAGTATGGGGGCTACCAAACATGTGGCACTTTTTCACAGTCATGAATTCAAGCTATTGTAGGTTGGAGAGCATCTAAGACCAGCAGTTCTGACCTTCCTGGTGCCAGGGACAGGTTTCATGGAAAACAGTTTTTCCCAGGGTAGGGAATGGGAATGGTGAGGGGGGTGATTCAGGTGCATTACCTTTATTGTGCACTTTATTTCTGATACTAGATTCTCAGAATATGCAACCTAGATCCCTCCCATGTGCAGCTGGCAGGAGGGCTCATGCCCCTGTGAGGCAGAGGCAGACTCAGGTGCCAGTGCCAGTGCCAGCAGTGGCAGCAGCTGTCAATACAGTGGAGCTTCCCACATTCACCACTCACTACAGCACAGCCAGCCTGTTCCTGACATGCCATGGACCAGGAGCAGGACCAGTCTGTGGCCCAGGGATTAGGAACCCTTGGTCTACATTGGTTTGAGAGAGTGTACCTTAAGTCCCTACGTGTTGTGCTCCTGTGTGCACCTTCAGATAATAGTCAAAAACAAGACCATCATAATCTTTAGTTTGAAGCACTTTGTACTTCCCAGAGGATTCTACAGCAGCTTTACCAAGCCCCAAGCGAGTTGCTAAGGAAACTCCAGCACAATGTGATGAATAGAGACGTAACTTCAAAAGGAGAAGACTTCAGAAAGTTTCCGGATTACTATTAAATCTATCATTTTTCTCTTTATGAGCAGCACCATCAACCATTTCTATAAGAAACACAACATAATCGGTGCTAGTGGCAGAACAGTATATTCTTAGCCTGAGAAAGATACATAGAGTTCAAACATAGCAGGTCTGTAGTGACCATCAGAACTTCAGCAGGGGTTACATAACATTTGCCAAACAGTTTTTCACTTTGAATTTTCCATATGAATTAGGATAGATACATGCACATGTTTCACCAATACACCATACATGATGTCTAAAACTTGTTCACATATGTCAATTTAGGCTTCACAGAGACCACATTGTGATAAAACTAAATCCCAGTACATGCAAATAATTTGACCTGGAGAATTGACACATCAAAAGGCAACTATTAAAAAAATAGTGGCATGTTAAAAGATCTGTATTTCAGCATGAAGAGAGAAAAAAAAAAAAACACTAGAAATTAGAAATTTACCTAAATCACAAAATTTAATATGTCAGCTCCATTAATACATTTAAAAAATGCACCCTAGGGGTCTGAGTGCCTCTAAATATTAGCAGACCCTCTCGTAAGTGATTTTAGTGGCTATTAGATTTTAAACATAAATCACAGTAGGCTTAAAATTCTTTAAAATACCAAATTTAAAAAGTAATACAAAACCTTTTTTTGTTTTTGTTTTTTGTTTTCTGTGTTTGTTTTGTACTGGGGATTGAACTCACAACCTCGTATTTGTCAGGCAGGTGCTTAAACCGCTGAGCTAAATCCCCAGCCCCAAATTTAAAAAGTAACACAAAATCTTGCAGCCAAAAGGCAAGAAAAGAACTATAAAAACAAATCAGAAATTAAAACTCTTAAAAAGCTTTGTAAACTCAGACTTAAGTTCCAGTCTGCTGCCCTCTCCCAGGGGTCTGTGACATCCTGGGTGCCTGCCACAGGGTCCTGGCTTGGATGATGTCTGAAGCATTTGCACATGGACCGAGGAGCTTACCCATGTCCTCTGATATGGGGGGCGAGTGGGCAGCAGCTTTTAAACTAAATTGAATTCCCTTAGATTTAGTTGTAGAATCGTGTCTTTGACTGCAGTAAACACAAAACGGATATTCTCTGTATCTGTAGCACAGGTAAAGTGGGAATAGATGACTTTCTCTTTGTCAGGATTCTGGTCTTGATAAAGCTTCAGTATAAAGTCTCTAGCAGCTTTGACATCCTGCTTTGGTCCTAGTCACAAATGCAGTTAGATCAATAAAAAACATACAGACTCATGACCATGTGCTCCTAAGAACCATTTAAAATAAGATGTCCATATTGGGATCCTCCTTTGATCTGTCTTTATTTCCAGGAAATAATTTACCTTCAACATTGTTTTTAGTATACTTCATTATGAATCCACAAAATAGTATTTTAGATGCCCACTCATATCTAAAATATGCTTCAAGAATGTTTAAAAAATAGTGGCACAATTTAATTGATTTGGACAATCATCAAGGAGAACTAATCTTGAATAACTTGTGCAGACAGATGTGGGCTGCGAGAGGGAAGGAAGAATGTGAGAATGAAGTTGAAATGAATGTAGAGCTTGAGGGCTCTTAAGTTTTGCAACCATTGTGATTAATGAAAACAGTGCAGAAACACCCTCTCCATACCCATGTCAAATGCCATGATATCTGCGACCTCTTGTACTAGGAATAATTAGCAGTAAGGTACCCTGTGTTGGAAAGGGGGTTCCACCGTTTAACCCAGGAAGCTCACGTGCTCTGACTGCCCTGGCAGTGCAAGGATAGGTTGGGCACAGCCTCGACTCCCAAGGAGCTGACCAGGAAGGGAGCCAAACTGGCAAGCCAGCACACAGTGCTATACAATAGGATGACATCCAAGGGAGCAAAGGGAGCCAGGCCATGGAGGCAGCAGAGAGGAAACGGCATAGTCATGCAGCTCTGACCAGCAGGAGTCAGAGAGGCTTCACAGGAAAGAGGAGCCCTGGGCTGGATCCTGGAGAGCCAAAAGCAGTAGGCCAGTGTACTCCAGGTGCTGGGAAGGAACTGCCAGGAGGAGGCTGGCTCTGAGCTCTCAAGGTGCAGAATGGCAAGAGGCTGTTCAGAGGTAGCACAAGAGAGCTCTATAGGCTGCTTGGGCGCTGACAGCAGGTGGTCAGTGAGGTAACAGGGCAGCAAGGTCCCCAAGAGGAGCACTTACCTGTGTATTCTGGGAAATAGCTGATAAGATGGGAGTACATGATTTTCTCTTCCAAAAGGTCCTTCTTGTTCAAGAACAAAATCACAGATGAGTTCAGAAACCAAGGATAGGTGATGATGGTTTTAAACAAGGCTTTGCTTTCTTCCATGCGATTCTAAGTGAAAAACAAAAAGGACTTAGGCTAAGCTAAAACCCACATTTGGAAACACATGCCGCGTGGCTAGTGCATCCATCAGTCCTCTTCCTGTGCTGCTGTGATCTGGACTACTGCCCATGCTGAAGCTGCTAAGGGCAAGGGCCCACAGGACCCCAGGCTTCCTGCCCTTCCCTGTGCAGTAATTGCAGTTTTCTGGATCTCCTTTCCTGGAGCATCCAAAACTCTGTAAGCCTGAAACTACAACGAAGTTATAAAGGCTTTTGTGCAAACCGGCACAGGAACACACGTGTCCACATTCGGCAGAAGCGTCCTGTGCTGTGTAACTGCTGGGATTACCCTGTGGGGAAGTGTCAACTTCAGACATGAGATGACACTTAACTGGGTGGCATTTCCAGGGTGCACCTTGGAGTCACGTGACATGGGAGGAAAAGAGGCTCCTCCAGCAGGGCTGCCATCCTTAGAATACCAGATGGCAGCCACACTCCCACTGTGCCACACTGTACATGTGGAAAAGGAAGTGTCCCTGTTGGGTAGGTGAGCACAGTGTCTTTCAGAAAATGCACAGAACTGCCCTAGCCCATGGAATAGGGGGATCTGGTAAGGATGACGTACAAAGGCTGTAAGTTCCAGATACTAGACATTGACAAGGAAATATTAAGTGCTCCTAACTTGAGGAAAGAGTGCATGTACAAATCCCACCTGATGACAGTAATTGTTCTAGACAAATTCTGCTCCTAAGTACTCCTAGGAAAAAATGAAACAAGAACTTACCTTTAGAGAGGCATGTTCCCAGACAAAAAGCATCCCAGCCTAACAACTGCGCTCAGAGGCGCTTAACTCAACTGCTACAGTCCCCAGGTGTCAGGACTTGCTCCTTGCAGTGCATGGAGGGACTGAGATCTGAACACATTAGAGAGAGGGGACCTGTTACATTTTCTTAAAACCCCTGAAATTTACTAGGATCTTGTCAACAGTAATTCCAAAGGAAATGTCTTTAAAATTCCTCTACAGAATAGGGAATTGGATAATAAATTGTCCATGACCAAAAAAAGGAAAGTCTGGCATAATAGCCACTTAAGTTTCTCCAAATACTTTCTGATTTTTAGGGAAGGAAAAAATGTTTAATTTCTAAGCGCATCAAGCCAAGTTGCTGGTTCCTTGTGCACTTGACTATTCTTTTGACTCTCCTGAGAAACATCCTAAATAATCCCTGAGACACTTGGGAGCCAATTTTTTACATTGATAACAGGATACCTGTTTTTGTTGTTTTGTTTTTGTTTGTTTTTAAACAATCCCACTTGGGAGAGCTGAGCAGCAGCTAAGATGTCTCTTCTTCACACAATGACACCAGTAAACGAGTTAATCCTCTAATTAGCAAAGGAAACAATGTCCCTAGAAAGGAAGTTATGCTTAAGAAATAAAAGATATGATTTGTTTATAGTTATTGCCTAGTCCTAGAAAGAGTTCTTTATTGGTTTATGTTTGTGCTGTGGATAGAGACATTTTTCAAAAACATCAAAGGTTTTTGTGCATGATCAGAGGGAAAGATGAAGACATCAGCATCCGACAGAACATAGCACTGGCCTCACGAATTAGTGTTGCTGGTCCTCGTCGTGTGGGATGATCTCACAGTGGGACTGGACCCTCCTAGATCCATGTGGCTCTGCAGTGGGTGTCGGATGCCTGACTGGGTTGGATCGGCCCTAGCTGCCCCGAGTGAGTCCCTCCCATGGGAGTGAAGGGCAGACACAATCCCAGCAACCACAGAAGACTACAAGCATCCGATACCACTGTCCATACCACCCTAGAGACTTAATTGGGAAAGTTGTGGTCTCTGGAGGTTTGTGTTCACATGGTTTCTCAGTCAGTGTTGCTCTCGCCTGGTGGTGCATTAGAATCTCCGGGGGTCTTGGAAAAGAAAACCCTCCACCTGAGTCTAGTAACTATAATTTTCTAGTGTGGGGCCCACAATGCCATATTTTTTCAAAGCTCACCAGGGGATGCCAGTATGCCACCCAAGGAGGAGAGTGTCTACCTTCAAGTAGCTTCCACCCTTCAGAGTATGTTAGCATCACTTGGAGAATTATTTTTAAAATCCCCACACTCAGAAAGTGTAGTTACAGTTGAACAGGCTGACCTTGTGGAAGAACCAGATCCAGAAGTCATGGCTAAGAGGAGAGTTTTACTTGTGAGAAACCTGGCTCCTACAGTGACAGAAGAAATGCTGGAAAAGTCTTTCTGAAGTTAAAAAGCTGGAAAGAGTAAAGAAGTTGAAAATGATGCATTTGTTTCATTTTGAAGACAGAGGAGCCGCTGTTAAGGTTCTGCATGAAATGAAATAGAAGGGGGAAAAAATTGAAATAGATTGAGCTAAGCCACCAGACAAGAAAAGGAAAGAACGCCAAGCAGCTAGACAGGTCTCCAGAAGTACTGCATATAAAGATTATTGCTGTCACCCTCTCCTCGAATGCCATCTCCAGTTATAGGTCGAGGTGGAGGTGGAGGTGGCTGTGGCTGCCCTCCATATTACTGAGGCCATGAATACTGTGGTTACAATTATCATGACTATCATGGAGGCTATGAACGTCCCTATTACAGCTATGATGATGCTTATGAAGAAGAGGAAGGGGAGGGCAAGGTGCTCCACAACCACCGCCAAGAGATAGAGCTGGATATTCACAAAGGGGGCACCTTTGGGGCCACCAAGAAGCTCTAGGGGTGACAGAGGGGTTCCTGCACAATAGCAGAGAGGCCATGGTTCCCATGGAGCTCGGGGCAATCATGGGAGCAATGTAGGAGGCAAGAGAAAGGCAGATGGGTACAACCAACGTGATTCCAAGCATCGTCAGACCAACAACCAACAGAACTGGGGTTCCCAACCCATCACTCAGCAGCCGCTTCAGCAAGGTGCTGACTATTCTGGTAATTGTGGTTACAGTAATGACAACCAGGAATTTTATCAAGATACTTATGGACAACAGTGGAAATAGACAAGTGAGGGCTTGAAAATGATAGTCAAGATATGATTGGCTCTAGATGGATATTCTTCAGAAAAAAAAATTGGCTTAACTATTTCATCTTTAAGTAGGAGTTTGCTGCCATTTATTTGGGCCAAAGAAATCACTAAAGTCTCTTTATTTTCCTTTTCATAAATGCTCTTGGACATTATTGGACTTACAGAGTTCCCTTATTTTGGGAGTTACAATGCTTTTATCATTTCAGGCTTCATTTTAGTGTCAGAACAAGTTGTTAAATCATGATTTTGCAGAACCTTCAGTTTGGACAGGTTTCTTGGGTTTTTTTTTTTTTTTTTTTTTTTTTTGGATTTGGGATAGATTACATAGCAGTATGAAAGTATAAATAAAAACTTCTAAGACAAAGTACTAGCTTGTATTTAAGAAATTAAACAAGTTTACTTGTTTTCTTGTGTTTACAAGTTTTACAAGTTTTCTTCTGTTTAAAATAACCTATGACTGACTGTTTTGCATTCCTAGAAGTAAGTTAACTGTATTTTCAAATTGTTGAAACTTCACACTTTTTTGAAATAAACATCAAAGCTGTAACAATTTGCTCTTTGATGAGATTGTGTTTCCAATTTCTTGTTTATGTAAGATTTCAATAAAACTCAAAAATCTATTTTAAAAAAAAATCCCCACACTCAGGCCACATGCACTACCAATAAAGTTGCATCTCTGGAGTTGAACCCAGGCATGAGTTTTCCAGTGTGCATTGAAGTTTAGAACTAAGATTCACAATCATGTACAATCTTGCATCACATAATCATTTGGTAAACATATCATATAGGATAACAGTCCCATAAAATTAGAGTGAGGTTGAAAAATTTCTACTGCCTAGTAGTTCTAGCTTATCGTGGTCAGTATTTAATATGTCATACCATTGTTTTAAAATTGCTAACAGCATTGAGTACTGTAACATACTACCCAGGTTTTTAGTCAGAGAGCATAGGCCATAGTCATACAGCCCAGGTGTGTAGCAGACTTAGCTGTCTAGGTTTATTCCTGTGTACTCCGTGGTGTTAACACAATGATGAAATCACCTATTAAAAGTATTTCTCACAGTATATATTTGTTTTAGTTACTTTTCTCTCATTGCTGGGACAAAATGGTCCACATCCAAAGTTAAAGAGGGGAAGGTTTACTTAGCTCACAGTTTGTAGAGGTTTCAGTCCATAATCTGCTGGCTGCAAGGCAGGATGGCACATGGCAGACTGGCAGCTCAGAAAAGAAACAGTCATGGAGGGCAGAAGTAGCAAAGCAAGCAACAGAGACAAGACAAGCCTCCTCCTGTCCCTTTTATTGTATCCAGGCTGCCAGGATTAGGGTGATACCAATCCCATCAGTGGACTGATTTACAAATCACCCACTCTTAATTTTAGCAGCCTGAACTGTAGCATTACACTGTGAATCAGTCACACACTCTGGATTCATCCACCTTAGAAAAAGCCCCACCAATGACTGAGGCTGTAGGGGGACATCTAGACACAAGCTGTAACTGTGCTTGTCATCAAGCGGCACATGGCTGTCTCCGGATTACCTGAGAACTCAGTGCAGGCTCTGATTTGGTTGGAATGATTCAATAGGCTGTATTTCTAACAAGTACCTGCTGCTGCATGTTCACAGATTACACTTTGAGTAATTAAGACCAGTTAGTCACTGGATCTGCTTTGTTGGCTTGTTGAGGACCACAGCAGAGGTCTCTGCCTTCCAAAGCTACCCTGTGTGTACCATACCCGCCCAGTGTACCTCATTGTCACACTCAGCCAAGACTTGGTCATATTCACTCAGAGCAACCAAGAAAATGATGGAGGTGACACTCTCAAAGCAGTGAATCCATTTCCGTCGCTCTGATCGCTGGCCGCCAACATCCACCATCCTGCTCAACAAAACAGACCACAGGAAGATTAGAACATAAGACTCTTGAGGGAAAGGATGAGCCATGATGCCATGGAGTTGGTGCTTCCTGGGACCCTCGGTAATTTCAAGAGTGAGGACAGGTGCTAAATCGCACAGAAGAAGGATGCCAGTTTCTAGAAACATGTCTTCCCGATGGACAACAGAAAGACAAGTCTCTCACCACTCTGAAACTGTGACCTCCCACAGTCTGCTTGCCCTGAGAGAAAGGGCCATTCTGCCTATGAGATGCAACGCCAGCTTAGGAAGAACATGCATCTGGGAACTTGAGGCCTGGCTGACAAGACTCCTCAGGCCCACGCCTGGGAGACAGGCTTACCGAAAGATGATGTTCTCTAAGTCAAATGGGTACTCGATGATGCCAGTGGTGGGCACTCGGACACGAAGCACATCTTGCTGTGTGGGCACAAATGACGGCATGGCAATCCGGTCGATGTCAGTCAGGTAACTGTGGCATTAAAGGAGGAGAAGCCAGGGGCTGGGGAATTTGCTGTGCAGCATAAGCACCTGCCTGGCAAGCACGAGGTCGCGAGTTCAACCAGTGGTACCAAAAAACAAAAAAAGAAGCCGAGACATTTTAGAGATAGGAGAAATGTCCATCCTGCTCCGGAGATGTTAGCCCCAAATAAAACACACATCCCTGCCCCTGCACCCCCCCCACACACACGCAGATACATGGATTTTTTTTTTTTTTGGTCAGTACCAGGAATCGAACTCACGACTGCCTGCTTGCAAGGCAGGCTCTTATGCCGCTGAACTAAATCATCTGCAAGCCGAGGTGGCCCTGCCTTCTCCGAGCACAGCCTGGACACTAGTTCCTGACCACGTGGGTGTGCAGGTGAACTGAAGGGCCACAGGAGAGCCAGACACATTGCCGCCTGCAGCCCAAAAGCCCAGGCTCTGGGATCACCTCCTGTCCCAGCCCTGTGCCAGCCCAGGGCTCATTGGTGGTCTCCCCACACAGCAGCCCCTTTCTCCTTAGCTTTCCACACTTCGCTGCCCATGGGTATCGTGGTGCAAAGTGTTTCATCAGTTCTGATCTGTTGTTTTTTTGGTTTTTTTTTTTTTTTTTTTTTTATCTTTTTCGTTTTTATCGGTACCAGGGATCGAACTCATGACCACACACTTGCAAGGACCTGTTGTTTTTTGCTTTGCTTTTAGAGATATAGGGTCTTGCTGTGTAAGTAGACGGGACAACAAAAATGTACCACCATACTTGGCAACAGTTTCTAAGTTTGAAATCATGTTATTCTAAATCGAATGATAAGATCTGATACTGTGCAATTCTGAGCTGCTCTAGACATGAATCATCCCTTTAATGTATGCACACTGTTCACCTCTAGCCTGTTAGTCACTGAGTAGCTGTGTAAGTTATGAGAGCGTCTCTCATGGCATCACAGGACTTGGGTTCAGTAACTCTTACTTCACTTGCTGGCCCCAACAGCTGTTCTGTATTATTATTAATTCTTAGTCACTATTAACCTCCTACGGTTATGGCTTAGATTCCCCCATTCAAAGGCAGGGTTTTAGGGAGGTCATCAGACAGGGGCCTGGAAGCTGACTTGCTGTTAGAAGCTGACTTCTGATTGGAAGAAGCAGTCGCTGGGGGCATAGCTTGGAAGGAATTCTCTCCCTTCCCAGTTCTTCCCTTGACTCTGCTTCCTGTCTGCCACCCCCATGGTCAGCTTTCCCTGGGCCGTGCTGTCCTGCCTTATATCCAGCCAGGTATGGATTGCAACTGGAGCCAAAATAAATCTCTCCTTACATTGTGGGTGTTGAGTATTATGTATCAGCAGCAGGAAGTGACTAAAACTTTGTTCCAGGTGTATGAATGAAACTACCCTAAGTACACACAGGAAAAGTGCGGTGTGTACAGGATTTGAGCCTGTCTGTGGTTTCAGGCTTCCACTAGAGATCTTGGAATGCACCCCAGGAGGTGAGGAGCAAATGTCACCTTCACGGTGTGATTTTTTGTTTTATATATCTGTCTTGTGCTACACACTCCCCTGAGAGCCCTGGCTGCTCTTGCAGCCCTTGCCTGGCACATAACAAGCATTCATTAAATTTTGGTGAAGAATACGTGTCCAGATAAGCAGACAGTACTGGCAGATGTTTGAGAGCCACTGATCTGGGCCAAAGAAACACAAATGCCTCGTCCTACAGATTGTGAAGATGCAACAGCTGTCTGGTTTGTAAGTAGGTCTGTCCACCACCCTGGCCACTTCCACATTCTTCACAATGGATCTGCCTCAGTTTCCAGGATTGCACTAAATTCTGTCATGTTCTCGTGGGTCTTTTCCAAGTGGATCTCCATGGTGCCCCTCACTAATCTGCAGAGACCTCACAGAGTGGATAATACCTTGCAGCCTCCAGAGGAAACTGGGGAGACCATGGCTCCTCCTCAGGCTTTCGGTCTGCACCTCTCATTGGGGAATTTTCTTCCTTCCAGCTCTGCTGGTCTAAGAGATTATAGGTTTTGTGTCTGTCCTCTGTGCCATCCCGGATAATGGCACTGAACCCTCAGCCTGAAATGGATGCCAGAGGGAAGTCGTAAAGAAGATACCATTTCCTTTCCTGTCCACCGCCTCATCCAGACAGTGAGGAAAGCTCACACCCATGCCAGCTCAGAAGGTAAGGGCAGCATCTGAGTGGTCCTGGGAAGGATTTCAGGGACCTCGCAGGATGGACGATGCTATTCAGGGAGGGAGAAAGCACTGTCAGAGCCGAGATCATCAGCTCTTCAAGACACGTTTGCCCAGTGACCTGGATGACAGATACACTGCTTCGAAATTCTCAAGAATATAAACATCTCTGTGGGAGCTTGCATGCAGGACCATCTAAATAAAAATTGTTTATCTTCAGGGATTAATGATTTAAAAGTTAGAGCTCTTTGTAAGGTGTAGTGGCACGTGTAATCCTAGCCAGTCAGCAGCCTGAGAAAGGAGGCTTAGGAATTTGAGGCCAGCTTGGAGAACATAGCAGGACCCTCCTCAGCAAGTAAAATAAGCAAAACCAGAACTAGACTGATCAGAAACAGCACCTAGATTTTGTAGGGGCCCAGCAAGCAAATGAGCAGAGCTGCTTCTGTGCTTTGCCTGAAGATTCCTGTCTCAGCCACTAGAGGGAAGCATCAGATCAGCCGCTGAGCCCTACTCTGAAGTCTGATTTTAGGTTTGAGGGCAAGTCTGGCTCCAGGCAGCCAGAAGGGAAGAGAACCAGAAGCAGGGATATTCCTTGTTTAAATCCTAACTTCGATACCCCAACGAGGTCATTCCCACCAAGACGACTCCCAATTTGATAAAGCCTCTGATTAAAAATAGCAGGCTTAGCATACAGTGAGAAGAGGCAGTGAGCGGGGACAGTGGGGAGCCCAGGGATACACGGAGGATCAGAGGGCTTGGGGAGGTGATCAGAGAGAACGCGACAGGCAACAGGGAGACATGGCCAAGTCTGCCTGGAAGCCAGCGGGAGCACACTACTCACTACTTGGCGGAGTCTGACAGCTGGTACTCCCTCCTCCGGTCGTAACACTCCTGGATGCCTGGGTCCTGCCACAGCTGCTTGATGGCCTCCACCTGGTCTCTGGAGAGCATGGAGACTTTGTCCACATCCACTTTTCTGATTATCTGGGCATTTTCCTACTCAATTAAAGAAGAACCTTACGTTAGGTGAAGAAGCCAACCACTTGGTAACCTGTGCAGCTTACACTGATCTGTGAATTGGGGATCTTGCTAGTTGTGGGAGTGGGGCGAATCCTGGAGGGCTGTGTCCAGGCAAGCTTTCCCCTGCAGCCACAGTGAGTTCAGCTTAGCAGACACAGAGGAGCCCGTGCCCTGAGACCTCTCCAGCAGCATCACAGTCATCACCCAGGGCGAACAGAGAAACAGTGGGCAAGGTCCACTGCAGGCCACTTCCTCATTAACGCATTGCTCATTTGAGTACCGAGCCAGCAGCTCAGAAATACTATATCCACGACATACCAAGGGTGGGGCAGTGATGGTGGGTTCATCCAGGAACAAGCAATCAGGGGATGCATTGTCTCTGAGAAGCACCAGAGAGTAACACCAACTGTTCATCTGCGTTCTTCTCCTTATTTAAAAAATAAGCTTTACTTTGTGGACCAGTTTTTCCTTCACTGTAAAATCAAGTGGAAAGTACTGAGTTCCTATGCAAACCACTTGTTACTCTCGGACCTTGCTGATAAAAAGACTCAACGCTCCTATTGTGTTCCCTTCTCATGCTACTGGTTGCCACAGTCTGTTTTATTATTATCATGATTATTAAATAACTGTTGCCCTAATACTAGTGTTCTACTATTGCAATGACTTAAGAGATTATTCTAAAATCATTAGTTTAAATAAAGATCACTAATACTATAATTATTATCATTAGAGTAGTTGGCGTTTGTTGGCCCCTTGCTATGTGCCAGAGGCTCTGCACGCACTGTCTCATTTAATCAGTGGGGGTCAGTACAGGGCTGAAAGTCTTTCTGAACTTTGGAAAATGTAAATGATGCAGACGACTTGTACCCACATTTCCATGTTTTGGCTCCTGAGGCTCAGCATCCCGTCCTCTGCTTCAAGCTGTGACAGGCAAGAGAATCTCAGTGGAATGGAGAGGACCCCAGGCCTTTTCTGCCTTCTCTCAAAAAAACTGTATCTTGCAGTCATCCAACTGGAGAAAGAGGACCTGACAGGTTCACTTGGAACAACAGCTTTGCCCCACATACATCACAATAGTGAATAAGGTCTTGCCTGAGACTGTGAGATCTTCGTGCAGTATGGGTTAGTGCAAAGTGTCCAGGATGAGGAACCAGAACCCGGGCTTTCAACCCATACAGCTGGAATCATAAGGACCTGGACAAGTTATGTCTTGGTGTCCTCATGTTCAGAGGGAGCCAGTGATGTTCAGGACAACACAAAGCCTAGACTATGAAGCATCACTCATGCATCAGTACATCTTGCCTTACAGCTGTAGCAGATGCCTGATAACAGCAAACACAGGACACATCAGTAGCCCCTAAGCCTCAGTGTCTGATCCACTAGCACGTGTCCTCTCCTGGCCAGCGAGGACAACAAAAGACAGTCCTAGATAGTGTATGTCTCAGCACTGCCTCTCCCCTTCTCTAGCCACCCCAGTTCCTCCCAAACAGGATCAGATGGTCTCTTTCCAACCTCTCACCTCTAAATTTAAAATACCTGTCCTCCTGTGTCTCAAGCTAACTCAAGGAATGCCACGAGTACAGAGCCAGTGCCACTCTTGACCTATTAGCCCACCTAGTGCAGGTGTGCCCTGTAGGCATGTACATCTCATAGGCATCACAAATGCTTATGGAAATTCACCAATCTATAAGATCAAAAGCCACAGCCAGAGGGCATCCTACTGTGGCAGGGTGACACAGGTCTGTGCAAGTATCCAGGGGACTAGAAGGGGCCCAGGGTGCCTCCCAGGGGCGGTGGTCTGTTTATTCTGCCCACGTGGCAGTCAACACCCTTATTTCTCACATGCCTCTTGATTAACAGCTAAATTCATGTTGGCTGCCAAAAACTAGTGCTGTGACAATCATCAGGGGTATTGCAAATGTATTTGCACCTCTCTGTCTCCCAAACACAAGGCTTGTACTTCAAGATGAATGAAATGAGTGGGAGTAACTTGCATCTCTTTGGGGAAGAAGCTTAAAAGAACCAGTGAATAATTCACTGCGTTCCCCTCCACCTACTCTGGTGACAGTAAAAATGACACAAGACAGAGCCTCTCTCTCCAGGGTTCCCAAGTGAGTGCAATGAGCAGAAACCCCAACACCACACATTTGTGTGGCATGAGCGAGATCAGTCATAAGTTATCAGCAATGAGTTAAGAGAGCTGAACTTTGGGGGCAGTCTGTTACCACAGCATAACCTACGACATGCATCACGACTGATACATGCTGCAACAGACAAACTAGCCTGCCTTAGCTCTGCTAGTAAAGGGGAAAGCAGATACCACTGAGATGATAAAGAGCAAGGCAGGTGGCCAGGGATGGGAGCCCCGAGAAAGCACAGAACTGAGCCAAGGGAACACAGCCAGAGGGGAAGACAGAGTCTGCTCAGCCAGCTGAGGGATTTGGGGGAACTTGCTGGAAGGAAGAGAGCTGAGGCTCCTGGGAAGCCCAGTGAATGTGAAACAGGCTGTACACAAGTGGCCGAGAAGTTCATGTTCAAAGGACTCTTCAGTGCCATTGGCTCCTTTCATGTAGCTTTCCTGCCCATCAAGGTCTTTTTAAGTTTTTACCTCTTATTTTGCAATAATTAAAGACTTTAAAAATATGGGGGAAATGGTTCAAAGACTTCCTCTATGCCCTTCTTTCAAGATTGGTCAAATGTTAACAATTTACCACCTTGCCTTACCATTTTATACATTTCTCCCACCAGTTTGCATGGATATAAACAGGCATACACCACCACACGTGTAGATCTTTTTCCCGATTATTTGAGTGTAAGTTGCAGACACTTTTCCTCATCACCTCTAAATCCATTAGTGTGATTTCTCTAGCATAACCACTATATAATAATCACAATCAGGAATTTACATTGATACACTTTCACCTAAGCTTCAGATCTTTCCAAAGTTTGCCAGTCATTCTATTAATGTGCTTTATCTGGTCTTCTTACGGCACCAATACCAAACCAAAAGAAAGACACTTCACATCAAGGAGTTGGAAGGCAACTTTTTATTATGCCAGTAGGCTGGTGGGGATCAGTTCCAAATCACCAGCCCTGAGTCAGTTTTGGGTTTTGCTTATATAGGCTTTGCAAGCAGGAAGTGCAGAGGCTTGAAAGCTGGTGGGTTTTCATTGGGTTGAGTTAGTTCTTGTCTGTTGCTGGGTAGAGAGTTCTTAAAATATGTTAGAAAAATAATATATTTTTTAGGAGGAAAAGCACAGATGGTGCAGCTGGATGTGGTCAGACTGACCCCAGTCAGGCCATCCAAGAAAAGCAGCTGGGTATGGTCAGTGGAGGCTGACTGGGGTTAGCAGTGTAGGTAGATGGCAGGCAGGATGAGCATATCTTGTTCCAGTATGATATCAGGCTGCTAGTTAGCTTTAAAGTTCCAAAATTTCTGTCACAGTCTAAGCCCACTCCAGGGACACATGTCACATTTAGTGTCAATCTCTATTTCCATTAGGAAAGGTCCTGCAGTCAGAAGAGTTGTTCTTGTCAATGCTGACCAAGGGTAGCCTGGCAAGTGACTTCTTCAGTAGTGAGTTGTCATGAAGGTCCTGGTAGAGAAGGTGGCACAGCTGCGGCCCCAGTGTTCAAGGGACAAGGGTTAGGAGGCAGGGAGGAGTAAGACAGTGACCTCTCACCTGAAACAAAACTTGGGATGGATGACCTTTGTATCTGTTCGCCACGTTTTGTGTCACAGGAGTGGAACGCCCTGCACACCTCTCTGGTGGGACTGAGCATCTCATGCACAAGCAGGCAGACATCTCAGAGGGCAGCAATCCAGCTGCCTCACCTGTGCACAAACACCAAGAGCAGGGCAGGGAGTTTCATGACATTTAAAAACGTCACATTTAAAAAAGAGCACACAAGGTGAGGAGAGGGTCAGGCCTGAGGTCATCACAAGGTGGGGAGGGCTGTGCAGAGCAGCAGGCAGCCAGCTCTAAACGGTGTGCAGGAGGTAGAGGAATAAAACGGGTCCACACGGTAAATGGGTGCAGGAAGTTAAACATTCAAACTAATATCTCTTTGTTTCTCTGGTGTGAGGGACTCCAGGAACACCAGGGTTGATGGATACCAGGGAAGAGGAGGAGCATGCTCAGAAGAGAAGGGCAATGAGAATGGGGAAAAAACAGAATAGAAGGAAAAATAGAAGCGAAACTTTTGTAAATGGGGAGAGAAAGAGAAGCTGAAGGGAGGGGAGGAGGGAAAAAAAGGGAAGAATCCAGATATATACAGGTACAAATTGCCTATGACAAACACGATCAGTATGTATGATAAATATGTACTAATAAAAACTATAAAGTTAAAAAAATTTAAAATAAGTGTATTGTACTCTATGGCAAAATCCAGTCTATAGCAACATATTAAGTTAGAACTGCCTAATACATATGCTTAGTTGAAAGGAAAAAAAAAAAAAGCTCAAAGGGACAAGTTTTTCGGGTTTTTTTGTTTTTGGTACTGAGGATCGAACTCATGACCTTGCACTTGCTAGGCAAGGACTTTATCCGCTGAGCTAAATCCCCAGTCCAAAGGGACAAATATTGAAAGAATAAACCCAGCAGAAACATGACCACATTCTTAAAACACAGAGCTCGTCACTTAACTTTTCCTTTTCCTCAAATAAAATCACCATCCTCACCACTTTAAAGGGGAACGTAAAACCAGAGGTCTCCATGTGTGTCTCACACAAAAATTCCTAGGGCAGTTGATGACTTTGCTGGCTTCATGAAGGGCCCCTGGCTGCTGGTGACAGTCCTTGTCAAGCACAGGAAACCCTCTAGCTGGGATCCAGTGCCCAGCGGGCCACTAACCACCAGGCCCTCGCCACAGGACTCCTTCCCGATGAGTGGGCCCAAGATGGCGGCCCAGAGCCCACGCCCAGGGCTGACTTTCCTACTGAGGAAAGTGACTCTGTCTCCCAGGGACACTTGAACCCTTGGTACTTTTAGATAGTTAACCATTTTTAAAACATTTTTCATTTTTTTAGTGAATTTTTAATTGGAAAATTAAAATTGTAGTGTACAATGTGATGTTTTGATATACGTCCACGTTGTGGAAAGACTGAAACAGGCTATTTTTCATTTGTGTCACTGAATGTGCTTATTTTTTCATGATGAGCACCCTTAAAGTCTACCCTCTTAACAGTGTTTCCATATGTAAGACACTGTCATTAACTTACTCATCAGGATATACCACACAGCTCTTAAATGAATTCCTCTCGTCTGGCTGACATTTGCATTAAAATTAATTTATAGATAATAATTTCATTTGATGATATTTCAGGTGTCTAATATGGAATACATAAAATGTAACAAGATTTGTAAGTACAAATGAGATTAAAATGTGTATCTGAAAATGTGAATTCCCAGTGGCATAGTATTTCCAAATTTTCTACAATCAAAAGTTGTTTTAGGGAAGACACCAAGATCCAGAATTGCATCAGGTATTTTATTAAACAAAAAACTATGATCTAAAATCTTAGTGCTTCATAACTATCTAATTTTAAAGCCTTTCAAATATTACAAAGAAAATTCAAGCTATGCATCATGGTGTTCATATGTAGTCCCACCTACTAGGGAGGCTGAGATGAAAGGATCACATCCGTAAATTCACAAGCCCAGTGTGGAAGACAGTGTGGACAACACAGTGAGACCCCATCTTGTAACATTAAGAAGAACATGCCAATGAACTGCACTAAAAAAAAAAAAGAAAAAGAAAAAGCTTTTCCAATAAAAAAACAAAAGAACTAGGATACCTAGGAAACTCCGATCAATATTCCCACTAAGGACAGCCAAACAAAACATATTTTAAATATGCTTGAATGTATTAGAAAAGCAGGAAATGCTAAATAACTGCAGAGCCAGAACAAAGAAGATGGTGCCCAGAGAGCTGAGCCCAGCATCTGGGGTCTCTTTCCCTGCGACTTTTGCCTGTTCTGGAAGGAGCAGCCAGCGATTCCGCAGCTCCTGTTTCACAGGAACAGAGCTAGGATGAGAGCGGTCAAGGTTTAAGGGTTGGAGGAACAAAACCCCCTCAGAAGCCCTTGAGCTCTGGGTTGAGAAGCCCAAGCCCAGCCTTGATGTGCCTGCAATTCAGCTTCAATTGATAGTCCCAGGGATCACGCACTCCAGACATAGCATCTTCCACTTCAGATTATTCTTTCAAATATGTGTTCAGTATACCACCGAAAACAGCCAAGCCTGAGAAGCCGCCAGTGCTAAGAAAGGGGAGGAGTAAAAGGGAAGGAAAGGTGCATACACAAACACTAACACAAGGGAAGCGGGAGGCTCGCTGTTCCCTAAAAGCTGACATAACAAGAAATAGAAGAGAGGGATATTTCAAATGACACATAGGTTCAGAAAGACATAGCTCTTAAGTTTTATATAGCAAATAACAGGCTTACAGTATTTAATTGTAGTTAGGGTTTATAGGGACAAAGATTTAATACAAAACAATTTATAGGATTATTTTATAACATTCATCCAGAATCAAATGCAAGAGTGCAGGAGATCTGTCCACACACTAGAGACCTAGAGAATCCAGCTGAGGGCCTGGATCCCATAGCAGTGTCCCCCATGAGTCCAGCTAAAGACCTAGAGCCCATGACAATGTTTCATGCAAGTCTGTGTCAAGGAGCTGCACTGGGAAGGCCCAAAGGTCAGTGATGGAAGCTAGAAAGTCTGCACCAGTGGGATGGAGGATCTGTGCCAGCAGCTGAGGGAGCTGCACTGGAGCCAGGAAGTGATGCTTAAGGCAAGGACCAGAGCTCCCTCAAAGAAACCACAGCCATTGTCAGCAACAGTGAGGACCGGAGCTCCTCCGGTGAGCACAGCTGAGTTCCTATCAGGAAAGCCAGTGTGACAAGCTTCCCCAGGAGAATCAACAGCGCACCATCTTCCCCTCCAGTTCTCCTTTTATGCTGTTGGCAACAATCCCCAGGTGGGCCTGCGATACCCAGCACCACGATGACTCAGCTTAACTGAGTGTGACGAGATGACCATTAGTTAATCCACAAGTATAGAGAGCAAAATCTCATAGGTCAAAATGGGGAAACATGAAAGTCTTAATTTCATGGGCAATTTTAACATATTTCTCTCAGTATCTGATAGAATTTAAAAATTCAGAAAAATATAGAAAGTTCACACATCACGATCAGAAATTCAACCTTATATAAACATCAAATCCTGCATTCAAAATAAATATTTTTTCTTTAGGCATACCTAAAGTATTTTTTAAATGACTGTTACAGTTTGGGTCTTGAATGCTCCCCAAGGATCCATGTGTTGGCTTGGTTTCTAGCTTAGGCTCTGGGGATATGACAGAAACTTTAACACACGGGATCTAGTGGGAGGCCTTTAGGCCACTGAGGGGATCAGAGGGGACTGCAGAGCCAGGGTCTCTTCATTTCTATTTTGCTTCCTGATCATGAGGTGAACAAACATCCTGAGTCACATGGCACCCACCATAATATGCAGGTCCAAAAGCTACATGGACACTGGACCATGGACTAAGACTTCCAAAACTGTGAGCCAAAATAAACTTTTACTTTTATAACGATTATGCTGGTGGTGTTAAAATGACCGAAAAGCAGACGTATTGACTTGAGTGTAAAGTTTTGATCACTGTCTTCTTTTAATCAATTTTCAGCTTCTATGTTAACTCTCTACTCAGCAAGATTACTTTCTATGGTCACTACTCCCACCAGCCCACTACCCCCCAGTGTGTGGCCACTTGAATCGATGGTCTAAATCCACCTTGACTTCCTGCCACACTCAGAATGGAAATCCATCTTTTAAAACTCAGCTCAAGATTCCATAGAAATCTGTAATTCTGCTGTATCTTTGTTTTTCCCTTCTTATTTTGTCTCCAACAAAAAAGAAAGCAGAATTCACCATTCACAAAATGCTGGCATGAAAGGCCATGCTACTTAACTTTTTCCTATCAGTTACACTGCAGAGGATTTTGTGAAGAAAGAAACTAAAAGCCTCTTTCAAGAGCTCCTGAGAAATTACTTTGGCACAAGCACAATGGCAACAGGAAGATGGGACATATGAGCTTATACTGGGCCAGCATGGCTGAGCCCCTGCAGTATTTCCCATTGCTTCCTTCTACACATGGTCTTGGGTCCAAGGTGGTCATAAAGGAAATTGGGTTTTGAAAGACAGAAGAGACATGGTAGCCACTGCTGTGCTCAGGTCACAGGTCTTCCGCTTGCACATGCTGGGCTGGTCTTCGGGTCAACCTCACCGCTGCTTGGATCTTCTCCATTCCTGGGTCTGCTTCTCCGTGTCCTGGGCAGACAGATGTGCTGAAGTAAAATGGGCCAACTCACACAAGTGACTGCACTGTCAAGATGGAGGTGGGGACAGCGGGTTTCTGGGCTTTGGAATCTACTTCCTGGCTGTCAGACTAAATGATCTGCCCTTTCTCATCTCCACTCTGTGTCCCTTATCTCAGTGGTCCTAAGTATTAATTTATAAGATGGCTCACACTAAACCAAAATGTGGGGTGGGAGGTCCATGTCAGAACATTTCTGCCTGCTCTGGGGGCTCACAGTCAGTGTCAGAAGACACCAGTGCTTAGCCTGGGTCATACACAGTAGATGACTATGACCCTCCTCTTCACCCATTTCTGTGCCACCCCACCAGAAACAGGAATCCCAGCATTCCTCATTGTTTATAGATAATACATTTGGGGGGTTCACCTGGTCATCAAAATTTTTTTTGCAACTCCCAAATCAAAATTGGTCACTCCGGACAACCACAGAGTAAGCAAACATCTAAGCCGCCCAATACTTTATCCGCTGAGGTTAAACAAGGTGGCCTCCGCCTTCCTATTCCAACTCTCACACTACAAATAATTACTCTTTTCATGATCCACCTGTTGTCGTGTCTCTGGCCCCCAGGAAGATTTCTTCAGTGTTGCCTGGTCTCTAAGCACAAGATAGCTGTGATATGCCTTGCAGAGAAAGTACAAGGGACTCCACATGGAACCGCAGCTCAGACATCTGTAGAGGCTTTGGAAAACTCATCTGGACCAAATACCCAGTTACTGCCTTGCTAAAGAGGTGGAGAAGTAGTCTTTTCAATATTAGCATTCTACAGCTAAACGTACATTATTTAATTCTTCTTGAACGTTTGGTGCTGTGGGCACCCTTCTCCTGCAGTACGGAGGAAACGCCCACCACAGGGACTCTGCAGAAAGCCCAGAAGCGTTCACCACAATTTGGAGCGGGGATGAGTGAGTCACACCCAGACCTGGATGCAAAGTGTTGCCACGATTGAGGGGGAGGTCCAGCACAGCACAGAAGGATAGACCCGGGCTGCTCCTTGGAGCCAGCATGAAGGCTACTCTGGGTCAGCCCTAAAAATCGTCACAACGACTAGTGTGTGGACCTATGGGTCCGTGTCTGCTAAATCACCAGGTAGTGAGGTTGCCCCCAAAGATAGCACTGGTCCCCAAGTTGTTTTCTTTTGTCACACACATGTACACTCATGCATCAGTCCTGGGTGGCAGGTTGCCTACGCTCGGAAACTGTCAGCTCTCCTCCCAGGAGAACCAGGACCTATGAGTCTTCGCCGCTGGAGGTAAGTGGGGAGAGGGGGGGATATCACTTCCAGGGGTCTCTCCTCAAGCATCTCAAAGTTGGACAAATGTTTAACAAGTTTCATGCTTCCTGCAAAAAAAATACCAACTGGGCAAGCCCTAAGCACGTCTGCCAGATGACGGGCAGCAGATTTTATGTGAAACATTGGACATGGGCAGTCAGTCTCTGAAAGTCACCGTCGTCCAACAGCACTCCACCCAACACAGCGGGCTACACAGTGCTCTCTGGGCCGCTGGGGAAATAGGTGTAAACTGGCATGGGCTGACTCACAGGAACATGAGCCAGTAAGAAAACGGCCGCTCAATCCAGGCACCTTCACAACATCCAGGTTCTGCCCTCGGGTCACCTCGCAGGCTCAGGCAGAATTTAGGGCTCACCATAGTCACCCGCTCATGCGCTCTGAGAAGTATGTGAGATGGCTGAGTAGGGGCAGAGTTTCTGCACGCCAGCCCTGCTGGAGGACCCAGCTCTCTGGTAACTCCCAGCAGCGCTGAGACAAGTGATATTTATAGCCGGTTTTTCTGAAATGCACATAGTACAGCGTTTGATCAGTGTTTCCTAAAGTGGTGTATTATATAAAACACTGTAAAATGTTAAGTATCCTAAAAAAGTTCTTCAGTCTGAAACACAGTTATCCAAGGTTTCTTCTAATGCAAAATTTCTTAAAAATGTGGGGGGTACCCCTTAGGGGCAGGGTCTGCTACAGTCTGAATGTTTGTGTCCCTCCAAAATTCCTATGTTGAAATCTAGCATGTGGGAGATGACAAGGCCCCCAAAGCAGAGCCCCTGTGTGTAGCATTGCTGTCCTTATAAAGCGGCCTGAAGGAACTCGTTTGCACCTTGCACCAAACGAGGATGCAGCAAGAAGATGCCGTCTGTGTGGCGTGGTGCTCAGGAGACACTGAACCTTCTAGTGCCTGCACCTTGGACTTTCCAACCTCCAGGCCTGTGAGCACTGAATCACGTTGGCTGTAAATTACTCAGTCTGTGGTTTTTTGATACAGTAGCCTAAGGCGAGGAACACAGATCTCAGCTTCATCTCTTCACCGATGTACTTCTCTGCCCCTCCCAAGTGCCTAGAACTCTGGCAGGCTCACTGGTATTCTATGCATGAGTGACACATGAGAAATCATTACATTTAACCAAAATTGAAGTATATATTAACATCAAGCAGAGATGTGTACTAACTACACCACAATTCATGAGATTGTGTTACTGTGAATATTAAATCCTTCACTTAGAGAATGCACGTACTTGTGATAGGGGAAAATACAACCTTGAAAATACAATAAAACCCCACCAAGGCATGCAGCATTCAGTGATAACTTACTGACCTGAGCGAACATTAGCAGGATCAAATAGCATTCAACAGCAACACCACTAAACACAACCGAACAACAAAGGTGAAGAATTTCTAAGCCTCAAATCCCAGGCCCCGGGAAAAGGGTGAGAAGCAGGGAGGGGAGGGGAGTCGGTGGATCTGCTGAGGGAGGAGGCGGCGGCTGTGCACTGACCTCCCCGTGATGCCCGGGACTCTGAGCAGGTTGGGCGCACTGTTACAGAGGAGGAGGGGCCCTGCCCTGTGGCACTGAGATAAGAATAGTGAGCCACAGAGGGTTAAACCCCAGAATTAGCAGGAATTGCCTCTGACTTCAAAAGCCAGAGAATCGACTGAAGCAGAAGCCAGCTGTGCTGTACACAAGGAAGGGTCCCCAGCTGGC
This sequence comes from Cavia porcellus, assembly GCF_034190915.1. Classification (NCBI taxonomy): domain Eukaryota; kingdom Metazoa; phylum Chordata; class Mammalia; order Rodentia; family Caviidae; genus Cavia; species Cavia porcellus. Next base: position 67,435,118 of record NW_026947484.1, on the reverse strand, counting down.
CCTGACGCCCATTAAATCTGGGCAGTAGCATATCCTAAACCTCTTTGGAAACGGTGTATTTGCGTGCTGCCATTTCATCTTTAATCTAGAGGATATGATTGATACAGTGAGCATTCTTTAAAACCAGCAATGCCTGTTGTTATTAATTTATAAAAATGCCAGTGTTAACATGGTGTTTACAAAACATATAACCATCTGTGATTAGCTTATATACTACCTCCCTGGGCCCTGCCAGAGATAGGCTTTCAAGACACTGAGTCTCCAGGTGACACTGCGTCACCTAGTGGCAGCTTCTCTAACTGCAGGTCGGTGGACAGAAGTAAGACTGAGGCCCTTGTGGAACCCGTGTCTTACAGAAATCTAGCATGTCAGCCGTGATGACACAGCTGGATTTTATCTTGAAGTCCGATCTCAGAATTGTTAGGAGGATAAGGACACAGAGATTCTCATTTTTAAAAAGAGCCATACACACAGAGAGTGACCAACAGAGAGATACTAAGACTTTGCTGCTACTTTCACAGCTAACACACTCAATCACCAACATAAAGAGTCCCCTGAAGGACAATGTTCTATAAATTCAAACTCCATATGCAGCCTCCCGAAGCCTAAAAATTGGCGGGAGTGGTTAAGGTGTTGCCACTTCATAAAGCAAACAAGTGGGAGAGGGAGGGTTCAAGCCCAGCTGTCCGGGTCCCTAGGCTTCCCCGAGATCCCCGAATGGCCAGGGCTGGCTCTGTGCTGGCCCAGGGGCAGGAAAGCTCCTGGAGCCGAGGCTTCCCGCCGGCCTGTCAGCGTCTTCAGCACCGAGTTTCCACTGGCCTGGCTTTCACCTCCACAGAAGCTCACCAGGCTCCAGAACTGGCTTCACTCCGGCACCCCCAGACTCTCAAAATTCTGCTAATTCCACTGGGATTCTGCAATTTTCCTCCAGATCAACTTATAAAGATTAAAAAATTACCATGCAATTCCCAGAGATGAACCCAACAAGAGTCTCAGCTCATTTTTCTCTTGCCTCCCCCTCCTCCTTTAGCTGTGTCACTTTTTCAATTTTTTTCCATAGCTTAAAACTCTTTTTCTAAGAGTTCTGAAGCACACAACAAATATTTGGGCCACAGCTTGCTTCAATGATGTGCTTTTCAGATGGTGGTTTTAGTCTGGATGCACTTTTGGTGCATCTTCCTTCTGCAGTGAGAAGCACAGTGCTTCTGCCTGGGGGCACAGTAGGAGAGCTGGGCACCCCCAGTTTCCCAAGGGCCTCTGTGCCCCTGGCTGCAGGAGGCCACTCTAGCACCAGGCTGGCCTTGCTGTCCTCAGAGCATGTCCTTCCTGGTCTCGTCTAGATGAGACTCGGAGAGAGGCAGCTGTCTCTCGGGGCTCCAGGTGTTCCTGTGGGCCCTTAGCTACTCCTCAGCAGGCAAACCCACGTCCACGCTCACAGCTGTAAGGGGGATGCAAGCCTCCTGTGAACCCCAGGTGGCTGGGATGTGGAGAGCCGGCCCTTTGCCTTGTTCCTGGAAGAGTAGAGCAGGGGTGAGGGATGGGCTGGGTGTGCACAGGAACCGGGGGTCTCACAGAAAAGCCAAAGCACCCCAGTGAGATTACAAGTGTGAAGGTACTCAGAGAGCAGCCTACAAGGTTAGAGCATATGAAAAAAACTTGAGCTAAAGTTTGATTTCAATTTCGGGAGTATTTCGCAGTACTAAAGTCATCAGGACACTTCCCTCTCAGGGACTATTTGTTAACAACAGTGGCTTTTCCCTGACTTTCAAAGCAAATGTGGCCTAAGCCAGCGCTCAGTCTGAGGGGAGAAAGCTGAAATCAGTGCCTGTTTGTCCCAGAACAATGTTTCTGCTCTGTTCTCCAGTCTTCCCGAAGGTCCACTTCTCCTTTGCTCACAAGCCAGAGAGGAGAAAGCTCCCTGGGCCCAACAGGAGGTGCCATGGGCCCTGGGACTCAACCCACCTAGGACCACAAATACTTTGGGGAAACACTGCAGTCCACACAGGCATTGCACCAGGCAGCCGGGCAGCTCCTCACCCATCACTGAGGTGGTACAAGGTTTCCTAAGTCATCCAGAGAGGACTGAAGGTGCGGGAGGACGTGGGCAGGTCCTGTGCAAACACTGCTCCCTCAGTGGCAGGGACTGGACAGCAGGGACCCCAGCACGCTTCTCCCCCATCCTCCACACAGGAGAAGGTAAGGAAGGTGCACGGCTGTGTAAATGAAGGTAATGCACTGAAAGCCACTCCAGAGGGAAGTCTCGTGCTTGGACATTTTACAGTTTAGAAAGGCAGGGAGCAGGGAGGTTGCCTCTTTCTTGGCCACCTAAAACTCAGTGTGCAGCAGTCAAGTAAAGTCCCGCCGGCCTCTCGCCTTTCCCTGGCCTTCCCTTGGGGCCCGCGGGGATGTGTCTGTCCTCATGGCTTCTTTCCTCAGGAGCCTGGCTGCTCTGGGTCCTGCCAGCAAGCCCCCTCAAGAGCTATCCTCACCCACCCACCCTGCAGGACAGGTTGGGCCATGATTCTGTTTAAGAAATGCTAATCATACCTGAGCCCTCAACAATTTCACTTTTTATTTTGCAAATGTTAAGTCATCTTTTCAAGAGCTGAGCATTATGTGTATCCTCCTTCATGAAGCCCCAAACTCCCCAACTCACAGGTGCAAGGCTTCCTCAGAAGCAAGGGCCTCTGTCATGCCTGGCACCTCACCCTGCCTCTGCCAGCATCTTGATGCCAGGTGTCCCATCCCATTCCTCCACTGTGGTCACGCTGCAGGGACCTGCTGTTTCAAACTCCAGGCAGCTCAGGGTGCCCATCAAATTCATACCTCCTGGAGCCTCACAACATGACCTCGTGTGGGAACAGGGCTTTTGTAGAGGCAGTTAGGGCAGGAACTGCAAGGAAATCACACTTGATCAGAACAGGCCCAAAATGCGATGACAGGAGGGGACACAGAGCTGTGAGGAATGACAAGGGTGGAGATGGAGGCAGAGCTGGGGTGAGGGGCTGGCAGGCCAAGGAGCACCAGGAATCCGGTGACAGGCGAGATACAGGACAGAGGCCTGGGGGGGGGGATCTCTCTCAGAGTCTGCAGAGGGAACCGACCCCACCCACACCTGGCCTCTGGCCGCTGGCCTCCTGATGCGTCCAACAATACATTTCTGCTGTTCTAGGCCACTCAGTGCATGGTAATTTGTTACAACAGCCCATGGAAACTGAAAGAGTTTTGGCCCAGACAGGACTCTGTAGCCAGAAAAGCCTCAAGCCAGAACCAGGGAGCTCCTATCTCCCCCACCCCTAGGGACTTACCTGTGACTCTATCTCCCCCCACCCTTAGGAATTTGTACCTGGCACCAAACAAGTGCCAATGAGATACCTGTGCATCTCTAATAGCACTAGGGCACTACTATAAGCTTAGGCTACTTATATACCCCCCACTCCACATGTCTGCCAGAGAGAAAGCCAGACTCCAGCAGTCGGGGGTGTTTTGGTTTGTTCTCTCCGCGTTCTTAGAATAAAGGCCTCTTTTGTTTTATACTTCTCATCTTTTGGATATAATCTTATCAGAAACTAATACACAAACTAAGAGGCAAAATTCTGGGTCTCAGCCCACTAGACAGGCAGGGACACCTGGGCAAGCCTTGGCCAGAAGGACATGTGCCAGCCACTGTGACCACAGCCCCTGAGACCCGCATAGGAGCTCCGGGAGATGGCAGCCCCCAGGATGAGGGCAGCAGGAAGAAAAGGAACCAAAAGTATCCCCGGCCAGATCTGCCAACTGGCCAGCAGCCCTGGGGTGGCTAGAGAAAGTGGGTTCCCAGAGAGGAGATGGATGGGGTTGTTTATCATCACTGCAGCCAGCAGGGCACACACAGAACCAGGCTGACACAGTGCTGTTGACTCTGGTTTTTCAGAAAGTGGATTTATAATACCTTTCTCTGGGGGTTTGTGGAGGTCTCATAGAAAAGCCAAAGCACCCCCATGAGATCACAGGTGTGAAGGTACTCAGAGAGCAGCCTACAAGGTTAGAGCATGTGTCAGGTCTAAAAACTGTTCTCGTCAACTCCCTGTATGGGCCCAGTTCCATTACCTGGGCTAAGTGCAGAGGTTTCACCAGTGTCACTAAGTCAGTGACCTCAGTGACAGTCACTGACGAGCCTAGGTCCAGCCCTGTTCTGTCCAGGGCTTGGAGGAGAGGCGATGCCCCACACTCGGAGGGTTGCCTGGAAGATTGTTGGAAATACAACAACACCTCAGGTCCTGACCCAGCAGCGGCATCTTAACAAACTTCCCGGCAACTTTAAGGGCATACTAAATTCCTAGAGGCTTTGGAATGAAAGATGAGCTTAGCTTATTTCAAAGAGTGAGTCTTACAATATTCCTCTGTAGCAAAATTATTATATGATAAAGATATGAGAAACGAGGCTCAGAAAGGTGGGGTAACTTTCCCAGTGTCCCACGACTTGTAAACCACTGGGTCAGATTCAAGTTCTGACTTCAAACACATGTCCTTAATGATACCACATTTCCTGGTTAACAAACTTTTTTTTTGCTACCAGGAATCGAACTCAGGACCTCGTGCCTCATAGGCAGTCAGGCCCTGCACCCCTGAGATTCATTCTTGGAATCACTTAACACCCTAAGAATCAGGAAGAAATTATGTCTGCTACATTTCTCATTGTTTTATATTTGCTTTTTGATGGGTTTCTCCAATGTGGACTTCCGCGCTCTTCCACCAAGCTGAAATTGAGCTTCCTGCTTTTTGCACTCATGCCAACAGTCCCCCAATCAGCTGTCAATACATCATTCTGCCTGCTCCTTCTAACTCCACCCCCCCCCCAAACATAATAAAAGCCTGCTGCTTCTTTGTCTGCCTGGGAGGACTCTTGCACTCTTCGGCCGCCCTCCTGTGCCTGCAATAAAGGCCTTTTTTTCTCTTTCTGCTCTTGCTTCTCTACCATGCCAAGGGAAAAAATTTAACAATTTTTACTTAAGGCTATTTACAAAATATGCCTTTAAAATGCTTCTCTTAAAAATCAGTATATATTTACATTTTAAATGATTGAACAGTTTTGGCACAGCAAAGCATTTTTTCCTTTAGAAAAGAAGGTCTAGGGGTCTTTCTGGGAGTCTCTCAAGCAAGTGTAACACTAAGCTCCTTGCACGCAATGTGGTTTGCGTGTGGTGCGGGTGACCCCAAGGGGCCTGTGCTGGAGGCCCAGACTCCAGAGCACCCATGTGGAGAGGCAGGGCCTGCACAGGCAGGGCCCGTGGGGGTTGTTTTTCCTGGGACTCTGCTTTGCTCCTCCTGAGGGTCCTTACAGAGAAAGCGGAGCCTCCTCCCATGTCTCCTACTTCCTGCTTGATGACCTGGTCTCTTCCTTTCACACATTCTCCTGATGAGATGTGCTCTGTCAGGGTAGGAAACACTCACCAGGGCCCTCACCTGCTAAGCCAATGCCAGCAACATGCCCTTATGCTTCCAGACCTGAACTAAGTTCATCTTTCTATAAAGTGAGCCTGCCTCAGGTGTTTTGTTATAGTAGTGCAGAAGACAATAAGACATATTCTCATTTTTGGCCTTTTGTTCCTTTTGGAGAAATTGCTGGGTGGGGGAGCAGTTCAAGAAGGCAGAGTAGAAGGTAAATCACATGGCTGCTCCATGGCTACAGGCCTGGACCCCCTGCTCAGTCCACCAAGCCAACAACTCTGACCCTGAATGTGTGCTTAGCTGATGAGTGAAGGCTCTTCCTTGATGAATACTGGAGACAAGACACACTCATCAGATGTCCAGCCAGGCTGAGCCACAGAGGAATCTCACTGCAGGAACAGCCTGTGCCTGAGACTTGCTGTCAGCTCCCGCCTGAAATAGTTGGGTGAGACTTCTCTAAGTCTTCCCCATCCGTCCTTCCATTCTTCCAACTTTAGAAGAAAACACACAGTTCACCCTTTTTGCACAGCCCACCCTGTGAACTGGCAGGGACCACAGGAACTGGCAGCTTAAGATCTCAGCTCTCCAGCTGTCAAATTCCACCACCAAATCTACTCCTGGACCTTCCTGCTGGGCTCGACACCTCAAAGGAAATGGTCCCCTTACAGCAGAGGGGAGAACCTGTGTTCTCTCCTCAGATGCCCCATGTGACTTCAACCTCACTGTACCCACAGCACCTTGTGACAGGCATTCAGGGGTTTCACAGCTACAGCTTGGCTTGGAAGCAAAGGGAGAGAGGTGTCCAGGTTGCCAAGCACTTGTCTTGCCCCTCTGGTGCTAACACGACACCCAGCATTTCAGAATGCACACTTGTGTGGACCCCCCACTGGATCCTACATCAAATGTACCCCCAAAATGATGACAGAACATGGGAATCTTAAATTCATACCTATGAATAGTCCTCATTTGCTCACTAGATCAAATATGATGGAGCCCCATCAAAATCAGGCAGCAACAGTGCACCTCAAAAAAATAGAATAAAATAAAAGACAAACCACAGCAAGCAGGCACACAGATCTTTTGTAAATGGGGAGAGGTCAAGGGAGGAGGGAAGAATGGGAGAGGAAAGGGAATAATAAAAAATTAAAATATGTTAAGTTATAAAGACCTACACCCTAAAATGAATGGAAACATTACATACTGCAAATGCACCCTAACAAAATGTTTTTTAAAGTGCTGGCATAATTTAGGCAAAAGTCAAGAAAACACAAGATCCAGAACTGCTAAGAAAATAGTGTGAAGTAAGTTGATGTTATTAAAAAAGACTATCAGGTCTAAGACAGATGCTGACCTTTGCTTTTAGAAATCTCCGTGAACTACCCAAGGCGGGGCCAAGGCCAGGGGAATTACATTCCCAACATGGACCTTATCCCTAACCTTTAGTTTTCAACTAGAGCCAAACATTTCTGTCATTTAGAAAGTGTGACTGCTTCTACAGTGACTTTTCCCTTCAGCAGAGAACGTACGCAGTTTCTCAACCAATATTAAAAGCAATTAGAAATGCCGCAAAGCTAATGATTTGACTTCCATTGTAGGCGCCGGTAATGGCAGGTAATTCCAGACTCCATAAGCCAATCTCCCCCATGGGACCAGGTAGCAGCTGGGAAGTCGCAGGATGACCGAGGTGGGAGGAGCTTGGGGCCATTCTGAATTCCCGGGGATGGGGGGCATGCCTGGATCAAGATTTTTCTCAGGTAGTTGCTTTTTATATCACCATGGAGAAGACAAAAAAGAAATCCATAATCACAGTGCATTTTACCCTCACCTACATCATTACCTTTCCTGGAATTCTCTGTTTTTACTGTGCATTCAAATTACATTTGGGGTCACTACAGTTCAGTCTGGAAAACCTTTTGTGATATTTAAGGGCTGGGGGATATAGCTCAGTGGCATAGCATCTGCCTGGCAAGCACGACGTCCTGAGTTCCATTTCCAGTACCTAACGTTTCTTTTAGTGAGGAACTGCTAACCACAAATTCCTGTTCTCTCCTTATAACTAGAGCTGCTCTTATTTTTTTTCATAGAGCCAAATTCATTAAGATACAATTCACATGTACAGTTCACCCATTCACAATGTACCATTTGTTTATAGAACGCTCACACAGTTGAGTGACTATTACTAGAATCAATTTTACAGCAATTTTTTCTCCCACTAGAAGACTAGGTACCAATTAGCGTACGGGATGAAACTGTACCCCACAAAGATACGCTGAAGTATGAAACCCCGGTACCTTGAGCGTGACCTTTCTTGAAAGCAGTCTCTGCAGATGTGTGCCAGCCCAGACATTAGGGCACCCCTCCCAACACAGTTGGGGTCCTCAGCAGAACAAGAGGCCTGGATGCAGCCTGCACAGCAGATGGCACCGTGTGGGCTAGACAAACGCAGCCGCTGTCACTACAGAGGGCTACTGAACGCGACACGAGGCAAGGAAGCGCCCCAATGGGCTTCGGAGACTGCTGCGCTGCCAACACGGTGCACGTGGACATGCAGCTTCCAGAACCACAGGACATGAACTTGTTAAAGCTGCCCATGAAATAGGGAGCTACTGCAGTCGTGCCCCATTCTCTCCACCCTCCCTGCCCCGGAAGCTAGTAATTATTCCATCAGCATGGATTTGTGTCTCCTGGACATTTTATATAAATGGAACCAATGCTATGTGGGCCTTTGCAATGGTTTCTTCTCACTTAGAAGAGTGTGTTTAGACCATCCATGGTGTGGCCTGTGTAGGGCCTTAATCCTTTTTATTACTGGATAATATTCCAGTATTACCCACTATCCACTCATCATGTGGTCATCATTTACATTTTTTTGTTTTAGTCTATTTCCTGTTGCTAATAACCACAGACTGGATCAGTTATAAAGAAAAGTTTATTTTGACTAACGACTCAAGCCAGAGGTCGAATGGCATCACAAGTACTGGTGGCCTTCTTGCGGGCAGAGTCCCATAGGACATAGTGCAGAGTCCCATAGTCTCACAGGACATCACATGGTGGCTGACAGATGGGGGGCACGCCAGGAAACTTGGCCACACAGGCTCTCCAGCAAACCCATTCTTGAGAGAATGTCTTAACCCATGAGTGACATACATGAGTTGACCCCCAGTCACCTCTTAATATCTCATGACAAGGATTCAACTTCAACATGAGGTTTGGAAGGAACAAGCCATATTCAACCACAGCAGCACTGTGTACCAGTTTCTGGGGAGCCAGGAGTTCTCATTCGTCTTTCACACTGGGAGTGGAATCACTGGGTGTTATGGTTTGTGTTAGGATGGTCCCCCCAAAGCCTCACACAGTCATTGAGGTGGCTGAGTCTAGTGTTTGTGATTGGCTCATTGTCTGGTGCTGGGATTGGTGGTGTGAGTGCTGCACCTTCCCAGGGGCAAGTGGCCAGCTTACAATATAGAGGAGGGAAGGAGGTATGCTGTCCCCTTTTCCCTTTCCCTCTTGTCACCTGCAGCCACTCTGAACAGCTGCCCTTAGCCATGCAACCCTGCCTTGGAGCAAGCTAAGTATAGATTGAAACCTCCACAAACTATAAGCTAAATAAACCTCTCCTTCCTTCATTTTTGGTGACAGGTATTCTGTTGTAGCAATGGAAGAAAAGTAACCAAGACCTTGGGTAACCATGCTTAGCTCTTTGAGGAACAGACAGGAGTAACACATTATATGATGGTTGCTTCAGTTTTGGCCTTGCTGGATGCACAATCTGATGTTGACATCTTCCTTCTTTTGGCATTGTGAACACATCGCCCCATTGCCTCTGATCTGCGTCTTCCTGAGGGAAAGTTATTAGCTTCACTGGATGGTCCTTCGTACACAGTGAATTTGTTTCTTTCAAGGGTTTTCTTCCTTTGACTTTAATATTTTTATTATAATGTATGGGGTACAATATGTTTGAACCTCTACATTTACCCTTCTTGGAGTTCACTGAATCCCTAGGACTTGAAGATTGATTTTTTAAAACAATTTTCGGAGATTTCTGGGCATCATAACTTTGAATATTTTTGTATTCTGCCTTTCTCATATGAGTATTGTCATATGCCTAATGGTGTCCTACATCTCAGTTTTCTTTTATTATTATTTTACTTTCTGTTCTTCAGATTAAACAGACCTTAGTGATCTATCTTTAAGTTCACACTGCGAGCCTCACTGGTGAATTTTTAATTCCATTCATTGTACTTTGTGACTCCAAAATTTTGATTTGGTTCATTTTTGTCGTTTGCAGTTCTATGTGATTAAATCATTGTTATCCTGCCTTCATCCAATTTTTTTTTGGTTCTTTGAACATATTTACAATAATGGTCATGATGTTTTTATAAATTAGCCTCTGGGCCCCTCTGAGCCCATTTACTTTGCCCATATATGGGTCAGACTCTGCCATGTGTTTGTATGTCATAACTTACTGTCAAAACTAGACATGTGGAGGAGATGTGATAGCAACCGCGGATGTTAGCCTTTTCTTCTAATTGACCTTCTGAGTTTGTTATTGCTGCTGTTTTCCTGATCACCCGCTTATTTGCTTAGGAGTTTAACTTGTTGGAATCTTTCAAGTCTACTTTCTCTACAGGATGCAGCCTTTGAACTCCCTGCTCAATTCCACCACCTCCACCCCACACACTTTTACTCTTCAGTCTGGCTTCCTAGAGGTCGGCCCTGACTTATTGGTCAAGGTTGTGTTTAGGCCCTTTCAGTCCTTTTACCTCTTACTGCCAGCCTGTCAGTCCCAGCTCCTTCTGGAGCTCTGCACCCACCACCACCTGTCTTGCAGAGGCTCCCATCCCCATACACACCGGCTTCTTCACATGGGAGCTACCCTCCTTTGCAGGGCAGGGCCATTCCTCCTCCGGGACTCAGCGTGCTCCTGCTCTTAGGGGTAAGGAGAGCTGAGATGGGAAAGTGGGGTGAATTGAGAATGGATGAGAGATGTTGTATTTCCACATAAATTACTTCCAAAGAGAGCCCCCCCCAAATAGTCTTAAAATGAACTGTGATTTTAAAAATAAAGACCTTGTAGACACACTGTTTACAAATTTTATTTCATGCTCTTTATAAGGCAATACTAATATCAAGAAAAAAGTCTGCTTAAAAATGTTTAGTTAGTCAGTTGAATGGCCACTGCTAACTTCCCAGAAGTGCTTAATGATTTATAAGCACTAGGAAATGGTTCAGCATTTATCCTGGAATGTGAACTACTTCCCAGGACACCCCACATTATGTCATGCCAAAAGTTCTGCTGGAGGCCAGGCCTGGATGATTTTTTTCAGAGACCATCAAGAGCCAGTCTGGGTTCACTTCTCAGCTTCTAGCATTTCTGAAGTTTGTTTTCATTCACTCAAGCATTTATTGAATGCCTGCCACATGACTGGATGAAGGTTCAAAGAAGTCCTCTGCTCTCCCGGGAGCTCTCAGTCTTTGGGAGGCAGGACTATGCGGGGATGTGAGTTTCTAAGGGAGCAACACTGTACATTGGGAATGACGGGTTTGCTTCAGCTCGGACGGCAAGGACGAGGAGTGCAGCACAAGTTGGAATGACTGCGAAAAGCCACCCAGATGTCCAGACCGTCTGCCAGTGGAGGATGACCAGGGACACTGAATGGGTCTGTCATGTGCAGGGTCTTCAGCAGACCTAGCATGAGCAATCGCGTGGAGGAAAGAGTTTGGTGGGGCTGAGGGACACAGATATCCTGGAGGACATGGGCTCATATCAGATCCCAGCAGGGAGTGCCTGGTCAGGTGACTCTAGATAGTACCTTCAATTAGAAAGCACTGAAAATCAGAGGCTGGGACACAGACAAAATGACTCTAGTAGCACAGGTAGGAAATGGTCATGAGTCCAGGAGCAATGTGAATGAACCCTGTCGGCTCTAGAACACGCTGGGATGGATTTAATCAATGTCTACTTTCTTGTGAATGGTTGTTCAGCGGTTGGGTTATTTGCACATTTATAAACATAATTAACCTACCAGCTAGAACATGGCAAATGCCTAAGAGCCACAGTTCAAATGCTTCAGAGATTCAAGAAAGTATAGTAAAACATGATTAATTGAAAAAAATCAGGAAACCTGTCAAGGAGAAGGCCACTTTTCCCGTGACTCCTAAGATTGCAATGCAATAAATGCTGAGCTGGGGCAGGCACCAAAGACTAGAGACATAGGATAAACAAAGATTGGGAGTCAGGACACAAAAGGAGAAATACGGAAGGTAGTTAGGTCTAGCCTCAGCAAGAGATTAGATGGAAAAGAAACACTGGAATCGATTCAGCAGCAATATTGCATCTTATGGGATTGAGCTGAATTTTACAAGCAATCAGAGGTATTGAGATTAAACAAGCAGAGAAATTATGTGGTAAGAACAGTGCTTGAAGGTGCACCTGCAACAGATCAGCACTGAGGAAACAAAGGAACAGGAGCACCGCTAGGAGCTGGGCTACCTGGACTATGCTTGCTACCTGGGTGGGATCCCTGAGCGTGCAGGATGGGGAGGTGTGACCGCATCTCACAGAAGCAAAGCAGCGGGCTCCACAGCACCCTCCAAGGACTAGTGAAGGGGCAAGGGAGAGGAAGGCGGCAACCTGAAGTCGGCAAGTTGGTAAGGATAATATCATCATAAGAAGTTGGAGATCTTAGAGGAAGAGCAATCTGGGCAGGGACAGTTGGGGAAGGAGGGTCAGTTTGCTGTGTAGCAGGGTGGGTCCTGAGACTGGCAAACAATCAGCAGAAGTCGTTGGCAGGAGAGGACTGTTTTAGAAGACACACTTCTCAGGCTCTTTTCTGTTCTCTGGTTCCCGGCTGTCACAGGTGAGCAGATCTCCTCTGCCACGCCCTGCCCTGACAGCCATGGTGTCTGTTGCTTTGCATGGACTGAAACCAGGAGCTGAAATAAATATTTCTTCCTTTTTGTTGGGTCTGTTAGGTAGTTGGCTCCAACAACAGAAAGATAACTAACACACCTACCTCAGAGAATAGAGAAGATTTGCCCAAAACAGATCATCTACTTAAAGATCTAAAGCAATAAAGAAGAAACGTTAGAGTACATCTTTGAGACCCTTGGTTGGCAATAGATTTTGAGATACCACACCAAAAGCAAAGAAGAGAAAATACATCAGACTGCGTGAATATTTGAAACTTTTGTGCTGGGCCTGGGATTTAGCTCAGTGGCATAAATGCCTGCCTGGCAAGCACAAGGTCGTGAGTTTGATTCCTAGTACAAAAAAAAAAAAAAAAAAAAAAGCTTCTGTGCTACCAAAGACACTAATACAAAGGTAAACATATAACCTTCAGGATAAACTACAATGTTGATAAGTTATATATTTGATAAGGGACTTCTTTTTATAGCAAAGAAGCCCCACAATTCAATAATAAAATGATGAGTACAATTTAAAGCTGAACCAAAGATTTGAATTGATGTTTCTGCAAGAAGTTAGACTAATAAATGACAGGCACTTGAAAAGATGTTCATTAGCCATCAGAGACATACAAAGCAAAATCACAGTGGTGCCACTCACACACAGTGGGATTGCTATCACCAGAAAAACAACTGTGACAGGCAGTACCAAGGTTTACACATAGACTTCCCCCAAAGCCTCATGAGTTCATAGCAGGGTTTGGGAGGAAATCTGATCACGGATGTGTGATACCCACCAATGGGTTAGCAGTGATGAATTTATGGCTAAATGTGGGCTCATGCTGTGAAGCCTGGTTGGAGGAACAGGTCACTGGGGGAGGTGTGGCAGGGCCCATCACTCCCTCCTGCCTTGGTCTCTCTCCCTGCTCCACCTGCTCTGCGAAGAGCAAGCCCCCTCTGAATGCCCCTCTGGCACGCTGCCCTCCCCTGGAGCCAGCCAGTTAGGAAGCCCTATAAACCATGACCCCAAATCAACCTCTCTTCCTTTAAATTGTGGGTCTCAGATACTGTGTCCCAGGGATGAGAAAGTAACTGAGAGCAGATCATGGAGAAATTCTCACTTTCATACATGGGTGGGCTTCTGAAAAATCTACAGACGGCCTGCCAGTTCCTTAGCTAATTAAACAGAGTCACTATTTGACCCAGCAGTTCCACTTCAAGGTATACCCCCAAGGGACAGAACACAGTCTACACAGAAATCTCGTTAGGAGTTTTCACTGAAGCATTATTCATGATAGCCAAAGACAGAAAGAACTGATAAAACAGACAAACAAGATGTACACATGGAGTATATTTTGCCAATAAGCAGATGAAGAACTGATATATGCTACCACATGGATAAACATTAAAAACACATGATGTGGGGCTGGGGATTTAGCTCAGCGGCATAAGCGCCTGCCTTGCAAGCAGGCAGTCGTGAGTTCGATCCCTGGTACCGATAAAAAGGAAAAAGACAAAAAAAAAAAAAAAAAACAAAAACACATGATGTGAAAGAAGTCAATCACAAAAGGCCACATACTTATGAAATATCCAGGAGGGGCCAATCCACAGCGACAGTGGACTGGTCACTGCCTAGGGCTGAGAGGACATGGAAGTGAACTGGGGAGTCACTACTGCTTGGGTATGAGGTCCCCGACAGGGGAAATTCACTGTGTACATACTCAAGCTTGACACTGGCTGCTACACTATGAAAAGGAAGGGGTGACCTTTATCTGCACAGCTCTTAGCACTGAATCAAGCCCAGAGGCCAGGGACAGACGATTCACCCATATGGCTTCCACCCCTCAGTGATGGATAATCAGATGAGAACAACCCAGTACTGATATGAACCCTCTTCTCCAGCATGGCTGTAAAGAGGATTTGCTCAAGGGGTAATCACCTGCACCAGCCTGGGGTTTTGTACAGTTAAACAGGAAAGTGCTGCTCACATGGATGTTAGTCTGGGCAACAGTGAAGCAGAGCCACAGTCCTTGCAGGAAAGATTCATTTTACACACCTAAAACTCACCCTGGAAATGTGCAACTCAGGCGCTGGGGGGGGGGGGGGCATGGACATCAGTCATGGGGACAGGGAAGACTCTGGGCCCACGAAAGGACTAGGATGGGAACCAGCTCTCCTTCCTTCCTTGCTTCCCGCCCCTCTGACCCCACTACTACTCTGTGCCCTTCCGGAGCTGCTCCCCAGCACAAGATCAGGCTGAGAGGAGAGGCTGGGAGCACAGAGGCTAAGCAGACACACACTCCTACCCTGCCATACAAGCCCAAGGGCAAGGTCTGTGCATGCTGCCTTTGGGTTCTAGTCATGTCGGCACAAGACACAGAACTCCAAGAAGCCTGGGTCTCTCAGGAAGGGGATACAGGAGTCAGGTCCCCAGAGGCAGAAGAGTGCTGGCTCCAAGTAGGTTATTGGTTCCTTAGAAACCTCACCTCAGTCAGGACCATGGCAGGAGCAGGCCTATGTGAGTCTTTTAGTTTGGATCTTTGAGAACAGAAATATACACAACTAAAACACGTGGAGATGCCTCCACCTCATAATTAACGTATTTGGGAAATGGAAATTCAAATAACAATAACTTGGTTTAGGAGATTAAGTGGGAGGATTCTTTAGAAATGAGAGAATCTGTCCCTTAATGTGGCATTCAACATCCTAGGAAAATGACTCAGGCTTTAGGTTTTCTGCAATCCTGAAGTGGCAAAATTGCACCAACTCGACTGTCTAGAGACTGTAATATAGCGAAGAATGGCAGAACACCATAGCCTGGCATCGTCATGTGCCATGAACCAGGAGGAACACCCAAGATCGGGAGGCGATGTGGCGTCCATCTCTGAGGAACTCCTACCACACAGAAGAACTGCTGGTATCCAGAGGGGATTGGTTCTAGGACCCATCCTGCATATCAAAATCTAAGGCCACTCAAGCCTTTATATACAAATAGCATTTACATGGGATCTCTGCACATCCTCCTGGAATTCTTTGTTTTTTGATACAGGGTGTCGCCATGTTGTTCAGCTAGTCTCAAACTCACAGCAGTCCTCCTGCCTCAGCCTCCTAACTGCTGAGCCTACAGGTATCTGACACCATTCCTGGCCTCCTCTGGTATTTTTACGCCATCTCTAGGCTACTGCTAGTACTAAAACAGTGTAAATGCCATGGAAACACTGGTTACGTGGGGCTGTTCAGAGGATACTGACAGGAAAGTCTGTGCACGCTGAGTAGATTTTAATGTTACCTTACTATATATTCAGGAATCTGAGAAAAAATCTTTGGAATAAAAACAGAATATTTTAAACAAATATTTTGAGAACAAAATAGTTTAAACATGCAATATAGAGGTAGAGAAAATTGAAGAAATTCCTCCAGGTGCATATATATTTTTTTTTAAATGCAGAAATTATGTGTAAATAGAAAATTAGAGATCATTCAGACTGTGTAATATCTGGCTAAGTGTTTAGAGAGCTAGGGCAGAGAAAACTCAAAGTGAGTTGCTTAAAGGGTTCTTACAAGGAATGGAAAATATGCATCTCAATAACAGCAGGGATAAATGCAAGATATTAAATTCTTTGGGAAAGAAGATCATATCTAAAGAATGAAGAATCAGAATGGCATGTGACTTTCAAAAAATGCAGACTAAAAGGCAATAGAGTAATAATGTCTTTAAAATAAGAATGACTTTCAAGCTAAAATTCAATGTACAAAAAATAAAATTCAATATACAGACAAATATTGATGAAGCATAAAGGCAGAATAAAGATAAAAATTTACTCAAAGGTGCAAAGCAAACTTTCTCCTCTAACGTTTTTCTTAGGTGGGTATTGAAAGATATATTCCACCCAAACATGGAATGAGTTAGAAAGAAGAAAAAGTGGAACACAATGAAGAAATAAAAGAAAGTCTCGTGATTAGAGGTTGCAGTGAACCAAGAGAACTCTGAACCTAGCTTGGATGAAGAGGATAAAGGACTTGAAATAAAATGTATCCAAAGATGCAAAGTGGGATTTATATTACATAGTTTGTCCTATCATATAAGAGCAGTGTTACAATTCTATCTAAAATTTTAGGAATGAACTAATGATAGGTACGTGGTGTGTGCACACCCACACTATGTTCTGAAAGTTAATTTCAAGATGTTCAAAAAGTAGTCCAACTGTGAACAATATTTACAGAATCATAAATGCTTTCCTCAGAACCTGCTACTAACCATGTTTCTCTGTAGGAAAATCCCATCATCAAAATTATCTGGGAAATTTCAGAGCTTCTTTCCAAAGTCACAATGCACCTGTGCTTATTACGGTAAGGTCACCTCAGGAAAAAAAGTTTTATAATGTCTCACACCATTTTTTCTCAAACATATTAGCCAATTTTAGCTTTAGCAGTTAGTTAAATCCATGTGAGGTATACACTTTGGAAAATTTTTACAGCATTAGAAATTCATATGCTACTAGTATTTAACCTTAAATATGAAAACCAAAGAAAGAAGAAGGGGCCTTCAAATAGGGGAAGCATTCACATTACTTCTTGAGAGAACACAAGAAAATCAGACTCAAAATTCGATTAGACCAAAAGAACTACATGGGAACACAGGCTTCTACACAGTAACTCTTTAGAAGACTAGAAAAAATAAAAACAAGAACAAGTATCTTCTTTAAAGAAACCTGAAATGTAGCTCCCGAAGATCTGGGGTCTTTGTTACAGTAGCTAATGTACCTATTCTGACTCTACCAAACATAGATAAATGGTTTTGACAAAACTGAGTGGTGAGCACAAAAGGACTTATTATAATCTCTGCAGTTTACTATATAAAAGATTTCATAATGAATAAATCAGGATGCTCCATACCTTTAGGCACTAAAATGTCCATTACAGGAGATAGCTTGAGAGAAACATGCAGATAGGAAGAATATAGCACACACAAGGGATCTGTCTCTTTAAAAACAAGTACTCTGAGATGACCGAACCAAACAAAAAATAAGGGCTATGCATGGAAATTATACTCCTTCGTTGGTCAGTTTTCTTCCCAGAGAGGCTGTTTCATGAAGTGAATGGGGAATGTGTGTGATGCCAGGCAGGCGTGGGGCTTGTTTGCATGGAATGCATCCCTGGCCCCCCAGAAAAGATGCTGGCGCTGTGTGCGCCCGGGACCAGATGGGGCAGGAGCATGGCTGACCCCTTCCCCAGGATTTCTTACAGTATCCCCTGAAGATGAGTAAACAGGGAAGGAATTCACCATTTCTCCTTCTTCTGGCAAAAACTGACATTTCAAATCACGATGATGGAAAAGTACCGTTTCTGAAGCAGCTGTCTTTTAGGAAAAGTGGACACAATCTGTTCACGCAGGGAGAGGTATGAGCAGGGCCCGGCGACTGTCACCTTAGTTCATCTAAAGGCACAGGTGCAGGGACCAAGGCTGCTCAGGACCTAAGATGCCAAAACCTGTTTCTCCTGAGTCTCTTCCAGAAGAGCTCTGTACTACAACTCCTGTGAATTCAGGGCCCCGACACACACAATTTTAAGGATGGCAAAAAGTCACTGATGCTCAAAGTGGCTAGGAAATAGGAATAGCTATCGGGTGGAGACCGATGTTCTCTGAGCTCACTGCCGGTGACGGGATGAGGTTCTCAGCACATGTTCCTTCCACAATTGTACATTAGACAGAGCTCCCAGCCCCAGTGTCCAGCCCGGAGAGCGAAATGTAAAACTCTGAGCTCAAGCTGCAGACCAGCTGAGCTCACCAGACGCTGGCAGAGCGGCTGCCACTGCGTGCTCTTGGCCTGGGGACTGTAGGGGCCCCTGTGAAGTAAAGAGCGGAGGAGGAGAGCTGCGACCTGGATCTGCCCAGGAGGGACACATTTTTACGGTAGGAATTCCTGGCACCGCAGAGGGCATTCTTGCAGCTGGAGGGGGAGTCAGAGACATTTTCAAAGAGGAAGTGATATTTGAACTAGACCTTATGGTAACATTGTACCTTTTCAGGAAAGGTCAAGATTACTGCAGCTCAGTAATGTTGGGATTAATCAAATTTTTAGGGCATGCTTTGTGTTTTCAATGGACTATTTCAAGCAAACAGAAAGGCTCACAGAAGAATATAACAAGTGCTTGGTGCCCATCAGCATTATATATAGTATTTGCTTTTGGGCTTAACATCACACAGAAGCTTCCCTACAGCCATCCATCGCATATTCCTTTTTTCCAGAGGCAATCACTTTCCCAAAAGTGTCATCAGATTTCTAATCTGGATCTGGATCTTCTGTACCCCACCCCGCTCTATGGCAGATGCTGTTCTTAGGTCCATCACTCTCTCCTGGGCACCTTCAAAGGGCTCTCCCTTCCAGACTCCACAGGCAGGAAAGGCAGGTGACCCGAGCGACAGAAACCTGTTCCCTGGTGCCTGACTCTTACCTTTTCCAGAGAGCGTGGGACCTGAGGGGTGGGAAGAAGGAAGAGCTGGCCGTGAACTACCCCACCCCCCAGCTCCTCCATCTAGGCGGAAACTGCTCAGGACCTGAAGTGGACACTCCAGAAACTATTTCTGGGGAGACTGAGGCAACCACACACACACACACACACACACACACACACACACACACACACACACACTCACACACACAAAATCCTCGCAGGCTGACTGCGGACAGGACTCAGCCTCACTGAGGGCCTTTCCTTGCTGGCAAAACAAAGACTCAGCTCCCAAGCTGTCATCCTACCAGGGAGCTGTGTGCGCCTCTGGGACAGCTCCCCAGCACCTCCACCTGCTCAGCGGGCTAATAATCATCAACCTACCTTTTCCACTGTACTGAGAACTTCAGAAACTGATACACACTGCACATATGCATGGGCTCCAGTGTAATTCTGATAAACAAATACAGTGTGATGAGCAAATCAAATAACCATCATTTCTCTCTCCTTAAACGTGTTATCTCTTGATTTTGGTAATCTTTGAACTCTTCTCTTCTAGTTCCTTATAAAATATAGGACAAGTTGTCATAAACTGCAATCACCTGACTGTGCTGTAGAATTTGTAATCTGGTTCCTATCTACTCCTCCTTTCCTTCCTTCCATTCCTCCTCCCCTCTGCCTTTCAGGGCCATCTGTGGACACCATTCCACAATCTGCTCCTATGAGCTTTTCTAGTCTACATATGAGTGAGAACACACAGTGTTTTTTTTTTTTTTGTGCATGGTTTATTTCACATGTGTTTATTTCATAACCTGTGATCTCTTTAGGAGTAGCCCTGTTACAGAATACATGTTCTATAAATACTGAAGAATTTGACTCATCAAGCATAAATACATACATGACAAATTTACACACATGTGTACTTTACTGTATACAAAACAGGTAAACAACTAGCAAGTGTAATTCTCATTTGTAATATGAATTAGCATCAGTGGCATTAGTAGCCAGAACCACCCCATCTTAGTATTAGTGGGTTTTTTAAAAATTACTATTTGTGGGGGGGGGATTAAAACAAAATTGCATAACAAAATAGGAGAATAACAATAGTTAATACATTGCATATTGGTAACTTCAAAGTAAGTAAAGTACAAGACATTAAAATTCTCCAAACAATATTACACAAGTCTTTCTTTTCAATGAACTAAGAAACTAGTACTATAACAATCCTGTAATTTTTTTCCTTTTCCCTTCTTTTCTTTCCCCTTCCCCCCACCCATGATCCTCTTACCTTTGGAACTTCTTCCCATTGCACAATATCTATTGTACATTTTGGACCTTATTTACTCTTTCAGTTTCTCACACCAAGGAGACAATATGTCTTACACATGTGAGTCTGATTTACTTCACTTAAGAATATGGCCTCAAGTTGCATCCATTTACCTATAAAAGTCTCAAACTTATCCTCCTTTATGACTGAATACTGCTCCATTGTATAAAAAGATCAGATCTTTTTTACCCATTCCTTTGCTGATGGACATTTGAGTTGTTTCCAAGGTTTAGTTATTACAAATTGTGTCCCTGTAAATATGGGTGCACATATATCTCTGTGGTAGGATTTTTTAATTCTTTTGAGAAATACCCAGAACAGGAATAACTGGGTTGAATGAGACCTCTAGTCCTAGTTTTTTGAGGAATCTCCACACCAATTTCCACAGTGGTCGCACTGCTCTCCCAGCAACAGTAGAGAAGGTTCCTTTTTCCCTACAACCCCTCCAGCATTTGTTTTTGGTTGGTTTCTTGATAATAGCCATTCTATCTGAAATCAGATGGAATTTCAGCATTGCTTTAACTTGCGTCTCTTGAATGATCAATGATGTTGAAATTTTTTTCATCTATTTATTTGTTATTTGTATTTCTTCATCTGAGAAGTGTGTATTCACCTCAGATGCCATTTTTGGATTGGGTCCTTCAATTCTTCGTATGTTCTAAATATAAGTCCTTTGTCTGAGGAACAACTGGTTAAATATTTTTCCCATTCTGTGAGCTGTCTTTTCACTCTATGTGTGATTTCTTTTGTTGTGCAAAAGCTTTTTAATGAGATGAGATCCCAGTTGTTGATTCTTTGAAGTATTTCCCATGCGGTCTGGGTTTTGTTCATGAAATCTCTGTCTACATCTCTGTCTTCAAGATTTCTATTTTTCTCTTCCAGTAGATTTAGTGTTTCTGTTTTAATATTTAGATATCTGATCCATTTTTAATTTAGTTTTGTGTCTAGTGGTAGATGTGGGGGCGTCTACTTTTAATATTCAGAATGTTAAAAGCCAATTTTCCCAGCACTAACTATTGAAAAGGCCTCTTCCAGTGAATGTATTTGGTCCCCTTGTCAAAGATAAGGTGGCTGAGTAGTTGGGAGTTGTGTATCTTCCAGTCTGTTCCACTGAGCCTCAGGATTTTTTTTTTTTTTTGCCAGTATTATGCTGATTTTATCACAGCACCTTTGCAGTATAATTTTAAGTCAGGATTCTCATGCCCCCTGACTTAATTGCTGCCCAGATTTACTTTTGCTATTCTAGGTGTCTCCTGCTTCCAAATGTATTTTAGGAATGTTTTCTCTAGTTCTGTGAAGTATATGAATGGTATTTGGTTGGGATTGCATTAAATCTGTATAACAGTTTTGGGAGTATGACCATTTTTACTCTATTGGTTTTTCTTATCCATGAGCAAGGAAATTCTTTTCATCTTCTGATATCTTTTTCCATCTCCTTTTTCAGAGTATTGTAATTTCAATGCATGGATCTTTTACCTCCTTTGTTAGATCGATTCCTAAGTATGTCTTTGTTTATATACTATTGTGAAAGGTGTGGCTTCCCTAATTTCCCTCTCAGTGAATTTGTTTTTTGTGTACAGGAAGGCTATTGATTTTTGAGTGTTGATTTTGTATCCAGCTACAATACTGAATTTGGCCATTAAATCTAATAGTCCTTTAGTGGGGTTTTTGGGTCTTCTATGTAGAGTATCATATATCATCCACAAATAATGATAATTTAACTTTTTCCTTTTTTATCTTATTCCTTTTTTTCCTGTGTCTAATTGCTCCTGCCAATATTTCCAGATCCACATTTAATAGGGATATTAAGTAGGGATTTAGTAGGGATAGTAGACATCTTTGTTACAGGTTTTAGAGTGGAAGCTTTCAATTTTTGACCATTTAGTATATTGTTAACTATTAGTTTGTCATAGGTGGCTTTCATTAGATTGAGGAAAAAACCATCTAATCCAATTTTCTGCAAGGTTTTTTTTTATCATAAATGGGTGTTTGCCTTTGTCAAATGCTTTTTCTACATATATTGAGATGATCGTGTGGTTTTTTTTTTTTTTTTTTTTTTTTTTGGTCTTTTTTCGTTTTTATCGGTACCAGGGATCGAACTCATGACTGCCTGCTTGCAAGGCAGGCGCTTATGCCGCTGAGCTAAATCCCCAGCCCCTGGTCGTGTGGTTTTGTCTTTGGCTCTGTTAATGTAGTGCATTAATGTGTTGATTTGCATATGCTGAGCCACTCCTGCATCCCTGAGATGAATCCTACTTGGTCATGATGTATAATCTTGATGATTTGCTGCAAATTCTGTTTGTCCATCTCTTTTTGAAGATTTCTGCATCTGTGTTCATTAGGGAGCTTGCCCTAGTTTCTTTTTCAGTTGGGTCCTTCTCTGGTTTTGGTATCAGAGAAATAGCATTAGTATCTTTATAACTGACCTAGAAATGTTCCAACAACAGTAACTAGGGTTTGGCCTCTGACATTTGGCCACTTGGGGTCAGATTCAAGCACTGTCATTTACTTGCCATAGAAAATTATTTGACCTCTCTGTTTCTGATTCATCATCTATAATCTATAAATTAACCTGATGCAAACAGGTTGCACCCGGGAAACAATGTGAGTTTTTTTTCAGTTACTAACATACAGCATATCTTGAATAAGTCTGATCCCATAGTAGGTACATAGTATATAACACAGTTAGTAAAGGAAGCAAGAGTCCTACTACCTCTTAGGGCTGGGGATTGTTTGATTCATTGTGCATGAAAATGCTCAGCTAGATGCCTGGCATCTTTAAAATCATAACTTTGATTTCTATCTCATGGCTAGAAATACCACTGTACTGAACAAGACTGCACTGTGGCTTCAGCCCCTGGATTTCCTCACACTGAGGGGCACCATAACCCTGGCTCTTCCAGAGTATGGCCCAGCTCACTGGGGTCACTGACCAGCTTCACTGGCCCCGCTGGCTCTGTGGGATGTGGCTCCTCAGGTAACACGATGAGAGGAGCTAGGCCCGGGTAGCAGGTGACCTTGGTTTGTCTACAAAGCTTTCCAGGCACAAATGTACCCAGCAAAATCCACACAGTGGTTGAGAAAGGCTAACAGCTGTGCGGAATTACATGAGTGGAATTTTTCGACACTTGGCATAATGTGGGAGGACCAAATGCCAAGCACACTCCAGATTAGGGGAAACAATAAGTGAAATGCTACTCGGGAGGGAACCGCACGAACACGTGGGGAACTTTGGCTGAGCTGAGGACAGGTTAAGTAACTTAGCCATGCGGTTCCCCAAAGGCCCTTAGCTTTCACACCTTTAAGCACCTCCTTCAAACTGCTGCTCTTTTAAGTAACATTGGTAATTCTTCCCGATTTCAAAAGCTTATTTCCTCTCTCATGGTTATAAAAGTTCACTATAAAGCTCCAGAAAATATCAGAATAATGATTAATAAATGTGAAAACTTTGCCTGAACCACAGATGACCACTACTGACATTTTGACAATTATCCTTCAGTATTTTAATTATATATACATAATTTATTAAAAAAGAGGCTCTGACTATTGCAAAGAATGAGCATGGCTTAACTTCTACCTATGTTGTATGCATCCTTATGCTTCCCACTTCTCAGCATCTTCTCAAGATTGTGTTATGTATAATGTCTAAAATTTTTAGTTGTGCTTAACTGGAGGAAGAAGGAAAATATGTCCACTCCATCTCTCGGGAAATGGGAGTTTCCATGTCAACTGTAACATGACTTATCCTGACACCACTCCTCATGAATGAATCTACTGTGGTGGTTGTGAAGAATACCAACTTTCCTGATGAACCCTCAAGTCATTTCAGGGAGAGATAAAGATGTAAAAGGTAAGGGTGCTGGATGGGGCAGCACCCAATAAATGCATTCATGGGAATAAACCAGGGATATGCAAACATCAGTTACCTCAAATACTTTAACTGTGATTCCCACTGAAATAAAAAAGAAATCACTAAATTAAAATGATTTTAGAATCTATGTGATGTTAATGCCTCCATATTCCTCTGGATGTGAACTAATTGTTTGAATTGGCTTCTAAAAATGTTCTATGGTAATACAAGTAGTACCTGACTTCACTGAGTAAATAAACAAAGACTTTCATATCCCACACAGGCCAAAATATATCAGGATCCCAAAGCAGAAAAGTGGCAGGTGGGATGTGAATAAAAACACCACAGAAAGTGACCTCCAGTGAGTCACTATCACTTCGCCTCTTATCTGACCCGAAACAGCCCATCAGAACAAGTTTTATCACCAACTTATGCAAAATTTCCATCTGAGAAATGGAAATTGAAACAATTCCCATCATACGCATTCATGATAAAAACCCTACAGAAAACTGGAATAAAAGGTCTTTTTCTCAATCTAATAAAAATCACCTATGACAAACTAATAGCCTACATCATACTAAATGGATAAAAACAAAGTTTTTATTCTAAAGTGAGAAGAGATGTCCAAAAAGGATGTCTACTGTCACCATTCTTATTCAATATAGTTCTGAAAACATCAGCCAGAGCAATTAGACAAGAGAAAGAAAAGGAGTAAGAATAAGAAAGGAGGAAGTTAAACTATCATTATTTGCAGATGACATGATACTCTCCTTAGAAAATCCCCAAAAGTCCACCAAAATTATTCTAAATCTAATAACCAAAATCACTAATGTATTTGTGTACAAAGTCAACACTCACAAATCAATAACATTCTTGTACACAAACAAACTCACTGAGAGAGAAACCACACTTTTCTCACAATAGCATCCAAAAAAACGAAATACTTAGGAATCACTCTAATAAAGGAAATAAAAAATCTATACATTGAAAGTCACAGTACTCTGAAAAAGAAGATGGAAAAATACATCAGAAAATGAAAAGATATCCCTTGTTCACGGGTAAGAAAACGCAACACAGTGAAAATGGTCATACTCCCACAAGTGTTATACAGTTATGCAATCCCAATCAAAACACCATTAGCATACATCACAGAACCAGAGAAAACATTCCTGAAATTCATTTGGAACCAGAAGAGACCCAGAATAGCAAAAGCAATCTTCAGGAACACAGGCAATGCAGGGGGCATCACAATCCCTGACTCGACACTGTACTACAAAGCTACTGTGATTAAAAACAGCATGGTACTGGCAAAAAACAGACCTGAGGATCAGCGGGAAAGATTAGAAGATGCAGAAGCAACTCAAAACACTCAGCCACCTTATTTTTGACAGAAGGCCAACCGCCTTCAGTGGAAGAAGGCCTCTTTAATAAATGGTGCTGGGAAAAGTGGTTTTCCCCATGTCAAAGATTAAAACTAAACCCTTGTCTATTACCATGCACTAAAATGAAATCAAAATGGATCAAAGATGTAAATACTAAAACAGAAACACTAAAATCTGCTGAAATTGAGAAGAGGTAGAACTCTTGAAGACACAGGTATAAGCAAAGATTTTATGAACAAAACTCCTACTGCATGAGAAATATGACAAAGAATCAATAACCAGTATCTCATCTTATTAAAGCTTTTGCACATCAAAACAAATCACAAATGGAGTGAAAAGACACCCCACAGAATGGGAAAAACATTTAACCAGTTGTTCCTCAGACAAAGGACTTTGATTTTTTTCAATTCTTTGTATGTTCTAAATAAGACTCCCAAATTTAAGGACCCAATCCAAAAATGGCATCTGAGGTGAATACACACTTCTCAGAAGAAGAAATTCAAAAGGCAAATAAGTATATGAAAACACTTTCAACATCATTGATCATTTAAGAGATGCAAGTTAAAACCACACTGAAATTCCATCTCACTTCAGAGAGAATGGCTATTATCAAGAAATCCACCAAAAGCAAATGCTGGAGGGGCTGTGGGAGAAAAGAACCCTTCTCCACTGTTGCTGGGAGAGCAGACTGGTGCCACCACTGCAGAAATCAGTGTGGAGATTCCTCAAAAAACTAGGATTAGAGGTCCTTTTCAAACCAGTTATTCCCCTTCTGGGGATCTTCCCAAAAGAATTAAAAACATCCTACCACAGTGATATACGTCCATTCATGTTTATGGGGACACAGTTTGTAATAGGTAAATCTTGGAAACAACCCAAATGTCCATCAGCTGAGGAATGGATAAAAAAGATCTGATCTTTTTATACAAGGAGCCTGTACTCAGTCATAAAAAAGGATAAAATTGAGACTTTTACAGGTAAATCAATGCAACTTGATATCATATTTTAAGTGAAATAAATCAGACACACATGTGTAAATATTGCAAATATTTAAATAGTAAATATTGTCTCCCTGACATGAGTAACTGAAAGTATAAATAAGGACCAAATGTACAATAGATATTGTGAAGCAGAAATTGTTCAAATGGAAAGAGGAACCAGGGAGAGGGAGGGGGGAAGAAAGGAAGGGGTAAAAGAAGGGTCAAATGGAAACAAAGCTTTGTAAAAAGGGAAGAGGAGTTGAAGTGAAGGGAGGGGTTTGGCGAAAAGTAGAATGAAGTTGTATCCCGTACAGGTACAAATTCCCTATGATAAACCTGATCATTATGTATATCCAAACCATACCAATAAACGGAATTTAAAAGAAGAAACATGAGATCCACTTGAGAAATTTTAAAAGGAACTAAAAGTCATTCAATGAATCAAGAAAAATTATTTTAATAACATATTTTAACTCAATATACCCAAAACATCATTTCCAAAGGTATTCAAAGTTAAACTTTAATGTGACATTTTAGCTCCTTTCATTTCTATGACATCTTTGAAATCCAGCATATCTTTTACACTCACAGCAAATTTGACTTGGACCAGTCACATCTCAAAGACTCAAGAGACTCACGGAGCTAGCAGCTACCACACTAGACAGCAAAGGGTCGGAACACACACCCTGAGCTCATCTTCTGAACTAACCACTTCTCCTTTGGGCTGGCCTCCCCAACCCCATGCCATGACTCCAGATAACGGCTCTTGCCGTCAGAGCACTTACAGTGTGTCATTTCTTACATCATCAGAAAAGCTGTTTGGAGGTATGTGAAGCACACATTCGAAACAAAAGGGATACAAAGCGGGTCTTCCTTCCCTTTCTCAGGTGTGGTTGAAGACAGTCACAAGCTAGGAGATCCTCAGCTCACAATACAAAGCAAGCCTTTGGGACACCTACTCCTGTGTATTGCAGTGGCTTGCATCTCACACTCTTAGAAATCTGAACTTACTGCTTCAAGGTAGGGAAAGGTGGCTTAAGAAATGAAGAAAAGGATTTCCTGTGTCCGTATACTTACCTGACGCATGTACAAAAGTTCTGATGACCTGCTGAGGTGAGAAGTATCCAGATGTTATTTTCCCAACCTGAAAAAGATATTTAGCTCTCTTCCAAAAGCAGGAGACCTTTCAAAAATAAATCAACTCCTCATTTTTATAGACCAACCATGCAGAGTGTGTATACTGGATCAAATGCCACATCAAAGAAATGTCACCATCAAAGCCACCAAACAAGATAGAATCTTACTGGAATTCATAAAAAAACAGCTGTCTTTTCCTCTGTTCTGAGTCTAACCTTATGTACTATTTCTTGTTTAAGTAAATTCATAAAACATTCCTCTAATAAGCAGAAAATCACACTTTTTAACGGCTCCTGCCTTCCTAATTCTTACCCCACTCTTATTCAGTGAGTTTCATATAAAAGTTTTCAGTGTTGGAAAAAACTCTCCTTTTTCATCACTTTAGAGTTGAAGATAGCTTCCTCCCCTGGCTCACACTGTCTTCTTCCCTTTCCTTTCTTTCTTGCTGTCTGTCTGTCTGTCTCTCTCTCTCCCCCCCATCTTTTTTTTTCTTTTTTAGTCTCTACCACTGTTACACCCACCATTACACCTCAAGCCCACCTTCCTTACTCTTTAAGAAGGAAAATGTGACCACAAAATACACTGAACCCTGTTTAGAATCAGAAGATGTGGATTTTGTTCTTAGTTTAAAAACGCCTGGGGATTTGGGAGGGTAGATCTGAAGTTAGACAAGGAATATGTTGTGCTATTGTGACCCAGGTTCACCGTGGGAGAAGGCAGACAAACAGGGGCGGGGCTGAGGCGGAGTGGGGAAACCAGTGGTGCTAGACTTAAAGCTGGATAATGTGATAGCGTCTAATGTAACATTTACCAGCCTAGGTGTTCTTAGCTTAAAGTTTAGCAATATTAAGTACATTCACACTGTTATACAACCACCACTTCCACCCATTGCCAGAACTTTTTCATCTTGCAAATCGAACCTCTGTACTCTTTCATACATGACGACTATTCAGCCATCACCAAACACAGCCAAGCGTCACTGCCTGTCTCTGAATGTCACTCCTGCAGGCATTTCATAGAAGGGGAATCATGTCACAGCACTTACCCTCTCGGTGCCTGCCTTTTTTCACTTGGCATAATATTTTCCCGATTGTTTCTTACTGCAGCATGTGTTAGGATTTTATTTCTTCTTAACATGGAATGATACTCCATTATACAAACATACTCCATTTTGTTTACACATCTGTGGTAGACATGTGAACTGTGCCCACCACCTGGCTATTGTGAAGAATGCTGCTAGACATACGATCTCACAAATATCTGTCTGAGTCCCTGCTTCCAGATTCTTTGGGGCACGTATCCAAACATATTCTACGTTTAATTGTCCAAGACCTATTGAATTTTTCAGAACAGCAAGAAGGCAAATGCACTCAACAGAAAATTGTCATCTGATGAGTGTAAAAATCCTGACCATAAATATCATATTGTCTCCCTAGTGTAAAACACTGAAAGAGTAAATAAGATCCAAAATGTACAACAGATATTGTGAAAGGGGAAGGGAAAGAAAGTGCTCTAAAGGAAAAGAATGATTGGGACAGGGAAAAAGAGAAATGAAAGGAGGGGAAAAGTAGTACATAGATAACTACTACTATTCTGTGTTCATCAAAAAGAACAATTTGTGCTTTCACTGCTTGAGAGATCTTTTCATGCTTACATCTTTTAATCTCAACTACTTTTAAGATAACAATATGTGATATATTAACCAGTGTTAATCTCCTATGAATGTTTTGAAATTCTATATCATTATTTTTATTCTTTTTTCATTTTCAAATTAAAAATGTCACTATTTTGCCTCCATCTATGCAATGTGGCAAAGGAAATCAGTGGACACCGGTGCGTGGGGAATAGGACATCCACACCGTAGCAAAGTCGCCCTCCACACGACTTATCACAAAGCCTGGGCAATCTTACAGCAGCAAGATCCGGCAGAAATCACCTTGCCCAAGTGATCAGAACCTTGATAAGCAATGGAGAGGTGAACTGAAGCACACCATGGGAAGAACAGGACACTACGCTGTGGCGATGTTTATAGTCTAACAAGATTTACTGAGATGTACTTTACTTACAAATGTGTATCTCTTATAGATCTTATGGTGCAAATCACTGCTGCTTATATATTCCAAGAGCTATGCAACCACCACAATAATTCTAGAAACATTTTTACCTTCCCCATAAGAAACCATAATCCCATTCACGGTTACTTCCTTCTTCCCCAGTCTCCCATCTCTACACACACGCATCTCTTTTCCATTTACTTACTGTGGAAATGTCATACACATGAACCCATTTAATAATAGTCTTTTGGGGACTGCTTCCTGTCATTTAACATATGTCTGAGGTCTCTGCATGTTGCCATACTTTTATTACCACACAATGCTCCAGTACACAGACAGCCACATTTTCCACAGCCATTCCTCAGCTGATGGACATTTGGTTGTTTCTTCTTTTTGTTATTGTGAATAATTCACTACAAACATTCACCTACTTTCATGCCAGTGTCTTCAGTTCTCTTAGGCATCTCTATCTAGGAGAGGAACTGCTGGGTCTCACAGAACTCTATTTATCCTTTTGAAAGCAAACTGGTTTTCAACATGACTATCATTTTATATTCTACCTGTATTATTCAGGGTTCTCCAGAGGGGCAGAATCAGTAAGACAGATGATCGACAGGCAGATATACAGACTTATCATAGGGACTGGTTCACATGGTTATAGATATCAAGGAGTCTCGGAGGGATCTTTGTGGCTTTCTGGTGCGCTGGACCAGCACAGTGTGTCCTGGGCAGGCCTGCAGCCACGTTCCCGCACCCAGCAGTACTTGGCGGACTCTGGAATTCTGAGGAGGCAAGCAGACCGGCGCCATCGGTCCAGAGGCTGGGCGGCCTGGCGTAAGTGCCCCATGCACTTTCCCCAGAGTCCAGCTAATCTGGGGCCCTTGCTCAGCTCTGAGAGGGAACTTTGTGACTTCCTGGTGCACTGGACCAGTGCTGCAGGTCCTGGGCGGGCCTAGGGTGGCCTCCCCACTTCCGGCTGTGCTTGGGGGGTCTCTGGAGTTCTGGGTGAGCAGCCAACATCAGTTCCAGGGGCTGGGATTGGCCAGCCTGCCCCACTCCCAGAGACCCTCTCTCAACCTGGGGAGCGGCGTGGCCAAAGTCCCAGGAGCTGAGGGCATAGAAGAGGATCTCCAACAGAACCTGGGGAAGCCTTGGAATAACACTTGATATATTTGAAACAGAAATATAGGAAAATGACAAAACAAAAAACAAATTACAATCTCAAACCTCCAGCCCATCAAAAGAAACCTTAGGAGTGATGTACATAGAAGAAAATATGTGTCATACACCTGAAGTATCAGACATAATAGCAACTGAAATAAAGAAGCAACTCCGGGAAGCTTTAAAGGAATTCAAACTAGAAATAATCTCCCAGGTAAAAGAAGAAATGATAAAAGAAATGAAGGAGATGCTGAACATAACTAAAGAAGACACAGTTTAAAAATTGGAAGAACTAAACAAAAAGAATCCCTGGATGAGCAATATAAGAAACAAAGAGAATACATAAAGCAGATGCACAGAGATATACAAGAAATCAAAAATTCCATTGAAAGCTGTAAAAACCTCCTCAATGAAAGTGAAGATAGAATTTCAGACCTTGAACACAAGATTGCAACTAGTGAACAGGAAAGGAAAAATGTTTTAAAAATAACAAGGAGAGGCTGGAGATTTAGCTCAGCGGCATAAGTGCCTGCCTTGTAAGCAGGCAGTCGTGAGTTTGATCCCTGGAACCAATAAAAAGGAAAAAGACAATAAATAAATAAATAAATAAATAATAACAAGGAAGGGGTTGGGGATTTAGCTCAGTGGCATAAGCACCTGCCTTGCAAGCAGGCAGTGGTGAGTTCGATCCTCAGTACCGATGAAAATTAAAAAGACAAAAAAAAAAAAAAACCAAGGAATCAGGAAATAACAATTCAACAACTGCAAGATGATGCAAAGAAAAACAACATAAGATTGATAGGGATTAATGAAAAAGAAGGGGACAACATAAAGGATGTCAAGAGGATATTGAGAGAAGTAATAGCTGAAAATTTCCCAAACATGAGATCGGAAACTGACATCAGGATCAGTGAAGCATATAGAACTCCAAATAGTCATAACCAAAATAAAACTACACCCAGACATATAATAATCACCATTCCAGAAATCCAACATAAGAATAGAATATTAAAAGTTGTCAGAGAGAAAAGACACTTATAAAGGAAGACCTATCAGAATCACTGCAGACTTCTCAGCACAAACAAAGTCAAGAAGAGCATGAAGTGAAGTATTCCAGATCCTAAAGGAAAATGATTTCCAACCTAGACTGATGTACCCTGCAAAACTGTCCTTCAAAATTGATGGAAATATAAGATACTTTCATGACAAAGAACAGCTGAAGAACTTCATGATCACCAAGCCAACCCTGCAAAAAATATTGAAAGACAGTTTAGATACACTTAGGAAAAAATCACCAAGCAAAGCAGACAATTAAACAGAACAGAAAGATAAAGATGCAACAGCAGAAAGATAACAAGTCAACAATAAACCAGCATATAATAGTTATAACCATTAATGTAAGGGGTCTCAATGCACCAATTAAAAGAAACAGACTGGCAGAATGGATCAAGAAACAAAATCCAACCATATGTTGTTTATAAGAAACCCATCTAACCCAAAAGGATACTCACAGACGGAAAGTCAAAGGATGGAAAACAATACTTCATGCAACAGGAACCCAAAAAAAAGCAAGAGTAGCTATTCTGTTTGCAGACAATGTGAACATTAAACCAATAATGATCAGAAGAGATAAAGAAGGTCACTACATACTGGTTAGGGGAAAACTTCAAGAGGAAGAGATAACTATCTTAAATATATATGTACCAAATTCCAGAGCACCCAGTTATATAAAACAAGCATTAACAGAAATGAAAATCCAAATTATCAGTAACACAATTATAACAGGAGACCTTAACACACCATTGACACCAAGGGACAGATAAACCAGACAGAATATCAGCAAAGAAATAACATAACTGAATCACACATGTGAACAAATGGACTTGATAGACACATACAGAATGTTTCATCCAACAACGTCAGAATACACATTCTTCTCAGCAGTACATGGGTCATTCTCTAAAACGGACCATATATTAGCTCACAGAACATATTTAAATAAATGCAAAAGAGTTGAAATTATTATCCCTTGCATATTATCGGATCATAGCACTATGAAATTAGAAATTAATGATAAAAGAATCCGCAAAAATCCCACAAACACATGGAAACTGAATAACACACTCTTGAATAATCAGTGGGTCACAGGGGAAATTAAAGAAGAAATTAAACAATACCTACAAGCAAACGAAAATGCAAATATAACTTATCAGAATCTGTGGGATGCAATGGAAGCAGTCCTCAGAGGAAAATTTATTGCACTGAGTTCCCACATCAGGAAAACAGAACAGATACAAATAAATAACCTGATGCTGTACCTCAAACATCTACAAAAAGAAGAGCAAGTCAAGCCCAAAGCCAAAAGAAGAGAGGAAATTATAAAAATCAGAGCAGAAATCAACGCAATAGAGACTAAGAAAACAATCCAAAGAATCAATGAATCAAAGAGTTGGTTCTTTGGAAGAATAAATAAAATTTATAAGCCCCTAGCCAACCTTATTTTAAAAAGGGAAGAAAAAGCTCAAATTCATGCAGTAAGAAATGAAAAAGGTGAAGTCACTACAGACTCTATAGAAATACAGAAAATCATTAACACCTATTTCGAAAAGCTCTACTCTCAAAGGTTTGATAACACAGAAGAAATAGACAGATTCCTAGAAACATATGAAGTATCAAATCTAGGTCAAGAAGATGTAAAACTGCTGAATAACCCAATTTCTATTAATGAAATTAAAAATGTAATTAAGTCCTTACCTACAAAGAAGAGCCCAGGCCCAGATGAATTCACTGCAGAATTCTACAAGAAATACAAAGAAGACTTAATGCTGACACTCCTCAAACTCTTCAATGAAATTGAAAGGGAAGCAATCCTTCCTAAGTCATTCCTGGAAGCAAATATTACTCTATTACCAAAACCTGAGAAAGATCCAGCTAAAAAAGAGAACTATAGACCAATTTCCCTAATGAACATAGATGCAAAAATCCTTGATAAAATATTGGCAAATAGGATGCAGCAAATCATCAAGAAGATTATACACCATGACCAAGTGGGATTCATCCAGGCATGCAGGGATGGTTCAACATACATAAATCAGTAAATGTAATCCACCATATCAATAAAGCCATTTATGATAAGAACTTTACAGAAAATTATAATAGATGGTCTTTATCTCAATATAATAAAGGCCATCTATGACAAACCAACAGCCAGCATCATACTACATGGCCAAAAACTGAAGGCCTTTACTTTAAAATCAGGCACAAGACAAGGATGTCCCTTATCACGGCTCCTATTTAATATAGTACTGGAAATACTAGCCAGAGCAATTAGACAAGAGAGAGAGAAATAAAAGGGGTAAATATAGGAAAAGAAGAAGTTAAATTATCATTGTTTACACATGACATGATACTCTACATAGAAGACCCCCAAAACTCCATTGAAAGACTCCTAGATATAATAAATAAATTCAGTAATGTAGCTGGATACAAAATCAATACTCAAAAATCAATAGCATTCCTATACACCAACAACACAATCACTGACAGAAATAAGAGAAGCCACACCCTTCCCACCAGCAACCAAAAAAATGAAATATTCAGGAATTACTCTCACGAAAAAAGTGAAAGACTCATACAGGGAAAATTATAATACACTGAAAAAAAATTGAAAACAATCTCAGAAAATCGAAAGACATCCCTTGCTCATGGGTAGGAAGAATAAATATTGTGAAAATGGCCATTCTCCAAAAACTGTTTTACAGATTCAATGTAATCCCAATAAAAATAACATTGACATACCTCATACATCTCTAGAAATCAATCCTAAAATTCATCTGGAACCAGCAAAGACCTAGAGTAGCAAAGACAGTTCTAAGCAGCAAAGGCAAGGCAGGAGGCATCACAATCCCTGACTTGAAGTTATACTACAAAGCAACTGTAGTAAAATCCACATGGTACTTGAATCAAAACAGAGCTGAAGATCAATGGAATAGATTAGAAGATACAACCACAACTATACAAACACACTCAACCACCTTATCTTTGATAAAGGGGCCAAACATGTTCACTGGAAGAAGGACAGTCTCTTTAATAAATGGTGTTGGAAAAACTGGCTTTCCATATGCTGAATACTAAAACTAGACCCATGCCTATCACCATGTACTAAATTAAAATTTAAATGGATCAAAGATCTGAATATTAAAACAGAAACACTAAATCTATTCGAAGACAAACTGGGTGAAAACCTTGAAGACATAGGGGTAGGTAGAGAATTCATGAACAGGACTCAAACCGCATGGGAAATACTTTCCAGAATCAATACCTGAGATTACCTCTTATTAAAAAGTTTCTGCATGTCCAAAGAAATCTCCAGCACAGTGAAAAGAAAACCCACAAACTGGGAAAAAAGTCTTAGTGAACTGTCCCTTAGACAAAGGACTTTTGTCTAAAACATATAAAGAATTTTAAAAAATCAGACCCCCAAAATTCAAAGATCCAATCCAAAAATGGGCATCTGAGATTGAATACACACTTCTCAGATGAAGAAATACAAAAGGCAAATAAATACATCAAACAATGTTCCACATCATTAATCATTAGAGAAATGCAAATCAAAACCACACTGAATTCCATCTCACTCCTGAAAGAATGGCCAGGATCAAGAAAACCACCACCAACAAATGCTGGAGAGGCTGTGGGGAAAAAGGAACTCTCCTGCACTGTTGGTGGGAGTGTAGACTGGTGCAACCATTGTGGAGGTCAGTCTGGAGATTTCTCAAAAAGCTGGGATTGGAAGTCCCATTTGTTCCAGCTATTCCACTTCTAGGCATATTCCCAGAACAACTGAAAACATCATACTACAGTGATATATGTGCACCCATGTTTATAGCAGCACAATTTATAGCATGTTTATAGCAGCCAGATCTTGGAAACAACCTAAGGGCCCATCAACTAAGGAATGGATAAAAAAGTTGTGGTATTTTTATGCAATGGAGTACTACTCAGCTATAATGAAGGATCACATTGAGATATTTATAAATAAATGGGCACAGCTTGAGACCATACTCATAAGTGAAATAAATCAAACTCACATGTATGAATACTGAATAGTCTCCTTAGTGTAAGAAATGATACAAATGCATAAAAGTATGTGGTAATCATGACTCCACATTATGTGGCTTTGAAGCCTTATAAAGTTTTCACTCACTAATTGGAAGGGTTTTATTCAGGGCTGTTAGATATTATTGTCTGTGACGATATAAACAGTTATTTTGAAGAAAACAAGACACTATAATAGCTAGTGCTGATTTAGTATCATCTTGTTTTGAGGTCCCATCAAATTGTTCTTCTGCTTGTCTCCACTGCTTTTATCATGTTGTATCTTATTGGATTTTATTATATATGATAGTATAAACAAATTTTTATAGGCAAAGAGATAATATAGAAACCATTGTTCATTTTCTGTTAGCTGGTTCTAAATACCTTGTAATACTTTCATCCTCTTGAATGGTTTCACACTGTCTTGATATGTTTGATGCTATAGTATACGAAGTCATACTCAAATATTTCAAGGAAAGAGACACTATGGTAACTGCTATTAAGTTGGATTATCTTGTGGTGAAACACTATGTTGCTTAAATTGTTTTGTTCTGACCTGTATTGTTATGCTGTTATGTCCTCTTTTATCTCAATCTCCCCCCTTTTTAAAAGTTTTTTTAAATTTTATTATTAATATTTTTTAATTAAGGGAAAAATTTTTTTAAATTAGCAGGATATATTATAGTAACTTTTTTGATTTCCTATTAACTCCATTTGAAGCCCTGTATTGCTCTCATCATCTTGTTTTGAGTGATTTTATTCTATTCTGTTCTGTTTAATATTATCAATTTTGAGGGTATAGGCAACTACTTTGAAGGCAATAAGATTCACTATGATGCCCACCCTGGTTTGAGTATTATCTTCTTTTGTAGTTCAGTAATGTCTCCACTGTTTAAGTTTTACTGGTTTTGTTCTATACTGTTATGTTCAATTTTGTTATACCTGATGATATAGGCAATTCTTTTTAAGGTAGCAAGGGGCATTATGGTAACCACTGTTGATTACCTGATATTCTGTTTTTACATCACATACTATGTCCATCCTTTGTTTTGGCCGACTCTGCTTTGTTTTGTCACATTTGGTTTTATTCTCTTCCAAAAAAAGTAATAAGAACTGTGGGAGTAATAAAACCCAAAATGTTTAAATGTTGTAAAAACGAGAGGAAAAGAAAGTGCCCTGAAGGACACAACTGCAGTGTGTTTAGGTGTGTAAGATGGATGACCATATTACTAAGTTTTTGTTGGATCATTGAACACAACTGTTTGAATGTTCATTTTATATGCTTAATTTTGTAACTTGATCAATTATTTCTAAGATGACAATATGTAATTTATTAACTAGTGATTTCTTACTGTTTTTTTGAAAGTCTGTATTACTTGTACCCTTTGTTTTGTCTTTTAATAAAAAATAGAAGTCTCATAATCTGCTGTCTGCAAACTAGGGTGCAGCTAAGCCAATAGTACAATTCCATTTGAGTCCAGAGGCTGAGGATTAGGGAGCTGATTCTATAAATCCTGGCCTGTGTCTGAAAGCTTGAGAACAAAGAGGACCATGTTTGAGGGCAAAGGAAGAGGAATGTCCCTGTTCAAAGTAGGTTCACCACTCTTCTGTCTTTCTGTTACCTTCAGGTCCTCAACAGACTGGATGATGCCCACTCACATCATGAGAGAAACCTTCATGTTACCTACTCTGCCAATTCGTGTCAGTCTCCCCAAGAGACACCCTCGCAGACATGCCATGGTCACTTATTCCCAGCCACCTGAGCATCCCTTAGCTCAGTCATGGTGACACAGAACATTCACCATCACAACCCCAGCAGTGGGTGAGGTCTCCACGACAGTTTTTCCATCAAAACATCCAAATCTAATTATAAGATATGAAGAATGAAAATCTCAACAGTAGGACATTCTACAAGATAAGTAGGTTGGACCCTTCAACAATAGAAGTATCATTAATGACAAAAGTAAAGGGTACAGGGAATATGACAGTTTAAGGGAGAATAAAGAGAAATGATGAACAAATGCCATGCAGGATGCTTAACTTATTCCTGGATTAAAAAGAGAAACCAGAGAGGCCATCCTGGGGTCACACAGAAGCATCTGAATGCATACTTTATACTGGACAATAGTGCAGCTACCAAATACACTCTGTTAGGAATGATGAGATTGTGGCAATCTAAGAACACACTGGTTAGTAGTAAAACATTCAGCAAGACATCATGATGTTCACAGTTGACCTTAGGCAAAGAAAAAGCACGTGTGTGTACACATCATAAAATATCAACCCTTGAACAAGGGTAGATGAGCGTTTGTTGTATTATTCTTTCATTTTTTCCTAATTTTAATGTTGTTCTTTCAAAGAACTGAGGGGAAAGTTATTTGAAGAAAACAAAGACCCTATTTTGCAGAAAGCATGAATTTAAAAACACAGAAAAAGCACTCGTCCAGTCCTGCTAGGTTCTTCTAGCATGAGTCTGCTGCTGATACGCCCCCATGAAGACTTCAGATCCTCACTTTAACCCCTGAAAATGTGAAACAGAACTTTCCTCCCATGTTGCCTGGGGCAGACATCACTGTGTGGTTCATACCTCAGCCATCTGAAGGTTCTGGCCTGACCCAGAAGATGCTGTGTCCCTCAAGCTGTGCAGCTCTTTGCCTGGATAATCTTACTCTCAAGGGTGGTCGGGATGCACTGCCCTGGCAATGCACAGTTCCTCTTCCAGCTTCACATTTAAAATAGCTAGGAAAAAATGTGTCTGTACTGAACATTAACAAGCTTTTTCCCCTGCTCACTATTTCTTAAACAATACAGTAGAGTAACTGTAAAGCATTTATGGTGTGTTAGAAATCATAGGTAACCTGGTGCTTATCTGATATGCGTAAGTTCTATGCAAGTACTATGCCATTGCATTTAAGGGCCTGGAACATCCATAGAGTTTTGTATCCACAGGTCATCCTGATATCTTCAGAGAAATTTAGGTGGCATAAGAGCTCTATTTTAATATTAATCAATGCCAGGGATATGGCTCAGCAGCACAGGGCAAGCACGAGGTTGTGGGTTCGATTCCCGGTATCAAAAAAATTCAAATATTAATCAAGAATCTTTAATCACATTTAAACAAATGACCTAGAATAAGGGTGGGACCATCCCTGGTCTCTCACAGCACAGCACTCGGCCCTGATGGATAGTTAGGGCTGCTTTCCAGGCAGTGGGCTCTGGGCGTCTCACCAAGGAGCAAAGCTCCATCCCTGACCCAAGATGCCTCTTTGGCCTTTGCTGTATCAGGCTCCTAGGACACAGTTAGGAGGCTTCCCGAGAGTAGATGTGTGGAGACTTAGACAGACAGTGACCATGGCTAGGAGGGGGAAAGGATGGGAGAAACCTGTCGTCTGGTGATGTTTCATGAGGTGAAGACAATCTGAGGTGGGATGAAGGAGCCCAGCCCCTGGGATGGGGGTCCACACATTGTTAGCCAAGCTGAAGAGTTGGGGGAATCATAATCACTTGGTATTAGAGGGACTCAGCAAGCTTAGACATCAGGTCTGGAAATCACAAAGCACCAGGCAGTTTTTCATCTGGAACAAGAAAGGTTTTTTTCCTGAAGGGAAAAAAAGTAGAAAAAGTAGAAATCCACGTTTAAGTAATCTTTTGAAGATGACCGTTATCTTAGGAAATCACTGTATCACTGTCCAGTTCTAAGAGGGCACCTCAATTCCCTTTCTAGTTTGGAAACTAAAGATCATCTAGTCCTGTTCCCTCATGCACCACAAGGAGGCAGGATCAGAGGGCTCCAGCGATTTGCTCAGGCTTTCCAGCCAGTTAACCACAAAGGCACCGTCCCAGCCCCTGCTTGGTTCTCTGGACCAGAACTTAACTAGTACAGTTTAAGAGTGACAGAGAAAACAGGACAACCGTTCTCCCAGGGAGCCCATTATCAGTGCCCACCGTGTAAAGGAGAGGAACCTCTGCCCCCAGAATAATTTAATGGTGCAGATCTAAAGGCGCTATTCCAGGAACAAAACGAGTTGTAGCCACTTCTGTTAATTTTCATTTTTGTTTCTTTTTATTACTTAGGTCATGATGAGACTGAACTCAGAACTTCGTGCCTGATAGGCAGGCCCCTGACCACTGAGCAATACTCTCATCCATTCTTAAGATTTTTTAAAGTGATGAATAGTTAAAGTTAAAAGATAACACTTAGGTTGAATTTTCAGTAAGAAAGCTTTAAAAAACTAACATTCTGCGAAGGTACTTTGGATTCATAATTTTAAAAGGAAACAGTATAATAGAAAAGTTCACAGTGAGATTATTTCTCCCCCCTCTCTTCAACAGGGCAGGCGCCAAAGTTAACCATCCTTAGGGCTGCTATTTCATGAGAAAGTAACACAGAGGTAGGTGTCGCCCTTACTCGTTTTTCTAAGGGATGTCACTGCATGCCCACACACACTTCTTTCTGCTCCTCGCTTGTCTCCCGCCTGTCATACTCTGACAATAAACCTTATTCAGCTCTGTCTTGTTCTTTTAGAAGTTTTAAGCCTTTGATCACACTCAAGCTAAAGTGAGTACTATTTACACTGCTGTCAGAATATACTCCTCAGCTTCTATGTGATCTTTCCTGGCACTGATTCAAAGGTCGGTACCATGCATTTTTCAAGTTTAAAAACAAATACTCTCTAGCTCATTTACTCCTCTCTTCCAGGAAAACAACAACAAAAAATTCACCATGCAGCTGTTTCAAATCCCGATACTGCTCTGGCTTCTTTGGCTGGCTGGCTGTTGGTGTAAATAATGGTAGAGATAACACTGACAGCTGGGCAAGCTAACTGGATTTCAACCAGGAAGACAGGAAGCCATGAGAGTGGGCACAGGAACAGAGAATTGGAGACAGAGGCTCCCTCACTCACATCACCAACTGCTTCAACATCAAGCCTTTAAATGGTGGCAGCACTTCCTGGGACACGGACTCACCCTGGAGGCACGAAGCTGCACAGTTGGCCCCGGGACGTCATGCCACCTGGCTGTTACATCACCTGTGCAATCCTGGGGACACTGTTTATCCTCCATAAACCTCAGTGCCATGTCTTTGGAGTAACCGATACAATCTGGAGTGAAAAAAAAATAGCTAAAATGGTACATTTTCAAGACAGCGGGCATATAGTGCTTGGCATAAATTTGTGATGGCCCAGAAACATATGTGCGACCCCACTCAGAGAGTTCACGAGCACTGGAAAAGACGGTGAACGCCTTGGGGACACCCTTAATATTTTCCATGACAGCCAGGTCAGCTAAGCAGCGCTCTGTGCCTTTGTCTGTGGCTCTTTTCTATCCTGTTGGAGGCTGTGGGTGAGGCCTGGGAACTTTCAGAACTCAAGGAGACTTTACAGTAGTTCTATTGCATTCTGGACTACAGTGTTTACATTATACATACAGTATTATTAGAGGCATATAGTGTTTACATTCACTGGGTTATTAATTTCCCCATGGCAAGAGATCCTTCCTCTTCCCCTTCTCTCTATCCTTTATTAGTCTGTTTGTTTGTACTTTGCCTCACTCAGATGAGAGTCATCATGAGGTATTTAAGCTTGTGTGCCTGGTTTATTTCACTCACATTATACTTTCCAGGTGCATCCAGAGCAGAGTAGAATTCCATCATGCATAGATACCACAGCTTCTTTATCCAGTTTTCTGTTGGTGGGCATATGGGCTGCTTCCTGGAGTTAGCCATTAAGAGTTGTGCTGCTATAAACATTGGTATGCACCAATTACTGCAGTAAGATGCCTTAAGTTCTCTGGAGAAGATACCCAGCAGGGGGACAGCAGGGTCACATGGGATTTATAATTTCAGTTGAGAAAACTCCACACCGATTTCTATAATGCTTGTACTAACTTACATTCCAGCAACAGTGAAGGGGTCCCTTTTTCACCATGGCCACTCCAGGATTTGTCAGTTTGATTTGTTTGATGATTGCCATTCTTTCCAGAGCAAGATGGAATCTTAGACAAATACAAATTAAAACAGTACTAACAGTCAGATATATTGAACACTTTTTCATATATTTGTTGGCCATTTGTATTTCTTCCTCTGTGATGTGTCCATTTCTTTGGAGCATTTCATGACTAGATCTTTAAATCCTAGATTAATTTTTTGAGTTCTTTGTATATTTTAGATATTAGTCCTCTGAGGAGCAGGTGGCAATACTTTTCCCCACTCTGTAGGTTGCCTCTTCACTCTACCATTGATTCTTTTGCTATAGAGAAGCTTCTGAATCAGACATAAATCCTATTTGTTCATTCTTGCTTTTTCTGTGATTAGAGTTGTTTAGAAAATCCTTTCCTAAACCTATGTGAAGTGTTTTTCCTATTTTATCTTCCTGTGGATTTAATGTTTCTGTTTCAATGTTTAGGTCTTTGATCAGTTTCGTTTTTAATTCAGTATATGGTGAGACATAAAGGTACATTTTCTGCAAATAATAAAGTTTCCCATCACTACTTGTTGAATAGGATATTTTTCCTCCAACATATTTTGTAGGCTCCTTTGCAAAGAGCAAATACTGTAGTTGAATGTGTATGGATGGGTTTTGTATCCTTAAGTCTGTTCTGTTGATCCATGAATCTGTTTTTGTTCTGGTACCATGCCATTTTATCACTCCTGCTTTGTATATAGCTTGAAGTCAGGTATTGCTGTGCCTTCTGCTTCACTCTTGTTGTCCAGGATTGTTTCTTCTCTTCTAGCTCCATATGAATTTTATGGCTGTTTTCTCTAGATTGGTTAAGTACGCTGTTGGTATTTTGATTTGAACTGCACTGGAAGTATGACCATTTTGATATCTTTGGTTCTGCCAACTCAGAAACAGGAGACACCCATGTTCTGATGTCATCTTCACTCTCCTTCACAGTAGTTTTTTTGGTTTTTTTTTTTTTTTTTTTTTTTTTTTTTTTTTTGTAAAAATCCCTCACTGGCATGGTTAGGTTAGTTCCTAGGTGTTTCATTTTCCTCGAAGCCACTATGAATGATATTGTTTTCATAATTCTCTTCTCATCAAGTTCATTATTGGTGTACACAAAAGCTAATGTGTGTTGATTTTGTATCCTACTACACTGCTAAAGTTGGTTGTTAATTCTAAGAGTTTTTTTTGTGTAGTTCTTTGGATCATCTATGTACAGTACCATATCATTTACAAGCAATGATAAATTGAGTTCTTTTCCTATATGTAGCCCTTTTATTTCTTGCTCTTGCCTAATTGCTCTGGCTAATATTTCAAGTACTTTGTTGAACAGAAGAGGAAACAGTGGACATCCTTGTCTTGTTCCCTACATTAGGGGAATGTTTTTAGTTTTTCCACATTTAGTATGGCTACTGATTTGTCACAATAGCTTTTTTCATATTCAGGTATGGTCTTCCTATACCGTTTTCAAAATAAAGGGGTGTTGGCTTTTGTTGAGAGCCTTTGCAGTGTCTACTGATATGATCACATGGTTTTTGTCTTGGCTCCTGTTTATATGATGTATTACATATACTGATTTATGTATGTTGAACCATACCTGCATCTCTGGGATGAAAACTACGTTATGATGTATGGTCTTTTTGGTAATGTGTATTCTATTTGCTAATATCTTGTTGAAGAGTTTTGCATCTACATTCACTAAGGAGATGGGCATACATTTCTTTTAACTAGTCTTTATCTGGTTTTGAGATTACAGGGACACTGGTTTCCATAAATGAATCTGGGAGCACTCCATCCCCTTTAAATTTCTTTGAAGAGTTTGAGAGTATTAGTGGTGTAACATCCTTAATGATTTTGTAGAATTCAGCAGTGAATTATCAAGTTCTAGGTTTTCCTTAGTTGGTAGATTTTTTATTACTGTGTCAATTTCATTGCTTGTTATTGGAATAAGCATTTTTATGACTTCTTGGGTTAGTTTTAGTAGTATGTATGTGTCTAGAAATCTGTCCAGTTCTTCAAAATTTGTTAATTTGTTGGAGCATAAATTTTCAAAGTAGTTACTATCTTCT
The DNA here is from genome assembly GCF_034190915.1 of Cavia porcellus. NCBI lineage: Eukaryota > Metazoa > Chordata > Mammalia > Rodentia > Caviidae > Cavia > Cavia porcellus. Next base: position 67,391,327 of record NW_026947484.1, on the reverse strand, counting down.
GGATTTTGAAATTATCTGTTGTGATTTTACCTTTTTCATTTCTAATCATTAATGTAAGTCTTCCTCCTGGTGAGTCTGGCTAATGGCTTATGTATTTTATTCATTCTTTCAAAGAACCAGCTCTTCAATTTCTTGATTTTTTACTGTTTATTTTTTTCAGTCTCAATTTTATCAGTTTCCACTCTCTTTAATTTTTCTCCTTAATTTTGGTGTGGGGTTGGTTTCTTGTCTCTTGAGTATCATAAATTTGCCCATAAGGTTATTTACTTGGGTGTGCTCTGTGATTGAAATCTAAGAATTTTCCTCTTAGAATTGGTTTTGTAGTGTCCCAGAGGTTTCACTGAGTTATACAGTCACTGTCATTGACTTCCAGAAATTTCTTTCTTCTTTGATTTCTTCTGTGGACCACTGGTTGTTTAGGAGTACATTGTTAATTTTCCAGGAGTTTTTGCCTTTTTAAAATTTTCTTCTGTCATTGATTTCTGTTTTCATTGCACAATGGTCTAATGGTATGCATAGGATAATTTTAATTCTTTTATATTTACTTAACCTGGTTTGTGGACTAGTATGTGATCTATTTTGGAAAAAGTACCATATACTCCTGAAAAGGATGTATACTCTGTTGTAAAAGGGTAAAATACTCCGTATATATCATGCATATGTTCAATGCATGGTTCAGCTCTGATATTTCTTTGGTGTTTTTTGGTCAGTTGTTGGAGATCACTACAAACTGGCTCTGAGCAGGATTTAAATTTTACTAGTTGGCTTTCTATGTTTATCTGTGAGTCTGTCCTAGGCCTAAGCCCTTTGCATGGTGATGGGAGCTGATTCATAGTAAGTGAACCTCTATGACTCACTGGTCCTAGCTGAGATCCGTAGTGGCCTGTGAGGCCAGAGATACCTCAAAGACAAGAAAAGGCCACAGCTGAGAACACCTTTAAGTAGAGACTGCAGCTGCAGGAATCTCACTCCTGCAGTCTCTTGCCATACATGTCATCATGGAGATAAGATGGTTCTCCTAAATTGACATAATTTACCACTTGGAGAAACCTTTGAAGTGACTCCCAATGTCCTGTTTATTACCTGTGTTTTCATCAGTATCTCCTCTCTTTGTTTGAAAATGTAACAAATACGGGTCAGCCAGAGATGCTTTTTGTCTTGCCCCCAGCGTCAAGAACTCTGCAGAGGGTTTTGATCCTCCTGGAGTCCTAAAATCATACCACTTATCTCATTTATTTAAGCCCTCACAATACATTCATTTGGGATTTGGGGATCTAGGCCAGATCCCAACAGTCAATCTACCTCATTGTAAAAGTGGGGTGCTAAAATTCCCTACAATAATTGTGTATTTATTTGACCTTTCAGTTGTGGTAGCTTTTGTTTTATGAAGATAGATGTTCCAGTATTTGGTGCATGTATCTTTATTACTGTTATCTCTTCCTGTTGGATTGTTCCCTTAATTAATGTGTAGTGACCTTTGTCTCCTCTCATTAGTTTCAGCTTTAAGTTTAACTTACCTGATATTAGAATTGTTATCCCTACTTGTTTTCAGGGTTCTGGTGCATGAAATGTTTTTCATCCTTAAATATTTAATCTCTGAGAATATGTTTTTGGATTACATGAGTTTCTTTTTTTTTCTTTTTTTCTTTTTACTGGTACCAGGGATTGAACTCATGACCGCCTGCTTGCAAGGCAGGTGCTTATGCCGCTGAGCTAAATCTCAAGCCCCTATATGAGTTTCTTGAATGCAACCAAATGTTAGATTCTGTTTCATGATCCAGTCTGCCAATTTATATCTTTTAATTGGTGAGTTGAGGTCTTTGCATTGAGAGATATTACTGAGATATTTTGGTTATTTACTATCGTTGTCTTTTTCATCTGTTGATGAATGTTTTGCTTTTCATGACATTTTGTGCTGCTGTTTCTCCACTAACCTCACTAGTTTCCTGTATTTTTAGCTGTCTGTTTTGTTATTTTTGTTGAAAATATTCTGAAGTATTTTCTCAAGAGCTAGTTTAGTACTCTTAATATCTTTTGAGCTGGTCTTTTTTATGGAAATAACTTACTTATCCAACTAGTTTGAAGGTTAGCTTTGCTGGATAAGTAAACTGGGTTGGAAGCTATTTGGTTCTAGGGCTTGCAATACTTCACTTGAAGCTCTTTTAGGGTTTGTGTTGAGACGTTTTCTGTGATTCTAATTGGTTTCCTTTTCTATGTTATCACCCCCACCATGCTTTTTTTTTCTGAATACCTGGTAATTAAATAAAGATATGTCTTGGAGAGTTTCTTTCCTCATCATTATTATTTAGTGTTCTATAACATTACTTGTATTTTAAACTCTTTTCTTATTTTTGGGAAATTGTCTTCTCTGATATCTATAAACATGTTAATAACTCCAACTATGCTATCTTCTAATATTTCTCTAACTCTAGTTAGCCTTGGATTGGTCATCTTATTGTCATCTAGTAGTTGCAGCATAATCCTCTCTTGTCTACCTATTTTCTTTGTGTATCCTTTGATCTCTTCATCAGAATTCAGCATTTTCACCTCAGTATCAGATACTGTCTTCATAGTGCTTGTTTTTACAACTTATGAATTCTATATGGTTTTTTCCCAAGTATTTCTGTTTGACATATTTTCAATAATTCCATATCCTTGTTGAATCCATCATTCAAATTTAAGTTGTTTTGATTAGCTTATCCTTTTTTTTTTTTAAGCTACTTCCCCAAAATTTCCTAAGGACATGTTAAGTGAACTTGCTGTGAACTTTTGGTTCATTTTCTCTGAATTTATTTATTTTCTTCATCCCTTCTATTAATTTTCCAGAGATTTCTGCTACCTGGTGTTCACTTTCTTTTTCCCTTGTGACCCTTTGCTCTGCCTTGGGAGAGTTAGTAGAATTTGAGGCTCTTCTGTTTCCTTGTTTCCCCATGCTCCTATGTGTATCTGTCACATATAAATATAAGATACTCCATATGTGAGTCCCAAATAGCTTCTTTTCTAGAGATTCTAAATCCTTATACCTAACTGATCCCACCACTGAAACTAGGAAGTTAACTCAGACTCAGGACTTCTTTCCTCTAGGTTGCAGGAATTCTTGCAGAGTCTGACCATCTGAGTTCTTAGGTTAGAAACTCTGTCACATTCCCTAGATGTGATGGTAGATTTTGCAGACAGATTCACTAGCATGACATTGTCCACAAAGTCAGGATTATTCTTATCCAATCAAATCAGCTATAGTAGTAACACTCTAATTCATTACGGTAGTGCCTATCAGAGCTAGATGAGAAATAACATATTATCAGGCTCTATTTTGGGTCTCCCTTTAGCCTAGAAAAGAAGTCCATGGATATATTGAAAGCATTATAACAACACAAGCATTAACCCACAGTTAATACACATTCAGTGCAATGGTTATGTCTCCTCTAATAGTGAAAAACAGCATTCAACAATGGTTTTATAGAATCAGTTATCTAAAGCAAAGGCAGCTTGGGACAGAAATGCCTAGGAAGGGGGCCAGTTGTTCTTCCTGGTATAGCAAGAGTAAGATTGCCTAAGGGTGATTAAAAAAAATACTATAAGCCAGTGCCAAAGAACCAGGGGCTGGGCCAAGCAGGCAGCAACTTCTCCCAATAAATTGAAGAGGTATGATTCTGCAAAGCCAGCTACACCTGGAAAACAGCCCTGAAAAATACTCATTTTCTAAGGGTTCTAAATACTAGCGATAAAGGTACGTATCATAGGTGATTTAAAAGCATCAACCAGGAGTTAAACTAAAAAATACAAAATGAGAACACACCTAAACAAGATGCAGCCCCAGATGTCCAGCTCACCAAACACACTCAGAGGGCAGTGAAGTGGAATGACCAAAAGCCACCCACCTCAACTCCCCCTCTGAAGTAGTAACAGAGGAAGTAAGTTAATGTGGCTCTAGATAAAAACCAAATCAGAAATAATGTCTGATAACTACAAGGATGGTGACTATAATGAAAGACATAATGACTCAAGTAAGATATAAATAAAACAATGAGAGTTTATAAAAATGATGGAAACCATGAATGTACAACATGGGAAAAATGAAATCCATGAGACAGATTCAAACAGACATCCAGGAGATCAAAAATCCCACTGAAAGCATCTACAGAATGAGCCAATGTGAGGAAAGAATCTCAAATATAGAAGACAGGATTATGACTAGCAATCATGAAACAAAGATTTCTTAAAAATAACAAGAGATCATGACAAATCAATTCAGCAACTGCTAGATGATGCACAGAAGAATAATATAAGACCACAAATGACATAAAAATCTGTTCACATACATCCTGGTTAAAAACTTCCCTGACACACACAAAAAAGACTCCACATACAGATAAATAAGGCACATAAAATTCCAAATAGCCATGATCCCTCCCCAAAAAACTATACCAGGCATATAATAGCCCAGATTCCAGAAATTCAACACAAAAACAAAATTAAAAGCTGTTAAGAGAAAAAAATCTCCCATAAAGGAAAGCCTATCAGAATCACAGCAGAGTTTTCAACACAAGCTCTCAACTCAAAGAGATCTTGGAGCGAGCTATTTCAAGCACTAGAAGAAAACAGCCTCCAACCCAGATTGATGTATCCCGAAAAGTCATCTTTCAAAATGGATGGAAAAATAAGATTCTTCCAAGGATAAAGAACACTGGAAGAAATTCATGAACATCAAACTAGCATTCCAAAATGCTCTGAAGGAAATTCTAGAAAGAGATAACAAGGATTACAACTCCATAAACCTGAACAGAAAGAATCTAGGCAAGGACAAACGAACAAAGGGGGTGGGAGTTGACACCAGGAAAATAGCATGACAAAGATAATTCAATACATATCAGTTACAATCACCACGTTAATGATCTCAATTTACCAGTTAAAAGACACAGATTGGAGAATGATCAAAACTAAGATCCAACAATATGCTATATACAAGAAACACATTTAATTCAAAATGAAATCCACAGACTGAAAGTCAACACATGTAAAACAATACTCCATGTGACAGGATTCTAGGAAAAAGCATGGGTAGCTATTCTATTTGTAGAGAAAGTGGATTTCAAACCAAGATTAAGAGAAACAAAGAAGGGGCTGGGGATTTAGCTCAGCGGGGATTTAAGCACCTGCCTTGCAAGCAGGCGGTCATGAGTTTGATCCCTGGTACCGATAAAAATGAAAAAGACAAAAAAAAAAAAAAAAAAAAAAAAAAACAAAACAAACAAGAGAAACAAAGAAAGTCACTACATCCATCTAAAGGTAACAATCTAAGAGTGAGAGTTAATAAACATAAATATATATGCACAAAATTCAGTGCACCCAACCATATAAAACAAATATTCATGGACATGAAAAACCAAATAAGCACTAATATAATTGTAATGGAGACTTCAATACCCCACTGTCACAAATATACAGATCAACTAGACCAAAAAGTCAACAATGAAATATTAGAGCTGAACCAAAGTTTTGGAAAAATGGATTTTGTAGATATCTACAGTGTGTTCCAACTCATAGCATTAGAATACACATTCTTCTCAGCTGCACATGGGGCATTCTGCAAAGCAGACCACACACTAGCTCACAGAACATGCTTAAGTAAATATAAAGGAACTGAAATTATCCCATGCAGAGTATCAGACCACAGTGCAATGAAATTGAAAATTAATGGTAAATGAAACCACAAGAACTCTGGGTCATAGATCAAGTTAAATTAGTTTCTACAATTAAAATACAATGCCAGTACAGCAAACTTTCAGGACACAATAAAACCAGTCCTATGAGGGAAATTTATGAGGTGAATGCCCATATCAGGAAAACAGAGAAAGCACAAACAAATTTAATTTTGTTCTTCAAGTATCTAGAAAAAAGCAAGTCAAACCAAAAGCCTGTATAAGGGAGAAAATTTTAACATAAGAGCAAAGCTTAATGCAATGGAGACTAAGAAAACAATAGAAAAATCAATGAATTGAAGAGTTGGTTCTTTGAAAGAGTAAATAAAATCAACAAATCCTTAGCCAACTTTATAAAAATTTTAAACAAGAAAAAAAAAAGGCTCAAATCCATGTGATTAGGGATGAAAAGGATAAAATCACAACAGATTCTGCAGAAATCCAGAAGACAATCGATACCTACTTTAAGAATTTGTATTGTAATAAGATAGAAAATGCAGAAGAAATGGACAAATTCCTAGATACATACGGTACCAATGTTGAATAAAGAAGATATAAAAATTCTAAATAAACCAGTATCAGTCAATGAAATTGAAGATGCAATTTAAAACCTACCATCAAAGAAAAGACCCTGATGGCTCTGGTGGATTCACTGCTGAATTCTATAAAAATTGTCTAATTTAGGGCTGAGGATTTAGCTCAGTGGCATAAGCACCTGCCTTGCAAGCATGAGGTCATTTCAATCCCCAGTACCCCCCAAAAAAATTGTCTGATTTAGAGAAGATCTAGTATCACTACTTCTCAAACTCTTTCATGAAATTGAAAGGGAAGAAATACTCTCAAATTCATTTCTGGAAGTAAGCATTACCCTCATATCAAAACAAGAGAAGGACCCAAATCCAAAAAAAAAAAAAAAAATTACAAGCCAATCTCCCTAATGAACATAGACACAAAAATCCTCAATAAGATACTGGAAAGCAAAATTGGCAACAAATCACCAAGATTATACACCATGACCAAGTTGGATTCATCTTGATGATTTGTTGCCAATTCTGTTTTCCAGTGTCTTATTGATGATCTTTTCCTCAATCTGATAAAAACCATTTATGACACACCAACAACCAACACTATACTAAATGGACAAAAACTGGAAGCTTTTACTCTAAAATCAGGAACAAGACAAGGATGTTCACTATCACCACTCTTATTCAATAGCATTCTAGAAATATTAGACAGAGCAATTAGATAAGAAAAAGAAGTTAAAGCAATAAGGATAGAAAACAAAGAAGTTAGGTTATCATTTTTTGCAGATGACATGATACCCTACCAAACTCCACCAAATTATTTCTAGATTTAAATACCAAATTCAGTAGCATAGTTGCAAACAAAAATCAAGGCTCAAAAATCAATAGCTTTCCTATACAAGAATAATAAACTCACCAAGTTAGAAATTAGGGAAACAATGCCTTTTATAATAGTACCCTCAAAAAAAGAAATACCTATGAATCAATCTAATGAAGTCAGTAAAAGACCTCCACATTGAAAACTACAGTACTCTGAAAAAGGAGATGGAAGAGGCTGAAAATATAAAATACCCACACTGGAAGCAGGAATCCACAATTTTTTTTTTTGCCACTCCCAGCCACTGCTGAATTGCTGGATCCTGAAGCACTTGTGCAGCTCCCAGAGTGAACATCTGTAGTTTCACATCGACTCTTCACGGGCAGCCTCTCCGTGAGAAGCGGGATACCAGGGTTTCCCCCCTCCTTTATTTCTTTTCTATCAATTACCATTTTGCTCCCTCTTTTGTCCATTCCCTTCTGGTCCCGGGGTACTTTCTTCTCACTTTGATAACTCTCTAAACTACTGTTTCTGTACTCTGGTCACTTTGTCCTGGCACTCACCGCTGGCACTTACGGCTCCACCATTTTCCTCTCCCGAGGTTCTGATATTGTCTTCACATTGTGTGTGTATGTATAATGAAACAAAACAGGGATAAGACCATAAGAAATCCACAGTAGTTACTATTATGTGTATTGTTTCTCCTCTGAAGAGTTACTCAGACTACTAGTTTTAGGCTTGCAAAGTCAATCAAGCAATACAAGCATTAGGTCGTGTCTTTACTTCAGTTGTTATAATTTCAGCCTTTGTTCCTCCAAATCACCCAGTTGTTTATGGAGAAGGGGTGGTTCTTTTTTCTCTGCCTGCACTCCAGCTGGCTCTGGGGGTGGCACATGGCCTCCGTTCTAGTTCTTTCTGGCTGGCAGAGCCACTATACATTGAGTTTTGATGTCCTTCACCTCACAGACATTTATCAAGTTCCCAAGTGATAGACACCAAGTGAACAAGACATGATTCTCTATCTCAAAGAACTCAGTATGAAGTGGGAAGGGGACATAAATAAAGAATTATGTAATATGGTACCTGTCAAGCATTACAGGTACATGGGATGAGATGCTTAACCCAAAGGAGGATGGAAGCCAAAGAAAGGCCTCTGTGGTACCTTATTTAAAATAAATAGGCCAGGTGTGGTGGCACATGCTTGTAATGCCTCCACTTGGGAGGCAGAGGCAGGAGAATCACTGCGAGTTTGAGGCCAGTCTAGACCACAAAGTAAGTTCAAGACCAGCATAGTGAAACCCCTCTCAAAAAAATTTATTTTCTAAAGATGAATAAATAAAGTTTGTCACTTATGAGTACAACAAAAGGAATAGATTTCAGAATGTTCCAGCAGAGAACAGGAGGCAACAGGGAAGCCCAAGAAAAGCAGGAAACCACAATTCAATAGAGAGAGAACAGTTTGTCAGAAAAAAGTTCAGGAAAAGCCTCAGAGTGGCCCTCCGGTCGCTGCATGAATTCACAAAAAAAAATCAATTTCCTCTAGGCCAGAAATTGGTCTCGGTAGACAGGCTTCTGGCTAACTGGCCTGGAGCCATGCCAGGCCATGGAGCTACAAAGGCAGGGGAAGGCAAATGGTCCTCAGCCCTCCTGGATCTTCCATCCTAAGGAGAATGAGAACTGGGCTGGGCAGAGAGAGAAGGCAGGCAGAGAGAAGGGAACAGGCAGCAGTGCTGGGCCTCAAGGGCACTGTGAGAGTGAGACCAAGAGAATCAATCAAAGGGCAGGTCCGGAGCAAGGGAGAAACCCAGCTGCTGACAACATTGTGCTCACAAACAGTAAAAACCTGGCGGTCTGCGTCACTGGGTGGATTTTCTCCCCTTTAAAATGCCAAAACTAAAGGTAATTGGCATATCAGTCACCTTAAACATTTATCATTTCTTGGCGGTGAAACATTACAAATCCTTTCTTGCTATTTTGAAATATACAAAATATTGTTAAGTATCATCATTCTAGGGGCTGGGGATTTAGCTCAGCTGCATAAGCACCTGCTTTGCAAGCAGGCAGTCATGAGTTCGATCCCTGGTACCGATAAAAACAAAACAAAACAAACAAACAAAAAAAAAACCAAAAAAAGTATCATCATTCTACTGTGCTATAGAACTTATACCTCCTCTTAACTAATGTATATATGTGTCAAGCATCACCTTATATACCACAAATTTATTCAGTTATGTGTTGATTAAATTAACATTTTTAAATGCCCAAATTATGATCTAATAACTTGAGGTTTCTGAGGCTTACCATTCAGACATTTAGAAGTAGCACACATGCATGTGGTTTGTATTTGTGTCTCGTGTTTGTCTGAGCTGAAGGAAACAGGAGAGGACCCACAGTGAGCACCAACAGTGACACAGGGCACATGACCCAAAAATATCGCAGAGAGAACCCAAAGGACTCAGGCCATGAGGCCATCTTCATTCAAAGGTCTGTCCTTCAAAGTAAACTGAGCCTCCATGAAACCCTAAATATTCACTTTATCTCCTCTTGCATTTAACTTCTAGAAAGGATATGCCACTCATTAACTCCTAAAACAAGTATTTGTCAAGTGACTGTTACTGCTGTGGGCTGAGCCTTCACCTCACGATTCCTCGGCTGAAATGACATTTGGCACCGTCTGTTCACTTCAACACTGGGTGGCAGAAGCATCATCATCTGGAAGCAAAGCTGTCCCAATGGAGTACTCATAATCAAATAAGGGAGCCTCTTCCTGCATGGGACAAGGAGGACATCAAGTCACACCTCTGGTGACAGTGCCCGAGGTCATCTCTGCCAAGTATGAACACCACCACTAAGTAAGAGCTGTGATGACTGGGGGCTTGTAGACAGGACCATGAGGAGCAGAAGTCAAAAGGACAAGTTCTCGGTTCCCCTCAATAGAGGCTGTGGTCTGAAAAGGCTCGAACACAGGAGCAGGCAGAGCCAGGCAAGCACCTGGTGCAGCCTGCACTGCTCTCTTGGAGAGAGGCGGCGATCACAGAAATGGAATCACTGGGTATGGTCTCCAGCCCTTTAACCAAGGACAAATCAAACAGCCTGAAGACATGGCATGAATTCCACCTCATCTTTCTGCGTTCTGACCTGGGTCCATGAGGAGCATCCTGACCATTGACTGATCTGTTCCCTGCCCGATGTGACAGCAACGAGAGATGAGAACGTGAGTCCACGGGAAGGGTCCATTTACTCACTCACTCACTCCTTCATTCAGAAATAGGTATTTAGAGCATAAACTATTACCCCCAAGATAAGGGCAAGGAGCAAGGGCACCTCCACAAGGCACTTATACAGTTGAACATAGATTTCTTACTGCAAGTCTGGTGGATGTGTTTCTCACCCCAATACCTTTTCATGTATCTGGGAAAAAACTTTACATATATTATGTGAGGGAAAACATGTTAGTTGATATTTTATATGAAGCACTGTATTGACATAGGGCTTTTGTTAACTAGAAACATTGGGTTAAAAAAGAGCAGGGAACCTGTTCAGGGCACAACAGCCCAAGATTCAACCTAAGCCTCGACAAAAACAGGAAGTAAAAACACTCAGAGCGCTGGTTCTCTGCCCAAGTCATGCCAACTACTGTTACATTCTACTACCCCGAGAGGTAACTTAACCTTGAAAGTCCTTCTTGTTGAGGGGAAGTTCTCCCACTGGAGGGCTCCACACATGAGCCAACCTAGAACATGAGGAGGAGGAGGACGAAGAAGAGGAGGAGGAGGAGGAGGAGAATGACAATGGTGACGACAGCACACCAAAGTAAAGGGAGCCTCCAGTAACTCACCAACTGAGATTCAAGGAGAGGGTGCAAGCTCAGGGCCAAGGGGACAATCAGTGGCTACTGGTGAACTGTAATGGTCTCCCATGCGAGCCGTCAGTCACATTAACAGCCCTCACTATCGAAAGAGGGGAGTTAACTGAGCATCAGAAACATAAGCAGGTTTATTTCTATCATCCTTGACCTTGACAATTAGCTTAGTCGCAGCTATTTAAATGCTTAGAAGGCTAAAGGTTTTTTTTAAAGTTAGAAAAACCAGTCAACTTCATATCCTTAATAAGTTACCCACGCACACCTTTGCAAATAACTTCCTACCCACATACTATAGCCAGCCAAGCTAAACTATGCATCTACATCTTTACTTCTAATTATAGCAAGTGCCAAAGTATTTTAAAACTTGATTTGGGGAAAATAAAAAGCAATTATTAAAGGTGAGAGCTATTTGACATTAGTGCAGACTGTTCTTACACCTGACATGGTTTAGATGTAAAAAAACAAAATAAAGTACGATGAGATAGTGTCACAGAGCTTTTGGAAAACATTTTTGGCTTCCAAAATTCCAAAAGGAAACATCAGTGAAAAAAAGCAAACTCTTCTGAGCTTCAAAGAATTCTTCAGTCTTAAATCATGACAGTGCTTCCCATGTTCCCCTTACAGTGTAGGTAGCAGTGCAGCTGGGTGCAAACTAAATGGGTGTCAGTGACACAGTAAACTGGTGTGAACTTCCATCAATATGTAGGTAGGTTTCTGGCTTAAATAAAAACCTAACAATTTGTTTTTGTTGAATGTAGTCATTGTTTACTACTTGAAAAACCACTGTTTATTTACTTCTTCCTCACACCACCACCTTAAAAAGATTTTAACACAGACAGGATGCTTCCTAGAGCACTGTGCCTGGGATGGATGTGGCAAAGCTTATTAACCAGTTAATAAAAAGTCTACGCCTCAATTTGACAATACCAGATGGATACCTGAAGACTTTGGCAGGACCCCAAAACAACCGCCAGGGGGCGTCAGCTCTTTGTACACGCGGGGGGCGTGGTTTTCACCACTGGTGAGCACGTTGGAGGCCGCTGAGCAGCAACGGCAGGAAGGCACCCATGCCTGGACCTTAGGGTGCCCCCAGGGCAGCTCAGTACTAGGAGGTGCACCCGCAGGGGTCTTGGGTACAACCAAGAAGTAAATGATGCCCTTCAAACATCGTGCAGGTGCTGCGAGGCTCCCCTTTATGTGTTAGGGTAACGATGAACTGGGAAGATACTGAAAAGACCTGAGCAAACACTTTCCTGGGGTGGGATGAGGGGACAGACACCCAAGTGTGCCGACGGGCATACTGGTTTCTGGGTGGTTATAAGCTAGTGACATTTCCCTTCTCCATCAGGTTTTTAAAAACATTTCTTTGGATATGGTGAGTTCATTTCCAGGTTTGAGGTAGGAGAAGAAATTAATATTGCAATGGTTAAATCAATATTGTTATTCCTCACTGACCCTCGAACTTCCATTTTCTAGTGCAGGCTTAAAGGTAATGGGCATTCAGGCTTAAGTAGTGACAGCAGCTGAGGCAAACAATGTTCTTTACCATCCTATTTCTTCTGTGTTTCTAAGCTCATTTAATGGAAGCTCTGGTTATAGCAATTTTCAGACTAAAATAACCACTGATTAATCAGCGAACAATTGGGATAAATAGAAAAGCTCCTACCTAATATTTTAGTGGAGAATCAGTTGCTATTCTTGATGTGACACCAGGTAGAAATCCAAGCTCTCAGCATGGAGAACATTGCATCGTGTGGTTTCTAACATCCAACAAGATGCAGGAAGCACGGTCCGGAGTTTAGTATTTGCTAGAGAATCAGCAGCCAGGGATGCCTCACCCCTCCCAAAGGCTCCTGCAGATCTGACTTTTCAGATCGGATGAGGAAGTGGCACAGAAAAACCCATTTAAACAGCTGTGTTAAAAATTAGAAAATAAGAGTGTTAAAATACTCCAATCCCTGGGAAACTCAGCTGTTCCCAAAATGACATACGTTGACACTTTTCATTTAGCGGAGCCTGATTTCCTCACACAAGCCTCCAGGTAATTCAGCCTCCTACTCCCCAGATGAGAAATGAAACTCAAGAGTTTCATATGCAGAGATAGGAGATATGAGCAAAGGTTTTTTGCCTTGAACAATGTACTCTGCTGTGATCTTGTCCTATAACCTCCAGCCTTGCCTGTACTGCTCCAGCGTGAAGTTTGAAGTTTGATGTTTATGTTTCATACTGGATGAATTACTATTTTGATAGATAAAAATATCTATTAATGGCAATTAAAAATATATAACTACTTAATTTCCTAACATGGTACCTCTGTTTATTCACAAACCAGAATGCGATAACATTTTATTACAAGTAAAATGTACACTTTGGATCTGTTATCAACATAACCTATTCCCTTCATTCTTTTGCTGATCCAAGAGAATTTCCACACAAAACGGCAGGATACCGAGGGAGAAGGCACTGTGATGGCACCTCCACATAACCAGGCACAGCTCCTTCCTCTGCTCCCACCCAGCCCTTTGCTGGACGCAGTGGGCATCACACCGTGTTGGAAGTGCATCTGTAGGAGACTCAAAGGACACACACAGTTCTCTCCAGTGCAAAGGTATCACCTAAGATGCTAGCTAACAAGACGACTGTACCTAATCTAACCAGCCTAGTGCAGTGGACAAGCTCCTTCCATGTGAGGTGGAGGGAGCTCCCTACCCAGCTCACCATTGCATAGAGACTGCTTAAGTTATCCCATGGGGAAAATGCCCAAAAGCTTCCAGCCCTCTTTGGAGAACAGAATCTGAACTCCTCCACAGAATGTTAGTTCCATATATATCCATGTTCTCAACCTTGTCTGCCCAGTCACCATCACCTGAAGCTTGTAAAAATCCAGTCCAAACACTCAGCTTGCATCCAGACCACTGTGAGCACCAACTAAAAGTCCTGCCTGTGAGTCCAAAATGCCTCCAGGATTGCACAGCAGTGTGCTGGGAACCCAGGAGTCAGCAGAGGAGGAAATCTAATGAACGCAGTAGCAAAGCGCCTGTTTGCCCCTGTACCAGTTGTGCAAAACTTCAGAGAGAACTAGCAGAGGTCTTCCATTTCAATTCGACTCAAAACATTCAGCCTCTTAAGAGGACTGGTTGGCAGGTCCAGCCCCTGACTCTCACCTGGGACTCTGAATTCAGAATCCAAGAAAAGCTTCCTACAGTGGTTTCAAAGGGAAAGACAGATCCACATTGTGTTGTGAATTGTGTATACTGAAATGAGATGACAGGAGAAATAATCCATTTATTGCTTATTAATTAATTGTTCTTTTCAAACATTTTTGGTTTTATATTGTTGTGATAAGCCCTTGTAATTAAATTTATCTAAGTTACATGCAAATCTGGCATGAGGAAGAAGCATAGTTAAGAGATCCTGAAGGTTGAGCTTGTCTTCCAGAAAGGACAGTAGAACTAGCAATCACTTAATGTGAACTCAGAGTTTTGAGAAGGTAGGTAGGCCAATTCTGCAGGACCCCAGTATTTGCTTCGGTGCAGGACAATTTCTTACAAGGATGTCTCAAGTCCAAGGTGCCCCAGCAGCATGAACAGCAGACTCTTCTAACATCAGAGAAACCACAAGTAAACGTGAGTTACTAGCAAATTCAAACTGAAGAATTCTGCTGCTGAACAAATGTCTTTGCAATATTTGAGAAATCATAAATTCCAAAATGTGATTATAAAACACTCTTGAGAAACATAAAACTTAAAGCCTATCAAGAGAGTGAGCAAACACATGTGATCATTTCCTTTAAAAAAAAAAAGTAGGGAAAGTATAAGAAAATAAACGATACCTTATATAGGTATATCTCAGGTTAATAAAGACTACCTCTCAGTTGAAAAAATATGTTAGATACGAATACTAAAATTCCCAATAACCTTATTTGGGGATAAAATTTTTGTACATGCACTCAAGTTAAGATGAGGTCGAAATGGATGAATGACTGATGTCCCTACTGAAGAGGGAAATTTGAATAAAGACACAAAGAGGACAAAGCCATGTAAACACAGACACATGCAGAGAAAAACACCATGTGAAGACAGGAGCAGAGACGGGGGTGATACATGTGCAAGCCAATAAAATTTCTACTAAACACCAGAACCTAAGAGAAAAGCAAGGAACAGATTCTTTCTCAGAGCCTTTGATTGGAACCAATGAACCTTGATTTTAGAGTTGTGGTATCCATCCAGTGTGTGTGAACGTAAGTTTTTTTTAAGTGATCAATCTGAAATATTTTGTAATAGTCATTCCAAGAATCTAATGCAGATTTGCAGACAACTGAAGATGGCTTGTGTAAAAGAACTAGGAACACAAGAAAAAGAGAAAGTGGTGGAATGCCAAACCACACATATTTTTGTCTGAAATATAAACTTAGAGCACTTTTAGAAGGTTGTGAAGAAAAACAAAACAGAAACAGAAACCCAGAGGCCTTGATTACTAAACCTGATTAGGTTTTACAAACGCACATTCTGGGGCAAGCAGAAATGGTAAGCTTTTTTCTTCCCGAGTTTCTGCTTCCAAACCCAGCCCTGGCTCACCCAGTCACCTCATATGACAACAACAATATACATCTAACAACAGGGGCAAACAGATAAGCTGCAATCCCCAGAAGGATGTCCTTCCCAAGCTTCTCTTCTGAGATAATCTTAAAATATACACAAATGCTTGACTTTTAGATGTTGTATAGAATAATCGTATGCTTTTAAGAAGATAATGCATGTACTCAAGACCAGTGGATAAAGGAGTCACCAAGGTCACTCCTAGAACCTCCCAATGGCTCAGCAGTCACCTTTCCCATCAGTAGGCACCAGTTACACTATATGCTAATTCACACCACCTGTGTTTACTCTGTCAAAAATTGAAACTGGGCAAGATGCATGGATTTACATGACTTTCAGAATGCAAGGAAATGACGGCAAAGATAAGAAGTTGCAAAGAATTTAAAAGTGTGTCTAAAATATTCCACATAGCATGTTTTCCAATAAGCCCATCACCCAGGAATAAAAATTAAAGCATTTGATTGCTCTGAAGCTCTTTGTCTAAATGCACATGAGCCTGAGGCCACCGATTCATGGTAAAGTTGTCCACACTAAAGCCTGTGCAACTCTGACACGTAGCAGCTAAATTTTTAAATATGTACATGAGAGACACAGAAGTTTCCTCTTTAGTGTCACATCATAGCATAACTTGGTGTCAATTATTTTAAATAAACTCATAGAGCTAATTTAGATTCCTAATGCACCCAGAGGCAGTATTTCCCTGGGGACTTTCACTCTGGCACAATCCTGTGAAATTTTATTTGACTTCTCCCATTTTCCCCCTTATTTTCCTCTGGCCCTAAGTAGGTTTGTATTTTTAATAACCAGCAGCAACACATCACTTCATGAGAGCACTTTGCTAGCTGGAACTCCAGCACTGTTCCCATAAACTATTGCTTAGTTCCCAAGAAAGACCAGCTCCCAACACAAACAAACAGACTTCACTGACTTCTCTGAGCAGTCTGCCGCGCATTAGTGAAAACATTTCCTGAGACTGGGAATTCTTAAAAAGGTGGTCACTATAAGCCCAACATCTCCACTGCTCCACTGAAGAAATAAAGTGGGCCTCTAGGCTGAAAGAGAAAATGTGCATCATCCTTTACCACTGCCTGCTGCAAGCAGCCACAGCCAGTGCCCAAACATCTGGATCTCACACACTGTGGCACCACACTACCAAGCTTGTGTTCTCTAGAAATCTCATTCCTGCAAACAAGCCAAAGATCTCACCAAACCTTCACACTCCTGGGTAGCTCTGGTCCAGAGCTGGCGCTCTAGCACAACTGACCAAACCACTTAGTCTATCCTTTTGTTCCAGGACATTCACTAGCCAGACTAGGAAGTCACATCCAGCCCACTTTACCTTATTCTGCTCACACACGTACTGAATCCGCAGCGAGTCCATGGCTCTGATCATGGCTTGCATGGCCGTGAAAATGTTTTGGTAAACCAGCCTCGTGAACCCCTTCCGGTCTTCATCGCTGTATCCAGATCCGTGGATAATTCTCATTTGCTTGATGAAGGTGCTCTTGCCGCTTTCGCCAGTGCCTGTAAAATGAAAAGCCCTGTCAGCAGACCTCAAACACACGCTTTAGAAAGGAAGGTCTTGATGGCAGTATTAGTCCATACCACAATGGACACGGTGATGGGGCAGACACGGCTAGGTCCTCCCAGATGTTCCAGGAGTATGAGGTTAAACCGGGTGGCATCCTGAGCCCCAGGGAAATGTCTCGCTGTGCTCCTTGCCCTGAGTTCTTAAAGCAGCGGGTGCTCAAGTCTGCACTTCCTAAACTGTGCAGGGTTCTGCTGCCACTAATACTGACCATAGGAGAAGCAGCATCTGCTCCAGGGACAGGGAGGATTTGAGCAGTAGAAACACTTGGAGGAAAGGCCAATTATCTCATCAATTCCTGCCTTTGGGTACAAGAATACACTTGATCCTGGCACCGTGAAGCACCTTGCAATCATGTCTCTGCAGGTTCCACTGTGTAGATCAGGAGCACCTCACATTCACAGCACTGCCTGCCGCAGCCAAAGCACAGGATGTGGCACTGAGCCATGCCCACCGCTCCCGAATGTGCGCACATGGCACAGTATGTAGACTGTACGCTGCCAAGACCACATCTGTATCAGATTGCCAGACTAAGAAGATCACAAAAAAGTTGCTATATACTGTGAGCAGAGATTTACATAACCCAATTGATCTTCTAGTATTTTCTGTGATAAATGTAATTAATCATGACCGTCACATTACCATAGCTTGAGTATGTGTTCTATTAATAACTCATTACTCAAGTCTACAGCTCTAAGATTTTACTAAGGTTTCAGGTGGATGTGGCCTCAACAGGTCAAGTTCCTTCATGTGAAATGAAGAGGAAACCAAATATCACAGGTGAATCATATTCCAGTAAACCATTTCAGAAAAGTTGTCCAACTCAGTATTTTTGTCAAAAGAAGATAAATTATGTAAAAATATTATTTAGAACATAATGAGCTTGCTATAATGAATGCAAAAATATGTACAGGAAGTGGTTTACTAATTATAAGACTCTTCTACTCTTTCCTTTATAAGGGTAGGATTAAGGAGCCATGTAATTCTGTGTAGTCTTTGGCTGACTCCTAGTGATGTGAAGACCCTAGCTGCTTCCACATCTTTCTTTGATGTCTGACTTACAGAGACAGGAGGACGGAATATGATGATCCTGGTTGTCAGCCTGACTATGCTCCATAAGTATCTAAACTTAGGGAATGGCATCCATGTGGACTCCTTCTAGGGCCCAGCAAATACTTGGGTGGGACCTGTTACAAGGGCCCGACCCAGATCAAACTGACTGTCACTAAGATTCTTCCTTCTAAGAAACAATATTCTCTCAGATTGATTTTTTTCTTCAAAACTCTTATCTGCTCTCCCATGGCCTCCTCCTCAGTGGGTTCCACTGAGCTCAGGAAGAAGACAAATCTTCTCCATGAAGCCGAGAAGGCCAGGAGTGCAGATCCCTACCTGTGTCACAGCACCCCATCATCTGCCCTCTGCTCGTGGTTGCCCTCTGCTTCATATTTTGAGACAGGGTCCTTGATAAACTGCCCATGTTGGCCTCTCACACCTGCCTGCCACACAGGCTAGGCCGCTCCTAGAGCAGCTGCCCCACACCTCGGCCGCACTCTTGGCACTGCCCTGCACCCCACATGGCTCAGTCCCTGTACTCAGCGAGCCTGGGCTTCTCTGTGCCCCATCTCGGCTGCCCTCTGCCCTCAGTGTAGCTACCTAACACCTGACCGATACGCGCCCCCTCTCCCACCCCGAGTTCCACTGGACAGTCAAGAGCTGTGCTTGTTCCACACACATTGCCTGGTGTGTTACCTGATGCTTGGTAGATACTTAAGAAGTATTTTTTAAATTATGGTAAAGTACACATAACTTGACATTTACCATCTTAACTATTTTTTATAGTTAAACACTACCAACCCACTAACTTTCAAAAACAGCTCAGCTAGTTTTTCAGTGGCTGCATTACATTCACATTGTTGGGAACTCATCCTCAGAATCCTTTTCATCTTGCAGCATGGAAACCCACACCACTGGGCCACCCCTCATTTCTCTCCCACCCCAACCCTGGCAATCACTGCTCCATTTTCTCTCTCCATAAATCCAACTACTTGTGATGCCTCATACAACTGTAATCACGCAGTGTTTGCCCTTTTGTGTCTGGCTATTTCCTTTAACAAAACATCCTCAAGGGTCATCCATGATATAGTGTTTCAAAAATCTGTTCTTTTCTAAGGCTGATTTTAGAATATAAGGTGGTAATAAAGAACTCACTCAGTTGCAGGGTTTTATCCTGTCTACCACATGAAGGGATAGAACATATCAGGTCTATTCCAACCACCTTGCACTCAGTGTAGGTCAAAATGACTCACCTGAAGCATAAACAACACAAGAATGACCCAGGAGGAACTGTGTACCTGTGGACGCTCCTCTGTCATTAGCCTGTTCCTGATAACGGTAAATATTAACGCAATCCCTGTGTGTGCGGGCCAGGCATTCCATCTAAACTAATCCATTCATTCTCATTCTCATTCTCATTCTCATTCTCTCTCTCTCTCTCTCTCTCTCTCTCTCTCTCTCTCTCTCTCTCTCTCTCTTTCTCTCTCTCTCTCTGTCTCTCTCTCTCTGATTTGAGCCCAGGAGCCATTCTTACCACTGAGCTATATCCTCAACCTTTTCTTTAAATTTATTTCTTAGTTCATATTTTGAGACAGGGTCCTTGATAAACTGCCCAAGCCGGCTTGAACCTGCACTCCTCCTGCCTCAGCCTCTTGAGTCCCTGGGTTTACAAGCATGCTCTGGCTCACCCAGCAGAAATGGTTTCCTTTAAGCCTCAGCACCAGCTGATGAAGTACGTCCTGTTATCCTCACTTTACAGATGAAAAACTTGGAATTCAGTTTGGTCATACAATCTCTGCAAATCCACACAGGCAGCCAAGGAAAGACTTTGGGATTCACTCCATTAGACTCTAACCACAGGCTCTACTGTCCAAGAAGAAGGTCCAGGTAATAAGTTTAAGGATTTTGCTGCATTGATCTCACAGGAACAAATCTGAAGTTCCCAGTCAAACACTGAATACTAAACAAGGTCCACTCACCACCTTGCAGGTGCATGCTGCTGGGACAGGAGGAAAGCCTCCCAAACAGGCTCGCTGCTGCCTCGCTTTACCCTCTAGAGATAAGAAAGGTGGTACCATCTGCCTCTCTCAGAGATGAGGACACTGGCCCTGGGTCAGGGAAAGCCAGGCACACAACTGGGCTGGAAATCAGGCCACCAGTGCCTCCGCTTTCAGACTATCACCAATGCCACAAGGCCTGCAGACAGTTTGCTTCCTGCAGGCTGGCTTGCCACCCTTCTCCTAGTGTGTTCCCCTAAAGTGCTTGGGGTACCCTGGCTGGGTATCCACATTTGCTATGTGCTTGTGGACAGACCTCTCAGTGTACCCTTAATCCAGTAAATGTGGTACCTGAAAGTCATTTGCTTTGGGTACCAGGAACAAGGTGCTTGTGACATAGTCATCAATCAAAGAATTGTTAAATGAAGAAATGCACAGAACAAGCATACAACATTACAGTTTTCCCTTCATCGGTCTTATATTACCCCCAGAAAAATGAGCAACAAAGTGCACAGGGATAATTGTGATGAGACCAGATGTCCCTCAAAGCTGCTGCTTCATGACTCAGGGCTCCTCGTGCTGGCACATGAGGCTCTCTGAGAAGGTCCTACTGGAAGAGTGAAGGAGCGAGATGCTGAACTGGTACACTGGTTATTTCCATTTGAAATTACTTGAACTGCAGCTTCAGAAAGGGCCACTTCCCTTGCCTGTCATGCAGCGAACCATCACGACTGCTCTTCCCATTTCAAGGTTGAAAGACAGACCTGATGAACACACATTGGTGAGTGGAGCTAGAGCGAGCCTGAATAAACAGATCTGAAGTGACACTCGTCCTTCATGGCTTCTATATCCCAATCCCCACATAGCTCCTAGTAATATCCCTGGAATTTACTATCCCAGGCCAGATATCCATTTGTCCTGTCATTGTTTCATACATTTATTGTTCTTTGTCTTAAAAAGTTTAAAAGCATCATGGTTACTTCTTTGGACTTCTCTCTCTTGTGAAGGTCCCCATACACATGCAAAATGAAATGTGTGCTTTTCTGTTAATCAGCTTTGTATTAATTGGGTTTCTAGGTCTAGTCAAAAAGCCCACATAAGAACTAACAGGGGTAGAGAGTTTCTCTTTCTCCCCTCCACTGTACTGCCAGAGCTTGGTCCAAAGTCTCAGATCAGCTTAGATCTCTATTCCCAAAGTACCCTGGGGTCCCTGCACACACACCCCTGACTCCAATGCTTCCACCCTTTACTGCATTACATCCTAGCACTGCCGAGCTCTGGTCAGTGCTAAATTACCCCAAGCAAACATTTTACACACAAATATGAACTCAGAGATTGTATACCCACCTCCAGACAAGCTGCAACTTCAGCTCTGAAGCCAGAAAAAATCATTCAAGACTGAATCCAACATTGTGCACTGTTGTGGTTTGTGTCTGCATGTCTCCTCAAAGCCTCATGTGCTCACGGAGCTGGGCTTTTTCAGAAGGAGCTCAATCTCCAGTTTGTGATTGACTCATGGTTCAGTGCTAGGACTAGGGTGCTGGGATTAAGGGTGAGCGATTGCTGGATCGGTCCATTGGTTGGACTGGCACAGCCCTAATCCTGGTGGCCAGGATAACATAAAAGGGGCAGAACAAGGCTTGTGTCTCTCCTCTTTTCTTACTGCCTTTGCTGTCTTCCACACATTGCTCCTCTGCCATGCCTCCCTTGGAGCCAGCTGATTATGGACTGAAACCTCTATAACCTGTGAGCCAGATAAACTTCTCCTCCTTTAACCTTAGGCATCAGGTATTTTTGTCTTAGCAATGAGAGAAACATAACTAAGACAGGTACCAAGATAGGTAACAAAAACCACTGGTTTCTGCTTTTAGATCCAAACATCTTTTCAAAAAGATGTTAGGAGTTGTTTTAAGATAAATAAAGGATATAAATATATTTAATAGATAACAATACTTTTAAATATTCTTTGGTTTCAAATTGCATTTGTTCACAGAATAAAAACAAACCTGGAGCAATAAAAGCAAGATTCACGCAGCAAAGAGAGACTGTCAGACAGCACCCACCGAGGGCGGGGCCAGGAAGGCAGAGGCAGAGTCAGAGCGGGGGTCATTCGGTGCTGCTCAAACCTCTCTACCATTCGGTTAGGGAGTAATTTCTTGTTCCAGAAGGGAAGAGCAGAAACATGAAACAGGTGGTCAATCCCTTGTCTTAGAAGTGTGTGGCCTGGGTCTCAATCCGGGTCTATGTGGGTTCACACACTGCCCCTGATAATACCATGGGCTAGTTCCACCATGTGCATCTCCCCAAATAAATAGGACCTTCTATACCTCCTCTCTTAACTGACACCCTGGCACAGGGGACCTTGTCTTTCAGCCTGCAGAACAGAAAAGGTTTCAGCAGCCAATGGGGGCAAGTGAGAGCAGGAGAAAGTACCTGATGGCAACTCTATGGCAGCCGTGACAAGGACCTCAGGCACCAGGAAAATTCAAGCTAAGGTTCTGAGAAGAGTTTTACCTGCTTTAAGCAGAAACTCAACATTATCCATACAACTATTCATTTACTCAAAGAAAGCAAAAGAAAAATCTAAAGAATATAATTTTTAGAATGAAAATTATTGGTGCTTTTAATTGGATGATTTTGAGAACTGGGTAACTTAGTTTTTACACTCTACCTCAACGATGGTGAAACTTTCACAGACCAAGTAACCCAACTGCAACCTGAAACCCACTTGTTCTTTGCAAAGTGCCAACACTGCAATTAAATCTAAATCCTGAGGTTTAAAAAAAAAAAGAAAGAAATGCTCACATTAACATCTTTGTTCTTAAAAGAAAAACACCAACACTGTACCAGAGCTTTCAATGATGCAAACAGCTTTTTATTGAAAGGTAAAAGTTTACACTGGGTGTGCTTTTGCACAAATAATGTGATCTTTGCTACTGTGTGCATGCTGATAATTGGTCAATCCTGGCTCATGCTTTGTTAGTATAAGAGCCATAAACACAGCAATCAGGTCATCACTACTTGGCAGAGAGGGCTCTGCGTGCCTAAGCGGCACGTATGCCATAGGTTCAGCACCACAGCGGGGTCCGCAGTACCTCACTTCTCCTCTCTTTGTGAGGGCTTTCCCACAGCTGCCCCCAAAATAAACATGGTGGTGCAGAAGGGGCTCCCAAGTCTCAACAACTATAAATACCAAAAAGAAGGAGCCTTCCGCCCCAGCAGCTTTTTGGTTCAGAAAGAGGGGAAAGCATTTGGATCCAATGCAGAACAATGGAGGAGCAGGGAAAGAATAAAAGCACAATCACAATTACCCTCCTAGATTCTGTTCTGAATAATAAATGAGAGGGTGGCTCATTTCCACTTACTTTTGTCTGTTTTCATCTTAAAATTCAAAGATGGCTGTGCCCAAGGACTTTGTGCTGCACAATGACATTTCCCTTAAGGAGGGACACATTCATGATGGAGGTCTCATAAGATCATAAATGGAGCTGAAAACTTCCTACTAACTGGAATCTTATCTGTATACTTCCTGCTTAGCGATGGTCACTCAGTACAGTCACAAGGGTTTGTGGCTGAGTAGATAGCACCTCACAGCCCAGGGACACAGCAGGCTGCATCCTCGACACACAAGGACAAAACTGCCTAACAGTGCATTTTGCAGGACACATGTCCACCATTAAGGGACGCAAGGCTTCCCTGCTAAATTCTCATTATCCAAAGGCTGCTGTTTGCTCGGCATCGTCCTGCTGCAACTGTCTGCAGTAATAAAATCAGTGGCTGACATTCCAGCAAGGCCCTCGGCTGGCAATACACTCCCCAGAATACCTCGGGGTTTTTCTCTGCCTTTCTGCTCTCTGCCCTGTCAAAAGGGATGGAGCTTCTTCGCAGCCAAACCTCCCACGTTCTCCTGAGTTTCACACTGGGAAAAGGTGTCCTGGATCTCCCGCATCCTGAGAGTCCTCTGACATGACTTACTTCTTTTAAAGGGTAGACACTCAGTTACTGCTTATGATCATTCCGCCCTGTTTGGCACAGAGAATCTGTGTTCTATTTCAAATGAAAGCTCACCTTTCCCAGCTTCTGGCCTCCTGCAGGTACCGAGTATGCGCCTCTGACCCTACGGGGCTGGGAGCCTTACTGCAAGACACTTGTGCTGGGCTTTCCCCTCAATTCTGTTTCTCAAAGCTGGGTCGTGCATCTACCAATGCTGTGATTTTTGTTAGGCTATGCCACATATGTGAGTTAATACTTAGCTTTATTTTTTATTTAGAAAAGTTTTTATTTTTTAGCTTTACATTTTATTTAAATAAGTGCTGTGGAAGGAAATGTGACTCACATAGGTGGAAAACAGAAACACTTTTATGATTAATCAAATTGAGTACAGTAAATAAAACCTCAGTATTCCAATTAAAAATCTCCCCAACCTTCAATTATCTGGGCACCACATGTCAGAAGACAGGCACAAACAACTGACCTCCTTATGTGAAACTGACCCTTTTCCTTTTTTGTCCTTACAGAAGATTCTCCCATCTTCCCTGTGTCTCTCCAGAGGCTTCTGAAATTCTACCCGTGAATCTCAATCCAGATACAAAATAACGGAGCGCTAAAAGGCTTATAACTGGAAAAGAACCAACAAAATGTCTTCATGCTAAAATCCTAAACCCTCTGGGATTTGAGAAAGTAATCTGAGGTTAAAGTTTCAGCTTCATTTTAAGTACACAGGAAGGATCACAGGGGAAACAAAAAGTTGGTCTGAGGAGCCAGGAAGAAACCCAGCCCACAGCAAAACAAACCCGCTCCAAGTGATAGCCCAAGGACACCAGAGCAAGAGCCAGCTGTTCTAGAGTTTCCTTAGGACTCAGAAAGAGAGCTTGCCTGAATGCCAAAGCCAGGAGCTGATAAGACTCCCTGGGATGTTTCCTGAAGCCCAGGGAGAAGCTGGTCATCAGGTCAGTGCTGCAGGAGCCCACGTGACCCAAGTGAACCATAATTCACAACAAAATGAGGACCCCATCCTGGATGTGGCTGCTATGGTCTAAACTGCGGAAGCAGGGTGCGGTGGGGACAGATGGACTGTGGACAGGGACCTTATTTTTCTTATTCCTTGTAGCACTGGACCCTAAAACACCACACAAGAGGGACGAATAAACGTTCCTGAAAGCAATAAGGAAGTGGTTTGGGCAGAACAGAAGGAGCTGCCGAACAGACAAGGCTGCTTTGCCCACGAAGTGGCCCCAGCTGCTCACCCTGTCTGAGGAAGACACTACCCTGGGAGGCTCCGGCTCTGAACCAGGCGGATCTTGAAGCGGGGATCGAGGAAGACAGAAAACTCCTCTTGTAATCATTAAACAAGAGCAACTCTCAGGGCACAGAGGTCTGCTGCAGAAGAGTGTGGCCACTGAGTCTGCTGACCCCTCCGACTTAGGCTGGCCATGACAGTAGCTACTGGCCCCAGTGGCCTCCTCTCAGTGACAGCTTATGCGCTGCCTGTGCGCCCCTCCTGGGTGGGTCCTGGCTGACCAGGGCACATCCCGCAGGATTCTCCACCCGAGTCCAAAGCAGAGCCCAGCAGAGAGCACCCTTGGGCCGCTCCATCCTACTCATTCCCACCATCTTCCTAGGCGCAGGGAGCATATGTTTTTAACTCCAGGGGTTCAGGATGTGCCCAGGCGGTGGACCAGATGGGAAGCTCCATCCCAGGGCCCTCTTGAAAAGACTCTCTCAAAACAAAATCTACCTGGGGTGGCGATGTTCAGGTTTCTATAGCACATTCAGCTGAGCGGATGGGGTTTTCTACCAAGTTCCAATTTCATTTCTGCATGAATACAACATCCCTGCAGGAGCTCTGTTTTTCAATTTCCAGGATGAAAATATTTTACCAGTGGCAATAAGCCTCAGTTATTGGATTCTTCCAGGCCCCACGTCACCATTGCAGCGGTACTGTTTTTAACTCAATATCCCAGGTAACACTGAACAGGAAACAGCTGAAACAGGGTCCCTTCACTAAAAAAAAGGATAACAGTTCATGTGCCTGTGTGTGTGTGTGTGTGTGTGTGTGTGTGTGTGCACATTACCAGTGATTGGACTCAGGGCTTTTACACTAAGCTATATTCCCGGTCCTTTTTTATTTTTAGGGTGTCTCTAAATTACTAAATTGCTCAGGGTGGTTTCAAATTTGGGACCCTTTTCCAAACAAAAAAGCAAAGTTGAAAGAAAAAATTAAGTGATGATGCTAAAAAACAAAACAATAAAACAGTGCAATAGAATTCAAAAGATGCTACATTATATTTGATAGTCTTCTTGATTTATTAATCTGCAAAATTACCTTCACTGACTAAGCAAGGACAATGATTCCTAGTGTACTCAGCCCTCCATATGTATGGCTTTCACATCTGTGGACTCAAACAACCATGGGCAGAAAATACTTTTAAAATCGCATCTGTTCTGAACATGTGCAAACATTTTGTCATTATCTCCTGAACAATACATTAGGACAACAACTTGCATAACATGTCCATTACACTCGGTATTACAAGTAATCTGGAAATGACTATAAGTACACAGCAGGATATGTGCAGAATTTATGTAAATACTGCACCAGTTGACATCTACAAAGGACTGGGGTATCACAGATTTTCGGATCCTGGAGGAGTCTTCAAGCCAGACCCTCATGACTCTGCATGTGTATCTTTCTACTTTCTGTATTTATAGGTCTCTTTTTGAACAAGAAAGAATTTCTAAGTCCAAACTTGACTAGAGGATAGTTCTTAAATCAGGAAAAGCCAAAGGTTATTCTATAGTAACCCTTTTATAGGGACTGGGTGTCACTAGGGGTTGAACACAGGACTTTCACACTGAGCTGCATCCCCGGCCCTTTATTTTATTATTTTGAGACAGGTCTACGTCACTAATCTGTCTACACTGGGCTAAAACTCACAATCCTGCTACCTCAGCAATGCACAGTGCTGGGATTCCGGGCCTGCCCCACCCCACCCAGCTAACAGTTTTTAATCACTAAGAATTCTTGAATGATTGCTTTTCTAATTCTAAGTATCAAAAACAATGTCCTTCTAATATTCACCATAAATGAATTTAAGAGTTCAAATGCAGTAACACTACAAGGCTGGCTTTTATCCTAAATTAATTTGAGCTATTTAACAACACAATCAAATTTCTATAATTTGTTATAAATGTGGTATACTTTTAAAAATTCAATACAGACATTTACGTCAGTATTAACTACTTTATATCGGGAAATGGTTAGCACTGATTTATATGCACCTCTTGTGTGTAGTTACATGATCCAGAGATTTGTGACTCCAATTGTTATAACTGACTCTTCTGCAAAGTTATAACAACTTATAGAGTGTATTCCATGGCAGTGGCTCATTTGGGTAAGATTCTGAAACAACAGAAAATATACAGACTCTTAAGAGTCAAGGGCTTATTACTAATAAAACTATTTTGGAAAATTCCTTGAACATCAATTATTTCTCCTTAAAAATGAGTAAACCATACAAAGAATAGAAAACAAACTACCCAAATAACTATGACTTATAGCTAAAATACTTATGCAGTTCATTTCTCTTGTAAGGAGGGTCATGAGGTCACTTTCCTCTTGAACCTGACTCAGAACTGTTTTATTTTCTAATACAGGGAAATGGTAAACACGTACATTAATGGTTTTAGAATCTCTCACAGTTCATTGCTATTTCCGAAAATGAACATTTCCGCCTGTCCTACAGACATGTTCACCAAGAGATCATCACACCAGGGCAGCAGCGAGAAATAGGTCACCAGCCCCAGAAAGGATCAGCAGAGTCGTACAACAGAGGGACGCTTAATTCGAGACAGCCTGTGGTCAGATCCTGCTCTTGCACAACAGCTTGATTTTGTAAGAAAAATGAAACAGTAAGCGAGGACAACAAGGAAAGAACAAAGCTCTGAAAATGGACAATGAACTTAAAATCCTTAAACCTCTATAAGGACAGGCAAGGAGATGGGGTAACGCAATGAAACACATCCGTGACAGAAGCTGACTTAGTCTCTTAGCTGTCCTCTCCTCACTTCTAAAGATCACTTCAAATGAAAATAAATGCTTCTTAAACAAGAGCTGTTGCTAGTTCACTTAAACATGAGCTTAGGTTAAGAATGAAAACTTGGGAATTCTAATTCTGTAGCTCTTTGAAAGTACAGTGCACTATTGTACAGTGGACTTCTCCACTGTTAGGACAAAATGCCTGACACCTACAACTCCAAAGCCCTTGGCTCATGTGTCACAGGTATCAGTCCATGGCGGGCTGGCTCTGAGGAACATTATTACGACGGAGCAAAGTAGCTCACCGTGGCAGCCAGGATGCAGCGCTTGAGGGAGGGCCCCACAAAGAAGGGGATGGGTCACACTGCATGACTCACCCAGACATCCCCCACAGTGTGCTATACTAATCCCCTTTTGAGTGACTTTTGATTGACAACCCAGGTTATCAATCTTACAGCTATCATCTAGCTTCAAAAGAAAATGTTCCTTTATGAAGTCCTCAAAATTTTGGAGAAAACACTATTTCATGCAAATAGATACAGTATATTTTGGTCTGCAAGTGTGATGGCAGCACAGCATGCACAGGGTGAGAAGGATGTTTAATGTGACTTCACCACCTAAAACGCAGGCCTTGCATTTTCCCCTCCTTCATCGATCCCCATCCAAAAATCCTGCTGACGCCTGGGCCATTCAACTCATCTCTTCTCTGTCTGAGCACTGATTTTCCACAAGTTCTCCTGACTTCACGGAAAGACAGGCTCATTCTCTCCTCCCTGTCACTACCATATCTTTATGTTACCACTATTTTTGCAGTCATCAAATATGTGTGATTTTTTGGCTACAGCAGTCTCCCTGACCCAGAGTTTTGCCTCTCATTGTTTCATACACCCGCAGTCAACTTCAGCCCAAAAATAGTAACTGCAACATTCTGGAAGTAAACAATTTTTAAATCGTACACCTCACTGAGAAGTGTGATGAAATCCTGTGCCATTCCATTCCTCCCTGCCACGATGTGGACTGCCCCTTTGTTCAGTGTACCCACATGGTATATACTACCCTGCTCATTAGCCACTGAATGCCTGTGTTGCCAAAAACAAACAAACAAACAAAACAGTGTATATAGAATTCAGTACTAGCTACAATTTCAGCTATCTACCGGGGGTCTTGGAATGCATCCCCTATGGAGAGAACCATAGCAGTAGGCTGTGAATTCCCTTAAATTAGCAACTACCTTTTCCATCCTTCAACACAAACACTTTAGACAATATCATCTATGAGCAAAGGTTCTGAAAAAAATGTATGAATATTTGAAAAATTATCTAACACCACTTTCCTAGTCATTTCTTATCTAAATACCATTTAGCCTTGGAACCATGCCTACCATTTAACTCAGAGATTTTTGATTTTTATTTTAGAGACTAAAACCAAGCAAAATAAAACAATAAAACCAATCAAAATGAGATAGTGTAAGCAACACAGAATTTCAATATGACAATAGGAAATCAATAATTGTTACCATAAATCAAACAAAACGAAACAATAGAACCAATAAAAACAAAACAATGAATGCAATGCATGACTTCAAAAGATAATAGTAAATACAAAATGGCTCCCTAATATATCTTGTTATCCTCGAAACAGCTGTCCATGACATTAGATACAACAAAATCAAACAAGATAAAACACAACCAAACAAATCAATGAGTATGACATAGGATTTTGAAACAACATAATAGAAAATCAATAATGGCTACCACCTTCAGAAGGAGATTCCCCATAGATGCTACACTGTGTATTGTTATCCTCTGAATAGGTGACCAGACCACCAGCTTTAGGCCTGCACAGTCAGTGAAACACTGAACACTGCAAGCATTAAATTGTATTTTATCTTATTAGCATCATCATAGCCTGTGTTTCTCTGGATAAGCTGGTCACATACGGGGTGAGGGTGTGGTGCTGGCTCTCCTTGTGTCCTTGCCTACCTGTTGGAAGGGGCTAGCTCTCCCCCAGTCAACCTGCACATGGCATTGACTCACAGGAGGTTTTAGCTTCTTGGTGACTTTTTGTTCTCCTCCCCTGCAGTCTGCAAATAGCACCAACTCACAGGAAAGGGCTAGTGCCTGGCTGTCTCCTCATCAGCCTGAGCATGGCACCGAGTCACAAGAGTTCTTAACTTCTTATTGACTTCTTATTGTCCCCTGCCTCAGAGAAAATTTTGTAAATGTCCCCTCCTCCTTTAATTTTCCTCCTGCCTCCCAAATCAACAAGCAAGTTTATGCCTACTTGCCTTAATTACTTTTCTCATTGCTGGGACAAAATACTTACTGCTCAAAGCCGAAGGGAGGACAGGTTTATTTTGCTCACAGTTTGTAGATGTTTCAATCCATAATTGGCATGGCAGAGGGGCACTGCAGAGAAGAAATACTACATGGCAATACTACATGCTGACAACAGCAAAAGCCATCAAGCAAGGGGTGACCACCTCTATCCCTTATATCTTATCCAGGCTACTAAAGGTGGGTAAACTCACACCCTTAATCCTAGTGCCCTTGATGCTAGGATTGCACCATGAATTCCAATGTCACAAACTCTAGATCCAGCTACTCTGACAAAGCCCTACCTATGACTTCATGAGGTTTTGGTGGGCATCTAAACACAAACCATAACATGATTTAATTTAGGTTCTCATCAAGAAAAACTCTTCTCCACTGCTGGTGAGAGTGTGGACTGGAAAAAAAAAACACTGCAGAAATCAGCATAGAGATTCCACAAAAACTGGGACTATAAGTCCATTTGAGCCAGCTATTCACCTTCTGGGTATCTTCCCAAAAGAATTGAAAACATCATATCACAGTGATATAGGTGCACCCATGTTTATAGCAGCACATTCTTTAATAGCTAAATCTTGGAAACAGCCCAAATGCCCATCAGCCAAAGAAGGGATTAAAAAAAAATGTGATGTTTTTATGCAATGGAATACTACTTAGCCATAAGAAGGATAAACGAGATATTTCTGGCTAAATGAATACATCTTGAGACCATATTCTTAGGAAAAATAAATCAGGTACACGTGTGTAAATATTGTACTGCTTCTTTGGTGTGAGAAACTGAAAGGGTGAATGTGGACCAAACATATAATAGATACTGTGAAATAGAAACAAATTGTTCAAAAGAAAAGGGGACTAGGGAGGGACTAGGGGAAAGGAAGGAAGGGAAAAGAAAAAAATGATAAAAGAGGATAAAATGTAAAAAGTGCTTGATAAACGAGGGGAAGAGGGTTGAAGGGAGGGGATTGAAAAAAGAGGAACCAGGATCTATCAGGGGCAGGTACAAATTTCCTACAATGAATGTGATCATTTTGTGTATCTAAATTGTACCATTAAATAAACTTAATTAAACAAGAGAATTCATTAAAGAAACAAAAACAAGTCTTCCTTATATTTCATCCTCAGAAAGAAAGAAATTTCTGGAATAGAAATTGACCCAACTCTCGAAGCGCTGAGTCATCCCTACATTATTTATGGGTGCTAAGACTAGAGTGAGCATCTCTAACCACGCGGGGAAGATCAAATCCTGTTTCCCCTCCTCCAGGCTGACATGCAGAGGACCAGTTTGCCCTGAACTGTGAGCCCCAGAATGACTAAGACTGTAACATTTGAGTAGGAAGTTTTCAGTATGGCTCTGATACCAAAAAAGTTCTTTGTGCATGTGTGCATGCACACACATTCCAAAGAACAATCTAAAGATTCGTGATCAGCAATCATCTGTGATGGTTAATTTTGGGTGTCACCTTGAATGGATTAAGGGACACACAGGAAATTGGCACCTATAGGTAGAGTTGTCGCTGTGCCTCTCCTTGATGACGTGGAGTCTCTGAAATTGATCACTGTGAGGAATCTGGGAAGGTCTGCAGAAGGGGGCCACAAAAACCCTGCGATGCTGTCAGTGGGACCTAAATGCGCAATTCTGATGGAGGCTCAAAAAACCAGAATGCTCATCACTGATGAAATTCTGGATAGAAATGACCATTGTATGGGAGTTGGACCAGAGGTCACGCTTGTTATACCATGGCAAATAGTTTGGCTACTTTATATGGGAGGCTGAGCTTAAAGGCACCAGGTAGTTTATGTGGCAGAAGAAATTTCAAGGCAGCATAGCATTCAGGATGTGGGATGAGTACTGCTGGCTCCTTTTTTAAAAAAAATTCTATCTGTTTGCAACACACAATATTTGCATTTGTTTGGGGAAGTTGATGTGTATGTTTATATGTTGGCCATTTTTGCATCACTCCCCTTCATGCTTCTTGCTATTTCCCTTTCCTATATCTAAAAAGTATTATTTTACCATTTATTTGTATTTTGGATCTCTTATATAAGTGAAACCAGACAACATTTAATTTTCTGCATCCGATTTATTTCATTTAACCTGATAGTTTTAAGCTCCATCCACATTCCTGCTAATGCCATGAATCCATTTTTTTTTTTTCCTGAATGACACTCATCTTGTCTATATACATTTTCTTTATTCAGTTGTCTATGAAGGGCATTATTACAGTTGATGCACTGTGTCAATTTGAGCAGTGTAGGAGTTTAACTAAGAGACTCAGCAGGGAGTCAGGGTTTGAACTTTGTAAATGTCTTCAGCCAGTGCAAGAGGAGTGCAAGATTTTGTGAGTGCTACACAGGCCCAGGGTTGGGGTGGGGATGGCCTGTGCACACTATAAGGAAGAAAAGAGGCTTGTTACTACCCCTGCAACCCTGCTTTTGCTCTGGCTGCCTTTTTTTTTTTTTTTTTTTTTTTTTTTTGTATTTTTACCAGCACCAGGGATCAAACTCACAACCACATGCTTGCAAGGCAGGCGCTTATGCCGCTGAGCTAAATCCCCAGCCCTCTGGCTGCTTTTGCTGGCTGCTGCCTGGAAGTGTTGCCCCTCTGCCATGACACCCTGCCTTGGAGACAGGTAACTGTGGACTGAAACCTCCACAAACAGTGAGCTAAATAAACCTTTTCTTCCTTCATTTTGGGTGTTAAGTATTTTGTCCTAGCAACCAGAGAAAAGTAATCAATACAGTCATCAAGACTGTGTCCAGAACGTAGCCATTGTAAATTACACTGCTATAAACACGAATATGCGTTTTTATTATGATATCTTTAACTCTTTTAGGAATATACTCAGGAGAGGTACAGCTGGGTCAAAAGTTACAGTCCACTTTTAATCAGATTTATACAGAGTACTGGAAGCAAAGAGGAGACGAACATAAAAATTTGAAAAATCACAGGTTGGCCAAAAAGCAGTATGAATAAAGGTAAAGTAAAAGAGAAGGTGGCTACTGAAGGCATTACAAAGAAGTTAAGTTCTTTGCATGGAACAACAGAAAAGATTCCAAAAGGCAGCCTCAGAAATAGGCAAAGTGAAGCCATCAGCACTTAAAGGTATAGAAATGAAAACATGTTTCAAGACATTTGAGAAGAGAACCCTGGGGAACCTTATACACCTGAAAGCACCTAGCAATTCATTTTCTTTGTGCTCAGCCTCCAAGGCATTCAGAGGCTGCTGCAGGCATGATTCAAGGGGGCCCAGGTGCAGCTCATGCTGGTGGCAGTCCTTGACACTGCCCACAGGATGCTGTTGTGCAGGCAAGAAGAATCCAAGAGTTATGAGAGCACAGTGGCTTTTCTTGAGATGTTAACCTGGGAGGCCAGGCAGTACTGGCATGGTCAATACCTATAAACAGTTCCAGGGTCACTCAAAACAGTACATGACAGAGCAATATGCAAAGCTGTGGAAGTAAAAGCTACAGCAGAGATCCCAGGAAGACAGAAGCACTAGAAATATGTAATGCTGTCCACAGAAAACCATGGGCAGTGAGCAGAAACAGCTTCATTGGGAAGCCACATGAGCTGCTGCCAGCAAGGTGACTGGGTCACAGCTGCCCAAATCTTTGGTGCTTACGTCATGCTAGTGTGCACTAGATGCTGAACCTGGCTCTGTAGGAATCAAATGTTTGCCCTGCTGTGTGTTGGCTTGCTTTGATCTGATCCCGTCTTCTTTTGACCCTATTCCCTCTTTTTTGAATGGGAATGTTTGCCCAGTACTTGTCTCACCATCATGTATTATAACTTGCTTTTTATGTTTTACAGGATCTCCCAGGACAGTTAGCCTTGCCTCTTAGAAAGTTTAGACCTGAGCGTGTGAGCAACAACGGAACTCTTCTGATTTTTGAAGATTCCTGGAGAGGAATTAAATGCATTTTTCACTGTGAAGTGGACAGGAGCTTTTGGAGGACAGGGGTAGGGTGCTATACTTTGGATCTGGAATTTCCCCTGAAGGCCCATTGATTAAGGCTTGGGCCCCAGTGTGGTGCTGTCAGGAGCTGGCAGAACCTTTAAGACCCAGGACCTACTAGGAGGCCCTCAGGTCATTGTGAGTGTGCCCTCGGAGGGGACTGTTGATACCCTGGTCTGCCTCGCTTCTTGGCCACAAGATGAAACATTTTGATTTGCCACGTGTTGACTGCCATCACGTGCTGCTTCAGCACAGGCCTTCAAGGAGCAACAGGGCAAATCTACAAGGACAGAGTTCTCCAAAACTGCGAGCCCCAAACTGCAAGTTGCTAACCTCAGGTATCTCGTATAGCAACACAAAGCTGATTAACACATTACTTCTAGGCCCAAACAGCCAGGCCGCTGTGTTTATGTAAAGATTGTTTTTTAAAAGGTGCCACAGTCCTCTCTCCGTGGTGACTTTAAAAACCCCAGGATGACCATACCTTCAAGTTGTCCAGGACAGCTCTAAATAATATCTGCTGTCCTACTGTCCTATAGTAATATTAATAACACCCCTATTCACTTTCAAAAGTATCTTAATTTGAACATTAAACTATCTGCCCAGCCTAAGGATAACTGACTGACTTGGAGAGAAAAGATTTTAAAACCTCCTCTGGTTTTCTAACTCATTCATTTCTCCCCCCCCCCATCTATTTCTCAAACATATAATCCAAGATTGATTGATTACATATTGATTGATTGCATATTCCTATCACTTCTGTCTTCCTAGGATCTCTGCTGTAGCTTTGACTTCACTCTTGACCATATAATCCAAACACATAATCCAAGATATTTATATATAGAGACAGATAGATACATAGATATCAATCATATATATCTATATATCAATATATATCATATAAATCAATATAATCATATATATGTATATATCAATTGATATACACATCCAACCAGATTTTCCTTTTTATTCAACATCCACTTAAAAAACTTGGATTTTTAATAAGCAAATTGTTGCTGTTGCTGACATGTTTCTTATATTAAAAGAATACTTTTGCTCTTGCTACAAAGCCAACTGACCACCATAACTTGACTAGTTGTGCTGTTAATGACAGGGGGAAAATAAGCAACTAAAAAAATCTGGCTATGAGATAGCTGTTACCTGTATTAATTATATCCCCAGTGTCCTACTTATATGCAATAAAAAGTTTTCCACTAAAAGCCAAGTTGATGCAGCTTGAAAGGTTGTAATTAAACTTGTAAAAAATGCTATTGTAAGAGGTAAACAAGATGTAATTTTTGTCATTGTTCTATCAATTAAGGGACTAGTTTTGCCGTACTGATAAGAGTTATTCCTCCCAGGTAAAAGGAACCAGGAAGAATGATCTGAGAATTACTACTCTCATCTCACTCCAATGACATGGCCATGTCTCTGTGGCCTTCTGTGTGAAATGGCAGAGAAGGAGAAGGTGGTATGGCACAAGGCACCATAATTCCAGGAGGCAAGTCACACGTGGCTTATTATTTTTTCTTTGAGTGATCTCAGATTGTTAATAAATTACTGAATGGTAACTTAGACCATTTACTTCAACTCTCTGAACCTCAGTTTCTTCATCAGTTAAGTGTGTAGAATAATACCATTTTCTTCAGTGTATAACTTGAGAATCAAAATCACTTAATTACAGAAAGCAGTGTTCACACCCTGGTCATTATGACAAGTTTTAAGGGTGACTGGATACAGACAGGAAGAAGCAAAGTAATGATCTACAGGCCTTCTATACTCAGGACACAAAATTAGAACAAGAATTAGAATCTCTGAGCCAGGATCTTGGATCCTTCCTTCCTTCTGTCCTTCCTCCCTCTCTCCTCCTTTCCTCTTTCTGTGTGTGATGCTGAGCATCAAATCCAGTCCTCACACATGCTAGTAAGTGCTCTGCCACTGAGCCACACTCCCACATGTCTCGGTGACATTTCTAACAATAGAGAAGTTAGAGAATGATACCTGCATTAGCTTCTTAGAATCAACACACATAACCTCCTCTCACATGGACTGTGCTTCCAGCTTCTATCCCAGCCTCTAGTGACAGTTTTGATGGTTCTGGGCATGGGGCAGCATAGCTCTAAGCTGTCTCTCTGTCACTACATGGCCACCATCCCCATCCTTCTGTGTATCTCTGTCTGAATCTCACTCTTCCAAGGACATACAGCCTATTGGATTTCTGACCTACCCAAATCTACTCTGAATACATCCTGACATGATCACGTATACAAAGATGTTATTTCCAAAGAAAGTCCCATTTACATGTTCTAAACCCATCATAAATTTAGGGATCAGGGTACTATTCAATTCAGTACAATGCCTACTTCACTCCATGACACATGGTGCAATAAATATTACTGAGGTTTTTATAGATGTGCACATAGTAATGAATATTCCTGTACATTTTCTAAATACAGAACTCTTTTTTTTAATTTAAAGAAAAGAAAACAAAAAATACATGGAGATAAAAAAGGGTAGAAATAATACAAAATTACAGAAAAATAAACGGTAAGAAATTGCCAGTTGACAAGTTACATATTGTCATCCCAGAAATAGCTGTTCAGGTTACAAAATTAAAGTATTTAAAATGACATTCAAAAAGTGACACTGCAAACAGTTCTGCTCAATGATTGAACAAAAACTCAGTAATATGGTTATCAGTCCTACACACTTGTTTTACATCTCAAAGAGGGTAAGATTAAACATATCAAAACAGTTAAAAAAACAATTTAAAGAAATATAGGTTTCAAAGCAAGTCCACTGGATCTTCACTGTCTGTCTCTAGTTTCTTACAAATAGTTGTTCCCATCTTCACCCACATTATATACATATTACATATTATAGAACTAATCAAATCATTACAGGATGATGAAGGCCCTTTAGGTCTTCAAGATCTAACATTGGGGAAGACAATAATAACTACTATCGCATCTCTCATTCTCTTTGTGGCAGCCGTCTCCATCTTTGCATATGCTGAAATTGAACTCAAGAGACTAGACTAATATCACTCTGGTCAGTGAACAATAGTATTGCTAGAATTTATATCATAATACTACAAAATTAGCCTTGGGTTTCTTAGTGTCTCTTCTTCAGAGTATCTGGTCTTTACACCTTGCATTATATAATCTGTTCCCATAAATAAATTTTTAAAAAAATCTCATGTGTGAATTTCTATATATATATATCTATCCTCTCTAATACAGAACTCTTTAAACCTCCAGTATGAAAGAAAAGAGACTCTCCATCCTTCCCCTTACCTTAAGTAGCACCGTGACTTTCTCTAGCATGCTAACAAATTTTTTTCTTTACAGCTTTTCCCCACAAACAATTTTCTTAATTAAAGTTACCTAATTAGAAGTAAAAGTGGATGAGCTATCAGGTTATTCAGCTTCTGCATCAATATGGCAGCGCAGTGTAATTCCCTCATCAATAGCCCTGGAAATCTGGAATCAGGGATTCTAGTCTCCTTTAATTTGGTCTCATTTTTCACTTGGAAAAATGGGTGTGTTAGTCTCTAAATCAACACAAATCCTTCCATATTCTATCCTGGTCATTCACACATTTGTGCAACCTGCTGAAGCCTGAAAAGCACTTTGGTTTGCCAGCCATGACATCAAATACCAGCCCACTTTACACAGCTAGAGTTCTCCCGTACTCCCTTTCACTCAAAACTCCCTTATTTAGTAGTTCTGGGTTATTTTCCCTTAATAATCAGTCATTTTGAAGATCTTCCCCAGTTCAGCTTTTGTCTCCCCCACAACTAGATTTAAAATAGTTTTGTATTTTGTATCCTCCCACAACACCTAGCCTAACAATCTGCATAGAACAGACATGCATGTTCCCCTGATAAAAACAGATGGTCAGTGGGACACTTCTTATATTCCAGGGCTTGCTGCAGTGCTGCTTCTGGAGCACTTTGGAGGCCTTGTTCTGGTCCTCTTTCATCTTCTTCTCACTACAGGGAGCCAGGTTGACAGACTGCCAAGGGACCATGCCTGTTTGTAATCGTGTCTTCTCCTCAGCCTCAAGGACTTGCTCCAGGCACTTGGGAGCCTGAATTTCACAACCCAAATGCCCTGGGCCCAAGTCTACAAGTTATATAGCTCCTTCTCCAATCCATTCTCTTGGAGGCAAATACGCCATTAGTACAGTGCATATGGAGTCCTGCCCTCTGCGTTTGGAGGGGATACTGCAACAAGGACACTAGCCAGGAATGACATTTGTACCTCTGCCTGAGCCCTGAATATGTTTATTGCTCTCAGGCTTAACATGTACTTGGGATTTAAGAGATAAATGGCAGTCACAAAATTTTCTGATTTCTAACTTTGATGTGGGACATACTATCCTGCCTGGGCATATATTAGTGTACATTTACTCAGTAAAGAAACATTTGACTTTTAGTTATCTGCTGAAAGAGTGGTGAACTAAAAACAGATAATGCCCTCATTTTCACCTAGGATTTTAAGAACCAAAAGAAACTTTTCAAGCATTTAAGAATCATACTGTTTGTCAAATGTGCAATTAGGTTCCTTCTTGGCATACTGAATAACTTAGATTCTCCAACATCACATACATATCAATATGCACCCTGAAATAACCATCATCACGGTACATATCTTGCTTCCAAATATATATTATCATATAGGCATTACATTGTAAAATCAAATGGCAATACTAATAAAAAGTGCAGTAAAGCTGTCTTCAAAGTAGCCATTAAATAACACTTTATCTAATCTCCCATAATGCAATCATTGTCTATACACTGAAATACAAACAGAATCAAATAGGAGATGGAAATGAGCTGGCTTGTGCAGGCTTTTGTTGAGGTCAGGTTCCCCACAGGAGAAACAAAATCACTCAGATCATAGTATACATCTTAAAATGTCACTTTCATTATTAATCTCACACACTGAAAATTTAGTTACATGAGATCTCAAGGTCAGATAAATTTTTTTCCTTACTGATGATGCTACCTTGAGCTCAGTTTGGGCTTTAACTTCTGTGTGGAAATAAAAATTCAGTTCCGATTTTCCTGATGAGGGAACTCTAAGCAGTCTGCTTATCCCTCTTGTCTCAACCCCTATGCATCATTGACATTTTTCCTTCGTAGACTTAAAATATTTCAATATTTCCAGAAATTTAGCTGAGAACTTTTCACTATCCTTCATAAAATCAAGAATCCTTGGCCAATATTAACACCGTCTGATGTGCATTCTCTAACTATTCCTTTCCTTCTGATCTTCATTCTTCTTCAAAACTGGAATTGTCTTGGGTTCCTGGATGATTAAATTTCCAAACATCTAATAAATTTTTACAACTGAACCCTTTTCTGTAGATGAGCCAATATTTAACTTTCTTCAACTAACTGAGACATCTGGTCAAATACTGCCTGACACAAACCCCTCCTCTGTCCACTCTTCCTCTGTCCACTCCAGCCTGTGCCTATCCCCACGAGGTACATCTGCAGCAAACATGGAACTAGTCAGTGAAGTGGAATAAGTTGTATCTTGTCACGTGCACGTTTGTACACCCACGTTCACTCACCCACTGTTCACCTGATCCCAAATCACTAGGCCAGTGATGGCAAACCCTTCAGAGCTATCAAGGACAACAGCTCCCTGCAGCAGTGTATACATCATGGGTTCACCACCCCTGCCCTGGGCCATCAAGTCGCAAAGCTGCCTCCAGACAGAAAATGAAGTCTCCTTTCGTGATACTCTCTCCTGCTTCTGACGACTAGCTGACTCCAGATCCGCAGGAGAAAATGAAGTGAAAAATGCACAGCAAGGATTGTTCTACTAGATCTTTGCAATACTTCTGGGAAACAAGAAATAATAAGAAGGATTTGTACCATGTTCTTTGCTTGACTTACAGGACAGTAATTTTCACTGTTCTTGATTTACATGGTACAAAACATCTGCCTTCATTTCATTTTAGAATGGCAAGATTTGCAATGCAGTCCTAATATAAAGAATGCACCACAAGCAATCAATTATTTTCAGCAGTTTTATAATATAGTAAAAAGAATTTACAATGAACAGCTTCTTGTGGTGGGAGTCAGTGGTAAAAAATAAAGGAAATGTGGAGACTCAGAGACTGAGAGTCAAGTAAACTGGAGGAGAAGATTTACAAATGAAAACAACACGGGACAAGATGAGCTGAGCATTTTTTTAAAGCTTTGGTTTCTTGCCCAAAACAAAGAATTTGTTGGTAAATTTTGTTAACAAGAGTTGAAAATGAACAAATTTTTCTTGGTCCTAACCTTGAGGTATAGTTATATCAAACAGTGAAGTCTACTACTTGTGTTTACTTTTTTTTCTCTACTATAATATATACTTACAAAAGTTACATTCTCTTTCCTTACAAAGAATGATTATTTTCTGATAAAACGAAGGGAACTGCAAAAGTCAAATCAGTCAAGGAAGTTAGTGGCATCTTCCAGAATGTTCTACAAGACAGGTCTTATTAGCCTTTGTATATCAGAGAAAAGAGATTAATTTTTAAAATCATTATTTTAACTTAGGTTTTTTATGACGAAGAATTTTTGGTTTGTTGTAGCCAAAATCAGTTAGTCCTATTAAGCACCACAATTAAAAAGTGTGTAACAATAAAACTTGATATTTTCCATCCAGAATCAAGCAATGGAAATCTTGCCAGTAGTGGAATACTGTAATGTAAGCTGATGACAGAAAATCAAGACTAATTCAACAAGTATTTTATTTCCTTTTAAAAATTATCACTGCTTTTTAATTTTTATTAATACATATTTCAATACATAATGAATACATTTATCATGGGCGTTGGTACATATCCCTATTATATTTTAATCCTCTAGAGGGGAAAAAAGGGAGAGCAGGAGAATAAGTGTTTTTAGAGGTTGCCATATGCTTCGGAGTGACAGATCAGGATGACTCCCACTTGCCTTGTGATGATGTCAGCAGCTAGAAAATCATGTCTTAGAAAAACAGTACACCCAATGCTAAGCCAGCTCCATGGAAGCTAGCAATTCCCATATGGCATTCAAAGAAGACTCATAAATACGCATCATTAAAGAGATGGTGAAATCTCAATTATTCAGCTTGCTCTTTTTCTCCGCTCTCTGGCCCAACTCTTGGATGTGGTCAGGATGCCAACTTTGTATATTTGTCTAAGACTATGTAAAAGACAGGCAGGGAGGGTAAGGAAAGAATTTAACAGAGAAACTGCACGTCAGGTGCTACACTTTCCTTTTCATCTTTTTTAAAAAGAATGTAGTAAAAATACAACAGAACAAGATAACAAAGCCA
The DNA here is from genome assembly GCF_034190915.1 of Cavia porcellus. Taxonomy (NCBI): domain Eukaryota; kingdom Metazoa; phylum Chordata; class Mammalia; order Rodentia; family Caviidae; genus Cavia; species Cavia porcellus. The sequence goes on along the minus strand of NW_026947484.1, from coordinate 67,349,534 downwards.
ATCGAGACAATGCAGTGACACTGGTACAGAACTTCACAGCAGGATACTGAGATAGTAGTACTAGGTACTATAGTATATCTCATTATCGTCACAATAGTTGTCCAGTCAATTAGGTATAGCAAAATCAAACCAATAATAGACTATTGTAAAACCAATTGAAGTAGAATATTGAATAGAGCATAACAATCGTTACAAAACATAACAGTGAAAACAATCTTTGGCTTCAAACAGAACATAGAAGGAAATCCCCCTTATTTGCTGTATTGCATATGGTCATCCTCCCAAGAGATGCTCAGAACTCTGTGCGGAGATGGTTGATTCTCAGCCCATGCATTCATAGGCTCAGGGGAACAGCTGAGTGTTTCTCCTCCTGGCCGGTGCCAGGGGCGCTTACCAAGAAGCCAGGCAAATTGCCTTCTTGTGCAGCCGCCTAAAGTCCCAACATGGCCGGGTCTCAGCTAGCTGCTTTTGGTTCTCCTGGCCAGCGCAGGGTGTTCTTACACTTTCCTTTTCATAAACAGCATCTCAATACCATTAGTACTAGACTTTATCTGTATAAGGGAGAAGAACTAACCTATGTGGCACATCAAAATAAACCTCAGGTAAGTCAAAGATCTATATACAAAATGTAAATCATCAATAACTTATAGGAATATTTAATATTTCATTAGGGAAATTCAGATTTTAGTACAAACAAGACATAAAATGCACCATAGAAAAACAAAGATCTCACTTTTTCTAGTATTACAAAGAGTTTATATTCTTCTCTTAAAGAGTTATTATTAATTAATTAATTAATTTATTTATTTTGGTACCAGGGATCAAACTCACAACCTCACACTTGCCATGTAGGCAATTTTGCCACTGACCTAAATTCTCAGCCCCTTGTGAGTCAATTTTTAAAAACATCAATTAGAACAGAAAGCACAAAAAGTACAAAAAAGCGATTCACTAAAAGAAAACACAAGTAGGCAAATGAAAAATATTTGGCCAGCCTGTAATGAAAGAGTACAAATTAAAATGATGATATGCAATATTTTGTTTATAGGAAGAACAATACTGATAAAAATTCCAGTGTTAGTGGTCACATAAGACAACAGACACCCACTCTAATTTATTGTTGGGCACAGAAATCTAAAGGAAAATACAGCAGCTTATATTACATTGTTCAATATATGATGTTATATCACCCAAAAATTCCAACTCTAGCATATGCAACTTAATTAAATTGGGCAAAGGCCAAAGACACAATCTCATGGGACAGTGATCACAGTCTTATACATAATAGCAAAAAATAACTAAGAGAAAAATGAGATGGAGAGGAGACAAAAATAAATTAACCATGAGCATTTTATAAATGGGAGCATTATATGGCTAATTGATCTAGATGAATATCTAGTGACATGAGATGATGTTTGTAGCGCAGGAAATGAGAAAGCCATGAATAAAATTGTTCTGGCCAGTAGAAAACATAGTGAAGGTTAAGAGAGATTGCCCAAGGTCAAATTTTAGGTATTTCAGTTGCTTGCTGCCTTACTTAGAAGCCAAACTGGGATCTAATTTCTACTTTGACAAGACAAAATCTTATACTTAACTTACCTGTCAGAGTGAGCACCAATGTGGCCCATCTGGAATATGGGATAATAGTTAAAGCCCTTAAATTAGTGATTAGTCCATTATAGACAGGGTCAGTGTTAAAGGGGAGATGATCTGGATTATTTCCATGCTTGCATACTCTGTTAACTGTGATCTGTCACACTAACTAGAGTAAAAACTACAGATTAGTAAAGCCCCATCTATGTCTGTGCATGCTTAAAATGTAGGCTGCAAATTAAGGAGGGAAACATACACACACACACACACACACACAGATGTCAGGGCCACAAACCAATAGGCTTGTACCCTGGACAGAATAAAATGGAAGGAAGGAAATCTTCCCTTTTCTTCTTTGGAGCAGCTCCAACCTTCACCACTGCCTTTGGATGTCTCTAGTCTCTTCAGACTTCTAGCACATTATCTTCCATGATTTCCCACACACACTTCCACCAGACTCTGAAGCATGCTCTAGACCTTTAACCAGATTCTAATATGATCTGACCCTCTAATGAACTCAAACTAATACAAATTTTGATATTGAGAATGGAGTTGTTGCTATTCTATTTGATCATGTGACTCAGAAGTCTTTGGAAATGGTTCACAAGACAAGTTTAGAGAGATTTGGAGATTCTGGCTAGAAAAGTAGTCCCAGTGTAATTCTAGTCAGAATTTGGAAGACTAGAATGCTGATGAAAAGGCAGATGGTAAAGACCAGGCTCACAAGGTTTCAGTTGAGCACAAGGACATCATTGAGAGTAGGTCTCTAAGCCGTGTGTGTTACAGACCTGCAAAAACAATTGTCTACATTGTGCTCATGTTCTGAGATTTTTCAGGAGACTGAGGTTACGAGGAGAGGACTAATTAATCTAACAGATGAAATTTCAAGGCAGCACACTGTTGAAGCTGTGAAATGGGTGGTACTTAATGCTTTTAGAAAGATTTATATTAAGAAACAATAGTAAGAAGTCCATTCGAAATGTTTTTAGTTTCCTCAGAAAGAAACAACTGATAAAGTTGGAACAGAAGAGATTTTGGTTGCTGAAAAGACTGGCATTAAAAATAAGCCAAGAATTTTTCAACTCCCTGTTGAATAGAAAAGTACTTTGAAGGCATGTGATAAATCAGTTAGACCCCGTTCTTCACAGGCTAAGAGGTGCAAAAGTGCAAGACTTTGCTTTGAGAAGCGAGCCCCAGGGCACACTGTTGGAAAAGGGCTGCCTAATGAGTCAGTTCCCCAAGATTCAGTTCACATTTGGTAGATGATGAAACCATCTTTTCAATAATTCACAAAAACAGGATGGAAAAATTAGATCTGGATAAATGATACAAAAAGAGGGCTACATGGAAAACTCTTTGTCCTCTAGTATTGTGCATGCTCAATCAAGTTACTCACAGGACACCAAGATTTCAGAAACAATCAAGGTTTATTTCAAACTACAGTGGTCAGATTTTGCCATTGAAACTCCTGGGGGCTGGCTGGTTGGCACCAATTCTTTTGTTCCCTTCTGTTATATACCCCTGGATGAGTTCACATGTCAGGGGGTTTCCAAGGATACCACCTCTTTGTAACACTATCATTGCTTTGGAATCTTACACGACCTTCTGACACATCTGGTTACTTGACACACAGAATGTGGGCACCAGGCAGATTGATGCCTCAAGATAAACCCATTTATTCCCTTTTTGTAGTGTTCATGGCCAATAAAGGGAGAGAAGAAGGCTTTTGGGGATTTGGACAAAGTTCATTTGCTGTCTGAGGTCGAACTACTAACTAAGTATCTAAACTATAATCTATATATAGGCCACAAAATAAGTGAAGTTTTCAAGAGTGTGGTTTGGGAAGTTTCAAAAGGAAAAGAAAGGCCGAGAAAAGAGCACAAATAGAGGGGGCTATGAAAACCCTCACACTAGTAGAACAAGGCTATCAGATGATAATTTCATCAAGGAAAGTGGTACCAAAAAAGGATATGGCACATTTACCTTTCATCATTAAACTCAACAAGAATGAACAGGAAAAAAAATGCTTTTCCAGAATTAGTGTAAAATGGGGCTGGGGATTTAGCTCAGTAGCATAATCACCTGCCTTGCAAGCGTGTGGTCGTGAGTTCGATCCCTGGTACCAGTAAAAATACAAAAAAAAAAAGTGTAAAGTATTTTTATGTTAGCAATTTATATACTTATATTTTTAGGAGGAAACCAGAAAGGTCTTAGTGATCACCTTACCCAATCCCCTCATTTTGCCAGAGAACTCAGAATGCTGCATGGCTTTCCTTAGGCATTGTAACTATTTAGAACCACAATGCAGCCCCCAGCCCTCTGTTCCCCAAATGGCACCAGTGGAGTCTTTGGTTTACAACCTTCCATCCTCCAAAATGTGTTTAAGCTTCCTGGGTCTTCTATCAAGAAATTTTTTAAGTTAGTTTCCTAAGACAATGTAGGATGTTTGAACACAGATATAACATTATGGGAATGTTAATGTCATCCATAGGTATAATGAGGGTATTTTATGTAGATCCTTAACAAAAAAGCCCTTGGAGATTCTACACCATGTAGTCTGCAGCTAACATCCATGCTATTCAGTGAAACAGAACAGACAGGTGGATAGCTGGCTAGATTAATGAATATGTACAGTAAAGTGCTGACACTGAATTAGAGAAGGAAAGTTCATTATCTGCACCTTCCAAGTCTTATTTTTAGAATGTTTCACAATAAAAATAACAATACAGTTGTATTTTTAAAAATCATTTCAAATTTTAAGTAATAGATCTGTACCCAGCTGCCCAGCTGCCTCACCTGACAGAGCTAAGACAAGCCTTCCAGGGAAACAGGGTGTATGGGGCTCCCAGATGCTGTGTTCAAACCTACTAGAAGCAAAATCAGACCCAGGAAATCCATGTGGGGAGCAGGGAAACCAGAGGAGATTTCCAACAGCTACACATGAGGAGACCTTGGACTCGGGCATCCTGGTATGCTGCCATGTCTCCCTCTGAAGGGCAGAGTAGGGGCAGAGCCTGAGCCAACCTCTTATACAAAGCCAGAAGCCAACTGAAACAGGTCACAGACAATCATGATTTTCCCAGAATGAGCATCATTGCTTTTGTTTACCTTTATATCCTAAAGACATCACTTTGAAGCATCTAATTCAGAGCTCTATTTCCCCTTGGAAGCACCATTCATGCAAATGAAAAACTTTCCCCAGCACCAGGAGCAGGCAGGGGCTGAATATCTAAGTCTCCTACAGAGTTCGCTGGCTTTGTTGTTGCTCTTCCCTTGAGCCTGATTTCAAGTTTGCTGCTGTCCTCCCAGTGACATAAAGCAAAGGACATATCTTCTCTCTGGACTCTTAGCTGTGCACCACAAATTCCTCCAAGCATAAATTCTTATTACTAACAAGATATGCCTCTTGTGTCTTTATTCCCTACAAGCCTGACTGCTCAGAGTGCAGTATGACTTCCCAGAAGCAGCTGCCATGAAACACAGCCCTCAGCCCTACCTGCCACAACCAGCATCGCCCCCAGAGCGGTCTGGCAGGACTCAGCTCACTGTGCTCAGCAGACACTGGGAAGCATGAACAAAAAGGGCACAGGTGATGCCCCTGCTGTCAAGCAGCTTACTGTGTACTGAAGAGAAGACAGGACATCAGAAACATAGCATGGGGTTCAACACCATGACAGCAATGAGAGGCAGGGGCCAAGGATGTGGGGTGAGGGACAGCAGGAGACAAAGTCCAACCTGATGCTTTCGAGCTAGAGGGACAACAAAGAGGGTCCAGGTGATCCATGCCCTGGTCTTGGATGGGAGGAGACGGAAGAGGAATGCATCCCGGAAGAAGGACATAGCTTACAAAAGGCACAGAGGGAAGGACACATGTGTCACCATGTGACACCATATGGAGGGAGGGATTCTTCAGCTCCAAGTTAGCCACGGGTGAATGAAACATTGATCCTAACAAATACAGTTCCCTTGGCTATTTCTCCCCACCAGATTTACAGAAAATGAAGCTCAAATCCAGGAGTAACCTCATATCTGTACCTTACCTCCCAAATCACTTAATGTTACAGTGCCACATTACATGGCGCTTCCATTCCCTTTTCTGACAGACATGGTCACGGCTTAACAGGTTTACATTTTCAGAGTCAGCTTTTAAATTGTTGACCCAAACCTGCAAATAGGAAATGCTTCAAGCAAATGACAGCAAATATACCTCATAATGTGTTATACACTATTATGTCTATACCAGGTCACTCTCAGATCATATTAGATCAATAATCTTTACCCCTGCCTGCCCATAAGAATTAGCTGGAGGGCTTTACAAGATTATATGCTACCCAGTCTTGCCACTAGAAATCCCATAAGAATTCTACTGTATTTTCAGGGTTGAGAATTACTGAACTGAAGTTAAGAATTTTAGCTTAAACTTTTTCTGAATAGAAGTTATAACAAACTGTACTGTAAGGAAAACACACGAGTCAACCCAGAAATAAAATATTTAGATAAATATTTAGATAAAATTATGTACCAGCTTTTAGTGTTTTTCCCCCCAGTATTAAAAAGAGGACGTTTTAGTCTTTGTTATCAATTGGTTCTGACAACTGCTCCAACAGTGCATTCCACTTGATCCTTTCCTAATTTGAACATTAAAATCACAAAATTCTGCAGGAAAATAATGCCTCCTTGTATACCTCATGTGAGGACTATCATATTTTCCTTGAGGTAAGGGGACAATGAGAAAAATGAGTATCTTCAAGCCATCATACAACTGAAGTATCTGTAACTTTTTTTGGAAAGAACAGACCCATTTTTCCTGATGTCCTAAGCCTTTTTCTTACTGTCATCTAGAAATGTGAAAATGTACACCAAATAAAATCACCTTCAGATCCCTGGATCATTATCCTCAAATATTTAAAAATATTGCCCTGGAGGGCAGGGAGAGGGAATGGGGAAAGTCTATACAGGTAGTTTAATGGATTTCTTTTTCTCTGAGATGATAAAAAGTTCTGAATGGGCATAGTGGTTATGGTCGCACACAATTACAAATATACTTAATACAAATGAATTGTACATCTGAAAATGATTAAGAGGATACATATTATATTGCATTGATGCATACTTACTATATTGTACTGTTACTATATTTTACCACAACAAAGAAAACTGAGATTAATATCTTCAGACCAATGCTTAGCACGAAACCCAGGAAGTCTGAATCTGATTATATTTTCCTTGTGGAATAACTTAGTACTACACATTAATAAACTGCAGCTCTGTTTCTTATTTTCCTAGTTCCTAGCAATCCATTGTTTAAGTAAAGTCAGGAAGTAGTGTTCATCACTGGGGAGCAGAACAGGTAAGTGCTGTGGAAGGTCCACAGACAACAGCTCAAGTCCGTCTACTGCTAACAAGGGTGGAGCAGGCCAAGGAAAACGGCAAGGAGGACTACAGTGAGGAGAGCATCTGAAGAACGCAGACAGAAGGACAGAATGCAACAAGATGCCCTCGTGTGAGATGGGGCAAAGCCATGGGAGAGTCACCAGGCGGGAGGGGGGTTTATTCCAGGAATAAACTGCAGCAGGATAAGGGGAGGTGAAACCCACCCCACTCGGGGTGGTGCAGGACCAGTTCAGAGGACTAAAGAATCTGCTCAGATGCAGGAAAGTCCCATGCACTAGGAAGTACCTGTTAGCTGTTAAATTCTACCTGAAAATTTACAACAAAAACTCAATATCTTGTTTTGTGCTTGATTTAACCTAAATTTTCCATCTTAATGCCGCAACCTGATCATTTGAAAATATAAGATCAAATATCTTTTATAATGTTTTATTTTTTCAAAGTGAAATTCCAGTTACATTCCCCCACCTCAGCATGTAGTACAAAATCTTGGACCCCACTCTCAGCCAACTCATGTTTATGGCTTTTTCCCTGCCGATCATCTTCAGATCACGGGGGCTGCTATTCCTTTACTTTGGTCTCTCAGCCAGAGTCAGATCCTGTCATCAGTGTTTTCAGCTTATGGAAACAAGTATAGGTGTCTGTCGTTAAATGTCTACTAACTTCAGAGTCTATACAAAACAAGTCTGGTATTTTGGTTGTGCATAAAACTGTACTAATTCATTAGCAGGGGATTAAAGTATCAAACCTGCCCCATATACAACTGCACATCAGATGTAAGCCTCAGAACTAAAACTAAATGAGGCGTAGACTCCTTGAGCCAGGAAATATTAGCAGATCAACAATGGTCCGTAATGTGGACCCATTATTCTCTTCAGAGCTGGTGTTATACATTATCATTAGGAGGGAGGCTCTGAATCCATTTCCTCAGGAGATGAGCCTGTTTCCATGGTTACACAAGAGTGGGTCTTTAAACTCCAGGACAAATGAATGGAGCATGCACTAGATCAGGCAATTTCTGTGTATTTACCAGACAGATAACAGCTATTAGGCTTGCCAAACCCTGATTTGCTTCATTTTATTCAGTACAAAAGAGATCAATGAAGAAGAGAGCTGCCTCCTGCCCAATACTAGATCAGTGTAAAACATGCCTGGCTCTCGGGGACTGATTTTGTCAAACAAGCTTACACTGGCTTCCCCCTGGATGGTGCTGTCATTATAACTTCCATGCACTGAAGCAGAATCCAGCAACAGGAGAAAACTGGAATTTTTATGAGATTTTTGCCCATCAGTTCAATTTAAGTGATGCTTTCACATATCAAAGATGGTTAATCTCATGTTTTCAAATGGTGACAATGACCTCATGAATCTAAGTGAATAACTTAGATTTATCTATAAGGTTTCTTTCCTGGATGACCTATTAGGCAACTTCCCAGGGAGGGTAACTTTGGGGTCTTGCAACATTGCATGTTGGGTTGCTACAGTTTATCTAGAATAGCTTAAAAAAAAAAAAAAAAAAAAAAGACCAGCACTACTTTATCAGGCTCTTTCCATTTTCATAAAGATGTCAACCTCAGCTCATTTGATCCATCTTTAAAATATGGATTTGCCTTTATTAGCAGAAAACTCACAGATCAGATGCCTCAAAGGACCTTCTCTTGGGTACTTTCACACTCTCTTTTCAAGAAATGTCCACAGATAATTGAAGGACACAGTCTATTCTTTCTTCATATTCATAGCTCTCATTTCTACTTTAGAATCACGTGAAGAGTTTAAAATCTAAATCCCAGAGACTCTGCTTGTTTTCTGTACTGGGGATTGAAAGCAGGTCCTTTGCACTGACCTACATTCCCAGCCCATTTTATGTTGAGACAGGGTCTTGCTAAGTCACTACATGCCCAGGCTGGCCTCACTTTTCTGACCCTCCCACCTCAGCCACCCACCGTGCTGGGAATACAGTGTATGGACCACACCCAGCTCAGGTAGGATACTTTTTTAAAAAATTCAACTGGCGATCTAAGGGAAAGTCTGGAGTAAAAACCACTGGTCATTAGAGGTTTTTAGTATAGTTATACCTAAGAGCTCACTTTTCAAAAGTATTGATCATACAAGATTGTGCTAATCAGCTTTTCATGACTGTGACCATACCTGATCTAAACAGCAAAGGAAGAAAGAGTTGTTTTGGTCCCTGTATTCAGTGCCACGGTCAGCTAGCAGTACTGATCTTCCAAGGGAGTGGGGTGTAGACGCTGTGCGGGGCGAGAGCTCAGTCTGGAAGCAGAGAGAGAAAGCCAGAGAGAGGACAGGCCCAGGGCCAGACATAGCTTCCAAGGTCACAACTCCAGGATCCACTTCCTTCCCCAGGCCCCGCCTCCTGCTTCTATCACCCCAATAATGCCATGAAATTAACATCTCATCAGTGGAAGAACCCACCAGGGAAGTCAGAGTCCTCATGGTCCAATCACTTCAAACACTCACCAGCTGTAAGCTAAGCCTTCAACCAATGCTCATTTTGGGGGACATAGTAAATCACAACTACCACAGTCATTTGTGAATACCTTTAAAACTTTAAGATACTACAGTTAAGTCCTAGGTTGCCCACCCTCTTACTTCTAGTTCTATTAGGTGTCCCTCTGGATTTTTATTTACATACATGTGTACTCACAAATATACACCAGTGGCTATACATATACATGAAAATACATAGACATTTGAGTTTTGGGTACCAGGGTTTGAACTCACAACCTTGTGCATGCCACGAAGGTGCTTGTGCCCCTGAGCAAAATCTCTGGCCCTCAAAAATAATTTTTCACATGTGTCACACCATGTATGCAGTTCTGTGCTCCATTTCCACTTAACAGTGTGCCTGTGCACACTTTCTGTAGAGGACCTCCTGCTGCAGAGTACGAACAAGCTGTAGTTATTTTTAAAAGCACTCCTTTAACTCTCTGCCATCCAGTATAATAGCCGCTGGCCACACACACCTATAGGTGCTTGACTGAGACAAACCCAAAGTGGAATGTGCCACAGGTATAAAAATACAGAATACATTTTGAACACTTAAATACCAGGAGGACAAAAACTGTAAAATTGCCATTAATAACTTTTTGTTATTGGTTATATGTTCAAGTGATAATATGTTAGATATAGTGAATCAAATAAAATATTAACTTTGTTTCATTTTACTTCTATTAATGTGATGATCACAAAATATAAAATTACTTACATGGCTCACATTATATTTGTACTGAATGGCTTTGTCCAGCAGGTAAGCAGTTAACCTGACATCACAAAACAGGGCCCTTTTACTCCTAAGGGACATTTGGCAAAATAGGGCAACATTTTTGCCACAACTTGGGGTTGTAACCAGCATCTATTCGGTACAAGACAGGATGCTACTGAGGAGAAGTCTCTTCAACAGTTTTCACTGCTGTTAATTTTTAAAAAATATTTGTATTTGCTGTATACTCAGGGCCCTAAATCTCTGTCAGTTTTCCCAGAAATGCTGTTCTTGGAATGGCTTTCAGGTGCAGTAACCAATAATAAAGTCACGTGTCAGGGTCAGATGTCTGTTCTCAAACACGCTGTATATTTGTTAGCTATGGATGATGTTGCCAAACAAATAAGCAAATAGAAACACAGTACAGATCTAAACCTGTTATGCAAATCCATAGGTAAAATATATGTGAAATGGATTGCTCCTGCATATCTGTTGATTAGCTGGTCTTTTTCAGGAAGCAAGGATATTTACCTTCTACAATTTTCAACTTCTCTGTTTACAAAAATCCAAATTTTAGCTTTTATGATTCATGTTTGAAGGCCTTTGCATGACATGTGAAGTGTAAGACTCTCTCCAGCCACGAAGTACATCATGTCAAACATCAGCTTCCTCTGCTGTGAATTCCTAGTAAAGCGCTTATCTTAACTTTCTTCCTGGCTTGAGTCTGAACCTTGAATTCATTCTCAGGATGAATGAGATTACATATAATGAAACGAGCATTGAACACCCTAACAATTAGTTACAAGTCACCATTTCCTGCCACATTTCCAAGGAAAAATACTACACTGCAGCCAGCAAAACTCTGTGAAAACCCCTTCAAGCTGAGTCTTCCAGGGGCACCAGTGGGGAAAGGGTGGGGAGTCTCTCAGAACCTCTGGGACTCATCCTTCAGACTGTACAGGTGCACGGCTGCCCTGCAAAGCCCTCAGGTGACCTAGTGGAGGCAGCAAAGATGAGATTCAGGCATCACCTTGTGCTTCAGAAACCTCGGAGGGGATCTGATTTGGAAAGTGAGTGTCATACAACTTCAGAAATCAGCAGAGGGCTGTGCTACTTGGTAATTTCGGGTGAAACGCAAAATCAGATACTTTACTAATGCCCAGGTAGAAAGAGCTGTCAATTCTGCCCAGCTTTGATAAGAAACCCAAGTCCCCCACAGCTCATTCTCTTACGCAGTTAATAAAGGGCTCTACTGTCCAGGGAACATTTGAAGCCGAATCTCCAGCTTCATGACTCTATTCAGCCTTTTAAAAATGGGTATGAAAGTTTTTCTTCTCCACAGAAAATGGTTTAAACTTCCTCCTATTAATACACGGTTCACGAGTGCTCCTCCATTGATCATGGTACAGTGGCAACAGAAACAGAGGCACAGAGGTCACTGGGCCCCAGAGTTCTAAGTTAGCACAACTTGGGAGGCAAACACCTGCCAGATGTGCAGCACTGCCCCTCTCCAGTTCTGGGGGGACCAGAACTGTCCCACCCAACAGGTTTCCCAAGCACCTGCTCTGCGTCAGGATGGTCTATTCCTCCTTGCTTCCAGGATCTTATAAAATGGAGTGTACTGTAGTTTAGATGTAGCTGGAATGTGTCCCCCAAATGTTCATGTGCTGGAAACTTGGTGTCTAGTGAGGAATCAAGGTGCAGAACCTGCAGAAGGCAGCGTCTAGCAGATGCTGGTCGGATCATGGAGAAGCTGATACGGGTCTCCTGCAGCGGGTCAGCTCCATGGAAATGGCTTGTTGGGAAACCAGCTTGACTCCTGCAGCTCCCTCTCTTGCTCTCAGGTCCCCACCCTGTGACGCTGTCACCACGGTAAGTCCCATACCAGAGCTGCGCAAATGTTGCCCCCATATTCTCCAACCTCTAGAACTATATACTAAATAAACTTTTTTGGTCAGCCTGGGTTTTTTTGTTTTTTGTTTTACTACTCTTGGGTATTTTTAATAGCAATAAAAAACAGACTGAGCCAATGAGGAGAAGCAAATCAGCAGGACTCTACCTCACCTTAGTGAGGGCTCAGGTGGGTACTCCTGGAAGAAGCTAAAGGCCAAGGTTACTTTTGTATTTTGGTTTCTCCCATGGGGCTGGCTGATTCGAAAGTCTCTATCTCTCACTGTGACCAAAATACAGTCATCTCTTCTGGGAACAGTATATAGTTTTCTTCACAATTATCACCCAGAGGAAATTTCCATAAATTTGGAGGGCGGAAATTTTGATTAGATTTCATGGTCATTAGTTACTTGAAGGAAGTTGTTTCTCTTAATCAATGGCAAAGTATACATGGTTTCTTAATTCTAATCAACTGCTCCTGACTTTAATAGCTTTATCAAGAAATAATATACATATTATAAGTATATCCACTTAGTATATAGAATTCAATGTGTTTTGGTGTAAATAGTGAGTTGTGTTAGCATCATTGCAATATCATTTTTTAAAAAATTTTTACTAGCACTGTGCAGAGCATAATGACTACATTCATTGTGGGGAGTTGATATATGTATGAAATACATCTTAGTATTTTTATACCCCTTACAATCCGATTTCAGAGCACATTTACCCCCCCCCCCCCAGAAACCTTGTGCCCATGAGCGGTGACTCCAACAGCTACCACCCAGGCCAGCATGATTCCACTGTCCTTATTGATTTGGACATTCCTATAAATGGCATCAGCCGATACGTGTTTTCCTTTTAACTAGTTTCGTTGAATTAGCAAATGCTCTTCAAGATCCATTCATGCTGTACAATGTCTCAACACTTCATTTCTTTTTATTACCAAATAATATTCTATTGTACCACATTTTAGCTACTCCTCAGCTGACAGACATTTCCACTTTGGGGCTATTATGAATAACAATGCTGTAATATCCATGCACAAGTTTTGTGTGGATGTATGTTTCAATTATCTTGGGAAGACAGCTAGCAGCAAGCCTGAAATGGTAATTATGATTAATTTTTGTAGAATTGCCAAACTATTTTCTACAAGGACTGAATCACTATTTCTGAAATAAGCTACAATTTATCATCTATGTGCACAGACAGTATTTAATGGATCACCTTACATTTTCAATTAACTATTTGTTATTAAATTAATGGTATGCCTTAAAATTTATTGGAGAAAAGGAATGGGGAATAAAAATAGCTCCCGAGAGACAGGAGGGGTCCCAAATGAGTTGCCTTGGTCCTGCTTCTTAAAAGCACATTCAGTTCTAAACTCATTAACAGATTGGTAAGGTTAGTACACCCATGATCTAATTATCTTTCAAAGTCCCACTTCTGACTCTTTACGGGACATTTTTGATCCAAATCATAACATGTTATATTAAGTACTCAATAAAGAGAACTGTAAACATACTCAAAAAAGGGCTGGAATATTAGCTCAGTGTAAAGCCTGGGTCCAATCCCAAGCACCACCAACCAACCAACAAAAATACTCTGCAGGAATCAGGGACTTTTTTGACACAAGGCATCTTGGAAGATTCCTTGGATAGATGGGACTTCAGGTGGCTCTAGTCTGTAAGGTCGGAAGAACATCTTAAATCAGTGAGACTATGCCATCCGTTATTCTAGTCCCTGGCCACAAGAAGTTACTGAGCTCTTGAAAACTGGCTAGCTAGACCCGGCTGGCCACTCCTGAACTGCGGAGACTGCAAGAGGCAGGAGGGCTGCTGCCCACCAGTGGAAGATTTCCAGAAAGAGCTTTGGTGGTGCCAGAAGAGTGGCTCAGGGGGAGAAGAGAAGTTCAGGTGCCGAGGAACTGGGGTGTCGTGGACCCCTAGACTCCATGATGTGCGGACTAGCCAGCAGGATCATGGCCTTCAGGGGGCGTTTGGCCTGACTGGGCCCCCAGGGACAGCGGGACCAGAAAGCAGAGGCCCCACAGAGTCTCATTGGGGGATGAATTTGGGCGCAGGGCCCACAGAGCGCCCCCCACCCTGGAGAGCCTGGTAACGCTGCTGCCATTGAAACAGTCACAGGTTCCCACGTGGTTTTCAGGCAGTGCCAGGATGTTTGTCCTCTCATTGAGACACTTGCTCCTCAACTCCCCAAGTTCTTTTGACTCAAAAAGCCACAACCCCTCTTCACAGGAACTGTAGGAAGGAGAGCTGATGTAATCTCAGGGGGCCAAACATGCTGGACCCAACTTTGAGAGAGGAGCAAAAGGAGGCGCAGTTACTGTGCACCTAAGAGCATACCAGGATGCTTACCGCGGCCTTCCAGATGCCCTGGGAGCTGCCGGGCCTGGGCCACCGCCGAGAGGACCATTGCAGACTGGGCAACCTTGGCATTATACTGGCTTCCACTGCATTTCAAAGACAGCATTAATATGAAGTAAAATAGCTCACTAATAATTTTTATACTGAGTACATTTGAAATGGTATTGTTTTGCATTATTAGGTTACATAAAATATATTAATGAAATGAACTTTGCTGATTTTTACCTTTAAAATGTGGTAAGCAGGATATTATAACAAGACTAACACTGTCTTCTTACTGCACAGCACTGTTGTGAGCTAAATAGGGAGGAGATATATGGAGCTGAGTGTTTGCTGTCACTGAAAAAGTCAGTGAAGTGGGAAACAAACCTGGGAAATAAGGTTGGGCCAAGCTGTACAGGGCCCCGTGACCTGCAGAGATGAGCGATTAGAACTTCAGTCAGGATGTAAAACAGAGCCAAAGATTTTGAGAACAGGAGAGTAAAACTCAGATCTTTGTCTTAGGAAGTACAGGCTGGGACAGCGTGTTATGGAGGATACATTGTGCCAACTGGAGGAGCTTAGAAGTTTGACCGAGAGACTCAGCAGGGAGCCAGGGTCCTTACTTTGATAAATACCCTCATCCTGTGCAAGAGGAGGACAAGGAGATTTTAGGAGTGCTACACCCACCTTGAGGGGGAGGGGTGGCCAGTGTACATTATAAGGGAGGGGAAGAGGCTTCTCTCCACCTTTGCTCTGGCTGCTGCTTTGAAGTGTCACCCCAGTGCCATGTCACCCTGCCTTGCAGCCAGCTGATTATGGGACTGAAACCTCCAAAAACTGTAAGCTAAGTAAACCTTTCCTTCCTTCATTTTGGGTGTCGGGTGTTTTGTCCCAGGAATGAGAGAAAAGTAACCGAGACATGGTCTGATCACTATCAGTGACTGAGGTCATGAGGATCCACCAAGAACAACCTCATTCCCACTATAAGAAACCCTTCCAACTCATCAAAGTGCTGATCAAGCTGATGCCACAAAAACACAGTCACACTTGGAACCAGGAAAGGGGGTTGCCTAGTCCCATAAATACAAGGAATTAGTTGGAATAGGTTGAGAAGCTGAAGGGAATCCAAACAGGACCTCGGACAGCAGAGCTGGCGGCTGTGTGTCTGTTGGGACAAGGAGCCCAGGTAAAATCCCTGCATATAAATGGACAAGAAAACAACTCATATCAGTACATCTGTCCTTCAAGAGATAGAAAAAACAAAGTCAGGGGAAGAGGCATCAGTGCAGCATCTTCTAAAGACAGAACAGGAAAATCAGGGAGACCCTGCTGCATGGAGTGAGCAGGTGATGACAGTTTCAGAAAGAACGAGGAGCAGTGGTATCAGATGCTGAGCAGAAATCAGTGAATGCTTCTCATATAGTGAATATGAGGTTCCCCAAGATCTCAAAGACAGCGGCATCCAGGGTGGCTGAAACAGAAGGAAGCAACAAGCCAGGGGTGATGGTGAACACATGTAATCCCAAGACTCTGGAGGCTGAGGCAGGAGGATCACCTCATATTTGAGGCCAGCCTGGGCTACAGAGTGAGTTCAAGGCCAGTCTGAACTACACAGTGAGATCCTGTTATGATTTGTACCTAGATAGCCCTCCAAAGCCTCATGCAGTTTTAGGGCTTTTTTGGAAGGGGCTGAATCTAGAGTGTGTGATTGATTCATAGTGTCATGTTGGGGTTAAGGTGCTGGGATTAAGGAGGGTGACTGTTGGATGGGTCCACTGTCTGGACTGGTCCCACCCTAATCTCAGTAGACTGGCCCTTCTCGCTCACTGCTTTTGCTGTCTTCTGCCTCCAGGAAGGTGGTCTCTCTGCCTTGGAGCCAGCTGATTATGGACTGAAACTTTTACAGAGTGCAAGCCAAATAAATCCTTCCTTCTTTGAGTGTTGGATATTTTGCCCCAGCAGAGAAAATCACTAAGACACTGTGTCAACTCCCCCAACCCCTGCCAAAAAGAATGAAGCACGAAGTGGCAATTCTCAGCTCTCAGTCTGAGAAGTGAGAGAGAACGGTTCTGAAGACGAAAATAAAAAGCAGGGCTGGGGAAAGAGCAGAGTTCAGGGGGAGCAAAAGAAGAAAGGGCGCTGGCTTCCACCAGAGGCTTGCGATGAGACCCACTCGGGCTGCAGAGCAGTCCTGGAGCGGGAAGAGTAGAAACAGGAGGGCCTGAGAGGAGGTTGGCACTCGTGCTGCTGGCATGAAAGGAAGGAAGCTGCTGAATGGCAGGCGGCCTGCCTCCCCCTATCAGACTCCTGCAAGCGACATCCTGACACCTTCCCTGGCAGAGCCTGGCATCAGAAGTTACTACGCACTGAATGCACAAAAGCACCCATGGAAAGTTCAAGACGAGAGGCACCCAGCACCGGGAATGGGCATGGGGAGAGCGAAGCCAGGCTAGAGGGACAAATGAGGAGCCTGGAGAAGGTGGAGAAACAGTCATTGTCCCCCCACCACCACCACCACCAAAAAGAAGCAGCACAGGACAGGAGCCAGTCCGCCCAGCTCATGTTACAAAGTGTGGCAAGTTCATGGCCAAATGATAAGGACCAATTTCCGTCCTTTTTATTTACACCCAACGCCTGAGTCATGAAGTAGATGATAAGCATTATTTTAGTTTAAAAGTGGGGGGAAAGTGAAGTAGATGAAGGTTTTTCTTCGACCGCTTTGTTTTCCAATCTATCATTCAGTTAACCTCTCTGGTTTTCCTTTGGCGAGGGGACGGTAAGAATGCGAAGACTTCAACAGAGAATGAACATGTAAACTTTATTTAAACCTCATCCTCTAAGAGTTCAAATTCAATGAAGACCTCTTTTAATTGGCAAGCCAGGAAAACAGTCACTGGCTCTTTTAAAGAAAGTCAGGACTGCCTGACTTGGATCTAGGGAATGGCTCTGTAGAAGAATCTCTGCTTTCTTGTGAGCTGTTTACAGTGTGTAAAGTTGGCAATTTTATCAGCCTAGAGAATCAGTGAAAAAAAGAGAGGTAGCTGAGACCAAAGAGCTCACAGGAAACCCAGAACAAGGCCCATGGCAACTTTCAAGGTTAAGCAGAAAAATCCAGGTCATCTTGAAAATCAGCTTGACCTTCGCTGGCACGGAATGTGTTTCTGGCCAGTGAGTGATAAGGAACTGAAAAAAGGATGATCACGGTGACAATCAGAAGAGTCTCGGAGGAAAAAGATTAAGGGAAGGAAACAGAGGCTCAGTCAGAGGGAGCAAGAACAACAAAGTGCTCAGCGCAAGTACACAGACTGAGAAATGATAGCCAAAATTATCCAGACACCTACCCTGTCTCTTTCCTTTTTCCCTCTCTCCCCTTTTAGGTACTGGGGACTGAACCCACCCTAGGCCTTGGCACTGAGCTACATCCAAGCCTTTTAAGCGTTTTAAACTTTGAGATAGGATCTTGCCCCCTCACTAAGCTACCCAGGGTTTGAACCTTCAATCCTCAGCAGCCTTGGAGTCCAGAGGTAACCAGCTGTGTGGCACCACACCTGGCATCTTTCTCCTTCCTGGGTCAGTCCTAGCTTTGGACATTTCCCTTTCCTCCTGCTCCTTCATTAAATAAAAGGAAATGTATACACCATACGTTTCCATAATAAACAACAAGACATTAATTCCAGGTTGGTCCCTACCGGCCTGGAAGACAGAGTTTTTGTTTCAGTATGCAGTAAACGGATCCGTGAACTGTGATCCGGTTTTCAAAAATATTTATATCAAGATTACAATTTGTAACTAGCAACCAAAATTAAGTAATTATAAATAAAAAATCAAATGTTTCAATTAGCCAAGATAATTGAGTCGACCAAAGAAATTAAATATTTTAAAGCCATAATTAGCTTAAAAGGCATCTCATGCCTGCAAATGCACCCAAGCTTGCTGTCTGGGTGTCTGGGGGTGGGGCGGACCCTGAACATTTCGAAATGAGGTTGGGCCACATCCAGTTAGAATGCTCCTCAGTGCTTCAGGGTCATCATTTAATGAGCTATGACAATACTTTTCTGCCTGTTCCAGTGTGACTTCACGGAGATAATACAGCAGGTAAATAAGCAGAGGTCTGTAGAACTAGGCGATTAGGAACTGCAAGAAAAAAACCACGAACAAGAAGGCAACTCACTACTGACGGTAAACAATAATGGTATAAATAACCAATATTATCTCAGCTAAAATTAGGTTATAGGTCACTTGGTATTGCAAATTACTTTTAGCAATTCTTGGAGGTTTCCAGGGAGTAATCTAAGTGGAATTCTTCTGTATAAAAATGCTGAGCTGCAGAAAAGGGAAGCATTGAGGATGAAGATGTGCCAGCTTCCACCAGAAGCTAATTAATTAGGGCTCACATGACTAAATGGCTCCATTTCTTCAGAGCAACTTGGTGAACGTACAGGCTGCTTCCAAGATTTCGCTATTACGAATTGCACTGCTGTAAACATGGGTATACATGTGTCACTGTAATAATATGTCTTTAACTTTTTCAGAAGGATACTAGCAGGAGACTATCTAGATCAAATACAACTTCTGCTTTTAGATTTTTGAGGAATCGCCATACTAATTTCCTTAGTGCTTATATTGATTTATAATCCCACCAACAATGTAGAAGGCTTTTTTTCCAAATTACCTTGTCACTATTATTTGATTTCTTAATGGTAGCTATTCTTTCTGAAGTGAAATGGAATCTCCGTGTTGTTTTAACTTGCATTTCTCTAATGTCCAGAGATACTGAACGCTGTTCATGGATTTATTGGTCATCTGTATTTCTTCTGAGATGTGTCTGTTCATTCCAAATGCCCATGTTTGTATTGGGACGCTTACTGGCGATAGACAATTTTTTGGAGTTATTTATCTAGATACTACTATTGTAAATGAGTAATAGCTGGCAAAAAATTTGCCCCTTCTGTAGGTTGTCTCTTCAATGTGTTGGTTGTTTCCTTTTCTGTGCAGAAGCCTTTGAATCTGATGTGATCCACTATGCTGATTCTTTCTACTGTTGCACATGGCACTGGGGTTCTATTCAGAAAGTCCTTGCCTGTATCTGTGTATGCTAGTTTTACCTATTTTACTGCTAGTACATTAAGTGTTGCTATTTAATATTTAGATCGTTTGACCTGTTTGTATTTTAGTTTAATATATAGTGAGGATAGGGTCTAGAGCCAATCTGCAGCATGTGGATAGAGTTTTCCTAGAACCATTTATTGAAGAGGCTATCTTTCCTCCAAATCTTTGTCAAAGATCAGAGAGCTGAGTGTCTCTAGATTTATTTCTCCATCCTTTATTCTGTCCCATTGATCTACTTGTCTGTTTCCTGTTTGTGTATGTCTGTGTGCTAGTACCATGCTGTGTTTTTTTTTTTTTTAAATCACTATAGCTTTGTAATATAACTTGAAGTCCAGGGTAGTAATACCTTCTGTTTTGCTCTTGTCGCCCTGGCTTGCTTTGGCTACTCTACATATCTTCTAAGCACAGAATTATTCTGTGGATTTTCAGTTCAAAATTATGGCTTGTGGAGGGACAGAGGTCCAGTAAGGGGTATGATGTGGGGTGCATGGGAAGAAGACAGATATCAACGGGAGAGTGGATATGTTGCTGCCTTTTCAGAGACCAGACAGGTAAAGATTAAAATAATTATGGCTGGTGCATTTGAAACATCCACACTTGTAAATTTTGAGCTGATGATTGTGTTCTGAATTTTTCACTTTTAAATTATTATTACTGCAGTGCAGAGCTGGGATCAAACCCAGGCCTCATTCATGCTAAGTATGTGCCTTACCACTGAACATATTTTTATAGTTTTTAAGTTTAAATTATCAGAATTTTTAAGGAATAAGGTATTCTTATTCCAACCTGAAACTTGAAAGCATGTTTGTAGGTTTATTTTTCTGCTTGAGACAGAGGTGGCATTGTTTGAGAAAGAACCTGTTTACACAAAGTAATGCTTTTTTTCAGAAACAGTGAATGTTTTCCAGAGTAAATGAAAATATGATCCTGATCTGCTAACCTGAAAATGTTAAACATTTGTACCCCACCTTACCTGCAAATAGCTCCAAAATGTATGCCTTTTCCTTATTAAGTTTCTGTATTTCCCATACAGCAATGATATACGCAGGCAGTGAAGTTGAAT
This sequence comes from Cavia porcellus, assembly GCF_034190915.1. Classification (NCBI taxonomy): domain Eukaryota; kingdom Metazoa; phylum Chordata; class Mammalia; order Rodentia; family Caviidae; genus Cavia; species Cavia porcellus. The sequence continues at coordinate 67,328,902 of NW_026947484.1, read as the reverse complement.
AAATCACATAGAAATACTCTCTGGAACAGTTTTGCTCCTGGCTCCTCTGCAAGCAATGGGGAATTAAGGTCTTTAGGCACCAAAGCAGTAGGGCTATGTGGCTTCAAATCCATTGGAGTTGTTGATGATGTGGGGAAGGGTCCTTCATTTTAAGTTAAAAGAATATATTTTACACATAGCTAAGCTGTACGTGCTTCTACATCTATGTTTACTATTTGAGGGTAAAGGAGATTAAGTATCTGCCTTATAATTTGGCTCTTTTGCCTTTTTGCAATTGTGCTGGGGATTGAGCCCAGAGTTTTTCACATGTTAGGGAAGTGCTCTGCCTCTGAGCCATATCCCCAGTCCCGCTAATTTCTTAAACATTCAACTCTTGAGAGAAAGAATTTCAGATAAATCTTGTTTCCCCCTAAATGAGAATTCAAAGCTTTGCCAATTTGGATATAATAAGAAAACAGAGTTCTGTTTCAAACAGTAAGCACTGTGTATCCTTCATCCACACAGGCATAAAATGAGAGGTCTCCTAGACTCAAGGCCTTTTGTAGGTTTAGGTCAAGATGTCTTCAAAATCTCCTTCCTCTGACCATCATCAGTGTGACAAGACTTCATCTTCCCAAGAGCTTCAGGAGCTAGTTGGCCACCAGCCCAGTAAGAATCCTTCTAGCGTAGTATCCTCAGACTTCTGACTTTCCCACCTACAAACTGAACTCTCTGGGAACTTTCCTGTCTACTGACCATTTTCTCAGCAGGGTTTGTAGACTCGGGAAGCAGTAACACAGCAGACTCTGAAGGAGGCCCTGTGGAGTTGCTAATGCACTGAGAGCTCCAGGGGGCTTCTGGGACAGTGAACTTATCACCACCTCAGGCCCCAGCTGATCTCAGCGCCCCTAATGGCTCAGTCACCAATGCAGTTCTGCGGTAAACTTGTTCTCCCGTCAAATGATCCCTAAGCCTGTGTTCTCCAAGGAGTCATGGTTTTTATAGAAGTAAACAAAGAAAGCATCTCTAAGGGTACATCTCACACTGCAATGTTATGAACTCAGTGAATATTATGTGAGCTATGAGCTCAGTGAGTTATGAAAATACCTCAGTGTTATGAGCTCAGTCATAACACTGCAGTGTGAAATGCATCATTAGAGACCACAGTCAATAGGCAGGGGATGACAGATAAAATGGCAAACAATCACATCCACAAGCCCAGGCCTGGCCTGGCTTTTACCTGGTGATCACTGGGCTGCCTAGCTTCACTGACTGACTCTGGTTTCCATCCCCTGTGCAACTGGAGAAAAGTGTGCTACATAAAGCCAGTGACAGTTTTATACCACTTGAAAAGCTTACTTAGAACTTGTACACTGTGCTTTCTATATGACTCAGCTGTTGGGACTGAACTCTTAACATGCAGAGTCAGATGTTGCTATTATACAGATTGGCACATCCTGTCTTAAAACTCAGAAAATTTAGAGAATTGAATGAGGGTGAAGAAAATACTTTCATGCATATCTACCCAGAACTTCCGTTTAAACAGTGTTGATTGACCTTCCAACACATGGCTCGTGGCTCGTGGCTCATGTCTTGGCTCGTGTCTCGGATAAGCCCCATCTTCACACAATGCTCCCCACAGTGTAGTTAAGCTGACAGCCTCTTATGAAAGAACAGGCATCAAACACAAATCACTAGCCAGCAAGTGAATGGACGAGCTGAGTAAAAGGTGCAGGGACCATAAGTCCCCTGAAAATACCGCAGTAAAACTGGATCCATAGATTTTATTAATGATAAATCTTTCTACACCGACCTGAATCCAAAACACAGACTTGGAGGCCCAGAGAATGCTGTGGCCTCGTCTCATCTCAAACTATACTGTGACACTGGCTGTGAGGTCTGAGACCAGCATTAACCACAGCCTCTGCCTTCTTCCTTGGGCAGCCAGGCCTGGGAGGTTAGCACTGAGGCGCATGAGCTAGGCTGAGGACGTTTCTCTTCAAAGCCTTGAGAAATGGCATCCATTGCAATCCAGGCCACCCCTGTGAAGCTCACAGTGCAGGCCATGAGGCTGGTCCTCCACTCTCAGGCTGGTACAGCTGGATCAAAGGAACAGAGCAGGGAAGATCGGCAGCTATTTTCAGCCATGTCAATACGAACAATGCAGACACACTTGTGACCCTCCGTTATTCTCCTGGGACCAGAAGGGCCAGAATGATCTGGGAAGTGGGTTCCCCGAATCCTTACTTCCCTCACAACAGACAAAGTCAAAGATTTGGAACTAGGGATCAGCTGACGCACAAGCCAGCCCCAGTTCTGGTTTCATGACCACTCACTGACCTCGGGGCGCATTCTTTCAGGTTCCCAAGAATCAAGTTTCTGGAGTTTTATAAAGTGATGTTAGCTTTGCAAATTCAAAGAAAGTCTTGGTGCCTGCAAGTCCCTGGTTCTGAGCTTTTCAAAGAGCTATTGTTCCCTGGCTGTTGAAAGCGGCTGTCTACGGCAGGAAATGCTGACTAGCCCCAAGTTCTCCCCCAGCAGTAGACATTTCAGTGCAAGGCACACAAAACCAGCTGGACGTTATGTTTCCGTGGGGCCTGTGCACGCATTAGGCAAGTACTAACTTGTTTATTTGCTAAGTGGTTGGACAGAACTGATTGCTAAGCTGCCTTTTTTATTCTTTCCCACCACATCCCTTCTCACTACCAATCCCTCTGTACGGTGATTCACTTGTATCCTTAGCCATGTAATTCTTGGGGCACATTTGGATCCAGGAATTTACTCATCAGAAATCTATTAAGTACCTATTAGGAAGCAGGCCTTTTGGAATTTTTGCCTTCCTCTGGCAATTTTAGGAGGGTTGGAAATATTACGGGTCAACTAGTAACATCCTGCAATTCTCACTCAGTATTTTGCATCCTGTAACCAAGGTGACCATAGGCTTGGTTTGCCTGGAACAGCCCAGTTTCTGCCTATGGTTCCGGCATAGCTCCGACAGTTCCCATTTGCATTCTCCAACTCTCCCAGGAAAATGTTGACCTCTACGGTCACCCAAAGAAACCAGCTTACCTGCAGATTCCCCAGGCTGTGTGTGTATGTGTGTGTGTGCATGCGTGCACACGTGTGCACACTCCAGGGAGGGAGGGGACCTTAGGAAAGAAAAGACCTACATGAAAACCTTAAGTCCTAGGCTGATATGGGCCATGCAAGGAAACCACAAAGCTTGCTACAGCCTTTGTGAAACAGGGCTGGAATCAGTTCTTCTCAGAGAAAATGTAACAAAAGGGAGAAGGGCACAGACTCCAAAGCCAGACTTCTGGGCATGGCCCTGCCTCACTGTACACCCATGGCAAGTTCTTCAGTCTGTCTGTGCCCAGATTACCCATCTGGAAAGTGAATACGGCAGCAGCACCTGCTTCATGGAATAGGTGAAAGGCAACAGGAGAAATGCATGCCATACATGAAATGCTACAAAGGGTTTCTCAGCACATACAATTGCCCTGGATCCAGACAGATGCCAGCACCAGACAGCTACACATTGGCCAGATGCAAGGGAAGTTTGCTTTTGAGAGAAATACAGTGCAAATGACTTGAGCATGGGGATTGGCAATCAATACATTCAGACCCCTCCTTTACGAAATAAATGCTCAGTGAACAAGGCAGGTCACTGAAGCCAAATCTCAAAGGACAGGCAGTTCCCACCCCCACAGAACCCCAGGACCCAGGGTGCCCGGAACAGCCTTGAGCCCCACATTCCGGTGCACCCTTGTTAGAAGTCCCCTTGCCCAGTTTCACTGTTGGTGGCATCCGACAAAGGGGCACAGACCAAGCTGAGCTCACAAAGATAAACGTGGGAAATCGGGGACCTCAGGCCTTGACGTATACTGGAACTGCCTACTTTTAAAATTTTTAAATTGCAACATTCTTCTCTCCAACCACAATTTGAGATCAACTCAGTTCCCTGAAGGTCACAGTGAGTTCCTCAAAGGCCCCACTGTCCTTCGAAGTTTTTTCTCTCCTGGCTTCATTTTCTTTTCTACACAACCTGATCACGTGATCTGTAACACTTTTTCCACACTATTTCACTTAATCTCCTAGGGTGCACCCAATGCTCCCAAAGCTTCTAACCATAAATCAATCCTACTTGGCACCGGAGAGCCCCAAAGCAAGTGCAGAACACTTTAGCTTTGTGTGGCCGCTTGTTATAGTTTCAAGGCTGTGCATTCTCTTAATTTGTTTCAAACCCATTTGCCTCCTACATTCACCACTGCCCCCAAAGCTGCACCAATCTTCCCCTCTCCCACTGCTGTCCACCCCAGCATGCTCACCCCGGCTTGCTCCTCAGGGTACACAGGACAACAGTGCAATGCCCTTATCCAGATGCCTTTCCTGAGCTCTCACCCAGCACCTTCGACTTGCAGTTTCCCATCAGTGCCAGTGCCCTTTCCTGCTTCACAAAAGCACTCATATTTGTATTTTTCTCTGTATAGTACCTCAGAAAAGTATTACTGAATTTCTCAGTCATAGCCCTCTTTGTTCCTTGATCCCAGCTGCCACATGATCTAAATATTTATTCCACTCTTATCATTGGACATCTTCTACATATTTGTAATATTACACAGTGCATCTGGGGTGGCCTAACATCTGTCCGTATTTGCCACAAGACATTAGGGCCATGCAAAGTCAGGAACCTGGTCCTCAGCACCTTTTTATTCTAGGAAGGACCCAAAGACCATTGGTTACATTATGGATTCTTCACTGACTGCCGGGGCTGGGTTTTCACACCATGATGCCCAGGGACTGCTGAAGTGCTGGCATCTGAGATTTGCTCTGCTCAAATGTATACAAATGGATGCCCAGCGATTCCCAGCAGTACTTACAGGTACAAGGCTTGGGCATCTCCAGATATACATGAGTGCTGCATCTCATTTGTAACTGCTCCCATCCCCCAAACAAATGAAGAAACAAACATTGCCTTTGGGTGTCAATCTACTCAGGAAATAAGTAGGAAGCAAGGCCTTAAAGGGTGAGTTAGGTTTGGCAGGAGGAAAAAAAAAAGCAAGAAAATAATGAAGGAACAGAAGAAGGCATAAAATCTACATGCGAGGCACTAGGGTTTCAGCTGGGAAGGCAGATAGAGTAGGCAGCAGGGAAATGCAGAAAAGCTCGGGAAATCTGGACCCTTCTGGCCCTAGGCCCAGGGCAAATGCTCTGTAAGTTCATGCAGTTCCAGTAAACTTGCTTTTGGTTTAGTTTCTTTTTACTGGAGAGGCTGGGGATTTTTAAAGGGATCTTTTCAGATTAGTTTTATTGGCCCGCAATTGCCCTATTTCTCGGTGTGAGCACAAACAGATGCTGAGCAGCCTGATGGCTGCATGTGGCGCCTCCGAGGTTCTCAGATCCCCATTAGCTCCTCTCCGTGTGCTGCCTGCTGTATCTAAGCCTCCCTGCAGCATCCTCCAGCCAGCCCTGTCCTGGGCTCCCTATACCTCTACCAGGTCTTCCATGGACCCAGGGCTCTTTCAGAAATGCACCCCGACTGAGGGAGTGTGGGACACAATCTGAGAACCAGCATTCCTAACCCACTCCCCAGGGATCCCCCAGTGTGGGTCTAGGTTCCATGCTTGGGCAGCAAAGGTTCTGCTCCTCTACCACTGGGCAGAACGTGTTAACCAGATTCTGTTACAATAACAAATGCCCAATATATTAACTTTAAAAGAGCAAAGGCTCACTACACAGTGGGGTTAGTGCATGGCAGGTTGGCCTCATGCCAGGGGCGCCAGCTGTGTGGTACACAAAGGGCACAGTGCAAGGGGGAGGGGTGCTCACCTCATCTGTCTGGGAAGCAAAGAGAGGTGGAGACCAGCATCTCACAGTCCCCTTGAGGGATGCCCTCCATGACCTGAGCACCTCACCAGGGCGAAGATGGAGCCTCTGCCTCTAGTGCGTGTTCTCTGAGGGACATTTCAGACCCTACTATAACTCCATGTCAACCAAAGAACAAGCAAGTTGCCACTCAGGAAGAAAGTATCAGTGTTCTAGTTCTGTCATCTGTACACAAAGGTTGGAGACCAGGAATCCCAAGGAAAGGGTAGAGATAAAATTTTGCCACTCAGGGGTAGACAGTGGTGGACTCACATTCGGCTTTCTGTGACACGGATGGAGGAACTCAGATGCTAAAGAAATTGTGGGATACACTGTCTGGTTTCAACTAACCTAATCCTCACGAAACGTACCACAGGCTGAAAGAATGCCAAGAAACTCCTGATTAAAGATGACCATGAGAAGCCACATCTGCCAATCAGATTTGGCCAACAAAGCCAAATATAATGGAGATTTCATGGAATATGCAGTTCATCATGTTTAAAGATGAGCTGGGAGGTGTACTGTACCTGAAAGTGGCAGTATAGTGTGCACCTGTAATTGTGAGGGACGGTGCCTACTTTGGGGCACGCACACAGGCATTACTGCACTGATGGGGAGCACAATTGAGGTTTACAGACAACTGTATGGGCCAGCCGTGTGGCTTCCTGGCAGTGGAGACTAAACATCTAGCATCCTTTGATTAATCCCCAGTCCAACCTGTCTCCACCTGGTGACCCCATTCCCCACCAGCCACGCAGCACTGAGGCAGAAGAGGCAGCGACCCTGCATTCTAACGCCAATCAGGGGCAGGATCACTGCATCTTAAAGAAGGAAGCAAATGTATGAGACCGGAATAGAGCACCCCAAACTGTGACTGCAGAGACCAAGATGTAACATCTACCACTTCCCAGCCACCATGATGTGGGCGTCTTTCCTCCCCACACCCGTCCACCATGATGCTCCTGCCTTGGGGTAGCCGGCCATGGACTGCACCCTCTGCACCCCTGTCTGCCATCAGGATTTTTTTTAGCTGATTATTTTGAGAAACTGCAGACAGAGAAGCTTCCTGCTCCTGTCTAATGGGCACCTCTGCATCTCCTCTGTATCAGGGAGAAAAATGAGGGCTCTCCCAGCACAGCAGGCGCTGGCAGAGGGCAGCGTTAGCCTTGCTGGTCACGCGTTCCCAGCTTCTCCACGGCACCCTGCTGACCATTTCTGACAACTGCCATTTACTCCCGCAGTATGCAGCCTCCCTGTTCCTCATCTCTGAGCAGTATGCTTTGCCTGGCTGCCTCTGAGGTACAGAGGCCTCCCCTGATGCATGGAATGACAAAGGCAGAGAATAGATCAGCACCTCCTCTTTCACAGATAGCATGCTCCTATGGATACGCCCTGTCCACCACACTTCCTGCGACACTGTGCTGTCTTCTGTCCTGTCATCTGTGATTCTGAGTTTAACTGACAATATGCATCAGTCTGGGGCTGATGGGTATCTTCACACTTTATGTGGTTAGATTTGATGTAATATTCTTTAGTATTAGCTTCTTTGAATGCCTGTGGTGTATCCTTATTGTTCTTCCCTCCCTGGCATCTGCTGCTCTTCTTCCTGTGTTGGTGTCGCTAGTTCCTTTACAAGCACTCTTCGTTATACTAACACTTGCAGGGCTGGCCTCTTGACCTCCTAATGAAATGTTACTCAGCCACTCCCCACTCCTGTGCCTTAAATTAGGGCTAAAAAGCAGAAAGCAAGTTAAAGCAGTACGCCTGTTTATTTCCTGATGTCCCAAAACCGAGGGTATCTTTTCCACAATTTGTTCGTTCAAATTTCATTCAATTCTATTCACTCCTCAGCATTCATTTCTTGTTGCCGCTATAACAACCATAAACTCAGTGATTTAAAACAGCACAAATTGAAAGTCCAACATTCAATCTTATAAAAAAAACAATGCTTGCAACTCGAGGATAGAAAGGTCGCTCAATAAAAAATGATCCTCAATATTTCTTCAAAGAGATATAAATGACCAAGAAGAACATGAAAAAGAGTTCAACAGACATCATTAGAGAAATGCAAATAAAATCAGTGAGGTACTGCTTTACATACACTAGCACAGCAGTAATGATATCTTTTCAGTAATAAGAATCAGTGAGGATGTAGAGAAAGGCCCCAAATTCCCATGTTAATGGAATTTAGAGGTGGAACCTTTGGAAAGCAATGATGATGGGGCTCCCTCATGGGATTAGTGGCTTCAAAAGAACAGAGAACACTCATTCTCTCACCCTGTGCACTCCATCATTTCCCAATGCATCAAGAAGGGCCTTGCCAGGCACTGGGCAGAAGCTGGAAGCCTGCTTTGGACTTCCCAGCCTCCAGAACCACAAACCAGAGAAACATCTCTTCTTTATAAATGACTTGGTCATGGGTATTTTCATTTAAGAACAGAAAACACACTAAGACAACACATTTCAGGGATTCAGACATGGAGATCTTGGAGGTTATTCCAGTATATCTCCCCACACTCTCTCAGTGAATGTGCCTTGCTAAGTTAACAAGTGTTAGTTACCCGTAACCACAAAACCTCAGACTCTAAGATGTTTAATGTTTTCAGCACCATATTCTGAATGAATGTAGAGCATGAAAGCAGGAAGCAGGATTAGTGATTTTTTGTGCTCAACAAAGACTAAGAAAATCTGTAGGGATTTTATGTTCAGTGCTTTCATCACATACAAGGAAGTCACATGAGCAGACGCTTGATAAGTATGGAAGGCCTGAATGAATAGAAGGCAGAGAAGGAATGGAAAGCATGAAGCCTTTCACTGAGAGCAGAATGAGGAAATGGGAAAACGTCTTCCACACAGCAGTGCAAGGTAGTAGGGTGCTTATCACATAGTGTTAACAGCTGCAACCTCTCTTCTGGGTCAGGTGACAGTCTCCCAGTGGAAAAGCTGGGTGAGCAGTCTGATGATTCCAGGGAAAGCTAGCAGTTTTTTCTTCTCACAAATACGTAAGCATTTGTGCAGTGTTTACTGTGTTTAAGTGTACTATTACAGCCACAGTGAGTGCTTCAAACAGGGAGCATATTTTTGTCACCTTTGCCGCTACTGAAAAGTGCCTGGTATACTGTGGTAGGGGTGGGGTCACATGTCAGATGCCTAAGAAGAGCCTAGTAGCCAGGTATGGTGGCATGTGCACATTATCCCAGCACCCTGGGAAGCTGAGGCAGTAGGCCGACAACTTTGAGCCCAGCCTGGGCCACACAGGACTTAGAACCAGTCTCAAAGTTTAAAATAAGGACTGGTGTTACAGCTCAGAGCAAAGGCCCTGTGCTCAGTCCCCGCTACCACCGAAGGAAAGAAGAAAAAAGAAAAGCCAAGTGCTACAACAGTTAAACAGGAGAGCACTTTGCTTTGGACAGTAGTGTTCAAAGGCACTGTCACTTTTATTCTATTTCTGCAGACTCTCCAATGTATTTAAAAATTAAGCTGAGAACCACAGACCTTTCAGGGGCCCCTAGGATCTATCTAATTCAGTAACAGGACCAATTTACCAAGAGCTAGTGTTAGTTTTCAAGGATGCATTTCTTGCAAGCCCCATTGGATTGATGAACAAATATTACCCATCAAAGGGAGCAGTTTCATGGCCTGAGACGCCAGGCCACTACATTTCCTTGTGCCTCTTACAAGTGACGCTATTGGCAGCATCTGCCTTAAAACCACTAGCGCTGCCAGTTCATTTGACTTTGACTAGGATTTTTATTCATGCAAAACGGAGTTAGGGTTTTTATTAGGAGGTCAGGGCTCACGGAAGAGCAGAGGGTATTCTTTAGCTTAGCATATGATCACAGGGTTCGGGCACCACTTACACTTCACTGTCAGTGCTGTAACGTGCATCAGCCCTGGCCATACAGGTGTGTGTTTTTGAAAAGGGAGGGGGCTGTTTGCTTACCGGGTGGAGAACACTGTGCACAGCTGGAGATTGCTTTTCCTCTTCCCTCAGTACATGCCAGGCAGGACACGGAGAACCCAAGCTTTCTACAGAGAATCCCATCACCTGGATGGCTCAGGCTGGACTCTAACTGTGACCAGCCAGAGTCATTTCCCTCAGGACCAAGAACCTACCTGTCCAAATCAAGGTTCTGTTAAGTGGACTTTTATAATCAGGAAAACCTGGTTATGTAAAAGTAAAACCAAGTCTCCCATCTTCTCCCATAGAATGGGGAAACGAGTATAAAGTCAGTTGTAAACACAGCAAAACACCCTATACTTCCTTAACTTTTTCAATTCAATTCCTAAGCAATTTTCCCCTTCCAATAAGGTTTCAGGACTGGCTTTGCACTGCAAGAAACTGGTGTTTCAGGAAACCCCATAGGGTTAAAGGAGCACAGCTAAGATACACAGAAAAATCACCACCACCTGAAAACAGATATGGCATTTTCTTCCCTACCATGTGATATAAACCCGTCTTCCTCTTTGATTCTTTGTTGCAAAAATGTCACCTCCCAGGTACCCTATGCCTCCCACGACAGCCTGGGTGTTACAGTCTGTGCACAAACTTGCTCACAGTTGTCCCCATCACTAGCTTCTGTTTCAGAAAGGGGCAGACACTGCACAGGGGGAGGGAAGTGACCTTCCAAGCACCACTCACCCACAGGCCCAGCAGTGGAGCTCTTACTGCTCACACATGTGAACCAGCGTGGACCATGTGCAGTTATCAGGAAGGCAGTGATCAAATACCACCCCCATCGGCTTGTTCATGCTGCGAAATTTTGCAACAAAAGTGCATCTTAAACTTCACCTCACTTCCCTGATTGGGAATCCACGGGCTAAGCATCGTATTAAAAACGAAATGCTGCATATATTCACCATATTTGTAAACATTTCAAAGTGCCACTGCCACAGGCTAAGAGCACAGACAAGACACCAGGCTTGAGCCTGGGGGGAGATGCTTCGCCCTCCTCTAGGAGCGAGGAGGCACGGATGAGCTGCAGCCCAGAAACAACCAGTGCGCCTCAAGTCACCTCCTTTTGGTGTCCACTGTGACACAGTGAATGGCAGTGCTTACTTGCTGTCTGAGCAGAGCCTAGGTCCCCAGAAGCCAGACCCTGAAAGGTTGGTTTTGGGGGACAATCTCTCACTTGTACCCACCATGCTCTTCTTATAACTGGCACTTCGCCTGCTACATAAACTGCTGACACCAAGGCCTCTGGTGGACTGACACACTAGCTTTGCTCTTTGGATCTGGAGTAGCGTGAAATTCCAGGGAGCCAGAGTTACTCTAGTACAGGAAGTTACCTCCCCTGTCCCCCACCCTTCCTTCCCTACAAGGAGACGGTCCATCTGGGAGAGCACGGGAACTACATTTGCAATACCAATGCCCAGTTTCCAATGTTTCTTGATTCATTCGTAGGAAAAATTCCTTGCCCTCTAACAAAACATGCATGATAATTCTACATCTGGCCTGCACTTTATCACTCTGTGCCTTGTCACAGATATTATCCCTGTAAAATCACAAAACCTGAGCAGCAAAGTGGAAGCTGAAGCCGTACTTTGCGTGAACAAAATTCCCTTCCCACACTCGCGCTTGTTGACATCCCGAATGGATGCAAGGCCCACCTTGACCCCAGAGGTGATTGCGGGGCACATAAACCACACAGCGGGCTGTTCGTCTGCACCCCTCAGCTCTGACCTGCTTTGTCACAACACATCCTACAAAGAATCACAATCACTCTTTGCTGCAGAGGTTTCTTCTGAACTGTGCTAACCACATGTTGGCAATGCAGAGAACAGATGAAAGAAAACCAAATCCAGGGCGAAGGCGCATAGTTTTCAAAGCTTGCTTTAAAGCACCCCCCACCAGCTAGCGAGCACATCAGCAAGCATGAGAATGCTGAAGCCACCTGACACGGTACAGCTGCTCACAGTTTATGAAGTACTTTTTACATCACTTCCTTTCTGCCGAATGCATTAGGAGCTTTTTAAAAAATTTTATGGGAAAAAGGTAAAACAAAAGTCCATAATGAAATAATACTAGAATAACAATAGTTAATATATTATGTGTTGTTATCTTTAAAGTAGTTGCTCAGGATACAAGATTTGGGATAAAAATTTCTCCAATGGTGCAGTGCCTGCCCACATTAGAATCTTTAAAACCCCTTGCAAGCAGGCCCGCATGTGTGCTCAGTCCTCTGGAAGACAGGAAAGAGCGTCGCTGAGGTAGGGGTTGGGCAACAGGACTACATTGTTACATGGATTAAATAAACTGGAAGTGTTTACAGGGAAAATATTTTTTTAAAAAAGAATTCCACAGCAGCAATTGGATGACAAATATTAAAATTAAGTACAGGGCAGAGAGTGTGGAGATTGGGAAAAGTTCCTTCTCGAAACTAGGCTCACATCGTTCCGGATATTCAGCATTTCTAGCCCCCGATAAAAAGGGTATTTTCCCGCTGAGACAAAGAGAGGCAAAGAGAGGTACCTGAGCACCCCCAAGACTTTGCCTGCCAGCCTGAAAAAGGGCTGGGAAAGGTAAATTTCCACGGAAACTCTGACGGCTCCAGATGGCCTTAAAGAGGATAAGAACTGAAAGAAATCAATGCATTTTATATCCCAAGTTTCAGCTGCTTATGAGTCATCTGCTGGGCTCAGAAGAACCTGAGATGCGTTTGTAACTTTCTCAGAGTCAAAGGCATCAGACCTGACCGTGGCCCTATCAGCTTTGCTCTGGTTCCAGTCAATGACGCTGCCTTTACCATGTGCTTAACCTACAAATTTCTGCTTGTCTATTGTCCTTGACCTCTGTAAAGACCTCTTGTTTTCAACTAAAACAAAGAAATACTAACGTGGTGTAGGAGGAAGAACACAGTATGCTTGGGAATGGACATGACCAGCATTTTATCACAAGCCCTCTGCACGGCCTCCCCAGCCTCTCCTACATCCAGCTCCACCTCTGTGATGAAACCCCGACCACCTCTGAACATGCCAGCACTCCATGCCCCCTGTGGCACTGGTTGGAAGATGATGTGATGTGGTTGGGTGTCCCGTTATGTAGCCCTGTGCAACTGTGTCACTGTTATGACGTCCTTCAGGTTCCCATGCTCCACTTGGCATGGCCCCTGGCACACATCAATGCTTGAGGAGCATTTGTATGATTCAAGTCAGGGTGGCAGAGCTTGGCCAAGTCAACCAGAGGTGTGGGGAGGCTGAGTGAATGGCTACATCTTCATGAGGACAGAAGGTGATGCTTGGTGACAAACGCCCTCGTTCTTCCCAGCCCTTTCTTCAGATTAAGAAGAGCTACAGCTCCCTGCGCCTTTTCATGTAGTCTGCGCTAAGCAAGAGAAGCAGATACACCCACCACGCAGACCACAAAACCAGAAGTCATTCAACTGCTGCAAGCAGCTGGAAGGGCAGCAGGAGCAGGCCTTTGGCCCCAAGGCCTCGCTCACCCAGACCGTCTGGCCACGCCCTTTCTAACACCATCCCCAAGGCTGATCCTGGCCACAGACTCCCTTTGCCTTCCTGTGGCTGTCAGGTGACAGGAGTGTGAATGGGGGCAAGGAGGGGGTGGGGGGCGGGCAAGCAGGCGGGAAATGGGTCCCGCTTTAGCAAAACCCAAATCGTGTCTACTTTGGAGAGAGAGACAGACAGACAGACAGAGACACAGAGAAACAGAGACACAGAAAGACAGACAGACAGAGACAGAGACAGAGAGGAAAGAAGCACTCAGAACTGTTAGGGGGTTTGCACAAGACAAGCACCTCTTTAGGGACAGGAAGGTTCAGCTGTTTTTTTTTTAATTTATTACTTTATTTGTTAATATTAAGAAGAAAAAGTAAAACAAATTTTCACAACAAAATAATGAAAAAGTAACAATTGTTGATAAATTACACAACATTATCTTTAGTCACTCAAGTACAAAATATGGGCATAAAAATTACTTCAATCAATATTAGCACAATGTTTCCTATTCAATGAACTAAGTGACACTAATGGTATAACTAACTTGCATTTTTTTTCTTTTCCCTTCTATCCTTTCTCTTTTCTCCTATCTTAGTTTCTTCTTTTTATTAAACAGTTTCCTTCCATTTCACAGTGACTAGTGTATATTTTGAACCTTATGGTTTCACACATGTCACTGTGGTGTGATGTTTTTCAATCCTTCTGGGAAGATACACAGAAGGGGAATACCTGGGTTGAATGGGACCTCTAATCCTAATTTTTTGAGGAATCTCCACACTGATTTCCACAGTGTTTGTACTAATCTACTCTCTAACCAACAGTTGTAAAGGGTTTCTTTTTCCCTACAGAACCAGGAGCATTTTTTATTGGTTGATATATTTTTTAAAAAATAAATGATTTTTTAATGAATAAGGGAGAGGATGAGATAAAAGGGGGCATAACAACATAACAATACAGGTTAAAGCATGACACTTTCAGCAACCTAGTGCTTTTTTTTTTTTAACAAAGACAAGTTATGAGTCTTTTGGAAAATGGCCTGAGCACAGAGCTATGTATGCCTCCCAGGACAGAGAAAATGGAAATGGCTCTCTGGGGCTCCCTCAGACCCGAGGGAGAGAGCCACTATGTCCCCTCAGGCCCACGCGTCTGCATCTCCACCTCACGGGTACTGCTCACAAAAGTCACCCAGTGCCACAAACACTTCTGTACACAATGTAAAGCCACTTCATGTTCTGCAGCCCTGCTCTGAATGCCAAGTACACTTCTGCTCACCATCACAGTGTCATTAAACTGGCATTTGCTGGATCAAATAGGAATGTAAATGCTGGGATTAATATAAAGATCATAATTTAGAGTTTGCTCCTGTGGACGGAGGCAGCAGGTTAATGGTTCCCAGAGTTCTCAGCAGTCAAGCTGTGCTTTGTTATTACAAAGTGTGCTGTTTTAGCCAGGATGTCATACATGTTATAACCAGTTTTTCTCCCCTGTATAACTCTGAGATGGTTAGAGGTCATAATCATCACCAGAGCCCAGTACCAAAAGATTGGTTGCTGAGCCAAATAGTAACTTTGCATCCCTTATAAATTGGGAAGGTAGATTATTGGGATAGCTATAAAGAACCACCTGCATCTAGAGGACATCCCTGAAGAAAGGATATCTCCCCTAGGCAAGCCTTGATATTAGTGATAAAGCTAGCTCTCATAAGAAATCAGCAAGCATTGACATAGAATACACAATAAAACAAAAAAGAGAAAGTAGAAAATTGTTATATATGTTAGGTCTGAGAGAAGGGAGAGGAGAGGAGAAGTCCGTGGGAGGAATGGAGCAGAGTGGACGGCCGTGAAAGTAGTGGGCAGCGGTGACTTTATTCCGGGAATGCGGGGAAGGGGCCCCCCCGCCGCCGGCCCTGGGGCGCAGCATCTCTGCACCCGGGGCTGGTGGTGTCTCCGGGAACACGGGGAGTGGAGACTGGCGCGCTGGCAGGCGCTGGCCGCTGGAGTCTGGCGAGCTCTCTCTCTCTCTGGCGAACTCTCTCAGACACGTGGCGTGGGGGAATCTAAATAGCCTAAGCTTAGGGGAGCACCCTAAGGCCATTAGAGATGCACAGGTATCTCATTGGCGCACAGATTCTTAAGGATGGGGATATAGGGTTACAATCAAGTCCATAGGGGGTGGGGGGGGGGGTTTAGCTGCAGCCTTTTCTGGTTACAGTGTTCCATCTGGGCCGAAAACTCTTTCAATATACAACTGAGTTAGATAGAAATATCACAGGCAGTCAGAGAGAGTTAAGCCCTCGAAAGAGCCAGTGCAGAAGACCACATACCTTGCAACTGTGAGGGAGAAGACACCTCCCACTGTAGGCCAAACCTCAAGACAAAAGATAAAACAAATGCACCTACATGCTTCTTAAGGCTAAAGATTAGGGACTGATACTCTAGACAGGTATCAGTCATCTTGAGGAAGGCAGAAGGAGCCACTAACCCAAGGCCCACAGGAAAGGGCCTGTGCTGTATTCATGCTCACTTGCTATCTGACTCTCTTCCCCACTTGATCCCAATTTAATCAATTTTACCTGAGCAGTTACAGCCTTAATCTTATGAGTTGACTATAGTTCTGGCCCACCTTGTGCCCACCTTAGACACACCTGACCTTGTGATTTTGCTCTACAAAAACCCTAAAAAAGGCAGAGCCCTCGGCAACTCACCTGGGACCCCTTATGCCTCTCTCAGACAAAAGCTTTCTTTCTCTCAATAAATATATTCTGCTCTTAACTTCTGTTGTTCCTAAAATTCATTCTTCAGTTTTAGAGAACACTGACTCATACCTGACATCTAGCAAGTTGGGAGTTTCTTTCCCCTGTATCAAAATGACAAGACACAAAGGAAAATGCAATCCCAGCCTTCCAGCCCACCCAGAACAAGCCAGGAATACAATATAATACACAAACTTGGAAGTAAAACAGTGGAACTTTCTGAAATGATAGCTATAGAAGTGAAAAAACAAGTTGAAAAGGCTATAGAGAAAATAATGTCTCAGGTCCAAAAAATAATGATGTTTAAAATCAAAAATATTAGAGAAGACACAGATAATAGATGAGCTTACAAAAATGATGAAAACAAAAAATGCTCAACACTGGCAAGCACAAGATCATGAGTTTAATTTCTAGTACCAAAAAAACAAAAGCAAACAAACAAAAAATGCACAACATAGCAAAGAAATGGAATTCATGCAACAGACTCAAACAGAAATGCACAAGATTAAAATATCCATTGAAAGTATGTGCAACAGGTTGAATGGAGAGGATGTACCATCAGATCTTGAAGACAGAATTGCAGCTAGTGATTATGAAAAGAAAGGTATCTTAGAAGTAGCAAGATACCATGAAAAATCAAGCCAATAGCTACAAGATGAAGCAAAGAAGAATAGCATAAGATTGACCAGGGTCAATGAGAAAGCTGGAGACAGCACAAATGCCATTAAAAAAAAAAAAATCTCTTCATAGGAATAATGGCAAAAAACCTCCCAAGCGTGGATAATGGATTTGATATACAAATAAATGAAGCACATACAACTCTAAACAGCCATGACCAAAATAAAACTACACCAAGACATATAATAAGCAAGACTGTAGAAATTCAGCACAAAAACAGAATATTAAAAACTGTTAGAGGAAAGAAACAGATCACCTATCAAGGAAAGCCCATCAGAATCATGGCAGACTTCTCAACAGAAACCCTCAGGTCAAGGCTTGGAGTGAAGTATTTCAAGTCCTGAAAGAAAACAACTTACAACTTCGATTGGTGAACCATGCAAAACTCAAAATTAACAGACAAATAAGATAGTTCCATGACAAAAAACTGAAGAAATTCATGTCCAGCAAACCAACCCTACAAAGAGTACTTAAAGATATTCTAGAAAGAGATAAAAATGACAATTCCAAGAACAAGAGAAAAAAACCCACCAGGCAGGGCAAGCAATTAAACAGAGGGGAAAAACTGGAAAGAACAGCAGGAAAATATCTTAACAAAGATAAGGCAATACCTATCAGTTACAATTATCATGTAAATGGACTCAATTCACCAATCAAAAGAAACAGAGTGGCAGAATGAATCAAGAAACAAGATATAACAAGATACTATATACAAGAAATACATTTAACTCAAAAAGAAATCTAGTGTGAAAGTTGAAGGATAGAAAACAATTTTGTATGCAACAGGAACCCAGAAAAAAGTAGAAGTAGCTATTCTTTTTGCAAACAATGTGAACTTCAAACCCAGAATGATCAAAACAGATAAAGATCACTACATACTTGGTAGAGAAAAACTTTAAAAGGAAGAGATAATAAGTATAAATATGTATGCACCAAATATGGGAGCACCCCACTATATAAGACCATTATTAGCAGACATGAAAAATCAAATAAATAATAACACAGTTGTAATGGGGGGGTCTTAATATCTCACTGTCACAAAGAGATCAACTTGCCAAAAAGCAGCAAAGAAATATCAGAAGTGAACCAAACCTGTGAGCAAACAGACTTAGCAGATGTTTACAGAGTGTTCCACCCAACATAATCAGAATGCACTTCTTCACAGCTGCACATGGGAAGGGCTCTAAAATAGACCATATACTAGCCCACAGAACATGCTTAAGTAAATGCAAAGGAACTGAAATTATCTCATGCACATTGTTTGACCATGGTGCAGTGAAATTGGAAATCAATGGCAAAAGAAACTGCAAAAACTCCATAAACACATGGAAATTAAATAACACCCTAAATAACCAAAGTGTCACAGATAAAATTAAACAATATCTACCACTAAACAAAAATGCAAATACAATATACCAGAACTTACAGGATACAATGAAAGCAGTCCTAAGAGGGAATGTATAGCAGTGAATTCACACATCAGGAAAACAGAACTAGCACAAATAAACAGCATAATGTTGCATTTTGAGTTTCTAGGAAAAGAACAAGTCCAAAGCCCATAAAAAGAAGGAAATTATAAAGATCAGAATGGAAATTAATGTACTGAAGACTAAGAAAATACAAAGAATTAGTGAATTTAAGAGTTGGTTCTTTGAAAGAATAAATATAATTGATAAACCCTTAGCCAACATAATAAAAAAAAGGAAAGAATAGACTCAAATTCATGCACTGAAGAAAGAAAAGGGTGAAATTGCTACAGATCCTGTGGAAATTCAGATTTGCAATACCTACTTTGAAAATCTTTACTCTTTACTCTCATAGCATGGAAAAGACAGAACAAATTGACAGATTCCTAGATACATATGAATTATCAAAGATGAATCAAAAGATATACACATTCTGAATGACCCAATATCAATTAATGAGATTGAAAATGTAAGTAAAAACTTACCAACAAAGAAAAGCCCAGGTGCTAGTCAATCCATGGCTAAATTCTACAAGAAATTTAGAGAATGTCAATACTCCTCAAACTCTTCAATGAACTTGAAAGGGAAGCAATTCTCCCTAACTCATTCCTGGAGGCAAGTATTACCCTAATACCAAAACCAGAAAAAGACCCAACAAGAGAACTACAGGCCAATCTCCCTAGTGAACACAGATGTAAAAATCCTCAATAAAATACTAACAAACAATTCAGCAAATCATCAAGAAGATTATACACTGTGACCAAGTGGGATTCATCCCAGGAATGCAGGGATGATTCAACATATACAAATGAATAGATGTAATACATCATATCAACAGAGCCAAAGACAAAAATCACGTGATCATCTCAGTAGATGCAGAAAAGGCCTTTGACAAAGTCCAACACTCTTTCATGAAAATTGGGATACATGGTCTTTACCTCAATCTGATAAAAGCCATCTATCACAAACCAACAGCCAACATCATACCAAATGGACAAAAATTGAAAGTTTTCACTCTAAAATCACAAAGACAAGAATGTCCACTATCACCACTCCTATTCAATACTGTTCTGGAAACATTAGCCAGAGTAATTAGACAAGAGAGAGAAATAAAAGGAATAAAAATAGAAAAGGAAGAAGTTAAACTATCATTGTTCGCAGATGACATGATATCTTATACAGAAGATTCCAAAAACTCCACCAGAAAACTTCTGATTCAATAAGCAAATTCAGCTGTGTAGCTGCATACAAAGTCAACACTCAAAAATCAATAGCTTTCCTGTACACAAACAACAAACTCATTGAGAGAGAAATTAGGGAAATCCCACCCTTCACAATAGCACACCCAAAATCAAATACTTAGGAATCAATCTAACGAAAGAAGTAAAACATTCATACATTGAAAACTACAGTACTTTGATAAAGGAGATTGAAAAGGATATCAGAAAATGGAAAGATATCCCTTGTTCATGGATAGAAGGAACCAATATAGTGAAAATGGCCCTACTCCCCAAAATTTTACACAGATTTAATGCAATCCAAATCAAAATATCACTAGCATAACTCACAAAACTAGAGAAAGAATTTCTAAAATTAATTTAGAACTAGAAGAGACCTAGAATAGAAAATGCAATTCTGGGCAACAAAGGCAAGGCATCACAATCCATGAATTGAAATTATACTACAAAGCTACTGTGATAAAACCAGCATGGTTCTGGCAAAAACAGCAACTACTACTACAAAAACAGACCTGTGTATCAGTGAAACAGATTGGAAGATACACACACAAACACTACAAACACATTCAGACACCTTATCTTTGACAAAGGGACCAAACATGTTCACTGGAAGAAAGACAGCCTCTTTAATAAATGGTGCTGGAAAAACTGGTTTTCTATATGCCAAAGATTAAAACTAGAATTATACCTATCACCATACACTAAACTAAAATCTAAATGGATCAAAGATCTAAATATTAAAACCGAAACACTAAATCTACTGCAAGAGAAAATAGGTTGACATCTTGAAGAAACAGGGATAGGCAAAGACTTCATGAACAAAATGCAGATCACATAGGAAATACTTCAAAGAATCAACAACTGGGATCTCCTCTTATTAAAAAGCTTATGCACATCAAAAGAAATCACTTAGTGAAGAGACAACCCACAGAGTGGGAAAAAGTTTTAGTCAAATGTCTGTCAGACAAAGGATTTACATCTAGAACAAAAAAGAACTGAATAAAATCAGACCCCCCCCCAATTCAAGAATCCAATCCACAAATGGGCATCTGAGATGAAGACACACTTCTCAGATAAAGAAATACAAATGGCAAATAAATATATGAAAAATTTCAACATCAGTAGTATTTTGAGAGATGCAAATTATAACAACACTGTGATTCCATCTCACCCCAGAAAGAATGATTATTGTCAAGAAATCAACCAATAACAAATTGTGGCGAGGCTGTGGGGAAAATCTTCTCCCCTGTTGGTGGGGGTTTAGACTGGTACAACCACCGCGGAAATCAGTGTGGAGTTTCCTCTAAAAACTAGGACTAGAGGTCCATTTGACCCTGCTCTTCCCCTTCTGGGTATTTTCCCAACAGAATTAAAAACACTGTACCCACAGCAATATATGTGCACCCATGTTTATAGCAGCAGTTTGCTAAATCATGAAAACAACTCAAATGCTCATCAACCAAGGAATGGATAAAAAAAAGACATCTTCTTTTGTTTTTTAAGTGTATGTTTGCAACACAAAATAGTGATGATTGTTTTGGGGGATTGATACACATATGCATCTGGATGACTGCCAACCCCTTTCCTTTCCTTCCCCCAGTCTCCAATAGTCTGTCTTCTTGTTTCCATAAAAGCTCTTTTTCTGTTGCCTCTGATGCTACCGTAGAGTGATGTAACAGAGATTAAATGCCTCTTGGGGGTATACTACAGCCAGTAATGTCAGGGGCAAGGAACAACAGTAAAAGATAAAGCTGATCCCCATTTCACTGTCTTATTTCAAGTGTTAAATTTCACATCTGATCGGTTTTGTTGAAGGCTAATTGCTTAGCTATTAGTAGTTCTTCCTCCGCGTAGGACTGGACCCATAGAAATGATTGTCCACATCTCAGTTGCTTCTAGAGTTGCTGCCCTGGTACCACACACAACCCCTCTGGCCCCTCAACCTGAACTTCTCCAGAGAACTGGTTAACAAGTTACAAAAGTAACTAACTGGTTGGAACTAAGTGGTCTTGAATGGACACAGTATAACTCGAAAGACAAGAAAACCAACAGCCTCACATCTCACCAAATCTCCCTAGGGCAATTCTGTTTCCTCCAACTGGTGCCTGATGCACCTCTGGACACCCTAGTAGGCTGCCTCACAGACTGTAGCTCCTGTTCAATACACTTCAGAGTTGGTGTCAGATGTGTATTGGTCTAAAATCCAGGAAACTGAAGGTCTTGCTAGCATATACTGGGAGACTCTCATCATTCCTGAAACTCAAGTAAAAAGCAAGGAACCAGTCTTCAGAGTTTTTACTAATTTCTGATCCAATCACAAATGGAATGCAAAACCTCAGCAGGGCAAAGAGTCAAGAGGTCTCCATCGTTCCAGCTGTCTACCCTTCAACCAGCTACTTTGTAAGCATGTAGGTGAAAATCTCCATGGTAGGTACAAAGTCTGATGGACCAATTCATTCATTCACTTGTGCACCTGTTCACCTCCGAACAGTAAGCCACAAGCTGGTGACAGAACAAGTGACACCTCTTCTGTTCTCAGTGAGTTGCACCCCATCATAGGAGACTAACACACAAATATTATTAAGACCTATGAAGACAGACAAACACATTGAGTACTCCAAGCACTCAGAAAAGAAAATAGGTCCTTTAACATGAAGGCTGGGGTTCTGTCCCCCAGGGTAACTGACAGCAGCCCTGAGCTTGCAAAGTGAACGGGCTGGTTGCCAGATGTGATGTAAGGAAACGCTATTCTGCACAGCGGTCACAGCACTGACAATACACGGCCTGCCAGGAACAGCTGCTGCTGGTTGAACTTATTCACCGAGTTGCTATGTCACAAGGCAAAGTTAAGGCCACCGGCAGAATATGCCCTAGAACAGAATTTGAGTGGGGAGGGCTGTGACTCTGCTGGTTAACACAATTAGATAGTCACACAAAAAACAGCCAAGTGGGACAAATGCCACCCATTTTGTAACTGGTAAGCATGTGCCATCCCAGCAAGCCACGGTCTGTTTCCAGGAACAGCCTGGCCAAGTGCAGACATGTTGGTCAAGTGTGTGTCCGACCGTGAACCAGCAGGTGCCTTCTCCACACCAAGCTGCTCCTCCCAGCGTGGCATCCCTTCCTGCTTCTTTTTATCCAGTTACTTCAGAGTTTTAGATTGTGGGTGTCTCTCAGAAAATGCATAACTACCTGCAAACACACTTCTCAGTACCCAGTGGGTCACAGGAGAAATCAAGGAAGAAAGTAAACAATTTCTGGAATCAAAGAACAATTCCAGCACAACACACAGAACCTACGGAACACGATGAGAGCGATCCTAAGAACAAAGCTTATTGCAAGCAGTGTTCCCATTAGAAAAAGAATGAGCTCAAATAAATCTAATGATGAACCTAAAAGTACCTGAAAAACAACAGCCCAATCAAAACTGAATTTAAAGTGGGAGAGCATAAAGATCAGAGCAGAAATTGAGACTTAGACTAAAATTAAAAACAATACAAAGAATCAGTGAATCAGACAGCCAGGCGTGGTGGCACAGGCCTGTAATCCCAGCACTCGGGAGGCTGAGGTGGGAGGATCATTGCGAGTTCAAGACCGGCCTGGGCCACACAGTGAGCTCAAGGCCAGCCTGAACTGCAAAGAGTGAGACCCTGTCTCAAAAAGATTAAAAAAAGAAAAAACTGGTTCTTGGAAAGAATTGAGCAAAATAGACAAGCCCTTAGCCAAACTTAATCTCTGCTACTTTTCAGTCTCTGGCAACTACTATTTTACTCTCTGCTTCTGTGAGGTGCACTTTTGTGCAGCCCCCACCTGTAAGGATATGACAGTTGACTTCCTGTGTGTGCCTTACTTCACTGACATGTCCTCCAATCCCATCCATGTTGATAATTATATTTTCAAGGCCATCAAAACAAAACAATTATAACCACAGATCATACATTTTGCTATGGTTTGGATCTTCCACGCCCTCCAAAGTCATATGACAAAGACCGTGGGGGGCCTGCCACCTCGCCACAGGGCCAGGAGCATCCAGGCCAGCTAAGCATAGATTAACCAAACCTCCATGGCGGTGAACCCAAGCAAACCTTTTATTCACAATAAGCTTAAATAGCCAAAGTGCTTGTTTTAGTGACAGAAAACTGGCTAATAACATGTTCATCATAAAGTATCCCAATTTTAAAAACAAGGTTCCCATAGTTTTTCCTACTTCGACAGAAGCCAGCTGGATGCAACCGTTCCATGATTCCACATTCCTCAAAGCAGCGGGTCGTGTACCACAAGTAACTGCAGTTATGTCAGTTAAAACACATAGTTAATAACAAAGGCCAGCTATAAACTATAATCAGTGTCCTTGTTTGGGACCTTTACACCACTCTCTTGTTAAAAATGTACTGAAGAAAATAAATGTGTTGAAAGCTTAGATTTCATTTTAATGATCCCATGAAATAAAAGGGAAAAAATAAAATATCCATTTTCCTCCACAAAATTCCCTATCCTAACAACAGACCTCAAGCATTGTTACCAAGAGTTTTTACCATAAAGCTGAGTTTTGTTATTTTTTTCTTCTGAAATTTTTAAAGCAATTGATTTCTCCTTAAATTACTACCCGGAATACATACCTATGTGCCACTGCTTGACTCCACTGGGAAAACTTGTCTTCAGTGTCTCCCAAAATATGCAAATCCTCTCATGCTTGCCCCATAGCCAGGGCTGCTAAAACAAGGCCAGCGGTTTCCTTGGGAGACCTGGTGTTGTCCAGAGAGCAAGACGAGAAACCAGCTTGAGAATAACGGTAATGAGGGATGCAAAGATTTGGCAAGAGGAAGAGAAGTCAAAGGAAGACTTTTACACTCCAGGCCTGGGCAATGCATGGAAAAGTCATTAATTATCTCATTAGGAGACCACAATGTTGTCGTGAATTTCCTGAGGAGAGAAAGCACCCTCGCATTCCATCGGTCATGGGCAAAGGCTTCACCTCCAAACACTGACCCAGTTCCTACCTAGACTTTGCACTCCTGGCCCACGAGTTCCTAGATGCATGGTTTAAATATAGCTTTAATTTATTATTTAAGTACAAATTACCAAAAAAAGCCTTCAACATTGACTCTTTAATCAAAGGATTTAAATATAAAATGTAGCCTGGATTGGCGGGGAAAGGCAGCTACCCTTTACGGCCCACGTACACATTACAAAGGGCCCCACCTGAGCCCTGCAGTGCTGACCAAGGGGACTGGCAGTCCTGGATGGCAGGGGCACACAGGGACTCCGCAGGTGCCTCTCAGCATGAAGGTGGCCTCGCAGCCACTTGATGATGGGGTCGGGACACACTACCCCAAAATGTGGCACCTGGTACTAGAGAAAGTAACAAAGCAGGAAGGTCATTATGCTTCTTCTTCCCACCTTCCCTGAACCAGGTCACAAAATCTAGGAAAGATTTTCCAATGTGTCTGGGAACAGGTCAGAAGACCCTTATGCAAATGGATAAAGGAAGTATCCAATATACAGATGGTGCCCTAACTTAGAAGACGGAATTGGGATTTTTTTCAACTTTACAGTAGTGGGCAAGGAATAGGACCCAGTGAAAACTGCACTTTGAACTTTGATCTCTCCCCCAAGCTAGTGTGTGTGTTTGTGGCATGTGCTACTACCCTCTCTTGGCATGGGGATTGCAGCAGCCCACCATCCCCAGACAGCCCCACGTCCATTCTCCGGCAAACAGCCAAGCTTCCCTGGACACGGTGGCCCAGCAGCGCACGGAATGCGTTTTTGACTCAGGTGTTTTCTCCTTGGGATAGTTTCAGCTCACCATGGGCTTATCAGAATGTAATCCACTGTAAGCCAAGACGCATGTCACATCCCCAGTAGAACACTGCTCAGTCTTGCAAGGGAATCTGTCATTTCTGACAACATGCATGACCCTGGGGGCTGGTATAGTAAGTGAAATGAGCCAGGCTCAGATAGAGAAATACAGGTGATCTCATTTGCACATGGTACACTCAGCAAAGGTCACACTCGCAGCAGGGAATGCTGGGTACCAGAGGCTGGGAAGGTGCCAAGAGTGGGAGTGTTGTAGGACATCAGTCAAAGGCACAAAATTTAAGTCACACAGGAGGAATAAGTCCAAGAAATCTGTCACACATCATGGTGACTACAGCGTAAAAGAATATACTGTTTGCTTGAAAACTATTAATAGATTGTAGGTGTTCTAATCACAAAAACCTGTATAAGGTAATGACTGTTAAATAGATCATCCCAGCCATTCCACAATGTATCAAAACACTGTGCTGTAACCCTATAAATACATCTTTGCTTATCTATTAAAACCAACTGCTCAAAAGACCCCCTAGTCAAAGACACCCTCCGTATTCCCAGAGGAAACACCTTCCCTCTTCCCAGAGGAAATATCCACACCAGGTGAAGCTTCAGGGCCCTAACAAAGTGGAAGGGTGACAGCAGAGAATCCTGAAGAAACTTCACTTGGCTAACTCAAAGAAAGAACAGGGAGTTCACTGAGACTCACTGATGCTTCAGTGAGGTTTGCACTTCTCATATGCCCAGACCCCTGTGTTCTGAGGCTTATGTACCTGTCACATCCCCAGTGGACTAGGAGATGCCTCCACACCCCAGAGTCATGGCCAGAATTCTTTTTCCTTCTTTCCTCCCTTTCTTCCTATTCCCTGTCCCCTGCCCCATTTTCTTTCTGTCTCTCTCCCTCCCTTCTCTTCCTTTCTTCCAGAGTCTGAGTAAGAATATTTCCCTTACATGTTAGTAATTGACTGCTAATTAGAAAGCAAGTCAGTACATGGGTACAAAATCACTAAGCTGGAAGCCAAAAAGCCTTTGGTTCATTTACTAATTAGATTTCTTTTTTCAGTCTCAGTGACAACTTTATGATTTCTCAACTCTGCAAATTCTAAGATCCTATTATAGGTAGCATTCTGTCTCCACTCTACAACAAAACTATAGACTACTCTCCTCTGGTTAAGAGCAGTCTTGACAAGTTGAATATTCTCTTTTGAGAGACATGTCCCACTGCTGTCAACAGGAATGGGGTGCAAACAATAGAGTAGTTCAGAAAATCTTTACCAGGGCAGGACAAGCCAGACTGCTTGGTGGGCAGCAGTGAAATGAAGCACAAACATAATGAATGCTTTATTACCCTCCTGAAAGGAAGATAACCATTCTGTCCTCCCAAGGCCTTGACCCAGGAGAAATCTACCTAATTGATTTGGGGGAAAAAGCTACTAGCAATTAAAAGTTATTGTTCTCTAAATAGGAAAACAAAATCTATTTGCTACCCCCAAAAATAAAATTCTAAAAAGGTAATTTTCCATTTACTAAAAAAATAAACTTGCTCCTTGCTAAGTGCACAGATCTGCACATCTCTTTGAAGTAAAGGAACATTTCTCATTCCAAACTCATTAACTTGTTTATTACTTTTGGAACAACTAGTTAATGACTATTACTACAGGCTTATACAAAGCCAAATTCTTAATCTCTTGGATTCTTTCTTCACCACCACGCACAACTCATTCTTTTCAGGAGTTAAATGACTATCACTAAAATAAGAAAGAGGAGCATCAGAACTGAGATGTGCCCAGATGCCGAGTTACATGCCTTCTGGTTTACTCACTGCATCTCATCAAAGATTCCTAAGAGAATTGGTTCATAAATGCCGCCATCAAATGAGTTGTAACAGTTTTAAATTAGCTCAAACCCAGGGGCAAACAGTTTTCCAGGTAGATGTTGTGAAAGGAAAAAAATATTGTATGGCTCCAACCTTCAACCTTCCTAAGCTTCCTGTTATGGACTGTGTGTCTCAGAATTCCTATGCTGAAGTCCCCACACCAAGCGGGTGATACCAGGAGGTGAGACATTTGAGAGGGAAAATGGTTTATTTGAAGTCTTGCTGGCACATTCACGTAGCAGAATTAGTGACTTTGTCCTGTCCTAAGAGCCACTCCCTCCCACAGGACAGGGATGTCCACTATCACAACTCTGCTCAATGCAGTCCTTAAAACATTAACTACAGCAATAAGACAAGAGAAAGAAAGGGATCTAGATAAAGAAGGAAGAAGTCAAATTATCCTTAGTGCTGATGGTATGATTCTCTAGATAGAATACTATCCAAATATGCCACCAAAAAGTTTTAGAACTAATATCCAAATTCAGTGGCATAGCAGGATACAATGGCAGCACTCAAAAATCGACAGGGTTCTAGTAGACTAAAGACAAACTCACCAAGAGGAAATTAGCAAAATAGTACCTTTCACAGTTGCACCAAAAACAAAAAAAAGATTTAGGAATTAACCTAGACAAGGAAGTGAAAGACTTCTATAAGGCAAACTACAGTACAGTAAAAAAGGAGATTGAAGAGGATGTCAGCAAATGAAAAGATAGTCCCTGTTCCTGGACAGGTAGGATCAATATAGTTTGGCCATAACAAAACTGTTACACAGATTGAAATTAATCGCAATTAAAATATCCAGAACATTCCACACAGAACTGCAGAAAGCAATCCTAAAATTCATATGGAACTAGAAAAGGTCTAGAATTGCAAATGTAGTTCTGGGCAATTTGACCAGGAGACATCACAACCCCAAACTTTAAGCTGTCCTACAAAGCTACTAAAATCAGCATGAGGTGGGGGACTATAGAATCAGTGGAATAGAATAGAACATACAAAAACAACTCCAGGCTCAGTCAGCTATGTTGTCTTTGACAAAGAAGTGAAATCCCTTTGTCAGAGGAAAGAAAACTTCTTTAACAAGTGATGCTGGGGAAACTGGCTCTCCACATGCAAAACGCAGAACTACACCCATATCTCTCACCATGCACTCAATGAAAATCAAAATGGTCAAATATTTAAACATTAGAACAGAAAATATTTAATCTTATAAAAGACAAAAATAGGTAAAACTCTTGAAGATACAGCTGTAGACAATGACTTTCTGGACAAAACTCAAACTGCACAAGAAATACCAAGAATCATCAAATGCGATACCATCAAATTAAAAAGTTTCTGCACAGCAGAAGAAACAACCAACACAGTGAAGAGATGACCTGAAGAATGGGAGAAATTTTGTCAGCTACTCCTCAGACAAAAGATTACTGTCTAGACCATGTAAAGAATTCAATAAGTTAGGCAACCCCCCAAATTTAAAGACCCAATTTAAAAATGATTTTTAAAAAGATACTTCTCAGATGAAGAAGTACAAATGACCAATAAATGCATGAAAATGTATTCAACAGTAATGGCCATTCAAAAAATGCAAATTAAAACCAACACCGAGATTCCATCTCATTCCAGAACGAATGGCTGTCATCAAGAAATCAATCAATAACAAATGCTGGCAAGGCCGTAGAGGAAAAAGGACCCTTCTCAATTATTAGTGGAACTATAAACTGATACAGTTACTATGGAAATAAATATGGAGGCTCTTCAAAAACTTAAAAATAGAAATTCCATTTGACTCAGTTATTCCCCTTCTAGATATCTTCCCCAAAGAGTTAAGAAATCATGTTACAGATACACATGCTCACCCATATTTATACCAGCACAATTTGTAATAACTAAATCTTGGGAACAGCCTAAAAGCCTATCAATACATGAATGAAGAAAGAAAATGTAGTGAGTGTCTGTGCACCATCCCGAGCCCCGGGAAATTAAGATCATCACTCCCAGTGATTAAGGAACCTCCCAGCTTCCCACCACACTGGAACAGCTCCGCAGGTCTTAGGACTGCCTGGGCCACCCCCAGTGACCCTCTCTTAGTCTTGGAAACTGGGCAGCCAGAGGTGAGTGTCTACGTACCATCCCAAGCCCCAGGTATTTAAGATCATCACTCCCAGTGGTCAAGGAACTTCCCAGCTTCCTGCCACACTCGACTAGCTCCACAGGTTTCAGGCCTGCCTGAGCCATGCAGTGAACTTCTCTCAATCCAGGAAACTGGGCAGCTGGAGTCCCAGGAGCTGAGGGCACACAAGATGATTTCCAACAGGCCCAGGGAAGTGTTTGAACCACACTGGAAACAGGGAAACATAGGAAAATGACAAAACAAAAGACCAAAATGCAACCTCAAACCCCCAGCCAATGCCAAGAAAGCTTAGGACCTATGTACATAGAAGAAAATATATGCCATACACCTGAAATAACTGAAATAAAGAAGCAACTGAAGCTTTAAAGGAATTCAAACTAGAATAATCTCCCAGGTAAAAGAAGAAATGATAAAAGTAATGAAAGAGAGGCTGAACACATCTAAAGACACAGTTAAAAATTAGAGGAAAAAAACAAAAAGAATCCCTAGATTAACAATATAAAACAGAATGCATGAAGCAGATTGAAAGAGATATACAGGAAATCAAAAATTCCATTGAAAGTTGTCAAAACTGCCTCAACAAAAGTGAAGATAGAATTTCAGACCTCAAAGACAAGATTGCAGCTAGTGAACAGGAAAGGAAAGATCTTTTAAAAATAACAAGGAATCAGGAAATAACAATTCAACAGCTGAAAGATGATGCAAAGAAAAACAGCACAAGATGGATAGGGATAAATGAAAAAGAAGGGGACAACATAAATGATATCAAGAGGATATTTAGAGAAGTAATAGCTGAAAATTTCCCAAACATGAGAATGGAAACTGACATTTGGATCAGTGAAGCATATAGAACTCCAAATAGCCATAACCAAAATAAAACTACACCCAGACATATAATAATCACCATGCCCGAAAGCCAACATAAGAAAAAAATATTAAAAGCTGTTAGAGAGAAAAGACAGATCACCTATAAAGGAAAACCTATCAGAGTCCCACAGACTTCTCAGCACAAACAATGAAGTCAGAAAGAACGTGGAGTGAAGTATTCCAGATCCTAAATGAAAATGATTTCCAACCTAGACTGATGTACCCTGCAAAACTGTCCTTCAAAATTGATGGAGAAATAAGATATTTCCATGACAAAGAACAGCTGAAGAACATGATCACCAAGCCAACCCTGCAAAGAATACTGAAAGACAGTTTAGGTACACTTAGGAAAAAACCACTAATCAAAGCAGACAGTTAAACAGAACGCAAAGATTAAAAATGCAACAGCAGGAAGATAACATGTCAACAATAAACCAATATATAACAGTTACAACCACTAATGTAAATGGTCTCAATGCACCAATTAAAAGAAACAGATGGGCAGAATGGATCAAGAAACAACATCCAACCATATGCTGTCTACAAGAAACCCATCTAAGCCAAAAGGAAACTCACAGACTGAAAATCAAAGGATGGAAAACAATATTTCATGCAACAGCAACCCAATAAAGGGAGGGGGAGCTATTCTATTTGCAGACAATATGAACTTCAAACCAAGAATGATCAGAAGAGATAATGAAGGTCATTATATACTGGATAGGGGAAAACTTCAAGAGGAAGACATAACAAGCTTAAATATGTATGCACCAAATTCCAGAGCACCCAGTTATACAAAGCAAGTATTAATAGAAATGAAAAATCAAATAAACAATAACACAATTATAACAGGAGACTTAACATACCATTGACACCAAGGGACAGATCAGCCAGGCAGAAAATCAGCAAAGAAATAACAGAACTGAATCACACCTGTGAACAAATGGACTTCATACACATATACAGAGTGTTCCATCCAACTACATCAAAATACACATTCTTCTCAGCAGTACATGGGACATTCTCTAAAAGAAGCCATATACTAGCCCACAGAACATATTTAAATAAATGCAAAAGAGTTGAAATTATCCCATGCATGTTATTGGATCATAGCACCATGAAACTAGAAATTAATGATAAAAGAAACTGTAAAAACCCCACAAACACATGGAAATTGAATACTCTTGAGCAATCAGTGGGTCACAGGGAAAATTAAAGAAGAAATTACACAATACCTACAAGCGAATGAAAATACAAATACAACTTGCTGGAATCTATGGGATGCAATGAAAGCAGTCCTCAGAGGAAAATTTATTGCACTGAGTTCCCACATCAGGAAAACAGAACGAATACAGATAAATAACTTGATGCTACACCTCAAACAGCTAGAAAAAGAAGAGCAAGTCAAGCCCAAAGCCAAAATAAAGGAGGAAATTATAAAAATCAGAGCAGAAATTAATGCAATAGAGACTAAGAAAACAATCCAAAGAATAATGAACAAAAGAATTGGTTCTTTGAAAGTGTAAATAAAATTGATAAGCCCCTAGCCAACCTTATTTTTAAAAGGGAAGAAAAAGCTCAAATTCATGCAATAAGGAATGAAAAAGGCAAAATCACTACAGACCCTATAGCAATACAGAAGATCATCAACACCAATTTCAAAAACCTCTACTCTCATAGGTTCAATAACACAGAAGAAATGGACAGATTCCTAGAAACATACGAAGTAACAAAGCTGGATCAAGAAGATGTAAAACTACTGAATAACCCAATTTCTATAAATGAAATTGAAAATGTAATTAAGTCCTTACCTACAAAAAAGAGCCCAGGCCCAGATGGATTCACTGTGGAATTCTACAAGAAATACAAAGAAGACTTAATGCCGACACTCTTCAAACTCTTCAATGAAATAAAAAGGGAAGCAATCCTCCCTAAGTCATTCTTGGAAGCAAAATATTACTCTAGTACCAAAACCTTCGAAAGACCCAACTAAAAAAGAGAACTACAGATCAATCTCCCTAATGAACACAGATGCAAAAATCCTCAATAAAATATTGGCAAATAGGATGCAGCAAATCATCAAGAAAATTATACACCACGACCAAGTGGGATTCATCTCAGGCATGCAGGGATGGTTCAACATATGTAAATCAATAAATGTAATCTACCATATCAATAAAGCCAAAAATAAGAATCACATGAACATTTCTATATTGATCAAGTCCAACATTCATTCATGATAAGAATCTTACAGAAAATTGGAATAGATGGTCTTTACCTCAATATGATAAAGGCCATCTATGACAATCCAACAGCCAGCATCATACTAAATGGCCAAAAACTGAAGACCTTTACCTTAAAATCAGGCACAAGACAAGGATGCCCCTTATCAGCACTCCTATGCAATATAGTACTGGAAATACTAGCCAGAGCAATTAAATAAGAGAGAGAAATAAATGGGGTAAAGATAGGAAAAGAAGAAAGACTGCTAGATATAATAAATTCAGCAATGTAGCTGGATACAAAACCAATACTCAAAAATCAATAGCATTCTTATATACTAATAACAAAGTCACTGAGAGAGAAATAAGCCACCCCTTTCATACTAGCATCCAAAAAAAAATGAAATACTTAGGAATTAATCTCACAAAGAAGTGAAAGAACTATACAGGGAAAATAATTCCCTGAAAACGAAATCAAAGAGCATCTCAGAAAATGGAAAGACATCCCTTGCTCCTAGATAGGAAGAATAAATACTGTGAAAATGGCCATTCTCCAAAAACTGTTATACAGATTCAATGCAATCCCAATAAAAATACCATCAACATACCTCATAGACCTAGAGAAATCACTCCTAAAATTCATCTGGAACCAGAAGAGACCTAGAATCACAAAGACAGTTCCAAGCAGTGAAGGCAAGACAGGAAGCATCATAATCCCTGACTTAAAGTTATACTACAAAGTAACAGTAGTAAAATCAACAGGGCACTGGAATCAAAACAGAGCTGAAGATCAATGGAATAGATTAGAAGATACAACCACAACCACAAACACACTCAACCACCTTATCTTTGATAAAGGAGCCAAGCAGGTTCACTGGAAGAATGACAGTCTCTTTAATAAATGGTGCTGGAAAAACTGGTTCTCCATATGCCAAAAACTAAAACTAGACCCATGCCTATCACTATGTACTAAATTAAAATCTAAATGGATCAAAGATCTGAATATTAAATCAGAAACACTAACTCTATTGAAAGATAAATTGGGTAAAAACCTTGAAGACATCGGGGTAGGCAGAGAATTCATGAACAGGACTCAAACTGCACGGGAAATACTTCCCAGAATGAATAACTGGGATCACCTCTTATTAAAAAGTTTCTGAATGTCAAAAGAAATCTCCAGCATAGTAACAAAAAAACCCACAAACTGGGAAAAAATCTTAGTGAACTGTCCCTCAGACAAAGGACTTTTGTCTAAAACATTATAAAGAATTTTAAAAAATCAGACCCCAAAATTCAAAGAGCCAATCCAAAAATGGGCATTCTGAGATGAATACACAGTTCTTAGATGAAGAAATACAAAAGGCAATACATGAAAAAATGTTCATCATCATTACTCATTAGAGAAATGCAAATTAAAACCATACTGAGATTCCATCTCACTCCTGAAAGAATGGCCAGGATCACGAAAACTACCAACAACAAATGCTGGAGAGGCTGTGGG
Organism: Cavia porcellus; assembly: GCF_034190915.1. Taxonomy (NCBI): domain Eukaryota; kingdom Metazoa; phylum Chordata; class Mammalia; order Rodentia; family Caviidae; genus Cavia; species Cavia porcellus. Next base: position 67,295,064 of record NW_026947484.1, on the reverse strand, counting down.
GAAAAAGGAACTCTCCTGCACTGTTGGTGGGAGTGTAGACTGCTGCAACCATTGTGGAAGTCAGTCTGGAGATATCTCAAAAAGCTGGGATTGGAAGTCCCATTTGATCCAGCTATTCCACTTCTAGGCATATTCCCAGAAGAACTGAAAACATCAGACCACAGTGATATATGCGTACCCATGTTTATAGCAGCACAATTTGTAATAGCCAGATGTTGGAAACAACCTAAGTGTCCATCAACTGAGGAGTGGATAAAAAAGTTGTGGTATTTTTATACAATGAAATACTACAGTTATAAAGAGTGATCACATTGAGATATTTATAAATAAATGGACACAGCTTGAGACCATACTCATAAGTGAAATAAATCAAACTCACATGTATAAATACCATATAGTCTCCCTGGTGTAAGAAATGGTAAGAGTACAAAAAAGTATGTGGTAATCATGATTCCCTATTATATTGCTTTGAAGCCTTATTATGTTTTCATTCATTAGTTGGAATGGTTTTATTCTGGGTTGTTTGATTTTATTGTCTGTGATGGTATGGACAGCTACTTTGAAGAAAACAAGACATTATAATAGCTAGTGCTGATTTAATATCATCTGGTTTTGAAGTACCACCAAGCTTTTGTTCTTCTGTCTCCATTGGTTTTATCATGTTGTATCTTACTGGATTTTATTACGTGTGATAGTATAAACAAAATTTTTTATGGACAAGGATTAATATAGTAGCCATTGTTCATTTTCTGTTAGTTGGTTCTGAATGCCCTGCAATACTTTCATTCTCTTGAATGGTTTTATACTATTTCGTTACATTTGATACTACAGTATATGAAGGTATACTCAAATATTTCAAGGAAAGAGACACTATGGTAGCTACTATTATGTCAGGTTGTCTTGTGGTAAAACACTATGTTGCTTAAATTGTTCTGTTTTAACCTGTTTTGTTATGTCCTCTTTTATCTTAATCTTTTTAAATAAAAAAAATTTACCTTAAAAAATAAAGAAAGAAAATGTAGCATTTATACACAATGGAGCACTTCTCTGCCATAAAGAATAAACTTAGTTGTAATTCAGACACAGAAGCTTAAATATCACATGATTTTTCTTATATGAGAAAAAACACATTGAAATAAAAGACAATACGAAAAAAGGAGACAAAAAATTATAATCCAGTGTGCATAAAATACATAAAAGTGTACTTGGACTTAGTACAACTGTCTTACATGCTTTATATATAAAAACAAAAGAAGAGCCGCTTCCTCTCTGCCATGAGAAGGCGTCAACACAAGCCAGGAAGAGAAGCTTCGCAGACCTCTGACTGTGTCAGCGCCCTGATCTCGGCTTCCCGGCTTATGAAGCTATGAGAAACACGCGTCTGTGGTTTTAGCCACCCCATGTACAGTGCTTTGCTCAGTGGCCCAAGCCAATTAAGGCATCTTCCTTTCCTTACCCAGAAAAAAAATAAAGATTTTACATAGAATAATCTGAGTTTCTTTTGGTTTTCAGCAGTCCATGGCAGTAAAAAACAGGTCAGATTGCTGTAGAATCAGTGGGAAAAAACCTCGTGTTAATCACTGACAGACACACTGAAAAGGCAGGTGTAGGAATCAGAGTCAGCGATGCTGATGGTCCCTACAGCAGACACTACCCTAAACCCGTGAGCCCACTGTGACCTGCTGGAGCCATGGCTGGAGGCAATGACTCAAGCCAGCCTGGGTGGGAGCTGAAGCAGGGAAGGTTCTTAGAGGGCGCACACGGGTCACATCTGTTCAGACGCATCCTAGGCATCTATGATCTGACCTCCCATCCAAGATAAAGGTGCTGATTCACATAAAGGCCTGTTGCAGGAAGCAGCCTTCTCATTGTGTCCTTACACAGTAGAGAAAAAGATCTCATGCCTCTTCCTGTAGGGCACTAACCCCACTGGCCAGAGCCCCACCCTCAAGATTTCAATTAACTCTAATCATCTTCCAGAGGCCCATCTACAAATACCATCAGCATGGAAATTAGGGACTCAGCATCCAAACTGGGGATGAGGGGATGAACATCCAGTTCATAACATTTGGCCTCCCAAAATTCATGTCCTTCTTGAATGTGAAGAATGAGATATCTCACAAAGAGCATCCAGTGACAGGAGCACCCCGGACCCACAAACATGATGTGGCCACCTTATTGGGTTGGTAAGGCAGAGCACTGAACCAAAAGGACTGATTATTCTCACACCTTCACAGATAAAGAAGTTTGCCTTGCATGGTTTTAAACTCGCTTGGAAAATATCCTTTTGTTTTCTCTGCCCTCTCCCTTTTGGAATGGAAACAATGATCTACCCCAGTGGTGGTAAACCTATGGCACATGTGTTTTTCTTAAAAAAAAAAAAAAAAAGAGCTGTTAATGTACAAGTTGCTTTTTCTAAAGTAAAACTGTAGGGAACAGCACAAAACAGAGACAAGCCGAGACCACTGGGCTTGTGTGAAGGCACAGGGCTTGGAATTCATTGTGCCTGAGTGCAGGCAGACAGAGGGTGAAAAGGCCGTCTGCAGGGAACAAAGAGGAGTGGGCTTTTTTATAGGGCTTGAAAGAAGGCATGAACGTTAGACAAGAAGATCTTAGTAAACATCAGTGGCCCAAAGTTCTCTAAATGCTCAGTGCCTCAGTGGGCAACGTCCTTGGGGTGTCTGGTGTAAATGTCTGGGTGTCTTAGAAGATTCCAGGCTCCATCTTATCTCTCTTTATGATATCCTGTGTTTGCCGAGAGCACAGGTGCAGAGCTGGGTTTTCTCTGAGGACAACACTGCTGACAAACAGGTTGGGTACTGGGAAGGTCATGTCTAAGTGGAGCCTGACACTCCCAGCTTTTCATTATGGACAAAGGAGAAAGAAGAAAAAGGGAGAAGGGAGTTGATTCTCAAGACTGTTTACTGCATGACACTTGGGCTGAGTGGGCACCCTAGTGGGGAGGGGAAACCTGGGGGGCTGTTTCATATGGGGAGGAGGAGAAGAGCAACAACTGCTGATTAGTGATTGAAACTCAGTACTTGGGTTTGATTGCCGTGTTGGCATTTTGTGATAATTAAGTGGGTTTTGGGTTGTAGTTTGACACTAGGTCTCTAAAAGGTTCACCATCCCTGACCTATCTGATCCCTGTCCCACCACTGGATCTTGGAAGCACATCACCTGTCTGGTTTCACAGGTTTGCAGCTGAGAAAGAACTCTCTGTCTCAGGGTAAGGTGATGCCTTGAGTCCCACCTGCGCCTGACTGAATGGTATTCAGATGAAACCCTAGACATGAGTTGGTGCTGCAATGTGTTGTCCTCTCTGAGGGCTGGTCCTATTTCCCTGGCTTGCTGGAAAGGCATGCTCCTACAGCTCTCTTCACAGGCAACTCCATCCCTGAACCACTGGGTGGGGACATCCTGGCCTGCAGAAACCAGAGGGGCAATTCGACCTCTTGAGACACAGAACGAACCAGCCTGGCAACCTGGGCCTGCAGTAAGAATGGCAGTCCTGGTGATCTCTGACTTGATCTGGGTGAGGGCAAGGCTCACTTTCTCTTTCTTGAAGTACAAAGAATGCTCAGACCCAGTGGCCCTGTCATCTTAGCCTACAGAATCTGAAGAGTCCATTCTTCTTGTATTCTGTCCTGGTTTTTTGTTGTTTTCCCTATGTCCTTTAGTCCCAGGGAGAAGTACTTCTGTAGTATACTCCTGTCTGCATGCCTGGCTTTTGCTGAGAAATCTGTGGTTCACATCTATACCAATCTCTTCATTCAACAGTATGAAAATCACCCTTAGTATTTGCTTCAGGAAATCTTTTCCTATTCATGTATTTACATATTTATTTGGGGGTTTTTTGAGGCAGGGTCTTGCTATGTAGTCCACACTGTCCTTGAACTCACTGTGTGGTCCAGGCTGGCCTTGAACTTGCAGTGATCCTCCTGCCTCGGTCACTCAGGACTAGCTGGCTCAGACAAACTTCTTCCTCTCAGTTCCAGAGCCTGAAGGTCAAGATCAAGCACTAGCCAATTCTGTTCTTTGAGAGGGTCCCCTTCTTGGGGTGCTGCCACCCACCTGCTCATTATGTCCTCATAGGGTGGAGAGAGCACAAACATTTGGTATCCCTCCTTTAAACGTCTTGATCTCATGAGACCAGGGCCCCAATCCTGTGACCTTCTCTAACCCTGATGATTCCAAAGGCCTTATTTCCTGTACCATCACACTGATGGTCAGGGCTGCAATCACAGGGATTTGGGGAGGGACACAAACCTTCAGGCCATAGCATGCTCCTCTGCACTGACAAATTTAAAGCCAGGTGAACTTCATTTAACCAATAAATGACGGTCATACATCACCACCATGGTACTATCGATCAGAACAGAGAAGAACAAGAATCATCAACTGACAATATTTGTGAGATATACCAAGATTGAGTTCTTGTCTGTAAAGGAAGAGAGAGGATTAACACAAGTGCCCTTCTGCATTCCCACCAGCAACAGATGCCATTCTTGCTTGTATAAAAATGAACTTTGGTTTCACTTGTTAAGCTTTTTCTCTTCCTCTGTACTTCAGTCTTATTTCTCTTTTGTCAAACTAGGGCTTTAATAATGTAATGCAGAATGGATGAAGGGGAGGAGGATTAGAAAGACAGGAAATAAGCGGGTGACAGCGTGCTCTGATACCATTCCACGTGACTGGCAGCTCCAGTGCAGTTACACTGTTTTACACTTCCCTCTCACGTGCTTTTAAGGCAGCTACAATATTGGTGGCCAAGAGGGTAGCTACCACAAACCAAGAATGAGCAGAGATTTTACTTTGCTTATATGCTAGCAAGTTAATCTACCACAGTTTCCATGACGGTTTGTAGAAGACCTGAGATTCAGGGTCACAGAAGAAGGAGCTCTGTACCATATTTGCATAGGGAGGATCATGAGCATCTGCGTATTTATCAGTTACCCTGACCCAGATTCCCAGCAGGGCTTCATGAACAGGTCCAGATGGACACCTGAATGTCCAGCTATATTACAGGAGAGGAACTCAACTTAGGAACTTGAATTTTTTTATAGTGGCAATAGGCATGCTTATACTTTGCTCTGAAGAAAGATACCATCACTATATCCCATATTGTCTGCTATGCCAACACCCTTGAAGAGAGTCCCTAAAAAGAACAGCTAGGACCTCACTTGTAGGATGTGTGGAAACTTGACAAGCCCATGGAGAATTACCTCCCCATGATAGCAATGGAGACCAAAAGCAGAGATTTCAGAGAATGGATTTAAATCTTTCCCTCTGTATCGTACCCATCGCAGCCCTTTTATTATATATTTGGTCTCCAGAAGAAAAGAAAAAAGAAGCAAAGCCAAGATAGTCAAAGTGGTAATAAATTTCTCCATTGGTGGACTTTACTAATGTTCTTGAGGTTACCTCCACCTAATATTCAAGTTGAAACTGGAAGAGGATGAATGATCCAGTGTGATAGCACACTTTTCTATAATCCCAGCACTCGGGAAGCTGAGGGTGGAGGATCGCTGTGAGTTCCAGGACAGCCTGGGCCACACAGTAAGTTCAAGACCAGTCTGAACAACACTGCAAGCCCCTGTCTCAAAAAACAAAAGAAACAAAACAAAATAAAACCAAACCAAACACCAGCTAGCCTTTGGGTTTCTACAGTGATCTACAATACTAGGAATACAAATGCTCTCAAAATTCTCTCATGATCTGGAAGTTTCTAAAAAGTTACCCTCAAAATGCAAAGAAATAAGGCCCATAGCAATGCACATTTTTAAAAAATTACAGCAAGGTACTGTGGTACATACTTGTAATCTCAGCACTCTGGGATGTTGAGCCCAGTCTGAGAAATTTAGCAAGATCCTATCTCCAAGTAAAAAGTAATGAGATTTGGGGCTGTAGCTCAGTGCAAAAGTTCTGAGTTCAATAAAAAAAAAAAAAATACAAAACAGGAAATAAATGATATTGTCACTATTATCAAGAAAAGAATTATTACTCAATGGTTATGACAGCTTTATGAAAGACCTATACAAATTATCTTATTTGATTTTACAATAAGAAAATAAATGGAGTCCCAAAGAAACCAGTTTACACACCAGAGGCCAAGGAGACAATAGTTAAAAAGTAGACACAACGAAACAGCTCCTATTCAATTCACCATTTCGCACTCTTAACAGGACAAACAAGGATTACACACACAAAGACTCAAAACTGCCTGTGTCCTCTAATCATTCTGTGTCTACTGAGAAGTGTTTCCTATGTGGAAAGGCACAGCCTGCATTGTCTGGGGGAGATTAACACACAGGCCAGCAAGCTAAAAGGGAAGACTCCCCCTCTGCCCCTCACAATGCAGGTGACAACAACCAAGAGGCTTGCAGCTGGACAGGATAAAAAGGGAAAGAAAAAGTACAGGTTTTCACTTGGGAAGAGTCTCAGGGTCTGCCACCGCCTTTGGGTATCAGTCTCTAAACACCCAGGGCAGACTCACTGACAACTCTGCGGTCACAAAGCCTTTGACTGCGGACTAGTGCTGCCTTCCTGACCCCTCCTGTTCTGCACCTCGCATCTTCCTGGACTCAGCAGCCACTGGATCCTCTGGCTCTCCAGGGAGCAGATGGCCATAGTGGATCCTTCCACCTCTGATTCCCCTGGACAGGCACTTCCTCTGACCCAGTAAGCCTCTGTAATAGCCCTTGAATAATTATACATACATTTTATATTGATTCTGTTCCTCCAGAAAACTCTAACATGTCCCCAAAAGACCAAGACTAGCAAGCAGCCCCAGTGAGAAAGCTATGTGACAATTTCCCCTCTGTGATGCTGTTCTTCATATCATCCCTCCAGCAGGAGAGCAAGCCAAAATGCAGTCTGCCTTTGCAGACCAAACACCACTCTCAGAACTCAAGCTCTTTAAATCTCTAACCAGACAAAACATTTGAACAAACATACAAAAACAAAAAGTAAATAACAATCCAAAATGCCAACAAACAAGAGAGACACAAGGGCAAAAGAAAGGAAGTCAGACACCCCCTCCTGTTCAAACCATCACGAGCTCTCCTCTCAGACCTGGCAGGACAGCTACCACTAAAAAACCAAACACAACAAACACTGTGAGGGTGCAAGGGTAGAGAAAGCTTAGTGCACTGTGGCAGGAATGTAAACTGGTACAATCTTTATGAAAAACAGTCTGCACGTGCCTCAAAAAGTTAAAATTAGAACCACCATACTCACCAGTCATATTCTGGGTAGTTTTTCCCAAAGACACTGAAATCAGTGTTGGCTTCCATGTTCACTGCTGCATTGTTCACAACAGCCAAAGTACAAAGACAACCTGAGTGTCTACGGATGGGTAAAATGTGATACATATACATATACATATAATGGAATGTTATCCAGCCTCACAAAAGGAGAAAACCTTACCACTGTTCTACTGTGAACAGACATGGAGCACATTTGCTAGGTGAAGACAGGAGCAGAAGGAAATGTTGCAGCATCTCACTGATGTGCTGGTGTGGCTAGAATCTAAAATGTCCCCCAGAGTCCATGTTGATGGTTTGGCCCCCAGTGCAGTAAAATTCAGAGCAGGGCATTGGGCAGAGATTGGCTAACGAGGGTTCTGACCTCTCTGATGGCCTAATTCATGGATGGGTTTGTCGGAACCATTAGAAGGGACAGAAATTTAGGAATTGGTCTCAGTTGAAGCGAGTGGGCCTTAAGGGTACACCCCGGGGCTACATTCAGGCCCTAGCCTGTCCTACTCCCAGCCTTGTTTCCTGGCTGCCAGAAGAGCAGCTCCCCCTGACAACCTAGCACAATGTCACTGCCTCACCACAGGTCAACAAGGAGGGGCTGGGGACTGAAAGCTCTGAAAGCAAGCTGAAATAGAGCCTTCCTCCTCTAAGCTGAGTTATCTATTATTTTAGACATATGAGAAGGATGAAATAGCTCAGACTCATAGACACATACACTAGAAAGAAAATTAAGTTTCACCGACGCAAGATAAATTCTGGACGTCTGCCTTACGGCATAACTAATACCACCACAGCATACGCAGGACAGATCTCGTGGGAAGTGCTTTCCCTCCAAAAGCAGTAATAAAGGGGGAAGGAGAAAATGTTAAGCAGCATTATGGGTTAGAGCCCGAATGTGCCCGAGCCCCATTTGTGCAGAGGTGGCGCACCTGGAAGATGACTGGATTGCGGGAGCACTGTTCTCATTAGTGCGGCAGTCCACTGATGTGCCCTTAGGTAAATGTGCTGTTAGGAAGGAGGATCTAGGCAGCAGTGGAAGGTCACTGCAGTGTGACAGGGTGCACCTGGTGTATGTCCTTCTGCAGCTCCTCCCTCTGTGTCTCCCGGCTGCCATGGGATGAGCACCGTCCTTCCCCCAGACCCCTTTACCATGACATTTCTGCTTTGCAGCTGGTGCACCATAAACTGAGAACATGAGCCAAACTAACCCTCTCCTCCCTTAAGCTGTGGTTGTCAGATATTTTGTCCCAGCAATGAGGACAGTAAGGCAGGAAGTGAAGAAATGTCTCTGTCCTTAATGTTGGAAATGCTTCCCATGGTGGATGATGGGCTTCCCAAATGGATTGAGTTGTATACATTAAATATGTACAGCTTTCTAAGTGTTATTACAACATGGCTCTTTAAAAACTCATTTATGAGACAACCTTACAAAACATGAATATTAGGAAAATTCCATCCTCATTTGCATAGGTTGTTGATTTACCACTAAATCACCCCTAATACTTCATCTCCTCTTCCTTCCCAAGGTGCAGTCCTGTTGTAAATGTCCATTAAGGATGTGCCTTTCCCAAACTGTAAAGGAAACCGTAGCTTGTAGACTGTACACTGTCTTGTAGACTGACTGTACCAGTCATGAGAGCAGCGAGAAGTCACAGCTATCATTCTCATTCACAAATAGAGTGGGTTAGTCAGAGGATGCCAGGCTGTTACAAAAACAAGTAAGCCTAAAGCTCTCCGTGATGTTACTTATCTTTCACTGATGCACTGAGGTTCAGTGCATATGTTTGTGAGTGGGCAGCTTTCCTCCAAGAGGCAACTCAGAGCGCAAAGCATTTCTTCATTTGTAACTCTGCCCTCACTAACTGCTTCAGAGACAAGCTCAGGAAGAGGCAGAGTGATTTGCAAATGGGAGATTAATTATGAGCCAGGCCAGAAGTGGGACCACCGTCCACCCTCATTCCGATGACCAACAATAGATATAAATCCCTTCCACCTCCTTGTGTCCATCAAACAGGATCAGTCAAACCACTCTGTTCCTCAGTCCTCAGGGTACCAGGGTCAGAGCCCCACTGCTCAGTGTTTTATCAATAAATTCTGGGCCACTCGGTGAGCACTTGTGACACTGTATCACTTTCAAATAAACACAGCGAGGCACCTAACACAGACCTTTTCTCCAGTTCTTTCTCTGGCTTTACAAAATGCCAAAGGGGATATTTCCCCATCCGCTGCTTATCATCACGGCTCCTGATACCACCAACAGAGAGAGAAGCCATCCCTGAATGTGCTTAGCCTCAACATTCCCTCCCAAAAGCCCCAACACTGACACTGAACCCTACGGTCTCTCTCTCTCTCTCCTCTTCCCAACTCCCCTTGCATATCACTAACCTTCTCTCTGTATCATCCTCTGCCTTGGTTCTCACATGGAGAACACATGGGCTGAGCCAATAAGAAACATTCCTTTCCCGAAAGAAATCATCAGGGCCAGTAGATTCCAAATACTCCCATAGTTATAATAAGTGCCTTAACACAATAAAATCAGTTGAAGTCAGCCTGCCTCCTAAGGATTATGAACTTGGAAAGACCAGTGGATTTAAAAGTAATTTAGCTGAGCATCCATTTATGTTTATCAACCTTATTTGTCTCTGTACCTGCAGTTCTCAGCACAGCAGAGGTTCTTAACTATCTGACAGATAAAGGCAAATGATTTATGGAAATAGGTGTAACAGCAGCAGTATCATAAGACTTTCACATAGTAAGCAATGTGATGGGCACCTGACCCCATCAGCTCTGATCAAAGTAGGCTCCAATGTTTTAGTGAACTCGAACTTTTCCAGGGTGTTTTAGAAATTATGCCAAGTTAATAGGATGTCAGGGAGGCCTGCTTTTTAAGTCAGTAAGGGAAGTCCATTTTAAGGAACATTTTTTTCAGGGTAGACTATGCTGTCCCCCCTCTAACTTAGGTAAATGCCACCTCACTAACAAAATGTTGTGATCAATTCTCGTCACCTGCAAGCATACTTCCCGAAGTGCTAGCCCTCAGGAAATGGCACTTTCTGCTCGCCTCTCCCACTCAGCATGTATTTTCTCCTGCTGTGGATCCCCATCTACGTTTTGTGTCTCCTGGGAGAAGGAACCCTACTTACGAGCAGAATAACTATACAGGACAGAACATGGAGTGTTCCCTACCCAACTCTGAAGGCATTTCTGTTTCTTCTACAACCTGTTTATCATCATCACGCACAGTCCTGGCCTTGGTAAATCTCACCTTAGCGTTGGTTGAAAGTCAAATTAATTAAACACTTAAACAATGTGTGCATTTCAAAATACCCATGGCTTCACTTTGCATAAAAGCCTTTGAAGTACAACAGATGAATCAGTTTTTCTGGTTTTGGTTTTTATCAGAAAGAGACTCCAAGTTATAGATGATAATACAGGGTCTGAGGGAGAGCAAGGTCTTTTCTTGTTGTCTTAGAGTAACTCAGATATTTTGTGTCTTGGACTCAGACTACAACTTATGGCAAAAATGCAGGGCCTAGCTGAGCTACAACGCCAGTTGTGACCAACGCGACAGCGGTGACCCGCTGGACATTTAAAATTGTTTGGAGTCAACACTTTGATTCCAGCCATGGGTTTGTCAGCATCTACTCCTGCTGTTGCAGTTCAGACCCCAAAAGCTTCAGATCATCAGACAGCATCACCACCTTCAGGATGCCCAATGCATGAAAGGAAGAGTCAAGGCTGTCCAGTAAGTGAGGAACCATCCAGTCCAACTAGTGACAGCAAAACTTACTCTGTGCCTGCCCACCAGAATCGAGCGTACGACTATGTGGAGTGCCCCTTTACCCATGCCAGGGCCGATAAGGAGAACCTGGATCCTTCAAATCTGATGCCACCACCTAATCAAACACCAGCCCCAGATCAGCCGTTTGCTTTGTCTACGGTCAGAGAAGAATCATCCATTCCAAGAGCAGACTCGGAGAAAAAGTGGGTCTACCCTTCGGAACAGATGTTCTGGAATGCAATGTTAAGGAAAGGGTGGAGGTGGAAGGATGAGGATATTAGTCAGAAAGATATGTATAATATCATAAAGATTCACAATCAGAATAACGAGCAGGCCTGGAAGGAGATTTTGACGTGGGAAGCCCTTCACACTGCGGAGTGTCCTTGTGGTCCCTCATTGATCTGATTCGGAGGGAAAGCAAAGCAGTATTCACAAGGGCCAGAATTCGTTCCTGGATGGGGTATGAGTTGCCTTTTGACAGGCATGATTGGATCATCAACTGCTGTGGGACGGAAGTTAGATACGTGATCAATGACTACGATGGTGGCGAAGTGAACGAGAACTACCAGTTCGCCATCCTGGATGTGCGCCCCGCCTTGGATTCGCTTTCTGCTGTATGGGACAGAATGAAGGTTGCTTGGTGGCGCTGGACGTCATAACCAATGTTTTGTTTGTGATGGAAAAATATAAACTATTTTTTTCTGAAGGGTACATTATACTATTTCCCTAAACTGAGTCCCACTCATGATTTAAGAAGAGTTTGAAGTGGGCAGACACATTTCATGGTTTACTTAGTGAGAGACACCCTCTCCATTAACCTCTGGGTCCTGTTTGCCTTGCACTCCGTAGCAGACCATTTTAAGTTTTCCTCCCGCTTCATTCAGGTGGGCAGCAGTCTTTTGGCTTTCCCTTTGACTTCGCTATTGCTTGGTTAGTTCGTCTAAAAAAGTCTTAACTTCTATAAAAGAACTTTTGAAAAATGTTCAGAGTTGTCTTGTTTTTTTCAGGAATGAGATGTAAAACCAGAAAGTCAGTGCAATGTTCATGAACTTTTTCCTGGTCAAGTATTATAACTGAAACTTAGAAACAAGACATAGTTACACTTTTTAAAAAATGACCAATAATTCTAAAGACCCTGCAATGTAGTAGTAGCCCTGAACGAAATGTAAAGGTATATACTGCAAATGTATTCAGCAAGAATAAGCATGTCTCAGCTCTCCAAATTTTCATTAAGTGAGTTTTTCACACTGGACCTTGTTATAGAAATTTAAGCCACCGGGAAGCAGTAATCCACATATTTTGAACACGTATTTTAACTTTAGATTTTTCCTCTTTATTCCTATAATTCTAATTTGTAAGTCTGCTTCCCCCAAAACAGGTATCATTGTCCCTGGTATTTGACAGGTCACCCCAACTTGGAGCTCCATTCCTTCCCAGCCGGGGAGCTTTTCTTCCAGTCGACTGAATCCAAACCCTGAGAGCACGGCTGAAGTCACAGAGCCAGAGCTGATCCCTCTGTAAACCATGAGGACATTTGGCTGTGGGTTAAAGTTCACAAGAAGAGTGTTTTTTCTCAAATGTAGAGTATTTGCATCAATTCAGAGTCTTGAGTTTGTTTTTGTTTTAAGGAAGCTCTAAATTTGCTGTTGGAATTCTTTGTTTCAGTAATCCATGGACTGGTTATTCTAATTATAGCAGCATGTTGCAAATGATTGTTTTTTCTTCATTGCTGTTAACATTAAATCTTTCATTTTTCCTGAAAACTAGTGTTAAATTAGTGGATGGAACTGGCAGTCTGAATGATTATCTTGCTGTGGATTTCTTTGTTATGTCAGTTGTGTGGGATTTTAAAAAATCAACAATTTTAAGTTGTACATGTCAAATATTTATATTTTTTTAAATAAAGCTGATAGTTAATGGTTTTGAAAAATAAAAAAATAAAAAATAAAAAATAAAAGAGAGTGCAGGGCCTGTCTGAAATCTCATAGTTGTTATCCACAGAGTAAGATGGGTGAACAGAGCTGGATCTGGGGCAGGCACGGTGAGATCCAAGCCAAGTACGCAAGGACGTGTCAGCCCACATGCTGGTTACTGTAACACATGCCCTACAGCGCTCACACAAGGTGGAAATGTAATTCGCACAAAAGTTAAAGGACGTGTGGAGCACCTGCAAGTGAAGATTAGTTTACCCAACCTCCTACTTAGTGTGGGAAGACCGGACTTCCTAATTTTACACAGTATGGTCAGGTAGGACTATGGGTGTTACTCAGAAGATTTAACCATGAGAATGGCATAGCATGGGTGCTGACTGACAAATGACATGCGGTCCCACTGCGGGGACTGAAGCAGAGTGAAGCAAGCTCACTGTGTGCAAGACACCATGCCTTAGCTGTGAAGCAGAGGATGTCTGGGACCACCCAGCAGCAAGGCTCCATGGCTGGCCAGGTGGCAAAGAGGTCTCAATCCTGATGACCGGGGTCATATAGATGTGTCACCCTGAAAAGGTCTATTGAAATATCCAATGTAACTGCTGACTCACTATCTCAATCAAAGCTACTAAGTCACACAAGCCCAAATCCAAAGATCTTCCTCTCTCCGTCTTTTGCATATTCTTGGGCTATCATAACACCTAATCAACTACCGTCAACACATATATCGAGTCTAAGCAATTCGGTCTGCCTCAGTTCATCTTCTGTTGTGATGAAAAAATGAAATTCAGTAATTCATAAAGAAAAGTGTATTTGGGGGTCACTTTTGGGATGCTGGGAAGTCCGGCAACACAGTGTCAGTGAGGGCTCTGCCCTGCTTCGAGCAGGAAGCCAGGTGGTATACAGGAAAGGCAGAAAGTGCAGGATAGACTCGCTTTCTAGCAGCTGCTTCTTGCAGTGACCCCACGAACACACGTATAGACATTGATCCAATGGTCTGATCACCTCTTCAAGCCCTGCCCTTCCAACTGTAAAGAGCGAAACAAAGGACAGGAAACAGGAAGCCGGAAAACAGATCTTTTCCAGTGAGAAGGGGCCAAGAGATGAAGGGACTCTGGGTAACTACTGTAAAGGTAAGAACACACAGCCTGTTAACTACTGTCATTCTCCCAGTATTTTGTTATGGAATTTTGGTTTACCTTTTTCCCATAAAATAAAAAATTTTAAAAAGAGATGAAGGGAGAGGAAAAGGGAGGAAAAAGAATTAAGATGTGTTACATACACATTTCATCTCTTCATAGGGAGTGTAGCCAGTATGTAATACAAACATGTACTAATAAAATATGAGAACTGAGAAAAAATATATATATATTTTTTAAACTAAGTTTCCACCTCCTAACACTGCCAAAATAGCCATCAGATTTCAACCCGAGTTTCAGAGAAGACAAACCACGAGCCATCACAGCATTCCCCCTTCCTGCGTTCCTCCCAGTCACTAGGACAGGCCACCTGGACAGTTCCAAGGCCCTTGTTTGTCATCCCTGCTTCCATCCTTACCAGATGCAGTCAAAATTGTTTTTTAAAAAGCCACTGCCCACGGTCAATCCTTGCTCTCCTTGGCCTCCTGTAACAGTGACCCCGAAACCCAAACTCCTGCTTCTCCAGCCCTGCTTCCTACCATGTCCCCTCCCACTCGGCTCCAAACAATGCATTCTTGTTCTTTCGCAAACTCTCCAAGCTCATTTCCACCTCCAGCTGTCCCAGCCCAGGACACCGCCCACCCTGTACTGGTTCCCCGTGTCTTCAGCTAGCTCATCCCGTCTTCTGCACAACCTCTTCCGCCTCCCCTGAAATGAGAAACCTGGTCACGTGGTCTCTGAACCCTTTGCTCAGCTTTCTCTTTCCTCCCAGTCTGTACCTCACCATGACCACTCATCTGCTCACTCTTACACCACAGAGTAAAGACCATGACAGCAGAGGTCCTGAAAAAAGGCCCACAGTGAACTCCAGATGTTTAAAGGAACTACTGAGTTTTTAAACCTCCTGAGGCACCATCACTTTCTGAAAGACTCTCCGGTATACACACACTGTCTTGATGCTGCTTTGCCTTTGTATTTCTTAAAGGATAACTTAACTATGACTTTTATCCTCAAATGCACTTATTTTTGGTACTGGGAATCGAACTCAGGACCTCACACTTGTCAAACAGGTGCTGTGCCACTGAGCTAAACCCCCGGCCCTGCACTATCAATGTTACTTAAGCAGATAAAAAACAGCTAATAGTAGACCACTTTCATAGTACAGGCGATTCCCTGCATAGATTCCTAGGATTCCAGAGAGCAGACTTCTGTGATGTCCCGTCACTCGGGCTTCCTGGCCGCTCTCTGGGTTTGGGCTGTGCCACCCAAGACGGCAGGTGGCAGGGCATGCATGTGAGCTCCAGAGCAGCTCACGCACACCAGCCCACAACGACCTCATGAACAGTGCAGCTGCCTCGCTGACGCCTTTTATTATATATTACTTGTGGAGTGGTTATATTGCCATACTTAGGTTACATGTTGAATAATTACATTTACTATTCAAATAATTTTAGTAAACTGTATGATTAAACTGAATTTCACCTGTTTGTGCCTTTTAAAAATGTGTTTATCTGAAATTTTTAAATTACACGTGCTGTGCCTCTGCGCAGCTCACATTCTGTCCCCATCACACAGCACGTGCTTGGCGACTGAAGTGCTCACCTGAAGTCCCGCTGAGCTGTCACAAAAGCCCCAGCAAAGCAAGCCAGAGCCCCACTCACTCATGCTTCTCCCCGTGGCCACGCAGTGGGTCCTCTTCCAGGGGCAGTGGGGGGACGGGCCAGGCCTTCTCACCTCTCTTTACCATAGTTTCCTCATCAGGAAAACGGAAAGGTGTATCACAACTCAACAGTCTGCCAGGACCGAACGAATCCACAGGTAGAAGGCATTTAAATTGGTGTCTGCATTTCTCAGCGCTGCGGGAGTTTGCTGCCGCTATTGTTACTAAACGTGCATCTGCTTTCAATCAAAGGCCAGAGGGCTCTTAGGTAATGATGAACGAGTCCATTCACAAGTTGTTTTTATTAATAGACATTTCTAAACCAGAATGCCAGCCAGACTACTAACTTATTTCTGTCCCTGACAAATCCTTTTGAATACACTGAGATTATTGTACAACTAAAGTTCCATGTTACATGTAAACAAGGAAACAGGAACTCTATTTCTGCCACCTGTCACCAAGACAAACAACTAGATTCTATTTCTCCACTGGAGGTATACTACTCACAGACACACACACACACATACGCGCGCACACGCGCACACATACATACACACAAGTCAGCATCTACCTACAACAATAAAGGTAACTGATGTTCCCCATGACAGTTGCCATGGAAACTCGGAGCTGCACAAATTTAAGAGAGCAGAATTCAGTCTCTTGAATTTACTTATGAGGAACTGTGATTTCCTGACTTGGCAAGGCCCACACTACAAATTCGAAGCCATACAAGGACTTACATCAAAGATGTAACTCATCCATCCACAACTCATCCATCCACAAAGCTTTAGAGTTGATACCCAGCATTTTCAGGTAGTTGAAAGTTTAAAAGCACTAAAAAGAAAATTCATTAAGGGAATGATGTAACAGATATAATAAGGAATGTTGGGAATTCCAGTTGAAATAAAAGTTAGAAATATGATGCAATAATTAAACTGAGTTTCTTCCCCATGATGATAATTAAAACCCCCTCTGCTTTGGCCATCACTAGTCTGCTTGAAGAGAAAGATGAGTTTAAACAAATTTCAGATACCCCCTGATCAACAACTTAAACAAATGACGATGGGTGGTATAATGTTTCTTTGCCATTTTCTGACTGCATTGTAGATACAATTGATTTAATTATCCCAATGGCAAATTCAAATTGATTTGTAAGTGTCATGTTAGATTACCCGGTGGTGGTGGTGGTGACTGGGGTGTGTGTGTGTGTGTGTGTGTGTGTGTGTGTGTGTGTCCACAGACATGCACACAGCATCAATCGGCTTTGCAGGGCTGTGCCTAATTGGTAGACATGCCTTTAGCGTGTAACCTTATCCTGATGTGTTTATGCCAAATAAACCAAGGCCTCCCTCAAAGCCAACACCTGCCCCATCCTTCCTTACAGCCACAGATTAAATTACTAGGTAAGGAAGACTCCTCACTGAATGGCAATTTGGAAATGGTCAGAGAAAGTGGGAGTGGTTCTCTCATGCTTGAGCTCCTTTAAACCAACTGCAATTTCATGTCAACAAAAGCCAGACAGAATGATTCCATCAGCTTTTAACCTTTTAGAAAAAAGTAGCATTAGGGGCTTGGGATTTAGCTCAGTGGCATAAGCGCCTGCCTTGCAAGCGTGCAGTCGTGAGTTTGATACCTGGCGCCTATTTAAAAAAGAAAAAAGAAAAAAGTAGCATTGTCTGAGCCCAAAAAACTTGCTTTGAAGATGTCAACTGGTAAAGTGTTCCAGAGTTCTGTGGTTGTGACTAAGAGGTTCGCAGATTTCATTTGTTCTGTTTTATCTTGCTCTTTAGTTCATTCTTAAATAGCTTAAACTTTCTATCAAAAGAGAAGAACTATGTATATCAGGTTAATAAAGATATGTTAAAATAAAAGGTAACCAAAAAAGAACTTGGGAAGAATATCCCTAATCTAAAATACTCCAAAATCTGAGATTTTCAGAGTTGACATGATGCCACAAATAGAAAATTCCACACCTGACTTCATATCATAGGTGCACAAAATTTCGGTATAAAACTACCCTCAGGTTATGTGTAAAAAAACATGCGTTTTTGAAACACAGTACTTAAATGTTTAGACTTCGGTCTCATCTCCAAGATAGCTCAGGAAAAATTCCAAAATACAAAACACTTCTAGATAAGGTTTCAAGCATTTTGGATAAGGGATACTCAGTTTGTATGGGTAAGCGTTAAGAAACTATCTTGCATCCCTTGAATCTGAGGTCTAAACTTTATTCATGTTAAATGACAGTGAAAGAATTTAAAATGCTGGTTCTCAGACAGCTAAACGAAACCAGGAAGTATAGAAGCTCTTCACTAATTAGGTACTGAAGAAACGAGTTACCAAAGCAAGTGAATGTGAGCCCGCAATAATTACGCAATAATTAGTGGTTTAAAAATAGTGATAAAAAATGGAATAAAGGGATAAGTAATGGTTTGAGGTGTAAGAAAGTGAATGTGCTTAAAGAATAATTTGGCTCCAATTGTAAATATTTTGCTGGTTGGGTTGAATTATGCAAGCACCCAAAAGGTGAGTAAGTAAATCAAACACATAATAATAATATTCTTAAATTAAGATTAAGCAGGGGCTGGGGATTTAGCTCAGTGGCATAAGTGCCTGCCTTGTAAGCAGGCAGTCTTGAGTTCAATCCCCAGTACCAATAAAAAGGAAAAAGACAAAAAAAAAAAAAAAAAAAAAAAAAAAAAAAAGATTAAGCAGTGAGGCATGGTGACAGATGCCTGCACCTCCTAGCTCCTCGGGGATCTGAGGCAAAAGAATTACATGTGCCAGAACCAGCCTAGGGAAAACAGAGGCCAGCTCTGTAAAAAATAATACACAGTAAATATAAATTAGCACTGAATTTTTTGATGCTTTAAGATATTTGAATGTGATTTTAAGTAGTCTATCAGTTGTGATTAATTTATGAGTTAATACTATAAATTTACTATAAATGTGATTATGTTTGACTTTATTTAGCAACAGCATTTGAATGTTCAAGAGAGTAAGATTTCTTTAATTTATAACCTTAGATTCATGAGAGTCACCAAAGTCACTTACATGATTAGCATTTGCTTGCCAATTTTTCAGAAAAATACATTTCTCAAAAAGGAGTATTTTTCAAATAATTGAGGATACCTGGGTATTTACAATGTGTAGCTACACTTCTAAATGTTTAAAGGCAATTTTAAAATTTACTAAAGTAATAGTATTTAACTTAGTAACAAATTTAAAAATAATGAATTAAGTGAAATGCATGTTTCTATGTTTCACAAAACTTACTAAATTCAAGAAAACTTAAACAGAGCTCGAAGGCTTAAGAAAACTAAGTCTTTATATTTTTCAGCTTTAATAAATTCAATATCGACTAAAACAAGCAGCTACAAGCGTTTCTTTGCTCCCAGCGAACCCCTATCAAATATGTGAAAACTGCACTGCAGGAAAACACCAAGCGTCCTGTGAACCTCCGTCACACCAACACAGCGCAGCAGCAGCCACCGGTGGTGAATGCGTCGCCCTCCCTCTGTCTCCCACCGCAGGTCTTCAGTCTTAGACTTGCACACAATTTGGAAAGAACTCCCAGGTGTAATGTTTAGTATTGAGAGTAAGCTAAGGTGAGTAGTATTTTGTTAGGCTGCCAGCCTAGCTGCTGTTATAAAAGGGACCAGTCGTTCATTGTTGAGGGTTACCATAGCTACTTCAAGTACCAGAAATGCAGGCCTTTACTTTTTATTGGTGGATACCAGTAAGACAGAATTATGACATTCGTTTCAGTACATTGTTTCATGCTACAACCCATTCTGACCCCTTTATGTGTCTCCCTTTTTTCCTCCTCCCTGTTCTTTACCTCTCAAAGTCTGCCTTCTAGTTTCTTGCCATCTCTCCATTCATTCATTCATTCGTGCATTTTAGATTGTTCACATGAAAAATATCATGTCATATTTAACTTTGTGAGGTTGGCTTATTTTGCCTAACATGATGGTGTTCAATTCCATCCATTTTCCTGCAAATGACATGACTTTGTTCTTCATAAATGAATAGTATTTCATAAATGCAGGCATTTTATATCATGCTGCTTTTGCATCAAACATCCCATTTCCACCAAAAAGACCAAAATAGCAAAAGCGATTCTGCGCGACAAAGGCAAGGCTGGGGGCATCATAATACCCCATGTGAAATTATGCTACAGAGCTACTGTGATAAAAACAACATGGTACTGACAAAAACCAAAAACAGGCCAATGGAACAGATTAGAAGATGTGGAAACTACTCCAAGTGCACTCAGGCACCTGATTTTTAACAAAGGGGCCAATCACATTCACTAGAAGAAAGACAGCCTCTTTAATAGATGGTGCTACAAAAACTGGCTTCGCACATGCTAAAGTCTAAAATTAGACACATGTCTATCACCATGCTCTAAACTAAAATCAAAGTGGGTCAAAGATCTAAATATTAAAACATTAAATCTGCTGGGTTATTACCCAGCAGTCCTATTGGTAGGACTGGTGAAGACATAGGTGGGAACAAAGACATTATGAACTAAACCCCAATCACACAGGAATTGTTGCAAAGACAACTGGGATCTCATCTTACTAAAAAGTTTTGCACAAAAAACAAAGCACCAACAGAGTGAAGACACCCACAATGGGGGACATTTTTCTGCCGGTTGTTCTTCAGACAGAGGACTAATATCTAGACATACAAAGAACTCCAAATTCAAAGACGCAGTCCTAATATGGGCATTTGAGATGAACAAACAATTCTCAGGAGAAGTACAAATGTCAAATAAATATATGAAAAAATGTTCATCATCATTGGTCGTTCAAGAAATGCAAATTAAAACAATGCTGAGATTCCATCTCCAGAGAGAATGGCTATTATCAAGAAAACAACTAATAACAAATCCTGGCAGGGCTGTGAAGAAAAGGAACCCTTCTCTACTGTTGCTGGGAGTGTAGACTGGTGCAACCACCTGGAAATAAGTGTGGAGATTTCTCAAAAATCTAGGATTGGAGGTCTTGTTTGACCTACCCAGCTATTCCCCTTCTGGGTCTTTTTCTGGAAGAATTAAAAGCATCATATCACAGATACATGCACACCCATGTTTATAGGGGCACAGTTTGTAACAGCTAAACCTTGGAAACAACCAAAATGCCCATCAACCAAGGAACAGATAAGAAAAGATGTGGGTTTTTTAATACGATGGAGTATTACTCAGTTGTAAAGATAAAATTGAGACATTTATAGCTAAACAGATGGACCTTAAGATGATAATCATAAGTGAAATAAAGTGGACACATATAAATATATTATCTCTGGTGTGAGAAACTGAAAATGTAAATAAGGGCCAAAATGTATAATAGATACTATGAAATAGGAAGAAACTGTTCAAAGGGAAAAGAGAATTAGGGAGAAACAAAGAAAGGGCAAGAAACAAATAAGAAAAGGATAAAATGAAAACTGAGCTTTGTGAAAGGGAAGGGAAGGGAAGAGGAGGAGATGGGAATAAGGAAAAAGAAATCAAACTGTATCATATAGCTATAAATTTCCTATAATGTGATCACTATGTATACCTAAATTGTACCAATAAGCTTATTCATTAAATGGTAACATAAAAATTAAAAATATTAAAATGAAGCCACCCCCTTTTCATTTCACAGTACAGATGGCTTCTGGGGCTCCTCCTGTCCTTGAGGAGAGAAAATATCCACGTATCCTTTCTTTTAAGGACTTAATTTAGAAATAGCCAGTGCTCCTTCCGTGTATAGTCCATGGACGGTCACCTGGTCACCTAGGTGCATCTAGCAGCAATAAAAGGTGAGGATTTTAGTCCTTTGCAGGGTGTCCACATGCCCAAGTAAGACTTCTCATACAAAGGAAGAAATAATAGACTTCAGCAGACTTCCAGGCTCCCCCCCACACACAAATACACTGATTTTAATATAAAAACAATTGAGGGGGAGAAAATGTTGGAGTCTCCATTTGTGTTCACAAAGAAAATCTGAAAGCCTAGAAAACAAATGAAATGCAGATAATAAATCTTTGGCTTCAGAACACAAGCCCAAGTTCCATGTAGTGAAGCAGAATTTTAAAAAAGACAAAGAGTGAACTGGTCATAAATGTATGTTTACTAAATTTAAAATATCCTTGATCAAGCTTTTTCTACCTTTGGAAATCAAAATTTCCTTTCTGAGTGATGTGGATGTTAAGTGACAACATATTCTTCCATCTTGCAAATGTTTATGGAGTACCCAGCACTGTGCAAAATACGACGGGTTCACTGATTATAGTACAGCTAGCACTTTTACTGAAGTTTAGAATCTGGTGAGGAAGACAAGACATGGGGAGAGATCAAAGGCAGAATCAATGGCTAGCCAGGGGCTCAGAGGAGATCTGCTCCTTGGGCGAGACCCTGGTAGGATGTGTGGCTCTGGGAGAACGAAGCAAGACCACAGTAAGACCAGGGAGGGTCCTCAGTTCACACTGCCTGGGTCCAGACCCCGGGTTCCCAGAGAAGCTTGCCTTGGAGCCTCATTTCTTCACCTGTGGATTGCTGATGACACTGACTGCACCTCAAATAAGGACAGAAGTGACTCCATTCATTTAAAGTACTGGTAATGGTTGGATAAACATTACTGTTCCATACTAGTGTTACGTGTAATAGAAAAAAAGTCAAGAAAAGCTCTTGATTCTGGTTTGAAGCAAATTATTTCAGAATAAAGCAACAGAGAAGAACAATTAGCAAATTTTTTAAAGCATAGGTCGAATTACAGACACTTTTTTTTGCTCCAGTTTAATGAGAAAACTTTTATGGAAACACAGGGGTGCACCCACTTCAACAGCACGAGAGCTGAGCTGTGCTTACCAACACCGTAGGGTTAGCACTCAGCAGAGTCCTCGTGAGGTTCAAGGGCTTGTGTGGAGCTTCCCCTAGGTCACCAGGTGCCACCCACAATTATTCAGACAATGACAGCATGTGTGGAACTGTTATACATGCAGCTACTATTTTAAGTTCTTGACACATGCGACAGCCCATTAAATCACAAGGTTTCATGTGACAAGCCCACCCGAAGTGGCACTACACATAGGTTTCTCTTCTAATCTGATTTCAGGGTGACATTGATTTCATGAAATCAAACTATATTGATAACCACGGCAGCTTTATTTTAATTTGTATTGTGTGATAAGGGGGGGGGAAGTACATCACCTTATAGCCTTGATTTCAAGACTTATCTTCATATAAACTAGCATTTTTGGGGTTAAGAAAAGCTGCTTTGAAACCAATAGCATGTCGGATTAATCAAGTCTGTTTCGCCACTGAGAAATGCAATGTGCAGACTGAACGGACAGGAAAGATCAGGGCGGCAACCAGGAGACCGAATTTCTAGTCTTTGCTCTTCTGCCCCCAGCTCTCGGCCACCTAAACCCAGCTAAACCCAAGTCTCCTCACCCCACTGAGCCTCTCCCCTCCCCACGTTAAGGGACTGTTGCATTTTTCTTTCAGGTAAAGACTGATACCTTTATGAAAAATAACATAAATACTCTTCAGTGTGCCAGTAGTATTAAACTGCTGCAAAGAGTTTCTAATTTCTTGCCTGAATTTCGGTGCTGATCTGTGTGCCAAACCACATGGGTCCACACCTGCTTTTAAGTTTAAATTGAAGTTTTCTTTCTTTTTCACACTGTGTCAGTTACTTTTCTCTCATTGCTGAGACAAAATACCCAGTGCCTAGAATTAAGGAAGGAAAAAGTTCAAATTTGTCTACCTCAGCCTCCCAAATGCTGGGATTACAGACACACACCAGCATACCCAGCCCCAAGCCTGCATTTTGAGTGGCATGGACTGAGACTATCACGACTTACATCCTATGTAGAGTAGATAATGATTCTGTAAATGATTTATCACCCTCATTTATTGGCTTTTGGTTAGTAATAAAATTAAATTATGTTTTCCAATTACACAGTAGCTAAGCAACAAAAAACAAAAAGTCTTATGGAAAAGATACTAAAAAAGGAAGGTCTAATACGTGGCAGAGTCCAGAGACCTGTGGGCACAGTTAATCCATTCAAAGATAACTATATTAATTACATTTTCTCTCGTTGCTGGGACAGAATACCCAACGACTAAAATTAAGGAAGGTAGGGTTTATTGAGCTCAGTTTGCAGAGGTTTCAGCCCATAATCAGCTG
Organism: Cavia porcellus; assembly: GCF_034190915.1. Lineage (NCBI taxonomy): Eukaryota > Metazoa > Chordata > Mammalia > Rodentia > Caviidae > Cavia > Cavia porcellus. The sequence goes on along the minus strand of NW_026947484.1, from coordinate 67,271,114 downwards.
GCTCCAAGGCAGGGTGGTGTGGTAGAGGGGCAGCAGCTCACAGCAGTGGAAGACAAAAATCTACAAGAGAGAAAGTGGGGGGAACAAGCCTCTTTACCTCCCTTACATTGTGAGCAGGTTAGGGGTGTAGCACTCCTGTCCTATCCATGCCCTCCTTTTGCAAAGGCTCAGGACATTTACAAACCAGGGACCCTGCCCCCCTGCTGAGCCACTTAAACTTCTAACCTTCCCATTGTGACACAATGAATCAACCTTTACATCTTGGAGTCTAAACAGCCCTCTGGGGGCAAGTCCTCTATGTGGAAGGATTTAGAACTACTGAGATACTCAGTTAAACTTCTAAACTTCTCAAGTTGACATAATGTATCAACCACTGTAATAACTGACAGCTGATCATCAGTGCAGTGATGACTTTCAAGCAAAATCAATCTTACCTCTTCCTAAACTTCAAGAAAAATACATTTAACTGATTTGGTTAAGGGCAAATTTTACCTAAATTATCTTTTATATCATGTTGAAAAAGATTCATTGTAGGCACACATGGGAACCCTGTGTGTAGGCACCCTGGGAATCTAGGAAAGAGATTTTGTAGTTTCAGTGCCAAGGAAAAAAATTACTTTCTGGGGAATTTGACAAGTTTTAATCTAGTCTTTAAATCTAGAATGCTAATAACTATGTAGAAAATTTAAAACCCTTGTTAAATTGACATAAAAATATTGTTACTGTAAATTGATTGGGACAGGGGATTTAGCTCAGCGGCACAAGCGCTTCCCTGACAAGCACGAGGTCCTGAGCTTGATCCCCGATACCAAAAAATAAATAAAATAAATTGATTGTAGCATGAGGGGTTTCTTCCAGAAAACAAGGACTTGCTTGTCAAGCCTCTATTAGGTTCTCAAGCAGTGTCATGTGTCTATTATTTTTAAAAATTGCTTCAATGGAAAATACATTAGTAATCAACTTCCGGTCCAGTTGAAAGTTCTTCCATTTGCAAAACGTGCTTATCTACACCAAACTATTTCAATTGTCTTTATTTTCTACCTCCTCTCAATGCCTGCTGCAGTAGAATTAAAGCTAGAAATTTCCCTTCTGGGAACATGCTATTTGTAAACTGATACTAGTGAGAAGCTTGAAATACTAGAATATATTAACAGGCAAACGTGAAAGCCTGGTGCATTTCTTTATGACGGTTGCCATGGTAACACACACACATGTGTACTTGCTGTTCCTCTTTATCCACCAGCCTGGCATGTGGCACAAATGCTACAAGAACACTACAAACTACCTCACGCAGACTCTGAAGTCCCTTCGCCAAGGTGAGAAACTGTTCGATGTCAAGAAATAGTTTCCCCATGACAAATCTGTCCCCAGTGCCTGGGGGGTGTCTGTGGAGAGCTGGGCTGTGGAGCCTGGGGTGGCCTGTCGAGCTCCAGGCCACCACTAGAAAGAAGAGTCTCCAACTTGGGCAGACACAGGCAGCTCCTGGAGGGCTCTGCATTATGCAGATGAATGGTTTCACTCCAATCCGGAGCCATGGTGGAGCTGCAGCTTGGCATTTTCAGCAAGGTCCCTGGAAGCACCAACGCTGATGCTGCTGGTTCTGGGCTCTTTGGGAAGCACTGGCATAACATCCACTGAAAGATCTGAACAGACAGACAAGTTAGCTGATCCAAACATTTCACTTTACAGGGAAGACCCTGGGTTTAAGGAGAATGTCTTCGTCTGGGGTCCTGTAACAGGTCTCAGCCTCCATTCACACACAGAAAATGAATTGAGGCCTCCAGAGTTTAAACACACTGTTCCTCTTGATCTCTGTATATACAATGATTTAGTCAAGAACAGACTACATGCATGATGGTGGTACTGTAAGATTACAGTGGCTATTCACTTAGTATTTTGCCTGTACATTTCTATGTTGAGATATGTTTAAATACACACTTTGTTTTGCTTTTGTTTTGGTAGCAGCACAGGGGATTGAACCCACGGTCTTTGTACTGAGATACATCCTAAGCCCTTTTATTATATTTTGAAACATGGTCTTGCTAAGTTGCTAAGTTATGCAGGGTGGATTTAAACTTGTGATCCTCCTGCCTTGGCCTCCCAGAAAACTGAAATTACAGGCATATGCCACCACACCCAGCAACCCATACTTATGATTACAGTACTGTTGGTGCTATGATATTCAGGGCAGTACCTTGCTGTGCATGCATGAGGCCCAGGTATGTATTACCTAGGCATGCAGCAGGCTATGCCATGCAGCTTTATGTAACCACACATCATAATGTTTGCATAATAAGGAAACGAACTGTTCCTCAGGACATGCCACCACCTTCAAGTAATGCTGTGATGTATTTCTGGTGTGTATCAAGTCCTGGCTCTCTGAGAAGGGATCCATCAAAGGCTTTGTGCTGCTGACCTTCCCATGAAGGTTAGGACAGGACACTGTTGTGGAGGTGGGAATCAGCAGGAAACATACTTACTGCTGGGGTTTAGAGACCCCTAGAGTAATGACATCTTCAGAAACAAAACAGTCCCCATGAAGGGTAATGTGCTTATCAACCAATCAAATTTCTTCTGCCTTTAATTCTCACCTTCCAGTCTAACCTCGCTGTCCTTGTATTTACATCCCCTTTTCTGTCCCACCATCCCAAGAGTAGAGTCTCCTCCACCATGATCCTTTTTTTTTCTTGTCTTTATCGTTTTTATCGGTACCAGGGATCAAACTCTCGACTGCCTGCTTGCAAGGCAGGCGCTTATACCGCTGAGCTAAATCCCCAGCCCCCATGATCCTCTTTATAATGGACCCTTTCAACCTACGCAGAACCCTGGAAGGGTAGAGGGTGACAGAGACCTGCTCCTCCATATTCCTAAAACCTGCAGCCGCCAGCAACTAAGTAGATGTCACCTCGGTCTCTCTCGCAAAATTGCTAAGAAAATACAAACTTTGCAAAATTCAAACCACATACAGAATGAATTTCCACACCAGCAATCCCCATAAACAAGTTTCTTAAGCTAAAAAGTATGTTCAAACTCGTGAATTCTACTGTTAAAATCATTTTACAGTTAACACTAGGAAGTCGAGTGGGGGCAAGTCACACAGGCAGGGCTGCTTGTTCACATTCATATTTTAGAAAAACTTAGCCTTTGTTACTGCACCTGTTTAGTGTGCAAAAGGTTTATTCAGGAAAATAATATATTAAATGCCTGACCTTGTTTTATTAGTAAGCAGCAATAGGACACTGAACAATCACAAGAATTGTTTTTTCCATTTGTAAAACAGGTATATCAACATGTACTCATTAGAAGCTTTTATATTTTAGAGTCAAATGGCTGATATCATTTCTGATTGGTCAAACATTCTGCATTGTTGGTACTTATTCTGTACCATTTGGTAAATATTGTGCCAGACAGAATTTTGGGTCAGGGAGCAGGACTTAGGAATAATAAGACACAGTCTTATGGAGCTTAGCATGGTGTGGGCAGGGACAAACCAACCAATCAATGAATAAGAATTCCAAAAAGAGAAAATAGCTGAGTAATAGAATCAAGCCAATGAGGAATAAATAATGCAAAGGTAGCGTGAACCACCAGAGGCTTCAGTCCAGTAACTCGGGGAGTTGTTGCTTCTGATCCAAGATGTGGCACTAAAAGAAGCAACAACTGTCTACTTGCAGCAGCAGTAGGGAACAGGAAACAATGCTCCAGGCAGAGGAAAAAGCAAATCAAAGCAAAATGAAGGCTCTGGAGTTCAAGATGCAGAAAGCAGGCAGATGCAGCTTCAGTCCAGTAACTCGGGGAGGAAGGAACGGTGTGTTACTCTCGCTCTGAGTGGCAGGAAGACATCTGCGATTTATCCTGAGCGTTAGTCCACAGCATTGACCTTAAGCAAGGTAATGATGTGGTCCAAGTTGAAAACGGACCAAAGAAGGACCGGAAGAAATCAGAAGACTCATGCAGTAATTCAAGAGGACAGACACAGCTCTGAAACAGGAAAGCAGCTATGAGATTCAGGGAGCCGTTTCAGAGTGAGAGGCAGCACTGGAGGACAGGTAATGGGAGCTTCCTAGAGTAACAGGAAATGCTCAGGCTCCTGTAAAATAAGCATATGGCAAAACAAGGAATTAGCTGCGGTACTAATCAACATACCTTAATATTTAAAGACAGCTGATTCCTCTTCATGCTTTCATTCAGATCTTTCTTTCAGCTTACATTTACCAACTCAGTTTTTAAAAATTATACTTTCTTTTTCCTTTCTGAAAGCCTCAAATCTTTGTATAGACCTTTGTCATCAGAGCCGCCCAGCGTCTGACCACCCATCTTTTGAGAGAAGCTTCTAAGCAAGATAAAAGGCAGCTCTGTCCGTTTCCTAGGGCAGAAGCCTATCACCAGCAGAATTTTACTCATCTAGCTCTGAAAATAAGTAGCATTGAGCATGTGCCGGGCACTATTAACACTTTAAAAACAATGACTCATTTTATTCAATTCTCATAATGGTACCCACCAAATACATTGCTGTTCCATTTACTCCCATTTAAGAGATGGGAAAACGAATATACACTCAAGGTTGCAAACAGCTCAGCAGTAGACGAGGCCAGAGTTTTAAGCCTGGCAGGGCTGGCACTTCAGAACACCTTCCGAGTTCCCGGATCAGGGTGTGGTATCCCCAGCTCTGTCCTGTTTGGACGCCAGTGTTTCCCGTGGAGCCGGCCTGGGATCCTGCCTTTTTACCCAGGCTGCTCTCCCAGCTCCCACCAATGCTGCACTTTCTGCTTCGCTCCCAATCACTCACTCTCCTGTGTAAATGATCTGCAACACAGCCCTGGCTGGCTCTGGTTAATTTGCACAGCAGCAGCCAGCCAGCAGCTCATAATGAAAACCAAGGCTCCCGCAGAGGCCCCTGTGGTTCCCTAGGCCTGCAGCAGCGCCTGAGATTCCCCGTGCTTTTCCTTCCTCTGATGGTGCTGGCAGCCCCAGCTGCTGAGCTCACAGGGACCCCACCTCTGCTCCACTGCAGTTAGGTAACAGCTGCATCTGAGACAAATGTCCCCTGGCCAGAAGCCAGGGACCCAGGGATGCACCCTGAAAGGGTTGCTGGCCCAGGCCGGATACTGTAGCCGGTAAAACCAGGAAGCTCCTATCTCCCCCACCCTTAGGAATTGCCTCCTGCGCCAAACTAAGACCAATGGGCTACCTGTGCATCCCTAATGCCCCCTTGGGTTCCACCCCAAGCTGAGGCTACTTATGTGCCTCACTCCACGTGTTCCACAGAGAGATCGCCTGCCTCGGGGTGGAGATGCCACGCCCCAGGGGGTCAGGGGTGTTCGTTCTCTCCCCACATTCCCAAAATAAAGGTTATTTATATTTCATACTTCTTATCTTTTCAGCCGCTGCTAGTCCTCCTCCTCCTCCCCCTACAGTTCTATCACACCCCTTGCCGTGATCCACATCAGGCCTCAGCACCACAGAGGTGTAGCGATCAAGCCAGAGGGCCTGGCTGCTCAGGGGGAGTGGGTTGGGCACAGTGAGCGAGGCACCCTGGAGGAGGAGTCCCCCCCAACTGCAAGGCAGGCGCTTGCTTCTTCCCAGCTCTGTTTAGATCTTCGTCTCTGTCTCTGTCTCTTTCGATGGCTGAGAATCCTCCCAGTACAGTCTCCTCTTTGTTTGGCTTTCAACCTCTGCCTTGGGTAATTCAGGAGCTAGCTATATTATAAGGACTCACTGTAAACACTTCTCTTCTGCCTGCTCTCCTCCCAGCCACCCCACAGACAGAGTTCTCGCAGCATCTTTCTCTCGTGATTCACATAACCTAATCCAGCCACTTTCAAAGCCCCCTGCCTATGACCACATGAGGCTCAGGAGGACCACCGCAAGCCACAACAGGTCATGCAAGAAGAAAAACAGAAGATAGAGACCTTTATTTTAAGAACGTGGGGTGAGACCCCCTGACCCTCCAGGCCTGGCATTCTCTCCAGGGTCTGGCATTCTCTGCCAGACACGTGGTGTGGGGGTATATACATGTAGCTTAGGTTTGGGGTGATGCCTAGTGATGCACAGGTAGCCCATTGGTATTTATTTCCTGCCACAGGTGAATTGCCTAGGGACGGGAAAAATGACCTCAAGATACAGCCTCTTGATTCCGCCTCTCAGGTTCACTGGCTACCGTGTCCCTTCTGGGGCAAAAACCTTTCATTCCCATCTTTTGATTTTTAGGAAAAGGGCCAAGATTTCTTTTTTTTAATGATTCCTGCTGAAAGGGGGTGCTATACTGGGGTTTAGGAGTGTTGACGGGATGATGGTTGATGCCCATGTAGAAGTTGGTGCCAGGTGTTTTAACCAGGACAACTTTATCACTGGTGAATGCCCGTATGTTAGATTGGAAAAACAAAGAGATAAGGTGTTCTGAAGAGGCAGGCCACTATCAATCACATTTAAGGACCCAGGTGAGGTAGAAGGAAAGGTGCCTTTAATTTAGATATGTCATTTTCTCAGGACCATGTTGAGGTAGAATCATTGCCACGGTAAGGTAGAATTCTGAAAAATAGTGTGGGGTTAGGAGGAGTGAAGTTATGAGAGGTGATTATTCCCCCATTTGAAAGGGCAAAAGTTAAGAGGGTAGGTAGGTAAGACTTGTCTCTGGTATGCATGATGTGGAAGTCTTTAGGAAATACTGTTAAGAGTCCTGCTGTAAAAAGGATAAGAAATTAGGAACCAAATTGGATAACAAAACATGACAGCCTGAGAGTTGTGGCTGTGAGTCCTTGGTGAGGTGGAGATGAGTAAGCAAAAGGATGGTTAGATTTAGGGCTGGAAGGGCACCACTTAGCCTGAGTGATGTGAAACCAGGATGGCAGACTAGCAACTTTGACCGCTGTTGAGGTGGCCAAGAAGACCAGGTATGGGTCGCTCTAATTTGGTTGTAGTCCTTGGGATGATTGCTGTAACAGGACTTTAGTAACTATTTTAGCAGTCTCCCTGGTTGTGGGAAAGGCTTTTATATATCCTGAAAAAGTACAAAGGTGAGAAGATAAAATTTATCTGTCAGTCTTGACCAGGGTTGTGTCTGAGAAACTGACAAATAAGAAAGGAAGGGGGTGCTGTGCATCCCTGAGGAGAGGTTTACTAGCAATAAGAGGTGTAAGCTGTTGAGCCTCAGAGTCTGTGTCAGTCTGCATACACACAAGGGAATAAAAAGCATTTTTAAGATTTAGGACTGTAAAGTGAGTGGTGGAGGGAAGATTTGTTACCACTGGGTGGACTGGAAAGAAGCAGTCTGGAATCTGCACGAGATAGACCCTGTCTTGTACAGGCCGTATAGGTTGGCCATCAATACGCCCTTTAGAGACTGAGGACTTAACATAGTGGCCTGAAAGCTCAGGAAGAACCCTATACACGGCCTCTATGTTCACAAGTATAGAGAATGTCTTACCTGGGACTTCTAGTGGGACTTGGGACTCTGAGAAGGACTCTGAGCCCTGAGCCCCGTCAGTCTTCAGCAGTAAGTCTAAGCAGATCTGTCAGTGATGAATCTGGCAGTGTTGGCATTTCCTGTGAGGGCTAGAGGTTAGGGTGGCTTACCCACTCTCTGGTGGCTAGGACAGTCCAGTAGCCCTGGGGTAAGGTCTCAAAGGAATGAAAGTTTTTTGCCCCAGATGGGACACTGTAGCCGGTGAAGCTGAGAGGCAGAACCAAGAGGCTATATCTTGAGGTCACCTTCCCTGCCCCTAGGCAATTCACCTGTGGCAGGAAATGAATACCAATGGGCCACCTGTGCATCACTAATGCCCCTTAGGCACCACCCCAAACCTAAGCTACATGTACGCCCCCACACCAAGGGGAGAGAATGTCTGGTGGAGAGAATGCCAAACCCCGGAGAGAACGCCAGACCCCAGAGGGTCAGGGGGTCTCTCCCCACGTTCTTAAAAATAAAGGTCACTTTTATTTTATACTTCTTATCTTTTCAGTTGCACCAAAATCCTATCAGATGGTTCCCTTCAGCGCCGAAAATTCTATCACAGACGAGAAAAGCATCTTTCTAGAAAAAAATTTTTTGAAAAAATAAAACTAATAACTTAAGGATTAAAACTTTTTGTTACATTGCTTTATGCCAAACTCCTCTCTCAGATTTCCCAATTTTACATCTGCTCACAGTTTAACTAAGTAAAGCCTCAAAAATTTTGTGCTCTAACAGCATGCTTTAAAAACTTGGCCCTTTGGGTACTTAGATACTAATGAGGGATTTGAATTAGGAGACTTGCTGTATTTGTTTCAAACACTTACCTTTCTTTAAGGAAAAGGTACAGTTCTGCACTAAAGCAAGCAGGACCACACCGAGGTAAAGAAGTAGGACCTCACAGGGAAATATGACTGCTCACCCAGGTAAAGGAAGGCAAGAAGTGTAGGGGCACCTGGTTACACCAGAACATTAGCAAGTGCTAAAAGAAAGAAAAAAAGAGGGATATGTCACAATGACACTGTAGCCAGTGGGAAGGGGACCTCATCTCTCTGGTCCTGGGTCCATGTGAGCATCAGGAGAGTCTGCACAGGAATACACAAATAGAGGCAAAGGGAAACCCACAATGGAACATCAACTACCAGCTAGTAAACATGGAGTCCTGGAGCGGGACAAAGAGCATTGTGTAGCCATCCTGTCACAGATAGGATCATGCAACAATAATCCATGAATACAAAATCCAGCAGTGCTGAGCAGTAGCTCCGAGGTAGAACACGACTCTGAACACCCAGGACAGTGGTGAGGAAGGTGGAGAGACTTACTGAGAGTCTGAACTGTATCTACTCAAAAAGTGCCTCTCAGGAGAGTATGGCACAATGGATAGATCAATCAACACCTAAACTAAAATTTAACAGCACAGGCAATGAGAAGGTAAATACAGGGTTCCTTCAGATGTGACCCCCAACCCCCAAAGTGAGCATCACCTACTCCATGTTCCAGCCAAGAATGCACAGCTTGAAACTCTCAGCATAAGAAAATCACACAAATCCCAGGTGAGGGGAGTTCTGTTTTAAGAAAGCAAAGGGGACTATAGTCTTCAAAACTTCAGTGTCACATAAACAATGACAGCCCATAGACATGCTCCAGATTAAAGAAACTCAAAGAACACAAGGACCAAGTGCAATCCCCGAACCTGTACTGGAAGTCAGGAGATGCCACTAAGGACTATCTTAGGCCAACTATACGAAACCGGGACAGGAATAGTAGATTGGACACAAGCGTTGTATTGAGTTACCCTTACTGAAGTGTAATGGCCGTTCTAGTGTAAGTAAAGTACTGCCCCTGATTTTCAGGAAAAGCTCCCTGAAATGACAGGAGGGGAGGCCACAATGCACATAACTTGCCCTCAAATATTTCAGTTATTGAAGTTAATGAAAATTATAACTGAGAAAGAAATACAGGAAAATACGTGTAGTTTGTATGATATTCTTGCTTTTTTAAATAAATGTGAAAATGTTTCCAAGTCAAAAGTTAAAAATACAAGTCTGGGGGAGGAGAATGACTGCAAAGGAACACAGGGAACTCCTGGGGGCAGAGATGCTCTAGAGCAACACTGACACAACTGCTCACAATTGCCCACACACATTCATTTGTACACTTATCATCGGTGACTCTTATTGTACGTAAAATACTTCAGTAGGGTTTATACAAAGAGGTGCAAAAGGTGAAAGCTCATTATTTCCAGAGATTCTATAGTCAGGACGAGGGGCATTTGTCGTTGCCTCCTAAGAGGCCTGGTTTATCCAGTCCTGGATGGACATAAGCACAGACAAAGCCACACACACACAACTCCCTCTGAAGCCGACTCTGGCAAACAAAACAGCATTAACAAAGCATTCCATATTAACATCTATGTTTATAATGGACACAGTACTCACATAAATTACTGAGATAAAGCACAAAAATTCCCTGTGGCCCTGCTCCCAAGGGCCTTCATATTACCCCAGATCCCAAGAGCATCCCTGACTGCCCTCAGAGATTTCTCTGGTTCTGCAGACTCATCTCTCCCTCCAATGGGAATAGTCCAGGCCCCTGCTGGTAGACCATCCTCACCACTCTATGCCCTCCATGTTTGAGACCCAGTGTGGACATCCCTCCTTCAGAGGCCTCCATGGGCACTCTGCCCGTACCGCCTCCTTGTCTCTGTTAAGCCCGCAGGACCACCCTCCTCATCGAAGCTGCCTGTCAGCTACTAATCTCAACACAGGGGTGGCAATGATTCCCCAAACTGGACACTGTTCTCACCAGGCTTGGAAGTCTGTTGAAGCTGAACAAAGCTAAAATAAAGGAACACTGGCATATTTACCAGTTCACACCTCCCCTTCTCTTTTAGGGCCAGAAAATTCTGTCACTGTATCTACTACCAGTAAACCCACAACAGCGCCACCATTTTCTCTAGTAGACTTCATGACCGGGAGCCTAAGGTAGTTCTAAAATGGGATCATTTTGGTATTTAATCCAATAAAACTCTTGGGGACCCAAACTTTCAACTCTTTGGTATATATAGGAAAGGAGACTTTAAAATAACTTTAAGGCCCAGGAAACCTGAAAACAAATTCAGAGCAAAATATTCTGCTAAAGCACTGTAGTATCAAGAAAATTTATTTACAATGCGAAATACAACAGGTTAACTAAAGTAGAAGACAAGTCATCGCTGCCTGGAACTACTCAAAAACAAAGAATAATTGATACTTACTGAAAACTCAAAGCCCAGAGCAGTCCACAGCCAAGAAAGAGCCAGGATTTGAACCCGCGCCATCTGGCCTGGGAATCTGCATTCTAACCCCTAGATTACAGTTTTATAGACTTACTCATGTCTTCATGCCAAAATCTGTCAAGGTCCCAAACACCAGCACTTCAGAATGTAACTGCATTTAGGGGTAACATCTTCTTGAACACATTAAGATAAAATGAGGCCCTTGGTGGGCAAGAGTTTGACCCAATAGGATTGAAGTCTTTGAAAGAAAAGGCAGTGATTCTAGGGGCATATTCACATTGCAAAAAGGCCATGCAACACTGCAGTGGGGCAGCTTTCTCCCAGGCAGGAGGCCTCAGGAAAAGCCAAACTTCCTAACACCTTGACCTTAGAGCTCTAACCTCCAGACTGTGAAACAATTATTGTCTGATGCTCTAACCTTCCTGTGTGTGGCATCTGATTGTGGCAGCCCTAGCAAATGAATACAACTAGCATAAGTTACAACCCCCTCTTCCTTCCAGAGTCCCAGAGCCCTCGGAGTTACCAAAGACACTCAGCCCAATTAGCAAGCAGCACTTCACCACGCTGCATTTAATCAAAAATCAAGAAAAGACCACATACATCCCATCTATCGCCACTGCCCACGTTCTTATACTGAATACTATCTACCAACATTCTTATCAGAAACTCCTTTTCGTCCAAATAAGAAATTTCTTCTACTAAACTCAGCCCAGTCCTTTGGCACCTTGCCGATATCCTGTAATTTTGGGCCATATCCAGAGAACAGCTTCTACCTTTCTCCCCTGGACACTGCTTTGTACTTTTATTAAACACAAACAGGATATGCTCCACTGAATGCGCCTCAGAAATATTCTCATCCAATTACAAAGACATGATTCATTGTCAAAGAGTTGATAGCTTTCCAGGCCATTCCTTGCCCCACGCAGGATCCCAAATTTGCACAGTGGAGTTCTCATCTGAGACATTAGAGCACTGCATGATCCAACCCACCTATGCCAGGCACTCAGTGAATTTATATCTCAGAGTGACTTAAAATCAATGGACACTCTTCCCCGATTCTGTCATCTTCTCTGTCGTTACCTTGTCCTTTGTCTTGGACAGAAATGGACTGTGCTACTTTCCCTTAAGGAGGAAACAAAACCAGAGGATTTAACCACGCCACGTTTGGGCTTCTGGACATTTCCATGAAGTTTGGAAACTATTTTAACATTTTTTTTTTATCAGTACCGGGGATCGAACTCACGACCACCTGCTTGCAAGGCAGGTGTTCATGTAGCTGAGCTAAATCCCCAGCCTCCTAGAAACTATTTTTAATGGGGAAGTTGTCACTGAGACAGTATACTAGTCTCAGTTGCACATGATGAAAACACAGGTCCTCCCAGGAGGTCTGGCAATGGTTTGAGGGTGGACAAGAGCCTTGGGGATGAGAAGGCTCTCCAGCCACCAGATGAAATGTGCTTTCAGGACAAATGATTTAGCTACAAGCATTCCTCCTCTCGTCAGGGTGAAAATACAAGCGTTTTAAATCAAGTTCCTACTTTTATTATTCCATACAGTATAGCTTGACTTACACACACTTTCTTATACAAAGAGCCAAGCTTTTGGTATATCCCAGACTCTGAACTTCATGTATTGACATAAATCTAAGTACTGCAAAACCAAGCAGTGTTTAGCCTGCCTTGGAAAAACATGCAACTAAACCCAGGTCCACCCTGTGGTTGTGGGTCTGGGGCAAGAGTATAAATGAAGGTCAGCCTAATTACTTTACTATACTAATCAAGCTGGCAAACAACCACATCATTCTCTGCCTTTAATGTGACTCTATAATAGCCCCGAAAGCTAGACTCAATTCAGAATTCTCCGATTCCTCAGCATCCTCGCCCCGACATGGAAGAGAAACCCTGGCCAGTGGACAGAGTCCCTTCTTTCCCCTCCTGGGCTACCCTGTCTCTGGGAGGTCTCTTGGACCCCCACCCTGGAATCCCTGGGCCACCTTCCCAAGCTCCTCCACCAACTCGGCAAGCAGCGGTCCCAACAGGGCTTTTGGGCAATCCTCAGGGATCTGATCATCTGCTCCCTTCAGACCCCAGCAGCAAGCATGGGCCCCCTTGAACAGGGAATTTCATCTGGGTCTTTGGGGGAGCATGGACTCTCAATGGCCCTTTCCTTGTAGATGGAGATTTCTTGTCCCCAGGGGAAGATAAAGCCAGGGGGGAACCAGAGCAGGTCTCTAAATCCAGGGACAAGTAAATACAAAGAGGCTCCCTTGCCAGGGCCTAAGGGCTGTCCTGACTAAAAGCCTTCTCTGCCTTATGCTAACTAGGTCTAGTTATCTGTCCTTGAAGTTTCTGGGAGGGTGACTATTTGTACTAAAGATTCATACACAGGAAGACAGTCGAAGACAGAATTTCTGCCTGGGGTGGCTGAAAGAAGGGAGCTGAATTACTTGCGCCTATGTGGTGGGAAAGCCAGTCTACAGCTGATGTGCCAATGTGAAAAAAGAAATATTCCTCGAGCAGTTAATGGACCCACTACCAGCATACAGGAGGTACTTTCACTCCTATTTCTGAAAGACCTTTGCAGACACCAAAAAAGCCTGATGAAGACCTAGTGGACCCTGCTGCAGCCTACGAGCCCGAGTCCAAACAGGGCCAAGGCGATTTGGCCCGCAGCACACCCCTCGCTGGCGGAGCCCTGAGAAGTCAGGGGAGGAAGTCACCGGAGTCAGGGCGGCAGAGGTCACGGGCCTCGCCCCCTTGCCTAGCCTGGTGTCTGAGCCCCAGCTTTTCTCACTTGGGACATTTCCTGAGCCTGCACTTTTAATTCTCTAAAGTGGGGAGAGGGTCCGCGCGCAGCACCAGCTGATGCCCCTAATCAGTCAGCGCCGCAAGACACATGGCTGGGCACTGGACCCGGCTTCGACCCCAGGCAGAGCGGCATCGGAGCCTGCGCGGTGGGCGCGCAGCTGCCCATTTCGCCCCAGTCGTGGGTCAGCAGGAGCTGCACGGGGGAGAAGGCAGAGGCAGCGGGGCGCCGGGCACCGCTGCGGACGGGCAGAACGTGGGCGGGGTGAAGCCCGGGTCCTGTGGGGCCAGGACGGCAGTGGCCCCAGCAAAGGCGCTCAGGATAAGGAGGCGGCCGCTGGGCGCGCACCACCGTCGGCGGCGCGTCCTCCCCCTCGAGCAGGGGCGCCCCGAGCTCGGGGTCCGGGAGACTCAGCCACTCACCCAGCAGCAGCAGCTTGAGCTCCCTGCGCGCGTCCTTCTTGTCCCGGCGCAGCTGCCGCTCGATCTCGGCGCTGATGCGTTGCGCTTCTTTCTCCTCGGCCGACAGGCAGCAGCAGCGGCCGGCCATGGCGCGCCTGGGGGCTGGCTGGCTCCGAGGCTCGGCTGGGCGGCGGGGCCCGGGCACGCGGCTCCGGAAGGGCCTGGGGTGTAGGGGGCGCCCCTTGCACCCGAGCGCACCTGGAGAAGTGCGCGTGAAAAGTCGGGGCGTCGGTTGCGCGGCGGGAGTGCGCTCCCCCGGGCAGGGCACCGGCCAGCAGTAGGGCTGCAAGAAGCGGGTCTGCGCGGCTCCCGGCTAGAAAGGTCCGAAAACCTCAGCAGTGACCACGGCCGAGACCGGTGGAAAAGTTCCTGCTGGCGGCTCCAGGAACAGCAGGGGGCGGGGCGTCCCGGACCTGCCGCCCTGGCGTCTGCCCGAGGTGACCCTGGAGCTCCCCAAGCCGACGGCTCCTGGGGCCAAACGGGGACAATCTAGGTGCTGAGGGCCTGGAGTCTGCGTCTCCGGCGGTGCCTGTCCAGCGCCGCCTGCCGAGGCTGCTGCAGCCGCGCGCTCTGCCTGCCGGACCCTTGTCCTGCCAGATCCGGCTGGGGACAGGTGACAGCTCCGCTGGCTCCCTGCCTCGGCAGCAGCGGCTGCGCGCTCTCAGAGGGCAGCCGGGCCAAAGCTGGAGTCTCTGCCCCCGCCTGAGGTCGAGGGTGCACGCCGGCCTCTCAGGGGCACAGTTCCTGGGCTGCTCGCGCCTCGTCCCGGCCCGGCTCTGGCTGGGCAAAAGCCTGCGGTCAGCCCCGCGGCCGCCTGGAAGCGCTGACAGAGGCAGCCTCTGTAGGGCTCAACTCTAAGAAGAGTCCAGCGGGGAGGGGAGGGTAAACATCCTCCGGCGCTTCCCAGCTCCGGATGGGGGCACGCGGCACGGGGCAGGGGCGCACGGGAGGCTGCAGGTACTTTGCATTTTATGGTGCAATGATCCCCGCTTTGCAGAAAGGCCTGGCCACACCTGGCAAGTGCCCTACCCCAGCCCTGAAGCTTCCTCAGCCAGGCTCCTAGGACTTCGAGGTCATGCTTGAGCAGCCTGATTAAAAATAAACAAAAGACAAAAAAAGAAAAGAAAAACTTTGAAGCATAGATTTCCAGCTCAAATGGCACGATAGAATGTGGACCCCAACATCTGATTTTTATTATTTTTACTATTGTTATTTTTTGCCTGCGTACATTTTGAGCAAAAGTAAAGCAAGCAGAACGAGAAGGTGGAGGAAGGGCATCCGGTTGGCCACTCAATGTTCTTTCCGTGGCAAATGCCGGGTACATTACGGAGCCGACAATTAATGCTTCTGCCGTGAGGAGCATGAAGTGCCCTAAGTGGGAACAGCACCTGTTCCATCAGGTCGCGCACCTGCGCGAGTCCTGTGTGTTGTTACACGGAGTGCGTGGCGTGGCAGTGTTATCTGTTTATTTTACAGCTTAAGAAACGTAGGCGCCTTAGGCATTAAACATGAATGTGCAAGCTCTCTTCGGTGCTTGACTCTTGAGTCTGGGGCCGGGGATAAGCTGACAGTAAAGGTGACACCCGAAGGGAAGCTCCGGGACGTTCTGTCACTGTGTCACACAGAGCTCTTGCGATTCCTTTACAACTTAAGAAGAAAACCTCCTGGCTTCTCAAACTAACAGCTACACGATAATTCTCGGTATTTCATACTATTAAAACTACAGTAAATTCAAACTCCAAATTAATGTGAATAACTGATCTGTTAGGTCCTAAATTGCTAAGATTGCAAAAATTCCGAAACATAGTTTATGGCAAATCTGTACAACTCTCCTTGCCTGGCCAGGTTCAGCAGGTGTCTAATCGAAACAGTAATTCTTCACATATGAAATAATCAGGGATAAGTCCCATCATTTATGGCTACAATTTTATTTCTAATAACAACCCTCCAAACACCTGAAATTCCAACAGGGAATAGTTCAAAAATTATGATTCATCCATACAATGAGATATTGTACAGTCATTAAATATTGTGAGTGTGTGAATCACAAGCACTGTCATATGCAGCATAAAGACGTTTCGGTCCATGACATGTGGCATACAGCATAGTGGTTCCAAAAGATTATATTCCTAAGTGAAGCATGGCCATCTTAACTTGGACACACGGACTCTGTGTGTCACATCTCTACTTGTGAATAGTAAAGATCTAGGGAGAATCCTTAAGTGAAAAAAAGGCAAGATAGAAAAATACAGGGAGCATAATGTGAATTCTATTAAAAGAATATACATTTGCATTTTTAAGAAACTAAAGGAATTTATACCAAAAAGATAAGTCACTCTCAGTCATAGCTGTTGATTGACTTAATTATCTGATGGAAAATCATTTGGGGGTAACTCATAGAAAGTTATGTAGACCCCACTTTCTTCAGCTGTCAAATGAGAGGGATAGACCAGAATAAATTTAAAGGGTTCACCAGCTCTTACACTCATTTATTCTGTGATGATCATCGTGCTCATCAGGAGATGTTAAGAAGAATCATGACCTGAGGTAGTTAGTAAGCATCGGCACCTGGTGAAAGCTATAAATCTGGGATTTGATGAGTCTGCTTTATACATCATTTCATTTCTCTCGTCCTCACCTTTAGAATCTAGGGGTGGGATGAGAATGATTGTAAATTATGAGTTTACTTGAACCAACGTTCCAAGAAATAATTTTGAAGAATTCTTCATAAAAGAGAATATTTGTTCTCCTAAATTATTCCACAATTATTCTGCTCCACTCCCCTCCCGCCTTGCAGATTAGACCCCCAACGAGACAGAGTTGCAGGTGCCTGTCCAGTGCTGGGCTACACGAGCGAACTGATTGTCTGGTATATGTCTGATGTGCCCTGAACCTCTGCCAGCGGTGGTACCAGGCACTGAGGAGCTGCAGTCTGCTACAAAGAATCAAGACTGAGACCCTGAACTCTGAACCATCTCCTCCCGGATCCCAGTAAGAGCAAGAAGTCACCCACGTGGCTCTCAAGGCTCCCCAGGGGCCAGCAGCCCTTCTAGACAGCCTTCTGCTCAGGCTTGTTGCCCAGCACCCACGGGAGCTCAGTGTGCCTGCGTCCCCCACCATGCCAGAGCTCCTTGTTCCCTCTTCCAGGAATGCCGGCTCTCACCCCGGGTGAGGTGAGGTCACTCCCTTTCCGGTCACATCTTTTCTGAGAAACCACCTCTCCCCTTCTCAGACTCACCTTTCTCTGCTGCTTGGACATCTCCTGTGTCCCTCCCTTCAGACTCACACCCTCCCACACCCTTTTCTTTCAATTCATTTATTGCTCACAGGTAGAGGGTTCTTGTGTCTGATGCTGTCCCTAAACCTGCACATTTTAGAGAGTTGGATAAAAAAATGTAAAAGAATTTATTTCAGATAAGACAGAAGTTTCTCATGATAGAAAATAGCAAAAAACCAATAAGCAGTAAACAAGAACACAATCTGGGACGTGGGTGTGAGCTGCCCTCTTAGGGACATTGACTGCCCTGTTTCTAGGTCGGGATTCACAGGGAATGCACAGTAGGCGTCAGAGAGACACTGCAGCCTTTTTCAAATGTATCACCCTGGAATGTTCACAAGTAACAGAGTACCGGTGCCCTCGAGACACTCAAAGCCACAGCAGTGCTGTCACTTCTGCTGTCTATGCCAGCATTTTCCAAACTACAGTTGTGACTCATTGCTGCATTACATTCGGGATTTTTTAAAAGCAAAATAATAAAATATACAGAAAATATCAAAGTATGCTGCCTGTATTATTGTGCCGTAAACTTTTACTTCTGCATGTAAGTATCACCTGTTAAGCAGATCAATGGTCAGTGGGCTTTGTCCATGTCCCAGATAGGCTGCCTCCAATTAGACATCTCCTGTCTGAGTCTCTGATGCTAGCCACAGCTTAGGAGAACCTGTGAGAACTTCTGCCTGGGGGATCCTGAGACTCAGTTGGCTCATCTGCCCTGGACTCAGGTCATGCTTATTCCCTAGCCAGCCCGGCCTCATTTCCCCCTGAAAGATACGAATCCCTGATTCTTCCCGGGGTGCCCAGGGAGTGGAGCTCTCTGTCTTCTACAGCTTCTTTGAGCTGGAAGGGGCTATCGCCCCTTCCTGCTGGGGATTATGGGCTCCCCAACTACCTTGGGTGCTATGGCTTGCTGGCTGGAAACCCAGCCAAAACCCTGCAAGAACAGAATTAGTGACATTCGAGTGCCTGTTTGACAGCAGAAAGAAACTTTACTATTAACCTAAATATGGGGAGTAGGTGAGATTTCCACACTTCCTGTAGAGAAGAATGTATATTAGAGAGGCATGGCAGATAAATTAGTGAGAATTTGAGGGTCATGGCTTTTGCAAGAGCCTTTTCATGCAGTACTGGAATTTTGCTTTTTGAAGAAAATCTCAAGTTTCTCAAGGCTCAAGGCTCACAGGAGTAGCTTTCCCTTTTGGGGTGATCTTGTTCTTCAGACAGTTCCTGGCTTTGTTTTAGAAAGATAAATCCAGTCATCTGCCCCTGCCACCTTTACTGCAGTGGGCGGTGGCAGGGGTCACCACACAGGGGCCCTTCTCTTGTGACCTCCCCTGGTCTGTGGGAGTCCTCGCCTTGAAGTTTTTATGAGCACTTGGTCTCCAGGACGGACGCTAGGTGATCCCCTGGGCCAGGAGCTGGCAGTACTCTGCTCCCACACATTTGGATAGCCTGTTGTACAGTGAGTCCTGCCTTGTGAGCAAGCTCTGATCTGGGAGAACGTTCGTAAATCAGACCGATTTCTAAATCGGGCAGAGTGAGCCTTGCACACCTTTGGCACAAGTGTACAACGTAGATGGTTTTGTGCTTCCTAGCAGTTTTCTTTACACCATCACTGCTTTTCCTCCTGCTTGCGGTCACCGTGGGCTCTGATGGAGCCACTGTGCACTATCACACCATACAGGGAGGACACAGCAGCCTAACAGTGGCATTGTCTGGCAGACACAGGAGCTACGTCATGATTTGTTCAAATCCGAGTTCTGTTTGTATTTGTGAAAATTCACAACTCAATTGTTCATAAGGTGGGGATTTACTGTGATTGGCCCAGATTAAAGAGAAGTTGTAAGAATCTCGTGGTCTCTGAGTCCTATCAGAGGACAGAAATGGCCTCCCATGTAGCATCTCAAATGAACTCTAACTTAGTCCAGGTCTTGGAATGTTATGACTGGCAGCCATCAGAGTAGGACTCTGACATCTCTGGGCAAAGTTTCACCAGAGTTCGCTTTAGGGTCTGGCTGGCTCTTTTTTTCCAGAGGATTGGGGCGGCTAAATGGAATGAAGGCGGAACTTTATTCCTAAAGCCCTGCCCGCTCCCTGAGTTAGTTGAGAGGTAAAACATTATGTGAGAGGTCCATTGGCACTCTGGAGGGACTGGGGTAGTACAAATCCGGGGTGATGTCTTTGAGAAGCACCTTGACTAAGGCCAGCCTTTTCCGAACAGATGGGAGAGGCTACAGCACAGGTGTCAGGAGGACCAGCACCTGTGAAAACCCTCCACATGATGGTGCACGGGCAGAGTCAGGTTTCCAGGGCCCTCTGCGGCCTGTCCCTCTCCTCTGTACTGATGATTCTCCTGAGAAAGATCCGCTTACCTGGGGCATTGTGACACAGAGTGGGCAGGCTTTGCAGACCTGTTGGGTAGCTGCTGCCAGTGCTGGCCCTGCCAAAACTCGAGTGACCATTTTCAATGTAGCATCTCTTCCCATACGAAGGAATTTTGAAGCATTTTTAAAGCCTTTCACTATGTCCCTTGAAGAAGGGACACCACCAGAGTCCCTGTGTAATTCCTCCTTGTTCTAAGGCCCATTTATCTTCCCAGGGGTTATGGGCTGGTTTTAGTGGTCCCTGAGGAACTGGGAATAGGTCTAGAGTCCTTAGGAGCTGTGAGGCTGCCCTATAGCTTCCCTATCAGCCTTTTCATTTCCCAAGGAGACAGACCCCACACATGTCCCTTGCTGCCCTTTAGAGAATGACTGCAACCTGTGTGGGAAGATGGACCGCCCCTAGGAGCTGTCGAGTTCCTTCCTGTACTTTATAGATGACAATTTATTAGTCAGTAGTCTTTTTTTTTTTTTTTCAGATTGCTACAAGGGCATGTAGCCCCAGACAGACATATCTGGGGTTTGTATAGATATTTAACCTTCTGCCTTTTCCTAATACCAGTGCATGAATAAGAGCCATTAGCTCTTCCTTTTGAGCAGAGGTTCCAGGAGGAAGAGGTTTAGCTTCAGTCACTTGTTGTGAGCTGACAATTGTATACCCTGCCTTTTGGTGTCCTTCTTGAACAAAGCTACTTCCATCAGGGAGCCATACCTCCCTGGGGGCTCAGCAGGGCAGGTCAGTGATGTCCTACCTGTTTGCATAGTTCCGGGAGATCATTTGTTTCCAAGAGTGACTAACTTCTGGGCAGAGGAGGAGAAGAGGCCAGGTCCAGCAGTTGGGCGGTAAGTATCTACAGGGCCATCTGAAGGTTTTACAGCTTATGCTGAGTATCTGGGGCTATAGATTAAAATATCATATCATTCAAATTCCAACAGAAATGAGGAGTCTGGATGTAAGGGGAAGAAGGCCCATAATAAGGGTAGCTGGCACATAGTCCCAGTTTGGTGCTGTGGAAGGAGATCAGCCTCTCTGGGATGGTTTCTTTCCCTTTTCAAAGTAAATTGCCCATCTGCTTAGCTCCTAGCCTCTTGTATGAATATCTGTCTTTCATCTGAGGTCTAGAAAGTGGCCAGAATGAATTGAGCATTCCTGAGTCTCTCAGAGGAAATGGACCTGATTTATTGGCCTGGGAACTACAAGGAGAAGGTCGAGAAGACTTCCCAGCATCATCAAAAGGGCCAGAGAGATCCAGACACCCTTGAGAAACAAGTGAAGGTTTCAGAAGAGGGTTGTCCAGGATATCTATTTTTCCACCGGGGATGACTCCAACACCATAGTTCCTGAGCATTCTCTTTGATGGAGAGTTCCAAAATCCTGACATAAGGCATTGCCTCCCATCTTTTATGTGTCAAGCAGAAGTGCTGTAACTGGGGAGCAGTGTGAAGTACAGCTCATGGCCATGTCCTGCAACTTCCTTTAGTACTGGACCAACACCATATTGCAATAATAGATAAACTATTTGGGATCAAACCTTTCCCATCAATCAAGGTCACAGTCTAGCAGTGAAGTCAGTATAATCTGCATGCTGATGAGATCCAAGAGGCTCCACTGGCTCTTCTTGGGGCTACAGAGAGAAGAAGACAGCTAGATTCAGATCCTTAAGACGGTATCCCATGTAGAAGAAAACCCAAGGGTCCCATGGTGGGACCACACTAACAAACTAGACAGATGTCTTTGTCCAATTTAGGTTGGTGCCACTGTTGTACCCTAAGAAAATAGCTTTGTTATATGTGTATTATAGCAAACCTGTATAGGGGCTTACTAAATGTGTTTGTTTTATCCTTTTTCCCTAACTGATATGTTAAGGGACCTAATTGATCTGTTGAGCAACACTCTCCTCTGTAAAGAATTGCAAAAATCTCACCTAATTGATATGTTAACCATTGTTGCTCTCTACAAACTACAGAAGCTGTGCTAAAACAAGCTAACAAGGGTTGTTAATCACTGCTAGGAGCCTCTATTCTCCGCTAAAGAGCTAAAAAAAACTAAAATGGCAATTAATTTACATTTGTTTAAAGTAACCTGCTTGTGTGCAGAGAGATTTGCGTGTGAGTTTAACCCTTTACCCTGACCTTGACACATTACCGCCGTTTTCTGTTCTGTATGGCGCCTTATTGCCTCCCTCTCCCCTCACCTATCTATCTAGGCCATAAAAAATTTGGGTTTCTGGTGACCTCCCCCTGACCCGGTGATGATCTGTTGTAAAATGAGCCTGCCCCAATTTTAAGAACTGCTTAGCTTAAAACAAATTACCGGGTAATACTATGGCCCAAACCCCAATCGGTGCTTTCCTTTTGTTCTGTATATATCAAATGAGTTAGATATCAGGTCTTCGTAAAACTTAAGTTCCAGCGTCTCATAACTTGTGACCCCTTCGCACTCACTAGCGAAGACAAGCTGTCCTGAGATAATTAACTGTCCACTTTCTTCTCCAAATATTGCTGCAGACGTGCCACTCTGAGATAATGTCAGTCTGCAGGATAAAAATAATTTTTAAAAAACACCAGAAACTCCCTAGATTGTCAGAGCTAAATAGACAGCAATACAGTTTCCAGACTCGGGTCAACAAGTTTGATGGCTCTACAGGTTTCTTTGTTTCTCTCCCCCCGCCCTTTCCTCCAGCCCCTTTTTAAAGTCCTCCCTGCAGCTTCTAGGGGACAGTCTCCAAATTGGCTCCCGGAGACTGGTCGCCAGGCCTGAAAATAAAGCCTTTGCCACTAAATTTTCGGTCTCTTGCCTCCTTGGATTTTATACCGGGGCTCAAGTTATAACAGCCACATCATTAAGCAGAGAAGAAAACCTCACCCAGAGGGCTTTGGTCTGCACATCAGCATCCGTTAACTCCTCAGGGAGAAGGGGGCCATGCCACTTCCTTGCCTTACCTACCTGTCCCTTACATCCTGTGAGGTAAAGGCAAAACTTCCCCCAAGCAAATTTTCCTCAGCTTCCAGCTGAACCCCTTGATGGCCTGGCTTGCAATTCAAGTCCCTCGGTGATTCTTTACTTAAATAGAGTGAAACCATGTGGGGAAAAAACACCCCTTTCATTTTGTCCAATAGTAAGGAGATTAAGGCTGGGATGCCTCTGCCTTCAGTTAAGTTTTAAATGCTGTTCTGCTCTGACCATCAGGGATAGGTTTTTTAAGCACCTGCATTTTGTTAGAAAAACAAAAACAAAAAGAGAACTACTTTTCCAGTGGGCTCCTGGAAAGGGATGGAGCCAAACCAGGTAGGGGCCATACTAGCACCAGAAACTGGGCCCTGGGTGATACTGGATGCCATTGGGTGGCCATGCCCTGCTGCAAACAGGCCTTTCCAGCCATGCCTATGGGGAATAGGCCTCCAGGGCAATTGGGCATCACCTGCCTACTCCTCCCCTTGACCATTCAATCCACCCCACCCCACCCAAAGCCAAATGAGTTCTTAAAGTAACCACACACATTTTTCTCTTTTATGCAGTAAGAAAGAAAGAGGGCCCTCCCTCTGGTTCTCCACAAACCCACATGTTCTCTAAAATCAGAGACTTGGCTCATAAGGCCAGTCACTAAAAAAAAGGAAAACACAAAAAAGAAAAAAGAAAAAAAGATGGTTGCCTGTGATGCAAGCCCACATCCAACCACATGGCAAGAAAAGATGGCAGCCAGCCAAATGGCAAGACAACATGGCAGCACCCTGGACAAAAACAAACACACTAGAAACAAAAGCTATTTGCAAATTTGGGCAAGTGGGGACAAGGCGGATTTCCAAAAACAGGTAGCAAAACACACAAACAAAAATGCCAACCACATGGCCTAGCCACGGAATAAGCACAAGTAGGGAAAAAAGTCTATTATGACTAGAAGAAAAACAAAAACTATAGATTCCTTCCCCCCAATTCCCCAGAAAGACAGCAAGCAGTTCCCTGCATGTCACGAGAAGAATCTCCTGAATTTCCAGTCTAGGGAGAGAGTGAGGAAAAAAAGAAATGAAAAAGGACTTGCAGAGAGAAAAACAAAAATGTGCACAGTGGGTCTTAGCTGGCCGCCTGCTACCTCAGTCCTTTCCCCTGGCTGGTACGCCAAGCAATGTTATTGGGTAGCTCTGCTTAGAAATGGCTCACCAGTTAAATATTACCAGGTTCTTTTCACCTTGAGCAAAGAGTTGAATTAAACAAGCCAAAAATGGTGCCAAATTTCATTTGAAAAGTTAGAGTGGACGTTAAGGGAGAAATGGGAACTGCAAAGGGAACTTGAGCTGGACAAAAAAGAGGAAAAATTAAAAGCAACAAAGTACCCCTTGAAGGACACAGGGTGGGCTGTCGTGAAGAGGCATGATACAGAGTTCTCCAGGGTGTCTGTGCCCTTTCATGCCATCCTCACCTCATGGGGACTGTCAGAACTACTTTTGGGGTCCTGAGATTTATTGGATCCATGTATCCTGGAATCTGGTCACACTTCCCCAACCAGCCTTACCAACCCAGCTTTGCCTCAGTTGGTATAGATGATTCTAAATTTTCTCATTCATTTTTATGAATCCAATATTTTCCCAACTTTTCATTCAATTTTTTGAGTCTAATATATTCTCTAAAATTAATTAAATCCTCTCCCACTTTGTACATAGCTGTTTCCCATCATCTGGTGGAAAAAGCCAATGGACTAATAGTGGATATTTAGACAAATCGGTAATAATTATGGTGGGGGTTGTTTGTACCTGTTTTTTTAGGCAATCAGCATGTCAACATGTTGCCCCCATACATTTCCTGCCTGAGGTTGTTATATAACTCTTACCAAAAAGACTAGAATTGTAGACAATGAAACCTGAAGTCAAATACACACGACTATAAATAGGCAGGAATTGTCTTGAATCTGATTTCTCATGAGAATTGAGGATCTTAATAATTTAAGAGATAGAAATCTTTAAGATGAGAAGTTGAAGATTCTTATTTTGCCTGTCTTTACTTCATTTGTGCTGAAGCTTCCTACTGCACTTACATCATTTTCCTCCTGAAGAAATCAATGTTGATCTATACGTATGTACTCTTCTCTACTTTTTATGCTTTTATAATCATATAGAAGAATGAATGAAGCTGGGTGTGTTGGTGCATGCCTGTAATCCCAGCACTTGGGAGGCTGAAGCAGCAGGATTGTTGCAAGTTCAAGGCCAGCCTGAACTGCATAGCAAGACCCTGTCTCAAAAAGACAAAAAAAAAAAAAAAAAAAAAAACAAAGAAAGAAAGAAAGAAAGAAAAAGAATGTGTGCTGGTTACTTTTCTCTCATTGCTGGGACAAAATATCCAACACCCAAAATGAAAGAAGAAAAGGTTTCTTTGTTCACTTTTTGTGGAGGTTTCAGTCCATAATCAGCTGGCTCCAAGGCAGGGCAACATGGCACCAGGGCAGCACTTCAAAAGGCAACAGCCAGAGCAAAAAGGGGGAACTATTGTACTTTCCCCCCCAAAAAAGGCCCCCAAGATGACAAATGGGGCAACATGATGTTGTTTTAAAAAGAAGAGCTTTTATTTTAGCTGGCCCAGCAACACAGTGCAGATGGAATTTGCAAAGCTGTGTGACTGAGTTAGAATTTTGACTGATTTTTATAATTCATTTATGATTAGCTCATTGATCATTAAGTACGTATCGATGAGAAACAGAAACAAGGTGGGCCTTTGTTCCCCTTTGCTTGGGGTCAGAGGCATTTCACAGTGGGTGGTTAGCCAATTCATAGCCCTTGGTCTGCCAATTCCAGGAACATTTGTCTCTCATAAAGGGAACAATGGTTGACACAGCGTCATTTGTCTCTTACAAGGGGAACAAAGATTGACATAGCAAATAGGTTACTTGGGGGATGATGCATACAGAATAGCATGACGATGTGGTCAGTTAATCTATTACTATGTTGTTGGTGCTTGGTTACTAGGGTAGCAAGCTCAGCACAGAATGACAAAACTGCTAATAACTATCCTTTTAACTAACTATTTTTGCTAATTATCTTCTAATTAACTATTTTAATTTTTCAGCATATTAGTATAAAAGAAACAAGCTTCTTCTCCTCTCTTACTTTGAACACAGGCCACCCCCTCTCCAAGGCTGGTGTAGCACTTACAAAATCTCTATGCCCCTCTCTAGTAGCACATAGCGGTGAGAAATTAGCTTTTTCTCACCTCTATGTGCTTCAACTAATAAAACAAACATTTTTTTCCCACTCTATCTGGAAATTTTTGAACATAACAATAAACACTTGCAAACTTCATCTAAATTCATTACTTGTGAATATGTGGGCTCAGTTCCTAGCAGCACCAAAAACTGGTATATCACCACACAAATCAGTAGCATAGCTGTCTATTAGTAGCACCTTGCCCTTAAGCATAAGAAACACCACAATGGAGAGAGGTTGTACTCGACCTTGAACTCAATAAAGGTAAGTGAGAATGATAGCCTAGGAGCAGGTCGGGCATCATAGAGGGAAATGCTAAGAGGAAACCTCGGTGACGTGGGAGGTAGGCAAAATCCACCAGCCTGAGCTCTTGAGGGAGACAGAGCAAAGCAATGAGACATCACTGAAGATTCGAGGGACGATAAACCTGTTCCAGAATCCGCAGAGACGGCCTGTGGGGTGGCAGAGGCTGGTCAAACCGACTCAGCAGGATGCTTGCTAAGACTGCACAATGTAAAGATTAACACGGAGCCCCAAACTCAGAGCCTGATTGAGAATAGAGTTCAAGGGAACCTAAATTTGGTTAAGGAGTGAAAATTAGGATGAAGGAACAGAAAGAAAGAGACACGGACAGGTAAAAAGCCAAACACCCAGAGAGAAGAGGCAGCAGTGGTTCTTGCAGCGCTGGGGTGATGTTTTGCTCTTGGTCTACACAGGCCAGCCTGGCTCTCTCACTCACTAACTGTTCTTTCAGTATATGGACGGCACTCCTCCCTGAGTTTCAGGGCACCATCGGAGAATGGGTCGGTGTGAATCACTTTGACTTCCATGGAAGCCCGTCGCCCTGACCTCCCTCCTGGTCCCCGGGCCCAGCTTGTCTTGCCCTGCGGTGGCTCGGGTTCTGCACACCCTCCGCAAACAAGGCCCTGCGCATGCGCAGACATGGTGCTTTCCACCCTCGGCAACTTGGAAACAAACCCCAGGGTGGACAGGAAGGGTTAAGTGCAGATGCCTGATGCTTGTCTTTATCCCCTTGGCCCCATGACCACTCACTCGCCTGGCAAATTCCAGAGTCCTGGCACTTGACACCTTGGGAAACACTCCCTGTATTGCACGCGCACCCGCTGGCCCGCGCACTTCTTGGAAACCTGAGCGAACCGGGTGTGCTCCTGGCACGGACACCGAACGCTTTACAAAGCACTTCAGGCTCGTGATTGCCTTTGTTTCTCAGCACACCTGAGGCTGCTGGCAGAGTGAGGGCTGCAGCCAGATCTCCTGCCTCCCTGCTGGACAACCTTTGTGTCACACAGTGGAGAGGGGACTCAGTGTCACTGTAGGCTTTGCTGTAACAGCAGAGGTGTCAGCCCTGGTCAGAGACAAGGACACGTAGGGTCAGGAGGAATCTTCATGTAGTGCCAGCTGAGGATGGGACCCAGAGGGAACACGTGAGGACAGAAAGGTGGCGCTGGACATTGATGCGATCAGCCCACCTGACTTCCAGCCGCTGCAAACCCAGCTGGCAACCCACAGCTGCCTCCCTGAACCTAGTGTGGGGCCTTTGAATTGACTGAGGAGGAAGCTGACAGAGAACATTTGGAATCTGCTTGCTGCTGTGTGTAAAATCAGGTCAAAGACAGGCCGAGGCCCCAGTCACACACCCTGTGACTGTTTATATGAAAAGCTCCCATCGAGGGAGGGAGAGGGGTTTTGCACCTGCTGGAGGCTGGGGGTGGGAAAAGGAGAAATGGTGTCTAGTGGGAAAGGGTTGTTTTGGGGGTGCTAAGAGGGTCTAAAGTTAGGTTATGGAGACTGTTGTACAAAGTTATAAATGTTAAATACTGCACGTGCTTCAAAACATGAAGCCATACAGGTGAAGCGGGTGAGTTTTACATTACATAAATTTTATCTCAATAAAGCTGTTTTAAAGACTTACTCATGGGGCTGGAGATTTAGCTCAGCGGCATAAGCGCCTGCCTTGCAAGCAGGCAGCCCAGTACCGATAAAAAGGAAAAAGACAAAAAAAAAAAAAAAAAAAAGACTCACTCATAGGAACCATGAATGGCTTTATTTTTAATTTAACTCTTTCATGTTAATATGTTACACAAATAACTTTAATATCAAGGGTGATCAATGACCACTGAACTAATATCTTCACATGCATTCATCATGACCTAATTCTCCCAACAACACTGTTAAATGGGTGTTATTAATTGTTCCATTATACAGACAAAGAAACTGAGACTCCAAGAAATTCTGTCACTTGCCTGTTGTTACATCGTCACGTAGGAGGTTGTACACCTGAGAACCAAATCCAGAAATGTTGGACTCTAAAGCCTTTGGGATCAAAATGGGTTTATCCTTTATTTCCATGATGATTATTTAGTAAAGACCACTTGGAGAAAACAAGCAGAAATGTCTTAGTTGTGAAATACTTTGAAATATTTGTCTTGATGAAGCAGATGGTCATCAGGACTTTTTTGTGAGGGACTGGGGTGCAATGATACAATGCCCCCTACCCACCAGTAGCTGTGTATGGGGGGCACACACACACACACAAGCCAGGAATTGAACCCAGGCTCCCGCATGTGTGAAAGCGCATTCTCCCACTGAGCTATGCAGCTAACGTCCACCAGCTTCAGGTGTCTTGAGTTTTTATCGGAAGGGCAACCTGCAGATTGTAAGTCTGCCTGAGCTCAGTTCTGGGCCCCCAGTGTGGATAAAATTGTGCTCCCAAGGTCTTGTGGAGCTGGACATGTTGGCCAGCATCTGCCAGCCCGACAGCCTCCAGGAGTTTCCGTGCTTCAAAGACTAGGTCCACAGGAGGCACCAGCGAGGTTCCCTACGAGTGTGTTTTAGGATGCCAGTTCTCTTTCCTCCCTGCAAAACGGACTTGGCTCCGCAAGCTGTAGGAAGGAAGTGCCACTTGGCAGAGCGTAAAAATCTCTCCATATTTGGTAATACAGTTCCCTCTCTTGCTCGCTCCCGCAGGCTTGCTCGTCTCTCTCTAAGCAGATTTCCAGTTGCACTTCGCAGATGGACTTCATCTGGCCCTCTTGTAACATGAACTTGACGATGATTATTTAGACTGTTTTGATCCTTCTTCCCCTAACTTTAGCCGTCAGACACATCGAAGGGGTGATACCAGCTGCCAGGTGCCCCGAGAGCTCCTCAGCCGTACTCTTTGCTCCAGGTTAGCAACACCAGTCGCCCCTCCAGCACTGCATCCTTCTTCCTCTGCACAGAGACTGTCAGGCATTAAGGTCGCCATTTCCTCGGAGACATCACATCTTTCCCGGCCTCACTTCAGGCCAGAGATCCGTCTTCCTTGAACCGAGGGGGACAGGGTAGAAAGAGCTTCCCAAGGGAAGATGAATTTGAACCCCATAATTTATGGCCTTGTTTAAAAAATGAAAGTGTACTGCCCAGATGAAAGCTACCAGTAAATGCTGAATAAAGCAAGCTTATTCTAGCACTGGTTACTCAGCCAAAGATTTGTGCATTGGCGTGTGTGTGTGTGTGTGTGTGTGTGTGTGAGAGAGAGAGAGAGAGAGAGAGAGAGAGAGAGAGAGAGAGAGAGAGAGAGGCTAGTAAGAGCTTTATATATTTGACATATTTAAATATCAACCTTTCCCACATGTATTAATGACCTCTTCCATCTATGTTACATAATGAATCTTTACAGAGAAACCATTCATGCTAATACTTCATTCTTTATTCTCTAGAATATTTGCATGTGAGCATGACTTCTTATAAGCTCTGTGGATGTTTAACAAGCTCCAGGTTTTTACCTCCTAGCAGTAGACAGCTCTCTGTTAAATAAAGGCTGATTCTAATGTAGATAAACAAGAATAAGAACATAGATCTACTGCTTTGCTAAGAAGTGGAAGTCATTTACAAACTGGCAGGGGCGATGCTGAGAACAGAGTGTTTCAGGCTCCCCATGTGACCACTTCCCAGGCATCTTCTTAAATTGCCAGTTGTTCTCTAAGGCTGACAATAAGCCAAGCTGGAATATGCTTAATATCCATGCAGAACTTTGACGAAGATGACTTTGGTTTGCTGGTATTCTCATAAAGTCAAACAAACAGTATTTTAATATTTTCAGTTTCTTTCCTGTCAGACAAACCAAGGCAAGAAGCGAATAAAAGAAACCAAGCGATAAGCACTAAAAATGCATACAGTGTCAGAAAAGCCAGAGCTTTTATTTTAGAGAGGGGGAAACTCAAGTGAAGCGAGTTGCCTAGGGTTACAAAGGCCAGCAGTATCCACGGAGGCCCTACACAGGAACTCGGTCTTTCAAGCTGTCTAACATGGAATAAAGTTCAGTCCAGGGCGCATGGGCATCCATGCAGGGGCCCTTGGGTGCAATTGGAGGATGCAAGTCAGACATTCACAGAAAGCAGCAAGCCTGAAAAAGGGTCCTGTGCATTCTCCGGAGCAGCAGAGATGGAGCAGAGAGCAGGCCAGCAGGTGCCCACATCCCTGGTTCCTCGGGCACAGATCTGCTCGCACTTGGCCTTGAAGGGCGGACCACTGGAAACGCACAGAGCAGCATTCGGGACAGTGACACTCAGCCTGGTCACGCTAGAGAGTCGCTGAGGAGATTTCAAGACATCCAGAGGCCGCGGCCACAGCACAGGCCAAACGCCACCCATGTATCTTCGCAGTGGCCATGGTGCGTGAGCGCAGCGGAAAACCGCAGCTCGAGTGAGCCTGGATCAGGCCAGTTAGAGGGACAGAGCAGGCAGATTACCCCAAACACTGGCGCTGCCCTCCTCTCACTTGGGGCTTAGGGAGTGGTCAGATAGGAGGCGGCATCCCTTCCCCCACTGTGGATGCTTGCTGATTAATTTTGTGGTCTGGGGGACTGAGCATAGCTATTTGCCCAGTCTTTTTTTTTTTTTTCCTTGAGATAGGGTCTCACTAACACTCTAAATTACCCACGCTGGATTCAAATTTATAATCGTCCTGCCTCAGCCTCCCAAAGTACCAGGATTACAGGCATACACCACCACGCCCAGTTGTTTTAGTAGTTATATGGCCCCCTGTTGGATGCATCTTGAGTGTGGATCACCCAGGTAGAGGTCACCTTTAGTTTTGCTTTGATTAATTATTGCTATAGAAAATATCACCCTGAAACTTTGTGGTTTACATTGACAATGACTTATTTCCCAGCGTTCTGTGGGTCGGTCGGTTAATTCTTCTGCTGATCCGCGTTTGGTTCTCCTGAAGGACTCGAGATGGCTTCACACACATTGAGAGCTGGCATCAGTGTGAGCCCAGATCTCCTGGACTCCTTCCCTGGGGCTGCTCATTTTCACATTGCTAGTGTGGCTTCTGCAGAGCCCAAGTGAGCGTGCCTAGAGAATGAAAAAGAAGCCACAGGCTCTGGGCCGAGCCTTGAACACTGTACTTGACCTCTGCACATTACTGGTGAGACAAGTCTATGACAGCAGACTACGCCTACTAGTCCTACTCGTAGGCAAAGTCCTACGAGAAGGTCCGTGCGTCTCACAGACCTCACTACAGGCAATGTGGTGACTGCGATCTCAGCCACTGTGCTTCAAAGTCCACTGCAGAATTAGTGCAGAAGCCACAAACTAAATGCAAAAGCAGACCTTGGCATGAGAGACACAGCTTCCTTCCCCAGCCATCCTGGGCTACAGGGTTCCCCAGTGTCCGCACCAGACCTTGCTTAGACACTTTTACCCAGAATGCCCTCCTCCGTCTTCACTTGGGGTTGGTCTTCATCGTGGTCTTTCCCAATTGCTTCCCTCAGTTTATTTTTCACCTTTTGGTGAGCAACAATAACTGAAAATATTTAGCAAGTAATTGTCATGAATCAGACACAGTGCACAGTGCTCCATTTGTCTTTTGGCTCATTTAATGGTAGGGTAGCGGTAAGTCACCAGCACTGTGATCATGTCTGCTTCCCAGTGAAACAGAGGCTTAGAGGAGTTTCCCATGACTCACTGCAGGTGATGGATAATTAGAAGAAGGCAGGAACGCAACCTGGGCCGTGCGACTCCAGTCAAAGGCTCGAGCCGTGCAGCGTGAGCCACGTTAGCGCCCTGTGCACTGAGAGTGCAGGAGATGGAGCCCCTGAACACTGGGGCACTAAGGTGTTTCCTTTGTGGTTTTCTTCAGGCATTAGAGATTTATTTTTCTTTGTAATTCAAGGCTGTACTCTGTATGGCTATGTGCGTCAGAGCCATGACTTTTCTGCACGTGTTGTGATGTGAGTTCACAGCAGGATCTGTGTTTGTGTGGACAGCTGAGCCATGAGCTGTGTTCCAGATATTCAGGAAAATCCTTACTTTACCTCAGAGTCTGTTATGCTGTGTGTGGATTGAAGGAATCACAATGCTGCCAACTGTGCAGAACTTGTAATGAGAAGGAGTTTTAGCCACCAATTCATGTAGTCTTCTTAAATTGCATTCATAAGAGGCCCACAACTTTGAAGATATAATCTGGGTGAACCAAGCAGGAAGACAGATTTCTTTTACAGAGGCAAGAAACATCTACATCCAGTTTCCAGGTGCCCCGTTGTTCTTTGTGCTCTTTGCACTAGAAATCCCCAATTCTGTGGAGTTCCCTGTCCCTGGAGCCTAACTTCCACCAGAGAAAACCAGAGTGAAGGGTTAGAATAGAGAGTGGTCTTCTGCCATCACCCTGTGTCTCTAAGCATGTCTCTCTCCTTCACCCCAACTCCCATGTGCACCCAGATCGAGCACATTTAGGGAAGTGATGTTTGATGGCATATGTTGTACACATGGTCAGAGCAAACTCTGCAATAAGATGTAACTTTCTGAGCAGTAGGAAACAGGGAGAGATTTGGGAAAAGCTGCTCGGTCGGCCAAGATTTCCCTCCCAAACAGCTAGAGTTTTAGCTGCATCAACTAAAGAAATACATGATAAAGAAAATCTTTAAAATTTGTATGCAAGATGATTTTCAAGAAGCAACACAGTGTAGAAACAATATGCTCACAAAAGGAAGATGCTAGTTCTGTGCCCCATTTGGGTCTTACTTTATGAACTGACATCAGGAAGGAATGGGTTAAAGCGAGCTGGCAGGTTAAGCACAGAGTGAGGCTGCATCTGTCCCAACAGCCAGCCAGGGGTGGAGTGGCCACAGCTGGGTCCTTCCCCTGGAATTTGTGGGCTGTTGATCAGTCATGCGTTCCCTCTGCCTGGGCTCCAGACTAAGGCTCTGTCCCTAGGATCCAGACTGAGGCTCTGTCCCTGCTCTCAGAAGCTCTAGCTGTGCTCCCTGGAGCGGGGAGCCTGAGCTCCTGGGAAGCAGTGTCCTCATGCAGCACTGGGGGAACCGCAAGGCCACGTCTGCCCCTGAGCCCTCAGCAGGAAAGAGCATCTGAAGAAAAGGCTCTCCACGCTGGGGCCAAGTGAGCGACAGGGGATGCTGGGGACAGGGGATAACCCAATGGCTCTGAGATGCAAGGTCTCCTTAGCGAAAGAGCAGCCATAGTAACGGCTCCTGCAAGAGTTTTCTGGCACATTCTGAGAGGCACCTTGCGGGGTAATCAGTTCGTGGCTGCTTAGTGCCTCCTCTGTTCTGAATAGGGTCTCACCCGATTGGTATTTTTGTGCTGTCGCCAACTGCAGTCATCTGAATAAGCTCTCTGAGTGTCCTATTTTCCTGTAGCTGCTGTAGTAAATATGCACAAACTTCTTGTCTTAAAACTGCAGATCTGTCACCCCGCGCTGGTAACTGGCAGTCTGACACAGGTTTCACCAAGTTAAAATGAAAGTGTGGTTGGGTTTTCAAAGACTCAGGAGAAAGTCTATTTCCTAACTTTTTCCCACTGCCAGAGGCTGCCTGCACTCCTCGGCTGGCTGAGCTCTGCTTGCAGCTCTCTAGCACTGGCTCTCTCTGGGGTCAATTCCTGCTTTTAGGGGTCCTTTGATTTCACTGGGGCCACCTGGTTAATCCAGGACAACCGCTTCCAAGTCAAGTTTAGTTTCTTTTTGCATGTAGCATAGGGTGCACAATTATTTTATCTCAGATTTCCTTCTCTGAAAAATTTATTTTCACAGTTTTTGCAAGGGAGATTACTGGTAACAAATTTCCTCACTATTTATTCTTCAGAGGAGGAATTTCTCCTTAGCTTTTTACTTAGAAAGAAATTTATCGAAGTATCATAGTGAAATTTGGAGACTATATAAATGATAAAAAATGACACAAAAACATGGTTGATATTTCTTTGGTTATTAAGATGCATTTGCTGGGTTCTCAGTGTCCATTAATGCCAAGGAATAAAATTAATTAAATATTAGGATAAATGATAAATACACAATATGATATCACTAATAGCATCCTATTATCTTTTGAAGGATAATTTCATAGGTTACAGAGTCCTAGTTTATATTCTTTCAATACTTTAAATATTTATTTGTTTTCTTCTTATTTGCATAGTTTCTGAGAAGTCAGATGCATTCTTATCATTATTCCTACATAGATACAGTGGTTTATTCTCCTTCTGGCCTCTTTCAAGACTTTTTTTCTCCATCTTTCCTTTTCTGTATTTTTAGGATGACGTGCTTAGATATATAAGGGATGATTGAAATATATGGCCAATGTGTAAGTTTTAAAAAATTATTTCACCAAGACACATTGCCATTGATCCCCCTCAAAATACTTATTGGGAATACACTTACCCCATCTATCTTGTCATTTTTTATTAATACACGTTTGTGATATATAATGTTCAGATTCCTTGTGTGGAGTTGATGTGTACACATAATACAGTTTAATTTCTCTTTTTATCCCTTTTCCCTCCCCTTCCTCTCCTTCCATCTCTTGATTCCTTTCCCCTTCGAGAAAGACCTGTCCCCCCTCTACTTCTATCATCTATCTTTTATTTTTTTTATATATACTTTAGGCTTTTCTCATGAGAAGCCCACGATGTGGAAGCTTGCGTGTTTGAGTTACTTCACTTAGTAGTATAGTCTCAAGGTGCATCCATCTGCCTGCAAATGACTAAGTTTATCCTTTTTCATGGGGAGAAGTGCTCTGCTGTACGTAAATGCCGCAGTTTCTTTATCCATTTGTCTGTTGATGGATATACAGGCTGCTTCCAAAATTTAATCATTATGAATTGTGCGGCTATAAACATGGGTGTGCATGGCTCATTGTAACGCCATGTCTTTTAACACTTTCAGGAAGATACAGAGGGGCAATGGCTGGATCAAATGGGATTCCTAGTTTCAGTTTTGTGTGTGATTTCCATACAGATCTCTAAAGTGTTTGTGCTGGCTGACATTCCCCGCAACAGTACAGAACGGTTCCTTTTTCCCCTGCAGCTTGCCAGCTTTGGTCATGGATTTCTTGATGATAGCCATTCTTTCTGGGATAGAATGCAATCTTGGTGTTGTTTTAATTTGCAGTTCTCTAGTGGCCAGGGACTTCTCCATATAATTGTTAGCATTTCTGAGAAGCATTTATTCATTTCAACTGCCCATTTTTATCGAATCTTTTATTGGGATAGTCTAACTTTTTGAGTTCTTTTAAAATTCTAGATATTACTTCTGCCTGAAATATAGTGCAGCTGACAAAACTTTCCTCATTCTGTAGTTGTCTTTCCACTCTGCTTATTGTTTTGCTGCACAGAAAATTTAATTTTCTATGATCCCACTCATTGATTCTCTGTACTATTTCCTGTGCCACCAGGTTTCTCCTCAGAATGTCCTTGCCCTTGCTTATGACTTCAGGAGTTTTATTTATTTTGTCTTCTAGCAGTTAAGTGTTTTCAGTTTTGATCCACTTTGATTGTAGTTTAGTACATGGTGAAAGATGTGGATTTACATGCAATCTTCTGCATGTAGCTGGCCAGTTTTCCAAGCACTGTTTATTAAAGAGGTTATCGGGGCTGGGGGTTTAGCTCAGCGGCATAAGCGCCTGCCTTGAAAGCAGGCAGTCGTGAGTTCGATCCCTGGTACCGATAAAAAGGAAAAAGACAAAAAAAAAAAAAAAATAAAGAGGTTATCTTTCTGCCAGTGTATGTTTTTAGCCCTTTTGTCAAAGATCAGATAGCTGAGTGTGCTTAGGTTCATTTCTGCATGCACTATTCTATTGCATTGATACACGGGTCTGTTTTTATGCTAGTGCCATGCTGTTTTTAATCCCAGTAGCTTGTAATATAACTTCAAGTTCAGGATTTGAGGCTTCTCGCTTTGCTCTTGTTACCCAGGGTCGCTTTCTTCACTTCTGAAGAACATTGTTGAAATTCTGATTGGGATTGCATTAAATCTGTATATCGATTTTGGAAGTGTGGCCATCTTGACTATACCAGTTCTACCTGGCCAGGAACAGAGGCTATCTTTCCATTTTCTGAGGTCTTCTATTTCCTTTCTTGGAGTGCAGTAGTTTTCATTGTACAGGTCTTTGACTTCCTCAGTTAATTTTTGTTGGTGCTATTTTTCCTATTTTTCTCTCAGTGTGTTCCTTCTTAGTGCACAGAAATGCTATTAATTTTTGTGTGTTGATTTTGTGTCCTGTTATATTTCTGAGATTTTGTTATCAAGTCTAAGAGTGTTTCAGTGGAGTTTTTAGGTCTGCTATGTAGAGGATCATCTCATCTGCAAATAATGATAATTTGACTTCTTGCTTTCCTATATATATATATGTATCCCTTTTATTTCTTTTGCTATGTTGAAGAGAAGTGGTGATAGTGAACATCCTTGTCTTGTTCCTAGTTTTAGAGGAAAAGCTTTCAGTCTTTCCCCATTTAATATAATGTTGGCAGTAGGTTAGTTATAAATGGCTTTTACCAGATTGAGATAAGGTCCTTGTATACCCATTTTCCTCAGTATTTTTATCATGGAAAGATGTTTGATTTTGTCAAAGCCAAAAGCCTTTGCATCTATTGAGATGACATCGTGATTTTTGTCCTTGCTTCTGTTTATGTAGTGCATTACATTTGACTTACGTATGTTGAACCATCCTTGCAACCTTGGGATGAAGCCTATAGGTCATGTTGTATGATGCTTTAGATGATTTTTGTGTGTTGTTTTCTAGCATATTGTTGAGGAGTTTTGCATTTGTGTTCACTAAAGAGATTGCTCTAGATAGCCCCCCCCCCTTTTTGGATGGATCACTGTCTTGGACGTGTTTTGTTGGCTTGTCTTCTCATGCTTCTTTTATAATTTTTGTGCGAAGGCTTGTGGGTTGATTATAGTGGAAAGCTTTGTTTCTAGGATGGAGATCTCTTTAGTTAGTGTCTACTTCTCTGTGGTGTCCTCTGGGTGCATCTAACTGTTGGCCTTGTCTCCACCCCAGGATGATCCAACCACCTTTGTTTACCTGAGATGGGAGGTTGCAGCATATTTGACCCAGTACCCATTTCTCCAGGAATGGGCCACAGTGTGCTTAACGACTGGAAGGAAATCCAGATATTGGCATCCTGAAACTTAATTAGTAGCACTTACTATGTCACCTTGGATACTTGGATATAGTTATAAAATCAGTATCAATGATACCATCAAATCCAAACTGAGTATTGACAGATTCTGAGCACTAATAGAGTACTACCCTTAATCATAGAAAAGAGATCTATAATTATAACATGAACACTAAGACAAAACAAATACTGACCCACTATTGACCTGCAGTGAATATCTACAGAATGGAAGAACCTCTCCTGACAATAGAGAGTATTCAACAACAATAGCTTAACGTTGACTACCTATCTAGAGTCATAAAGCTTAGTAGTTATAAAGGTAGAGGGGGTGGGAAACTAGTGAATGAAAAAACACCCACAAAATTTGAAAATTAATCAGTGGGATATGAGGGGAGAAAAGTGAGACAAGGCACATCTGAGGAATAAAAGGAAATTAACAGAGATAGAGAAGAGTTGCAGGGAAAAGCAAACTGCAACAAGAAGAAAAAAGATAAACAGCAATAATAGGAAATAAAAGAAAGCTAAAACAGAGGAAAAAAGTTGAAAGAAAAAAGAGAAAGTGATATAAAGGAAATTAAAAGGGCAAAAAAGGAGAAATAGAAAACCCAAACCCTCTATAACCTTGATGAAGCAAGAATAAAAATCATACAAAATAGAAAAATTTTAAAAGGTTGAGCCAGAAAAAATTGTTGTTACTGAACAAGTGGTTTCTTTCCAAGATCTACAGTTTGGAATCTTGTCACAACTTTCTGTGCCTGGCTTTGGGGTCTTTGGGTTTTTGAGGTGCCCTTTCTTGCCCCAAGCCCCTCTTCTGGTCTCCCCAGTTGTGTTTCTGGTCCAAGCCAAGTTTGCCCTTGCCTGGGTGGGACATGGGGACCAT
Organism: Cavia porcellus; assembly: GCF_034190915.1. Taxonomy (NCBI): domain Eukaryota; kingdom Metazoa; phylum Chordata; class Mammalia; order Rodentia; family Caviidae; genus Cavia; species Cavia porcellus. The sequence goes on along the minus strand of NW_026947484.1, from coordinate 67,232,974 downwards.
GACCAGCCCTGTCCTCACTGCTGGACATAGGCTGCAGGGCGGGGGCTGGAGTGGGCTGATGGATTTAAGGGCCACAGTCATGGGGTCTGGTGCTCCCTCCTCCCCTTGGGCATTGTCCTCAGGTCTGCCGCTGGTCCTCACCTCTGCTGCCCCATGCTGCCACAGAGATGTAAAATGCAAGGATGGCTTGGAGTGGTGGGTAGCTGTGCTCTTGCATCCCTGGTGCGCCTACTTACTGTCATAGGGAGGGGCACCACCCCTTCGCCCCCAGTCTGCCTGCCCACATGAGGGGATTTTTGCCCCTCTGAACCAGTTCTGAAAGTCCTCTTTTCTAAATGTCTTTAGGAGGCATGATCAAAAATGTAGCGAATGCTCCTGCCAAGTGCCTTCCAAGGACAAGCCAAGCTGTTAAAACCATGACAGTGGATTCTCATCGGTTCACCGAACAGATCCTGTACCCTGCGGCATCTGGCTGTTCCCCCAAATAAAAAGGACCCTGAAAGGTAACTATTTTGAATTTTTCATGACGTTGCGGTAGCCATGAGAGCACAGCTAAAGACATAAAAGACGACTTTCTAGCTGCTTCTGAATGTGATGGGCACAATGAGATAAGCATGTGGAAAGCAAGGGATAGTATTTTCAGGGGGCTTAATTACAATTTCACTTCTGTAAATAGTTTTTAAACATTAAATACCATATTTTTTTTATCACACCACATAGTAGCATTCACCTTGCTTGGTGTTCTTCAAATTTGCTGGTTCTGAGTTTGGTGCCTGATGTGATTTTGGGAAATTTTTGGTTATTTTTGCCCCTCCCCAGCCCATCTGTGCTATCTTAGCATCCCCATTAAGGCATGTTACACATTTAGTAGTTACTCCACTGCCCTTGAAGATTTGAGTTTGGGTTTTGGTTTTCAGACTTTCTTCTCTCTGCCTTTTTGTTTTCAGTTTCTACTGACAAATCCTCAAACCCAGCAAATCTTTCCTCAGCCATATTCAGTCTGCCAATGGGCCCATTTGCTACAGTGTTTTGGATTTCTTGCATTTTTTTTCCTTAGAATTATACTTACACTGCCCATCTGTTTTTGCATGCTATCTGCCGTTTCCACAGAGCCCTTTGCATATGAGCCTTTTGCAGCTGTTTTAAATTCCCACCCTGATAATTCTGATGTCCTAGCTCTGAATTCTGGATCTGATGCTCGAGGCTTTCCTCGTAGGTAGGCCAGGCTCTTGGAAGCTCTGGGAGAATGGGTCTGTCTTGTGGCCTCGTTGCTTGGATGTGTGCCACCATGCCAGCCTGCCCCTGTCTGCCCCCACCGCGGCATTTTCCCCTGATCTTCAGAAGTGGTGCAGCCCAGGCCTGCCCTCCCAGAGCAGGCCGGCCTGCAGCTTCCCTGTGAGCCCAGGTTGAGTCTCATCTCTGGGCTTCAGGCTCTCTGACCCTGAGCCTGGAGCGTGGTCGGGGCTCGGCAGAGATGTGGTTCTCATCTCTTTCAACTCCTGTGGCCTTTGGCCATCCAGTTTGGAGAAGGCAATGGCCTTGCTCTTCTGACAGGTCTAGCCACGTGGTTGCTGTCTCCGTTTATGGGATGTTCAGCTGCTCCAGGAGAGTGCTCATGGTGGGCTCCTTCCAGGTTAAACCAGAAACCAGGCCTCTCCCCTTACTCCTAAGGTATCCACACATTTCTGCTCAGAGCATATCTCATAAACAACGTACATCGAGTGTTGCTTCTCATCTGAGTCCAAAGAAACTGGGACAGACAGGCATGTGGATAGCTGAAGTGAGAAAAGTCGATTTTGTTAGTTTCTCCGTCACTCACTCAGAACCATTAGCTCCTCAGGGCCGAACTGCACAAGTCATTCGATTTATCCTTTTTCTGCCTGAGTTTACTCAAGGTCTATTGCAAGTTAAAGAACCATTGACACAGATTCTTTTATACAGAAGTCTTTGAATAAAATTTCCCTTGAATATGCTAAGCCACTCTAATAGTTTGCTCTTCCTGCAACTAATTTTTTGATTCTATAGAAGTATGTCTAACAAAAGTGTTTGGATTAAAATATCTTATGAAATGATGTGAAATATTAACAGCACTTTCTGAAAAATTAGCAGCATTGATTTTGAATGGAATTTTACTTGGTTTTGAACCATCTCGAAGTATACAGGAATGGTGCCTCTCCCAAGATGCATTCCTTCACTTCACCATGCAGTCCGAGCACCATTAATAAAGGACTTAAACACCATTTCAGCACATTTTACAGCACTGTATCCTCTGCTCAAGGCATGTGTTGGGGAATGGAAGAGAGCCTTGCATTCTAAAGTCCTGTTTTAACAAGATCTGGAGCATTGTCCCCTGTGTTTATTGTTCTTATTGAGAATGTGCGTTTGCTAAGTAGATGGCAGATAGCTCTTAGCTTATGGCTAATGTCCCTTTTGCAACAGTTTTAATGCAAATCTTTTTGACTTTGGCGCGGGGTGGGAAGTGGGATGTGTACCAGGAATGGACCACTGGATCTTGCACTTGCCAGGCAGGTGCTGTGGCTGCTGAGCTGTAACCCCAGCCCATAACAGTTTCAGACATGGTCTCTCATCTCTGATTCTTTCCCGAAATGAAACATCACTGTCTGTGCCAAGTGTCTGGCGGAACAGTCTCCTTCCGCCCCCGCCTTTCTGTCAGCACCGTCCTCTGGCCAGAGAGCAGAGTGCCTTGGTCTGCAAGTGGCTGGAGGGAAGCCGATCCAGGAGCCCAGTGCCAGGGCACAGGGGGAAGAGTTTCTCTGCAGAGTAAGACTGAGGCTGGAATGATGGTATCGCTGTTCTTTACCAAGGAGAACTAATTACTGTCTTTTAAAAGTGCTCTAGCTGGCTGGGGCTACCATTCAGTGTAGTTTGCCTAGTGTGCATGAGGTATTGGGTTTAACCCCCAGTGCTGCAAAAGCTAAAAAAAAATTTTTAAAATGCTGCACCAGTAGCTTCCAAAATACATGGAATAGTTTTCGTCATTTTGCTCACCACTGTGGGCCTTTGTGACTAGCTCATTTCATACTAGAAGTCAGCACCAAAGGCAGCTGGGTCCCATTCCAGGAAGGGGCTCGGGCCTGAGCTGTGGCCAGCTCTTTTTCCCTTTGGCCCTGAAGAGCCCCCAAGGTCGCATCCTACAGGACAGACACCCCTTGTTTTTCCCATCACTGACCGTGTCAAGGATCTGTTGCAAGTTTATTTAAGAGCAAAGTGTGAAGCGAGACAGGAAAAAAAGGCCAATAAAGGATTAATATGCGGGCTCTGCTTTCAGCAGCTGCGACTCAGCCCCACCAGGAACACAGTGAGAGGTTTTGCAGTCTTAGGCCCATTGCCAGCCAGGACGCTGGAGGATGCTGGGGGGCGCCCCCAACTGGTTGAGAATCACCCCCAAGATGTCAGTTGTGGTTTCAGACTGCTAGAAGAATGCAGGCCACTCCATCTGCAGAACTGTCCACAATGATGTCCCGTGGACTACTGGACACAACATCCTTGAGGGTAACCCGAGATCATGCCCCAAACTGTGCGTTTATCTGCAGTGGTGCTTCTGCACAGCCATTCGCAAGGCATTTGTCAGTATTCTTGCAGTTCATCTTTCTCAGGGCAAAGCAAGTAGTTTATTGGAACACTCCCCTGGAAACTGAGATGGTAACATCTACAGCAGTTGTGTACCTGAAACCTGCAGGCGTGGCTTCTGGAAACAGCACGGGCCCACCTCTGCACGCTGTCTCTCATGGATGCAGCTCCTGTCACTCCAACATATTGATGCCCCTACCCAGATTCTACTACCCTTTCATATTTTTATGATAACCTAGGGACAGTTTTATGCATCTGTAATCCCAGTCAATAATAGGCTGAGGCAGGAGGATTCTAAGTTTGAGCCCAGCATGTGCAACATAGACTATATCTCAAAACAAAAATCAAATGAAAGGTCTGGGATGCAGCTAAGTGACGGAGTGCTTGCCCAGCATGGTGAAGCCGTAGGTTCAAACCCCAGTAGTGCAAAAACAAACAAATGAAGTCAAACCATTTAATTTACAATGGGTAGTTGTTCTTAGATTACATGGCACCTAGAAAAACTGGTTAAAAAATAATTGTTAGTGGATTTTATCATCTTTTGGTTTAATGTCAAAATGAAAACTTGTTTTGAGTTAAAATGCTGATAATAGGCACAGGGATAAGCGTCACACAGGTGTATGACGTGTGTTCATGTCGACTGGATCGTGTTGAGATTCTGTGTATATACACGACCATGTACATGTAGAGGTTGTGAACGGATTTTAGATTGAGCTCTCCAGACCCATACAAACACTTGGTGGATCATGCCTCTTCATTTGACAGTGACTGAGCTGCTGAGACAGCACACGCACACACACTGGACATAGTGTCAAACTGTAGGTCAAACTGATGCCTGAACTGACGACCATTTTTACTCCCAGTCTTGGGTACCTGGCTCCCCATTCTTGTCACTGAGCACTAAATGCCTCTGACTTCCGGCTGAGTAGCCACTTATCTAACCCTACTGAACAAGACGTCCATTTGTTTGTGGTAATCAGCTCCAAGGCCTTTGAAAGAGGCCTGCGCTCCATGTGCAACAAGTCAGCAAACCTGGCCGGTGATGGTTAGTGGGTCTGCAGAAAGGCTCGTCTCCAGGGCCGAGCAGCACACAGAGGCATCCCCTTGCATCACACAGGTTAGAGTCGGGCGTAGCGGGAGTGTCGGCACATGCACGGTGCACTACTAGAAGCGCAGTGCCACAGGTCTGCAACCTGCCCGCCTGCTCCTGCTGGTAGCTACTTACCAGGCATCACACAGTGGACCTTCTAGGAGCCACATAAAGAAAGCAGGACCTTTTAGCTAGGGTGGCTCTGATCCGGAAGGTAACCACTGATGGTCCGCCTCCACCTCTGGTGTGCACACATCCGCACCTTAGCTGGAGCGTTTGTTGGTGGTGCTGGGACTCTGCAGGCTCCCTCCTCCCGGAGGCCCAGCCCTGCGCAGGCTGGGTCTTGTCAGAAGCTGTGCTCACTTCCCAGCCTGTGGCACACAGCATGGAGGTCCTGTTTGCAGATGTCAAGTTTTGCCTGCCTCTATCTATCTCTTCATGGTCTTCTCATTTCTAAAGATGTCTGAGGTAGATGTGGTGGTTCACACCACAATTTCAGCACTCAGGGGGCTGGGGCAGAGGATCACTTCAAGTTCCAGGCCAGCACAGTGAGTTTAACTACACATAGTTCAGTGAGCCTGAACTATATGGGGGAACCCTGTCTCAAAAGCCATGCACAACACAACAAAAGTTTCAAAGATCACTGTACAAGTATACTGGCAAACTGTGAACAGACTGAAAGTCACAAGGGCACTTTAAAATGTCCATCTCCTCCAGAGCCCAGCCCTACAGCTCCAGACGGCAAGCACCCAGGGAGCCCTGCCATCCTTTGTTAACAGGGTTCAGTGTAATTTCCTTCTTGATGAAAGCGAGTGATTTGCTTTATTTTATACTCAGGATTATGAGATAAAAATACTCTGGCCTTTCCATTCTTAAGGAAAACAGGAAAAAGAGAAAATCAACACAGATCAAATTTCAATAGTCTTGAGGCATGAGAATCCAAAGGAGAAAAATCATTTCGGTATTTCCTTAGACCCGCTGGATTCAGAGACCTGCACTGTTAAGCCTGGGCCTTGGGTTCCATAGGTCTACAGGGCTCCCTTACAGTGCTGGTGCACGGAGCGCCCTGCAACGGCTGAGTTGCACCTTCACCAGCCAGGAAGATGACATAAGACAAAATAAACCAGTCTCAAACACACCCTGTCACTCTCCAAGCCTGATCAAATCTCAGCGAGGGTTTTTAAATACAGAGAAACTAGTAATGACTCAAAATGAGACAACAGAAAAGCAAGACAATGGCCAATTCATCATCAGAAATGGTTTTGTCCTTCAGCATTAGGTTCCACCCTGGCCTTCCGGCCCTGCTTCACTAGTGCCTGGAAAGGCAGCCCTGGAGACACACCTATAAGAAAGATGCAGAGAGATGCAAGAAAGCAGAAAGAGGAAGGGTGAGGCTGAGCAGCTGGTGAGCCAACTAACCAGCTCTCTTATTGCACCCAGAAAACAGGCTAGAAATCACTGTGATGAGGGCAGGCTTGGGTTCCAGGGGCTGAAAGTCAGATCAAAGGTTCCCTCTGGAGCAGTAGCTAGAGGTCATTTTCTCACCCTTGGCCAGGGGCCTTAGGATGATGAGGCTACAGAAAGACCTGGGTCCTCAGCTCCAGCCCAGGGTAGAGCCACAGGGAGGGGCGTGCTGGTTCTGGGTATGCCAGAAGACAAGCTGCCTGCCATGGCCATGATAGGAGTGTCCTAAATGACAACCCTCGTCCACACTATCCCTAAACAGTAAGGGAACCACTTACAGGACCAAAGGCTTGCCAACTCTTCTCTAATGCATCTGCATTACAGTACTTGAAAACACCTTCCTAGGCAAGGTCTGGGCTGGCAGTTGAAAAACCTGATCTTACACAGCAGGAGTAGGTTTTGCTTTTGCTATGGCTTTATATCCCATGGAAGTACCTATTTTCTAGAAAAACATATGCTATCTTTACTCTGCTTCATGAAATTCCTAGAGGAGAGTTAGTTTTTAGCAGACCTCAAGAACTGAGATGTTTCTAGAACCACAGAATAACAGACACCTGTGACAGGCCCTGGCCCCCACATGGGCTCCACTGTCTGTCGCAACTCAAGTGAGGACCCTTGTGAAGCCACACATCCACTGCTAGCCAGCAAGCCAGGGATTTTCCAACTCATCGAAGATGGCCTCAAGCTGCAGAGAGGTGACTCCTTGTGAGTCTTTACTGACCAGCTACAGCTCTAACAGCTGAGTAGAATCACAAGGAGGGCAAGGTGTTTTTAGAGGAAATCTGATCAACACTCCCACATTTTCATTATAAGGATCTGGCATTTCCAAATGCACACAGACGGGGAAAGGGGTGCATGTGCAAGTGTGTGTTTAGAAATTCACCTACTCTGGGAAATGCACGTGCTCTATGAGGTGTCTGGGGAAGAAGAAATGCCCTGTGATACAAGATATTCTGACAGGGACTTAGGCAACTGCAAGGGAAACAAAACTCAGGAATGAAGAATACTGTAGTACAAAATTATGGCCAAAAATACTGTATTTTTAACCAGCAAGATCATTGGGGGATTATTTATACAACATTAGGTGTTTGTTTTTTTTGCAAAACCAGTTCCCATCCCAAAACAATAGGCAATACATGCATTTGAATGACATTTTAAGAACAGTAAATATGATCATTTAAATACTGCAAGTTAAAAATGTTTTCTGACAGAACTTCCTAAGTACATAGGCCTACTCAGGGTCTCCAACACGATGACGGTGAGCAAACCGCAGAAAGTTGCCTTTAGAGTTGTTTGAGGGAAGGAAATCCACCAACAACGTGTTTCAATCAGTGTCACCTGGACAAAGATAACAGTAATCTTTTTTTTGCTAGCCCTAAATATATTCTACTGAAGAACACTTTTCTTTGTTATTTGTCCCTTTCTACCAAAAGCTTTTATGAAAGTCAAAATTTCTTTATCCAAGTTAAGATCCAAATTTATCCAATAGCTACTTTCAGAACACGTGAATGACACTAATTGCTGGGTTGGAATCATTCGGGGAAATGGAGGCCGTATGGAGATAAGGAAGGCGAGGAAGAAATTAGTATCTGAGCACCTACTGTGGACTAGGTGTGTATGCATACTTTGAACGTAGTTCTGAGGCTAGAGTTACCGAAAGGCAGGGGCAGTTGGAAAGAGAGCAGATGATTTGCTTCCTTATGAAAACAAATGCCAAGGTTAGGCTGCACTAAACAAAGTAGCTACTAATAACAGGTGTCTGGCTCCAAAAATCTCTAGCTAATCAAATACAACTAAGCCATTTCTTTTCCTAATATGATGGAACCAAAATGAAATCCCAAAGACACAGGTATCAGGACAGATCTACTAATGCTACAAATGTTGGAAATATGTAGGGAAAGAGAAGCATACAATCACCAGTTTCAATTTCTGTATGTGTTTCTAACCAAAGAATCTCTGTGGGAGAAAGTATGAATGTATGTACCACACATACCTTACTTGTATCAACTGAGATGATGTTAATGACCAATTAGGTAGTTTCAAACTTTCGGTTTAAGAAGCGCAGCAGTATACATTACAATCCTTGGGTACACTTTATTTTCATATGGGTTAACATTCTGCTATATTTCATTTCATTCATTCTTTTTGAGAAACTGAAAACAAAGGGAAACTGAGAATAACCAGAAGGCAATCTGAGGGAAATTTCCAACCAGTATCTGAGTCTTGCAATAGCTCATTATGCAGCCCTTTCTTCCCATTGTTATTTTTTACTTTTTTTTTTTTTTGCAAATAAAGTCATTTTGACCCAAATCCAGCATAAACAACTTTTTACCAATTCCTAACTTAAAACAACTAAACTTTACAATCATGTGGCAGTATAAATTTTTAAATTACAGTTCATACACCTTGACAATCATGATAGTCTGAAGTACAAAAAGTAAATTGCCCTTTAGCTCAATTTCCTTTTTAAATATGAAGTCTTGCTAGTTAATCTACCCCCAAAAAGTTTCAGATGTTCTTCAAATACCTTTTGTAAATGTTATCTGTTAGTAAACAACATACGCAGGTTCCTAAATTTTGTTTTCAGTCTACTCATGACATTCCGCAGAGCTTTTTATATGTCAACATTAAGAAAAAAATTATAAAACACAACCCTAATAAACAAAACCCCACAAGTTCTAGGGGACTTACTTCTGAGTGGGCATATTATTTCCCTTTGTTTCATATATGAGGCACAAACTTCTGAATTTAAGCTCTGTAAGGCATAGTAGAAACCTCCAATTTACAAATCAGGAATTCTCTGTGGGTTGGAACTGCCCCATCACACAAAAAAGGGGGAAAATCATCTGTAAACCGGTACACTGCAGTGTGTTCATGGAGTCACGAACGGCTGCCTGCCTTGGTGTGCTGAAGAAAGGCTGCCGTGCTTTGTGTTTTGAGTAAGACATGCCCAAGTCACCATCAACCTCGCCCACAAGCCTCCATACCCAGAGCATCAATGACCGGAGTCCAGCAGCACTTAGAACGCTTGCAATCACAATAGAAGAGAAAACATGAGTAAACTTTGTTTTTATACAAAACTGAAAAGAATCCCTTCCCGCCCCTCACCCCTTTGATAAAACCCCAAAGAAACAACAAAAATCCTTTAGCTTTGACTGACTAATGTGGATACGATTAGGTTTCAACGCATCACTGCAGCTAGGGTGATCAATTTTTTCCTTTCTCAAAAGAAGGGATCCTGTCATGCACCCCAGGAGGAGCAGTGAAGCCACAAACCTCAATTCTGCATAGCAAATTCCATCCCAATTTCATGAAGACAAATATAACAATCTTTCCCTGTTTTGCTCAGCTTCTATGAGCTTTGAGATCAGGTTTAATCAACTACATCTACTATATCTCTATTAAATAGAATATCTTGATTCCCTAAAACTTTAACACTTATGATCTTGTGATGAGGTTTTTTTTCTATACACACTGTAGGCCATCAAATGTTCTTTACTTTTTTTCTTTTTTCTTTTTTTTTTTGTTTGTTTTGTTTTTTTGTTTTTGCTGCACCAAATTTAAGATCGCCCTTTCAGGCAAGCAGTGGTCTCTAGCTGTTAAAACATCTCCTTAGTGGATCACAATAGCTTCTAAAACTGCCTTTCTAATAAAGGCCATCAGAGAGGTAATACTAAACTGCATTTGCCAAATAAGAATATGAATTGTATAAAAGCTCATATTCCAATCCTAGATCAAATGGCAAAAGTTCTACAAAGTTGGTTTCCATGTTTGTATAAAAGCTCCAACTGATTTTATGTATTTGCTATGAAATTACCTTTGGGTCTTATAATCAGTACACCTCTACTCAGGAATGTGCAAACGATTTTATACAGCACGATGCTAGTACCGCTCTGTATGATAGGAAGGTTTTTTTTCTTCTTTTCTAAATGGAAAAAAATATCCCTAGTCAGAAATAAACTGACAAATTTACATTCTCCTCTCTTAAAAAAGTAAATAAAATAACATTATTCAAAATGTGAATTAGCTATAAGACATACAATACAATTACATAGATACATATCAATACAGCACATTCAATTTGCCCAAAAATTAATGATTACAAAGCCAATATGGATGCTGCAATATCAAGAGAGATGTATGTACAATGATTAGAGCATTCATAATTGCACTACACCTACAGGCAGGATGTTTTGTTAATTAAATTACAGGTGCTTTTCTGAGCAAGAAACAAACAGTAACTTAGGTGTTCTGAGACAAGGAGAGTGAAAAATATGAACATTTCATTACCAGTGAGTAACTCTAGTACTCACCTAATAAATTGTTGATTTTCTCTCCCCCCTTTGTTACTCCAAAAAATGTGATGAATACAGAAGTTTAGACTAGTGCCAAATAGTATCAAGACCAGCATCATGGCCTAATTCTAGCTTCTCAGCAGCTTAACAATCATGATTTATTTTCTTAAACCATATTTCAACTTATGTGCTTAATAGAAGCTTATCAACACATGTGCTGCTTTGTTTTTTTTTTTTTTTTTTTTTTTTTTGCATTTGCTGAAAAATTGCACATCTAAAATTCCAAGCATCTCTCCTAGGAGATTCAGTCACATAAATACATGTTCAACAGAACACTGAACGGGCACATGTGAATTAAGTCCACAAATTTTTCTCATGTTCAACTTAACCATGTTCAACTCAGGAAGATCCTGAATATGATAAACTAGTGGTCACTTTTTTGTTTTGTTGGTTTTTTTGCAAATTAAAGGTATCAGGGTAATACTATCAATTGATGTTCTTGGCAAACTTACTTGAAGTTAACAAAAAGAGTACGTAAAACTGGCTTCAAACACACAGACATAAGCAGATTCTGTGATAAACCACAAAGGATGCTTTTCTACACTGCTGATTTGGACAGTCGACCGGGGACATGGACAATAAACAATTCAATCTTAAGGGCAGGGAAAAGAATGGACTGAGAGAGTCAATTTACAGTTACCAGCTGTTTGGCAATTGGCGTTTCAGGTTCGTTCTCAGCCAGTCACTTTAGGGTTCACAGTCTCACTCTCTTGTTTTTTAAGAGGCTGGCTTTCATTAAGCTCTTTTAAATCTATTTTGAAAAAAGGTCAGTTTTGGCAGCACATACCATAATGAAAATCATTTTAAAATTGTGGCCTAAACACAAAGGAGAAAAAGAGGAAAGAAAAAGTCGGAACTAAAAAAATAAGAACAACCTCTAAAAAGAACCAGGATAGCAGCCATTGGGGGAATGTAGTGTTTGTTGGCATATTTTTGGCATCTGCAATTTAGAGAGAGTTAAAGAAAAAAAAGAGAAAACAGAAAAAAAAAAAAAAAAAAAAAAAAAAAGCAAGAAAGGGAGGAAGGAGAATGGCACATGGATTTCAAAAGAAAGGATTCCCACTGTGTACATCTGCCCAGTCCGATTTCTGAGCATTGTTCTGGGCATTCAAGCTACGGCAAAAGTCAAAACACAGCAGAAACGACGCTTAACCATCCCGTGGGCACCCGCTGTCCCAGTCCAAAGTGAGACAAGACTGTATCTATATATGAAAAGAAACACTGCGTGTGCATGGAGCATAGCACAAAACCACAGCAGTGACGCAGATAACCCTTCAGCAAATACTACACATTGTTAAATTAAGCTGATGTACGATGGCTTATGTCGAATGACAATGTCTTATCATTCGAGAGAAAAACTTGACCAAGAATGGAGCTAGAATAGAGGTGGTTGTAACCTGGGGGGGAAATTCAGGAAAAAGATGGATTAGGAAAAGAGGGAAATCAGCTCTTTTCTTCTCAATAGAAAAAGGAGAGAGGAGAAAGAGAGAAAAAGAGAGAAGAGGAAGGGAGGGAAAGGGCTGGGGAGAGAGACACTGACTTATCTTTCTGAGCGCATGACTGAGAATGGAAAATGGATCCAGTCACAAGGTTTTGCCTAAAAAAAAAAGAGAGGAAATGTGCTGGGACTGTACTTCAGCATCCTCTGTTTTTCCTCGGAATAGTTTAAATAAAATCATAATATTTACTACAAACTCTGTGGATACACTCACAGAGTCCAGGACGGCAATAAATAGTAGTATGCGAATTGTTTTCCACAGAAATACAGTCCCTCGTGAAGGTCTTCAGCAGCCCACCGGGGAGGGGCTGGGCCCCGAGGCCACTCAGACCAGGTTGTACTCTTTCAGGTTCAGCTGCAGGATGGTGTCCTTGACAGCTGCAAAGACAAAGCGGATGTTCTCGGTGTCGGTGGCGCACGTGAAGTGGGAGTAGATAATTTTGTCACTGTCTGGGTTCAGGTCCACGAACATCTTCAGGATGAACTCTCGAGCTGCCTGCGCGTCTCTCTGGGGTCCTATTTGTCAAAGGAAAAGAAGGAGCTGGTCAGCTCATCCGTGAATGCATCTGTTCATCATTCACTCCATAAACATTTATCGGGTCATTCTCAGGAAGGCTACCTACAGATTTTTATAATCATGTTTCCTAACACTACTGCCCGTAATTTCTTGGTCATTTTAGCTTACAGTCAGTTCACCAATAAGATATGGATAAGTGCGAACTGAGACAGCTTGAAGGCCAAGCTAAGCCTTTTTCTTTATTCCATTTCCTTGGTGGAGAGAGGTCTCCAGGCTGTTCAGAAGGGGAGTGATGGCTCATTTCTGTTCCACTGGAGGAAGTGCTCCAGCTATATAAAAAACATGCTGCCTCTGGCTGTCTTATCAATCTGGCCCCAAGGGTCCCCTGATACGGACCACTTTACATTCAACAGAGTCCAGCTCAAAGTGGAACGTTTGTCCTTTGGGTCTGGGCCATCTGCAGTAGCCTTCAGTAGTCTCCCTGGGTTGACTTCTAGTGTTCCTGAGCATTCTATATTTACATAACACTCAGTTTACTACATGACTATGAAAAAACTTGGTTTGCATTTTCTTCCATTTATTTGGGGTCTCTTATGTTCTAAGCAGTGTCCTAGATGCTTTGGTATAAGGACTGTGATATATTTATCAGGATAAATTAGACATAATAGCTTTGCAGTGTTAACTCTTAAGATATGACACTGAAGCAGAAACAACAGAAGAAAAGCACATGTAAACTGGACTTTAGCAAGACTGATAACTTCTGTGCATCAAACAAGATTGTTAAGCAAACAAAAAGACAACCTACAGAGTAGAGAAAAATATTTTCAAATCTCACATACATGAAGGATTTAGCATCTAGAATATAAAGAACTCCAACAACTCAACAAAAAGGCAAACAATTTGATTGAAAAAGTGAACCAAAGAGCTGAGATACAGATCAGCAGTAGACAGAACACCTGTCTACCTGGGTTTGACTTCAGTTCAACCCTTGATTGTATAAGTGAATGAATGAATGAACAATCCATCAAACAAAAGGTCTATATAGACATTTCTTCAAAACAAGATCCACAAATGATCAATTAACATGTGAAAAAAACACTCAACTCTGTCATTCATTTAGGGAAATGCCAACTAAAATTGTAAGACATCTTTTCACCTCCTAGAATGGCGGTATGTTTTAAAAAATAGTAATTACCTACTGGTAAGGATATGAAGGAGTTTGCACCCTCTGGTACCCATGTACAATGGTGCAGCCACTGTAGAAAAGAGTTTGCAGAAAACTTTTCCTTAAAAAGCTAAATAAAAAATTCCCATGTGACCCAGCAATTCTGCCCCTTGGTCAGTAGCCAAAGGATTCGTGAGCAGGGGCTCCCACTGGTCAGTGTCACTGCAGCATTAGTCACAACAGCCAGGAAGTGGACACAACCGAGAGCCCATCTGCTGGTGGGCAGTTGAGCAGAGGTGGCACAGCCTTCGAGCAAACAGCCCCAGAGAGGAAGGAAGCTCTGACAGTGCTGCAAGGTGCAGGAACCTTGGAAACAGGTGAGTAAAATACACCAGCTGTGAAGCGACAGCGTGTAATTCCTCCTGCAGCGGAGTGACAGTTACCAGGGCCAAGGGGCAAACAGTGCTGTGTCTGTCTGCTCAGTTGGGGTGGTGAAAAGCCTTGGCAATACTGTGATGGCAGCACATTATTACAATTAATGTCATGGGTCAAAACGGTTATGATGCCATAGTTGGGATACCTGTAACTTCGAGAACTCCGCGGAGAGCACGCTACCACTTTTAACTATGAAATGCACTCTGATTTCCAGACAGCCAACCTGAAAACTTTCCAAGTGACCTCAGTGTTAACTGGGCTCATTCGTATGAACTTATGCCCAACACTGCCAAAACTCAGAAGCAAACAGCTGTGAAAACAAATTAATACACGTACCATTTGACCTTTTGACTTAGGTGTCCATAATTGAAATTTCTGACAGCAACTGAAAAGTCTGGCATCATATTAAATAAAAGCATACTAGTTAAAAAAACATTTTATATAATTGTTAACATTTTTGTAATAGGAAAGAGACCAAGCAATGGAGGAAGGAGATAGAAACAGAAAGTAAGAATTAAGGCGCCCATATGAGCCAATTCCTGGTGATGAATGCAATCACTGTACACTACAGACCTGTACTAGTAACAATTAAAAATTAGATATCTAAATATTTAATGTCCTACATTTTTCAATTACTGTTTAACTTCCTAACTCCAGAGTAATACTAAAAATATTTAAAACCAGAGAGTAATAGATTGTAGAGCAGAAGCCTCTCCTTTTCATAAAATTCTGTATTACATCTGGCTTGTGACTGCTCTGTGTAAGTCTGTTTGGGAAGGAGGGGACCACAACTGTTTTTCTTTTTTCTTTACTCAAAGAATATCAGAACCAGATTCAAGTTGACTGCAGTAACTTAGAGTATATTATGTTTGTAAGCATAAACTACAAAGGAAACATTCTATCCATCATAGTAGGAACAGAAATCCATAGTCTCTATGAACAATTTTGCAATTCAGGTCCATGTAGAATGGTAACTCCCCATCCCGAACAGAACAACAGAAATGGTATTCATTATGAGTAAGACTGTGTAAAAGTAGAAATGTGTAAGTGTGAAGTTTATAATACTGTAAGCATTCTTATTACAGAGACCTCACTGGAAAGGGGACCTCGATCTTTCTGGCCTTAGCTCATCTTATGAGGGCTTCTGGGTCTCAGGAATTACAGCAGCATCTGCTTTGAGAATAAAAAGATCAGTGTTTCTTTTCTCTGGTGGCCACATTTCCACGGGCAGTATGTGTATGCTGTGGGAGGTTAACAGCAGAAACATCTTTGGCTATCAAAACATTCACAAAAGGCACATACTGGAAAGCAAATGCTCATAGTTGATAGGGAATCTGGGGAAATTATGAGACTAAGATTTTTTAAAGAGATGATGAAAATGTTTCAGAGAGAGACAGCTCTATAAGCGCTCAACAAAGAAAAGTGTTTTGTTTTTGCAGAACAGTTCACTGCCCTGCGGCGTAGTCCAGTTGCTGTGGCTGGAGTCTGAGGGTGTGTCTCAAGCCTTGTGGGCAGGCAGCGTGACCTGTCCTTATGCAAGCTTATTAGGAAAGTGAGCTGGTCCTGGGGGCGTGGAATGGGGTGCATCCTGTGCCATTTTCTGCCCACTGATTCTCACCTAACGCTGAGAAAAATTAAGTCTGCTTCCCCTGTGTATTACTCAGGGAGATCTTGGATAAAAGAACCAGCCTGTGGTGGATGGCAAGGAGACTAACAGTAAGTTACTCTGCCCAGTTTGCTCGTGGAGGCATTTACAGCTTGTCTCCAGGATGGTGGTGAAATAAAGGATTTTAAAGAAAAAGCTATTTGGGGGCTGGGGGTTTGGCTCAGCAGCATAAGCGCCTGCCTTGAAAGCAGGCAGTTGTGAGTTCAATCCCCAGTACCGGTAAAAAGGAAAAAAGACAAAAAAAAAAAAAAAAAAAAAAAAAAAAAGAAAGAAAAAGAAAAGGAAAAGCTATTTACAGTCAGAATGTTATTTGTTTTTAATTTTATTTATTTGTACCAGAAATCAAACTCAAGACCTCACACTTGCCAAGCAGGTGCTGTGCCACTGAGCTGTATCTCAGCCCCATTTGTTGTTTTGTCTTATTGTTTTAAAAAGCAAAGCACAGAAGAAAATTTACTTGGAGAGAGAATGCAGACATACTGCTAACAAAAAAGGGCATTCTTTCTGCACAGTGTACATATTTTGATTCACCAGCTTTCAGATCCTTGTATGTATCTGAGATGGGAACCGGAGTGTGTTAAACAACCAATACTTATCTTCCATGGATCAGCACCATATCCCACGCATGTGGGGCAAAAGGATGATTAAACTCCATCCCTAATGTGTTTGTGTCTTTACAGAAGTTCTCCTTAGTTTATAAGGGATCATTTCCCCAGGAGCTGGTGGAAGTACAGAAACACCACGGAACTGATACCCCTCTGGACATTCTCATTTTAAATACAGTCTATTACTGCCGCAACACATAACCCTGCAGTAAGGACTTCTGGGTTTGGCTCTTACGTGGGCCATGTACTATGCTAAGTGATTTCCCATATGATTCTATTCCATCATTTTTTACTCCGGAAGAGAGGACAAGTTTAATAAACTGATCCAAAGCAGTATGACCACTGAGAAGCACTGCTAGAACTCTAAGACTTTCAAAGTGCACGCTTTTAATTACGGCCTGAGCCAGGGGTCAGCTAACTTGCTCTGTAAAGGGCCAGAGACTAAATATTTTAGGCTTTGCAGATCACTGCCTGTCACAATTGCCCACTTTTGCTGTGACAGTGTAACAGCAGCCCTATCAATGGGTGTGGTCATTTTCTCAAAACCCTTTATTTACAGAAACAGCAGCAGGCCAGTGGCTGTGGCTCACTTGTATTAGGGAGGCTGGAAGTGGCTGTACCTAATCAACAAGCACATCTAAGAGTGGCTGGGTGTCCAGCTGCTGGGAATTTCATGGCCTACTTAGGAAAGGCAAGATCTCTTTCTAAGGATGAAGTGAGCAAAGCAAAGCCACAGGAGGAATGAAGTGAGTACGGCAGGTTGCTAAGAACCACAGGGCTTTACTGGGCCACGAAGTCCCTGAAAGTGTTTTCTAGATTTTCACTATGTATCAGGCATTATGTGAAATATTATACGCATGTTATTTATTAGTCTACAAAACAATCCCATGAGTTTGGTCCAAAGGCCCAGAAAAATCAAATGGTTTTGATTATAATTCTACAAACAGGAAGGGTCAGAACTGACTTCAGAGATGAGTTCCTGGACACAAAACCGCTCTCTCCCCAGACACAGGGGGGCTGCAACAAAATGAAAGAGAGAGAGAGAGGAAACTGTGATGGCTGCCACAAATGGTCAGCATCCTGGGTTATTCCTTCCTCTGATCTGCTTATTTAAGAACACATGAAACATTTTCTTTCTTTGTAACTTTAACAGCAGGACATAAAATGCTTGGGTCATTATAGGGCAGAGCGGGCAGTAGCTGCATCTCACGGTCACAGCCTGGGTGCTGCATGTGAGGACTCTTCACAGTGGCCACGCCCAGCCCTGCCACTGCCACTCACCATCATACTCTGGAAAGTAGTCCACTAGGTGGGAATACATGATTTTCTCCTCCAGCAGATCCTTCTTATTTAAGAACAGAATAACTGAGGAGTTCTGGAACCAGGGATATGTGATAATAGTTCTGAAGAGGGCTTTGCTTTCCTCCATTCGGTTCTGAAAAAAACAAGTCAGAAAAAAAAAGGATTAATTATGTGATCATTCGATCTGTGAGTTGTGTGTATTTCAATAGGGGTGACCGATCTTCTGGATGCTTTCAATTTTTAACAGCTTTGAAGTGGGCTTGTAACGACCTACATGCAATTGAGTTGTGATACACATTGGCCCTTTTCATTATGCAAACTCTGGTTGACGAGCACAAGAAAATAATAACAAATATCTGCTTAAATCACTTTTCAGGATGAAAGAGAAAATAAAACTTAGACAATCAGGTGGTATCTAATATAATGTCATAAATGTCTACCAAAAACTATTTACTCATGACCAAATACTTAAGATTTGAATTAAGAACTAAATGTCACACTTAATTTGCATTTCCAAAAATGTATTTACTTAGAACCTCATAATGAACTGTTTTAAACATTCAAAAGCAAAGTTACTTAATTCTTTGTCCAAAGCACATCTATACTTCTAGAATTACTACTACTAGACAGAAAAACGTATGCCTTGATAAGCAAACACATGTTCCATCAGTGGACATATTCTCTCCAGGTTTCATGATGATGTTCATACATTATGTATAACCTTGGAGACATACATGTAATCACCTAGAGATCCAAGGCTAGTATGTCTGTCAATGCTGACGTGGAAGTGCTCCTACCTGAGACCGTACTTTCAAACCTACTCAGTAACAGAACTCCTAAACAGGTTCTCAAGGAAATGAGTCGGTTGCCTTACATGCATCGAGATGCTAATGGAGGCTACTCCTAAGGAAAATCACTCCTCGCAGCTATCACTGTCCAGAAGCCTCTTCCCTATCTCTTTACCAGACACTCTTTCTCCTCAAAATCCTCCCACTCCCGCCCCTGAGGGGTGACTCTGCTGGCTAAGCCAGAGCATCAAGTTCCCTGCCATGTGAGCTGGTCCACAACTAGTCTGTGACCCGGGCCTCCTGGATGATGGTGACTGATTTAGCCAAGTGCTGCATTGGGCCAGGCAACCCTAGGACTTTTGCTGGGAACCCTGGGGCAGGAACCCTTGCTTTCACTTCGAGTGTGGAATCATAGCCATCACAGCTGCCTCTTGCGGCACCTGTGCAGGGATGGAGGGGGGCCTGTCCTCTTTACCATGTTCTAACTGCCTGCATTGGCCCTGCCTCTGGATTTCTCAGCATCATCGGCCAATAAGTACATTTCATTTTTTAGGCTGGTTTATATTTTAAGCTAGTTTGTGCTGTGTTCTTCTGGTGATTCATGTAGATAATACTTCCAGTGGCAATCACTGGACACATTCCATTTGGCTTGCAACAAGAAAGGAACGAAGGGGTCTGTAGGTGACCACTGAGGCTGGGGGCTTGAGCTGTTTCTGGCTCTGTAGGATGTACTCCCACCCAGGACTGGTTAGCACTATCTGCAGGGAGCTCTCCACCACACAGGACTTTCTCAATCCTGACTAGGCCATGCTCTTTTTCGTTTTTTAAAGTGCGCTGATTAGAATAAAATTGAAAAGGAACACTTTTCAAAGCAGAACTGTACCAGAGTTAGGTAAAATTGCTTCTCACCAGTTTATTCAACCTTCATTTTTGTGCCTCTAGTTGTTTCATGCTGATGAAATATGCAGGTTATGAAAAGTTATTACATAGCTCAAGTAACAGAGTTCATACAATTTTACTCAAGTGCATGTCCAGCCTTCAAACACGTCTCTACTAACCACATGCCTTTTGTTGGTTACCACAGTCAACAGTAAAATTTTAAACCCTGCAAATGATACTCTCTGAGAAATGAGCTCTTGTAGCTTTACATTTTATTTGAGGCTAAAGATTTTAACCCTGAAGGAAAACCCTCTCCTAAATGGATTAGACAGTGATACCACTATGGGAGAGGTAGCGTTTGTTTTTTCTTATTGCTGGCAAGTCTAGAAAGCTATGTGACGATGGTAGGGACGTCCACCTTGGTGTCCACAGTGCATCTCCATCAGAAGGAAATCATTACCCTCAGTATTCTCTGAGAGGGTGGAAGGGCTCCGAGGGGACAAAGGGCCCTCCCTGGCCTTATTCTGGCTGGAATCCGTCAAGGTGACTCACAGGGCAGGGAGAGGAAGGGACAGGGGTCCTGACTTTGAATCAACATAGAACTTTGTCTTTGATCAAAAGTTCAAGACTGGAGGGCTGGGGATATAGCTCAGCAACACTGTGCCTGCCTGGCAAGTGTGAGATCATGAGTTCGATACCTGGTACCACAAAAAAAAAAAAAAAAAAAAAAAAAAAAAGGTTTCAAGACTGGGCTGCAGTCTCTCTGCTTGAATGTAGTCTGCCAAGAGGGAGCACTGGACCAGGGTGCAGCATAGGGGCTACAAGTCTCTCCTGGGCCCAGAACCATGTAGCAAAGGCGACCTGCCTAGAAACTGCTATCTGTAACCAGAGCTGCGTTGGTTGAAACCACTCTGGGCACAGAGGCTGCTCACTCACTGGGGTGTCTCCCGGAAGCCTGGCTGGTATGCAGGTTAGGGCTGTTCACAGTGTGCTGGGGGATCGTGGCTTCACTTGTGAGTTCAGGGGAAGCCGAGGAGTAAGGGGCAGCTGTTGGGCAGCATGGCCATCCCTAGGCTTGCGACCAGCTCCACCAGTGGAGCCTGTGAGGGCCTTCTGGCCCCTTAATCGGATACTGCTGGGCTTTCCGAAGCCACCTGGGCATCTTATCAAACCGAGGGTCCCTGTCCTGTAGCACTGAGCAGGCTGGACGTCTGCCTTTCCATGAGGCTACCAGGTGTGGCATCTCTGAAGTGGAAGGTATAGAGTCAGCAAAAAAGAGGACGGGTCACTCTGCCCTGTTTTCATAATAAGAACAGCAAGGAGCTATGTCCCCGAGGTCTCAGTAATAAATTCTTACCATGCCAGCTTTGTTCTTTCCCAGTTTTCCATTTTATGACTCTTCCTTTATCTTACTGGTGCTGTACTCTTGAGGTGAAAATTCCTTATGCTCCCCTACTCCACGATGTGGCAATATTTAAAAACAGAAACTCTGCACCAAAAGCCCTGGGCAAAATCCTAAATGGACTGGGAGTTTTACAGTGTCCTACAGGGGCAAAGAATGTAAAAGGCGCGAGGTGTAGACTTGAACGCCATGGTTGAACCGTTTCAGAAGACTTGGTGGCGCCTGCTTTTAACCTGCCATGGCATGAGGTTTTGAGGAGGAAAACAAAAGAGAAATGTAGGAGACAGGTGTGTGTCAAATGCTAAGGAGAAACAAGCCTGAAAAACCAGGGATCTTTCTTCTCATAGCGTTTTTTTTTTTTTTTTTTTTAATTTAAGAGGAAAAAGAGAAAAACACAAAACAAAACAAAGCAGTGTAAGGTTACACATAATACAGAACTACAAAAAAAAACATAACAGTAAGAAATCACCTATTAATAGATTACATATTATCATATTGGAAATAGTTGCTCAAATCACAGTATCAAAGAATACAAAGTAGACATTCAAACAGAGAGACTGCAAACAGCTGTGTTCAATGATCCAAAAACATTAACATAGTCAACTATTTAACACCCCTAAACACACTTGCTGTTATATCCGTTAGAGCTCTTTTTTTTTTCCTCCCTCTCTTTTTTACAACAAAATTTACACATTTTGGATTTTATTACTCCTTAGTTCTTATTACTTTTTTTGGGCTGGAAATAAGTGAATCAAACAGGACAGCGGCACAGGAGTTTACTCTCCCAGACACAGGGCCCTTGCTCACAGGGCCATGGAGGCTCGAAGCTTTCGTCACTCCACCTGCCCCTCTGGGAGCCCAGGGAAAGGAGGCCCAGGCCACAGGTTGGGGTGGGCCACCCCTCCAGGGGCTGGAGACAGTACAGGAGCAGGGTGAACTGGGATGCGCTAGGCTATGTCAAAACCATCAAACAGACCTATTCCGGCCATATGTGGAAGTTCTTACACCTGTGATTTTATCATTGCGAATTGGTTCTCAAGAGCTTGACTTTCCAAACAGTGCTGCACTCCAATGCAGTCTGCTGCTCATGCATGACTGGCTAATGCTTTCATCTACAAGGTAAAGCCCTGGGCTCTGCAGCTTGGCATGGCTGATCCCATGCTGTGTTTTCAGTCTGAGCTGTTGTACCAATGCTTTCTCCAGATGCTCAGAGTCACAGCATCACAGTGTGACTCTGGGCCACAATGCTGTCTCCCCTGTCCTCATCCTTTAAGGTCCATGTCAACTGGACTTCCCCACTTGACCTGAGTGCTCTGAGCCCCGAGGTCTGCCTCTTCCTCCCATCTCTGCAGCTGGGTGCCATTCCTGCTCTGCCTACCAGTCAGTGGCACACAGGGCACATCTGCTGGATGCTGGCAGGGCACGAGGGAGAGAGAAGAGGCACATTGGTGTAGACCGCAGGTCCACATGGTAGGCCAGCAGCTGATGGAAAGAGCAATGTGAGGTCCACTGGAAGGAAAGGTGTGGGTGGGTTAGGGAAGGCAGAAAAGCAACGACAGTTTTTAGTGGAATTCTGAGACTCTAAGGAACAAAACCAAAAGCAAGGCAAAGGAAAATTCAAATCTACAACCTTTGAAATCCTAAATGATTTACAAGGGCTTCTGATGTCTGGAGCTTGTACATTAAATAAGAAAATCCTATGTGCTGAGAAAGGGAAATATTTCCTCCTCATTTGCATTGTATGGTGGGGGCCAGAGATGACACGGACATGCTAAGTTTCATGTGCCCAGCTTCTGCAGCTCCTAAAATAACCTCAATTTGCACTGCCTGCGTGCCAAAGCTAGGATGCAGGCAAGTCCACCAAAAAGCCCTGCGACCCTGCAGGAGGGCACACTGAGTGCCATGATTTGCCCTCCTCCTGGCTCAGGTGCAAATGGCCCTATCTCTGCAGAAACAATTACCAAATGGGTCTAACGGGGCCCTTATATTTTCGGCCTAATTTTTTACATTTATATGTTTTTGTAGGCTCTATGCCATTGTGATCTAAAGTTTGCTTGTTGAGTGCTTTTCCTTATCCCTCTTTGCCAAGCTGATACTTCCTTCTGTCAAAAGTTGGCATGAGGGGCTGGGGATTTAGCTCAGAGGCATAAATGCCTGCCTTGCAAGCAGGCAGTCATGAGTTCAATCCCTGGTACCGATAAAAACGAAAAAGACAAAAAACAAAAAAATAAAAGCCGGCATGAATTGGAGTTTTCATTAGTTTCTGTAACACCTTATTACCTTGCCAATAAGCACACACATGCTCTTACAAAGTTCACTGGTTTTAAAGCAAACAACAAACTCAGACTGAGACCCTAATTTTTTAACCCAGTATATAAGTCACTTTATACCTGCCTGCCTCTCCTTGATACTTCTGGCTGATTAATACTTTGATAAACTACATTGTGTCACATTTTCCTGTAAGATCTAGTATGTAGTCCTTAAGCGCAAAATGAGCCACTGAAGAAACAGACGTGCCGAACACATCCAATTCACTTATCATCGAGCACCTGCCTGCAGTCTACTGCCTACCTGCTTCCTGTCTATTGTTCTGAGCTGGGGATTCACCGTCAGAGGTAGCAAGGACCCAGGGAAACTTGGACAAGGCTTTCTAGGGTGCACAAATCCCTTCAGAACTCAAGAGATGCAGTCTGTGTGATAAGCCTTCTAGTGAAAAAGGTCAGGTCTGCACATTTTATCCAGTGAGCAAGGCCCAGGTGCATAGACATAAACCAAACACTCGAGGTGGTCTAGGAATCACACTGCTCAGCAGAAGGGAAAACACACTATTTAGGAGGCCTCACGGCATTTTTTTTTTTTTAAACTCCGATTGTCAGGGTTACAAGTGAAGACATCACACTAACAATTTAGTTACACACTAACAATTTATAGTAAGCAGCTTGAACAATTTAGCTACACACTAACAATGTATAGTAAGCAGCTTGTAGGGCTTCCTGGCATACAGTGTACACGATGAAAAATACCTACATCAATTACTCTTTTTGAGACAGGGCCTTGCCATGCGATTCAGGCTGGCCTTGAGCTCAGGCTGGCCTTGAACTTGCAACGATCCTCCTGCCTCAGCCTCCTGAGTGCTGGGATTATAGGAATGTACCACCAAGCCTGGCTTTTACACCAAGTAGTCTTATCAGCATGATTTCTACTTAGGAAACTGACAAGAAACAGATCCTCAGCACAGAGATTTTACGCTGAGGGATTCACTTACTACAGTCTGCAAAGCACTCTTCCCTTCCAGTTACAATAGTTTCGCTATTTTTTTTCAGACACAACTCACTACAGAATACTTTACAAGTTATTTTACTAAAGATTGTTGTTATTTTAAGAGATGAGTTACGTTGCTTTCATTTTATTACTTTATGAAATGACCCTTGGTAATGTAAAATATGTATGAAAATTATTCTCAGCTTAGCAAACATTGGATAATTTAAAAATTCAAATCCCTAAGAAGGAATTAAGAACATAATGTCTCAGGTGTTTGCTTCATTTACCTACATCGACTAGGTAAATAAACGTGACCACTCCGAAGCCTTATGAAAAACATCCACACGCATATTTCTTTCATTTTTTTTTTCTTTGCATATTTCTTTCCTCCCTGGTGATCTGGGGAGAAGCCTGCTGTGGCTCACTTCCTGTCTCCCGCAGTATCACACTGCCATGTGTCCTGTCTGACAGTAGCTCTGTGAGGCTGAAAAACCTGTTCTGATCGCAGGGAGTACACAGGAGCATGTGCTGCGGAGACTTGGCATGGAGAGGATGCACATGTGCAGGAAGGACCTGGCTGTGAGCGGGGCGCCTCGTGTCTAAAACACTGTGACCCTGGGCAGGTGACCAAACTGCTTTACTCTCGTCCTGTTTCCTGGGGTTTGCAAGGACAGACCAGATGGTCCGCCAGAACGCCTCACTGTGATGTGAGCACACAGTAGCTTTTAGTGGTAGCCACAATCGCTGATTACAAAACTGCTTCATTAGAACCTCCTGAGGAGGTCACCTGCTTACTCAAGTCACAGGTCAAACAGGAAAGCCAGCGAAGTCTTCCTACTCGCTGTAACTGCGTGCTGTTAGTCTGCCCATGATTTCCAATTCAGGGCAGGTTCAAGTTTTGATAGACAAACTGGAAAATTATCCATGTCTTTGCCTATTTCTCTCACTTAGAGAATGTTTCTTTCTAAGATTATCCACATGTAAAAGAGAGGATATCTTTAAAATCTCTAAAAATTCTCAAAGGTCTCAACCTCAGAGCAAACCAAGAAAACAAGACGTAATAGATAAGTGGAGTTGTTTGGAATTAAACAGCTTCCCAGTCAGCTTCCCAGTCATCCCATTTCTGCTACCCAAAGCAGACAACAGGAATAAAAACGCTAAGGACACAAACTCAGCTGAACACATGATTTTCTTAGTCTTTGAAAATCTTCACAAGCACTTGTTTGAGATCAAACTTGGCACTGAGAACAGCTCCGGAAAGTTTAAATATTATAGTTGCTGCATGTGCATCCATCTGTCATTACCTGCGCAGGATGTTTAGAGAAGCAAAGAACCAATTTACCTGTTACCTGTGGGGCAGAGATGAGGCTCTTGTGAAGTGAACGGATGTAAGCTAGAGTGTGCGATAGGAGAAAACTGGGAGAAAGTAAGAGGAAGACAGAAAGAGAGCCTGGAAGGAAGGATCACCGAGAGACTAAGAAGAATGAGTGGATGTGAGAGGAAACAGGACAAGTCTTTAACCAAGCCTCTCTGATGTGGGCACTCATTACCCTAAAACTCAGAAAAGAGAGGGTCTCTTCCTTTAATACTTTCTGGTGTTACACATGTAAACATCGCATTGTCTCCCTAGTGTGAGAAGCTGCATATGTGTATGTATATGCACATAAAATAGTTAAGATAGCTATATACTGATTTCTCTGAGTTCACTGAAGAGAAAGATTTGTGCTGGTGTTGTTCGGACATTGAATGCAGATGTCTGTGCTCTGGGTGAATGATTTGGGGATGACAATGCGCTATGTATGTCCCAATGTTGCCCTGACTGACGTGGCTTGAAATTTTTTTTTTTTTTTTTGTCTTTTTTCTTTTTTATCGGTACCGGGGATCAAACTCATGACTGCCTGCTTGCAAGGCAGGCGCTTATGCCACTGAGCTAAAATCCCCAGCCCCCTGAAATTTTGTTTTAATTTTTCTTCTTTTTTTCCTTGAAATAAAATGGATTTTAAAAGAATATTTTCTGGTATTTTAATTCAGTCAAGCAAACAACTAATAAACTCCTTCTTCTGGATAGTGATCATGTTCTGTACCTTCCCTTTTGTTTACTAGCATGTGATCAAAAGCCTGTCTTTCCTTTATGCCCGTATACTCCCTTCTCTGCTCTCGGAAAACTCCTTAACCAGCGAGCTGCGACTTGGCGGGCTGATGCCCTGTGTGCTCATGACTCCCTCCTTCCTGTTCCCCACTCACACTCACTGTTCTGTGTGCTGCCCTGGGCTGCTTGGGTCCCAGCTCTCAGCAACAATCAGCCCAGGGCTCTCTGATGTGGTTCTGTGTGCCAAAACAACCCTGCCCCTTCATGTTTAAACTCTTCTCTGTCCTGCTGTGAACTCAGCTCTTGCACACAGTCCCTGTCACTGTCACTTCCATCCCTCCACTAAGGATCTGGGAGCCAGGTAACTTCTCTCAGCTGGTGGGGAATATTTTTTCCTGCCAGAGTCTCCTAATGACTAGTGCTTCCTATGTTTCAAACCTGCCCATATTGGCGGCTACAGGTTTCTTTGTTTCTATGTGAACTAATTGGAAAAGATACATAGTTTTGCATAATTCAGATACAGATTTACTTTCAGAGTTTAGTCAGAATCGTCATCTACTCAGAACTCCAATCTGTCAGAAACTCCTTAGGTCACTGCGCACGTCAAGTAGCATTTCAGCAATTCCAAGGGTAGAGGAACACTCCATTAAGAAGGAGCCGAGCAAACTACAGAGGCACGCACTGCGGCCACCCCAGTGGGTAGCCCCTGGTTCTGCGCTCCAGTGGACTGATGGGCAGCGCCTCTAGAGTTCAGAGGCCTAAGCTGGCTAAGGAGGAACCTGCTTCCTACTGTGGCCTAGAGCAGCTCATTTGCCGAACGATTCTCACTATCTCCTCACCACATTTGTCCAGGACCAAAACTGATGACAAAGAGGAAAACACATTCTTCCAAGAGATCCGGTGTGTCTGCTTTTCCTTAAACACCACTGGCAAGGCATGGAGAGCCCAAACTTCCCAGAGTTGGCCTGCCCCACAAAACCACTGATTTGGTTACATTTTATTTCCTTCTGGTTTTTGGGCTATGCTTAGTTTTGGGGTTAGTTTTATATCAGTGCTGTCTCATGGAACTTTCTTAGATGATAGAAAAAAAAAAGCCCCCCCAAATCAGAAAGTAATCAAGCAAACAAACAAACAAACAACAAGAAAAAAGCCAAATGAGGACAACAACAACAAAACAGTGATACAGGATTTCGAAGTAAGATGATAGGGCTGTAACAATGGCTGTTACATTGCATATTGTTACCTTCAAAACAGCTGCTCGGGTTACCAGGTACAGACATGCAAAACTGATCAAACAGTATGATTTCCCCTTGAGCAGTTTTTCTCTTTCACTGTATCTATTGTATTTTATACAATGGAGTGCTACTCGGCTATCAAGAAGGATGAACTTAAGGCTTTTACAGGTAAATGGATGCAACTGGAGACCACATTCGTAAGTGAAATAAATCAGACTCTCAGTTAAACACTCTGAATTGTCTTACTAGTGTAAGAAGTAGAAAGAGTAAAGATCCAAAAGAAAACCATTTTTGTGCTGTCTTCCACTTCAGAAGTCACCAGCTATGTGCTGCTCCTGAGCATTTAAACCATAGTTAATGCAATAAAGAAATTCTTTTTAAATTTTATTTAATTCCAATGAATTAAAATCAGCCACACGGTGCCTACAGCTTCTACGTGTGGGCTCTTTTATTTTATTTGTCTTTTTGAGACAGGGTCACACTACACAGTTCAGGCTGATCTTGAGCTCACTTTGTAGCCCAGGCTGGTCTCAAACTCACAATGATCCTCCTGCCCCAGCCTCTCGTATGCTGGGATTACAGGCATGAGCCACCACACCTGGCCCTGTATGGGCTACTTTAAAGGACTCTGAATTCCATATAAAATTTTATTAACCTGTATCTTGCCCAACATTATATGCTAAGTACTTTTCAGATTTAGAGATGTTTGAGAATTGCCTTATAAAGTTATAGCAAGCCTAACTGTATTACGGTAAAATACTTGTTTAGGGGAGAACTATCATAAATAGTACCATAGATTTTTCAGGGGGGTGACATTTAGTATTGAACCCAGGGTTTCGCAATGATCTGTATCCCCAGACCTTTATATCCTAAGTTGCCTAGGCTAAGTTTAAACTTTGATCCTCCTGCCTCAGCTCCCAGAGCGGTGGGATCACAGACATGTGCTACCAAGCTCAGCTCAAGTAGATTTTCAAAGGTAAAATTCTGTATATAGCAACACATCACAACATTTTGCAAACTTCAAGGCTTTTCATCATTGCACTGTTCAGCCTTCTACCAGGGGCAAACAAACTCACATCCCCGGTAATGACTCAGTAACTTGTTCACTGTATTATTCTCTTTTCAGTAGGATCTCTCACCTTTCAAAATATTTTTCATATCAAATGACACAACACAAGGCATGACAAATGATAGCTCACTGTCTAGGTTTCAATTTCTTTGAATAGCAATCAGGTTGGCAACTTCTATAGATTTACTAACCTGTAGTACTTTCCCTTTTTGTAAACTGTTCTCTTTTTGTTGTTGTTGTTCTTTTTAAAGAATTTGGATGGATTACTAACATGCTGAAGTCATTAACCATTATTTCATTTTAATTTTTCTTACTAACTTTTCATTTTGAATTTGCGGTGTTTTAAAGAAGTTGGATAGTATTTAAAATAAGATCAATACTGCCTCAAGATTTCTACATTAGACCTTTATTAATATGTGAAGATGTCCTACTTTATTACAAAATAATTTTTGTAATTTCAGATTCCAAATGTGCTTTTTCCTTGAAGGCAGTTCAGTTTCCTGTACTAACCGGCCAGGGAATGTAAGCCACAGTTCAAGCCAAAAGCATTTTGTTAACTGTCCCGGCTGAACTGGAGCTGTCAAGAAGGAGCAGGCCATTGCTTTTCTCTGTTTTACTATTCGCTTTCTGGTCCTACAGTTCATGAGTGGCTACTTGGCCAAAGTAGCAAAGGCTAGATAAGGAGAAACAGGCTTTCGGGATGTGGAGGTAAGGGATTCATACAGCTGAGCTAGAACACCGGAGCACCATGAAAAGGAGCAGGAAGACTTTATCTATCTGTATAAACCAACGCATAAACTCAGCGTATCAGACTGAACCTGAACAAATAAATATCTGATATGCACTAGGACAGTGCAAGCCTAGGGAACACAGGAATAAAATGAAATAACTACACAGCAAGCACAGTAAAGTATCTTCTTTATTGACTGAAACATTTTATGGATTGTTCCGTGTGGCACAGAAACACATGGCTGGCTGATTCTTTGGCCAAGACAATCAAGTGAATTCAGGGGGGGACGACCTGGGTTGGCCTTGCGTGCAAATAAGTAAGTTCCAGGACTTCCATGATAGTGTGGAGCCTTAACTGGTGGGGTCACACTGGGCAAGAGGTGTCCACCACTGGAGGCAAGCTCAAGTCCTCTTCATCCACTCTTGGTTTCTTGTTCCCTTCCTTCTAACCTCCAAACATTGCAGGTGTTTGACTAGGATTTTCATTAATAAGGAACAGACCGTAGATAGATAAGCATGGAAAAGTAAGCTAGGGAATCAGAGTTTAACTTGGGACAAAGATGAGGAGATACACAGAATAAGCCATAAGAAAATGACTTTGCCCTAAAAGTTTCTCATTAATACATAAAATATTCTGAATGTAAGTCCGTGCTAGATGTGGTGGTGCACACTCATAATCACAGCACATGGGAGGCCGAGGCAGGAGAATGCTACTGGGTTGAGGCCAACCTGGGATACACCATGAGTATATGGCCAGCCTGAACTACAAAGCGAGACCTTGTCTCAAACAAACGTAACCTAACCTAACCAAACCAACCAACAAAATGTCCTTTCAAATGAACTAAGTAATGATTTGACAGCTATTTTTTTTTCCTTTTTTGTCTTCTCACATTCAGTAACAATATATGATCGAAGTTTGTAGGCTGATTTGTATTTCTGGCTATATAAATGCTACTTACTTTACATAAATTTAATGATAATAACTAACATTTGCTTAGTGCCAACACACAGCAGCTACTGTTTGAAGCATTTTAGTGTGTAAGAGGGATGCTAAGCTGCTTGGGAAAGGGCCAGCAAGTAAACACTTTTAGGCTTCACAGGCGATAGCTACTCACTGCTAAAGCAGGAGAAAATTATCTATAGATGATAAATGAGTGTGGAGGATGCTAGTGAAGTTTTGTTTTGGACCCTGAAACTTGACTTTAATGTAATTTTCATGTGCAGTGAAGTATTCTTACTTTGATTTTTCTCAGCCATTTATAAAGGTAAATGATAGGTTTTTATCATTATCATGGCGGGGGTCCAACACGGCAAGGAGACCCTAAACAGACACTCCATCAGTCTCCCTCCTCCGGTGCTCTAGACTGGAATAGACTTTCTGCCTTTCCTTTCCATTCTCCAAGTAAAACCCGGTCCTGGTCTGTGAACTGCATCAGTCAGGTCAGGCTGAATCTGACCTGGGCCCACCGGCTGCCTGCTGTTCACACCACAGTGCTGAATTTTCGCACTAAGCTGAATTTTTACACTAAGCTCTGCCTCTTTCTTGGGTGAGGATGCTGACAGAGTAGCTCAGGCTGCACACCTGACAGGCAGCTAGGTATCTATCACAGCTACTGTGTTGAATCGCTGGTAACATTACACTTTTGTCTATGTATTAAGGGTTTGAGTACATTTACTAGCAATTCATGTTGAGGAGTGCATTGTAAGAATGTTGAAGCATACACATATATGAAAATAACAGCCAAATGAGGTCTATCATAAATCTGTTATAATTTACTTTGAGCATTAATTTTTCTTGTCTTTTTCATAATTCATAGACTTCTGAAAATTATTTTCCTTTCTTTAATTTTAAGGAAAAACATCTATCTTCTTTCTTCCTATAACACAAACTAAACTTCATTAAGAAAGCCAATGTTTTAATTCATTTGCTTAACTGCCAGTGTGTGGGCAGTATGGATTTTTATTCATCCACAAGTTCTCCACAGGTAAACATGCCTTTCCAGGGTTCCGTTACCATGTATCTGGCATTTTAAACTAATCAACATATTGTGAGATAGTCCTCCTATGAAGGTGAAGACACAGTGCTCATGTACTACCCACTCCCTCCTTTTTGGTAGTGGGAGTCAAACTCAGGACCTTGTACTAGCCCAGGCCAGTGCTGTGCTGCTGAGCCACTTCACCGGCCCCCATGCTTCTTTACGTAGTTTAGAGATAACCCTTCCAACACACTTAGTTGAAAGAGACTAGTAATAATCTGTGTTTAGGTCTGCCCCATCCCTGGCCCCTGCTTACTTCTCTAGATGACTAACAGTGAAGGCCAGGCAGCGAAAACCATGAAAACTCCAATCACTTAGCTTTGGTGTATGCACTTATTAAAAGGTATGCATAACAGAACCAGGGGACAAGCTGTTGCCTAAAATTCTGGTGCACGCACTTCCGAGAGACCATGGCGGACAAATAACAGCAGACACGGAGGCTCTCTGAGATTACCAGTTTAGAATCCAGGAGCGGTGCCATGTGAGGAGTCCTACACGAGGGGAGATATACCCTGCCGACGCAGGAATGAACTAAGCTGAGAGAAACCAACTGGTAATGCAGTCCTGATGCTATAACAGGAACAGATAAAATCTCAGTGCGGAAGCTGGATCCTGCGCCACTGGAAGCCGTGATTTGAATTTCCTGCTGCCACTACTGCGTCCCAATCCACACGACAGGGAGAGAGACACACGAAAGTTCTGAGAGCGGGAATCAGTGAACCAAACGGCGTTCAGAGCGGGACTGGCAGGGAGCCCTACATCGACCAATGGTGAGTGAGAGAAATGGGGACCGTTTCATAGACTAGGAGGCTCCAACAGAGGACATTCTGGGAATGAGCAGACTAGCCGGAACAGGGCCTTGCAGTGACTTTAGTCGCATATTCCCCTCTCAAGCGGGAGTGGTGGGGAGTACTTGGCCTGGTGACGCCACGGACTAAGATCCAGTAGGCTAGCTCAAATCAGGTCCCTGCGCCTGGCGGTGCACCCTAACAGTGAAGCGTTCAGTAGGTTGTCCTGGAGGGGCGGGTCCGGCAGAGGCTGCCCAGGTCTGTGTCTCCCTAGTACACTGCAGTGGGCGGGAACACCTAGCCGGCAGAGTCAAACAAACTGTAATAGAAAAAGAGAAAAAAAACTGGGCCTCCTATATTTGCTTGGAGGGAAGGAACAAAAAGTATGGGAAGAGGGAGCAGCAAGAAAGGGTCCTCAGTCCCCAATCCTGAGAACACTGATACAGGAAAGGTAAATGCAAAAGAGAATGAAGACAGAAAACATGCAATATCCGACGTGGCACCTATAGATATAAAGCGGTATCTCCGGAGCCTCACAGATGAGTTCAAAAATGAAGTATTTAATGAAATAAAGCAAGAAATAAGTAGAATAGTTAGAAAAATGTTAAGCACCGCCCAAGAAAAAAAAGATGGTGGAATGGAAGAACAGAAAAAAAGGGAAGAATTGTTTGATGGGGAAAATACAGAAAACATAGAATACGTGAAGCAGGTTCAAAGAGATTACCAGGAAACTAAAAACTCTATTGAAAGCTGGCATAACAGCTTGAAAGAAACTAAGGATAGATTATCAGAACTGGAGGACAGATTTGTAAGGTGGGAGCATGAAATGAAAAACTTCTTAAAAATAACAAGAAAACAAACAGCAATAATACAAAGACTAGAAGATGATAAGAGGATCTATAACTTAAGAATTAAGAACATAAAAGAAGAAGTAGGGACTCAAACAAATGAACTACAAAAGCTATTCACAGAAATAATCCAGGAGAATTTCCCTAATTTAGCAAAAGGTAAAGATACGCAGATGCATGAGGCACACAGGACCCCAGCCACCTACAACCCAAACAGAGCTACACCCAGGCATATATATATAATAATCAAAATTCCAGAAGTCCAATATAAGAACAGAATATTAAAAGCCGTGAAAGACAAGAAACAGATCACTTACAAGGGAACACGCATCAGAATTACAGCAGACTTCTCGGCACAAACCATCAAATCACGAAGAGCGTGGGGGTAAATAATTCAAGCCTTGAAAGATAATAACCTCCAGCCAAGATTGGTATATCCTGCACAACTGTCCCTAGAAATTGATGGAAAAACAAGGTGCTTCCAGGATAAAGAGGAACTAGGGGAATTTGCAACCACCAGTTCAACTCTACAGAGATTACTGCAGGATATTCTAAAAATGAAAAATACCAAGATTCCAGAAACAGTGGCAGAGCGGCTACAATGAATGGAGCAGAAAGCGAAATGAAGAGGACAAGCTGACAACCAATGACAGAAAAAGAGCTCAACAGAAATGAGGCAGAGAAGGTTGGATGGTAGGAACAGCCACTTTGGAGAAAACAAGATATCATAATAGGTAGTGCTGATTTAATATCCTCTTGTTTTGAAGTCCCATCAAGCTTTTGTTCTTCTGTCTCCATCGGTTTTAACGTGTTGTATCTTATTGGATTTTATTATATGTGATAATATAAACAAAAACTTTTATAGACAAGGAGATTATACAGAAACCATTGTTCATTTTCTGTTAGTTGATTCTAAATACCCTGTAATACTGTCATTCTCTTGAATGGTTTTACATTGTCTTGATATGTTTGATACTACAGTATACAAAGTTATACCCAAAGATTTTAAGGGAAGAGACACTATGGTAACTACTATTATGTCGAGATTATCTTGTGGTGAAACACTATTTTGCTTAAATGGCTATGTTTTGACCTGCGCTATTTTGTTGTTATGCCCTCTTTTTTATCAAAATCTCCTTTTTATTATCTACTTTTTCATTTTTATCCTTTTAAGGGAAAAATAAATAAAAAATAGCAGGATATATTATAGTAATGCACTTTGATTTCCTATTAACTTGATTTGAAACTCTGTATTGCTCTCATCATCTTGTTTTGACTGATTTTTCTCTATTCTGTTATGCTTGATAGTACCAAGTTTGAAAGTATAGGCAACAACTATGAAGACAATAAGATTCATTGTGACACCCATTCTGGTTGACTATTATCTTCTTTTGAAGTCCTCTAATGTCTCCAATGTTTTGGTTTTATTGGTTTTTTCTTTACTGTTTTGTTCAATTTTATTATAACTGATAATATAGGCAATTCTTTTTAAGATAACAAGAGGCATTATGGTAACCATTGTTGGTCACCTTGTATTTTGTTTTTACATTATGTATTATGTCCATCCTTTTGTTTTGACTGACTCTGTCCTGGTATGTCACATTTGGTTTTACTTTCTTGAAAAAAAAAAGTAGTAAGAACTGTGGGAATAATAAAACCCAAAATGTGTAATTGTCATTGTACAAAAGAAAGGAAAAGAAAGTTCTCTAAAAGATATAACTGCATATACATTTAAGTGTATAAGATAGATAACCATATTACTGAGTTTTGTTGGATCACTGAACAAAACTGTTTGTAGTCTCACTGTTTGAAAGTCCCCTCTATATGCTTTAATTTTGTAATTTCAACAACTGTTTCTAAGATGACAATATGTAATTAACTAGTGATATCCTACTGTTTATTTTTTCTGAAATTCTGTATAACTTGTACCCTTTTTCTGTTTGTTTTTTCTTTTTTCTCCTTAAATAAAATTTAAAAAAAAATTCTGGTGCATGCATTATCTTCAGGTTTCAATGATTTATTTTACTGCCACTGCTATTACTTTGATGGTGCACACTTTAAATGTAGTGTTTATTGTGTGTTAAAAAAAAACTCAGGGACTTCAATTTGACTCACTGATAGGTTCAACGAATTCACCCAAAAATGTGGGCAGACTTTAAAAAACAAAAACAAAAAACTTTCTGAAAACAAGGGCACAATAATGCATTGCATTAATTTGCCTTGAGAACAAAGGGCCTCTTTTACCTTCTTAGAAACTTCAAGTTTCAACTTTCAAAGGTCCCTTGGAGTCTTACTCAGAAAGTTATAGGCGAACAGACCTCAGTTAGAAATTCAAAGAAACCAAGTCAAACCAGCTAAGCGGGGAGGAGGTAATATGGGGTCCGGAAACGGGCTGCAGTCTCGGGAAGAAGTCAAGCACTGGCCAACAGCCAGGAAATGGTGACCTCCCAGGGTGACGTGTGTGAGCTATGAGAGAAGGTCCTGCCCTGACCAGAAGAGGATGGCAATAGCATCCATAAGAGAGGTATCCAGTTAAAAACAATAAAGAGAAAGAAACAAGACATAGTATCTGGTATTCTGGTTTTTTTTTTTATTTTTCACTTTTTTGGTACTGGGGATTGAACTCATGACCTCATGCTTGCTGGGCAGGCGCTTGTGCTGCTGAGCGAAATCCCTGGCCCTTATCTGGTATTCTGTGTTCTGAAAGATTTTACAGATCTGGTGGTGAAACAGAAAAGAATCAGCTAAAGTCCATTAAGAACAAACCAAAAGCAAAACAAAACAAAACAAACAAAAAATAATGAAGAAAATAACCCAGGGCAACTAACTTCAGGAGGAAAAAGCTGATAAAAAAATAAAATTACAACTTATTTTATAGCTCACCAACACACATTTGTGTCACCACAGAATGTAAACCACTGAAGTACAGTGAAATTGTGATTTAACTGTAAAAGGATGATGGGAAAAGAACTGCAACAGGAATACTAAGATAGAGTGATTTTAACTCTCCTTAAAAGGACAGTATGCCTGACATGCCGAGAAATAATAGTGCAAACAAAATCCTGAGCCTTGAAGGACCCGAGAAACTGAGTCTGTCCAGAGTTCCGTGGTGCTAACTGGTGGTCAGGACTGGGGAGGGCTGCAGGGTGAGGAAGTGCTGTTTTTAAAACTGTGTCTGCTAGTTACTTGGTTTTAGAAGCTATTATTTGTCAACTTGAAAAAAGATACACTGGTTCATGCACAAAAAAAATACGGTCCGTAGAAGACAGAAATGAAACTGCTGGCAGCAGTTTGCTACCTATGAGGAGGCAGAGGAAGAACAGGGAAGAGCTTTTCACTCTCTTCGGGTTGCTTAGTAATGAACATGCATCGTATCGCCTGGGTATTAAAACCGTAAGCTGATTAGTATGCTCCAAGAAATTAACAATACATCTATTTTATATGTACAGTCAGAAACCAAAAGGCAAGCTCGGCACTGTGGTGTACACTGTTAATTAACTCTAGCCCTTTGACAGCTGAGGCAGAAGGATTGCAGTGGGCTTCGCTCTGCAGGTCAGCAAGATCCATCTCCAAGTCAGAAGGGCTGAAATGCTGCTGAGAGCAAAGGCCCTGGGTTCAAGGCCACGCATCACTGCCAAAAAGAAAAAAGAAAGAAAAAGAGACAAGACAGCCAGGCAAAAGGGGAGCTCACTGCGGATGACTCACAGGCAGAGCTGATAGAGATCATGATGAAAACCAGAGCCTTTAATTCCCACTCTGCTGCTGGACACCCTGGTCAGAAGAGCTTTCTTACTGAAAAAGGCAAAGAGACTGGGAAGAAGAAAGCAAGATGATAAGGAGCTGGAGGGGGAGAAAGAAACCTTGTTGTCTGAATGACATCACCACAGCCACCTGTTACTGGCACTGTCATCTCAGTGTGCAAGAGCATGGAGGCCAGCACAGCAGGAAACGTCCAAGGACCTACGGTTTTAATGGGAAGCAGCTACAAGACGGGACGCACAGAGTGCGCTGGGCACACCACAGCCTTCTGAGGGCAACGTGAAGGAAAGTGAAGGCTCGTGTAGCAGGACACGGCACAGAAGGAATCAGAGACAAACTTCTCCCACTCCAGCTCATCATTCTTCATCTCTTGGCCATCTGCTCGAGGTGATGTGCTTAACACAACTGTTTGAAACACAAGTTAGTTTGGAATTTCCCTCACTGCGAAGTCCAGGATTCTGCTACTGAACCATGCTGGATGATATCAGAATGGTTGCAGATTTTTTGCAAAAGCATCATCATTAAAAATACATGTACAACATGTTAAAGGTACCACTGTTCAGATTTAGGCGGACCACACAGAGCACGGGGCCCGCAGAAGAGCTCAGCTCCCCCTGTGCCTAGGCCCTGGAAACTTCCTGGGAAGTCGTCCTATCTCTCCTGACGCTGGTTTCCTGACCCAGAGGCCCATGCAGCTAACACTTATGATGAAATAAAATCCAGTGAGAGGAACACTACCAGAATGAGTATATTCAGTTCTTAGTTTTAAGTACATTACTTCAATATTCACATTTTCATTTAAAATTACATCTCACTGGATTTCAAGCAGTATCTTTTTCAAAATCTGTCACTTGGAGGCACTGAAAATCTAAAATCCAAGCAGTAGAGTACAGTGAATGGCTGAGGTACTCCTCAAATTACCCTAGAAAGATCCACAACTGTCCTAGGAAATGGAGACCACCACTTCTCCCACAGCACTCACTGCCCCACTGATGCTCCCAGGTAACTCTTAGGGATGCGTGAAGCTCTGTAGATCTAATGTCTCAATACACATCATCGTAGGTGAGAGGCATAAACTGCCTGGTAGCAAAACAACGGTAGAGGGTGAGAGGAGCAGATCAGTGTCACACAAGAGCCTACCTGAGCAGGCTAAGTGGTAAAACTGGCCGCGCTAGGGTACTGGCATCTTTGAAGCTCCAGGCAATAGGAAAAGCTACCAAAATCTTTGCTTAAATTTCTATCCCTCCCTAGTTTTCAAGAGAGAATGTCAATAGCTCTTGTAAAAATAATATGGAAATCAGTGGCATGGCACGAACATGACAATGTGTAGGGTAAGTTACAAAGCAAGCACAAATGGTCAGCCCCCCTACCCTGCCCCTGGCCAAGGACCAAATCCCCGCTCCCCTTTTTGAGATGGGGTTGCCTAGCCTGGGCTTGACATCGTGATCCTCCTGCCTCAGCCTCCCACAGTGGGGTAACAGGTGTGGCCTAGCATGTCCATCTTCTGACAAGTGTCTATTAAGGAACATAGGATGGCGTGGGACTCAAGCATGTCATGTGGTTCCAGTACCATCTGAGCCAGTCCTAGTTTCTGAATCAAGACTGCTCCTATTAATACCAGCTAGATTCCACCAGCATAAGGAAGATGAACAGAGACGGAGGGATTGCTTAGGCCAGGCCATGGACAGGGAGAGGGAGAGGAAAGGCTGGAGCGGAGGGCGTGTTCCTTGCTTGCTCCTGGTTTCTGACAGATGAGTAGGGGACCCTGTATCCAACACTCCTAGCCTCA
Organism: Cavia porcellus; assembly: GCF_034190915.1. NCBI lineage: Eukaryota > Metazoa > Chordata > Mammalia > Rodentia > Caviidae > Cavia > Cavia porcellus. Next base: position 67,194,614 of record NW_026947484.1, on the reverse strand, counting down.
AGCACTGGCTCTGGACCCACCCTGCTTTCTGGGTTACCAGCATTTAGGGAGGCCAGGGGCCTTCATGCCCTACTTATTCTGTCCCCAGTATCTTCCGAGGTTCTGACCTTCCGTCAAGGCCCCTCTCCTGCCTGGAACCTCCTCCAAACTCCCGCTAGCACCAGTTCCTTGCCGGGAAGAGGCTCAACTGTTTAGGACAGTAAAGGGCTTCCACAAAGAGCAGGACCAGGCACTTCCTCTCAGTGGTCCCTTGTCACAAACTTCCTCAACTAGCGCACAGAACACTTATACAGAAAACAGGCAGAAAACTTTAAATGTGAGGAGACCTTCTCAGGCCTTCCTCCTCACTGCCCATGGATTTCAGGAACCTCTGATGAGCACCTGGCCGCGTCACAAACAGTCACCCCTGGTACCCACAGGCGGTGGGGGCTCGGGCCCCTCCCCACCAGCCCAAACCCCTCATATAAAATGGCATGGTATTTGCATCCAATTTGTACATCTGTGTGCCAACTTTTAAGTCATCTCTAGTTTGATTATAACATCTAACAAACAGAAATCTCATGCAAGTAGTTACAAAGTATCTTTTAGGAAAAAATCACAAAAATTATATAACACTTATTACATATGCTTTAAAATTCTTTTAAAATATTTTCTGTCTATAGCAGGTTAGATTTGTGGTTGAGGGAACCTTGTATAATGAGGGCCAACTATTTGCATAAATGACAAGGCATACCACATGTTTTTAATCACTAATACTGGGACATGGACAGGTTTCCAGGCCAACAGCTGTTGCCTTAATGTCACTTGCTATACATATTTGAAAAAAATAGACTGGCATTTCTCTAAAATGTTTTTTCAAACTATGGTACCGATCACAGTAAGAGACAGTTACACGGCAATAAACACACACACAGACACACGCAAAAGTGAAGCTGAAGTTTCCCAAAATAACACTGATCCTAGTAACATGCCATGTCCTCTCCTTGACTCCATTCCATCCTCTGTAGGCATCTGCAGTGAAAGATAAGTTTAACAAGACCCAATAAACGGATTGTGTGATCCACCAATGGATCTCCACACGCTGAAGATAAAACACTGTGCATACCCTGCACATCTTCAGCATTTAGACTGTCGTTTTCTTATACTACAATGTAACTATACCCTACAAGTGTTTTGCAAGACTGGACTAAAAAGTCTCTGCGGTCAAATGAATAGTCTTAAAATCTGGTGGTAAATGTGCTGATTGGTAATATTTGATTAGTCACAGCTAGTACCTCTCTAAAAAATATTTCCACCGATAATCCACTACAAACATATTTTCCTTCTATAAATGCCAAATTAGTGTTAAAAAAGAAATCTAAGGACCAGGATATAGTTCTGTGATGTTAAGCCATGAGTTTGATCCCCAGCACCAAACAAAAAAAATGAAAAATAAAGAAATCTTATAATCATTTCTATCACTATGGAAAATATTCTTAAGGCATGGACTAACAACTTCAATTACACTACCCCTCATGTTTGTGGAAGCATTATCAGAAACAGATGTTTTTGACATTCAACCTTTCTTAATGATAAAATATAAAAAAGCAAGCAAGCGGACCTGCCTCTTCCGTGCAGTTTCAATCTAAGGCAGTTTTACTTAATTAGCAAACATAGATGGGGCTTTAATAAACACAATTTAAATGTAAAGAGGTTTACATGCTAATACAATTCCACAGTAATTTTCAGGCTATCATTATGCAGCTTAGAAAAAGAAGTGAGTTGTCTAAGTCATTTCCAAGACACTCCATGAAGGCTGATGCTACCTACACTCCTGTTATCCAGGCAAACAGAACGGCTCAGCCTTGCTCCACTATGCCACTACGTCTGGTTTCACTGCCTTTATTTCCATCTTTTTCTTACGACTTTCCCAGACATCAACTCGTATGAATCTCTTTCTACTCTGAAATCACATAGTTTGATCAAGACTATTTGATAATAACCCTCGTGATGTTAATCCCTATTATTCTTATAAATACTGTACTGGCCCTGATGGAGTATAAGTTTCCAAGAGGGGCTGGACAGTATCTTATTTATTATTCTCTCTCTCAATACCTAAATATCACCTTGCAGAATTAGGTGATCAGTATTTGTGGTAGGTGAATGAACATTATGAACACACACCCAGATAGCTAGTAAAGGCAATGCCACTGCACAGGATTCACTACATCAGAATTCATGGTTGAGGAAGTGGAGACCCAATACCGCTGTGGCTTTTTGGTGTATTCCTCTAAACATCTTTCCCTCCTTTACAGTCTGAACACAGACCATCACACATAGTCATGGGATACCACTTAGTAATCAAAGGTGATTAAAGGAGCCCCTCAGCATCTGCTTTCAATATTATCCCAGGAATAGGGAACCAGTAGCTGAGCTTTTCCCCAAATTACTAGTACTTTGATTGTGGAAGACTTTGCCCATCTTTCTTTGTGGTCCTGCTTTGCTAAGATATGGAATAATTTCACATTTTCGCAGGATACGTTTCCAACAGAGTATAATACCCAAGGTGGTCACTCTGCTAACTGACCATGTAGGCCTGAAGCAATCCTGTGTCAAAACTAACTCTACATACATCTTGCCTGTAACAGTATAATCAATGACCAGACACTATAATCTCCACTTGCACAATTTATATGTGATCTTTTAAGATACAGTAGTTGAGTGTGCTTGAGAAAGGTTGGTGATGAAAATCCTAAGCTGTGATTAGCCAAGACACTTTAGTACAAGTGAGTGGGCAGCTGAGACCTCACTCCAAGCAATACTGCCTCCTTGTGGATATCAAGAAAACGTGTTCCTGAGACAGCAGTTCTTTTTCTTTGGTGATAAATAAGGAAGACTTTTCGCTTCCTACAATTTCAAACTGATGGCTGCTGGTAGGACAACTAGGAAACAACAAATGACAGAGAGACCTTCAAAGGAAACCAAGAATAAAACATAACAAAATAAAACTCCATCAGGTCACTGATGTGATGTAATACTCATTCTAACAGAAATTCAGGAATCACATCCTCCCTGAAGGAAATTAAAAAAAGGAAAGTCCATGATGATTGCAGGTAGACGGCACTTATGTGGCAAACCCATCTACACAAGAGTGCCTGCAAATGCTTTCCTTGGGACTGAATGACAAAATCACTTTTGCTACGTCTAACATGTGCACTGTGGGAAGGAAAACCTCATTTTTATTACTCTGGTGAGTTATTTGTTTGCAGCTGAACTGTCAAGCAGATAGTAAAACAAACAGGACATAGGTCTCTAGCTGCAACTGCAATTAATGTCCCTCATTAAATGGCAGGAACATTCAAAAGTACGGTAAAAACTGGAAAGCATGAAAATGTGAGAAGATTCAGACGAATTCTAATGTTTCACTTAAAGACTTGGCAGGAAGAAACTCTCTTTTGGATCAATAATATCTGTAAAGTGTCTCATTTGTGTGTTGCAGTAACTTGCCCTGGGCAGGTGGAGTAAGCACTCCACCTGTAAATGTTTGCTGAATAAGTGCAACTGCCAGGCTAGGTCTTGAGGGGACTGACCTCAGCAAGTGGCCAGGACTCCGGCTGGAGCATTCAGGAGTGAAGCTGGGGGGAATTTAAGCTCAGCTGGCTCCAAGCTATTTACACCTGAGCCAACAGTAATCTGCAGAAGGGAAGGACCGTACCCCCAAACCCACAGAGTGTGAAGCCAAGACCTGAGCTCAAATTTTTTCAAGGCATGAAATCTTTGTTCCAAGGTGGTTTACTAACTCTATTCAGTCAAACCTCCTACCCTGAAGTGTTTGTGCAAACTCACTGATATCTACAATAGCTATTCTGCCTTTGAATTGTCTTTTAGGTAAAAGGGATTTTAAATTTTGTACAGTTTTGAAATTAGCATATTTTAGATAAAGAATAAGCTACTTTCACTGAAAGTTTTTAAAATAAAGACATAGTAAAAAACTTAATGACAGATCTCAAGGCCCTACAAAAACAGGGATATCTAAATTCAAAACTTGTAAAAGGAGAAACATTATAAAAATCAGAGTGGAAATTAATGAAACCAAGACTAAATATAAAAACCCTCCAGGATCAGTGAATTTAAGAATTCTTTGAAAGGACAAGGATAAGATTAATAAAACACAGCCCAAGTGGTGGTGAACCTATGGCATATGTGCCACAGCAGGGTGCTTGTTACTCCTGAAAGCTCTGAAAAGTTCGCTATTACTGGCTTAGTCAAACTTACCAAAAGAAAAGGTCTATATCAATGCAATCAGAAATGACACCACTAATGTTTGGAAGACTGAAAAAACTATTTTGAAAATGTGGTCTAATAAGTTGGAGAAAATACATAAATTCGTAGGCATACAACTTAGCAAAACTGAACAAAGATTGTATAAAAGCACTGAAAACAAAGCAGCAAGCAATGAAACTCAGGCAGTAATACAAACTCTACCAATTAGGGAATCCAGAATGCAACAAATCATTAAAAAGATCACACACCATGACCAAGTTCCTTCATTGCAGGGATGTTAGGATACAAAATACACAAACTAATAATGTAATATACCACATAAACAGAAATAAGGATAAAAAAATCACAAGATCATCTGGAAAGAGGCCAAAAAAGCTTTTGACAAAATCCAACACACATTCATGAGGAAAAACATGATGAAAATAGATGTAAAAGGACTTGACTTTAAACTAATAAAAGTAATTTATGATAAACCCACAGCCAATATCATACTAAGTGGAGAGAATCCTAAAGCTGTCCTTAAAACTCAGGAACAAATCCAAGATGTCAATGCTCACCACTCCTGTTTAATACAGTACTCAAAACATCAGCCAGAGTAATCAGGCAAGGTAAAGAATTAAAAGAGAAACAGGAAAGAAAGAAATCTAACTACTTTTATTTGCAAGTGACATGATCTTTACATAGAAAACCCTACACACACACACACACACACACACACACACACACACGCACACATATAAACAAATAAAAACCATCAGAAGACTCCTAGAGCTATTAATGCATTCAGCAAAATATAAAATCAAGACACAAAGATCAATTGTGCTCCTATGTATCAATAATAAATCCATCAAGAAAGAAATCAGAAAAACAATCCCATTCATGTTAGCTCCAAAAAAATCTAAATACCTATGAATCAGCTTCTAAGCAAGGCTGTGAAAGACCTCTAATGAGAACTGTAGGGCTCTGGAGAGACTGAGGAGCACATTAGAAAATGGAACGACACTCCTTGTTTCGTTGGCAGTCAATATTGCCAAAAATGATACATAGACTTAAAGCAATTTCAACAGAAATACCAAAAGGGTTCTAAAAAACACAACCCTAAATGTTTTACAGACCAGAAGAGATCCAGTATAGCAAAAGCAACCCTGAGCAAAGATAACGAAACAGGAAGCATGACATGCCCAGATGTCAAGAGGTACAGCACTAAAAGCAGGATGGCACTGGCACAAAAACAGACACATATACCAACAGAAGATGTCAGCCCCATGTATCTCTGCCCATCAGATCTTCGACAAAGAGGCTAAAAACAAATGGTGGAGAATATTGCCTCTTCAATAACAAATGATGCTGGGAAAGGTGACTCCTGTGCAGAAGAATCAAGCTAGATCCCTACCTTTCACCCTGTACTAAATCAAATCAAATGGACCAAAGACCTCAATATAAAAACAGAAACAATGATTCCACTGGAAGATAAAATAGGTAAAAAAAAAAAAAAAAAAACTTTAAAGACATAGGCATAAGCAAAGGATTCCCAACAGAATACCAACTACATAAAAATGATTTCCAAGAACTGATAAATGGGATTGTGTCAAACCAAAAGGCTTCTTTCTACACAGCACACAAAAGCGTGAGGAGACAATCTACAGAATGAAACACACTTGCCAGCTATTTTTGATAGAGTACTAATAACCTAGAACATATAAAAAACTCAAGAAATTAGATCCCCCAACAAAGATCCAATTTAAAAAGGGGGCAACTGAAATGAACGGACAGTTATTAAAAGTAGTAGCAGAAATTGGTCAATATGTACATGAAAAGAGTTTGGTAAACGCAAATCAGAACAACACTAGGATTCCATTAAATTCCAGTGAGAATGGCTATCAAAAACAAGTGCTAGTGACAATATGTAAAAAAAGGAACCCTTCTACATTGTTGGTGGGAATGATGTAAACTAGCACAATGACTACAAATAGCAGCACAGAGTCCTCAAAAACCTAAAAACAGAATTCCATTAGATCAAGCCATACCCCTCCTGGGTACCTTCCCCAACCAGTTAAATTCATCATATAGTGATACATGCATGTGAAACATGAAACTCACAATTACAGGAGCAAAATTCACAACAGCTAAATTAGGTAAATAGCTTAGATACCCATCAACAGACGAATGGATAAAGAATATTTAGACATACATTCAACTACATATTACTAAGTCATAAAAAAGGAAAATGGATGGCTCTTGAGACTAATGGGTAAGCACAGTATATTTCATGATTTTTCTTATATGAAACACAAAATAAGAATAAAGAGCAAAGTAAAGAAGAGATGAAAAGAAACAGGGAGAAAAACTTTTTGCAGATATTGAAAGGGGATTTGAAGTAGGAAAGAGGGAGCAGAAAGTAAGGAGATAAAAATGATCAAGGTATATATGTACTATTTCTCCAAAATGAATGTAATCATTGTGTATCACAAATACATGAAAACTTTAAAAAGCAGGTAAATTTTCACACAGTAAAAGATGCCTGAAATCAGATGGACCTCAATTTAAACACAGTCCCGAGAATGCTCAGAAATGTGTGGCTGTGATCAGGGCTGACAACGACAGAAAGGGTACTGCAATCCTTTGATCGCAAGATGTAAACAAAATTACCTTTTCCCTACAGAAGTTTAGGAGTACTAATTTGGTATCTATCTGACAATCATGATTATTATTCGTTAGCATGCTTCAAAACCTTTATTATCCAATGTAAACAACAGAAAAGGCATTTGGTATTTTTTCCTTTAAAAACCAATACACCTGAACTGAGTACAAAATGCATGGCAGTGGGACATTAAACAACAGTAAATCAGTCTTTGTGTATGTGGTAAATGTCGGCACAATTTCCTAATCTGAATCAGCAGCAGCAGAATCTCCCAAAATTCCATCATGATTTTATCTTTAAAATCATCTTTTCTTCTTGTGTGATAGTTATTTTTAAAAAGTATCTTTGGACAGCACAATCTCCATCTTTTGCATGTCAGCCTGATGAGTGGATGGATGCTGAAGACCTGGGGAAGCCTGGAGACACTGAACTAAAAAGGGCCATTCCCAGCTCCTGAGTCCCCGTGACGCGCCTCAGTATGGAAGTAGCCAGAGGCTCCAGGCTGGCAAACCCTACCTGATGCTGAACACTGCCTTGGGTTTGTCCTTCCTGGAGCTGGGCCCCTCTGAGGTGAAGGTGGAGACTTTTGTTTCTGTTTCCCCAGGACCCAGACTCAGCGCCAGGGAAATGTTCACTCACAGGGCACCATGAAGCCTCACACACTTCAACGTCTCCAGTGGGCTGGGGCAGGGCAGGAACTTGTTCACTGGAGCTCGGAATGCTCTAGTCAGGCTTTTTTTCTTTGTACCAGGGATTGCACTCTGGACCCACACTTGCCAAGCAGAAACTCTGCTGGGCTGTATCCCCAGCTCTGGAATGCTCTGTGAACTGCTCCTTCAACAGTTCTTCCACTGTCCTTGATAAAATGTACGGATGTTGTTAATGCATTACCTCATTTAACACTTACAAGCTCTTCCCAAATCATTAAGTTCTATTTTCTTTTAATGACTTCAGCAGAAGGAGAATAAACACATTAACGAGCTTCTCCTTTTTCTGCTACAGCTACACTCCAAGCCGTGTGTGTGTGCCTTACAGGAACTCAGGGCAGACAAAGTGTGGGCTTGGGTGATGGGTAGGCAGTAAGCAGGCAGGTGATGCTTTTTCCTATATGAATGAGGTACGCAAGATTTGGGGACCACTCAGAATACTTACAGGGAAAGACAGGCTTACAACATGTCAATGAGACAAACTACAAACCGTGGGGTTAAATGTAACACTGCATTTCCGGTGTCCACCTGCTCCGCAAGGTCACTCACACCAGAGTGTGCTCCGGGTTCCTCAGTGCACATCCATCTCTGCTGACGTATCAATAGCTCAGTGCTACAAGGTGCAATATCAACCATTCCAACTAAAAACGCACAGACATCAAGCCAAGGCAGTGTCAAGAAAAGTCTTTGTGACCATCTCCAGAACAAAGGACAGGTTCTCTGAGCAACAGGGCACATTTAATTCTGTGTGCTGTGTCATACAGGGGTCTCTGCCCCAGTTTTTTTTTTTTTTTTTAAATTATTTCAAATTAGCCTTTCCTCTTATGCACCTCGGTTGCATGTGTTTTTTGATATGATCTTCCTTAAGGTTATTTGACACAGGCACAAAAACACAACTGAATTGTGAAAATCCTGGGACAATATCACAAATGATGTTACATTTATTTCAAGGGTAAAAACTGTTACTGTGAACACTGCTGAGTTACATAAGCACAAGGTGGAAAACGTCCTGTCTGGTGACACAGTTTTGCAAACAGATGGATGCAAAGTGACAGCAAACACAGTGGTAATGCAGAGGCAGTTTACTCAGGGAGAGACAGGGTGTGGATACCAGAGTGATTAGCCAGACAAGCCACCAGGAAGTTTATACAAACATCCCACAAAGTGCTGTTTTTATACTTTCTGCAACACGTTACTGTAAGATAGTTGCATTTTGTTAGTTTTTCACTGAAGGCATACCAATTTTTGGGATTGTTTAGTACCAATACTAGCTAAAGTTTAAAAAGTTTCACTGGTGTATAGATTTTAGTTCATGTCATGAGAAAAGGTAAACAGGAATTTCCATCCATTTTATTATCAAAAAAGAGATACAAAACTATACCGCCCCCCCCCCCAAAAAAATTGAGTCAGGGAAGCTTCAGGGTATTTCAAGCTTGGAGCTGAAAGACTAGATTTTTACATAATATTATAAAATTTGAGGATCATGTGTGTATTTAATATGATCTCTGAATTTAAAGAGTGCTAAGTCATGGAAAGTAAATTGTTTTTCCAAAGTCAAAAGGTAAATTAGTAGAATTTTGATTTCCTAGTCTATCCTCAAAGGAGCTTTCAAATAAGTCAGACAGAACCTTGCTACTTCTGTAGCTCCCTTTTCCCACACACAGCTACCTTGGCTGGGCTGTAGAGCGGTCTAGGGTTCTGCAGCACCACGAGCAGTCAGACTGCAACACCAACTTGGGGACAGCAGCCCTCTGCCGACACGTGGATTCATCAGCAAGCAGGGGCTGAGCTCGGGCAACTCACTGATCCTTGCAGATGCCACTTTACAAGGAGGAAATCTAACCTTCAGCACTAATGATTTTGTTTGTTTGTTTTGACTTTTTGAGACAGGGTCTTGCTGTGTAGTTCACTATGTAGTCCAGGCTGGCCTCAGACTTGGGGATCCTACTATGCTGGCATCCCCCAAACGCTGGGATTCCAGGTGTGCACCACCACCCCCGACCCTAGAATTCTATAAATATGATTAGCTTGTCCAAATTAATGTATCTTATTTTTGTGACTCAAAACTCTTTGTTGGGTCAACTTGGGAATTTACTTTTATTTATTTATTTTTGGTACCAAGGATCGAACTAGCAACCTTGCGTGTGCTAGGCAGGTGCTTATGCCACTGAGCTAATTCCCAGCCCTGGAAATTTACCTTTAGTTTAATACAAATCCTACAGGCCATTGCTAGAGTACCATCTAGTGGCCATTTGGCTGATTTGACCAGTCAAGGAATAAATATTCTGTTCACCAAAAGTGATATAAAGCCATTTATTGAAAAGAAGAAATCAAAGGGCTGGAATAACACGGAAAGGACCACTGTTCATTCCCCCAACTCCATATGAGAATCTATCTTCTCTTCTTTTTTTTCAGGTGTTAAGTCACTGTCATTATCTGGCACACTTCCAAAACAATGACTTACAGACTCATATCTATGAAGTAGAAAAAAATATCTGCAAAGTGTATGTGACATAAAGGTTAAGTACCCAGAATTTATGAAGAACTCCTACAACTAAAAAAACTACCTGATTAAAAAATGGTCAATAGAGACCCAGTAGGCTAGCCCAACCCAGATCCCAGAGCCTGAGGGTGGCATGGAGAGGCGGGTCCCGCAGAGGCTGCCTGATCTGCAACTTCCTAGTGTGCTGCCATGGGGGGGAACACCTAGCTGGTGCAATTCGATCAGGCTGTGGCTGACAGAGAGGGAAGCTGGGCCTCCTATATAAGCTTTCATATATAAGGAACAAAGAATATGGGAAGAGGCAGCAACAAGAAAGGCTCCTCGGCCCCCAATCCTGAGAAACAGGCAATAGCGGACACCGCACCAATAGACATAAAGCGCCATCTAGAGAGCCTCATAGATCAGTTCAGGAATGAAGTTATTAATGACCTGAAGCTAGAAGTAAGCAGAATAGTTAGAGAAATGCTAAGCACCACCCAAGAAAAAAACAGATGGTGGAATGGAAGAACAGAAAAAGAGGGGAGAATTGTTTGATGGAGAAAACAGAGAAAGCTTAGAATACGTGAAGCAGGTTCAAAGGGACTACCAGGAAACTAAAAACTCTATTGAAAGCTGGCATAACAGCTTGAAAGAAACTAAGGACAGACTATCTGAACTGGAGGGCAGATTTGTAATATGGGAGAATGAAATGAAAAACTTCTTAAAAGTAACAAAGAAACAAACAGCAATAATACAAAGACTAAAAGATGATAAGAGGATCCATAACTTAAGAATTAAGAACATAAAAGAAGAAGTAGGGACACAAACAAATGAACTACAAAAGCTACTCACAGAAATAATCCAGGAGAATTTTCCTAATTTAGCAAAAGGTAAAGAAGGATACTCAGATGTATGAGGCATACAGGACCCCAGCCACCTACAACCCAAACAGAGCTACACCCAGGCATATAATAATCAAAATTCCAGAAATTCAATACAAGAACAGAATATTAAAAGCTGTCAGAGACAAGAAACAGACCACTTACAAGGGAACACCCATCAGAATTGCAGCAGATTTCTCTGCACAAACCATCAAATCACGAAGAGCGTGGGGGGAAATAATTCAAGCTTTGAAAGATAATAATCTCCAGCCAAGATTGATATATCCTGCACAACTGTCCCTGGAAATTGATGGAAAAATAAGGTGCTTCCAGGATAAAGAGGAACTGGGGGAATTTACAACCACCAATTCAACTCTACAGAGAGTATTGTAGGATATTCTAAAAATGAAAAATACAAAGAATCCAGAAATAGTGGCGGGGAGGCCACAATGAATGGAGCAGAGAACAAAATGAAGAAGACAAACTGACAACTAATGACAGAAAAAGAGCTCAACAGAAATGAGGCAGAGAAGATTGGATGATAGGAACAGCTATTTTGGAGAAAATGACGTCTTAATAGGTAATACTGATTTAGTATCATCTTGTTTTGAAGTCTCATTAAGCTTTTGTTCTTCTGTCTCCATTGGTCTAAACAGGTTGTATCTTACTGGATTTTATTATGTACGATAGTATAAGCAAAAACTTTTAAAGACAAGGAGATTATACAGAAACCATTGTTCATTTTCTGTTAGTTGATTTTAAATACCCTGTAATGCTGTCATTCTCTTAAATGGTTTTACATTGTTTTGATATATTTGATGCTACAGTATATGAAGTTGTACTCAAGGATTTCAAGGAAAGAGACAATATGGTAACTACTTTTATGTCAGGATTATCTTGTGGTGAAACACTATTCTGCTTAAATGGTTATGTTTTGATCTGCGCTGTTTTGCTGTTATGCCCTCTTTTATCTCAATCTCCACTCCATTATTTACTTTTTTATTTTCATCCTTTTAATTAAGGGAAAAATAAATAAAAATAGCAGGATATATTATAGTAACCCACTTTGACATTCCATTATCTTGATTTAAAGCCCTGTATTACTCTCACCATCTTGTTTTTGACTGATGTCCCCCTATTCTGTTTTGCTTGATAGTACCAGGTTCGAAAGTTTAGGCAACAGCTGTGAAGATAGTGAGATTCATTATGACGCCTATTCTCGATGACTTTTATCTACTTTTGAAGACCTATAATGTCTCCAATGTTTTGGTTTTGTTCTTTACTGTTTTGTTCAATTTTATTATAACTGATGATATAGGCAATTCTATTAGAGATAGCGGGAGGCATTATGGTAACCATTACTGATCACCTTGTATTATGCTTTTACATTATCTATTATGTCCACCCTTTTGATTTGATTGACTCTGTTCTGTTATGTCACATTTGGTTGTACTCCCTTCCAAAAAAGTAATAAGAACTGTGGCAGCAACAAAACCCAAAATGTGTAATTGTCATTGTACAAAAGAGAGGAAAAGAAAGTGCTCTAAACGATATAACTGCATGTATATTTAAGTGTATAAGATAGAAAATGATATCACTGAGTTTTATTGGATCATTGAACAGAACTGTTTGCAGTCTCACTGTCGGAATGTCCACTTTACATGCTATAATTTTGTGACTTGAACAATTATTTTTAAGATGACAATATGTAATCCATTAACTAGTGATTTCCTACTGTTTATTTTTTTCTGTAAATCTGTATAACTTGTACCCTTTCTGTTTTTTTTCTCCTTAAATAAAATTTAAAAAAAAAGGTCAATAGGCTTGAATACACACTTCTCCAAAAAGTAACCAATAAATACCAATAAAAACATGCTCAACGTAACTAATCATTAATCGAAGTCAAACCCAAACCATAATGCCATATCACATTCACTAATGATGGTCATTATTTTAAAAAAAATACAGAAAACAACGTTGACAAGGATGTAGAGAAACTGGAACCCTTGTACACTGCAGGTGGAAATAAAAAATGAAGTGGCTACTATGAAAAACCATAGTGGTTCCCCCCAAAACAAGAAACAGTATTACTGTATGACTCAACAACAGTACCTCTGGGTACTTATCCAAAAGAACTGAAAGTAGGAATTCAGAGATACTGCATTTGTACATCTAGGTTCATAGCAGCCAGATGGTGGAAGTCACCTACGTACCCACTGATGGGTGAATGAATAAAATGTAGGGTACAATGACAAATATTACTCCACCTTAAAAAAATGAAACTGTCACAGCTGTACTCATAAAGAAATTCTGCTAAGGAAAAGAAGCCAGTCACAAAAGAACATACTGCAGGAGTCCACTTACGGGCAGCCAGAGTGGTCCAACTCACCGACACAGAAAGACTGGCGGGGGCTGAGGGTTGAGTACGGAGTTTAAGTTTGGGAAAATGAAATGCTCTAGAGATGGATGCTGAGTCTGCACAACAATGTAAATGTTCTTAGTGCTCCTAACTGTGCACTGTATGAATAGGTAAAATATTAAATTGTTACATGTACTTTACTACAACAAAGATTCCTTTCAGTGTGAAGTGTAACATCATGTCTGTTTTTAGACAGAAAAAGCTTTTGTTCCTTATAAAATTTTTGTACCATTTTCTTATTTGTTTTCAGTACTTTACAGTTCATATATATCATTAGCTTATAAAATGCACACTGAAAACAAAAAATGCCTCTTGATAACTGTTGAGACACCCTCAAGTGGGAGGGGGGGCTTTTAACAATCCAAGAAAAAGAAAATCAGCTTTGTGTCTTTGACTGATAAGTAACACAGATGTGATGGGACATCTGGATATCTCTGATCCTGAGCCTGGAATAAAGGACAGGAATGAGCTCATTACAGTGGGCTGTGCATGGGGCCATGGGACTAGGCACACAGCCCGAGTGCCAGGCCACGCCAGTGGCAGCCAGGAGACAGAGCACTCTGCAGAGCGGCCAGCTCTCTGGAAGGAAATGGCCTCTGCCCTTGTTTTCAACACTGGCTACGTGGGGCCTCTGGGGAATCACAAAAAAGTACGGCCGCCTTCGGCAAAAAATAATGAACTTTTCCATGTCTTTCCTTTGTGAAATACTCTCTGCAGTTCACAGGATTGTGTTCAGAGGTACAAGGCAAGGAGAGTAAATTTTTAGTCTTTTAAGACACTCCCAGTGCAATTCAGTAGAATGAAGAAGAATATTCATGTCGAAAGAGAATCCTCTTTTTAAAATAAAAAAAAAATTAAGATGACAAACTGCCTAAGGGAGTAGGAACAATTCAGATCACAAATTGTTCTGTTTCCTTAGGATTTTATATGTAAAACTTTCACTTTCCTTATTCTCCCTCAGCTTATCCTGACACTTAAGATTCTTAAACCCTGAGGTCAGGATGCCCATCCGCCACCTTTCTGCATGTGACTCTCTGGGATAACCCTGGGTATGGGCAATTTATTGAGTTTTGATGTTTTGAGATTGTAGCTTTTCTGCTCTGGGCCCCACATAGGTGGCAGATTTCCAAAGGGGATTATTTTTAGCCTTTTGGATTAGGAATCATCACGGTATTATGATTATCATTTATGCAGCATTAACTTGTGTCAAGGACTCCCCTAAGCAATTCACATTTAGTGAACTACTGAATCCTTATTAATAACCCAGATACAGGTGAATAAACTGAGCACTGCAAGTCCTGAGGTCAAGCAGCCAGACAGCAGCAGGCCCAGGGCTTGACTCCACACAGTCTGGCTGCAGTCCAACCTCTTAAAGCACCACACAAATCGTCCCTTTAGAATTCTAGCCACTTTCTTCTGACGTTAACTCTGGACAGCCCTCATCTCTTGAGGCCTCAAAACCCTCCCCATGCAACAGGCGATCTGTGAAGATCCTTCCCCAGCCTGTTCCTAACAGCTGTTCCATCAGTACTCATTCCTAGATTCTTCTCCTCATGTCCAGCAAGATGCGGAGGGACATACAGTGAGCCTGGGGCCAGAGATCTGGACTCATGGGCTTTCCCTTCCCTGCTGGGAATGCATCTCATTTTCAGTTTCACTGTAAGGCAAAGACTGGCTAACTCTGGCGGTAAGTAAACAGCAGCACACACTTTTTCTTTCTTTTCTGTGCTCCTTTATTTTGAGGAGCATTTTCCCAGCTTAGGGAAGGAACTAGTTCTTCCTGCAGGCCCTGCTTCAGCATTGAGGAACGACTCTGCACAGACCCAGTCCATCCAGGCAGACCTTATGGGAACGTAGGTGAGCACGTCATTCCAGGTTGTTCCCAAGCCCTTGGGACTCATCACGAAGCCCTCTCCTGGGACTAACGATGCTCTGAGAGCAGTTTCTACTGGACAGTAAATTCTGAACGAGCTCACTCTCATGATAACGAATCCCTCAACCCTGCAAACGACGTGCATAAAATAATACCAGGCAGACAGAGAACAAACTGCTCCCCAACTCCACCGGACAGCTCCTGGTATGAAGTGGCTGGACTATTAAGAACTTAGATCTTTCCTATCCAGGGCAGAAGAGATAAGAATACATGTGTTCATGGCTACTGATGTGATATTATACAGAAAAAAGTATGTAAAGGCTGCAACAATTCCAACGAGAATGTCCCTTTCATCAGTAAGAAACAGAATCTTACTAGCAATTGTATTTAGGGGGTAATAGTGACAAAAAGTCGTTTCTCCCCAAACTGGTGAACAATCGGTAGAATAATTGGTACAATTTGGGAAATTTCAGGTTAAGATTCAGAACTGTGCATATGGTCTGGATTAGGAATTCAAAATTAACTTCAGCATGTAAAGTTGTGTATGTGTATACACCATGCAACCAAGCTAGTTTAGAATTCATCTTTAGCTTTTTTATAGGTAATCCCTGTGGATGAAAAAAAGAAAGCAGTCACATGTACTGGAGAACATTCACTTACTGGCTAAGAGCAAACAGGATTATTTGTATCCTGTTAGATATGTCAGTGGATTCACAATGTGCCCAATGCCTGGAAGGTCTGTGGAAAGCTAGGCAAAGGCTTCACTTCCCACCCTAGGTCTGAAAAACATCATCTCAACAGAAACCAGAAACCAATGGCTGCCAGACTTAAACACAACAGAGAGCTGTTTATGAGCACCAACAACAGGCCTCTGTCAGAAAGTTCTTCCTCCCACCCCGACATATGTACACCATTGTCTCCGCCTTTGGAAGCGGCATGGCTTCTCTCATGTGAGCTGGCCTCCGAAGCTCCAGCCCACAGACGGTACAGCCAGGCGGAGCCCACACTTCAGGAGTGCTTCCTCCTGGTACAACTAGGTCCAGGCGAGACCTTGGGCACGACCTCTGCCAGCTGGGTGGGAAGAGAACTGAACAGCAGGTAGCTTGGGCCATGTTAGCTGAATCAAAGAAAAGGCAAACGCTCGCGTTTGGCTATATCCACGACAAAGGGATTCCCTCTGTACACTAGGAAATCTGGAAATTTAGTAAGAAAGAAAATACAAAACTCTTTAGGATTTCTATTTTGGAGATCATCTTTTACTTTTAGTTTGTGGGGTTCTTCTGGTAGGGTGGGGTGAGTGAGTCCCGTCAGCCAGGTCAGCAGGCTAAGGGAAGGAGGTACTGGCATTGCCAACACCATACATTATTGTTTAATGACTGTGCCCTTTTAGATCTGTGCTGTCTTTGTTCTGTGGTACACTGACAGGGTATTTACAGGAGTGGGGACAGTGAAGGCAGTCCCTGAGGGAAAGGGACATAAATTAAGCTGTAAGTGTCAGCCGCCATGGCTTCAATGACTAGTTTTGAGCATCCTCAGTGGACATATAAGAATGCCTGGCACCACTGGAAAACTGAGGCAGGAAATCAGCTGATAATTACAGTCTGTATCAAAATGCAGCAAACTGACCAGCAAGAGCATGCTTAATGCAATTTTTTTTTTTTAAACCTAGGATCGAACTCATGGCCTTGCGCTTAGCAGGTAGGCGCTTATGCCACAGAGAGAAATCCCTGGCCCTGCAATTTTTCAAAGGAGAATTAAAACTAAGAGGCACCAGATGAAATTAAGCATCATGTGCCCAGTGAGCACAGGCAAGGGCTAGAGACAGCTCGGTTCCCTAGGTGAGAGAAAAATGATTTTGATGCGGAATCTCCCAGTTTAGTGCTCAGTGGACAGAATGGCTATATAACCTGCAGGCCCAGTGTGAAGAGAAAATGCAAGTGCAAGGTTTCTGTCCAAACACTGCTGGGGTGGTGACGGCAGTGTAGGCTGCTGTGTGACTGGAAAGGCTGCAGCTCCTTCTGAAAATTACTCTTAGCTTAAACTGAGTCGCAGGGAGAGGGGAGAAACCCACTGCTCTCTGGAGTTCCCAACAAATTCAAAACAACCCAGCCTTGCTGAGTGGGAGGCTGAGGAGCCACTGTTTCCCACCTGCTGCTGTGCACTGGCCTACACTCATTCTTCCTCCACTGCCCGCGCTGGACTGCAAACAGGACCCTAGGAACAAGCAGATTTCCTGCCGGACAACAGTATCGCTCCAGAGAAAGGAAAGGCAATGCAACTCCATGAATAAGTCCATCTAAACACACAAGCTGAGGTTGCAGCCAACAGTAATTCTAGTTAATATATGCTATTCAACTTCATTTAAATATGTCACTTTTTAGTCTTTCAAATTAACTTTACTGGTATACTTTTGATACAATGATCACTTTCACCACAGTGCATTTGTACCTGTACATAGTACATGTCGGTTCTTTTCCCCCAGCCCCTTCCTCTTCCTTCAACCGTTTTTATTTATAAAAGCTTTGTTTCCATTTTTTCTCTCTCGTCTCCTTTTCTCCCTTCCCTCCTTTCCACCCCTCCCTTGTTCCCTGTCCCATTTGAGCATTTTTTCCTGCTTACTGGTATCTGTCAGCCATGTTGGTCCTATGCACTTTTGCTTTCTTACACAAGAGAAGCAAGTGATACCGAATGGTCCCGACTCACCTGAGTGTTGAAACCTACAATTTGAGAATCACCATAACCATGACCATTGCTTCTTTTCACTAGACATGCTTTCCCCACCGCCCCATCTTCTAGCATACATTCTGCCTCTGGCCACAGGGGCAACACTATTCAGCACAGAAACGGTCCCAGTACTACTCCCTATTCCTGGAGACTTTTTTAGTTTGGAATTGGAGTGTGTATTAGTCTGTCTCCTAATGCCATAACACAATAGAAGCTGGCTACTTCTAAAATAAAAGGGGTGTCTTTACTGTTCAGTCCATAGTTTGGGGTCTGCAAGACCATTACTGGGCAGCCCCATCAGTTTGGCCCCTGGTAAGGGCCTCCTTGATTCTTCTGTGACACAGCAGATGGCATCACTCCAGGAGTATGTTCACAAGTGTGAGATTATATGGCAAGGAAACCAGAGGAGAACTCTGTGGCTGGACATTTATGCCTTTCAGCCAGGAAAGTAGCCCTTATCATTATCTGTTAACTGAGATTAAAATATCTGAAAAAGTGATAACTTGTGTAAATACTAAAAAAAAAAATTATAAAGTTTGTGTCTGAGGGAAGAAAAAGGTTTCCAACCAAACTCCTAGCTTATTCCTGGTTATGTAACTCCGAGCAGCTGTAAGTCTGCGATAAGTTTTGTGTCTCTTCAACCCCAGCAGCAGAACTAATACAGATACCACGGTATGGACAAAGCATGGGAAGAGGCATCTTAGCCACGCTGCTTTTGGTATTCTCCAATCGGGTTGTGCCTTTTAAAAACTTTTTCTCCTGTTACTCTGAAAATAATTTTTTAAACACAAACTTAAAAATTTGTTTTTTTAGTATTTACCCAAGTTATCACTTTTCCAGATATTTTAATCTTAGTTAATAAATAATGATTAGGGCTTCTCTTCTGGCTGAAAGGCATAAATCCAGCCACAGAGATCTCCTAAGGCTAAATTTGCCCTAGATGATGATGTTTATAAGTCAAAATTACCACACAACTTCTTCACCATTAAAAGCAAAGCTGGTATCTGAACTATCGTGTTGTCCATGCGTTACACAAATTATTTTTCTGAGTTTTAAAATGAGTTTACTAAAGAATGTTTTCAAGAGAGCTACAACTTTCTATTTGTCATTAAGAACAGTTATGTTGCTCCAGGCTTTACAATAAAGGTAATGTAAAAGAAAGGGGTTATAAGCATTTTCTGCAGGAATTCTCTGGTAAACAGCACAGTGTAGTCATTTTTGCAACACTAGAATAAATTTAAATAAGTCTCAGCTATGCTTCTCTTCAAAAAGTGATGAATAATTGCAGATGGCATAAAAACTCCGCTTTTTAAAATTCATTCTGTAGTACTGGAGCCTGTATTTTTACCATTGTATGCTACAATTTTCACTTTACCCACTGCAATATGTTCCGTCACCTCCCTGAATTCAACATCGCTCAACACGGAAGTCTGCATGTTAACGCAGAGGCGGCAGGTGTTTAGAGAGCCCCTGACACTGACTGGGTTCTGGACCCTGAGCCCGTGCTCAATTACAGCCTCATCAAACTGCAGTACACTTGGAGGGCACATTTCAGGGATGACCGGTTGAGACTGTAGGAGCTCACAGGATAGGACAGAATATTCCGGTACATTTGGGAAATGATTCTTCCCTTCGTCCCTCCGAAGCACAAAGGAACTTACTACAGAAAAGGCTGAAGATGCTGCAACTGTAGCATTAAGGGTAAGCATTTGTGTTTGTGATATAAACACAGAAAAGACACAGTAAAAATACCAGACATCAGGAATTTTCCAGTAACATTATAATCTTACTGAACCATCAGAAGTGTCTATGTGACTGCATGTTACCTGGAGCTTAACTGCATTAACTTGGGCACACCGCGGCCATCCTGAGGGGAAGGAAGAAAGATCAGGAAGCCATCACAAAGCTTCCCCAGCCGGGCGTGGCCATCCCAGCAAGAGGGAGGCTGAGGCAGGAGGATCATTGAGAGTTTGGAGCCAGCCTGGGCTACCAAGCCAGCCTGAACTGCACAGTGCATCCATGTCTCAAAAAGACAAATAAAATAACATAGAATAAAAAAAAAAAATAAACATAAAATAAAAAATAATAAAATAAAAAAATAAAATGTTTTACAGTCCGGAGGAACAGGCTCACCGAAAGATACCTCAATAAAGGCCTACAGGCAGCAGCTCTCCTCACTCAGGGTAACAAGAAAAGCATTACGAGGCACACTAAAAGGCAAATAAACACAGTCTAAAGAAAACAGAAGAAACATCAGAACCAGATTTGGTTGTGGTAGAGATGTTAGAATTCATTCAGCAAAAATTTAAAACAATTGCGAATAATGTATTAAGGGCACTAATAGATATAGTAGAATGTGCAAGCCCAGAAGAGAAATGGAAGTAGTGATGGAAATTATAGAAAAAAATGAGAAGTAAACGACAGAGAACTTAAAATAACAAAGAGAAAAAAGCCTGACCCCTCCCTCACCACTCAAATATTCAAGAAGTATGGAATAACTACAAAAGCTGTAACACAGGTACAAAGTGAATACCAGAAGAAATAGGAGAAAAAGGAACAAATAAATACCTGTGGCAGTAATGACTGGGAATTGTCAGAGCCGTACATGAACAGATGTAGGAAGCTCAGAGATACAGACAGGATACGTGACCAAGACAGCCTCCTCCCCACTCCCACAGCTACACCAAGGCGCGCTGCAGTCCAAAGTGGGAGGTAAAAAAATACATTATTTTTTTCTTATTCTTATTTAGAAATAACTGTTCAAAATAATAATATCAATATTGCAATTTAATTATATACACATCTGTATATAATTTTATATACATTTATGTGCACACACATGTATACATACTTATGCATTCTTAGGTATAAGTGAAATGAACGACGTTGGGATGAAAAGAATAAAAATTATTTTACTTTAAGATAGGTGTACTTTTAAGATACTTGTACCACATTACAAGACAGGTGAAGCAGTTTAGCATCATTTGTTCGTGGACGTGATGAGATAGAAAATCTCTAAGTATGAAAAGATTAAGCAATGTGCCTCTATGTAATATATGGGTCAAAAAAGAAATTCCATAGGAATGAAGAAGTGTTTTAAGCTAAATAAAATTTAAAACACAAATTGTAAAATTTGTAGACCACAATTAAAAACAATTCTTAGAAGACCTAAAATTAATCATCTGAGTCTCTACCTTTGGAAAGTAGAAAAAGATTAAAAGTAAAACAAAGAAAAAAAATTAGAGCAGAAATCAATGTAATTGAAAATAGAAAGTCAATAGAGATCAATGAAACAAAATGTACTTTTAAAAAAATCAGTAATAGGGCTGGGGATTTAGCTCAGCGGCATAAGCGCCTGCCTTGCAAGCAGGAAGTCGTGAGTTTGATCCCTGGTACCGATAAAAACGAAAAAGATCAAAAAAATAAAAATAAAAAAAAATCAGTAATATCAGTAAGCTTCTAATCTAGCTAAGAAAAGAGAGAAGATACAGATGACTAATCACAGAATAGGAAAATAGTATCACTATGGACACTGTCGATATAAAGAGGAATAAAGGACTACTGACCAACGATGTATCCACAGGTCTTGTAACTTGGATGAAGTGGAACAATTCTTCAAAAGATACAACCTGTCAATCAGGGTAGGCTTATGGGTATTAAAAATGTCAATCAACAATCAATAACTCTCTGAAGCAGAAAACGGCAGGTCAGAATGGGTTCACTGTTAAACTTTACCAAATATCTAAGTAATAAATTGTATCAATTCCTTAAAATTTCTTTCGGAAGGAAGAAGCAGAGGAATATTTCCTCGCTCCTCCCATGAGGCCAGTATTACCAAGATCCCAAACCCAGACAAAGGCATTACATGAACAGAATCACAGCCCAGCATCTCACAGACACAGATGTGGTGCGTGTCTGCATGGCAGCACTGTCTGTGACAGAGGCATCACTTGGCTGAAGATGTGTACTGTGGGGAGTGATGTCGTGGGCTAAGGGGACCCAAGAGAAAAAATCTCTAGTTGCTTCTCAGTTTTGCTGTGAACTTAATATTCCTCCAAAAATAAAGTGAATAATTATTTTAAGAATTTTAATTATTACAAAGATTGAACAATTCTACAAATACAGAAACAGCCCACTGGTGTATTTTAAAAGGGCACTTTTATGACACAGGAATCTATGTCAACAAGCCATTAATTTTTAAAAACCCAACTTCATCCATGCTGCTTCCTATACAGCTGGCATTTATGTTCCCACAGACTTGGTCTTTCTAATACCTCTGCCTCCAGGATGGTCTGGACCTGCTCAAATTACCTCCTTGAGGTGCCACCTGCTACTGCTGCCCTCATGCTGCCTTCTCCTGTCTGTCCCACCCTCCCGAGAGCCACGTGCAGGGGCCTTGTTTGTCTGCCAACCTGGGGTCAAAGGCAGGGCACCGGCACTTCTGGTTTGCTTCTTTCGTAACAGTGTTATTCTAACATGAAGCATCTGTGGCTTTTAAAAAGGAATTTTAAATTAATGGTGAAATGAGTATTACTTTAATTCATTAATCAGGAATATACAAAAATTTCAAACACACTGCACAGAATAATGAAGTCTCAAAATAGAAAACAACATGCAGAATTAAAAGAAGAAATAGACAAGTTTACAACAAAAGAGGGAGATGTAAGAAGCGCTCAGTCACTGAAGAGAGGAAGGCCCACCTTTGGGCGCTTTTGGTCCCCAACCCCACGAGATACTTCTTTCTCTGCCAGGGATTCATTTCAGCATACTTTTCTGAGCAAATCAAGTATCATAAAATACTTTTATGATACAAGATTGGCAGATAATACAAACAAAATACATGTGATTTTATTTTACATATTTCTATTTTTTATTTTAATGAGAAAAAGCAGATCAAGAAGCAAACAAAAAACATGAACAAACGCAAAATGACAACAGGAACAACAAAAAACAACGGTGATATAGGATTTCAAAACAAGATGGCATGTATTAAAGATGGTTGTTGTTACACATATTTGTATTATATTTACGAGAAATACACCCTGCGCTGATTAGCTGTGAATCGCCTACCAAACTGGGTTAGCACAGTTCTGGGTGTGATGCTGATTTACTGAGGAGGGAAAATCCACGCTGGGGCTGGGCCACACCACCCAACGGGCCCCTACCCAGATGGAGTAAGAAGGGGAAAGACGAAGGAAGACTTCTCCTGTTTCCCTGGAGGAGCTCTTCTCTGCCTCAGATCTGGACACCTGGTCTCGGGCATCCAGGGCAGACACCTCAGTTTCCCCTCTCTGGAAGTGTGACTTCCAGGCCTACACAACATGAGATCCCAGGGACGGGGAGCAGACATCTTGCTAGTGGGTAACTGTGGGTATCAGTGAGTGGTACCATTCCCACCCCTGGTTCCTGGACCCATGGATCCTGGCTATGGGAGACACAGTACCATGCAGTGGACAGGTTCAAAGCATACATAGCTTTTGAAGAGCTTTGCCCCAGGCCTGCAAGGTATTCTCACCTGGCTGGTTCTGTAACTATTCTTCATATAAAATTTCAAAATAACATAGTCTAAATTAAAAACCATCTTATCTAATTCTCTTATATAAAATTAGGCCCAAATAAATACTAAAACTGCAACAAAAAGGGCAAAGTGATGAACTTGGTAATCAAAATGCTTATCTGAGTTGGGGAGAGGTACTAGCAGGCATCACCTGTTTTCTGCAAGGCCCCATTTCTGACAAGGGTGTTGGACATAGACGTTTGCTTTGTGATAAGTCTCTGTGCTGGGTATTTTTATTTGTGTACTCTTATGTGTGTGCATGCATACACACACACACACACACACACACACACACACACACTACAAAGGTTAAAAATCTGTGGGAAAATAGATGACTTACTATTCAGTAACCTTCGCAGCTCTAAATCCAGGTCTAGTTCAAGCTCTGTTACACTGTGATGGAAAACTCTTTAATGGGCTGGAGGTAGCTCAGTGGGAGAGTGGTTGCCTAGCATGTACTAGAACCTAGTTTCAACCCTGGTGTGGCAAAAAACAAACAAACAAAACAACAAAAAACCAGACTTTTTTTGTAGCTCAAGAGAAGAAGGAAATACAGAGATGAAGAAAGGAATGTGTAATGAGGAACTAGAAAAACACAGAATGAAAGAGACATGAAAGAAGAAAGAGTATTTAAAAAAAAAAGGACCTGGCTGAGAATGAATAAAGGATGCGGCAATGGCAAAGAGGTTAAATACAAAAACGCAAAGCATCTTTCAGGACCATTCTTGTTAATCAGATTATGAGGCCAACTGTACCAGAGGCATACTTTAATTTGATTATGTCTCTAAGAGGGTGAAACTCCATCCAGTTAGTGACCAGAGATTAGCTATCTTAACTTAAACTCTTCTTTTAACTACCTATAAATTTCCTTTAGATTCTTCCTGGTGGAGTTTGAATTTTTTCTTCTCAATTTTTATTCAGTTTCCTCACCTCTAAAGCTGAAAGTTACCTGAAGGAAAATCCCACTCACTCACTCAGAGCTTTTAGGCAGAGCAAGTACATTTCACATTTTTCAAGAAAATGTTTGGCCCTCAATTCCAGTTGAATAACTTTAAAAGGACTTCATTTTATTATAGACAGCTAAGTCAGGTAGAAATACTATAGGTGGTCAGGGCTATGTCCTAAAGAGAGTCAAAGCAAAAGGTGAAAACACACTGTAACTGTGGCTGGAGACCATCAGGTGGGGGCTGAGGATCGCAACAAAAGGACCAGCCCTACAGGTTCCCCACAGGCTGCTAGATGTTAACTTCTGGCCCAGTGAAGTCCAGGCAGACAACGGAGACCTCCACCTACCACCTACCCTTCTTTGTCCTTTCTACACAAGCTCCATACAGAACCTGCTTGCCCACTGGATCAGTACTGCCTGAACAGCTACACTTGCACTCTGATTGGTCGATCACAGCTATAACCCATACTGTACCCACGTGTTGTGCTCTGTAAAACTTCCCAAGAAATGGGAGTCCTTGGGCAGCCCACTTTTAAGTGTCTCCTCCAGTCCTTCTCAGGAAGAGCTTTCTATCCTTCAATATGTATTTCCTACTTCTAACCTTCGTTGTTTCTAAAATTCATTCTTCAATTCCAAACATGATGTATCAGACATCTACACAGTTAGGAGTAACAACATCCCCTTATATCATATCCAGAGGTCCTGATATGTGTTAAAACCTAGTATAACATAAACTCTAAAGCAAGTGTCTATTTTGGATTGTTTTAAGGGAGTTCAAAGTCAAATGAACAATATAATACTCTGAATTACTGGTAAAGAACTCTGGCTTGTCAGAGCAGGGAGGTAACATTTCAATTTCTCTTCTAAGGGGAAGAGTGTCTCGCTCTACTACCATGCTCTTAGCAGCTTAACAGCCCTCTACCTTGTCCTCTGAGTAGCTGTCAAACTTCTGGAAAAGGCTGTGAGAAGAGGGAAGCAGCTGGTCTGAAGGGGAGGGGACCCTGCCCTGGCCTTAATCCTAGCCCTTGTGATACACACTGTTCCAGCAACACTGACCTCCATCCCCCAAGCAGCTGCAATGGCTTTAGGACATTTTCAACAGGTATGAAGTGCTAAGGGTACTTAAAATGTCTGCTCCCTCCTTTATCAATCGAGCAATTCCATGCATCAGGGTTGAAAGATAAACATTTACATTAACCAGTGCTGGGAAATCCATGTTGGTCAAAGGAAGGCCTAGTTTGGTGGAAGTATTTTGATGGGGGGAGTACTGAGGATTGAACTCACAACTGCGTGCCTTCAAGGCAGGCGCTTATGCCACTGAGCTAAATCCCCAGCCTCTATTTTGATATTTTAATAAAACCACAGTATATTTTGTTACAACCAATTCAAGAGGATTAATAAGTTAAAAGTTCATGTTTTTAAAAAAAGCCTCAATCTTTGCTATTCTATAAAGAGGTTCGGAACACACACTCTGAAGCAATGTCTGAGAAAGTATCTTTGTATATTAGTGCTCAATATTCATGAAACAAAACTATAAAAATGCAGACTAAAAGGCAGAAGCACACTGATCAACTGAAAGATGTAAAGCGGATCCTTGTTGCATGCTCTGGGGCTTTCAGGGTCAGGAAAACAATGCACCTATCAGGCTTGGCTTGTGGCAGGTCAGCTAGGTCCACGACCAGACCACAAGTTAGCATGGAATAATAAGGCAAAAAGGAAACACACAAAGCAAGGCAGCCGGTAACCCTGGTTACTCTAACCCACTACTGGACGATACATTTCCCTTCTCTGGGAACAAAAGAGAAGGACATTTATTCCCCAAGGAAAAGGAAGGCTGAGAATTGGGACAAAGGCAGACCTACGTAAAATGGAGATGATTAACACAGTCATGCAAAGTATTAAAAGCAAAAGGAATGATCTGAAATACTTTCTTAAATGCTTTTGCTTGTAGTCTGCATGCAATACATTTTCCACATCTCCCCAGGATAGTGATGTTGCCAGAATTCATTCCCAGGTTTTCCTTATAAATATATACCAAGGGAAGCACACCAATGTCTGCCTTGAGTTAAAGGCACCAGATTTTAGAACCAAGGACAAAAATGCTTCAGGAGTTTACTTCGGTTTTGCAAATTAGAAAATTTGGGGAAACTAGAATTCTGTGGCTCTACATTTCCTTAATGACTTAAGAAGGTGGAAAGGGAACTTCAGATATTAGTACAACTGAAAACATAGACAAGGTAAATGTAACTTTATTCCGATATCAACAAATAGTTTTTGACAGTGTCACCTAATTACCAGCAGTGCTAGGGCTGACTGTGGCCAATATGGGTGAGGAACTGGCCGGTAGCATTTTTCTTATGGTTCTTAAGATCATCTCCAGCAGTACCATCGGAGCTGATGTGACAGCTCAGAAAAGAGCACCACATTGGGTGAGGCTCACAGAATTACAATCCAGACCTTCAAATACTCACAAATGATTAGGGTTTCCTAATGAAAAAACGGATAGCTTAATTACTTAAGTCTGTCATACAGTGCATCACCTTACAAATCAAAGCACCAGTGTTAACACTTACACAGTACTTATACACTGAAAAAAGAATTACAGTGGAAACTTTACTTACAATGAAAAATCAAAACACTGTCACTGCATTTGAATTAATATGCTTCTCTATAAAAAGTCTAATCTCTATCAACAATTTCAGGTAAAAAACAGAATAAAGTCCAGATAAAAGAACCATCTAATTTTGTATAAACCTACTCTTTCTATTTTGCTAATTTTAAGGTAATAAATTGATGTGCACTGTATACATGCACTGTAGTTGATTCATGTAAATTTTATTTTACTAAGTGGAAAATTAAAGGTGAGAAATCAAGCTGGGCACAGTGGCATACATGTATAATCCCAGCTACCTGGGAGGCTGAGGCAGGAGGATCATGAGTTTGAGGCCAGAACACAGAAGATATAAAAAGTACATGTAACTGTATTTCTTATGTTTACAGTACAACTAGAGGAAGATAAGTGCTTATCAATATATGCTTTATATGAAGTAAACATGTTATACTTACAAAGAAATACATGGTGTGATTTAACATCAATCAATTTATCACCTTTAAGTTAGCAAAACAGATAGGTCCTGGTTTAATCCCAGTAACACACACACGCAGACACACACATGGACACACGTGCACACACACACGCGCACAGGTGCACACATAGGAAGGAAAAAGAAAAGACGACCTACATAACAGAGGTGTTCTCTCCTTCATATGACTTACTCTCACAAAGGCCTTGTAAGGCTGTTTAGGACAAGGTTAATCTCGCATTTTCAACTCTTTTTAGATATCATGATTCCCATAACCCAGTAGGCAAGCTATCAAAGTATTTTCAGAAATATTATAATAAACTTGCTTCCAAAACATGCAATGTATTAAAAATACAACATCCAAGGATTATGAAACAAGATGCGTGTACAGGTCTAAAGACAAAAAATGCAGAGGTATCACAGTTGAAGTCCTGACAGCAACGGCCTAACTTGTATTTTAGTAAACTGACTGCACATATTTTATCAGGCTTTCAGGCACTTTGCTTCATGGTTATAGAAAATAGCTGGTGAACAAGCCTCCTTCTTAAAATGAAGCTTTTGCCTGCCTCAAACACTGGCGAGCCAGGAAAGAATCAGAGACACACAAATAGGTCATCATCAACTCTACAAGTGACACCAATTCACTTTATTATTCCTATGGATAAAAGAAATGCCTTGGAGGACTGGATATGAATTATAATGGAGCAAGTAAAATAAAAATAAAAATATTCTTGAAGACTAAAAAGTCAGGAACTTGTGTGAGTTGAAAAAATGCAGTGCTGAAGTATATTTTAATAGGTCAGATCTTGTTTTAATCAAGTCCTGAAGACATGAGCTTCCTTCTTGTATCTATCTTCCACCCCAGGAAAAGCATATTTAGTATCTACTGGCATTCAGGCTATGAGCTTTGCCTCCAACAGGATTATCAATGCTACTTTCTCATTCTGACACATCCTGCTCAACTCCAGCTCAGAGGCAGTTTCCTACACCCCTTAATTACCTTCCACAATCAACTCTGATTCATCATCAAGCCTTTACCATCCATGATATCCACATTTACACCTGCACAGTCTCCTTGCAGATGGGAGCAGTACTGAGTGTGTTCTCTAGACAGGCAGGCGTATTCTGAACATTCTTCGGTTGTTCTCTACTTGGTAGAGAGAAAAACTACAAGGCGGACTATAGAATCCTTTAAGAGCAGAGAGGCCGTGTCACCCACACCTTTTGCGGTTCCCTAAGGAACTGATTGAGAGCCCAGCTGCAGAGTTAATCACATCTGCTGAAAGCGGTTCTCAGTACTCCTGGGGACCCACCCATCACACAAGCGATGATTTAAACCAAATGAAAACAAAACACAGTGATTCATTCCTCATTTCACCTTTTAGGAAGAAAGCTAAGAAATGATCTGGTCACCAGCCATGGGGCTTCTATGGCAGTTTTAGAACTTCTGCATAGCGTTAACAGAATCAGTAGGATCTAGCTGTATCTAAGCACACAGGGCTGCTTGTATATCTGACAGGAGAGCTGACCGCCCTATGTGTACTATGTGGTTCCCCAGGGTTATCTTTGACTACTGAAAAGTCCTACAATCAACTGTCAAAAAGCAATGGAGTCCTGCTCAGTAGAGACAAAACCGCACACCCCACTCCTCACACCCTCCTTCCTATCACTTGTTTTCGGCAATAATACAATGGTGAATCACTGCTGTTCTGCAGAGCACTTACCTCATTGTCTGACTCCACGAGCACTTGGTCATATTCACTAAGCGCTACGAGAAACATGATGGAGGTGACGTTTTCAAAGCAGTGTATCCACTTTCTCCTCTCTGACCTCTGGCCCCCTACGTCGACCATTCTGCAAGGTTTACAACACTCATTTTAATGACATGGAAAGAAAAGCTCTGAAACATCAGTGTAAACACATCTCTACTCACACACCTAGACTGTGGTCTCCCAAGTTAATTAATACGATATTGACTATCTATTAATTTTCTGTTACGGACAGAAAATCAAGACATTCTGGGTAATAAAATCACTGTGGTTGTTAAAAAAATTACTAGATACATAAAGACTTACAATTCTGTAAACAAAATCCTTATCTGTACCAAGAAAGATAGTATTTCATTAAGCACTGAAGAGTCAAGAACAAAAATGAGTCTTATTTGTTATTAAACCATAATGACAAATTTTAAACTTCTATAAATCAGAATAAACAGCCTCATGCATTTCTCGAGGATAAAAGGAACGGCCATGTTGAAAAGATGCAAGACTCACTACATCTCAGCAGCATATGATGCGTCAACTAAACACAACACTGATCCTGTTTACGCTTCATTAGTGCAGTCAGTATTCTGAGCTTTCCCCTCTCCCAGGACCAATAATAATTTAGGACAGGCCCAGCCATGTCAGGTAAACTGGCATAATAAGCTCTGTGCACAAACCAACTTATCAATCTGCTGGAAATAAAGCACGGTATAAAGATGCTACAAGAGAGCCAAGCATGGTGGCACATACCTGTATCCCAGCACTCAGGAGGCTGAGGCAGGAGGATTGCCATGAGTTCAAGGACAGTCTGAACTACATAGCAAGACTGTCTCAAAAACACAAAATAAAACAAAAAACAAACAAAAAAATAAAGAAAAAAGAAAAGGTACAAGATGCCACATAGAGGTTGTCGTTTAACACATGAACTCACTATCTGTTAGTGCTCAGACATTAACACTGACATCAGTAAATGTGAGTGATTTCATATATATGAAATTATCTAACAGTGCTTAGAACCAATGTTTCTTGGTTGATTCTGTTGCTTCACAGGAATGGACATGTTCACAGGAAAAGACACTCAGAATGAGATTTAGCTATAAAAGTTCAGAGTTGGCTTTATTTTTCCTGGTACTGGGGATCAAACTCAGGACCTCGCACTTGCCAGGCAGGCGCTTGTGCCGCTGAGCTGAATCCCAGCCCCTAGAGTGGGCCTCTTCGGGCCATTCTTGAAAATGGCAGCTGCTTCTGGTGTTTTCCTGTCTAACAGAATTAAGGCTAAACTAAAATTCAAGCAACTGTCAGTAACTGCTTATAAAAGGCTTCCCAAGCACCAAAGAGAAATCCGAGGGGGACAAAAAGAAAGGTTCAGAGAGAACTTGTATGATGCCCCCCTGAGCACCTCACGCCGTCCATTTACACGAACCCTTGCTCCACAAAGTCCTGTCACACGGGATCCCACAGGACACCCCTCAGCGTGGAGCATATCCCGCTTGCAGTCACTAGTACTTTTACAGTAGTGACAAAAAGGCTCCTCAGAAAGTAAGATGTGATGCTAATCTGGTTTCAGAACTCACTGTGAAGCAATATGAATGTGGAAGTCTCCATGAAGTGCTATGTGAATTCTCAAAATATTCTGCAATATGGTTAAAAAAGGCAGAAGCTGGAGTGTCTCAAACTGAAGATCTCTGAATGTTATCCAGTCAAAACCTAAGTGGTATGGTATGCCAGAGCTACAGCCATTTTACAGATGAAGAGGCTGAGGCTCACGGACATTTTTCCAAATCCCAACCATTGGAGGGTCCCGTCTTTCAGAATCCTGTGTAACAGCCAGATTGTCCACAAGTGCAGGGGCTGATTTAAGGATGGTACTTTGGTAAGAAATGACAGGGCACCACTCGGTCGGGCCCACGGAGTGAGGGGAGCTGCTGGGGGACTCTCACCTTGCAATCTACACTGCGCACACACTGTGTCAGGCAGCCTCCCGAGGAGCTCCAGTGTCTGCCCTCCACCCAAGGGGAGACACACTGGCCTCACGCCCGCCAGCGCACGTGGCCTGCACTCTGACAGCACCACGGAGTGAGTGTGCAACAACAGATTAAATAAAAGCACAGTGGCATTTTTACTTTTCATTTTAAGAGAAACAACAGAACACTCCTGCTGAAGTATCATCCAGACAGAACAGCAGCAGTGAAAGAGGAGGTAATGTGTTTTCATTCTATTTTGCTCTGTCTATTTAGACTAGGATAATTAATGCATGTGCAAAATCATGGGTTTTGAAAAAAAAAGTCAAGAAACTTAGTTTTATTGCTACTGAATGGAAACATCAACATAAAAGCTTCTGAAACGTATCATTTCTATTACGATAAGGCTGTAAGATCGTATCTTACATAATTATAGAAATATACCCATTGTCCTTATAGTTAAATAATTAAAGAAACAGGAACCAATAACTGACTTTTTTGGTGGGGGTCTTTTTTGAGACAGAGTTTCATTAGCAATTCAGGCTGGTCTTGAACTCGCTTTGCAGCCCAGGCTGGCCTTGAACTAGCAGTGATCTTCCTGCCTCAGCCTTCCGAGTGCAGAGGGCATAGGCGTGTACAGTCACTAATTTGCTTCACCACCAACCAACTAAGACATCACTAATTGCCTGGTAAGTTACAATGATGAGAACCCACTTTCCAGTACATCCTTCTCCTGCTTCCTCTTTCCAGGGAATATTAGTTATTTGTGTTTCCCATGATAACAACTCATGTAATGCTATGTTGCTTTAAACCCTACACATGATCTCAGTACTCACAGAGTTCATCAAATGTACTACAGGCATAAAAACACAAAACAGATCTTACAGATTCAACTACTACCTGAAAATGACACTCTGTAAGTCAAAGGGGTACTCGATGATCCCTGTGGTGGGGACTCGAACTCTAAGCACATCCTGTTGCGTAGGCAGGTAGGAAGGGTCGGCTACACGGTCCAGGTCATTCAGATAGCTAGGGAGGGAAGACACAAGGAGAATGTCAGTGACTGGCTACCACTCCAAACCCCCAAGGACGGCACAGCACAGCACAGGAGAGAGAAAATGTGGGGGATGGGGGCAGAGAATTGTAAGAAGCAAGATAAAGCCAACCTTCCAGGACTCAGAAGCAGATTATCTCTCTGTGGGTTGTCTATTCGCTGCATTTCTTATTTTTTGTCTATCAATTAGAACCCATTAAAAAAAGGAAAGGGTGGGGGAGAAAAAACTAACAAATTCAAATTATGTAATCTATATTCACTTAGGTCTGGTTGGTAAAGCAATAGTTTTAAAACAAATAGTTCTAAATTATTTACACTAATTTAATTTGTAAAAATAAACAGATAACAAAGTTACACAAAGTCAAAATGTTTCTTTTTTGTAAAACATCAAAGTCTTTTCCTGGAATGCATTTCCTTATTCCCCTAAGAGAAGACAGCAGAATACTCTGTCCTATATTCTGCCCAAAGCCTTAGTCATTCTCAATGAATGCGAAGCCACAAAATTTCTAGTTACTGCAGTAATAATAATGTCAGATATTCTCAATAATGAAGTTCTCAACTTAATTTTAGTATCTCTGGTCATGATACTTTTCTTTCCTCAACTTTTCATTTGGAAATAATTTAGACTCACAGGAAGTATCAAAAATACAGAAAATTTCCCTGTACCCTTTTCCCAGCTTGTCCTAACATTAACATCTTACAAAACCAGAAACCCGACAGTAATGTAACAAACTGTTAGCTACATGCTAGGCCTTATTCTGCGTCCACCCACATACATGCTCGCGTGTACATATCTGAAGTAGTATTTAGCCCTGACATTGTGTCACACGAAGAGATTCACGCAATCACCACCACAAGCAAGAAACTGCCTTGCTGTACCTTCGAACCTTAACCCTGACAGCTGCTTGTGTGCTCCACACCAGTATGATCTTGTATTTCCAAAACCTTCTATTTACTTTTTAAATTTTCAAGGTGTAAAGCATAATTTGCAATGCTGAGAATGACGTAACTGGATGGAACCGATGACTATTGCCACTGTTATCTTTATGATTTCCAAGGTGGCCTCTTCGGACCTGGAGAAGCCAGGACAGAGATGCTCTAAACACACAACTATGTGTACCCACACTTGTGACTAGAGAACAGGTGACCCATTACTGGAACTGGAAAGTATGAGACACAGTACTCAGCTCTTTGGGGCCACAAACAAGCAGTGAATCCTGAGATATGTAACAGGGAACATTGGTGCACAGCAAACACAGTCAGTGATAACACAGATACTGCACTCAGCCGATGTCCCTGCCTAAGGTAAGGGCTTTGCCTCGACGATTTTTACTTCTCCTTAGTGCCAAGCAACTAGTACTTAATGAACACTTGTTGGATAGATGGATTTGCCGTACTGTGTTTTAGTTGCAGCACTAAATTCCATTCTTACTGGTGGTGTTTTCATACCTTAAACTCCAGACTTCAGTGTTAAAAGGGAAATCTGATGCTAAGTCTGCATGATTCTGAAATCATAAAACAATAGTGCTAAGTCTGACCTTAACAAAGAAAAAAAGCTACTGCCTCTTTGGTAATGTATCAATCTTTTAAGACACAAACGAATCAGCCTACAAATTCCCAGTGCAAGTAGAGACCTTATCTAGGACAGATGAGTGATTCTCCAGCTGACAGCATGCTACTAACTGGAATCAGCTGAAAGAATACACAGAAATGAACGATAGCCAAGATTTTAGTAAATTACTTGGCAGTCATGGAGTCATGGAGCTGTCTAGTATGTTAGTAAGCCCACACTCTGGGAGCTGATCTATAACCTATTCTATAGGTAAACCAAGCCATCATCATATTTACAAAATCAGCAGGCTAGTCTGGACCAGTTGAGTTCTCTGGTACCTTCATTTGAAAATCCTGAACTCATATATTCTAAAATTCACAAAAATCACCATTAGTTTAACTACTGTACACAAGAATTTACTTCAGGTGAAGCAAAGAACTTGAAAATTACACAGGTAAGCAGGTTCAGAAAATACACTGCCTACTTCTCTTCACTTATTGCTACACACGAAAGAACAGAGGACTGCTAAGGTACCGTGAGGTAAAGGGAAACTGTGGCGCTCTGCCTCCTGAAGAGAACTGAGCAGACTATGCACAGTCATTCATTTAAAAACAGTTCCGTGCTTGCAGAACGTAGAGCAGGAGCAGGAGCCGCTGGGCCTGATGGCGCACGCTATCATTCTAGCAGGGTAGGGAGGCTGGCCCAGGAACAGCACCAACCCATGCCCCTAGGCAACAGCCTGTCTCAGCAGCGGGGCTGGGTTCAGTTTCCAGCATCACAGGGGCGGGGATGTGGCTGGAATTTACTTCAAGTGAGGTCATGGCTTCAATCTTGGGGGGCAGGCACGTGACGTGGGAGAGTAACTGTGGGACTGCACAGCAGGCACACTGGTGCCCAGAAGGATGCACTGGGCTCCCCGAAACACCTGGGTAAGATGCGGTCCAGCGCACCCCTGCAACCATAAAGCCCTGTGTGAGGTCTCCACGAATCCAGTGTCCCACTCAGACAGCACCTAAGTCCCTGAAACAGTCACACTTGTCACATATTTTTTCTCTTTGTTCTTCTCGTGCTGCTTCTGAACGGCAGCACTGTTCACACAGAGTAACGGTGAGAGCACACCAGCTTCAAGAGAGGTCTGCTGACCATCAGGGCACTGACGGGTTTCATGGCAGCGTTCCTATCTCAACGCTCTTTAAAGATGCTCCACACACTTCTGATTCACTTCAAAGTGACAGTTCTTGGTCGACTTTCCTCTTCCTCCTTTGCCTTAGTTGAATGGTGAAGAGAAAAACTCACTTCACTCGGTGTAAAAAGTTAAACTAATCTAGCTTAACAAAAACACTTTCTGAAAGGGGCTGCATCCAGCTCCGTCATTTCCAGTATTCATCATCTAGGACACAACCCGAAACAAGACAAAGAAAAACAAACCAAGAACAAAAACAAATGAATGACTTTTCTCCGACCGGAAGAGCTGGGCGCTACCCAGGCCTGAAGATGTGATCTGTGAAGCAGGTGAAGCACAGAGATGACCAAGAACTATCATTTTGTACCGCCAAGGAGGACCTGGTGTGCAGAGAAGCTGCCCAGCCATTCCACCTGCTGCCCCCGCGCTGGGCTGGTGAGAGTCAGACGATGCACTCACAGAGCCTCCTGTGTTCCACCTTTGCTGAGGGAAAAACCTCCGCTGTGTGCCCTCAGAAGTGAGTCCTGGCACGGTCAGCCTAGCACATCTTCACGTGCTGACATCTGTCACACTGTGAGGAAGGCAACAGAAACCCTCTGCACTGTACCTTCCACTGTATGCTTCACACTCTGAAGGAGAACTGGGAGAAGCGTGAGGTGGGGGTTCTACTGGGTCCTTCGTTTAACCTTTTAAAAAGAAGCACCAAGGTCTGAACCAATTAATATTGGTTCAGGGTAAATTCAGAGTTAAGTATAATCATAATTCGTTTTGTAGGAAAGGCTCGGAGAGGCTGCTCAGGCCATTCTCAGGGTGTTGCTATGGCAATGGGCACAGGTCCCTTTCTAAGGCACTGTATGTGTAACAGGTGGCTGATGTGAGGGACAGAAAGTTGTCATGGTATACATGGAATTTAATTATCTAGGAGACAAATGACATTTAAGAATATACTCAAGACAGGAAGTTTTGCTGTTTTAAATTCACCTTACTTAGTTTTAAACTTAGAACTTAGTTTTAAAAATCTTTTTAAAGGGGCCAGGGATACACCTCAGCAGCACAAGTGCCTGTCTGGCAAGTGTGAGGTGGTGAGTTCGATCGCCTGTTCTCCCTTTTTAACACTCACTACCTTTGACTGGAAGGATAACTGAAATCTCAACCAAGAACAGCACAGAAATTAAAATTCAAGAGTTTTTTAAATGAAGGAAATACAGAACAAAATTTAGAGACATGATGTGACAAGCAAAATACATCACATGACAGGTAGGGCTAAAAAATTTTTTTTAAGTAAGAGAGTTATACAAATCTCAGTAATTATACCAAAAGGGAAAAAGTAGGTCATATGTAGAAAAAGCAATTTCTAACATTTGGTGGCAATCCAACTAAACATATTTAATAAGACAAATGAAAACAGCAACTTGGGACACGCAGCGTGGCATGCCCGCCTCTCCCACCCTCGTGTGAGGGCCGCCCAGGGCCGGGCTGTATCTGTAAGCTGTGCAGTTCAGGTTAATATTAAGATGAAGTTATGGCACAGAAAATTATTCTGGGTAGGTTTTCACATTTTTAATTATTAAAAAGAAGGTTAGTAAAACTAGGTCAACTTCACATAAAAAAAAAATCCAGAAGACCTCATTGTGAGAGGAACAGTCTGCAGGGAGCTGGAGCTAGATCGTGCCATGAGATTATACGTGACACTGAAAGACAGGGGATATGGAGGAGAAACCAGAAACACACGCTATTTGTACAGCTGTGTCTGACCACCAAGATCCAACAGCAGAAAGGTTTAAAAAAAAAAGGAGAAGAAGAAATAGCAACCATTCTACAGCATTGCTGCTCCAAGAAGAGAGCCGAGCTGGGCTTTGGCACTGTGACCAGCCACATCCAGCCCTCGCCTGGCAGCTCTGGGACCCAAGCTCGTCACAGTCTGGTTGCTGCATGGAATTCCATGTGCGCTGCATAAACCTCCCAGAGCTCATTCAGTAGAGGCCACAGCAACCTACCTTTTTCTGTTTTTATCACTGGGCATATCATGATTAGAGTTCAAGTACTTATCATAGGCACTATGTTCATAAAAAGTAAGCTTCTCACACGGAATTCCAGTTGTAAAAGAAAGGCCACCCAATGTGAGCAGTTGTTATAATCACAGACTTATGAAAACTGTTCAATGTAAACTATTCTGTGGGATAAGTCCTAGGGATCATGCATTTCAATTTTCCTTACCAAGGATTGAAGCCAATCCAGAAAATCAGACGTTTAATTGTTTTATTTTTTAAAAAAAAAAAGCGAAACAAAAAAAGGATAGAAATGATACAGAATTTCAACAAAAAAGTAGAGAATTAACACCAGTTAATATATTACATATTGTTTTAGAAATTGTTGTTCAGGTTACAAAATCTAGTCACAAAAGTGATCAGTGGAACAGGGACAGCACTGTTGTGTTTTTTGTTTTTTTGTTTTTTTTTTCTGGTACTGGGGATTGAACTCACGACCGCCTGCTTGCAGGGCAGGTGCTTATGCCACTGAGCTAAATCCCCAGCCCCTGACAGCACTATTTTTTGTATTAACTAACAGAGATTAGCAGTATACTTATCTATCTGGCATCCATATACATGCATACATTCATATGTGTTTACCAACACACATACGATCTTCTCCTTTCTTCCTTTTCCCCTTTCCCCTACACTGGTTGTTCTGTCCTTCTGAGCACTTTCTTTCCCTTTCATTATTACAATATCTATTGAATATTTAGAATCTTATTACTCTTAGAAAACCTGATTTTTAAAATTAAATCACATATGTTTTAAAAGGATCCTGTCACTGCTTTTGTGAGATAGCTTCAGTATCCTGTGAGTTCTGTGGATGAGCAGTTGTTCCTCATGGCTGTCACGGAGTCTGTGAAAGGTCCAGGCACACCCAGGTACAGGCGCAGGCCTGGCTCACAGTGACAAATGTGTTACTTAAACAAATAATTTAATCTTGTAATTTAAAAAAGCAGGTCAATCTGATGGTATATACCTGTATTTCCAGCTAGTCAGGGAAGCTGAGGCAGGAGGATCACTTGAGGTGAGGACTTTGGACCAGCTTAGGCAACAAAGTGAGACCCAAACAAAGAAACAAACAAACAAAACACAAAATGAGAGAGACAGACAGAAAGACACACAGAGACTGAAATTGAAGGGGGCCTTTTCAATTTGCCTATTTGTTATTTTACCTTTCATATAACTGTCCCAGCTACTGACTAATTTTGACACAGTTCTAAAATATATCAAGAAACACAGAAGACTGCTTTCTGGTCTACTCTGTCTTCAAATGGAATAGCAATGCAGAACTCAGTTAATCTGCATTTCCTCACTGAGAATCTGTTACATGGTAGATTCTAGAGCAGCACGTGTGTTGGATGGAAGGAAGGGTTGGCATGGGGAGCTGGTACAAAATACGTAAAAATATATTCTCTGCCTTTAGGGATATCAGACTCTCTGGGAAGCAAAGATAGCACAGATGAATCAATTAAGAAACAATTAAGTGCCAAATTGTGAGCTGCTAACTATGAATGCAGCAAGAAGGGAGAGATGATTATGAACTGCGATCACTAGAGAATAGTGTGTGGTGGGGGAGGCGGTGCAGACAGAACGGGATTTCAATAGCCAGGAAAGAGGTAAGAGAGATGGGGAAGAAACTACAAAAGGCTTAGACTTTCCTTATTCTTTTATTATTCATTTATTCAACAGTTTTTATTGAAAGGCAACTGCTCAGCACTGAGAATGAAGAGGAAAAAAAAAAAAAAAAAAAAAGAAAAGAATCCTATCCTCAAAGAGACTGTATTCTGGCAGTGAGATGACTGTACCCTAAATAACCATGCACGGTGCCGGTTCCTCGTGAACCACACAGAGGTTCTGGTGGCAAGCTGGGTCAGTTGTGGCACAGGCTGAAATTTAAGGCAGTCTCCCCTGGTCATGTCATTTTAACTCAGATATAGCTTCTGTAGGGTCAGAGTCTGTCGAATCAGTCTTCCCTTTGCACAAGGGTGCTCAAGTCCCAGGAAGTTGTTCCTCCTAATGCACCATTAGATGACTACAAAGCGAAACTGAAGTCATTTCTAGAAACTGGAAAGCCATGGTGATCATAAGCAAGTACTTCAGAGTTGGCAGATCAGTGCCCAGGGGGTGCTTGGTAGGGAGAGTGTCAAAGAAGAAGCTGCATGAACTTCCGAGTAATAAGACAACAGAGAGGCTGCTGGGCTCTCCTGTGACTGCAGGTGGCTGTTGTCTAGTCAAAGGCATATTCTGCTAGGGTCTGACGAAAGTCTATCAATCCTATCTTTGCTTCAGCTGACTGCTAAACCTTATTACACTGTCCTACACCAGCTGCAGCACAGCATCAAACACTACATACACAGTGCAAAAGGCATGACACACAAGGCCAAATCAACTCAAGGAACAGTTCTAGCCATCTGCATGATCTTCAGTCCTTTTGTGGCATTCAGAGGTACTGCCAGGGACTATAACCTACAGCATTCTGTGTCCCTTGTCTCTCTACTGTAAAACTTATCTCCAGGTTAGTTCAGAGCTTCAGAGTCTTAAACTAGGTTCCCATGTAAATGGTGAAGACAGAGAGCTAGTTGCCTTTCAATCTTCATTGTTCTTGAGGAGGGAATTTGAAATTATTTGTGTCTACATATGAATATTTTAGGCTTTGTCAGCCACATGGCCTGTTTTATCTGTCTCTGCATTTGGATGCAAAAGCAGCTAAAGACAATGCATGAAAGAAAGTCTTCAGCTGCGCAACAGTAAAACTTTTTTTTACAAAAACAAGCAGAGGTCACCCTATTCTGTAGTAATGGCAGCACAGGTTTAGCTGGGTACATCATCATGCTCAGTGAAGACTGTGGAGAGATGTCAAGAGACCAAATTACTGCAAGGAGCACAAGTCCTGCTAACATGTGAACAGACACACCCTGAAGCTGGTCTCCCACACCAGCAGGTCTTTGGACAAACTGCACAAGGGGCAAATAGAAGCCAATTCCAACCCCTTCCCCCATGTTGTTTTCTACTGCAGATTAGAAAATAAATACATCTACGCCT
The DNA here is from genome assembly GCF_034190915.1 of Cavia porcellus. Classification (NCBI taxonomy): domain Eukaryota; kingdom Metazoa; phylum Chordata; class Mammalia; order Rodentia; family Caviidae; genus Cavia; species Cavia porcellus. Next base: position 67,154,447 of record NW_026947484.1, on the reverse strand, counting down.
TTTTCATCACTGTGAGATCCAAGCAGTCTGAAAAGGAAATAATAAAGAGCTCTTCAGATCATCAGAATTCACTGTCAAAGACAAGAGCAGGAGTTTTAACTTACTTATTTTACTGTTGCAAAATGCAGCAGATGATATGGCCCATTCGATGATAAAATTAGAATAAAAGTAAATAAATCATTCAAGTGAAAAAATGGTATTCCACGTTATTCGAGGCCAATGCCCTTTCCTGCTAAAGAGACCAGCTCTTGTAATTTAAACACGGAATCTCTCTGTTCATTCTATTTCCAGATAAATTCGAGAGCATCAGGCTTTCATTTGGCTGACAGGGTAACAACTCCTCAGATAAAGGTTGTGCACTGCAGTGGAATCCAGGAACTTGAATTTAGAAGCAAAATCGAAGATTACAAATCACATTCCACGTCTGGGGAAAGGAGGTAGTGATCAGTGGGAGAAATTCCATCTATAGCTGGATCTTGATCCAATACAATTGTTTCAACCCATATAATAAACAGTCTCTCCTGACTTCACAAGCCTGGGGCATGCTTAAAAGTTGACTTACCATCTGGTACAAAGAAAAGTCAGGATGGCCACGAGAGCTAACAAGTTACCTAGGCTTCTAATGGTTGGCTCATCAGGTAGCAACTTTTTAGCATAGTGTCTCTTCAAAGATTGGGCCACAAGTGGGGGGGGGGGGAATGTGTTATCCTGCTCTGAAATTCTTGTTACATCTTAAATTCAACATGGCATAATCAGATTAAAAAATGTCAGCCTAAGGCATAGGTAAATGACAATGTTTACCTGTGCCAAAAGGACAATTTCAACTGTATTTTGAACTTATGGTCTCTAGATCATGTGGAAATTTCTAAGTATCTGTCTATTTGAAGGAACTTCAGTAAAGTAAGACTAGGGATTATTTGGTCTCTTAAGGCAGTCTTCAGACAAAACCTAGTGTGGAGACTAAAAAATGTATGACAATGTACATGTTCTCTGGCTGAAATCAGGGAGCTTCTGGTACTGCAGGCTACGAACTCATTTGACCTGCTGTCTCAGTATACTAAAACAGGTGATGAGCCCTGAAAAAAGAAAAACCTACTACCATCTGCTTATTGTGCTCTTTATCTAAAGATACAAGAAGTCTTTGGGCTTTTTAATTGATAAGAAAATTAATAAAGAAACCTACAAACTCTCTAGGATCTTCTTCATTATATAGATTTGGAAGAATGTACCAAATTAAAGCTAACTGCAAATTTATCCCAAACTGTTTATTCTTTGTCTGCATTTTCTCATATCTTTGTTTCTGACAGTGCTGCTTGTCCTTTGAGTCATGTGATTGCATATTTTGCTAGCAACTTGCCTAATCAAAACAAAGTAGGGAAATTCAAATCATTTACTGTATCCTTCATACTGGCTCCAATAAAAGAGGCAATGGGGGGGAAGGAGGGAGTGCCCTAAGGACTGAGGCTACGATTCAGAACTAACACTTCTGAGTTACCTGAGGCGTGGAACATCTTCTGTGTTAATATGAATAACTGGCACTTAGCTAAACGTGGCTAAGTTCGGATGATGATGATATAGTTTGTCTTCCAGGAAATATGATATAATAGTTCCCCTCAACCTTGGAAACAACCAAACTACCTAGAGACAACACTGATTAATAACCTGTATCTTTCCTGCTATGTGACTTTTTTTTTTAAACTAGAAAAAAGCAACCCTGAATGAGGCTCTGAAAATTCCTCATTCATCTATCCTGGTTAAAGTTCACAGAAAAAGTGGGAATCAGCCATTCATTATTTCGTGGATTATTTGTGAAGTCAAAATTTGGTATGTATACATCCTCTAAACCTAAACTAAAGAACAGCTTTTATGGTCAGTACTCAGAAGTTTATCTGGAGTACAGAAAGATTACTGTAGGTCAGTAAGACTGAGTAAGAGGTAAGATCCAAAGCAAGGTGAGAAAAAAAAAAAAAAAGAATCAGATCCAAAATATCATTGAAGTATATTTTTATTTAAAAGACAAAACAGTGACATGAAAACTTATGAAGGAAAAGAGAACAATAAATACTCAAGATCCACAGGGAAACACATACAACAATGTCAAAAAGGAAAAGGAGTGAAAGCTGTCTTGAATAGAGAGAGGAATTATTATGAGTTATTCTATGACAACAGGGCCGTGCCGGGAATCAGTGAGCTTCAGTATCTTCACCAGCCATCTCCACGGTTCACAGGACGTCTGCTGTGACCATCCTGGAGAAACCTTGGCACTCCACAGGCCTGGTGATCGGAGGCACTGCAGGGCCTGTCTCTGTGTTGAGAAGGTAACCAGGCAGGAGAGAAGCTAATGTCTCCAGAATTTACATCAGGAAAAGTAAGATCACTCTCCTTCCCAGGCCACCTGGTACGGGCAGGACTAAGGCCAGGACTGGGCCAGAACACCTGGGCCTGGCCTATCAAGGATGCTGCATCATACTTGGAGGAGCTCAGAAATAGGGCAGCTGACTGACGGTGTCTACATGCTACCCCGTAAGATTCTACCCTTCTTGAAATACACTGTTCCAGAGAAAAAGAAGGAAACCAACCCACCGGGGCTGGGGATTTAGCTCAGTGGCATAAGCACCTTCCTTGCAAGTGTGCGGTCATGAGCTCGATCCCTGGTTGAGCTCGATAAAAATGAAAAAGACAAAAAAAAAAAAAAAAAAAAAAAAAGGAAACCAACCCACCAACTAGTCTTCACAGACTTCATTTAGCTAAGGTGACCCGAATGCCCTGGCCTGCTCCCAGGATCCCCACTGCATTGTTACAGCCCTGCTTCTGTCTCAAAATGTGCTGGCTTGGATAACCAGTTACTACCACTACCATCTTTTTATTTTGTCCACACAACAAATTACTGATCTTAAAAGACCAGAACACACATCTCTCCATTAGGAAATATATAGCTCCTTCTATTTCACAGAAGAACAGCTACACAAATCAAGTGATGCAGGTGGAAGACCATTCTTACCAAACCCTAGTCAAACAGGCCAGGATCATCAACTAGAATTAAAAGCATCAGGTGAAAAGCTGCTTGGGAACCTAAGAGTGACAAAACAATGCCTCAAAAGAAAAAAAATATAGCTTTGCCACTATTCTCATACCAGTGATGGGTAAGCTGGGGATCACATACAATGCTTCCCAGTCTCAATGTTTAACCTGAATGAAATCTAGTATTTAATGAAATTCCCAGTTTACAATAAATCTGTGGACTAGAGGAGTACTATGAAGTAATCAGGCAAATCTAGGCCAATCTCTTCAGCCACTAAAATATAAAACAAGTCTCAAGTAGAAGAGCCTTAAGAAACACAACAACCAGAGTTAATGTACAGTCCTAAAAATCAACCACCTTTAAAGGACATTTAGGAAGAATTTGAGAAATCTGAATATGAGCTGCGTATAGAATAAGGAGAACTGCTTATGAATTTTATTTTATATTTTTTGGGTACCGGAATTGAACTCAGGACCTCACACTTGCCAGGCAGGCACTATGCCACTAAGCTATAGCTCTGACCTCTGATTAATTCATTTTAGGTACTTTTTTTTTTTTTTTTTTTTTTTTTTTGGTCTTTTTGATACAGGGTCTGACTATGTGGTTCAGGCTGGCCTTGGGCTCACTTTGTAGCCCAGGCTGGTCTCGAATTTGCAACGATCCTCCTGCCTCAGCCCCACAAATGCTAGGCTTACAGGAGTGCACCATCATGCCTGGCCCATTTTTATAAAAACATATACAGTGAAATGTCTAAGCCTATATAAGGACAAGTTACAACACTACTTCAGCAATAAAAATATGGCTAAAGAATTAGTTGTATGCACATACTGAAGGAGTATATGTCTACATATAAGAAATTCAGGAAATTGACTTCTCTCTATTCCACTAGGGAAGAGATGAACTATTTAAAAAATAATTACTTGAGAGTTTAGATCAGCCTGGGTCACATGCACCACCTCATATCTGGATCTATCATGAAGAATGTGCTCAACAAGCAGGCCTATTTCTAGGATGGATTTGCCCTGTGCTGGCAGAATCCTCCAATGATGACTCTGAGAGTAACAGCCTGACAAAGACCTAGAGACATCCAGGGTAACCCTCTGCCCTAAAGCAACATCCAGTTTGTGCACGTCTATAAATCTGTGAGTCTGCCCGAGAGCAATGTCACTGGAGGATTATCTCAAGAACATCTTTACAGTAGCCAGGCAGGTACTTTTGTGCAAAGAAATTTCTCAGCGAATCCATCCCTGGAGAGGAAGTAAACCAATTCCTCAGTACGGAACCTAACTCCGGCAAGCACGTATTATTAGATACCAGAGCACTGGTTCCCCACTAGCAAACCCCTCTACAAAGGTAATAACTACAGGTAATACTCAAGAATGGGAGAGTTTGGGTTGGGTAGAGAAAGGATTTAAAATAACTGTAAAAAGACAGGTTAGGAGAAAAATAGTAAGAGGTCAAAGAATTTAAAAATGTAACTTTATAATGGAGTATCAGTAAAGGTATCACAGTATCAAAGTGAAAGAGTTGAGGAGAAGTAAATTAAAGATGAGGTGCAGGAGTAAACAAGTGAAGATATACTGAGCAGGAACAGGGGAGGATGGATAAAACAACGGTGAATCAAGGGGGAGAGTTCTGAAACGGCAAAGGCAACAGACAGGCAGAGGAGGAAGGAAGCAATCTATGGCTCATCTGAATCAAAACTTAACTTATACAAATGCCAGAAAGGCCAAATCGTAGCTTCTGGAAAAGCAACACTAGCTCTTGGGTCTCTGATGCATTACTAAGTGATACCTTGGGGTTCATTTTTCCCCAAGTTTCTGCCCTCACCTACTGGTTCACCTTATCATATGAACCAGCTTCCAGCTGCAGAATATTTTCCACCCATTCTTCCATCTATCCAAAACCAAAACAAGGTAAACGCTGATTTAACATAATTAATAGAGACAGAAATCTGGCTAAGTTCTAGCCCTACACGTCCCACATTTGTTTTAAACCCCATCACTTTTTAGGCACCTGATTATCTGGATTGCTGACTACACTGAGTACATTAATCTAATGACTGCCAAAATTTACTTTCTGTTAAGCAAGATTTGATCTAAAGAATCAATAGATCCTTTTAGGACATAAATCTTCTCAGGATGTGTGAATCTGACTGACAGCTTACAAAATAATTCTGGAATGAATGCAAAATTAGACTCACAATTTTAATGCAGAAGAAAACCCATCCATCAACATAATAGTGCTTCTCAAAATAGCAGTTGAGGTTCTGGGTCTGAAAAGTGGCAACTGAGAAGTTTTGTGTTTTAGGAAGCCATAATCAAATATATTTTCATTTGCAATTTCTAATGTGTGTAAGGTGTTTTCTCACACATGAGTAAGGTCTTACCGCAATCTGTATAAAAATTCTTATTACCAGATTTCAAGTTACAATGGTGTATGTGTTTGGGAATCACTGGTTTGCGATCTGGGGGAGGAGAAAGGGTGGGAAAAAACTCCTAGACTCTTCTGCTTATTTTTAAAACAGAAAACAAAATAAAAACAAACAAACAATAAAAACAATAGAAGAACTATTTTCCCTGACTCATGATTTCAGTCTGCTATAATATAGTTCACATTTGTGAGTGTGGCAGAAGCAGGGCTATACGTTATAACTTTTAAGTTTGGTTTTCACAGCACAGCTGCAGAAGTTATAATTGGGCAGCACTTTTTTGCGGGGGGGGGGGTGTCTTTTTGAGACAGGGTTTCACTATGCAGTTCAGGCTGGCCTTAAACTTACAGCAATCCTCCTGCCTCAGCCTCCTGAATGCTAGGATTACAGATGTGGGCCTAAACACCACGCCTGTGTAACATATTAACATCAAAGTGAAGAGAAAGATGGAAAAGGACTCCTGGCTGGATACTCACTATTTGGTAGAGTCAGACAATTGATACTCTCGTCGTCTGTCATAGCATTCCTGGATTCCAGGATCATTCCACAAACTCTTTATTGCATCTACGTAGGGGTTTTCAAAAGCAGACACCTTCTCCACATCCACTTCCCGAACTAACTGTGCATGAGCCTGTTTAAAGAACAGCAAAAACAGAAGCAGTTTTACAACTCTCCATTACGCTTCAAATTACAGTGTGGTCATTCAAGTGATTTTCTTCATAGACATTTCTCAAGCCGGTCCATGGTGTTTGCTTCTCCCAGAGAAAACCCTGCCCCGACTGCCAATGAGGCAACCTCAAGGCTGCTGAAAGTTGACCTGAGGTAACCCAGAGGAAAAAGCTCATTCTGCTATCCCACTAGAACCAGGATTGTGCTACAAATATCACTGTGTTCAGGTGATTATCACAACCCCAAACTATTAGTAGTTACATACTTAGCCCTTCTGTGTTTATAGTTTACTACAATCAAACACACTCAGTAGCCCATCTTAGGAGAAACTCAGAATCCTCCACTAATGAGGATCATTTTTACAGTTCACTTTTAGGACAGGGTATAAAACCTGCAGAAGAACAGTTAATACTAATGATGCAATCTGACAATTGCAATATCCAATCTAGTCTTGTGCACCCCAATTCTAAAAATACTCTCTTCTATCTACCTACATTATCAAACTGAAGAATGACAAAGGGTCTACATTTTATTATATCAGATTTAGCAAGAAGTTTGAGACAAATTCAACAACATTAAAACTTTTATTTTTAAAAATATTTATTCTCTGCCAGATGTGATGGCATGGGGCTGTGACTGGAGCCCTCCAGCGACTAAGGCAGGAGGATCGTGGATTTGAGACTGGCCTGAATTACATTAGTGAGTTCAAGGCAAGCCTTGGACACAGGGTGAGACCCTGTCTCAAAACAGAGATACCCAGATGAGCACACTATACCACTATTTAATGGCCCCAATCAAATTAGTTCTCACTGAATATACTACACAGTAACACTCATTTCACAGAGTATTAACCAGACAAAATTTTTGTAAGAACAATCTGGATTGCAATCTTTACCTTTCTTCACATTCTGTAAGTAGGAAGAGCACCTTTTCAATAGACTAATTTTGACTTCAGATTTTAAGAAGCTCCTCACATTTGAGACTTAAGAAATCCCCTTTCGTATTAGTTCTGTGCAACCATGATAATGAGATCTACTAACAAGCTCCAGCTCCATTCTGCACCCTGATCTTGGAAAATGTATTCCTGTAACTGCTTTCTCTAATCCAGCCAACGTCTTGGTGAGCCACCAGCAATCTCAGCAGCACAGAGTCCTGCCTCTGAACCCCACCCCAGAGGTCACAGTGCAATCACAGTTTTGTCTAAAACCTGCCTGTTGGAAGCAAAGCCAGAGGCTTGATGCTGTGCTCCATTTGTTGCTCCAGGTCGGGTCTCCTGCTCTGCCTACAGGCCGGCCCATCTCCAAGCAGATAGGGCTCCCTCCACTCTGCCTTCCTCAGCAGGTATGTCTCAGAAGCAAGTTTCAATGCTTCCCTTCTTGCCCTTGCTCAATAGATAAGGTTGAGTTCTAACTCTGCCTTCTAAGACAGGACAAAGACCACAGCTGGCAGAATTCTCAGTCAGAGTCCTCAGACATATGCAGGGTGGTTTCTCACTGGATTCCCTCTACAGTCATGGTCTGGAAGCTGAGCCTACTTCTTATGACTTCGGGTAAGGAGCTTAATCTTTACAGTGTTATTTCTGGTGAGGAAGAGCATACATAACACCCCTAAAGTCATGTGGCTGGGTGCAAAGACTACAGTACAGTTTGTCAGTGGTTCTCAAGAGGTGGCTCTCAGTCAGTAGTGCCAGTGACACTTGGAAATTGGCTATAAGTAAATACCCACTCACTGTCCCTGCTGAGGCCTACTGAATCTTGATTTTTAGCAATGAGGCCCAGCAGTCCCTACTTGAAGGGGTTGGCCAAATGATTCTGATGAATGTGACGATTTGGGAACTACCGTAAATGACAAAGTGCAGCACAGAAATGAGCTGCTGTGACTAAAGTGGACTACCTCGCTGTCCACAAATGGCTGGGGGAGGCCAAAGGGGCCCACGACGGCAGCAATTCCCCAGTGAGAGCTGTTAGCTGGCTTTGGGTCCAGGAAGCCACAGCAATGAGCAGATATGATACCAGTAAGAGCCTTTGCCAAGGCCAAAACTGACCAACTAGGGAAACAGCCTCCCTAGTTGAAGAGGGCAGCTGCTGTGCAGCTCCTAAGAACTGCTCCTGCTAGGGGGAGACTGACCACTGTGTGGCCACGCCCCCACAACTTCCTCCAGGGAGGCCAAAATTCAGAACTTTTTTCTTTGAAATATCCTTAACTTTAAATCTTAACTTTAAATATATATTTAATGTATAAAAGCTACATTTAGATTACATATTCAATTAAAAATAAATAATACAAATCTATATAAAGTACCAGATTGAAGGCCATTCCTCTGCCCATTTGTTCTAGAAGACACTACTCTGCTTGCTCCCCTAGTGAGCTTGGCGGTGATGCCAAGCTCCAGCACAGAACCTTGAACCCAGCAGGCAGCACCGCCTGCAGGGAACTGGTTAACGTTCCCTGATGAGTAAACACTCTCCTCACGCTTTACCACAATACTTAGACAAACTATTCTATGTACAGGAAAAACAGTGAAGACCCCTTTCTGAACTGGCTTCAGGTGTGGAGACACAGGTTACTGTATGCAGCTGTTCCTTTCAGGAATTTGATATTCACCAGCCTACCACACCCACATCAGCTGCCAAGAGTTCAGTTTTTTATTCTAGAGCAATGTTTTGTGTGAAACACTTTCCACACATCAAACACTTTTCACTTTGGTGATTAAAGTAGGTATTGGCCCTCTATGAGATGCCAAGCGATTAAGAAATTATTAGGTACCATTAGAGTTGGAGTATGCAACAGTTTCTGCAACCAGCAACCAAACAATACATAGTTATGTGCTTCAAAAGTATGAACATGAGGATATTTGCATTTCTGGTAGGCTTTAAAGGCATTTAAATAAACACAATGTTCTCCATGATGTATAAAGTAACCTGACACACACACAAAAAAACCTGTCTCTGTAAAAGGAAGTTAATTTCTGTTACTGCTAAACTCCTGTAATTTTCAATTTTGGTCTATTTTTGCTTTTTTCCTTGGATCTAGAATGCTTTCTCCACTTCTCTGAACCTTGTTCAAGAGCTCTTGTTCAGGGGCTGGATCATTTGTCATCTTGTAATAAATTCTTCTTGATTTCCTTCTCCAAACAAAAAAACCCTGCAATCTTGGAACCTTTTGATCCATGGGACTTCTCCTGATGTTAGTAGTTATGTTTTAACTTTATCCCTGTTGCAGACCACACACTGATAGAAAGAGCTGTGGCTGACAAATTCTAATTTCTTTGGGGGATTTGTGCAGGGTGAGCATACAAGAAATATTTGTCTGATTTAATGGCATTTAAATTATATGTATATAAGCATAATGCCAAATCCTACAAGTCCAAGACAATTTCTGAGGGAAATCATCCATTCGTTACTCTCATAAAAACTATACAACCCTTAAGCATGCTCAGTTCAGTTGTTAGTATATGCGTATTTATGTGAAGTTTGTTAGCGTCTTCCTCCCTCACCACAGATTCAAGACAGGCTCAATCAACATCACATGAGAGGAGCAGGCAGAGGGCCTGGCACACAGTAAATGCCCATGTAACACAGGCAAGAAAGCAAAAAGTGGAAACTTAACAAGGCAAGAAATGAGGACATCCAATCTCTTGTTCTGGCTATACGTGTACCACTAGTCATAATCTTTAGGAGAAAGTACTTAACTTCACTTTAATCAAATTTTCCCTGACACGAATGAACCAAATCATCTAAGATCTCAAGTAACCATAAACTATATAAATAAGTAGATGCCTATCTATATCTCTGTCTGTCTATTTAATCTACCACACATAAGTACTTAGGAGTTGTGACAGTATTCCTCCACGTACATACAACATTCAGTGAAACAAGGCCTTACTTTTTCAAATTGTAGCTGACAAAACAGAACAGAAGTAGTTAAATTTGTACATGAGCAAATACAACACAGAAAAGATGATGGCGACAAATGAGGTGTCCCAGAGAAGATAGGTTAGCCAACAGATGAAGATGAAGATATAGGGTTTCAAGGAGGAGAAAGAGAATGAACAAAAGAAAAATATAAACAGTGTTTTTTTCTCATTGTGAATGAAGCCAGACTGGTGAGGCAGCTTTGTGTTGAATCAACTGATGTAACCCTCAGATTGAAAGATGTAGTATTTGTCTCAATGATGAACCTCTAACTCAGAAGTCATCTTCCACCATCTAAGAAAGAATATTGCCTTCTCACACATAAAAAAGCAAAACAGGCACAGGTTAATCACATAAACAGAATGTCAGATGTAATTCTACTTCATTTTACCTTACAGTCAAGCATGGTGGGTGGGAGTGATGAATGCCAAAGGCTGGGTTCCAGAATGTCTGGCAAGCTGGTGGCAAGCCCCACAAGGAACACAGAGCTAAGCCGGGTCTTAGGAACACTGGCAGGATCCCAGTGCAAGACCATGAGGAAACCAGGAGATGTGCCAGTGTGGTTGTGTCCTGTTTGTACAATTTGGTGGTGGTAACCTCTAGGTAAATTCTGTACTGGCTGCTATTTCCAAGGTTGCTGGTGCAGAGGGAAGGAAGAACTGAGGTACCACAGGAGTTCCAATCCTGACCACTGAATGCTGAGCTTTCAGAGAAGAGAGAAAAGGGATCTAACTTTTGGAAAGATTTTCAAAAACTCTGGGGGCTCTGGGTGGCTTTACACAGGAATGAAAGTTACATCTATGGTAACTCTCAGACACAAGCATTCAGCTTGATGTTCAGTCTGCTCTGTGTGAAGAGGGCCCAACAGAGAGCACCTCTGAACCCGAAATGACAGAAGCCACCGTCAGTGTCCACTTTAATTCTCAATCAAAGCTCTTATCTTCCCTTTTTCCCCTACTGTTGCTCATTTCCATTTGGCATTTGATGTAGGAAAAAAACCCTATGAACTCCTAAATACACTGGGGTGGAATGGGATTCTGGCTTTCTCTTGTTTTTGTTCTGCTCAAAGAGCAGAATGGGGGATCCTGAGACCATAATGCTTGTGTTACAATCACACCTCCACTCAGTTGCAGCTGAATACGACCTTTAGTAAACTCACATTGCTAAATCTCTGCTTCCTGATTACCCACTCTGATCTGTGGAATGGAGGTAACAACATTTGCTTTACAGGGTTAAATTACAGAATGCTTATAAAATACTTAAAGGCCTAGCCTGACAGCCTACAGTTTCTGCTTATTTAAAAGGAAGAAGGAAGGAAAGAAGGGAAGGGCAGAGGAGGGGAAGGGCTGACCTAGGACCTTTTGTTCATATGTGGAATAATCTTCTGGAGATCCTTACTGGATATTGGATCTTGAGGCCTTCAATTTGCAAATACTCCTCAGCATAAAATTTTCACAAATAAACAAACAACTTCCCCCAAACCCTCCCAAAATCCTTGACACAAACTGTATTATCAGATGACTGCACCTTACCTGGCATGGTCACAGCCCCAACAGCAGGCCTTCTCTGGAGTGCGGTGCACACAGCAGCAGTGCTCCCACTGCACCTTTTTTATTGCATTACGACATAAATGACAAGGAATGGCAAAAATCACACTGAGCTGCTGCTGGCTGGAGTCCTGTCCTGAGTGACTCATTCCCACAAAATAGCCTCTCTAAACTGATGATTCAACTGGTGGCTCCGCAAAATTACTAATTACTGTGACACAGACTTCTGAAGTCCCTCGGGAAGATGCCAGCTCCTGTGTGGAGTCCCTCAGATGAGAGGTCGGATGATTCTTCTGTGCTAAAGTCCCGTGCCCTCTTAACCTGGTGTTAGCTGGAAACTATCGAGGGACAACAGAACTACTCAGAACCACAGAAATAAAAAGGAAGACCTCGACAACAGCCTGAGACCAAGCCAATCCCAAATGCACCAAGGGCCCTGTCCTTGGCAGCAAAGGCAGCTCAGTCTTCCTGAGCATCAGCACTCTCATCTGTGTGATGGCAATAGCAGATCATTTTAGGCCATTAGAAAAATTAAGAGATGTTAGTAAAAATGCTTGGAACAAGCAGGAAGTACTATGGAATCTTGATTCCTAACTACTGTGTTTACTAAACAGCCATACATTATTCTACTTGCATTAATGCTTTACAAAATGAGAGCCCATTGTTAAATTTGCTCCTGTGTCATGATACTTTTAATGATACTTTTATTTTTAGTCTCGGTTACTATAAAGCATACTACGCTTCCCAAAGACCACTTGCTGGCAATACCTTCCCCCTGTGGTTTTACTTCCTTAAAGGCTAGATTTGCTTCTCTGTAGCTATCCTTATGCATTTCAACAGAATAGGCTCCTTCTTAGTTTGAGGAAATACTCCTCCCTTGACCTTCAAAAATATTTTTCTCTTCTCAAAGAAGTCCATCTTTTTTGCCTGACTCCCATAATTTTTCCATGCAAATAGCTTCCTATTTAACTCTTTCTTGTCATTTCCATTTTCATGTTTGTCTGCTGCACTGTAATTATCAGTCTCAATGACACTGTAGGTCAGATGCTTGATGAAGCACGGCATCATATACACTAAGCAGTTCCAAAGTGTGTTGACTGATGTAATTACATGGCTCCATTACCAAGAATCTTGCCCTTAGGTCTGTAAAATCTTGGGACACGGGATACGATTTTGAACCCCTATTTATTGCAGTTATGATTATGATGGCGATAGTACAGGATAGGTTGTATGTGTGTATATACACGTTATAAACACTACACCCAAGTTTCTTTTCAGGATTTACAAACAAAGTCACTGCAAGAAAGAAGAAAGCAGGGAGATTCTTTTGAGGACAGGCATATTCGTTAATTTTGGATCTTGAGGCCTGGTTAGGGTTAGGGTTACTTCAAAGTAACATTAGTTACTTGGGATTTTAACATCTATTTCTTTGACCAATGGGTTATAAAAAAAAATAATGGAAAATGACGGCTATAAAAATTAAACAGGTATCTGTACTGCAGAACTCAGATTAAAAAAAAAAAGCAATGGTGTCAGGAATATGTGAGCTTAAGGTTGGAGAGATTACTGGATTTTTCAGACTTATTTAACCATGAAAGGTCTTTTCAATTTGTTGACAGAACTGGTATTCTAATAGGTTGCACTTTGAAAACCAAGGGATTCAGATCTTCAACAACGAACTTGGCATTGATTTTACATAAATGAAACAATTCCTTCACTGAGTCTTCCCCAAAGACACAAAGGTAATGCCTGCTTATGCATTCTTCTCATTATTTCACAGATTGCATATTATACACGGTTCATTTCCTGACATTACCTCTCAGAAAAAAATCTGATCATTTTAGTTCTTTATCACGTCTACACTCCTATAATCTTCTTAACCAGCTTTGCTGGCTTGGGGTCTTACTTTGTTTGCTAACAACTAAAACAGATAAAGAAGATTCCATTGCTCTGTTTAGCAGATTTTTGGACAAAACCTAAACCAACCAACCCAGCAACCAACACAGCTCCTTATGAAGAGAGTCCCAGATGCTCCCAAGTGTTCCAGGTCCCTGTACAGGGGCAATAATCTTTCTGGAACACTTGTGTGACCTCAGAGTGCTGCAGCTTCGGTCAAGAAACGAGGTTCAGGAGAACTGAGGAAGACTGACTTTTCCAGAATCACAGGTAAGAAAGGTGTTTTGAAAACACCTTGCTTAAGTGTCCCATTTAGGGATCAAAAAATGTTCCATTAGTAAAAATATAAAAAGAAACAATAGCAGGGACATATTTGTCCTATGAAAGAATAATGAATATTAAGAATCCGAGGGGAATAAGGAGGGCAAAAGAGCAGTTTTAAAAATAAACACATGTAATTTTGCCCCTCTGATAAGGATTCAAATTTCAGGCAGATTACAGATAATAATCAACCACAGAATGCTACTGGAACTAGTGTTAGAAAAACTGTTAACTTTTGATTTAAGGATGATAATATAGCTTACAATCCACATCATGAAATTTGAGTATGAAAAGACTACTAAATACAGTAGTTAACACTAGCTATCTTTAAAATATTTATTTATTGACAATCAAATCAATTCTACTGCTTTGGTATTATTCAATGAAACATACATTTTAAAACATTATTTTCAAATACAAAGTTATTTCTAAAATGATCTTCATATATCCATATAGAATTTTAAAAAGTAGAATAGTTTAGGTGGTACCTTCCTATACCTCAGTCATGTTTTTAGCAGTATCTGTTTCTAAATTATGTTCCCAACATTTTTCAGAAAATGAATTTTTAATATGGATATATATATATTATACTTTAGTATGTTATAAAATTGCCTGCAATATTCTTTAAAATTGCATCGGCTGTGTTATGTTAATAAATTTATAACTGCTAACATTTTCAATTGAGCCCTTCTCTGCAGACCTTAATATATTTAACTCACAAGTATTTTCTTTTCAGATGCTGAGATACATGGAGAGTGCAAAACAAATTCTGGTAAAAGGCAATAATAGTATTCTTATACTATTATTTTTTTGATGGAAATACGTAAATATTTCACTTCAAGTATTTTCAGAGAAACTATCAGTTTGGAATACTTCTGCACATAGTTTCAGGAAATGAAATTCACGACTGGGAAGTTACTGCTACTTGTCTGAACATGACTGTGACTTACGTATGAGTTACAACCAATTCTAAGCATGTCTGTGATCCAAAGGCTTCTTCATTTAGTACACATTGCACGCCAACCAGAATGTTATGTTCCAACAAGAATTACATGTATGTCATTACCACAAAATACTTTTTATTTCCAACCATGACTTTTAAAATGCTTTTAAAAAGGAGTATTTACCATAGCATTTAAAACCATGTTAGGTATTTTAACAACATAATATATAAGCTTCAATTCTGTGAATTAATGGGAGAAAATAAATCATTTGCAAAGGCTTTCTGCTTAAGGGAGTGAACAGATTAGTAACTGTTGGTTTTGTGTGTGTGTGTGGGTATGTGTAAGAACATTGGAATAGAAAATGGGCTAAATTAACTTGGAAGAAAAGTTATTTGATCTAAATGAAAAGTCATGCTTCACAGAGGGACGTAAAAATACATGCTAAATGGTCATCTTGGGGTCTAGTCTGCTGAAAACAGCTAATTTTCAAAACAGATAAAAAAAACTTTTTTTCAGAAAACTGTCTTTTATGTTTTGTGTGGTTGGTGCTATTATGATGGTTATAACAGATGCTAAATTTCAAAAAACAATTTTCATACCAATTATACATTAACACTGATTTTTTTGAGAAAACAAAGACTCTACACTTAATTTTTGTTAAACATGGATTTTATTTAAAACTCATTATCACCAAAAGAATGTTATAAAATGAAGGCATTGTAAAAGAATGGAACGAATAGCAATAGATTTGAACCAGTAAATGATAAAAACCAGCAACAGATTTGAATCAAATAGTAAATGATAAAAACACTGAAGAGGGGTGTGGTCTGGAGAAAGTTCTGCAGACAATACTCCTCTGATCTTGCAATGCAGAGGGCAGGCAGTCCATAGCAGGGGACCACTACCTCCAGACAGTGGATGGAGAGGGGCTGGCTGTCCCTAGTCATCCTTGCCTGAGCTTACTCTGTTGTAGCTGGCTACCTTTCAAAGGAAGACCCAGGTAATGCCATACCTGGGAAGGGCATGGAAAAGAGGTGGAGTAAGTTTCAGATTTAACCAAGTGTTAAAGTGAGAAATCTGCTCAACTGTACAAGCTGAATCTGGAAATACAAAATGAGGGCCTGTAAAATTCATCCTTGCTTATTTTAATGCAGCTATTAAGAATACTTCATTAAAAAATGAAAAACTAGGACAAGGCTAGACTGGTAGGACACCAGGACGACAGGTGTAAACTGCAAATACTTGCGTCTCAGAGACCCTGGGACTTTGCACTATCCTCTGAGTGGGAAGCCTGGAGCTGGTCAACAGTCTGCGTACGCATTTGGCCCAGTACAATTTTTAAAAAGGGGTCAACACCTAAAATTCAAACAAACAACCTCATAAAACAATTTGATGATTTGTGACACCCAGAAACACTGCACTAATATTCCAAGAGGACCACCAGCTAAAGCGAAGCAGGCCTCCCACTGCTTAGCATGTCAATAAAATGAGAGGACAGGTGATTTCTATGAAGGGAAACATACCATGCCCTATCATGTTGTATCAAGGAACAGAACCTGGCCAGCTTCTTCTTATCCACCTAAGCCTGAAATGATTTTATACCTGCTAAAACCCTCAAATCCCTGCTGGGCTGGTGTGCAATTCTTGCATTCCTTCTGTGAGCAGGAGACTTACATACTCTCTGTATGAGAAACAGAATTTCCTGTTTTAACTCCCACCAGCTGGGTATTTTCATGACCTCTTGTTGGTGAGGATTCAATTTAAAAAATATGTCCCGGAACCTTCTACTGTTTCCCTCCTCAAAAGCTCTTTTAATTTCTGCTCTCCATGCTTGTATTATTGTGAGTTCAGCATACACCAATCCTATAAAGGGAACTAAGACACGGACTGGGCTCGCTAAGACTGCTGGCCTAATGGATTCCAATAAAGCAGTCGGGCGCGTTCATTACTGAGCAGGACCATTTGGAGCTCGATGGCCTCTAGGAAAGGAGAAAAAATTTTACCAAGAAATTAAGAATGATGACCCAAGTATATGAACTGGAATAAAAAAACAGTATGGCGATGAAGGGAAGGAGCCAAGTACAGCCACCATTTTTAAGAGGCTGGGGCAGTTAACAACTGCAACCAGCTGAGCCCTAGCCCCATCTGCTCATAGACGTTACCTATGAGTCTGAGATTTTCCTTGACAGTATTTAGGTTTTTTTCTCTGATGTGAATTATTTATCCAAAGACATTAAATTGCCTTTTTTCTTTTTAAAGAGTGTGCAACCTTCTCAGGTTTTGGCCATAAGGAATTTGAGGACTCTAGGGTTCTGAAGGACTATTTTAGCTAAGGCATTTAAAGACTGTAGACCTCTGTAGCTGCCACCATGGTCTTCCAGCCTTGTTGAACCAGAACAGTGATGTTACAGCTCCAGCTGGAGCCTGCCAGTGGAAGCCAGTGCAGTGCACAATGTCCTCTTCTTATACATAGCCTAGGTTTTATTTAATATTACTATTATTTCTTTTACATGTATTCTTGGCTATATTTTTCCACTGGGTGTTTAATATGGTCCTGCCAGCTTGACCCACCAGTGGTGCATGTATGACTGTCCCATCACGCAGCCTGTACCATCAGATGGGCCCATCCATACTGCCCGATGGAACATTCACGTGTGTACAATCAGTGGTTTAGAGCTGCCTAACAGCAAGACAGACAAATTACGGTCCCATCAGGAACTGTCCCACCAGGAGACCAAGTCAAAGGGAGACCTGTGTTATTCAAATATGCATCTGAATATATAATTTATGTTTAGACTTATTTGTCAAAGTCACTTAAAGCTTCTCAGTGGTATTGTTTTACCAGTGTCACCTCCCTGAGGTTCAGGATCTTGCCTGACCACAGGCTCCCCTTTGAATGTGGGACTATGGCTCTGGAGTCCAAACACACTCCTGTGTACAGTACTGACTCTGGCTTCTAAAAGCCTAAATTTCCTTATCTCTAAAATAATCATTACATAGCATGGGTATAGAGATTAAATACATAAAACAGCACACGAGCACATACTCATGAGTCAGTAAAGAGAAACAATCCCTAGTTTGTCCTCCAGGAGAGATCCAGGGTAATGATGGTAAAATATCTTAACTCATCCTGTTTGTATCTGGTGAACCTTGTGGATCGGTTCCAAAAATTATAAAATAATTTCTATGGTTCCTACCAACATGTTTTAGAACTATTAGTTTTACATCTTAAAGAACTGCTGCTTTAAATTCTCAAATTATTGATTATATACAACAATAACCACTACTAATTATTTTAGTTAACTATTGTTTTTCCACTAGAAGCATGTTGACATTAAGTGAAATAAAAAGAGGTTTTCTTCTCTACAGAAAAGTCCAAATCTCATTAAGCTGCATTTATCTTAATGTTGAGTTTTCAAAACATTCAAAGCTAACAATTGATCAAAACCTTGTCTAAGACAACCAAATAGGTGTAGATGAAGACTGGACAGATGTTATATATTCATGTGTTCTCTTCCTGTTGAATTCTAATGAGATTCCCACAAAAAACTGATACAGTATTGGTCATGAAATTTAACAAGCCAATTTTATCCTTATATAACTCAAAAAAACCTACCAACTTGCACTGCCTTCTCAGCAAGATAAAAATGCATGTTGCTACTTTGTGTTCTTGTGGACATATCTATTTTTGCAAAGTTATTGTGTAATTTCTAAATTTAGCTCCTACTTCCTACTGACTGTGTCATCTGAGCTACTGTCTGTTGCTGATAACATTTTGATCTCCACTCCCAGGAAACTCCACAGAAACTGCCTCTCTGAAGAAAGATAAACTTTCACTAACCTCCTCTCTATGATGAGCGGTGTCCTGCATCCTACAGGACAGCCACTTTTTTGTCTTCTATGGGCATCACTTACATGCATTTTAAATAGTTTAAAATTCCACACACACACCTCTCTTTTTTGGTGGCAAGCAACATCAGTCTTTCCAGAATGTCAACAGGTCATCAAACTAATGTCTGTTAGGAAAATAGTTCTCGTGCTGCTGTTCTCATGCTAGACCAAGAAATATCTGTGCAATAAAACTGGACTATCTTTTCTCCTGATATACATAATTTGTCTAAAAATGTGATCCAGTAAAATTAAAGAGACAGCAAAGTAACAGCCAGTGCTGGGCAGAGGAGGTCCTGCCCAGGGAGACTTGGTGGGCCTCTAAAATTAACTTTCACATGTTATAGGCTAGCTTTGTCCAAGGGGTTACTGGATTCCGTAATGGCTGTGGTGATCACACAACCAAACACAACCCTGGGCTACACTGAAATATTTAACAGTGGTGTGGAATAGACGCGTAGGAAACAGCATAGCACAGGGCCTTAGGCTTTCCTTGTCATTCCTGTGGTGCTAGGGAGTGAATCCAAGGCCTTCACACTGAACTACAGCCCCATTCCATTTTCTGTTTTGAGACAGGGTATTCCCAAGTCACTGGGTTACCCAGGTTCACTTCCAGCGTGGAACTCTCCTGCCTCACTCACGCCAAGTACTAAAATTTCAAACATGGGCCATTTCACCCAACTCACAACAATCTGTGAGCGCTGGAGCACAAAACACAGAAGGTAGGATCAGGACTCCTAGAGCCACTGAAGGAATTTTGGGCCAGAGCTATAATGGTGCAATTGCTGTATTTCAATAATGGAGGGCCAAGGGTGTGGCTTAGTGGTTGAGTGCTTACCTACACCATAAGGTGCGAGGTTTGATCCCAAGACTTCACAAAAGTCAGTCGATAAAACATTAGTATAATAATGGGCAAGGGGGAATACCAGTCTAGTCTATAAGTAATAACTTACAAAGGTACTGATTTTATCCAAAAGTTATTTCTGTGTGAAGGTTGTGCACAACAGCTTATACAACTGAAAATAAAAACAGAAAATTCTCAACCATGTTAACACATATGTTTCAGACTCTTCCTTATCCTTTCTCTGTAATTTTGAGGAAGCTGTTCTAAGAATTCCTGGCTTCTCCATAACTCTACTAGTTTACCCTGTTACAAGGAGCCCAACAATTCTAATAGTCTTTGCTATACTCAACAAAGTATAAAGGCCAAGAACGACTATCGTGGTTTTACAGATGAGGAAAGTATTCTTTTCTGCTCACAATAAAGCTCTGTAAGTCACTGCAGTAGCAAGTAGAGCTTGAGTCCCCACCTACCCACTCAACACCACTGTGGCTCTGTGACCCAACAGCTCTTGGGACCCCAGGAGAACAAGAAACAGAAACGCATGGGGTAGATGCAGCCCCTTCACTCAGTGGCCATCACCCACCAGCAGGCTGGTGGGGGGGGGTGTCCTCTGTTATACTGCAAGTATTTGGGCCCCCCGGTATATCCAACGGGACTCGTCAGGTAAACATCCCCCTCAAATGATCCATGTGTACAGTTCAAGAAGGGGTGACGGGTGCTTCTTAAACCTGATCAAGCAAATCACTCGGGGAAGTGTAAAAACTACCACAGGCAACACCCTTGCAGGTTGTGATTTAATTGGTCTGAAAATGGCCAAGACTGTCTAACAGTTCTCAAGTGATCTGCACTGAGAAGGGGATCTCTAGAGCAGGGCATCCATAACCATCCAGTGGTTATGAAGAAATCATTAAAACCTACGTTCAATTTACCAATGAAAAGGTATCTTGTCCTATTTAATGCGTGAGATGACAATGGCATCCTCACCTGTATGACCCTGACAGGTATATCCAGGAGTCCTGTGGGAAAGGCAAGAGGTTCTTAAGGAGGACTTCTACCTAATGATCCCCATTAACACTTTTCTAGATGGGTCATTTACAGATGCTATTACTTAACAGAGTAGAATCTTCACAATAGCTTCTAAGGAGGCATGATCAGGGTAACACTCTGAGTCACCAGAGTGTCTTAGCTGTATGATACAAACTCCTTGTAAGAAAAGAGTAACATAATGATGAGTATGCATTTTTATTTGAACAAATGGCATGTGTTCCAAGTGTGCTGATGTGTGCGTGTGTGCGTGCGCGCCTGTGTGTGTGTGTGTGTGTGTGTGTAGAAAATCGGCTACTTGTGTTGTAGAAGAACATTTTGAAAACGGATACTTGGAAGAGTTTTGGTGGCAGTGGTTGGGGGGGGCGTGCTATGCAAACATTTTTGAAAATAAAACCCTTTAGGAAAATAGTTTCAGTGGGATTACTGATCTATCTATGACTAAGATAACACCTTTCACTTAGTTCAAAAAATATCTGAGTGACAACATAAAAATGAAAATTTACTAGCAAAGTTTCAATTAAAAAAACCTATGTATAATGGGAGATAAGACTAAAAATGAGAATCACAATTTCACTAAAGGCTACTGATGTAGTCCCTTTCTACATCGTTCTTTACAGCTAAATATCTTGTGCAATGCCCCTTTCTTCATGAAATGTTAAAAATAAAGCAGAACCAGACAAGTAGGTTACTGTCACAAAGAATAATTTTTTTAAACATTAAAACATTTTATATGGCCATACTTCCAAAGTTGTTATACAGATTCAATGCAATCTTAATCAAAATTCCAATAGCATATCTCACAGAATTAGAGAAAATAATCCTAAAATTCTTCTAGAACAAGAAGAAACATAGAACAGCAAAGGCAATCCAGAGCAACAAAGACGGGCCCCATCACAATCCCTGACTTGAAATTATACTATAAAGCTACTGTGATAAAAACACTGTGTTACAGGCAACAACAACAACAAGAAGAAAACAGACCTGAAGATCAATGGACAGATTAAAAGATGTAGAAATAACTCCAGACACACTAATCCACATTATCTTTGACAAAGGTGCCAAACACATTCACTGGAAGGGAGACAGCCTCTTTAATAAATGGTGCTGAAAAAACTGGTTCTGCACATGTCAAAGATTAAAACTGGATCCCTATCCTTCATGATGTATTAAGCTACAATCAGAATGGATCAAAGATCTTAATATTAAAATAGAAACAGTAAGTCTGGTGGAAGAGAGAGCAGGTAAAACTCTTGAAGACATTGATATAGGCAAAGAATTTATGAACAAAAACCCAATTGTACAGAAACTATCACAAATAATCAGCACCTGAGATCTCACTCTATTGAAAAAGCTTTTGCACAGCGAGAAAAATCACCAACAGAGTGAAGAGACAACCCACAATGTGACAGAAAACGTTTTCCAGCTGTTCCTCAGACAAAGGATTACTACCAAGAACATAGAAAGAACTAAAAAAACAAACAAACAAACAAACAAAAAAGTCCTCTCAGATTTAAAGACTCAATCCAAAAATGGGCACCTGTGATGAATATGCACTTCTAAGATAAAAGATATGGACAGCAAATAAATATGTGAAAAAATGTTCAACATCATTGGTCATTCAAGAGATACAAATGAAAACAACATTGAGATTCCACCTCACCCCAGGAAAAATGGTTATTACCAAGAAATCAAGCAGTAACAAATGCTGGAGAGGCTGTGGGGGAAAACAGCCACCATTTTTGGTGGGAATGTAGACTGGTGCAACCACCATGGAAATCAGTGTGAGGATTCCTCAAAAACCTAGGACTAAAGATCCCATTATTCCCAGCTATTCCCCTTCTGGGTATCTTCCCCAAAGAATTAAAAACATCATACTGCAGTAATATGTGTACCCATATTTTTTAGCTGCACAATTTGTAATAGCCTGATCTTGGAAATAACTTAAATGCCTATCAACTAAAGAATGGGTAGAAACAGACAATACTTGTATAAAATGAAATAGTACTCAGCAAAAAAAAAGAGAAAAGAAATAGTACTCAGCCATAAAGAAGGAAAAATTGTAGACTTCTACAGGTAAATGGATGCAATTTGAGACCATATTCAGTGAAAGACACACATATAAACATCGTATTGCCTTAGTGTGTTAAGATGCAAGACAATATATACGTGTATATACATATACATGCATATAAGAAATAGTTAAGATAGTTATACTACTTATTTTCTGAGTTCATTGAAAAGGAAGATTCATGCTGGTATTGTTCGGACAACTGAATGCAGATATGCTCTGGGTAAACGATCTGGTGATGACAATGCACAATTTATGTACCACTGTTGCCCACAAAATGACATGTTTTGAAATTTTTCTTTTTTTTTCCCTTTGTCCTTGTAATAAAATGGATTTGGAAAAAAAGGTCCTATCACAACTCAAAAATTTCAATAAAGCACAATTTAATAAAAGCCTAAATAAGTTTGATGCATAATTTTAAAAAGTCTAGACACACTCAGCTAACAGTCTTCCCAGAGAGTTTTAGTGTACCACCCAGTATCAGATGATGGTGTGTGTGTTTTGGTTACCACTGAGTTCGGATGAACAAGGAGGAAGGAGAAAGAATTAGTTATTTGCAATTCTATCTGAGAGAGCTATAAAGCATCTTCTGGAGGTTTATGGAGAGATTCGGCTCGTTTTCTTCACTGGTGGGGACTCCAAAGACATTGCTGACATGGCCAACAGGTTTCAGTGGAAACCTGTGTGTCACAGCAGTATGTGAGCAGGATTCATTTCCAGTAATGCGACACAGAATCACCCTGTGTATCCCCAATGGTGTCTGACTGTACAATATCTAGGATGGCCAGCAACCAAGAAGTGGAAAAATTATTAATTGGTATTACTGTATTAGAAAGGGCCCAGGTTAAACACAGTACAGTGGAAAACTACCAGACAGCGTTCTGGCTTCAGAAGATACCCACAGTCTCTGTGTTAGAATTACCTGTCATACCTCAGGTACTAATACCAGCTTTGTTGCTAGAATCACAGTGAACATCTTGATCTTAATAATGATGATCTTAAGCAAAATGCTCACGTGAGATAATGAGATCTGGTATATTGCTTATCTGATCACACAAACAGCATTCCTGCTTTTGTGAAATCTTACCCTTAAAAGCAAATCTTTAGGGCTCAGTGGCTCAAGCGCCTGCCTGGCCAGTGGAAGGTCGCGAGTTCAACCTCCCGTACCAAAACAAACAAACAAATAAGCAAATCTTTAAGGAAACAGATGAGCTGCAGGCAGTCAGGTATTCCTGATCATTTTTCTGGATTCACATACCTTCCCTCCAGTTTCCTGACAGTGTCAGGGTCTCATGGGACCTAAACTAGTTGTATGTAATTGCCCAGGCCAGCTCATCTCTCCGAATGAACTGATGAGCAGAATACTCCATTTGCTGGGCTCACATGCCCCGCTTACACCTGAGGTGCCTCTGCTCTGGGTAATTCTAAGGATACAACACATGTAGGTCAAAGACATCCGTGGTAGGGATTTAAACTCATTTCGCATCTCAGGCAGCCTTTATAGGATATTTTTAAATTTTCTCTCTCCTTTTTATTCTCCACTCTCTTTTATTCAGTATGAGGCACAAAAATCTGAATCACAATTCAAAGAAAAAGACGAAATCTTATGCTTCTCAATGTTTTCCACGCCACACAACTCTCACACAAGTATTCTACTCATTTCAGTGAAAGTCTCTTTTGTGCCCTGCTTGCTGACTCATATGAAGAGGGGCTGAGGAAGCAAATCCAGGCTGAGTTTCGCACACCAGCACATTTTCCCTTAAATTCAGAAGTCCAAGCTCTTGCTTCAATTACTCACAAAGTCATGTGGTTTGAGAGTTGTGATACAGACTAGATATCCATCTCTGCAGATCTGTAAGTCTGGTGGGTGGGAAGAAGTTGACACGGCACACCTAGAAATGGATTTGGCGGGAGACATTTGGAACTCAAGTATATGAAAGGATAATATGTTTTTCTACTAGGTGAGAAAACCCAGTTTCCATAAAGTTAACATTAAAACGTGTTAGGCAGTAAAGCACTAAGGAAACTCCTAAAATGATCTTGGCAGTACCAAGGCCTAGCATTAACAAGTCAGTATCATCTGTCTCCCCTTGTGTTAAAGATAACTGCCTATTTCTCAGCCTTACAGATTATTTTTCTAATACTATTTCTTCTATCATCTGTGGTGTTTTATGTGTAAAACAATTTACTTAATACCTAAGAACTTACTTTATGCACAGGACTGTGATAGGTGGTAAGGTGGTATCAAGATGCAAACAATGAGACATGCAGTATGAAAACAAGAGCAAAAGGAAGGCAAATGGCATGACAAAGCACGGTTCAATTAAAAGGTCTCCCCAATATGCATATACTAGGGATATATGCAAATCTTCCTGGGAGATAGTCCTGTGTCCACTTCAACACTTCCATCAAGTGCTGAGATGCTTCAGAAAAAGAATCTAGGCAAGTGAAGTCATTTTGTGTAGCTGTTGGGTTACTCACCACAAAGATCTATAGCACTGGGAATGCAGAAACTGAAACCCTGGCTACAGGGTGCTCAAGCAAGCATGGGCAGTGTCCACTTGTAGAACAGCCTTTACAGTTCCACACAAAGGCACTGCCAGTGATGGCAATCCTTTTATAGCTCTCCTGAGGCAGCAGGCATGCCATAGATTTGCCACCACTGGCCTAGATTAATCACAGGCCCGCAGGAAAGGACCAACTGACCCGACTCACAAAGATCTCTCTGACTCAAAGAAGCATCACTAGCTTCCATGTTCTTGCTTTAGGGATAATGGAAATCAAAACTGAAGCTCAAATTTGCGTAAGTGGCTGAAGCCTGAAGATCTCTATGAGTTCAAGGCCAGCCTGAACAGCATAGCGAAACCCTGTCTCAAAAAGACAAAAACAAAACCTTGAAGTGAAAAGGAAGAGAAAACAGGGGGGTCTTTAGTTTGAAGAGCTGACAAAGATCAAGCCAGTCCTAAGAGAAAAAGGCTTGCAATTTGAGCACCTGGAGGGGGCATATTCTGATGAACAATATCATACCTGCTTATTCATAAAAGAATGGGAAACAATTTTATGGGGTGCTGTGGTGGGCTGGGATCTACTCGATTATCTCAGTGCTGCTTTTGTGGTTTCTGAGGAACCCTCATGATCTGAGCAGTTGCCACCAAGTGAGGCATGGCTGGAGTCCAACATGCCCATGAAGTGAAGTGTTTCCAGGCATAGGTATCCTCAGTCTGGAATAGCTATGCTTAAAGCTAGGTAAATCTAGAGTGCAGAAACCCTAGAATGTGACCAACAGGCCTACATGCAGCGCTGAAAAGGTTCTGGCTAACACAACACAAAATGAAGGTCAAAATTTGTTGTTTGTAAGTTATCTACTGGGTATTTGTGGTTTATGGGCCCAAGTGAAGAGTCTTTCCTTTTTAAAGCACAAACCACTGGCTTTTAATATGCAAAAGTTAAGGGCCCAGGAGTAAATTTGTTCTCCATCTCTACAGTGGTCTCTATGTCAGTAGCATTTGCAGCCAGCACTACAAAACAAAACGGTGAATTAACACTACCTAGTATTCTTCTTGCTTTTGTTGTTGTTGATGCTGTTGGTTTTGTGTGTGTGTGTGTGTGTGTGTGTGTGTGTGTTTTTTTGGATTTCTAGTACCAGGAATTGAATCCACGACCTCACATTTGCTAGACAGGTGCTGTGTCACTGAGCCATCTCCTTAGCTCTTGCTTTATCTTTGAAAGTATCATCTCCACACCAGACTGTCACTGAGGGACAGCAGACTTTCTCCCTGGACAGAAAACTCCTGGTTGGTCCCTATGTTTCAGGTACTTCTGTGGCTCACAAGTACAAAGTAAATAACTGTTGGGTTAGTACCAGCCATTAGAGCAGTAACAAGCCCCAGGGCGAGGGTGAGGGAGCTCCGTACTTCCTAAGATGATCTGGTTTATACTTCTGCCTGTGGCCAAATACAGATGTGAATCCATTCTTGAGAGATAGATATATGTTATCCTAGGCTGACAGTTTGGGGTGCACTTTCTTAGACACTGTGCTGAAAACAAGTGGTACCAAGAAATATTCTGAGGCATCTTGCATGTGACATAACAGTGGCTCTGGAAACCAAGGAAGCAAACAAGTTCCATTTCCTCTTTCAGCAGTGAGACTGCTACGCCTAATTTTAATTCTACATTCTACTGCTAAGCAAGTAGTGTGCTCAATCAGGCAAACTTCAAATGCTTCGTGTAAACCCTAGAGCTACCACCCCTTCTTTTGCAGAAACAGACTTTACATAAGGAAAAGCTGATCTAATAGTGAAAGTATGAAAGACTTGGCTGTTCTAGAAAAAATATTTTCTTCCAACATCACTCTAGGCAAAGACAGTTTCCAAAATTCCTACAGTCTGACAAAATTAAAATCACATGGAAAATGGTGTTGGTTTTTTTAAAAAACGAGAGAAAAATATTTTAAAATATATATTAATTCTTTAACACTTGGGTGTTGAGTACCAATAAATACTGTCAGTTTTTTAAATGAAGGTCATAATTTTTCACTGTAGAAAATAAATAAGTAATAACAGTTACACAATGACTTAGTATCACACTACAGACATACACTTGTACCTTCTAAAGCAAGAGCAGTGTTATAGTTTTTAGTCCTGAAATGCACAGCAGATGAACTCTAATAAAGGAAGCTAAATTCTATTTTGCATTACTTTAGCTTTACTCTGCTACAATGTACAACCATTTTCAGAAACACTGGCTACTGAGAGATTATGATACACAATAGGAACTGTTAAAAAAAAAGTATCTTTTTGGGGGGTTTATTTGTGTGAGTTTGTGATTATTAGAAGACAAAATTATTGAGGTCATTGGCATGGACAAAATTTTTTCTGGAGAAGAACCCACATTCATAGGGAGAAAAAGCAAAACATGGGCAAATGGAATTATATTAAATTAAAATGTATCCACACAGCAAAGGAAACCCTCAACAGCACAAAGAGAAAGTATTTCCAAACTATGCATCTGATAAGTGGTAGATACCCAAAATACATGGAGAGCTCAATAATCTCAAAGAAAAAAACAAACACCAAATAACATTTAAAAATGGACAAAAATTTAAATAGAAAATTCTCAAAAGAAGATATAGAAACAGCCAATGGGTTGATGAAAAATTGTTCAGCATCAGTAATCGTCAGGAAAATAAAAACCACAATGAGGTATCACTCTATCCTGGGGCGCGGGGGGGGGGGAATAGTTATTACCCAAAAGACTAAAGAAAACTAATACTGGGGAAAATTGAGCAAAAGGGCACCCCTGTGCATTACTGTTTGCCAGGTAATAGCCATTATGGAAAAAAGTATGGAGTGTCCTCAGTAAAATTAAAAACAGAACTACTGTATCATCCAAGGAAATGAAATTAGTATGCTGGAGAGATACCTGCCCTTCTGTATTCACTGCAGCATTGCTCATAAGAGCCTGAAAACCAATTCAGTGCTTCTACCCGTTAATGACGGGAGAAAGAAAGTATGCTACACTTAGGCAATGAATATGCTTCAGCCATAAAGAGAATGCAATCCCATCACCTGCAAGAACATGGATGGAACTGAAAATCCTTAAATTAAGTGTGAAAATGGAGACACAGAAAAACAGGTTATACATGCTCTCACTCTAAAAAAGGCAATCTCATGGGAGCTGTAAGTGTAACGGCTTACCAGAAGCTGAGGTAGAGGTGAGGCAGAGCTGGGGAAAGCTTAGCCAATGGTGAACCATGATACAGTTTAATCCTAGTTCAGAGCTGTAAGCTCTGAAGTGCTACTGTGCAGTAGGGTGACTATGGACAACAATACTGCATTGAGCATTTGTAAAAGCTAGAAGAAAGAATTTTTAAAATTTTTACCATGAACAAATAATAAATGCCAAAGGACACAGGTGTTCATCTTAATTTGAAAATCACACAACACCACGCAAAGACACATCACATTATCGCACTAATATGTACAACTTGTGTTTTTATTTAAAACTTAAGTGATTACCTTGAAAGCATACTGGATGACTTAATTTAAACTGATCTTCACTAGCATTTTCTAATTTGCCTACGAAGAACATTATTTATGCAATTCAAAACAAATAAATACACACATTAAAGTTACGGTTCCAACAACTTACCCTGAGATATAGCTGAGAGTTTTAAGAGAAATTA
This sequence comes from Cavia porcellus, assembly GCF_034190915.1. Lineage (NCBI taxonomy): Eukaryota > Metazoa > Chordata > Mammalia > Rodentia > Caviidae > Cavia > Cavia porcellus. The sequence goes on along the minus strand of NW_026947484.1, from coordinate 67,125,672 downwards.
CTGACAGAAGATAATTTCTAGATGGCATTTGTGTTCTGATGGGAAATTTATTAGAGCTGACTCTTCATTAAAAGATATGTAGTCTATAATTACACAGCCTTTTCACAACTGTCTTCTCCAGGATCCACCCCAGGTAGACTGAAGATTATTCCTCCTCTTCCTGTTGCCCTAAAACTTTCATTGCTAGTTCTCAGGCTCCATCTAACTTTCTCCCAGGGTTCTTGGTAAATACATTATTAATTGCTAACGTGTCAAGCAAATAATCAGTTCTTTCTGAACCATGTGTTAATCAAAACTGGAGGTTATACTTGATTGATGACAATCTGTGGTACTTCACCAAGAGTATCCATTTCTACACTGAAACAGAATAGCCAATCCAGTATTGCTTTATTTTAAACAATCTTTCATTAGCTAGTTTGAAAGGAAGGTAATTAAAGAGCTTATGTGTGAGTCAGCTTCTCTGTAACAAAACTCCTGAGATGATTGTCAACTTAGGAGAGGTTTACTGTAGCCCATAGTTTTGGAGGTTTCGATCTGTAACAGACTGGTCCCATCACCCTGGGCTCACGGCAAAGAAAGGATATCATGGTGGGTGGGCATGGCAAAGCAAAAGCACTCAGCTGGTCACCAGGAAACGAAAAGAACAGGAAGAGATGGGATTCCTCCAGCTTCTCTGCAGACGAATTTAATGACCTGAGGACCCTCCAGCCAAGCACCTCCTCTCAAAGATCCCAGCACCTCCCAACAGGGCATCAACCTTCTGGCAGACACTCAAAACTCAATCTGCAGCAGTTAATGTAATTTTTGCCTTTCATAATTCATTATTCCTCTCAAATTCATCTAAAGAGTGTAAGTCACCAGCTACCAGAAGTCCTGAGCTCTGTACAACTTGAGAAAGTAGGGTTAAGGAATCCGATATTCCAAATTATGTCACTCATACTCAGGCTACACTTGGTTTAGGATTCTCTGTTTAATTTGATTTACAATGCAGATTAATTATCCCTCATCTGAAATGCTTGGAACAGGAGCATTCTAACTTTTTAACTCTTTCAGATTTTAGAATATCTGCATATACATAATTAGATTTCCTGGGAAGGCAAAACAAATCTAAATACAAAATTCCGTACATTTCACATAAACCATACATATACACATATATTTTTATATACATGTGTGTATGTATAAATATATATATACATATATATACGTATATATATATATATATATATACGTATATATACTGAAAGCAATTTTATACAGTATTTAAGTAACTTTCATCTACAATAATTTAAGCATTTCAAATAGCAAGTAATTAATGGAATTATGCGCTTCTGACACCCTATTTTTGCTCGAGAAGTTCCAGATATTGGAGCATTTCAGATTTCAGGATTGGGGATGTTCCTTCCATAGAGGTGTCCTGAAAAAGGACACATTTCATTCCCCATCATGGCACTGGGGTACTAAAACCCTTCAGGTACTGCCAGCGACACAGCAGCAGACTCATGTGGTGCCTGCCCTGAAGCCTCACTTGTGCCGTCACTGGAAGGGTGCTCTATGAGCTGCAGAGAACAGATGGCAGGGAGCTACAGTTGTGGTGGCTGGAGCTGGCTGTACTTTACACGGAGAAGACATCGATGAGGTTTTGGAGTGGCACGAGTTTTCTGTTTAGAAACAACTATTTTATGCCAAAGAAGGTTAAAAACTCAAATGTCGTTTTCACCTTTGTGATAAGAGTGCTGAAAAATACCGAAGAATTGTGATTCAATTAGGACATTAACCCAAAAATGCCTTCTCTAATACCACCGTACTCCTGTGCTCAGGTTACGATGACAAAGAGCTTTGCTTTTGTTTCTGTTTTAACACTTCTAAGGTTTATGAGAAGGCCAAATTCAACCTTTGGCTGTTTGTCTTCCTCACCAATAATAGGAAAGTATAATCTTTCCAAAGGCCTCAGTGATTCATCTTTAATTCATTTTTCCTGTTTGGAACCTGGACATTTTTCAGTGCAAATGCTCTAGTAGTCCATGTTTCATTTTTAAAGAAAATGTTACAGCTCTTCCTCTGCCATTTTGGATGCACAGTACACTCAGTAATTGGCTGACTGGATAATGACTTTTTCCCAAAAGACAGTCTTATGATATAAAAAGAGTAATATATACTTCTAAACAGAACCCTACCTCCTGAAAACACAATGAATGGATCAGCATGTAGGAAGGTGTGAGTTACTGTATATGTTCTCATTCTTGGATCAGGTGTTTAATGCAGATAAGTGTACTTGATTGTTTTATAAGTTACCTACATTATTTATAGTCTTATGTGCAAATCAAATATTCTAAAACAATAAAGAAAAATTAACGAGTAAATTATCAGCCTTCCACTATTATATTCTATAGGCTAGGTGCAGTAAGGAGGGCAGAAGTGATTTGGGCATAGATTTAGAGTCAACAAGGGAAACTTCTACAAGCCCAGGGTCATAATGCATACACTTCCTTTCCCTCAGGGAAGCACTGCAGTGAACAGGGAGGCACGCCAGGAAGCTGCCAGGAAGCCAGCCAGAATGGAAGACTATCACCTGCACTCTGGGAAGTGGCAAAGAAACAGCATTCGTTCTGCAAGGGTTGCTAAATCCATGCTGCTAACATGGACTCTAGACATTGTTATTCGTATTTTCATGTTCTTTAAAAACTCAGCCCAACCAAATTGAACTGAAGCACTGACACATACATAAAAAGAATTTTCAGTAATATTTTCTGCCTCCTATGAGAGTTTATGCTGACCTATAAAAGAAAAAGAAATGGAAAAAATACAGCTCCACACACATAACACACATTAGTGAACCTTTTGTAATTGCTTTGTGGTGAAAGACAACATTAAAAATAGACATTGGAAGCATTTAAATGAAAAATTATCCAGCATTTCACACTGCAGTCAAATTTTGCGTTGACATTTCCCGCAAGGGCAAATGGGAGGGAAAAAAGCCCAAAGCTTTCAGCATATATTTAAAACAGCATGCCACACAAAAATGATTGGCAATGGAGCAATCACCATTCTGCAATTCTTACCCAATAAATTGGACAAAATCACTGCAATTTCATATAAATGTTCCTTTCAGGTGTATTTTTCAGAGTAGGCATTATATTTTATTCTAATGTCCTTTCTTTCCTCTTTGCCTCCAACCTAGTTGCATCCCAGAATTTTCATATAAAAGGAATATACGATAATGATTATTTATTATTTGTTTCAGATTTATCAAGGTTGACTTACTTGTGTTTAATTAGTATTATTAAGCACATAAATAAAATGAGGAAGTGAAACAAACAGTTTGTAAATTATGCCATCTTTTTAAAAGACTCAGTTTGGGTTGGCAAAAGTCCTCTGATACATGACCTTCATTGCATTGAACACTAACCAGGCACCATCCTTAACAATGAAATTTTATTTTTAAAAATAAGGACAAACTGCGTCATTAATAAGTTCTTGGCAGAAAAGTCCAGTGGCTTCCTGGTGAGGTAAAAGCTACTCTATTCTGTGTTTTCAAGGTGGTGGCGCCTCTGCTGCCCAAACCCATGCCTTCCGTTTTATCAGGAAGATCTGCTTGTTGGGGGGAAATTATAAACAGTAAAAATAGTGTTTATATCTTATCCGTAGGTCTACATCTTAGCAATCATCTAATAACTCTGTGATCTGCAAGTCTAACTTTCAGTAAACCACATCCCCTTATAGTGGGGAATGTATTAAGCTCTCCTCTTTCCTCTCAGAAAGAGGAGTCATCATAGCTGCAATGGCCCTCCTCAATTCTCACCCTAACTGTTCTTAAGAAGGGACCACAGTAACTCTGCTAGTCCTGTACCGGGACAGAACTACCGCTTGGATTGCATAGTTCTAATCACAATGTGGAAAGATGAACTGAAACTGTCAAATGAGTCCCCTTTATACAGGCCAATCAATCCTGATGGTACAGTGTGAGAAGAGTACGGATGCAGCAGAATAACATTCCTTGGCAAATGCAAAGAATTCAGTCTTCATCAAATCAGTATAGACTTCCTACCAAGAAGAATGCAGGAAGAACATTTAATACTTGAGGATGGAACTCAACTTTGTTTTAAAGAAAAGAGGGTTTTGTAATTCTCACTTTTACAGACGCTTTGTTGAAGATGCCTAGAGTGAGAGAAGTTAAGAAATACATGTCAGCACACTTACAGCATGCTTGTCAAGGCTGCAGATATGGAGACACTGGAACAGTCTCCTAATTCTCCATATACTGCTGACCCTAGGGCCTTCGGATTCTCAGTGTTAGCAGAACAGCCCCTCTGTGGCATTGGAGACCTCCAAGCATATGGCTGGCCTAAGCTGAGATGGTTTTTGGAATCCTGGGACACTCTAATGAATACATGCATCTTTTTTGAGGCCCTGATGAGTATGTGTACCATCTGGCAGGCTGCTAGAATTCTAGCAGTAAGCTCAATGCACACATCCATTACTAGAGGCACCATGCTGACCTACAGCAGTACCAGCAAGAGAAAAAGGCAGCCAAGCTACATCCCCCCGCCCCGAACCCATTCCTTCCACCCCTAATGAACGAGCTCAAATGACAGTGAAATCTCTGCACTCACAGCTTTAATTATGGGCATGAGCAGAAAGAAACACACATAAGAGAAACAGAAAGTATATAAGACCTGGTTATGTTTGACTTTAAAGATTTGTTGTCATTTGCATAATACACTGCAAATGAGTTAAAAACTGGATTCTACTAAGATTAGACATCACAAGCTATGATCAATATAATCCTTCTTAAACATCAATGAGGCACTGAAACAAGATGTAAGCTCATCTCCCTGTTCACTTTTTTGGCCTGTTTTCCTTCCTCTCAAAGAGGTAAGAGAGTAAGTTATGTAGATATCTGGGGGAACATAATTCTAGGTGGAAGGGGTGTCAGGTGAGAGGGAGGCTGCACTGTCCTGGGGGATGGCAGAGAGACCCAGCTGAGCAAACGGGTGAGGAAGAAGGAAGATGAGACATGTGCACCCTTGCAGAGCTGGCTGTGTGTCACTGGGAGGTCTGGCTCTTTAAAGGGATATTGTATTTCTTTCCGAGAGCCCACTGAACTGATTCCCAAACAACTGAGTGATGATTCTGATGCTGTCAGAAGACGCCAGCTCTAAGTCCTGCTAGGAAAAATTTAGCAAAGGTGTGTGAAGCAGAAGAGGTTATCTTCCAGGATATCATGGTTTGGTGCCCTTGCCCTGTGAAGACAGATAAAACTGACCTTAACTAAATCATTTGTTCTGAAACTGATTTTCCAGATGCAAGTAAAAGGAAGTCGATTGGGAACATCAAACACATACATACAGATTAAAGGTTTGGAAATGTAATGAACATAAGCACATACATACAAACTGGGCCACTGTAAAATTTCTTGAGTATTTTGAATAGCCATTTCTGGGCACATTTCTGCATACAGTCACACCATGGTTTACCTGTCAGATTCAGGATCTAGAACCCTTAGCTTCTACTCCAAACTCCATCTCAGGGCCTCTGGTTGAGGAGCTGGATGAATCTGTGGCTCTGGGAGCATGTGGTATGCAGTTTCTGTATCATACCAGATCTTTTCACTCCAGAAAAGTCTTATGCTGACCACACCCCACCACTCTAGCAGAATACAGCATGGTGCCAAATTATTCTTTGCAACCTGTGAAAAGGATACTTCTCCCAGGTCTGACCTCAATTATTTTTAAGGAGAACTTACAAAGATTCTAGGTTTTGGGAATCCTCAGGCATAAAAGACAGTGTCAGCCTTAGTTTATCATTATAGCCTGTTTCCAACAAGATATGCGCACTGGTGATGCCATAAAGCCTTCACCCAGTAGAGAACAGGAAAAAGCTCCTCTGAGCAGAGGACACAACCAGTGCGAAGCAAAACCCACCTCCTCAGTCACTGGGTACCTTTCCATTTTTAAAACTGAGGGGTGGGATGGGGAGAGAATATTCACATTATTTCTTCTAGTGACATACATGTTTTAACCAGAGACAAATGCACAAGAATAAGATGCACCTTCAGAATAAATTCCAACCAGAAGATTGCAGATTTTAACCAGATGCTGCATGAAAGATATTCACCTTGATATTCTGAAAACCAAAATTTGGGGAGAAATTCAAACTGGAAGATATGAATTGGAATTTAAATCTACCACTGGCTACCTGTGCACCTTTGGGCAAATTATTTAACATCTCTGAATCTCCTTATTTTTACTAATAAAATCAGAAATCCTTAATTTTAAAAAACAGTATAAAAATAAAAATATGGTGTTGAGTAACACATAGGCAAAGTGTCCCTAAACTGCAAAATGCTACCCTGATATGAATTTGTTTAATATATTTTGAGACTTGACTAGTTGGAAATATAACTTAAGGAACTAGAGATTTTAAATCAATCCATTTTTATAAAAGTTCTTGGTTCTACTACTTGTTAGAAGATCTCAAATGGTATAAACTTTTCTCCTTCTCCTGTAACTTGTTTGCTTCCTACAATGAATTAGTGGCAAGTACCAGAAGCAACTGCTGAAACTAAGCCGACTTGGCTTCTCAATTCCTTCAGTGTATTATTTCATAATGAATTTGAGTAAGAATAATGGAAGCTCCTTACAATCAATCCAGCATCCAGAGGGAATGTAAACTAAGGTGTTAAATATATGTAAAACACATTAGAAAATCCACTGAAATCCTCTGAATCTATTTTTTTAAGCAGTTTCATCTAATTCCAGGTATATACTCACATGAACTTCCAAAGTTACTTGAAAGGATGTAACTTCAATTCATTATGAATTACAAGATGTATCCTTCGTTTTCCTATAGTTTACAACCATCTCTTTATAACCAGAAAGATGATTTCCTTAAGTGAAGCAGAGGCACTTTAGTGGATAATCAAGGCATAAGCAATTTGGAATGGACAGATAGAAAGCAGTTCTCTTGGAGCAGCTAGCAAAACAATTCCCCAGGGTCGACAGGCTGGTGCAGATTTAAGAGGGCTCTAAAAATGTCACTGTCAACTACAGAGTATGCTGTGGGCTTAGAGTAGGAGCTCTGGTACCAGATAAAGGGCGGCATGGTTAAATAAAACTACAGCACTGCGCAAGACATCACTGTGATTAAGTGTGGCATGGAAATGAGACATATCACAACTGCTCAACCACCTGAGGAAGGCAGAGACCAGCAGTCTGTTGGCAAAATGCATGCTGTCTGGGCACACTTTGTTAATGTCCACTGTATTTGTTGAAAATACCAAAATTACTTCTAACATTGCAAATAAGACAATTCCCCCTTAAAACTCAGGACTTCTGCCCTCGGAAGAATCAGAAGATAGGTGGCAACCTAGGACTTGCATTTCCATGAGCGAGCGGGCTGAAGCCAGTCCACTGCCTTCTTCCAATTATGCATTCTCCAGCCAGCCTCAAGTCTTTAATCCACCTTGTCCTGTGTGCTCCACTCACCGGCACATTTGCAGGAATTTGGGTTGCTTTTGTCCAGCTGGAAGAGGCAGAGGGTTGAGAAAGGCTGATTTGATTGACTAGTTGTACCAGGGATTTGAACTCATGACCTCACATTTGCTAAGCAGGTGTTTATGCTGCTAAGCTAAATCCCCAGTCTGATTATATTTACTTTTAACAGGCCCAAAATGTATATGCAATCAATTCAGAGAAGCATAACAGAGCTAGGTAAGCCAAGAAGACCCATAAAAGTTAGATGGGTAAGGTTAAGGTAGGTCATGGAAGGGCCAGGTTGGTGACTGAATGTTTATCATCTTACTTTCTCCTGTTATGTGGAGAATGTAAAGCAGACAGCACAGTTCCTTTTACCCTAAATAAGGCTTTTTTGGTTAGGACTCCCATGAAAAACAGCATTCTTAGAGCCTACCAGAAGTACCATCTTTGCAGCTTTTAAGTTAGCGACATAACATACATCTTCTTCCCTCTCCCCTTCAATGACAACTCTAGACTAGGTGAACATTATTGTCTGATGTCACAGTTGAAGAGGCTGGCGCTTAAGGACCTCTGTCAAAATGGAATTCAGACAGGACTGGACTGGACTTCTGGCAGTGTGACCCTGGCTTCTCCACCCTCAACAATGCTCCATCTTGTCTTGAGAGGGCCATGACACTCCTTCAACCTTCCTGGCACTGTGAGCACTGAGCCGCCATCAGCAGCAGGCCAGGGACTGAGAAGGTTTCTCACTTACTAGGAGAATCTTTCCCTCAGTGAACCCACCCTCAAAACCTCAGATGGCCAGGACTCGCTCAGATATGTCTAGAATCATCCCTTATTTGTTCATAAAAGTCCTGCAAATATTTTGGCAAATAAATTCAGAAAGGCGGAAACACTAATTATTAGGCAGAGACAAATCTGCAGTAATAAAATAAACAACAAAGTGCCTTTTCAGCGCTGCTATTCAATGTGCCTTCCTGTTGCCAGTGCCACGAAAAACACTATGGGAATGGCCTAGAGGAGATGAAAGAGGAAATGACTCCTTTAAAGACCATGTCCTGTGGGCACAGAGCTGCCTTTCAGTTTGCTACAACAGATAGCAAAAAGGAAGGGTGGGTAGTAGAATTTGTAGGGAGAGAAAAATACTTTCAAACAAAGTTACTAACAACACTGTTAAGGCAGGGCATTTACAATTAATTCTTTAATAATGAACTTTTCTTAAGCTTGGGAAAGATGACTTGAAAGATTTGAAAAATAAAGGTTTCCTCAAATGGTCACTAACACCCCTGAACCAGGCCACTGTCAAGACAAAAGTCTGTGTTGGGCACTTCACCTGTGGCACACAGGTCCCAGAATTGTCAACGTCCAGGCCCCCGAGGGGGTGTGCCTCGGTGCACTCTGCCTGCTGGGGTGGGAGACAAGACCACTTTTTCTACCCTGTCCACAAGTGCTCTGTGTGCTAGCAGCAGCCCCTAGTCTGCATGTTTTAGCAGCTGTCCCTTCAAACTTCCCAAGTGTCAGCAGTACCCCAGATTTCAGAACCAGCCATGCAGGACCTTAGACAAACCACGTAAGAGATTTCCCGCTTTATTTTTTCATCTTTAACAGTCAGAATGGCCTTGTCTGCTTGCCCCACCTCCTTAGGACTGTTACAAAGCAACTACAAAAGTCTAATGGAAGTTCTTTCTTCAACTCAGCCTAACAATGGTTTCTACAGAGCTTTCCTGTGTACTAACACCACATTCTTCCTCCTCATTCAGATTAAAAGTGAAGAATAAAGATCATGCATTCAGTGACAAGCTAAGCGGCAAGGACTTACAGAGCCACTTGAACAGGGCGGCTTCCACTTTTCAAACAAATCACATACTTTCATGTGCCTGAATTCAAGCCATTCTCACAGATCACCAAGCCACTGCACTCTGGTTTATGATGCAACTCTCTTTTAACAAGCAGCTCCACTGCTGGCACCATCTCCTATTTCAAACTCCAAATTGGCTTGTTTACCCCGACAGACTGCTGGGGCACATACTCCTGGCAAACAAGCTGGCAGCTCACTAAGGATTCCAGAGTTGACCTGGCCAGGCAATGCTGGAACCAGTGTTCCCACTGCCTGCAGAGGTGACAACCCGTCGGTGTGGAGGGAACAAGCATCTGTCTGTCCAGGGGCCCCTTCCCTGCCATGCTGAGGGCTGTGGTCCTGCATGCTCACCAGAACCATGGCATCATCATAAGTTGTACTGGAGGTGGTTCTGCCTCCCTTAAAGCAGTCTGGCCTGGGCCTGGAGATGGCCAACCTTCCAAGTTGTTGTTTGTTAACGAAAAAGAAAAGGCGCTCGCAGGCTTCAAAGTCCAACTCAGAACCAGTGGTAAATACTGAGCCACAAAACGCAGTGATGTGTTAGCCAGGACGCCATTCCAGACACATGTTCCATTGAGAAGTATCTCAGCGTGCAGCGTGCAGAAGAGTGAGTGGTGACAGGCACCCAGCCCTATTGAGCAGAATGCAAGCTGAGTGACATCATCCTCACATGCTCTATTCGGCACGAGAACCCAGTGTGCACTACCCGACACGCTGTGAATGAGAAGGCATGAGTCACAGGGCACACCCCCACTCGCCGGCTCCGGCTGACAGCAAAGGACTCACTTACTGCACTGTGCGAGAGTCCACTGATAACTCCCCAGGGCTTCCCGGAAAGGAACAGTGCCCCACAGAGATGGGTGAATGAAAACATGACACTCCAAATAAACATTGAAAACCACCTAATAAATAGAAAAAATAGTCTCTTATCAAAAATTCTAACTACTTCGTAGTGTTTTACTTCTCCTAAACCACAAACACATCCCTGACCCTAAGGTGTTGGGAATTTAGTTAGTGGCCTGTGTTGATTTGACCCTACCCTCTAAATTCCTTCACTTGCCAGAGCTTTCTAAGCCATCTCCCATCTAACCTTAATGAAAAACCGTCATTTTTTCGTCTTTTCAACCCACTTCGTGCTGGCCTATTGGACTTTATCTTCCATCTGTATTGCAATTCCACAAAGCAAGAACTGGCTGAAGATGGTCAGATCCATGGGCCTGTGTTTCATTTTTCTTTTTTTTTTTTTTTTTTTTGTCTTTTTCATTTTTACCGGTACCAGGGATCGAACTCACGACCGCCTGCTTACAAGGCAGGTGCTTATGCCGCTGAGCTAAATCCCCAGCCCTGTGTTTCATTTTTCTACTCGCCTGCTTTGCATTTCTATCCCACCAGTAGCACCTTACCAGTCCGGTCAAATGTTTCACCTAGCACCATGCCAGTACCCCCAAATGGTACATCCCGCACTGACAGCCACTGGCACCCTCTATCCACCTCCCCACTTCTCCAAAGCTGCTCTCTCTCTTGTTCTGTCAAGAGTTCATGTGTCTCATTCACAAGTCAGCTCTGCCAGAGACACTGGACAGCCTGGCTCCTCTCTGCCCCTACGTCCCTCAAATGCAATTAATTATTACATATTATTGGACTGCCTTTGTGCCCACCTTTCCTTATTTCTCTCCTCTCTACTTCCTCTCCCACTGCCTTGGAGCTTTCTTTCCTACTTGAACCACAGCAACAGCATCTATAATCACCTTCTTATAGCATTCTCTACACTGATACAGGGTGATTTCCGGTGGATATTAATCCAGCTGCATCATCACCTGCTGCAAATCACTCCGTAACTCCCTATGGCCTGTAAGATGGAGTATTTCTGATTGCAAGCCTTCAGGATTTCCTAGCCCTTACTGGTCTAGCTCTTTCATCTTAGTCCCATGGGCTTGCTTTCAGTTCCTGAAACCTGGCAAGCCCATGAAGACCTTCATGCTTTTTCTCTGCAAGGTTCTTTTGGCCTCGCATGTCCTTTGTCCTAGGGAAACGCTGGCACACATCCCTTGTGACCCAACTTAAATATTTCCTTTCCTCTCCTGCCCTCCCATCTCCCCTTCATGACCCCAGATACCATCACTCCAGTCTTTTCCCTCCTAAAGTATCCTGGGCATCTCTACCCCAAGTCTATCTCGCCCAGGGCTCGTTCCCTGCCAACCATGACTGCCATGTTTCCCCATTCTCCAGCTTCTACTGAGGACCTGGCAGCATGTAAATACATACTTAGTAAATGTTTACTGGAGGAGGAAGAGAAGACGTCACTCTCTCCGAGGCCTTCACACACAGGTGTAATTTCAGTCTTTTTCTGTACAAAGCTGTATTTACAAATCTACACACACATATTTATTTTATCAGGCAAGGTCATTGCTAAGTTGGAGAAAAAGAATCCAGTCAAGCTGTACCTTGGCTTGAAACCAGAGAGGAAAAGACTGAGAAAGCCAGGTTTTTAGCTAAAGTGCTCTCAAAACAGGTAATGGGGAGCAGGATTATATTCAAAATACATCAAACACACTGAACTCCTCCTCCAAAAAATGTGGTGAATGGGAAGATGAGATGGTGATGGGAGGGGAAATAATTGAAATATGTTATGTGCACATACTAAGCTATGAAAATGAAATCCATTAATCTATATAACAATACGCACTAATAAAAAACGTGGGGAAAAAAGATGCCTATCACATAGGACTTACCTTCTCCTGCCAAGGAATTTAAAACATTCATTCATAAAGTTTCTTGATAGGTCTAATTTTCTCAATATTCCAGGTGGTTCAGCTGGGGAGGCAGAGCAGTGCTTCTGTTACGTATCTTTGCTCCAGTAACTGTGTCCCCGCCTAATCTCTTCAGTTGGCTTCCAACCAGGTCCCGTTTTGGGGGTGCTTACATACAGGCCTATGCTGGGGGTGATTACAAATGTTGGGGAGCCCCACACTGTGCACAATTTACTTTGCCTACTTTTAATTGTTGTTGCTTTACTTCTGTTGCTATAGAGACCCTTTTTTCTCAGCTCCATTATTTTTTAACTTTGTGCAATATACACCAACTGAGTCAGCACCTCCTTTTTCAATGCAGTTTCAGAGAGAGGTGCCTTGGGTGGGTGGGGCTTAAATGGTTTATTCTCCCAAATTCTGGGTTTAAAAAAAAAAAAGCTGGGGATTTAGCTCAATTGCTCAAGCGCTTGCCTAGCACGCGTAAGGTCATGAGTTCGATTCCCAGTTCCAAAAAAAAAAAAACTCAGTAAAGATTCCTGTTCTTATAAACCGAGTGCTTAAGTAAACAGAGCAGGTGCCAAAATCAATAGGATATGGAAAATGAGATTTTGCAGATTATTTATAATGGGGATCAACTGCTGACACAGAATCAAGAATTCATACTGATTTGAGGGGGAAAAAAAAAACATGAAAAGGGAAATCACCAAATTTCCAAATGTGGGGTGGGGTGAGGGCAGGGCTCGCATGCCTGCACCCAGGAGAGAACAGGCAGAGAAGAAACTTCCATTCTACTCCACTGGTGCTGTACAAAATTCTGCGTACCTGCTGTGTGACTGAGCCCTGCACCCACGTCATCAGATGCCACTTTGCCTGCTTGCATTCAGGGTCCCAAGCACAAGCCCTTCAGTGAAGCACGAGGAAAGGAGTACGATTGTGCAGGAGGAGGATGACAAGGCAATGCAGAATCAGTGTGCTCCGCCTGCAGGGACCCCGGGTCCTTGGGATGGTCTGCAGGGTGCACTGACTGTGCCCAGCTGCACCCCTGGCAGGGCCTGTGTCAGCAACAGGCCTTAAAGGGTCGAGCCTTCATCTTTGCACACCTGTGTGTATTTACACTCCTTTTCCACTTCGTTTCATGGGTTATTTCATCCCAAAGAATGGGAAATTTGTCAGCCCAAAGGCAGAACTGGGTCTGAGTTACATTTCTGTGTGGTCCTTGGAGCCTATGGCTACACTAAACTTCTTAGTTTCTGGACAGAAAGTACGGCATGAGATCTATGAGCTCAAAGGCACATTCCGAAATTTATAAACAGTGCATGCAAGCAGTACTGACAGGGCCTAGTACAAGGCCAATGGTTAATATGTATTGTGGTGCCTTTATCATTATCATTTCTACTACTGGATATATTCTTCAGATTCTGATTTTAGTCAGTGTCAGTGTAAAATTCTATTTCAAAAATCATTTAACAAGAAAGCAAAGCCAAGAGGCCCTTCTCTTCACCAAGAATTCCACAGTCCTCCTGACAATCTTCCTGGATGGAAGACTTCAAATGGATTACTAGTACTTATCTATGCCATGCCCTAGGAACCTTGATCAACTGACAATTTAAAAAATAAACCTATGATATGCATAACCATAGGTCAGAGATGCAGGCATGCTTGGTAGAACACAAAATGGCTACTCCTGTATGTCCTGTTACTTCATTAAACTTCAATTTTATATATTTGTGAAATTGCTACCAAAAAAAAAAAAAAAAACAAACCAAAGGCACTATTTCATCAGCAAAAGTAATTATCTAATATCCACCCTGTCCTATTTCTAAGAATTTTCCATTATTACATAAACCACCTAAATGAATTTTGGAGCACCTGTAGGCAAGAGGACAGCACGTGCTGAAATCTGTTAACATGATAATGATAAGCCACTGCTATAGGAAAAAAATGAGGATGTGTATACTCCTATAATTATTTCTGAACCTACTAGAATACTATTCTTATCCTGTAATCCAAGATAGAGTCATACTGATCACTTATCTTCCTCATATCCTGTGTACTTTTTATGGTTCTGACATAGAAACTGATAAGTACATAGTACAGAAGACTATGGGGTTAACTTTTGGAAAATGCTCAGTTTCACTTGTTTCTTTCTTCACTTTTAGCCCAGAGATTAATGTGTTTAAAAGACTACTCAAGACGCAATGGCTAAGGAACAGTGTCTCATGAGAAAAAAAAACTGAGTAACTTCAAGGTCAGACTTAATAATTCCCACAATTAGTTAGGAATTATAGGTTATATTAATTTTCTAATCATAATTCTGGAAATATGTTACATTGGAATTATCTGGGAATGCTGAACAGAAATAGAGGAAACATTTGTCAGGTGCAAGGCTAAACACAAGTTATGCAGGGTAAGTGGCAATGATGTGCACGTTGGGAGAGTTTTCTGTTCAATGACTGCTTCAAGTTTGTTTTGTTTGTGCTTACTCTTTAAGATGCCTCCAAAGCCTGAAACAAGCAAGATGTACAAACATCCTATTTTCGCAGCCCTGGATTGATTTACTCATCATTAATAAATATGTGAATGCTTTGAAGGAGATGAGGCAAGGGCAAGCAATTTCACCATGAGCCAGGCTCCGCTGGAGTGGTGTGCCTGGCACAGCAACAGGGAACAAGGTGCCAACCACAGAATTCACAGCGTGGCTTCTCGCTAGAGATGTAAACTATGTCTTCACTCACAGCTCCCCCTGGAGAGCAATGTTCTAGGCCTGTACTGTGATTCTGCTTGATATACCTGTTAAACCAGATCATGGTTTAACATTTCTTCTCTTTGCCCTCTGTGAAATGAGCCCTGTTTTGCAGGAAAACACACAACATGTGTATCAGTTGGGAACAAAAATACTGTAATTAAACATGAAGAAACAAATATGGCTATTGACAGCAAGAAGACAAATGCCATCATGGGTAATGTTAATCTATTAACACATCTGGAGGCTTTAGCCTCCTAACAGAGCCCCACTACACACAGACAAAAATACAGTTAGGAGCACTCTAAACAAAAGCCCTCCGGCTGTCTACAGTACACGGCATGGCATGCACGCACAGCTGAGGTGAGAAGCAAGATGAGGGCCAGTCAAGTGCAAGTATCTGTTGCTATGCCATGCTTGTATCATGTGCAAAAAACCATTCTGACTTAGTTCTTGTATCTCACATCTACTTTAGTCAGTATGTATATGCATAGGATAAAGTCAGCCCAGAGACAGGAAAATCACAAAGTATGGCTGAATTCCTGGGACACAGTCTGCCTCAGGACTGTGTTTACTAAGTATTTGTTGGATGAATAACCGATCTAAACATCATTTACGTTTGCTCAGTGCTCTGGCTGAGGCAGCACCAGCTTTTGGCTGCATGGCATTCCTGGCTTACACAGGTGTTTCATTCTGAGAATGGGGTGGGCAGAGGTTCTGATCTACAGATACAGTCCACATTACCCTGCAGTCATCCCCTGCCTGAGGCACGGCAGGTGTCTAGATCCTCGGCGCTGTAACTTTGGACTCTGCTTGTCTGTACAAAAGCCAAGAGCACCACTACCTCAAAGCAAGGGAAATGAGTATGTCATATGCAAATGATCAGAGTACTGCCTAAAGAAGGACTGTGGGGTTCACAAATACACACGTGTACATTTACATACTAGTTCCCAAAAGTAACGGAAGCTGGAAAGCTGTGTTTGTGTTGTATGTATAAACTATTGTAACTATAAATTAACAAGTGATTAGGTCAATTTGCTCAGCCTTTTAGCAAACTAAGGCAAGTACGATTTTTTTCCAGAATAAGGAAAAATATTAATGATACTGATATTTTACAAATAGTATTTCACAGTTTACAAGTAGCAGAAGGTAACACCTATGAGACTGCTGTGTAACAAAAACCCTTAAGGAGGCTAGGCTCACTCCCAACTTTAGAAACAGAGATTAAATCTTTCAGTAGAGTCACAGTAGGAGAGACTAGATACAGAACAATTGCCTGTCAAGATTAAGGAAACATTTTTATTTAATTACTTTAAAATTACTTATATGATACATGATAGATTTATATTTACTAGTACTTTCTAAATGGATCTTTTCAGCAGGTAACTAAAAAGTACTCCAGGGATAGTCTGTGTATTAATTAAGCTTGGTTATGTTTTCATTACTTAATTTTATAAAAACAGTAATATGAAATAAATAAAAACTATTGAAACAATCTCATAGCAGCAATTTTTAAACATATTTCTCTGTTTAAAGGGGCATTTTGTGACAAGAGTGGAAGCAGTGGCATTAGTACCACCCAGACGGACCCCTCTTCTCAGCTCCCTCCTCACTGGCTTCCACTTGACCACCACCACCTCCAGCACCACATGGAAGCTGGGCAGGGCACACTGGTTGGCCAGGAGGGACGGTCACACCCATTAGAGCTCGAGTGGGTGGAAACCCAAACATGGAATTGGCCGGACAGTCTTCATCCTGCTGGCACCAGCACCCCGCTACCTCAGGCCCTTCTCTTTACCAAACATGGAATGGTCTGTTGTGAAATTCAATTACTTTCAACAGGCGTTAGCACGTGACCTGTATCTCTCAGCTTTGTGTGATCAGGAATGTGCACTCCCTGAAACTCCAATTTAACACTACTACACTTCTTACTTACATCTGTGTTTCAACTGCAGGGATCCAAACCGCATATATTAGCACACACTGTATTCAGACCTAAAGGGCTGGGGAGTGGAAGAGAGGCAGAAGGAGCGAGAAGAGGATCAAGGAAGGAAGGAGGAGGGCTACCTAAATTTCTGCCCTGAACACTGATGCCTGTTAGTACTGAAAGGAAAGATCTTTATACTCCTTAAAAGGCCATTTTCTTTTCTTCTGTTTAACTTAATGAAAAAAACAATTCATAGGTAAAATGTTGAGATGGCAATAAACACTTTTTTTCTCTCCAGTTCTGAATTGAGGTTACATGTTTCACATAGCATTAAGCTTCCTTTTATTTCCTTACAAACTTCCCC
This sequence comes from Cavia porcellus, assembly GCF_034190915.1. Taxonomy (NCBI): domain Eukaryota; kingdom Metazoa; phylum Chordata; class Mammalia; order Rodentia; family Caviidae; genus Cavia; species Cavia porcellus. The sequence goes on along the minus strand of NW_026947484.1, from coordinate 67,108,552 downwards.
AAAGCTTTTTTAAACAGAGCTGTCATCTCTGTTTGTTCCAGTCCCTGATTTACAAAGACTCCATGGATGAGAGCAAGTACCAAGTAGGAAAGTTACTGCAGCATTTCCATTACAAACCAGCTTTTGCATCTACTCTTCCTGCTTTCCACAGCAATAGCTTCTGCTCTCCCCGGCCCTGTCAAATGGCAGCAGAGGAGGAATTTAAGTTCCAGGGGGATCAGAAGGTTTTCCGTTCTGGCCCAATCACAGGATTGAGTCACTAAACCTAGCAGTAGTGTAGATTCTCGATCCAGAGACAAGACTTTGGCCATGTAACCTGAGAGAGCTTCCCAACACAAAACACAGGTTGGTCCAGCTGGGTACCACTGTTGGACAACTGCAGTTTCGGAGAGACTGAAGGATGGGTTCTCACCCCGTCAGTCATGTCAGTCATCTGGGGTAGCCGCAGCCACAACCTTCATCTCACTGCCAGAGGAGGGTTTGGTGTCCACTTCTTACTATTCCCATTATCGCCTCGGTCAGGGTCCTGCTCTCCATGCACTGCTGGCACAGCTCTCTCAGGACTCTCCAAAGCGCCACCCAAGCTTTCTCTCAGTCCTTACCTGCCTCCACAGTCCCTGGCATGTGAGCTGCTTCCTTCTCCTTGGGACTGTGCCTTGTGCTCCATCAGTCTCTCCTGTCATGCCTCTTTCCTCCCTAGGCTTCATAGTTTCCTATGACTGACCCTCATGTGCAATTCTCCCCCAAAACCTACGCTAAGTCTGGTGTTTCCCTCTTGTACCAGGCTCCCTGCACCAGGCTGGACATTCTCTGGGCTGTAGCTACCACCTGCATGTAAGTCACACCCAAGCTTACTACTTCTTCAGCCCACACCTTCAAATGTCCTGAACCTGCTTTGTAAAAGCCTAGGGAACCAAAGTCAGTTTACTCTTCTTGGCCTCTTCCCGCCTTTCCCGTTTCCGTTAGACTTTTCACATCTATCTTTCAGGCCCCGCCACCAGCTGTAAGTATCTACTTCCTGGATCAGTTTTGGTCCACACATCACCCACAATAGCGCAGTCCCGTGTTCCCTGTGCTGATGTCACCTGCGTGGGTACCAAGAGCCTGACCTAAATGCAAATCCCTAAGGTCCTCTCCAGTCCCATTTGAACACGCCTCACTACCATTCCACAGCACAACTGTGACACTCCACACAGTCCTGATGAAAAACAAAGTGAAATCCAGAACCTAAAAGCTAATGCATATACATCCACATAGTACATTTAGTGAAGTTATCCTATTCCGTAATGGATTTTGTTTGTTTTGCTTTATCTACAGAAGGTGGAGCTGAAATATAATTCATTTTAAAATGTCATTAAATCAGTACCACATGTTGACCCATTTATCTGTTTGGCTAGCCAGTATATACTAAAAAAAAAAAAAAAAAAAGTTAATGAGCCATTATTAGTATAAAGCCTGAAAATATGATTTTAAAAAACTTCTATGTAATGTAGAATCTTTAAAGTAAAGGAGTAACAGTGGTCTTTTAATCTAAAGATGACATTGACTCTAAGCCCTGGTGAGATAGACCCAGAGTGATAAAAGATCCAAAGCTCAAGAAAATTAGCTCATTCTGATGTTCATTTCTTTGCAGATTTGGATAGACGATGTATACAGCATTTTTTCTATGAAACTGAGATTTTTGTGTACATTTATAAACATATATACATTCATGTCTTTGCGGGGAGACAGAAGTACCTTAAGCTAGCACCAGCCACCAAGCACACAGAGAAGCCAAGGGCCAGCCATGCAGGCTGCAGAGTAACTACATGTCCCTATCTTATAGCTATTCTGGACCCTAAAAAAGAAAAGCTCTTGTTGGTTCAGCAAGTCACTTGTGAGCTAGCAAAATCACAACTTTCTGCACTCTATTTAATAAAGAATGTAGTGACAAAAAACATTTAATTTCTTGAACGAAAAAAAACTCCTTAATACATGGACCTCTGTAACTTATCCTTTATATCAGAAAGGGTAGAAAAACAATGAAGTGTGGCTTTGTGCAAACATTTTCCAAATGAGGCTAACATTCTATTCTTGCCAATTTAACACAAGCCATAAAATGCTCAGATTCCTAGCAAACCTCCCCAGAAAGCAGAATCCATCTTTGCAAGTAACACAGCTCAGAGAGATCTCCAAGCTGGGAGAAGAGAATTACTCAGAGGTCAGGGTCTCTCTAGCTTCAACTTCTGAGGCTCACAGCTGGCTCTCTGCATGGTTTCTGTGACTGTTAATGCTCTAGGCAGGCTCCTCTAAGGCCTCCCATGCCACCAGGCACCTGGACAAGAGAAGGTACAAGATCTATAGATGAGAGAACCCAGTGTTGGAAAAAGTAAGTAATAATGCCCAAGACTAGGGATCTGAGGTGTGGGTGGTCTGTCTATAAGACTCATCTCACTGCTAGAGGCTCTCAATGGAGGCTAGGAGTCCTGGAAAGGTGCTGTTCCAGACTACGGCATGCTACCAACAATGAACGGTTGGGACAATGAATTTTAAATATCTTGCAACATAGTGGACAGCACACACTCAAAGACGACTTGTCTGGTCCCAAATGTCATAATGGATCTCGCCCTATTGAAGAACATTGTGCTGTGATGCTCCTGGAGTGTGTCAATGAAGGCAGAGAAGCCACAGTGAGAGGCTTCTGGAGGCCTCACCAAATAATGCCATCAAAGGCTGAGGAGGGTTGGGACCAGGGACCTTCCAGTAACACCTTTCACTGCACTAATCCATAGTACGAGTGATGTAACCACCGATGGAATGGTTTACAGAAGACTTTACTACATATTTGATAGTAAGAAAAAAAGGAAACAAACGGAGGCTCAAATGTAAAACTGAATAACATGGCTTCTCCTATCTCATCTCTAACCTCCGTGCTGGCATTTCACAACTCTACTACTCAGAAAACCACCCCGACATCAGTGGTCTTTGGGAAATGAATCCCAGAATGAAGCCAGGCAGTGATACTCGCTGTGGTCCCTGCACTCAGAAGGCTGAGGTGCAAGGACCACGTAAGCACAGATGTGCAGCCAGGATGGGTAAGCCAAGCCAGCAGTTGGGGTGGCGGTAGGGCCTTCAATGTACTACCCTACGCAGAACAGAGCTTCAATGCACTGCTCCCTGCCTCACTCCTCCCTCGCCCCACAGCCCTGCACAAACCGCACAGCACCAACAATGTCTGTATCCTCTGGCTCTCCGCTGGGTTCAGCCAAAGACAGTCTGTAGGAAACCAGATGGCCGAACATACAGTCACATGAACCCTGCTGTCCGCAGTTCTGCTTACCTGCCACTAACCATAGTCCCAACAACATTCAAGTAAGTTCCAAAACAAACAGTGCACAAGTTTCAAATGACCTATTTTCCGTGTCTAATGATGAAGTTTCACATTCTGTCCTGCTCACTGAGTTATGAACTGTCCCTTTGTCCAGCATACTCATACTGTGGACACTACCCACCCAATGATCACTTTTAGCCTTCTAGATTACTGCGCTATTTTGGATTCAAGAAATGTTCATCTTAAGCAGGACATGGCAGCACACGCTTATAATGCCAGCACTTGGGAGGCTAAGGCAGAGGATGGCTCTGAGTTTGGGGCCAGCCTGGGCTACATGAGATTCTGTCTTAAAAAAATAATAAAAATAAAAGAAGACGAGGAGAAATGCTTGTTTTAGTTGGTAACAGCTCTAAAGTGTAAAACGAGGCAGAGGAGGCACCAGAATATGAATCATGGCAGAACAGATCAACTCTGTTACCACATGGAAACACAAGAGCACACAGGAAAACACAGAGCACAGAGCGAGTCTGGCACTCTCCTTGGTTTCTGATGTTCACCCCCTTTGGAGAGGGAGGGGCTGTTTCTCTCTGGCCCCTTCCATGCAGGGTTACTTTAGGCTGGATGTGTCCCCAGCTGGAGTTCATCACTCTGCCTAAACAACCAACTACTCTCATCTCAGTCTGTGGTGGCCAGCGTGATGGACCCTCAAAGATACCTGTAAGTCGTACTTCCAAAACTTCATAAATGTGCTACTTCACATGGCAAGGGGGCCTAGGGGTGCAGGTGAAATGAAAGTTGTTCCTCACTTGGTTTTAAAATTGAGAGATGACCCTGGATTATCAGGATGGGCCCAATGTGATCTCATTTACAAGTAAATGAAAAAATAAAGAAGAGGTCAGAGTGATGCACAGAGAAGGTGCTGACCTGTGCTCATGGCTGAGGAAATGGAGGAAGGGATCACTCTGGAAACTGGGAAAGATAAGAAAACTGATCTCCCCAGAGCCTCCAGGAAGAAATGCATCTCCACTGACATCTTCATGCTGGCCTGTCTGGCCCGCCCTGGGTTAGTGACTTTCAGAAGTTCTGCCGCTGCTTAAAACTACTAAGTTTATAGTATCTTCTCATAACACCAATGAGAAACCTTTAACTGTTTTTCTAAGTCTGGTTCTTGTTTTCCTTTCAGCCATAGGGGAAGCAAGAGATGGCGAGTGCTTCAAAATGACTAACAGTTGGGTGAGATGGCTTGTAAGAAGCTTTAGCAATTCTTGTTCATTCAGTCAAGGGTTATCAAAGACTTACTCTGTGAGAGGTACTACCTAAGATGCTGAGATTAAATGAGATTAAGATACAGACTTCTGCCCTTGCACAGCGCACTGTAAAGAGGCACATGCGGTCATTCTTCAGTATCTGGAAGTAATCAGCTTTCCCCACTTCCAAAATCTGAGGCTGCTCAAATCCCTTGCATAAAATGGTGCAGTCTTTACATATAACCTAGGCATATCCTCCCACACACTAAAGTGATTTCTAGATTAATTATAATGCCCAATAGTAATGACAAGCAAAAAATTCTGTACGTACCCAGTACAGACAAATTTTTTAATAATTACTTTCAGCCTGCAGTTAAACCTGAAGTTGCAGGATCCAGGGTTATAAGGAGCTGACTGTATAAACTTACCATATAAAGCTATTGTATCAGAACTTGAAATGCAGTTCAATGGGGACACAGACCCAATGTCTGACGCTTGATAGTCATGGGAAGAATATCATACCTGATAAATTCTGCTACATATTTGGTTACGAATAGCTGGTAAAACAAAGTTGGGCAGTGGTTAAAAAACTAAAACTTCGAACATAAAAAAACCAGATCATCATAGTCAAGATGGTTACTCATGGTATCTCACACTGTACTGACTGCTATGGCTGACAAAACCGTGAAACTATAAGTTGTATTTATTAGTCACGTTATACTGATGGACAAAATAACTCAATCACAAGTAATTCTCTAGAAATTTCAGACAGTAACTTCATAATTGTATATAGCAGCTATAAAAAATATAAAAACTGAGTTCTTAAAATGTAAACTAAATATCACTATCTTGCACTGAAAATGAATATAAACTTAGAAAATCTAAGTTTCAAAATGAAGGCACACACATATATATACTGTAATGTTTTCATACTTTGCACTGTAGGCACAGAATTAAAAGACATTCTCTCTACTGAACCTTGAAATAGGCTAGTTACTGAGCTGGGAGAATGGCCCAGCCTGAAACAGCACCCAGGGCTGAAAGTACAGCTCAATGGTAGAGCACCTGGCTAGACTAAATAAAGGAGGCTGAGTCAATCCCCAGCACCTCAAGAAGCCCAGAGATTCTTAGTGAAACAGTGTTTTGAACATTTTTTCCATACCTTTCGGCCATGTGACATCAACTTTTACTGCTCTTCCTACTGCCCACTTCCACACCTCGCAAAGAACTGCCTCCTTGGTAAAACTGCCCAAGGGTCCCATCTCCTAGAACACTGCTACTCTGAACCTGACGGCACTCCCTGTGCCTATCATCCAGCCCAGTGTACACAGGAGAACTTTTCTGTTGGATTGAACTATTCATTTACACTCCATCAACTCAATGGAAAATACCACAGATGCCAGTACCAGATTCCAAAATTCCTTGAATCACAAATACTGCTTTCCTTTCTAAATTACTTCAAATTTACATTATTTTGCTCCTCGCAAACCATTTAAAATCATTTTTGGGTCACATCCCTAGTAAGATCCAGGCTTGTATCCTAAAAATATGGTAGGTCCTTAATAAAATATTATTGACTAACTGATCTAAAATACTGAGTCAAATTTTCATTCATTAATATATTCATGTGAAACAAACCTGAAAGTGTACAAACGGAGCAAAGCCAGCCAGAAGAAAGCACAGCTAGACCCAAAGCACAGTGCTAACTTACTTCCCGGTGACCCTCTGGGGCACAGAAGGAAGAGTGATAGCAAACTGGGGTTTGCTAGAGGTATACAGGAGCACAGATGCAGAACAACCACCAAACTCCCAAGTACAGTGACTGCTGTATTACAGTCGCTTATAACCAAGAACCTATTCATCCCATCTGGATCATCTGTAACCACAACATGATGATAAAGGTCTAGAGATGGATCTAAACAACAGGCAGGAATAAAACCTCCCTCCCCCAAGTCCCATCTCTAGAACTTCAGTAGGACATGTGCATAAATAATTTATCATGCTTCAACAGTAATTTAATTTTGCAGTATCAATCTATGTAAAATCTATGCCCTGTGCATAAACATCAGCCACCTCAGACCTGAGTAGAGCCAATTTTACTTAAGGGTAGTGAACAGTTACCAATACCCTGACCTCTTCCCTTGTAACAGTCACAACAAGGAGAATCAATAGCATATAATTGGATATAATTTAGAATTTGTAAGTATATGAATATATCATATCACATATACTAAACAACATTTACTTAGAAATTACAGCAGTTATACTACCAAATCAACTCAGTCACATTATGCTTCATAGTACAGATAGCTACTCAATTCAAACCAAATATTTAATTCTGTATTTAATTTTGATGGTCACATTTTATACATCTGTGACAGTGCTTTTCAAACAGAGAGTCAACTCTCCTTGAATAGACTTTATGAATTATGAGTCAGAGAAGACAATGATTTGTAGCACCATTTGATTAACGTACTCTGTTTTGTTTTTAGACAAGGTATTGCCATATAGTTGAGGCTGGCCTTAAATTTGTAGTTTAACTGCGTTAGCCTCCAGAGTGCTATGATTACAGGCTTATACCAACCTGCCTATTTAGACTTACTTGTAATAAATCAACAACTTATTAGGGTTCTTCGTGAATGCTGACATTTCCAAAAATTAGCTTTAAATAGACAGCTTACCTTCTCAAGAAACACAAAAGTTAAATATCAGGAAATAAAATGAATGCAGTCCATATATTTCATATTATGAACATTACTTTCAACTGTCTTCCTACTGTCATTGTCAATATTTACTGATGTAAAATTTTATTTCTAAACAAACTAATCACAAAGTAATTACTCATTCTATCATCATCTCAAATGGAATAAAACAAAGAACACTGACATTCTGGAAAGGAAATTTAGCTGTGTAATTTGTAAGACAAGCCTAATTAAATGAAGTCAGAATATTTATTTCCTACTCTTTTTCCATGTTAAGTCATTTTCTTTCACAGTAGAAATAACTAACCACAATTCCTAAGTGTTTAAAGAAAAAATATCAAGAGAAAGATGATAAAATTTACAGGTCACGCTTTTCCTGTGTTTATCACAGTATGTATTTAAAGGGCATATAAAGTACTTATAAAAGAAGACAGGGTATATGCAGAAACATAATCACTTGGGTCAAGGTTACATAAATGTAATCAACTTATGGAGAATTCTGAAGTATTGTTCCCTCTTGAGATACATAATTTAGTTATCCAAATTGGTAAATAACCATGTTTGCTATATGTAAATATGGGAATGAAGAAATTAAATCTTCTTGTATACTACTCTAACAACTTTGTTATCCTGCTAAAACATTTTTAACAGCTCTCAAACACTTGAGAAATAAAACCTCAATTTCACAGTGTAGCCTATAAAATGATCCTTAATCTGCCCACATCCTACCTGTGCCGTTCTGTGATCCAGAACCTCTTAACAGAGTCATGATTCATTCTCCTCCCAATGGACTTACAGCCCTGCCTGTGTACATATCCGCTCCTTTTCAGGAATGGGTCTTTATTTCCCTGTTCCTCAAGGCCTAACACAAGCTCTCCTTTGTCATTAGCCTTTCCTGGCCACTTCAGCTGCAGAGATTTCTGATAATAGTTAACTTTTAAGTTTGAAAGATACATATTTGATGTATATGTGAAAAAAAATTGTAATTTATATATCTATATGCATACAGAAATAGATTGTCATGTGAGAAGTGCCGTAATAGTATAGATTTTGTCTCTGAGGTCTCTGAATTATTCATAATCAGAAACATAGTTGGAAGACGATGATAAATATCTGTTTCCTTTAACTTCTTAGTTCTTTTCAACAAGTCTTAAACATAATTTGTTGCTATGACAGTCTATATAAGATTTTTTTAAATGGCTAATGAAGAACTTTTAAACAATTATCTTTGGGGATAACTAAGTTATGTGATACTGATAAACACATTTATTACATGGATGAAGTCTGAGGAAGCAGTCTGAAACCTCCCAGACAGTTCCACGTCTCTTTGAGGAGTTAGTATTTTTACCACCAACAGCTATCCTGTATCCCAGCAACGCCTCCCTTGAGTGAAACATCTGGTCTACCAAGAGCTTAAATGGGTAAACTGTGGTACATTCATGTGGAATACCAGAAGGCAGCCAAACATGAAGCCAAACCAATCATATACAGGAGCACACATAAAAACCTAAGTGTGCAAAGCTAGACACAAATATTACACACAGTAAGACTCCACTCCTAGGACTTGAGAATAGGTTAAATGGATCTGTAGTCACAGAAGCTGGCAATCAGTCACCATGGGATGGAACACTAACTTCAAGTAACACACTGGAGGATGACAGAGATGTTGTATGATGGTATGGATGGTTGCATGACATAAACATCTGTCAGAATACCTCATGTTCTGCCCTGGAAATAGGGACATTGTGTTCAATGTAGGTTGCATATGAAAGCTAAATTCAAAAAACATTTAAAAATTTAGTTGTGACCATCCCTACAACATACTGCACTACAGGTCCTTATATATAACAGCCCAAAAACTGACAGAAGACCATTCTGCTTCTTTCTTTTTCTTTGAGTATCTTTCTATTTTCTTAAGTTATAATGTTCTAGGTTCCTAAGAAAACAAGTTACAGTCTCTAACCCAGCACTATACTCCTCCCAAATCACAACTACCACTCAATCACAAGTTTGGCATTCTCATCCAAAACCTGAAACTTTTTTCAGAACCAACATGACATTAAGAGTGGAAAATTCCAGGCAATGAAACTTGATTCCATAAAATTATTTAAAAATATGACACAAAATTATCTTCAGGCTATATGTATAAGGTACATATGAACCATAAATTAATTTCATTTTTAGCCTTGGGTCTCATCCCCAGGATGGATGGATAGATAGATAGACAGATAGATAGATAGTTAGACAGATAGATAGATATAGATTCCAAACTACAAACCACTTCTGGTTCTAAGCATTTCAGATAATGACACTCAACAAGTATTATGCTTAGGAATTGGGACTACTGGTAGCTAGAACAGCTTGTCGAGTGGTATGCTCAGGTGAGATGGATTATATACCGAGCTGAATAAAGCAATTCTCAAAAACAGCCAGGCTGGCTTAAACTTCTCCCTGCCTCCGATTCCTTTTAATCTCTCCTTCAAAGGCAAAGTTTTCAATGGTGTTTATTGGTGGCTTCATCTTTGCTTTGCTCCCAAGTTTTGACTCCAACATAGTCAGCTGCCAGATGAAGTGATATGTAAGTGTCATTAAAGAGTGCCACAAAAATTTCACTTTTCTGATTTACTGCAGAAACACAAAATTTCATCATCAGAATGGACAAATAAGAAACTTATGATTAACATCAAAGACCACTTGCCATAAGAGAAAAAGAAATCCTCCAATAGGACAATTTGAGAGTTTTTATTATTACTATCTGAGTAACAGTGGAATTTCCCAGGGTGTGTGTATGTGCATGTGTTTCCATAAATGGCCAAAGGCAAGACAGCAACTGAAACTTTGTACAAAACATTGCCTATGCCCTAAATGATCTCATGTATCTGAACTTAATGTTTTAGTTTATTCCAGGGCTAATAAGGAAATGAGTTTTAGTAGTTCCTTCAAATCGAGGAATAGGTAGTGGTGAGTATATAAAATTTCCTGAACGATAAACACTATTACTTGTCAGTCTTATAACTTCTGTCACAAACTTCCTACCACATACAAACTATTAGAAAAAATTATACACACTTTTAAAGAATCTTCCCTGCACCAAGTCAAGTCAGAGGAACTATACATATATAACACAAATGGACTGGCACGACCGCGAAGTCAGTCTCAAAAATTACTAAACTGTTAGGATCTAAGTTCTCCGAGGCCTAAAAGCCTAAAACACAATTTTCCTTCAACTGTATCATTTCCCTCTCTAAAGGACTGGAAGTTAACTCTCAGCTGTAAAAGGAACACTGGGTAAATTCCATGTGCCATATTGTTATGGTGGGCATACAACTCTATCATTTAATAAATTTCCTGACTTGAGGAAACCCATAATTACATTAATAAATTTCACTTATGAGATAAAGATTACAAGGCACATTTTAACTAACTTCAATACAATGAGTGCATACCCACAAAGAGGTGAATGGCATCGAGGAGATTATTTGCGGAGATTATTCGTGGGAATACAGAAGAAGCCCACAGAAATGTAGACCAAATCGAGGATCACACATATAAAGGATCTCCAGGTTTCTGGCTCCTGTTCTTAACAGCAGACCAGCCTCTGTACAAGTGCAACACACAGACATATGAAAAGGGGCTTAAGGAGGCACGATATATCTGCAGGTTTTGCAAACTTGAACATGTAGTCTCCCAGCAGTAAAGACCAATATGAAAAGGACAGCAAGTCCCAGGTCAAAGATTTGGCCTCAAGAGTAAGAGGATATTCCAGATCAGGAGAATATTCCCACAAAAGGCACTGGAGAGAGGAACAGCAAGCAAATTTGCTCCACTGGAAGGTTGTATTGCAAAGCACAACAGAATAAGGTTCTGCTTTCATCCTCTGGGGCTTAATCCTAATAATGTTACAACACTCAAACACACCACTTAGCAAAAGCTTGCTGAAGAGGAGAAACAGACTGCAGTAATGGTGGTGAGCAGATGTTTGCAAGCATAATGAAATGTCTTCATCTGCTTTCACACCAAAGGCTTACAGGGTAGATGGTACAGAAAGGAAATAAACATTATTATCTATTTTTGCGGCTTGACTTTACCCTTTTCCCTTAAGGGAAATAAATGTTTATGCATTCTTTAATAGGGATTATGTATTCTCTAACAGATCTAATGGCAGAGAAGTCTATTTACTTCATATTTATCTCCAGTGTTCCCAGGAATTGAAAATTTCACCCCAAACAAAACTTTGTATCAGAATCCAATCTTATTATAGTGCAAATAACAAATGTAGGAGTTTGCTGAGAGGTGTGTTTTTCTCAGTGGCACTTCCTGAAACAGGAGCAAAAGTGGAAGACAGACACCCACTAACACACATTCCCAACATTTGGGGAGGTGAAAGCAAGAGGATCAAATGTTTGAGCCCAGTCTGGGCAACCTAAGAAGGCTGGGGTAAAGCTCAGTGCAAAAGCCCTGGGTTCAATCTCTAGTATCAAAATTAAATTAAATTAAATTGGGAGCTAAGCAGGGTGGCACAAGGCACAAGACTGTAACCTTGGCTTTTCCAAAGTCTGGGGCAGGAGGATCACAAGTTAGAGATTGGCCTGGACAACTTAGAAAGACCTTCTCTCAAAACTTAAAAATTAGAAAAAGGGTTGCATACGTACTTCAGTGCTCCTGAGGTTCAATACCCAGTACGGAATGAAAAAGAAAAATGAGGGGAGAGGGGCGGAGAGCAGAGAAGCAACAGGTGCTTCCACACTATTAGACTCTGATGTGTCTCAGATGAGTCCTTAGGGAAGGCAAAATGGGTCTTGCTCCATGCTCTGCTCCTTTCTCTGGCACCTGCCCCCTGCTGCTGGCGAGGCTCAGACTCTTGGCACAGTGGCTGAGGTTTCAAGATGCTCTTGCTTCCACAGAACCCCTGGGTCCCAACCCATCTCGCTGCATTCCCTTTTAATTCAACAGCAAAAGGGTTTCAGGGTAACACTACATACCAGTAGCTTTACCAGAAGTGGTTATTTCAGGAAGTCTGGGGAATCTTTGGGGCAAAAGTCCTTCCCTAAATCCTTTCAAGCTCCTTGAATTAAGCCACAATCACTTCTGTTCACATTCCTCGTGGCCAGGGTAAGCAACTCATCTACAGTTTAAAATAATCCTCTCAGATGAAAGAACACCAGCATCTAAGGAGCACAGGGGAGGGAGGGAGGACCCACCTCTCCAATTTGGTTCAGTGGGTTTATCAGACCTACTGAGATTATTAAAAAACACATTCTTTGGGTAGGCCACAGTGGACTGCAGGCAAACTGCAAAGGAGAGGAGAGATTACTCGGCTTCGGACAATTCACGTTCTTCCACTCCTCACCTCTGAAAATGGCTGGCTGGCTGCTCTACATCCTAGAATTAACTCTGTCACTGTCTGAAACTAAATCCTTTGCACAGCTTCTGCGAACCACTTTAGTCAAATGGCAAAATGGTGCCTTCGGAATGAAGGCACACATCATTTAACTTGTCACCAGTCTCCGCTGATGGACCATGGTCACTCTCCCCAGACTTTCAGCAGGAGTCACCAGGCAAGTAAGCAAGCCACCAGCTGACAGCCTGAGGGGTCCGTCACTGGCATGTCCATCATCTCATCTACTAATGACTTTAGGCATTTGCCTCCCCAAAAATATGATCTTTGCGGGATTCCTGGGGATGGAGAAACCTCTGGAAAAATGTTTATTTACACAGACAAAGTCAAGTTCAGTGCCAATAAAGAGCTTCAGAAACTGTGTTCATAAAGCAATCCTGGTCAGAGACTTACAGAGACCATGATGCCGAAGTCAGCCCTCTGTGCTTCAATTCTGTACCCAATGGGAACCTCTCAAAGACAGTGATGTAACACAAAGGCCTTGGCTCAGCACCAGAGATTTGTGAAAGTCAATTAAAATGGAATCATCTTAACCCCCAGTCTACCCACCCACCCACTGCCCACACCAAAACTTCAATTCACCCTTGCTATTTTTAAGCAGGAAGTAAAGGGAAAAGTTTGGTCGGAAGAAATGGGAGAAAACAGAGAACCCTACCTGAACTACTGATCTTATTGGCTAAGTATAGTTATGTCCCAAAAACAGAGAACTGAGAGGCGCACAACAGGCAGCAGCACTTCCTAAAACCAAGCCGCCTACATACCACATCGCTGGGCCATGCCGGCATGCCACCAGTGTTGTCTACCTCCCAGACCGCTAGAAAAAGAAAGTGTGCCACTTGCCATTCATGACTCCTAATGGACACCAAATATATGTATAAAGAGGGAAGGGAGCAGACCTGGAAGGGCCTGCCATGGTGGAACTGGGGAAAGAAAGCAGACGTTCTCCACAGAGGAAGCGTCTGGCCTCCTGCCCTACAGAACAGGACATGTCCTAGAGCTCCTGTCACTTTGGACAGCAGTATGACTGGGAAGAAGGTGGCTCGGCCTGTCGCAGATAACCTTCTAGCACCAACCACACTGTAATTGCAGGGTAGTGTTGTGGCAGGCAGCTGAGTGAGTTAGAAATACCATAGGCAGTGAGACAGGGCTAAGTCCTCAAAGGAGCCAGTGCTTACACCCAGATACCTTGCAACTGTGGGGAAGACAGACCTATCTTATGTGGGCCAGGCCTTGAGACAAAGGAACAAACAAATGCATCTACATCCTAAAGACTGATATTCTAATTAGCTCCCTAACAACTGAAGTCACTATCCCATCCCCCTAGGGGAAAGGCCACAACTCCAAGAACGCTGCTTCCTACATGCCTTTCCCATTTGTCCCCAATTTAATCAATTTTACCTGAACTACTGATCTTATTGGCTAACTATAGTTATGTCCCACCTTATGTCCATCTGTCTTGTGAGTTCCCAGTCCTATCCCGTTCTACCCTCTCACCCCCACCTTGAACCCATGATTTTACTCTATAAAAGTCCCTGGAAAAGAGTGTCCTGGGGAACTTGCTCTGGTCCCCTTCTATCTCTCTCAGACAGAAGCTTGCTTTCTCTCAATAAATATATTCTACTCTTCACCTCCATTGTTCCTAAAATCCATTCTTCGATTTTAGAGAACTCGAACAGGACATAGTAGGTCGGAAGTTTTATTCCCCTATATCAGTGTGGGCTAGAGTTGCCTTATATTCTCCTTCTAGAATGTCAACAAATTTCCTTTCTACAACATGCTAGTGAAGTATATATAGCAATTAACACTATACCTGCTCAAAAAAAAAAAAAAAGGAGTTATTATAATTATCAAGGTTGCAATACTTGTAATTATAAAATGAGGAAAAGCAAACTTGTCTCCTTTCAGGGACTGACCCAAACTGGTTTCAGCCAATGTCTTTGAGGGGATTTGCTTCCTAGATGCCAAGCATTATGCAAAGCACTGGACTTTAATCCTTTGATCCTTATCTCACTGGAGCCTCCCAACATCCCTATAAGGTAAGTATTATTAGCATTCCTATTTACAGAAGAAGCAAATGAGATTTGCCCCAGGTCACTCTGGCATAAATCAGTGAGTGGCTTCACTCCCCCACCCTGGGGAAAGCGATTAAAAACTGGAAAGCTGTAGGCCTGCTGCAATACACTCAACTTGACTTACCTCTTAACCACACAACAGAACCTTAAAAGGCCAACATTCTCCATATACAGTAACTGAGGGAAAACCAGTTAGAATAGATTTTCATGCCTATGGTACCAGAAATTAACCGCAATAAATTCTTCCCACTAGACTGATTTTCAACATACTAGCCAAAAATACACCTGGATGCATCTGAGAGGAACGGGCTTCAATACTGACATTCCCAGGAATGATCAGAAAGCTCCCACGAGTGATAATCACTCTGGAAATTTTGCCAGACTTCAAGATGAGTCTCGTGTTTGTCTTACACACCAGCTCTTACCAAAGAGTACTCAAATATTCTGCACTCTCATTTAGTTTATCTTCCCAATTCCATGTCACAGAGACTAACAATATAAAGGATATTACTCCTACTGATGTCTCTTGACATTTGTGCTAGCACCATGAACACTGATTCCAGAAACAGAAGTGGCACACTGTCAATGCCCCATGTGTGGAGCAGGGTGAATTACATCCCCCTCAGTTCTTCCCACAGGACACCTGAAACGTGGAGCTGAACTGTCAGCTGACAGACAAGTGACTCCAGCACAGACGGCAAACTGCTTGAGGGACTGCTGCACATTTATCGAATCAGGGGCTCTGCTAAGTTGGAGGAAAAAGAAGTGGGTCATAATTGTTTACTTCCCCCAAATAAAGTTTGATATTTAAGTAAAATTACAATAACAATTACAACTTAATGAACACCTTTAATATAAATCTGTTGTCCCACTCTGTACTCAAACAGTAAAGTGTAAGAATCTGAGTGAACACCGGGACCCCTTCTTGGGTTTAAGAAGAAGAATAACCCATTGTCCCCAAGAACAAGGGAGTGGGAACCCACCTACTTACGCTATACTGCGAACAGCAAGGCTCCATTTCCAGGGGCCAATTCTCCTGTCAATCCTTAGGTATTGCCCTGAAGTTCAAAGTCTGTTCCTTCCAGCAAGTGAGCTGCCCTGTGCGTTTCCAATCCAGCCCACTGACTAAAGTTTAATTTCTAAGCCTCTTCCACACACTGTTGGCTTCTCTCTTTTGCTTTTTCACCACACTGCTGATGACCTGCCTTCCAGCAGCCTAGTGTCCCATGAGGACAGGACCAGGGAAGAGCTCATTCCCCACTCTAAGCTCAGTATCGTGTGCAGTTTTTAGAACAGTATTATGTTCAGTAAATAACTGTCCAATGGATAACTGTTTTTGTTTAGTCTCTACTTTTGACTGCCAGATCCCAGAAGTACGAGACAGAGAACGTTCTGGCTAACCGGTAGATATTAAGCAAACCAGTGAAGGAATTTTGCCCTGTATAGAAACTCTCCCTAACACAAGTTAGAATCCAAATCAAAATTTTAAAACTCGATTTAGGGAAAATGGCCCAAGTAATGGCAGCAAAAGGAGGAGAAGGGAAGACTGTAAAATCAGGTACTTTTGACTCAGAATAGTCATAGTTCTGACGCTGCCTTTGTGCCTTACACACAGTGTGGCCCAGGCAATTTCACCTTGGGTTGGATTTCTCAGCTCTAAAACGGGGATCAGACACTAACTAGACGGAATTTTTGAGTGTTTGCCCCAACAGCACATTTTCTAAGCCGTAAAATCATCTAATATGTTGAATTCCTTGCTGTTCTTAGGGCCACTTTTTAAGTTTTATTTAATTTTAAGAAATCAGATAATAAAATCCTTGGAGAAGAAAAAAGGAGTTGGTAAAAATTTAATTGTACTTCAGGTCCACTAAGCTAGGATTTTATATACATTTTTAGATTTATATAAAGTTTGGGGTTAAGACTTTAAGAAAAAGAAAACAGTCTGAAAAATAATAGAAAGATAAGCCTGTCCTCTAAGGTGTAAGAAAATACAGGGGCAGACTGCAGTTTTAATTGTAATTTTACATAAGTTCATTGAGAAAGATTTTGTATTAACTCATCCTAAAATTGCTGATACTGCGTTCCATTTCCTGATGGTGTTTACTAAGCCAACTCTTTTCAGGTAAGGCAAAGTCTAGCTTTGGCCAACATTTTCTTGAAAAACAACTTGATAACTAATAGGTATTTGCAGCCAAGGACTGAAATACGTTAAAATTCTATATAATGCTTTGTTAATTAAACATACATATTCTGGGCAAGTACCTGAGAGGAAGACACAACGGAGTAAGATAAATAGCTTCAGCGTATGTCTATAAACAAATCACACTGGACCTGAAAATTTTCATTTGACTTCACTGAAGCTGAAGGTAAACTCTCTCCTTTTGGGTTCTGCTACGTGGTTAGACTTGGAAAATCTTAGCTGTATGGTTTTGATGATATGTGTAGTATATCTTCAATTTGAGTAACTCATTTGGTCTTCACACACACTGCAGATTAGAAAATTGATGATCACAAGAGAAGGTGACAGAAAATTATCTCATAAGATGGTGTTCTGAAGACATCTATCAGTTATTCCTTGATGGAATCACAGGCCCTGGAAGACCCTGCCACTGAAGAGCCAGTTTTGTGGCCAGGCACGAGGCTGCTCATGTATACCTCCATGAGGTTCACTGGAACAAGTTTCCTGAGTGCCTGGGCCACGGTTGCCTCCACAACCATAAAAGGAAGAGTTCAGAACGCTGACCTGGTGGATCCTGGCTGAGTGGGGTGAGCCCAAATGTGGCGATTTATTAAACTCCAAATGGCATTTGTCGTATCTTTTCTCATACAGCTTAAATAATCACCAGTACAAATACATCACTGAATGACACTGTAATTTAAAAAGGCTACCTCATTAATTTCACATGATGCCCCATTTTACTCAGCTGAGTGTAAAAAGAATTGGCATTCATTGTGGAGAGGGGCCTATCTTCTGTCCATTTTCCTCTACTGACGCAGGTGTGCGTGCAGTGTTTTGTACTTTAACTGCATGCAAAGGACACACAACCCGGGATTGGGCCCTGCATGACAGGCTCGTGGCTGAGAGTGCTTTAGAGAAACATAATTGGGGCATGAAGTGAGGCTGAAGACATTCCAGGTTGCAACACTGGACCACAGTTGTTTCTGGCACCTACTGGCCAGGCCTACTATATAGACGAGCACGCCTTCTCTCTCCCCAGTGCTCCCCATCCCCTAGCCCAGCGACAGTGAACCATTTAGAGCTTCCAATGATAACAGAAGGTCTGCTGCAGCACACGTGCCACAGGTTCCCGCCACTGCCCCAGGCCTTGGCACTGATATGAATTACTGTCTGGGTGCAGCTGGATGGTACCAGCAAACCCTTGACTTATGAACTCAGTGTGTTCCCAAGGGCTGGCTGTAACTCAAGTTGTCAACTGAAGGCTCAGGCTCCTCTACCACAGCATTCAGAATCTCTCCTGGATACCGGCAGATCTCAGCGCCCTCAGAGAGACACTGGCCAGGGCTTCTCAGTTAACCCCATCCAGGAAAGGATGCTGTAATGCTCCTTTCAGAACTCTCTCTCTCTCAGGGCCACACCTCTATTTGAGATCACCTGGAAGTGTAAGCCGGCATTCTAGTCAAAACTTTTGTCATCAGTTAAAACTAAAATTCTGGTCGTAACCCAAGTTGTTTGCCCATCAGACCAATTATAACTCGAGGGTCCACTGTGCCTCACTCTGTCCTACATGCCCTATCCCCCTTACACTACTACCTACTGTTACCGTAACTCAGATTATTTTCTAAGATCTGCTATAAACTGTTGTGCTGTTGTGCTGGTTACATATTTACTGTTTGCAGCCTCCCCTCCCCCCACATCCCCACACACATATGCACTGCACAGAAGCTGCCCACAGCAGGGGGTTTCTGCCCGGTGCGTCACATGGCAGGTCCAAAGCACCCCCTTGCTGCCTGACATGCAGTGGGGGGAGCTCAAGAGTGCCCTGGTGAACACATGGAGATGCGGCATCCCTCTGGCTGAGCTGTCTTTTAGCAGAGAGGGCGAGTTGACCCTTTCAGTCACAGTGTGGCCACTGCCCAAGTGCTGATGGCAGTGTGTTTTCATGGACAACAAGGAAGGAGTGAAGAGGGCTCCATGCTCTGAAACTACTGCTGATTCAATCTGTTACCAAGAATTCTTTTAAAGAATGCTGTGGGTTTATTGCCGTGTTTTATGAAACATAGTTTTGTGAAAAACAAACACTCCTGAGATCTGAGTTGATTTCAGGTTCTTTTCTCTTTTCTCAAACGTAGAGAAAAATGATACACAAAATGAGTAAAAATTGAATCCAGAAACCTAGAAGAACAAGCCATCGTGGAGTGTGGTTCAGTAAACACTGACCCAGCAAATAACACTCCTAGAGTCTTTTTTTTTTTTAAAGTACTGTATGCAAAGGCTGCAATCAACTGAGTGTACAAGGTTTAGAAGAATTTCACTGTAGTGCTGTTTATACTGGTGAACACCCAGAAGCAATCTAAATGTCCACCAAACCAGACTGATTATACAAGCTCCTGCTTGCGGCCATAGCAGTGTAGAG
The DNA here is from genome assembly GCF_034190915.1 of Cavia porcellus. Classification (NCBI taxonomy): domain Eukaryota; kingdom Metazoa; phylum Chordata; class Mammalia; order Rodentia; family Caviidae; genus Cavia; species Cavia porcellus. The sequence goes on along the minus strand of NW_026947484.1, from coordinate 67,089,228 downwards.
CTCATAGCCACTAGCGTACGGCTAACCTGACAAGGCAAGGTGCTCACACTGAGGTTCAGGGAGGGAAACGAGGTGATCAGATCCAATTTTCAGTGCAAGCACGTGGCAGGGCTGTCAGGGCATGATGCTAGAAGAGCAGCACTTCAGAAGTATTCACAGAAGGTGTGTTAATACGTGATATTTTTGTGTAATAGAGAAAAACAATTTTAAAGTACCTTTGTGCTATGAAATACAGAGCAATGATGCTGATTCAAGGCAAAACTCTCAAGAGGATTTACTTCACTAACAGTTTCAGTAACCGATATTGTTTGTCTACTGTTCTTAACATATATACATGTATCCAAGGGAAGCTTAATAGCAACTGTCGGAGAAAAAAGCAAATTCTTGAATTCAAAATGCAAATACTTCAGTTAATACCTTACAAACCTGAGAGAACAGTGAAATAAATTAACACTCAAGTGGCTGGGAAAACGTACAGGCCAGAAATGTAAGTAGGGACGAGTCTCTCGAGTCTGAATCCAGCCATTAGCTGAAAGGCAGTGGCTCACAACCTTCACCTCTCCGTCTCTCCCATGAGACTGCTCCCATCAGTCTTCACACCACACCCAGCGAGTCTAGCCCAGCACTGGCTGAGGAAGCAACCGTGAGCTACACCTGGGAGTTTCAGGGTGCTCGGACTACAAGGTCCAGACAACTTCTCAACTCAAATTCTCACTGCCTGGCCCAGAAAGAAGAAACAAAGAACTGAGGCAGAGCACTTTTCTAGGTAGGCTGAAAAACGGTGGCTGTCTCCCACAGAGAAGAAGGAGGGGCTGGTGCTGCTGAGGTCTGGGGTTTACCTCTTCTCTTCACTGAGTCTCCAGACCACTAGTGGACTAGGGAAAATTCAGTCTTCAGCCTCTGCTTCCTCTGCTGACTCTTAATGACATTCTGTCCAGTTCCTGCCCTCTCTCTACCCTTTTTCAAAGCAATCACACCAAAGTAGTTATGGAAATAATTAGAAAAATACATTAAAATGTGATTTACACAGTAAAATCTTAGTTCTTGATGGTTTATGATGTAGAAACTACAAAGTTTGATGAACACTGACACAGGTTATCATCATAAGATTTCAACATTTCAAGGAAATGGGCTTAATTGAAGAGAAGATAATGTCTTTGACAATATGCTCTCAAGGCAGATGAGGACTCTGGTCTTCAAACAAAATCTCCAAACGGTTGGTAGACAGAGATGAGAAACAAACCATGCATCAACAGCCAACAAAAGCTAGGAAGCCCAAAACAAGCTCAGGGCTGCAGCATTTTTGTAGCTTCAGGAACACTTTTCAGGATGGGACCGGGACAGGAAAACATCTCTCTGTCTTGCTGTGTGGGTGACTCCTCTAGCACTTTTCTGGCAAGTCTCTGTGGGGACATGAGGCCTCTCTCTTCTCCTGTCTGCCTCACAGCCAGCTGCTTTGGGGATTGCTTTGTACCAGCTGTTTTTAATCAGCCTGCTGGCCACTTTGGCCAACATCTCTGTGCTGCTACCTTTCAGAGGAAGAGAAAAGGCAAATGCTTAGGAAGCCAAAAGTAGGTTTATTTCAAGTGGGGAAACATTTTTACAGCATGAAAGAAAACAAGGGAATGATGTAAGCTGCAAAAGAAGTAAAACTTTCCATTGCAGTCAACTAGAGTTCAAAAATCTCAGTTCTCCTGGCTGCAAAGACCAGAGATGCCTGCAGAGTATGTTCTCCACCCCACACCCTAAACCAGCGGAACCTCCAGGCCTCCACGAAGGACACATGGAGGGAAGGTAGATGGCTGCGGCAGGCGACATGAGATGCAAAGGGGCATCCTCATCACTCCCCTAGCTGCCCCAGATCATCCTAACTTCTGTCAGCATCCCTGCAGCTCTAAGTACTGCCTCTTCTTAGAGAAGGACCAACTCACAGAGGGCACTGCAGGTCAGAAATCAGCAAGCCTTAGTGAGCAGCCTTCAGACAGGGGCACTTTGGAGGAGGAAGCACAGTTCTGTTGCTTGTGACTTTCCCGCACCATTTAGTCTGGAAAGAAATGATAACAATGAAGATTCCTCAAAACAAAAGCCAGGAGCATTCACTGCCTTGTAACAGGGACTGCAGTTTACGCTCTATCTCTGGTTCTGTTTTACTTGAGGGCAAAAAACTGTAGTTTATTTCTGTTCTCCATGCTGCTCAGCAAAGAAAAATCATGGCAGCTGCTTACAGGAAGGGAGAAAGTTTTTCAAATGAAAGCAAGTGAATAAATCCTTCTGTTGAGACTTTTTTACATCTGAGTCACTCTGAAAGGTTTGTACTCCAACACCATACTGAAGCATAGCATGTGCAAGAGGAGTAGTGTGCATTTTACAATTAAGGCATTCTCAACATAATACATACTATGTTCCCTAGTGAACAACAAAAATATTATCAAAACCTCCAGTTTTAATTGGTTGTATTTTTTATTCTTTTTATTTTAAAGAAAAAATAAAACAGAACAAAGCAGATCAGAACAAAGCAATGCAATCAAAACAGGATTTCAAAACAAGAAAACAGGAAATCAACAGTGGCTACCATAATGTCTCCTGTTCTCCCTGAAATAGCTGTCCATATCTTCATACACAATGAATTCAAACAAACAAAAACAATATAAAACCAATCAAAACAAAAGATGAAGGGCTGAGGATAGTTCAGTGGCACAAGCATCTGCTAGGCAAGTGCAAGGTTGTGAGTTCGATCCCCAGTACCAGAATGAATGAATGAATGAATGAATAAGTGTTTAAAGAAAAGAGCGAAAGCTTTACCAACCTTCAAAACCAGATAATACGATAGTCAACAATGGTTATCATAATGTCTCTTGTTCTTGTCAAAACAGCTATCCATACCCTCATACATATTGAAATCAAATAATAGAAAGCAGACTAAAACCAATCAAAACAAAGAACAAAAGTATTATTGGACTTCAAAAAAAGATGACAGAAAATCAGCAACGGTTATTATAATGTCTAGTAGCTGTTCATACCATCACATGTAATAAAATCAACACTTGTAAATTCTTTAGGGAAAGTTCTAGGCATGTATAAGCCCAAATATATACACCCATCCTTTCTGTATTAGAGGTAAAAACAAAACAAAACAAAATACAAGAAAAACAAAAAAATAAGAAACAAATAATAACAAAGAGCCCAAAATAATAATATAGGCTTTCAAAACAAGGTGGTAGGAATATAATTAAGGTTTTTATTCTGCATAGTTGTCTTCAAAAGAGTTAACTACAAGATATAAACATGCAAATTTGATCTAATCCTATGAATGTTAACTGTTTTGTTTCAAGAATAGAATTACTGGGGTTGGGGATTTTGTTCAGTGACATAAGTGCCTGCCTGGCAAACGCTATGTTGTGAGTTCAATACCTGGTAGCAAAAAAAAAAAAAAAAGAATAGAATAGAATTAGTAGTACAAATATTGTAGGTATCTTAAGTGTATATATAGAAATTTGTATCTTTTTTCTTTTCCTTTCCTTCTTTTCTCCTTTTCCCTGAGTTATTTTCCCCTTTATGCAGTTTCTTACTTTTTCACAATATTTATTGAAGATTCTGTATCTTATTTACTCTTTCAGTTTCTTACACTAGGGAAACAATATGCTATTTACACATGTGAGTTTGATTTATTTCACTTACAAGTATTGATAGAACTGTGGGGGGAAGGAGGAGGACCCGCGGCGGCTGAAAAGATAAGAAGTATGAAATATAAATAACCTTTATTTTGGGAATGCGGGGAGAGAACACCCCCGATCCCCTGGGGTGTGACATCTCCACCCCTGGCCGGTGATCTTTCCGTGGAACACGTGGAGTGAGGCACATAAGCAGCTTCGGCTTGGGGTGGAACCCAAGGGGGCTTTAGGGATGCACAGGTTGCCCATTGGTCTTAGTTTGGCACCAGAGGCAATTCCTAAGGGTGGGGGAGATAGGAGCTTCCTGGCTTTACTGGCTACAGTATCCAGCCTGGGCCAAAACCCTTTCAAGTATAACCTCAAGTTGCATCCACTTACTTATAAAAGACTCAATGTGATCCTTCTTTTTAACTTTATAACTGAATGGTATTCCACTGTATAAAAATACGTATCTCTTTTTATCCAATCCTCAATTAATGGGGAACTAGTTTGTTTCCAAGATCTGGCTATTACAAATTGTGCTGCTGTAAACATGGGTGTACATATATCACTGCGGTATGATGCTTTCAGTTCTTCTGGGAATATGCCTAGAAGTGGAATAGCTGGAACAAATGGGACTTCCAATCTCAGTTTTTTGAGGAATCTCCAGACTGATTTCCACAGTGTTTGCATTAGTCTACACTCCCATCAGCAGTGCAAAAGAGTTCTTTTTCTGCACAGCATTTGTTATTTGTAGTTTTCTTGATCTTGGCCATTCTTTCTGGAGTGAGATGGAATCTCAGTGTGGTTTTAATTTGCATTTCTCTAATGACCAATGATGGCAAACATTTTTTCATATATTCACTTGCCATTCATATTTCTTCAGCTGAGAAATATGTATTCATCTCAGATGCCCATTTTTGGATTGGGTCTTTGAATTTCGGGGGTCTGATTTTTAATTCTTCATATGTTCTAGATAGAAGTCCTTTGTGTGAGGGACAGTTCACTAAGATTTTTTTCTAATTCATGAGTTTTCTTTTCACACTGTTGGAGATTTCTTTTGACATGCAAGGACTTTTTAATAAGAGGAGATCCCAGTTGTTGATTCTGAGAAGTATTCCCCATGCAGTTTGATTTTTGTTCATGAATTCTCTGCCTACCCCTATGTCTTCAAGATTTCTACATAATTTGTCTTCCAGCTGATTTAGTGTTGTTTTAATATTTAGATCTTTGATTCATTTTAACTTTAGGTTAGTACATGGTGATAGACATGAGTCTAGTTTGAGTTTTTGGCATATAGGAAGCCAGTTTTTCCTGACAATTTATTGAAGAGGTTATCTTTCTTCCAGTGAACTTGTTTGACCTTTTCTCAAAGACAAGGTGGCTGAGTGTGTTTGTAGTAGTGGTTGTCTTCTAATCTATTCCATTGATCTTCAGGTCTGTTTTTATGCCAGTAAGTACCATGCTGATTTTAGCACAATAGCTTTGTAGTGTAATTTCAAGTCAGGGACTGTGGTGCCTCCTGCCTTACCTTTGTTGCTCAAAATTGCCTTTGCTATTCTAGGTGTCTTCTGTTTCCAGATGAATTTTTGGAGTGATTTCTCTAGATCTGTGAAATATGTTAATGGTATTTTGATTGGAACTACATTAAATCTGCATAACCATTTTGGGGAAATGGTCATTTTCATGTTTGTTCTTCATTCCCATGAACAAGGAACATCTTTCCATTTTCTGAGATCTTCGATTTCTTTTTTCAGAGTGTTGTACTTTTCACTGAATAGATCTTTTATTTCCTTTGTTAGATTGATTCCTAAGTATTTCACTTTTTTGTATGCTATTGTGAAGGATGTGGTTTCTTCTCTCTCAGTGAGTTTGCTGTTTATATACAGGAATGTATTGCTTTTTGAAAGCTGAATTTGTATCCAGCTACATTACTAAATTTGGTTATTACATCTAGAAGTCTTTCAGTGGATTTGGGGGTCTTCTATGTAGAGTATCATGTCATCTGCAAACAACGATAACTTAACTTCTTCCTTATTCTTATTCCTTTTATTTCTCTCTTTTGTCTAATTGCTCTGGCTAATGTTTCCAGCACTATATTGAATAGGAGTGGTGATAATGGTCATCCATGTTTTGTTCCTGATTTTTACAGTAAAACCTTTCAGTTTCTGACCATTTGATATGATGCTGGCTATTGGTTTGTCACAGATGGCTTTTATCAGATTGAGGTAAAGACTATTCTGGTTTTCCCTAGGGATCTTATCATGAATGAGTGTTGGACTTTATCAAGAGCTTTTCCTACATCGATTGAAATGATCATGCGATTCTTCTCTTTGGCTCTACTGACATGGTATGTTACATTTATTGATTTCCATATATTGACCCATCCCTGCATTCCTGGGATCAATTCCACTTCATCGTGGTGTATAATGTTCTTGATGACTTACTGCATTCTGTTTGCCAGTATTTTATTAAGGAATTTTGCATTTATGTTCATTAGGAAGATTAGCCTGTACTTTTCTTTTTTGATTGGTTTTTCTCTGGCTTTGGTGTTAGGGTAATACCTGCTTCCAGGAATGAGTTAGGGAGAATTGCTTCCCTTTTACTTTCATTGAAGAGTTTGAGGAGTGTTGGAATTAAATTTTCCTTGAATTTCTTATAGAATTACACAGTGAATCCATTAGGACCTGGGCTTTTCTTTGTTGGTGAGGTTCTAATTACATTTTCACTTTCATTAGTTGAATTTGGGTTATTCAGCAGTTTTATATCTTTTTGATCCAGCTTTGACAATTCATGTTTCTAGGAATCTGTCCATTTCTTCTGTGTATCCTCCTATGAGAATAAAGGTTTTTGAAGTAGGTATTAATGATCTTCTGTATTTCCACAAGACTTGTAGTGATTTCACTCTTTTCATTCCTTATTGCATGAATTTGAGCTTTTTCTTTCCTTTTTTAATAAGGTGGGTAGGGGTTTATCAATTTCACCCTGTTCTTTCAAAGAACTGATTTTTTAATTTGTGAATTCTTTGTATTGTTTTCTTAGCCTCTATTGCATTGATTTCTGCTCTGATCTTTATCATTTCCTCCCTTCTTTGGGTTTTGGGCTTGACTTGCTCTTTTTCTAGATGTTTGAGCTGTAGCATCACGTTGCTTATTTGTGTTCCTTTTGCACTTTCGTTTTGTCATTTTCCTGTATTCCACTGGAAAAGCTGAATGCAAGGTCTCAGTTGCTTCCTGGGTTGAGGACGTGTCTGTCTTGCAGTTTCCCCAGTTGAGTAGAGGTCATTAGTCAGGCCTTACCAGGTCCTCATTGACACTCAAAGGCTCCTCAAGCGGGGGATGTATGCTGAGCAGGCCTTCAGTACACCCCATGTAGCACTCCAAAGCTCCCCAGCTGCTGGAGGTTGTTGGGCAGCACTCTGCCAGATTCTCAGTGAGGTACCAAGGCTGAACAGCTAGATGGAGTACAGTGTACAGGCCCTCAGTTCATGCCACAGGGTGCACCAAAGCTCCCTGGGTGCTTGGGGTCACTGGGTGGGGCCCTAACTGGTTCCAAGCGAGGTGCCCAGGTGGATTTTGCTGTGCAGGCCTGTGCCACTAGGCATAAGAGGTTCCCTTGTCACTCAGGGACAATGCTGGACAGGGCCCTACCAGGTTGTGAGCCAGGTGCTGGGGTTGCACATCTAGGTGGAGTTACAACTGGCCATAATTTCTAGTGGTGTGACTTTCCCTCATACAGTAGCTCTCACTTGAGTGTGGATCAGAACCACCTGAAGGCTTGTTAACTCCTGAGCCCTTTTTCATTTAGTGAGATTGGCACAGACCTCAAAACCTGCAATTTTAACTGTTCCTAGTGATGCTGACCACACTGTGCTGGAATTAATGCTTCAATGCAACTTTGAAAAGCACTGCTTTCGATGAAATTTTAAAACACAGGGTCCATCTAACTTAAAGTGATCCTGGTGAGAAACACTCAAAGGACAACAAAATAAAGCCAAGCACACACAAAAAAACCCAAAAACAAACTAGAATTCTAGAAGAGCCTTGGTGATAAACAGGGTCCAGCAAGTTTTGATGACTAGTGTTGTTATGGTTGATACATTGTGTCAAGTTAAGAATTTAGAAATTTAACTAAGAGACTCAGCAGGGAGACAGAATCCTTACTTTGTAAATATCCTCAGGCTGTGCAACAGAAGAGCACAGAGGTGATACAGAGCTCTACCCTCCCTGGGGGGTGGCCTGCTTACAACACAATGGAGGCAAAGAAGCTTGTTCTCCCCCTTTGCTCTGGCTGCTCACATAAAGTGTTACCCTGCTGCCAGGCCATCCTGCTGCCAGGCCACCCTGCCTTGGAGCCAGCTGATGATGGAAACCTACACAAACTGTGAGCTAAATAAACCTTTCCTTCCTCTTTTTTGGTGTTGTCCCAGCAAGGAAAACAGTAACCAAGACAACTGTCTTTCTACTTGTTAGGGTAAGGGAAAAGCAAATGAATGAATGAACCAAAAACCAACCAGGCCTTCCCTGTGCAGCAGGGAGCTCTCCTGAGTTCAAACTGTATTTTAGTAACTGATTTGAGAACGCTAAAGAAAGCACAAAAAAATAAAAATTCAATTTTTAACTCTTCCAATAGCTACATGAGCCTACATTTTATAGCCACAAAGACTTTTCTTTAACTTGATAGTCTTAAAAATACCAGTCTCTAAACCCAACAGGGATTCAGTAGAGACAGACAAGAAAAGCTCCTTTCCAAACTCCCTAAATCCCTTATGTGTTTGGATAGCTTATACCTCTTGGAAACTTTTTAAAATGAAAAGCGAAAGAATTAGGAAGAGAGAAAAAAAAGACAAAAACATAAAAATGTTTTCACTTTCAATGTCTTTAAAGAAACTAGAAGCAAATTCAATAGATGCTAACATTAAAAGAACTTGAAAATCTTGTCCCTTATGTTTAAACTTTTAACACATTTTAATGACCTATTAAAATGCTGTAAAATACTGTCCCAAGCAGTTAAAAATAAAGGCAATGCCATTTTTTAATCTGCATGTTAAAATAAATTTGGAGAAATCTGTCAGAAAATATTTCGATACAACTTTACTAAGTTGAATTTTTCAATGGTGACTCTGCCAAAGCATCTTACTGGTTCACCTCTGCCATGCAGAGAGCTTCCTTCAGAAAGAAGACCAATGCTAATTCCTGTGGCTCACAGGAATGCCCCCCAGGCTCAGCTCCGAATTCTTTTTAAAGATGGAATTAATTGGCTTAAAACAATGGGATCTAGTTAATAGATTCCAGGCAGGTGGGACACTCAAATTTTCTATCATCTGATAGTATGGCCTTTAAAAGACAAACATTATTGTGAAATGAATTGGTCTCCTTGCTGACCAAAACTGTTAGGAATTACTCACCTGAGAGGCTTCTGTCTGCCTGGCTCAGGACAGGGATAAAGGTTAGCACATCAGCTACCCAAAAAATAAAAAAAGTTAGTAATAAATAAACAAATAAATGAGATAGGTTCTTAGTAAAACTGAGCATGGTTCCATGTTTAGGAAACAGATTTGATGGGTGACATAACAAATAAATAAATAATGATTCCTAAATGCTGGTAGATATACTCAACTAAAGCTGAGGACATATCACCTCCATTTCAGAAGAAAGATGGCAAAACATGCTTCTCTATTCATTCTGCCTATAATCTTAAAAAGAAACAGTTTTTAAGGCTAAGCCTTAGACCATTAGACATAAACCTTCAGACTATTCACTCACTTGCTTCACTTCCTAAATTTCTATCAGTACCAAAGTTAACGAGAAAACTGTAGCTCTGTGTGCAGTTTTCACCTTGTGGACATTGGTAAAAAAACACCAGCTAAATTAGGGCATCTTGCCGCAGGACACTTGTTTGTTTGCTTGCAGCTGCACAGCCAGAAATTAAGTATTAATTCTATGATCCTCAGAGCGAAGCAGAATATTCATAGTTATTCTTTACATTATATATCCTTAATATTGTCATGAAAGATAATTCAGTATAACTATTAATAGAAATACAAAGCATTATACATATATTTATATAAAATAGCATAATGCATAAATATATTTGTATACATGATATATTATTTATTCATGCATACTATTTGTAACACATTTAAATATACTATACTATAGTATATATACACACATTATATATATATATATAAAATTGTGATGCAGCTTAGTGTGAAGACCTGAGTTCAATTCCCAGCACAAGAAAGCAAACCAAACCAAGAATGAATTGGTACCGAGAGTAAAAATAAAAAGATTGAGAGCTCAATGTGGTGGCACACTTCTGTAACCCTAGCACTCAGGAAATTGAGGTAGGAGACCAGAAAGTCTGAGGACAGCCTGGGCTGTCCAGTGAATTCAAGGCCAGACTGGATGACATAGTGAGACTTTGTCCCAAAAAAGTAAACAGATAAATACAATGAAATTTGATAATCTCCATTTCTAGACTTCTGGAAATAATTCCTCCCACTCAAGTTGATTACAGAACACTAATTCATGGGTAACTTCTGAAACTCCTGGTTTTCAAATAAGTATTCCTAGAGAAAGCATCTAACTAACATTACTGGGTGGGTCAAAAAGACTGTAAAGGCAAAAAGGGCAAAGTGGCTATGCACCGATGAAAACCCTTTGAACGCCTATTCAGATCACAAAGCCCTGATGTCCCAGTTTAGGACAAATCTCAATAGTTGGACCCTGAAGACTGCTCTTTTGAGGCTGACCTGTACTTGGAGTTCTGCTTTCCTCACAGGGAGGGGAGACCAAGGCTGTGGATTCTGTACGTGGGATGGAGTTTGACAAGAATGTGACTTTTTGGAACAAAGTCCTTGGCTGAATTGATGAGAAAGATGAGGAAAACAATTGTTCCTGTAAACCAGAGAAGCAAAGTGGGAGGTGTCTAGACTTTTTGCCAACCATTAGCCTCGCACAGTCCCAAGAGGATCTGTGCAATGCATCTGAGACTAAAGCCCTGTCAGCCTCAGTGTGCACAACAGGAGAGGACCCAGAAGAGATTTCCTTCTCAGCGTTAAGCACAGAATCAAGATGGAAAGCCAGAAGAAACGTTACAGTCCTCCGTAAGCCTGGACTCCCTTTGTCATCCTATAGTCACTATGCTCCGCTTCCTCTGAGGCACCACCTGCCATCTTTTAAAATACACCTCACACAACTTTCGATTCTTTCCACATCTTTTAGGACATACCTACTGAATTCTACTTTTCTAAAGATTCCCAGTTCTGCTGTGCCGCTAGCTAGCATCATGTCTCTGTCTACACATGCCACGACCCAGGGGTCTTCAGATCCCTATAACACCAATGACTACCCCAGTTCTCACGTACTGATCTGACAAAGCAAACCCATTTCCAATTTGCTGTTCAAGGTAGGCCCACAAATGTAAACAAAAATTTGCTTTCTTTTTTTCCTCTTCTTTCTGCTATCATTATCTATGAGTTCACAATAAATGAATTTACTTCTGTCATAAAAACTGTTTTACCTCTTAATTCCATGAATTATCATCTCTTTAACCTAGTCTTTATTATTTTTTTCCTTCAAAATCTTAAACTGCCATAGCATTGAAAAAAACTTTTGTCTTTTTGAGACAGGGTCTAACTGTGTGGTTCAGGTGGCCTTGGGCTCATTTTGTACCCAGGCTGGTCCCAAACTTGCAATGATCCTCCTGCCTCAGCCTTCCAAGTGCTGGGATTACAGAGTGCACCACACCATGTCTGACTAGAAATTTTAATCAATTACCATTTCATTCCATTTGAAGTTTCTGCCTTGATCACTCAAATAATTTTCTAGTTATGTGATGTTTCTGTCAAAGTTAATTTATATTAATTCTGCATATAGAAATTCTAAAATGCACCAAATCATATCTATTGAATTATAAAAAAGCAGCAAAATTACAAAGTAGATATTCCTTTTATCTACTTATTTTTCAACAGACAAAGAAACTAATCTTCTAAGCTAACATGCTGGTACACACCTGTTATCCCACCATTCTGGAAGGCCGAAGCAGGCAGATTACTACATTCAAAGCCCAGCCTGGTCAACTTAGACCTATCTCGAAGAAGATTAAGCTTGTGATAGTTCAATGGAAAGGCCCTAAGTTCTATCTCCAGCACCAAAAACCTAAATAAAGAAGCAAACACACAAACAAACTAATCATCCAAATAGACATAGGTTGGTTTGTGTGTAGGTTTTATCCTCATTTTAAAATTTGTGTTTAAAAATGTTTTATTTCAGAACCATTTATCTTAATAATAATGTATGTAACTTCCACAATAACAATATTCCTTACCACTGCTCCCGAAGTAACTGCCTATCTGCACAAACTCTGCACTGGTTATCTGGCTAGGAAGAACACCTTACCCCACAGCCCCCCACAGTCCTTCAGGAAGACTCCTAAGGAACAAGAGGCTGATGGGAAGATACTGCCCCAATTTACCCATGCCACCTAGCATTTCTTAAGCTGCACCTAGGAAAACTTTTGTAGCAGTCTTTTCCTAAATGATCTTATTTTATTCTGAAAACTAATGGGGCGAAGAAATATGAGAATGAGAAATGTACAATACAATAGCATTGTTCTATAATAAAAATTTTTACCAAAAATGCAGAGATGAGATGATCAGGATACTCATTCAGTTTTCAAAACATTTTCATGCTAGAACCTTTTTGCCCAAAGAGTGAACAAATAGAAGTATCTTGTTCAAAAGTCATGATATAGGACACAAATGCTTTTAATTTCCATAATCTCATTCTTAACTCTGTCCTTGCTTCAGAATTTCTTTAACTTGCTAATTAATGATAGTCAAGGGTAATACACATAAGTCAGCATTTCAGCAAAAATGAGTAGCACTCATTTCTCTATTTTGATTTCTTTACCATAATCATACCATAATCATCTTCATATGGATTCAATTAAATTGTTCTTATACTTAGTCTCTTGGGCAACTTCACCTATAGGTTCTCTAGCTCTCCTGCTATTATAGCAGCAGTTTTTAATCTTTTCTCTGTAAGTTTAAATTTTTTCCATATATATTTGTTGACTTATTTGCCTTACCCAAAGCAAGCTGCTATGGATAGGGGTTGGTGATAGGGAAATGGTTACTTAGATTTAAAAATACTCATGCTTTAGTTACCTTCTCATTGCTGGAACAAAATACCTGAAACCCGTAAGTTAAAGGAGGAAAGGTTTATTTTAGCTCACAGTGTGTAGAGGTTTCAATCTACACTTGGCTGGCTCCAAGGCACTGTGGCAAGGCAGAGGGACATGGCAGAAGAAGAGTCCATGGCAGGGCAAGGAAGAGACATCCAGTCTGCCTTCCATCTTTCCCTTTACAGTCCATCTAGGCTACATACCTATTGGTGGGTTGCTATGCACACTTATGGCAGGCCTTCCCATCATCCCCACCCAGAGCAACCTTAAACCAGTCAATGAACTAATCGAGGTATCACACAGCCATGCTCCAATATTACACACCTGTGATCCAGCCATTCCCAAACCTATGAAGCATGAGAGTTTAGGGGTCATCTAAACTGTACATATAAACCGTAGATATAAACCATAACAACTCACTTTGTCCCAACACACATATTTGGGAGAGAATTCAGCGTTGAAGTTCATTTTGCAACTGTTAGCATGTATCACACCTGGTTTATCATTATATATGAATACGAATATATTTTAGGAATGTCACCTGTGTGCTTTCTCTGCCTTCTCCAGTCACAAGATCCTGCCACAAGGTCCATTCACCAACCACAAGAACACGAAGAAAGGAGTACTGTCCTTCATTTGTGCTTGTCCTTCTGGATATGTGAGGTCAGAGATGGAAAAAGCATACCAGGTCCCTATAACTGAGACCTTCAAGCCAAAAGTACAAAACACACTTATAATATGCAGGGCTGTTCAATCTTCCAGGGTGATTCTGTTATAGTATTTTCCAAAATTCCTCTCCTCTTGTTTCTCTTTTATTCTTCTGTGGTGGATTAACTAAAGGGCACTTATAACACCCAGCTCAACTAAATTAGTGTGGTTCTAGGCATGTAAGGCCCACCTGACGACTGTTGCCAACAACATAAAAGGAGACCTGGAGAGGAAGATGGGGAGCTATTGATCCTCCTGGAGACCTTTGTTGAACTGGTTTTCCTGATATGAACTCAGCTGTCATCAAGGGAGTATTTCAGAGCCTTGCAGTTACTAAGGATGACCACGGTTCTTTTTGGGGAGCTCTGGTCTTTATGTCGAGTGTTGTTTCCTGGCTCCAGTGCAGCTTCCTCTGCCTACTGATACGGGTGCAGACTATCTAGCTTCTGTCACTGACCTTCAGGCTTTCCCAGTACAGTTCCTTGGTACATACTTGAGTGAGACATTAACATGGGCTCCCAGTCTTCAGCTGGACTCGTGAAGGACACTGCTGTGGGATCCACGGCCTAAGCTGGATTCTTTGGGTCTCTAGTGTGTGGATAGATCTCCCACACTCTTGGGTTAACATTATAAAATAATCCTATAAATTATGTGTCCTGTATTAAATATATTCTACTGTAAACCCACATACTCTGCTTCAAGCACACTGCAGACTCTGGATAACTGATCCTCGTGGACAAAAAGGAGAACTTTGAAGTCTTCATTGCCCCAAGCATGAAACATGATGAGAAACTGACCTTTTAATTACAAATTTCACCAAATCCTGCCTTTTTTCAGAAACCAAAACACTGCACCCCAAAAGACTCCTTTTTCTGCTTTCTAATAGGTCTTGAGCACAGATACTAATTTCACTTATCCTTCTTCAGCATCTGTTAATTCTTAAATCCAACCTTGCAAATGGGTTTTAGGTCAACTGATCTCTCTAGAGTGTTACCTATCACATTCAAGGCATCTCCCAACACCTCAATTTATAGTCAGGGCTTCTAGCCTACGTCAGTACCCCCACACTGTCCACTAACACTTGTCCCATCGTCTGTGTACTGTATATGTACTGTATGTGTATCACATAAGTATACCATAGAAACACATCATAGTACCCTCATGGATCTTTTTTGATCAACACAAAATAAAAGAGGGAAAAAGGCCATCTCTTAGCCTTCTCACAGGTTCAACTCTGATTTGCATCGTGTTCTACACTGGTTCTTTCAGATAAATGCCCCGAGTCAAAACTGATGTTATAATCTATCTCCCAAGAGCAAATTTCAGAGATGATGGACCTCAGCACAGCAGAACTGTTTTTAACAATCACTAAAACTTTTTTAAAAACTGAAGGTGAAAAGTAGTACTGAGTGTCCATATGACCTGAGTTGTGTTTGTGGCATTACTGATATAGAAACCCATTCTCAATGACAGTGCTTCATTTATGGGGCACAGGTAAAAATCTTTCAGAAGATTATGAACAGTAACAAATTACATGTCTTGGGAAAACAGTTAAAAATACAGATTTTAAAACCAGTATCAAAAGACTTTTGTCATAATAAAAAAGAATCCCACCTCAAAATTTTTCTTAGCCTTTTGAATAGGAATGGGTAGAGTGTATGCATATACAAGGGAACTCAATTGAAATGCTCAAGAACTTTACGATTCCGTTCAAATCCTAAATACTTGAATGTAAATACCTTATGGAGAATCTGTTGGACTTGCAAACCTCAGTCTACTCCAGATGGATGCCAAGGAAAGCTGGGTTATGAGGTTAAAAAGAGAAAGAGTAGGTCACTTAAAGTACAAGCTCTAAGTGAACATTATGGTTTCTTGTCTGTCTGGTGGCTTAAGACGAATTGAAGGAAGTCAGGTCTCTCTCTCAGACTGCTGCACCCCAGAGTCCCTCAGTGAAGGCCATACCCCAAAAAGGTCCCCAGGACTTGTCCATGTCCTTCCTCTAGGACCTCAGGACACTGCTGAGCTCTCCGTGGACCAGATACACAGTGGGTACCGTGGGTATCAGCTTTCCTGACCTCACAGCAACCCTTCAGAGCGGATATTATTTCTCCCATTATTGAGTTAAGAAATATATGGTCTGTGATCCCACAAGAAACATGTGGTCTGTAAATAACAGATTCCAATCCAGGCCTATCAAGTTTCTATACTCTTCTTTCCAGAAAGTGATGCCATTCCGGCCATCTGCTAACACACAAAGAAAAAGATGCAACTATACCTGTAAAATACAGTTAACATTTAAAACATTTCACTTAAAAGTAAATAGGAAGAAGCAGTATTGCTGGTAATGATGACTTAATAGGATAATTCTGAATGAATCCAGTAATTTGTGTTAAGATAGTAAGAGTAAATAATAATTATTGTTTTCATCAGTCATATAAACATGAGTTCCCAAAAATGTTTATTTCTATCAAGAACTTAAGAATTATCATTTATATTTCAGTAAAGGGGGAAGTTACTTGCTTTGGTTTTTGGGGATTGCATCAGGGGCACCATGTATGCTAAGCCTGCACCCTACCACTGATCTATATACCATGGGCCCTTATATAGTGCCTCTAAAAAAATACTACACAATTCATGAAAAAAGAAATGGAGGAGAAACAGGAGAAAGCGAGTGAGAGAGGAAGGAGTTAAGAGGAAAAAAATGGAAGCAAACATTCCTGAGTGTGCAAAGCACACTAGTGATTTTCATGTGTCCTATTTCACTGAGTTCTCACTCTGTGAGTCAGCTATTTACCATATCAATCCCCTGCAAGAGAGGAAGAAAGTGAGCCAGAGACAGGAAGTGAAGTGCCCAAGACTGCAGCCAGCAAGCTGTGGCACTGACTTCCCAAATCCTGGTGATGCCTACATTAACCACGCATTATGCTGCCATTCCTTGACACTCAGGGATCTACCCAGTGACAAGGTTAGAGGAAGCCTCAGAACTGAACAGGAACGTGGAGACACTCCCAAGGTCTGCAGGGTGTGAGGTCATTGGAAAGCAGATGTAGGAGGCTTTCAGAGGATGAGGTCAACACAGGCTGCTAGTGGAAGAAAGCTCTTAGTACCCACTTCTCCTTCCTCCCCAGGACGCATGACCAGAGAATGAAGAGGACTGGGCAAAGAGCAAACACAAAAAATTCCTCAATTAGAAAATACCTCAATCTGTGCACTTAATTACAGAGTGGCAGGAGATAAAAACCTGCTCAAAGAATTTAGATGTCAAGTTTTTCTGTTTTTTTTTGGTATTTTGGGGAGGGTGGGGGTTACAGTTTATTTAATCCATTATCCTCATTTAGAAAAGCAGAAATTTATAACCAAAGGAGCTGAATTAGAACACCTATAAATTACTTAACAAATTAAGCTTAAAAACTATTCCTTCTAGAGAATTAAGTTACTTTAAAAAATTCACTATGAGAAATTTCAAAGATATATAAAGGTTTGAAGAGTGATAAAATAAACCCCCAATAAACCCAATCATCAAGATTTTACCATGCTATTGTATTGGCTTCCCTCCACCTAGCCTTAAGAAAAAAAACTTTTGCTAAAGTCTCCTTTGTCCTGGCTTTTCCTGCTATCTCTTTAATATGCAACTCCAAAAATTATGGACATTTTCTTATACTGCTACAATATTACTGTTGTCCCTAACAAAACTGAGTATGAACCTTTGGCAATGTGAACAGTCTATATCCAAATTTCACTAGTTAAAAATTACCCGCTTCTTTTACTTTTTAAAAAAGTCAGGACCAAACAAGAAACTGCATTTTTTTTCTTCTTCTAGTGTATAAACCAGACCCTACTAACTCCTTCTTTTTACCATGCTATTAGTCCAGTGAAGACACTGGTTAAAATTGCACCAAGTTTACTCACTTTGTCCCCATCATTTATCTCCTCATCACAATGCAGTGCATCTGAATGGGAACTTCCAGTCTCAGAGAACAGCTTCAGTTCCCGAAGAGGAAAACAACATAGGACCCAGCACAGGGGCAGCTGTGTTTTGTCTTCCAGAAGTTATCTACATTACTGAGGACTAAACATGTCTGTTATTACAGTGATACTTAATTACAACGGAAGCATGCTGAAGTCCCATCTGAGAGACTGGTAGGAACCCAGCCAATCCCCCTGTGCCCCATTACAAACAAAGGAGGCAACCGAGCCAAAGCCGGGTAATTCTCTCCAGAACAGAGCTCCCCGTTGTTAATTACCGGGTTTGAGGAATTAGGAGGCCAACAGACGGCTGTTATGAGAGGAAATCGGTTTGCTGGATCACAGAATGGGCTCGGCTCATTTTCTCCGTCCGGAGTTTTTCATTACATATTTATGATGAAGCTCTACTGCATGTTTTGTAATAAGAATGAAGTCTAAGAAACACGAAACCTCACTGCTGCAGGGCACAGCAATTAAACCTTTGCCAAGAGCAGAGGGAAAGAGCCAGCACTGTCTGTGACCAGGGAGGACAGTCAGGTCTGTAGATAAGGAAGTTAAGAGCCAGCCAACTCTGAATGGCAAATCCAATTTCTGTCGGTGAAGTCTGTAGCCACCGTGGATTTTAGGATGGCCTTCGGTCTCGTGGCACGCAACTCCGAGTGTGCCCTCAGTCAGCTGGCCCTCAGTGCACCGGGCTGGCGCCAAGGTGAAGCTCAGAACAGTCCTGGATACAGCTTTTGGGGGATGTCCCTGCGAGTCCCAGGCAGACCATCACCTTCTTACAGTCCTGATTGGATTCTGTGGACTGAAACTCCGAGAAAGGCGCCTGTGAATGAAGCGAGGCCCTGGAAATCTCGACATCTGCTGCAAGTGCCCAGGACAGTCAGGTTTGCCCTACACCTCCAGGGAGCCCAGCTCCTAATTCCAATGCTTTATTGTGTTTCAGAAACCAGCATCATCTAAAAAGTAGTAACGATGAACAGTTTAGATTTTCTCAGAGAAAAAAAAGCAATCCAAAATACCTCCATTTAAAATCAATGAACCAGATTTAAGATAATCATGTATCTTTGCATAGGGGAAGAAACATCCCTAAGAGGAATAAACACTGTCACCCTTAAAGCACCCAGAGGAACTGTTCTATCACTGATAATGAGACACTCTTCCTCTCCTGCTCTCCAAGTCCTTTGCTCACAGCTGTGCACTGCAGCTACTCACTGCTAATAACAAAAGGTGGAATATAGAAATGACACACTTGTCACTCCACCCCTAGGCAGGCGGTGGACAGGCTTCAATCACTGGGAGCTATGCACACACTAGGCTTTACATTCAGTTTACCGAATAAATAACGTCTTTGGCAAAAACAAAGTCCTAGTGAGTGTGCCAGTCCTGTCTTCTTACTCAGGTTGTTGCCTGTCAGGGTATGCTGAGTTTTTTCCTCTGGTAACAGTGATAATGCTATGAACTACCATGTCCTTAGCAGTGTCCCTAGCTGAAGTTAACCATTCAAGAGTGACAATCTTAGCTATGAGAGCATGTACACGCGCACAAGACACATCGGATAGAAGGATAGGTAAGTGAAGAGGACACAGAATAAAATTTCTAACACAAAAAAAGACTACATTAAACAAATGATGGAAAGAGAAGAAATAATCGTTGCTTACACGACTGAGAAACAAACTTATACTAAGAATTTACTGAATTTTATTTTATCATTTATCATAAGATATATTTAGAGATTTTCTCTCTTAATCAGGACTACATTATGCGCAATAGTTTGCAATGGAATTAAAAAAAAAAAAACAGTAGAAGGGCCATGGGGTCATCCTAGGGAGCTCAGGCAGCTTTCCTTCCTCCACTGCCAGCTCTTGTAACTCTCAGGGTTTGAGGACAAAGCCACAGAAACACCGGTGGCTGAGATCGGTGGGCAGCTGCACAGTGAGGTGTCAGAGAGCTCTCTGAAGAAGAATTAAGGGATGCTGCTCGCAGTTCCCTTGCAATGTTATTGATGACTCTAGACTGGATTTCTTGTCCTGAGTCAGGAGCTAAGGTGAAGCCCAGACCAGGAGAAATCAGAGACACCAAGGATCAGCTGAAAAACTACCCTCCCCTAGATGGCTTCCAGGATCTACTCGAGCTTGAAGTCTTCCTTGGGCCATCTGTACTTCCATATGAATGTTAAGTTAGCATGTCAATTTCTATAAAAATAATCCCGCTAGGCATTTGAAAGCAATTTTACTGAACCTATGAATCAGTATGGAAAGAATTGAACAATAGTGAGTCTCCTGACCCAGAGTAAGCCTTCCTATGGCAGCTCTTCTCGGGCAGGTCCCTCTGCCTTGTGACCCTACCTCAGCACCAGCTGACTATGGACTGAAAAATCTATACAGACTGCTCCACCAGACTGTGACTTCCATTCTGCTGGTGCCCACACGTTCCCTCTGATGAAGCCCGCTGCCATGTTGCCGGAGCTCTATGGGAAGGCCCACAAGGCAAGAAAGCAAAGGGGCTTTCAGCCACCAGCTGCTGAGGAACAGAGGCCTTGGTCCAGTACCCACAACCTGATTTCACTGACTTTTCAGGTCTAGGGCTGGTGGTCTGATCATCTATCCAGAGTGTGATGGTACACAGTGTGGCATCCATGGGGATCTCCTTCTGAAGGCGGTAGCCGCTGTTGTCTTGTTTTGAAGTCCTGTACTATTTTCATTGTTTTGTTGGATTGGCTTTTATTCTGTTTTGTTGTGATTTTATTATATCCGACGGTATGGCAGCTACTTCAAAGATAGCGAGACATATTATGATAGCCATTTTGGATTTACTATTGTCTTGTTTTGAAGTCTTTATTGTATTCATTGTTTTGTTTTTATTGGTTCTAGTCTCTTCTGTTTTGACTTCTACTATGTCTGAAGGTATCTGCAGTTATTTTGAAGACAAGAAGAGGTATTATGGTAACTATTGTTGATTCACATTGTTATGAAGTCCTGTGTTATTTACACTGATTTGATTGGTTTTATTGTTTTATTTTGCTTGGTTTTATCTTCTTTAAAATGAAATAAAATAAAAATTTCATCTGAGTACTATGACGATAATATTTGCCTTCTTCTGGAACTAGCTTTTCCTTGATTCATTTTTCTATGACCTTCACACCGTCTTTGACCTTCCAAGAGGACTTTCTCTGTCTTAACCACTGTGAGTTTAGTCTCCCCCTCATTCAGCCCTTGATGTTCTGTTCAGTTTACTTGCAAAAGTCTCATAGCAGTGTAAATAAGCTCAGTCCTATCTTAGGTCAAGCTCAGCTTCTTCCCATTCTAAATGAAAATCTAGGTGGAAGCTTTTCAACACCAAATAGACCTCTAGGCATACATGGGTCATCACTTTGGCTTCCTGCAATAGTGGGGTTTCCTTATCCATTGGTATATTAAAATTTAAGTGCATAATAATTATCTGTGCCCTTTTTTATATAATTTTGATTCACTAGGTCCACAAAGGGCCTAATATTCTACATTTTTGAACACTTTTAGGTAACACTGATGCGCAGGCTTCATGGACCACACGTTTAACAGTTAAGGTTTCAAAAGCTAGAAATCTATTTCTTTACCAAAATTGTTTCAATTTGACAAAATACACTAGACAGCAATACAAGAACTTAAACCTAGCCAATGCTGGAATATGACAGCTTGCTAAGAAGGTAAGGCAAGCTAACAAAACCAAATACAAATAATACAAGGAAATACTTTATTCAGTGATTTTTACCCAAAGCAAGCCAAAGGAAGCTAATATATTAGAGTGAACATTAATGAAATAAATAGCAAATGGAGAAAATCAGTGATGTCAAAAGCTCTTTCTTTGTCCACAAAATGGTCAACTCTTTCACAAGGTAGAATAAGGAAAAAAAAAAAAAAAAGAATGATGACTCAAGTTATTAGAACAAGAAATGAAAGAAGGAACATTACTACTGACACTCCAGAAATAAAATAAATTGTAAAGAAATACTATGAATAGCTGTATGCCAGTAAGTAGATTCATAAAATGGACAATTCCTACAAAGACACAAACTACTGAAATGGCTTCAAGAGAAACAATAAATATTAAAAGAGATTGCCTAGGTTGACCATCCCTAACCCAAAAATTTGACATCTGCAGTCTGTAAAATCCAAAATATTTTCATCACCACTGTGACACTTTTCTACTTTGTGACACTACAAAGCAGAAAAAATGCACACCACAATATTGTGTTTCAATATGCAAAATGATTAAAAACAGTGTGTAAGATTCCTTTCAAGTTATGTAAGATATACAAAAATACAAATAAATTCATTGTTTAAACTTGGGTCACACCCCTAAGACATCTCAGTAAGTATATACAGGTATTACAAAATCAAAAAAAAAAATCAAAATTCAGGTAAGAGATAATGAACCTGTAAACAAAAATAAACGGCTCACAAACAAAATTCCAGGCCCAAATGGTTTACCATTGAGTATTAGCCAACATTTCAGGGACTACTACTAACTCTTTACATACTTTCTGTAAAACAGAACATTTTCCAACTCATTCCAGCAGGAGAGGACTTCCTAGATACCAAAACCAAAGACATCCAAGAAATCTACAGACTAATATACTTTATAAATATGGATGCAAACATCCAAATAAGATACTGAAAAATTGAATTCGACAACACAAAAGAGAATTATGTCCTATGCAAGTGGCACTTATTCCAGGAATATAGGTTAGTTTAACATCTGAAAATCTAAGTATGATGCAAAATAAAAACAAAAACAGTGTCATCTCCACAGAGGCAGAGAAAAGCATTTACAAAATGCAATGCTCCTTCACAATAAAAGCATGAAACAAACTAGGAATAGAAGGGAACTTCCTGAACCCGTTTATGTGTAGCTATGAAAAATTCACAATTAATAGCATACTTAATGGTGAAGGAATGGATGCTTTATCATTAAGATAAAAAACAAGACGAAGGTGCCAGCATCTCGACACTGTACTGGAATTCCACCCAGGGCATTTAGGCAAGAAAAATAAGTCATCTGAATTGGAAATGAAAAAGCAAAACCATTTCAATTTGCAGATAAGATGGTCTTATATATAGAAAATCCTACGGAAGCCACAACAAATTTGTATCTCATAAACAAGTTGATCAAGAATACAAGTTATAAGATCACTTTACAAAAAAATCAATATACTTGTAAATCCATATACTTGTAATAGAAAAATAAAAAATGAGTTCTAAAATAACAATTCAGTTAACAGTAGCATCAAAATAATGAAATACTTAAGAATAAATTTAAGAAAAGGAGTAAAATTTTATATTTCAAAATATGAGATATATTTTTGACACTGTTGAAAGAAATTTAGAAAGTCTAAATAATTGAAAAATCTCAGTGCTTATAGGTCAGAAGATTTAACGTTAAGACGGTAGTATCTCAAGTGGTCTACAGATTCAATGCAATTTCCTTAAAAATTGACAAGCTGATTCTAAATATGACATTGCAAATGACCCAGGACTAGTGGCACAGAACAATCTTGAGAAGAAAGAACTAAGCAGAAGAATTCACACTTCTGAATTTTACATTGTGATACAAAGCAAAGTGTGGTACTGGCGTAAGGATGGTCACATACATCAACAGACTAGAATTCAGAGTCCACAAATAACACCATTAAGTCTATGGTCAACTACTTCATTTTATTGTAAGGCAGGATTTTGCTAAGTTCCCTGGGCTGTCCTCAAATTTGTCATCATCCTCTAATAGCTTCCTGAGGAGCTCACATTATGAGCAGGTACCACTGTACACACAATCAACTGATTTTTGACAAGGGTACAGAAACCTTTCAATAAGTAAAGAATAAATAGCGTCAGGACAACTGAAGAGCAACCTGTAAAAGGATTGGATTGAACCAGTCCCTATGCTACTCCTAAAAATTAACTTGAAATGGTCACAGACCTAAATATAAGAGCTACATACAATTCTTACAAAAAGGCAGAGGGGAAATGTTTTATGACTTCAGCTTCAGCAAAGAATTATTCTTTATGCCACTAAGAAAATGATAAAAAATTTTTTTTTACTTCATCAGAATTAAAAACTTGGTTTCAAAAGACACCATTTGTTTTGCTCATTTTCCTGTTGCTGGGATAGGGTATCTCACACCTGCAATTTAAAGGAGAGTTTTAAGTCACTCCTGGTTTTCTGTGGGTTCAGTCCATGGCTACAAGGCAGAAAAACCATTGGAGAGAGCCTGATAGAGGTTGGCTACTCACCCCCATTGTGGCCAGGGGCAGAGAAAAGAGAGTGGGGGAGCTGGTAAAACAAACACACGCAGGTCCCATCAACAGTGATCAGACCCCTCTGGCCAGGTCCCATTTCTGAGCACAAGACTTTTGGGGGACATTTTAGATTTAAGCCATAACACCATTACAGCTGGACCTGGTGGAACAAGTCTGTAACCCTAGCATTCCGGGAGGTGTGTTTACAGCAGCATTATTCATAGCGACCCAAATGTCCATCCCCTGATGAGTACATAAACAAAATATGGTATATTCATACTGTGGAGTATTATTTTTCCATAAAAGGAATAAACTCTGGATACACACTAAAATGCCCATGAATGCTGTACTGACAGAAGCCAATATAAATACCAAATGTTACATAATAGTATTCACTTGAAATTTTCAGAATAGAGAAATCCATAGACACAGAAAGTAGATGAATATTTGCTGATAGGAACAGAGAACAGAGAGGTGATGGCTAACGGGGGGTAATTTCCTTTTGAGATGATGAAAAATATAATAAACTTTTCCACAGCTTTATGCATCTGTGAATATGCTAATACATCTATGAATTGTACACTCAAATGAATGAGTTGTATAAGAACTGCTACTCTGGGACAGAGATTTAGCTCACTGGCATGAGTGCATGCCCAGCAAGCGTGAGGTTGTGAGTTTGATCCCTGACCAAAAAAATAAAAAAAAAAAAGAAAGAAAGAAAGAAAGAAAGAAAGAAAAGAAAAGAATTCCCACTCAGTGGAGCTGCTTAAAAACTAAGCTGCAGCATTCACAGAGCTTACCTTATTTCCAATCTCTCTGGGATCACTATCCTTCGTTGCCTATTGCCTAGTACCATCAAAACTCGTGCTTCATGTCTGTTTTCATTTCATTTTGTTTTGTTTCGTTTCATTTGGTTTATGCTTTAGCCAAAAGCAGAAGTCTCCCCATTTAGGGACTGAATCACAGGAACACAGCTTTCATTAGTGGACGCATCTAGCAACAGTTCAGTAGCTGAATTCCTGCTAGGAGGTGAGGCATGGCTGGAGAAGGCAGGTCTCAGGGGCATGACCTGGGAGGGGATATTCTTATCCCTAGCTCTCTGCTTCCTGACAACCATCATATGGGCAGCTTGCTTCCACCATGCTACTCTCCCTTCAGGTCCACCAATCATGCACGAAGAGACCTCTAACACTGCCAAAATAAACCTCTTTTTCTCTTGAGCTATGAGTGTGGGGTATTTTGTCTCCATGACAGGAACGTGACTAAGACAGATTTCCAGAGGAGGCCCTGGAGCTTCGTAAGATAAGCAGCATCCCCTGACTAGTTAGGGCAGTAAAGGTAACATCTGCCTGCCTGAGACACTGTTAAAATGCGCCCAGGTCCTCAGAGGGTTCCTGACTGGGGGGGGGGGGTGCTTGCTGGAAGGCAGCCCTGCAGGATTTGATGAAAGTCCTGTCGATAAGATGATAACTAGTAGGGCAATTTTTCTGCCTGTCCTCTTTCTGCTAATATAGCTCAGTGAATATCCCCCTGCCCCATCCTCTCATCTTAGCATTGTGAGTGTCTCGGGTCAAAACACCCCCATGTATATGATTATGAACTTGAGTTTGATAATACCACAGTGGGCAGAACAGTGGAGTTTCAGGGGCAACCCCTAACAGACAATCCTAAACAGACAACAATATTGTGAGATTAAAATCCCACTTTACTGTTTAACTGATCTGTGACCAAATTAGGACTTGAGTCCACTCTTTAACTTCGGGCTATTTAAGACTTAAATGGTGGAAATATTTGTTTACAGACTACTCATTACACACTAAGTAGAGAAGAAGGTAAAAGAAAGACTTGAAGTTCCAGGGTTTGAAACCATAGAATGCGGACGCCAACTAAAAACTCAGATAGGCCGGGAATTTAGCTCAGCAGAACAAGCGCTTGTCCAGCAAGTACGAGGTTATGAGTTTGATCCCTCGTACCAAAAAGAAAAAAGAAAGTAAGTTTAAAGACTCGGATAAAGTATCTCTGAAATGACTGATGCATAACAGTCATTGGGGAAATAAAAAGTTCCTTAAAGAGGATTTACACAGAGATCTAAAAATTTCACAGCATTTTCTCAGGAAGGGAACAGGGGTTATCTGAGGTGGAAAGCCAGAATTCTGATTGGATACTGTCCATCTGTGAGGCCTGGTACAAATCACTGAGCATTCCTCAGCCTCCATGACTCACCTTGAATAAAATGATACGCGAGTTACACCCAATAAGTGAACCCATGCTATCCACTCAAGATTCACACCTGATCAGTTTATCCCAAATGTTTCTTGAACCCTACACATCCGTCCTCACTGTTTTTCTTAGTTGCATCCTCTTTATTATACTCTCCAAATTACAGGCAAAGAAATCTTTCTCAAAGGCTACGTCAGTCACATTCCCATCTGCTGCAAATCCTTCAGTATCTCATTATTTTCAGGATAAAAATTTCAATTCCTTATCGCTGTCCAAGGGTCCTTCCTGACCTGATACGTTCCTCTCCAGGCTGGTTCCACATTGCTCTTCCTCTGAAATTTTAGTCTCCAGGCCTAATAAACTATAGACATCTCCCAACAAGCCAGCCTCCCACCTCTTCTGCACTAGCTTCTTGCTCTACCAAGAACATTCAAGCCCTCCGATCGCTCTTGTTCATGCCCCTAATATGCAATCCTGCAGAATTCTGTCACATCCATTCACTAGGCCTCCCCATCTCCTCTGCTCTCTTTCGTCTGGTTTCTGGGTTGAATCCTCCCACTCAGTGCTGCAGGACTCTGTCTGACCTTCCCTTATGTCTGGGGGATCCTGCTGCATGAATGACCAGTGTTTAAAGGCTTTGTAACTACAGCTTGATACACGAGTGTTAAATTACGCAGCATTACTCTGTTTCCACTGGCTACTTAGTGTGGCTGGCCTACTCAGCCTGAATATTGTGTTTCAATTTTAAAAAGCCATTAGTAGCATTTTGTGCCTGATTTTCCAGATCAGTGCATACTGTTCTTTTAAAAATTAATTTTGTTGCTATACTTTTGATATACATGAGGATCACACTCATAAGGAATTTGTACCTGTACATAATATATCGTAAATCTTTTTTCCCCATTCTCCTTCCCTCCTGCTTGAACCCTTTTTCACTCCCAATTTACAAAAGATTTCTATTTCTTCTGTTCTCTGCCCCCTCCTTTTCCTTCCTTTCCCCTTCTCACTGGAACATTTGCTTCTACTTACCAGTATCTATCATTCATTTTTGTCTTTATTTACCCTCTCAGTTTCTCACAAAGAAGAAACAATGTGGTATTTAAAAACGTGTCCAATTTATCTCACTTAAAACTATGTTTTCTAGGGCGTCCGTTTTCCTACTTCACTGTTTATTTCAACCACACCGAATTTTACAATGGTTGCACCGTAACTTAACTGTTTCATTATTGACAGATACCTGGGTCATTTCCAAGTTTCAACTACTGTAAATGATGCTATGCCAAACCAGCTTCACTGTTAATTATGTGCGTACCTTACTTTTCCCCAGGCACTGTCCTGGGCCTTGGAGACAATGGTGAGCAGATATTACCGTAATTCTTATGGACATAGGATGGATGATATTTAATTAATACAAATAAAATTAATGAAATTTAAAATAAAAAGTAAATAATTTTAGGGGCTGGGGATATGGCACAGTGTCTGCCTGGCAAGTGCAAGGTCCTGACTTCCCAGTACCAATAAATAAATAGCTGAAAAACAGTGCCCTCAAAAGAACCTTTTAACTACAGCAATTCTCATTCTCTTCCAACAGTTTCACAGGTATGAGTGTCTTGCTTCTTCGAAACCTTGCTATATGTTTTCTTATTCTATACAGTTTTCTTCTAAAAGCAAATTTCTAATGACCTACAAAACACTTAAGTCTCTCTTTAAGTTAACAAACCAAATAAGCAAAGCAGAACAAAGTGTTTTGAACCCTCCTTCTGGTTTTCCCTCAAGCTGCCGCTTCAGCTCCTCTACTATCCCTACCATTCTCTCCAGCTCCCAGGTCCTGGGCTGGACACTCTCTGCCCCATTTTCCAGGGCACCTCCAGCACCACCTGTCATGCTCCCGTGTCATCTGTATGTGTTCTGGCAACAAAGTTCTCTTTACCTCTTTCCCCTGCCCAAAGGCTCCAAGGCAGCCCGTGAGGCAATGAACATCAATCTAACAGTGTAGAATTTGAGGCTTTTCATCATCTGTGTCGGGGACCTAGGTGGGGGGACCTAGGACATGCGTGCCACACTCGGCCATTTGTTCCTCTAAAATGCTTGCCATCACTGTTCCTAGACCTTGACAGTCTCATCTCCCAACAAAAACCTGCCCCACTCTATCAGCTTTGGCCCTTATATCACTGAACTTCAGTTAGGGAGGCCCTGTGCTTTCTGATTCTGCACCTCAACCCTGGCCAATCTATCCATTCACCTGTCCAGATCCTGCCCACCCTCAGGATAGGGGGTGCATAGCCTGTACAGCCACCGCTGCCTCCTGAGGCAGAGCTACGCTTGTTCACCTGGCATCTAGTGAATGTCTTGAGTCCCTCGCTGAATGATGCACTTCCTGAAGGCAGAGCATATCTTATCTCTACTCCTCTCAGGCTACCCTAAACCATCCTTTGAACCTACCTACTCCACACTCTTGCAGTCTAATGACTCAGTCCACGCAGGCTGTAAGTAGAATATCACAGCCCAGGTAGCTTACAGACAACAAGCATTTATTTCCCACCATTCTAGAGCCTGAGAAGTCCAAGACCAACGTGCCAACAGTGAAGACCTGCTTTCTGGTTCTCAGAATGATGCCTTTTCCATATGTCTTCACATGACAGACGGATAAAAAAGCTCCCTGGTCCTTTTGTTTATTAGGGCACTAATGTCATATATAAGGTCACATCCTTATAACCCAAATTACCTCCCAAAGGCCCAGTCTCCTAAAACCAATACCTCAGGGCTTAGGATTTCAGCACATACATTTTGGGGGACAACAGGTATTCGCAATTTACTTAACATTTCTAAAGTTTTATTTAGCAGTAAATGAAGTTAATAGTATCTACTTCTTAAGTGTTAAATCTATTGTAATTCACTGGATAAGGCAAAACAAAATTTTCAAAATCTTTTTACATCTAAACCAAACTCTAAATACAGTTTGGAAGAGTGTTTGCTTTCTACTTTCCATCACTGTAATTAATTTCCAAATACACCTAAGCTAATGAACAATACCATTTTCTCATTCCTTGTCATACCAAAGTTTCAATAAACATACTTTTTAGTAGTTACACTGTATCCTCCTTAACCTACACCCTACTCATGTTGCTAATGTACAGTATAAAAACTGTGCCACACAAAGTTCAGAGCCATCCTTAACAGGTTCTGATTTTAAAAGACGAAACTCTTGACCTCATATATCCACCAACGTGTTTACTTTTAAACTGTAAGGAAAAAAAAAAAAGAATAGTAGAAGTTATAATGAGGATGGTCTTAATAAAATCAATCATCCACAAAATGTTACTGATGATGGAATTTTGATAGTGGGTATCAGAAAAGGGCTTTAAAACCCTGAACTGGAGGCACAACATGGTGATGCAAACCTGTAATCCCAACCCTGTGGAGGCTGAGGCAGGAGGATTGCTGCAAGTTCCAGGCCAGTCTGAGCTACATAGTGAATTTAAGAGCAGCCTCAACTACATAGTGAGACCCTATCTCCAAAAAACTAAACTGGAGCAGAATAATAAATGAGTATTTATCTCTCTGTTTGGAGGAGAAAACTGAGACAAACTTGAAAGGAGACTGCAAAGGATCACCCAGGCTTGCCTGTGATGGTCCTATACAGAGTACAAAAGTACTTCTTGGTCAGCTTGGTCCCTCACTGTCACCACGCTAACTCGGCCAACCTATTTCTCGGCCTTCTTTCTCTTCACTGACCAGCTCAATATGCAATCCTGGAGTTTCCGATTTCATAATTCTGCAATTTGGCCCAGGCCTCAGTACCACACATATTCCATAGAAGGAAGTAAAATTCGCAGCTATCATCAGTTTCTAGGCAGACACTATGTTCTTTGAGTTACAGGGATGCGCCACTCTGCCTTCAGTTTATGTGTAATGATACATCCTTCTCTACTTGGGTGGGAGGCCTGGCACGCTCCAGCTTTTAGTTTAGTAAATATCTGACTGTGAAGACCATAAATATTCAGTTTCCACAACACAAAGGGATGGGATGAGGGAGCAGACAGAAGCTCTTATTTGTTTATGGTTTAAGAACAAAGTTCACAATAATTAGTGCTTATGTCAAATAATTAGCAAGTCTTGGTGGAAACAAAAACTAGTACAGTCAAATATTCTTTTCAGTCCCTTTGATGCCAGAATGCTTCTGCATATATGAAAACAATGCAGCTGTCCTGTTTCCTTGAATACTTGGTTAGAATAATATTTGCAACATGAACTCCAAGGGAACAGCCAGACCGTGTACATAGGCTCATTTCAACAAAATACACAGCAGAAAGGAAATAAAATACCAAACACAGTAAGTTACAGAAGTGACACAGCATCAACAGGAAATTTTACCTGTAGTACACTGCTCGGTATTTCTACTGTTCAATTAAATAACATTACTCTTCTCTCCCCCAAAATGATTTCTATTTCTACGTTCAAAAGTTAAGAATGGTCCTTATTAAGTACTCATCCTGCTACCAAGAATAGAATACAGTCAGATATTAAGGATGAGGAAACCAAAAGTTCCTCATTAACTGAAAACGGAACCATAACACCACTGGGTATTATACATTTAAAACACACATACTAGTACCACTAACAGTAATTTTAAAGCTGCCTATACTATATAATCAGCATACTTACACTTACAACTCTAAAATCACTTCTAAGATTAGTACTACTATTAAAATAATCTGAAATCAGAGTGGAGCTACTTGTTCCAGACCTACTGGATTAGGACTGGTTCCAGCGCAGTAATTAAACTCTCCAGGTGAGTGCTGAGTTTCTTACCACCCCAGGCTTGGATGAAATGTTTTTAGAGACTGCTGCAAGAAAGAATAAAACTTAACATCCCTTCTTAGACAAACCCTGGGGCCATCTTACTTACACTGGCAGGAAGCTATGTATGGGGTAAGTTGCACAGGATCACAGAGCACAGATCTATCTATTCTCTTCTACAGGCTGGTGACAATTCAAACCGAGCCCTTTGGTGCTGTGGGGCCGTCAAAGAGTTTCAGATTTTGGGGTCTTCTGAATTTAGAATTTTCAGCTTAGGGATATTCAACCTAAACCTGCTAAAATATAAGCAATACTTATACACAAGTCTGCTTCCCCTGTTAGTAATCTGAAATGGCAAAAATTCCCAGAACTGGAAGATTTTTTTATAGTACTTTATTTATGGAAAAACCATGACCTGCTAAAAGGCTGACTGCAAATGTTATTTATTCTACTAATTACAAGTATTACAAATATTAACACATTTTGCTATTAAAATATTTATATTACTATCCCAGACATCAATGATGGTTGCATAAAATACATAGAATATTTCTCATACCTTTCTAAAATCTAAAAAAACATAAATTTAAACAGTCTCGAGAATGTGGCTAAGGAATAGAGAACCCATTATTTATATGTCCAGTATGATATCTTAATATCAAGTTCACAGAGCTTATTCACATGGTGAGATTACAAGTGATTTTTACTTTATTCCTTTGCTTTTCTGTGTTGTCCAAATACTACATTGAGCACCCTTATCACTATGTAAGAATATTACAATCACACACTTATCTCTATATAAGATATTACAATAAGCATACTTATCTCTATCTAAGAATATTCTCCATTTGGAAAAAAGAAAAAAATTAGTCCTTATGAGAACAAACAGATTTCATCATTTCTTATAGTTCTATATATTATAGCTTACAGTCAAGAAATTATCCTGCTACATAAGCTTTTTAAGGTTTCCGATGACTTTAGTGATCTGTGATTTTTACAGAGTAGTATCAATTTTGCATTTATATTAGCACCAATCAAGACCCAATGCCCCAGTAGCTCAGATTCTCTCCCAGGAATTGTCAGACCACAGATACCCTACATTGTCTGGTGTGTCACTACATTCATCAACCCAGAATGGCAGGAAAGAAGACAAAGAAAGGGAAATTACAAAAGGAAAGAAAATGCATATGCTGTCAGGCAGAAAACTATGTCTGGACTGCAAGTTAAAGAAATGCTTTTGCTGTGTTGCTTGCTTTTCCATTGAAACTGCAAGAAGTCCCTCTAAGCAAAACACGTTTTACACATCCTCTGTCCCTAAATAAAAAGAAAACACTAAGCATTCAAAGTGTTTAGTGTTCTCTTTTTATTTCTTAACTAGATATTGAATGTGTCAATTAAGTGAAAATACAAGGCAGAAATAAAAAACAGTGAAGAAGTGGGACCCCGCCGGAAGTGGTGTCCTGTAATCCCAGCACTTGGGAGCTTAGACAGAAGGATCACTGGGAGCTCAAGACCAGCCCGGACTGTCTTCAGAAACAAAACAAAACAAAACCAAAAACCTGAAGACCCAAAATAATAGCATTACTATGTCATCAGCTTTTCTAGTTAAATTCTGGTTTATTCATTCTGTAATGTTTACTGAACCCAGCTGAAAGTCAGGCACTTTGCCAGATCCTGAGGACTTAGGAGTGAAGAACAGTTGTGGTTTGGGTCTCCACAGGGCACAGCCCCGAGCCAGGAAATTATGTATATGTGGGTGGATCCCAGGGGCCAAAGGTATGCACAGAGCCAAGTACAGAAGCTGCCACTTAAAAATTAAAAGGCCCAGCTCTGGTTTTAAAATCAAACCCCATAAACTTATAATTCAGGAAAGAGAAAAGTCAGTGCCTCTTGAGAATCAGCCATGCAGGGGCTGGGAGGAGCCAAACAAAGCACCAGCCAGCCAGGCTTTCTGGTGAGCTGTGCAAGCCATGCAGGGTCCAGACAGAGAAAAGTCAAAGAGCACCTCTTGTGCAGCTATGTACAGGTTGAGAATCAACCCCAACCATCCCCCACCAAGCCACCGGCTGGTTTGGAGGACAGGCTGAGTTGATAGTAACTGAGGTACAAAAACAACTAAATGCTTGTATTTTTGGTTGATTTTGCAGGGAGGATGACAATATGCATTATGGCAAATATGAGGATTCCCTTCTGTCGTTGAAGTCCAATATTGTTCTCGCTGCTTGGTTTTCCTGGAATTAATTATTTTGCTTTATCCAATGTTCTGTTTTGATTGGTTTTATTCCGTTTTGGTTTGGTTTGATTTTGCAATACCTGAAAAAATGGATAACTAATGTAAAACTAATAAGATATACTATGATAGCTACTACTGTTTTCCTAGTGTCCTGCTTTGAAGTTCTGTACCAATTTTGCTGCTTTGTTTTGATTGGTTTTGTTCTGTTGGATTTTACTATCTTTAAAGTAAAAAAACAAAACTTATAATTCGACTTGGGGCTTACTTTTATCTATAAAATTAAAGTACTATCTCAACTTTTGAGCATATTAAATAAAGTATATTCCAGATGCCAGCTTGAGCCTATGTGTGTGTGCAAAGGATTTTTCTCTCCTTCTCTCCCCCACTTCCTTTTCTCTTACAGGTCTACCTGCTCCTTTCTTAGTACAAATAATCTGGAGTCCAGAAAACAAGACACTGGGACTACTAGGACTACTAGTGCTTCCGGATCTCCATAAGCTAACAGTGCAGGAGCCCCTAGTGGGTCACCACCTTCACCCGCATTCCACATGTACCCTCCAAAGGCCAGCCCACTGCTTCTAAGAAACCCGTGTTGGTATTGATAGCGGGAAGCCTCTGGAGTGTGGGTCATGGCTTCTTCTCTACCCCTACCCACTTAGCAGTTTACCCCAAGCACCCCTCAGGCATCCCTGTGATTCTGCACTGACTATCCAGAGTGCCAAAGGCCACTGCAGCAGGTTTCATTTCAGCCAGGTGATGCTGGCATTGAATACATTTTGTAACATTGCAGTTTTTAAGTTTCCTACCACATTATCTTACAAAAATTAATGAACAAACTCATTTTTAGTAGTTTTGTATTTGAGTTACTTAGTCATTTCTTCTCAAATAGTGTACATTTCACCCGGAGGCCTGTACTCCGCCCCTAATTCAGCATTTTCTAGGAAGAACGCAACAACCACTTTATTTAGTGCACGCCTACTAAGCTAGTGTTACTATCTAAAATTCTGTGTCGTATTTTCTCACTGATGTTCTTCACACTACCTATATGAAGTAAGCACTACTACTGTCACATTTTTCTTGTTGGTTTTCGTTTTGGTTTTTTGGCAGTAGTAGAAATGGAACCCAGGGCCTTGTACAAGCCAGGCAAGCACTGTACCACTAAACTACATCTCTAGTCCCAATCTTACTGCGTTTTATTTTGAGTTAGTACTGACAAAGTCACCCAGCTGATCTCAGACTTGATGGGATTACAGGCATGTGCATGATACCAGGTTCGCTACTCAGTTGGGGAGGGCACAGCACTGAAAGTTTAAGTAACTTACTTAACATTCCCACTGGCTTTAACCATCACACACATGACTGCCCCCTGGGCAGCTTATACCACTGGTGGTACATGCATAACTATCCTCTCCCGCCATCTGAAACATGTGAATTAAAGCCCCTTGTTAAAGAAGATTCTGTGACAGTGAAGTCCTACTGGAATACAGGCTCCGAGAGGATCTTCCCCCTAAAGGTTAGCCCACTGATTACTTCACATTGCTTCTGACAGCACAGTTATTTCCAAGATGTCTTCAGGCAGCTTCAACACTAGCAGGTCTTACTAGATAAAGCGGGATCCTGGGCCACCCCAGAGTCACTGAAACACAAATATACATGTTTAACAACCCCCTCACCCTCATGTGCTGTGGCGTGCTCAAAGAGTAAGGTCTCAGAAGCACTCCTGTAGACTGCAAGATCACTATACCCCAGACTCCATTTAGTTAGCATGACTCAAAACTACCTCTGGGCAAGTCAAACAATGCACAAACAAAACAATCATTTTCACAGGTAAACTCTCCGTAAGGCTGCTGTCTCCACATATTTCTCACCACCTACCAGACAGGACAATGTCTAACACACTCTATATAATATTCTTCTCTTTGCCTCAAACCCATTATGCTTTTAGCCACACACATAGTAAGCACAGTGAAAAAAGCAGAAGGATATCAACCAAACTGATGCCATTGTACATCTCAGTGGTGGTATCAAGTCTGATATATGCCAGTAACACCACCTCTCTAAGTTACTTTCCACTTCAGTGAGTAACATGAGACTATAAGAATTTCGTATAGCAGGCACAGTGGTGCACTCCTGTAACCCCAGCACTTAGGAAACTGAGGCAGGAGAATTGTTCACAAATTCAAGGCCAGTCAGGGCTACAAAATGAGCCCAAGGCCAGCCTATACTGCATAGCAAGAACCTGTCTCAAAAAAAAAAAAAGCAAGCAAGAAAGCAAGCCAGCTAGCCATATAATCATCTTACGAGCAGTGGTGGCAACAATTTAAAGCTATCTTTTTAGCAAGTTCACATAAAATTAGGAAAATAAATGTGTTCAAAGAGCACATCAAAATGAGTCACCTTCCCTTACCTGCATTACACACAAACGAATAAAAAACGCAATGATATTAAAATACTATAGTTAATGAAAGGGCAGAACTAGCCTTCGTTAATCTTTACCTCACTTTAGCTCTCATGTTAGGCCATACAAAATAGTCTATTCCAACAGCAGCAAGAGATTACAAAATAAAGAAAGTTCAGGACCGTCTGCCTCGTCCAGACGCCACCAAAAGTGAAGGCATCGATCAGGAAGGCATTCTAGAGCTAAAACGGCCGAAATCGGGTGTTGCAGAGCAATGCCAGCTCACAGAGGACTACTGAAAGGGACTGACTACCTCAGTGGTCGGGCGCCTGCTCTTTTTACACAGAAATGACACAGCCACAAAGAACAGGCCCTCGCTGATTAAGAAGGAAGCCAAAGAGCTCTCTCTCCCTTCATAAATGCCACGTCACTCATTTGGAAAAATACAAGTCTTTGAACTAAGCAATGTAGCTAACATATGCTGAATCAAAGTAATAATAATAATAATAATAATAATAATTTGAGGCCACAAGATACAAGGAACATGTCTGTGTTACAATGATTAAAGCATTTACCCACTAGTTAAAGAAATGCCCCTCCTTAAAGGTGCCTTTAATGACATGAGAATAAATTCAGTTCTTTGTGGTCTTTAAGAAAACCAAAGCTGAATGACTTTCACTGCCTTACATCAAAATTCATTACAGAGCTTAGTCATTAATGAAGCTTTTTACTGGCACAGATCAATGGGCCAGAATAGCAAGTACAAAGCAAACTCACACATACTTGCTTGATTTGTGACAAAGGCGACACTGTACTGTCCTGTGTAAAGATTGGCTTTTTCAATAAATATATTAATGCCCATATTAGAAAAATAAAACAAACTGTACTTCATAGCACACTCTACAATCCATTTAAAATGGATTTTAGATCTAAATATAGAAGGTAAAAACAATAAAAATAAAAACTAATAAAACTAAAAAAATTATCTACATGACCTTAAAGAGGCAAAGGATATTTTAAAAAATATAAAAAGCACTAATTAGAGGGCAGAAAAATGATAAAATGCACAATTAAGAACTTTGCTTCACTGGAAAAACAATTAAGAAAACACAAAGTAAGCCACACAGAGAAAAGACCTGCAATACATATTATCAGTAGAGGCTCATCACAGTCCTAATGTGCGAAGTAGTCCTAGAAAACCAACAGCAAAAAACTACAAAGATGAACAGCACTGAGACACCACTATCCCGCCACCAGAACAGCTTAAATAAAGAGGCAACTAATGACAACCACCTTGAAGGAGGCAGAGTGACAAGAACACTTGTACAGCTGCAGGGAGTGTAAACTGGTTCATTCTGGAAAATGTCAAGATAATGGCTGGCCCTGAAACTGTTCACACATGCGCCTTCTAGCTCAGCAACTCTAAATCCCTAGAAATGCATGCTTAAGTTTATCAAATGATAGGTAGGGCAATGAGTTTAAACTTTTGTATTATTTGGAATAGCCAGAAACACCCAAATTTATACTAACAGTAAGACAGATAAACTGTAACATATTCATAAAAAGTTTTATCACTGTGCTTTTCAATACAGTAGTTGCCAGCCATATGTAAGTTTAAATGTAAATTAAAAAGCAAATATTCAGTTCCTCGGTCACACTAGCAGCATTTCATGAACTCAACAGCAACCAACAGCTATCCTACCTACTGGTGAAGGTTCCTGTATTAGACAGGACAGGACAAACTGTTTTCCTCACCAGAGAAAATTCCATCAGACACTACAAGTCCTATACAGAAATGAAAATACATGTGATACAAGTAACAACACTGGTGAATTACACAAACATGAAGTTGAGTAAAATAAACCAGCTGTAACTACTTCACAGCCCATTTTACTCCCCTCCCTCTAACCCTATTCCGTTCACACCAACCTCAAACACTAACAAAGGTCAGCACTCCTGGAGTCAGGCAGGGGGTCACTGTCAGGGGCTTGCAGCACTCATCAGAAAGGAGGGGAGGAACCCTGGGTATTTTGGTCATGAAGCATCTGAATGCATATACCTGACTTATGCTCACTACTGAGCGTAATGCACATTTCTGTGCATAAGCTGCACTTCAATAAAAATTACCAAAAGGAGAAATATTTGTTTCAGTCTGTTATTGAAGTCTTTATCAGTTTTCCTCTGATGAATTAATTTAAAAATTCATCCAGAATTAGTGATATGGCATACCTTGGAATGATTAGTTTTAGCCAAGAAAAAGGAATTTTAAAATCTCATATTCACCTTCTATTTTTACAAGACAATCATAAGTAAATAAATAACATAGTGGAACAAGGACTGAGTAAGGAAAATAAAATCTGGCTATGAAGCAGCTGTAGGACACAGGACGAGGAATGCACTTACAGAACGGGACTTTGAAAACTGACACAGTGACCAGAGACTCAATGGTAATTTAACTTCCAAGAAGGTCCCTGGAGAGATCAGAGAAAACAGGCGACCAACCTCAGAAAAGACACTTGACTCATCAAGCTGGCCATGAAAACCCCTGAACTCCTTCAGTGAGACTACTAAATTTAAAAAGTGTAACAAACAGAAGACTGAGAAGCAGGCAAGGCAGGTTTTCCACAGCACCCAGCAGCCAGCAATGAAATTAAAATCTCTCACCAACACAGCCACAGAGCATGCATTTGATGATAAACTCTGAACCCTGAAAAACCCTAAATAAATGTAATTTATTTATGTGATTTAGGTGCAAAGGAAGGGAAAATCTCCACCAAAGTACATATTATCCAAACAAACCTGTCATTTGTCTTTTTTTTTTTTGATTTTTCAAAATGGACAGAGTTCATTGTTAAGGAAAGTAGAATATTCAAACTAACAGTAATATTAACTTTATCTTCTTAAGAGTTTTGGAGCCAGAGAACAGAATTATAAGGAAAGACAGTGTTAGAAAGGCTACCAGGTCTACTCCTGCCTTGCTTTATTTCAGCAAACTGCTGTACGAATTCTCTTGTTAAAAATATATTCTATTGACTTCTGGGAGAACATGGCGGATAGATAGCAGCAGCTACGGAGGCTCTCTGAGATACCCCGCTTAGAATCCAGGAATGGGGCAGTGCGAGGAGTCCTAAGCAAGGGGAGATATACCCTGCCGACCCAGGAACGAACTAAGCTAAGAGAAACCAACTAGAAACGCAATCCCGGTGTTATAATAGGAACAGATAAAATCTCAACATGGAAGCTGATCCCGCACCATTGGAAGCCGCGATTTGAATTTCCTGCTGCTGCTGCTGCTGCTGCTGCGTCCAAATCGGAATGGCAGGGAGAGAGATGCAGGAAAACTCTGAGGGCGGAAATCAGCAAACAGAGTTGAGAACGGGACTGGCAGGGAGCCCTGCATTGACCTGCAGTGAGTGAGCGGAACAGGGACCCTTCCATAGAGTAGGAGGCTTCAGCAAAGGACATACTGGGACTGGGCAGACTTGCCAGAACAGGACGCTGCAGTAACTTTAGTCACATATTCCCCTCTCAAGCGGGATTGGTGGGGAGTGCCTGGCCTGAGTGACGCCTTTGACTAAGACTCAGCAGGCTAGCTCAAACCAGGTCCCAGTGCCTGGAGGTGCACCCTAGCAGTGAAGCTTTCAGTAGGTTGACCTGGAGAGGCGGCCCAGCACAGGCTGCCCAGGTCTGTGTCTCTCTAGTCACTGCAATGGGCGGGAACAACTAGCTGGCACAATTCAAACAAACTGTAACAGAAAAAGAGAAAAAAAACTGGGCTTCCTATATTTGCTTGTATGGAAGGAACAAAAAGTATGCAAAGAGGAAGCAACAAGAAAGGGTCCTCAGTCCGCAATCCTGAGAACACTGATCTAGGAAAGGTGAATGCAAAGGAGAATGAGGCAAGAAAACATGCAATATCAGACACGGCACCAATAGACATAAAGCCATATCTCCGGAGCCTCATAAACGAATTCAAAAGAGAAGTATTTAACGAAATAAAGCAAGATATAAGTAGAATAGTTAGAGAAATGCTAAGCACCGCCCAAGAAAAAACAGATGGTAAAATGGAAGAACAGAAAAAAAGGGGAGAATTGTTTGATGGAGCAAATAGAGAAAACATAGAATACGTGAACAGGTTCAAAGAGATTACCAGGAAACTAAAAACTCTATCAAAAGCTGGCATAACAGCTTGAAAGAAACTAAGGATAGCTTATCTGAACTGAAGGGCAGATTTTTAATGTGGGAGCATGAAATGAAAAACTTCTTAACAATAAGAAAACAGCAATAATACAAAGGCTAGAAGATGATAAGAGGATCTATAACTTAAGAATTAAGAACATAAAAGAAGTAGGGACACAAATAAATGGACTACAAAAGCTATTCACAGAAATAATCCAGGAGAATTTCCCTAATTTAGCAAAAGGTAAAGATACTCAGATGTATGAGGCATACAGGACCCCAGCCACCTACAACCCAAACAGAGCTACACCTAAGCATATAATAATCAAAATTCCAGAAATCCAATTTAGGAACAGAATATTAAAAGCCATCAGAGACAAAAAACAGATCACTTACAAGGAAACACCCATCAGAATTACAGCATACTTCTCTGCATAAACCATCAAATCACGAAGAGCGTGGGGGGAAATAATCCAAGCTTTGAAAGATAATAACCTCCAGCCAAGATTGATATATCCTGCACAACTGTCCCTAGAAATTGATGGAAAAACAAGGTGCTTCCAGGATAAAGAGGAACTAGGGGAATTTGCAACCACCAATTCAACTCTACAGAGAATACTGCAGGATATTCTAAAAAAGGAAAATACCAAGATTCCAGAAACAGTGGCAGAGAGGCCACAATGAATGGAGCAGAAAGCAAAATGAAGAAGACAAATGGACAACAAATGACAGAAAAACATCTCAACAGAAATGAGGCAGAGAAGATTGGATGGTAGGAACAGCTATTTTGAAGAAAACAAGACATTATAATAGTTAGTGCTGATTTAGTATCATCTTGTTTTGAAGTCCCATCTGTCTCCATCGGTCTTAACAGATTGTATCTTATTGGATTTTATTATATGTGATAATGTAAGCAAAAACTTTTTTGGACAAGGAGATTATAAAGAAACCATTGTTCGTTTTCTGATAGTTGGTTCTAAATAACCTGTAATACTGTCATTCTCTTGAAAGGTTTTACATTGTCTAGATATGTTTGGTGCTACAGTATACGAAGTTATACTCAAAGATTTCAAGGAAAGAGACACTATGGTAACTACTTTTATGTAGGGATATCTTGTGGTGAAACACTATTTATTTTGCTTGAATGGTTATGCTTTGACCTGCACTGTTTTGTTGTTATGCCCTCTTTTATCTCAATCTCCTTTTTTTATTATTTACTTTTTTATTTTTATCTTTTTAATTAAGGGAAAAATAAATAAAAAATAGCAGGACACCTTATAGTAACCCAATTTGATTTCCTATTAACTTGATTTGAAACCCTGTATTGCCCTCACCATCTTGTTTTGACTGATTTTCCCCTATTCTGCTTTGTTTGATAGTACCAAGTTCAAAAGTATAGGCAACAACTATGAAGACAGTAAGATTCATTATGATGCCCATTCTGGTTGACTATTATCTTCTTTTAAAGTCCTATAATGTCTCCAATGTTTTGGTTTTATTCTTTACTGTTTTGCTCAATTTTATTATAACTGATGATATAGGCAATTCTTTTTTAAGATAGCAAGAGGCAGTATGGTAACCATTGTTGATCACCTTGTATTTTGTTTTTTTGTATCATCTATTATGTCCATCCTTTTGATTTGACCAATTCTGTTCTATTATGTTACATGTGGTTTAACTCTCTGCAAAAAAAAAAAGTAATAAGAACTGTGCGAGTAATAAAACCCAAAATGTGTAATTGTCATTGTACAAAAGAGAGGAAAAGAAAGTGCTCTAAAGGATATAACTGCATATATATTTAAGTGTATAAGATAGATAACGATATTACTGAGTTTTGTTGGATCACTGAACAAAACTGTTTGCAGTCTCGCTGTTTGAATGTCTACTTTATATGCTTTAATTTTGTAACTTGAACAACTATTTCTAAGATAACAATATGTAATCTATTAACTAGTGATTTCCTGTTTATTCTTTCTGAAATTCTGTATAACTTGCACCCTTTTTGTTTTTTTCTTTTTCTCCTTAAATAAAATTTAAAAATACATATATTCTATTTTAACACATCTAGATAAGGAGATGTCTCTTCCTGTCTTCATCTTAATGACTGTAACTCAGAGGAAAATTTTTGTTAGATACTTCCTAAATCTGATATATATATATATATATATATATATATATATTGTTTAATTCCCAATAAAAACGGAAGGTTAGAAGCAGTCATCGTCTCCATAATGACAATTCATCTTAATAATTTCAAAACTACCAAAAATTATTTATAAGACATTTTAACATATATTACCTATTTGACACTTCAAATAACCCCAGTATTATTTGTCCCATTCTACAAATGAGCAAATTTAGGCTGAGAGAGTAGAGAAATTGAGAAAATTAAAGCTTAGGGGAAAAATGTGATAATTCCAAGATTACTCAACAATTTGGTGGGCAGACTCAAATTAAGCTACGTCCTTCATGTATAACTGCTGCTGTGAGTAACCCTCTTCATCCCTCCCTATTGCCAGCCAGAACAAGGTAGTACATTTTAAGATAGGCTTAGCAAATACTAAATAAAACAGGAAAATCTGCTTTTATAAAGAACTTGTGTCGTTCTATGTTATAAATCGTGTACTTTTGCAGTGTAATTTGTGATCTGTGCCTTCTCCACTAACTAACCCAGATCCCTCACAGAATAATGTCAGTCTCACTGCTCAATGCTTCCTTGCCCAAAAAGCCCAGAATGGACCAGTCAGGCGCTTTCCCCAGTGACTGACTAGCCTGAAATCAGCCAGAGCTCAACCATCTCAAGCCGCATTCTCCAGCCTCTGATTTCAAGACGCTGCTCCTGCAGCTCTACCCTCCTCCCTGCGAGCTTGCAGCCCCGCAAATCCTCTTCCTACTGACGTGAACCAGTGTCTCCTTCTGTTGCTTGCAAGGAGAGAACCACGCTTGATCTACCTCTTCAGACAGGCAAAAAAAATTACATGTTTATTAGTTCTGCCTCCACTGGGTGTTTATTATACAGCTGGAAAGTACTAAAATAAAATCAGTATCCTGGCATTTTGTACATGCAAAAATTCCTTCATGTTGAAAAAAAGTAGTCATTCCATTCATCAAAGGCAGGAATTAGTTGATATGTTCTCCAGAATACTGGGCTATATATTTTCTTCTTTTGATGAATAAAAAATAGCTTCTGAGATCTTAGATTTTTCAGGAAATTCAGAAATTTTAAGTGTTTTGGTTTTGGTTTGGCAGGGGTGGGAGAGTCGTTTTACCTTTTCTTATTTTGTTTTGTTCGGTTTTGTTTTTGAGGGCGGGTCTTGCTACTGGTCCAGGTTGAGTTTGATGTTACCATGTGGCCAGGCTGGCCTCAAATTCTTGGTGCTCCTCTGCCTCAGCCTCTCAAGTCCTGGGATAATAGGACTCCATGCTACCACCTGCAGCTTAGTACTTTCCCATAAGTCCTTCCTTAAAAATTGTTCAGGGAGGCCAGGCATGGTGGCTCACATCTTTATTCCAAGCATTTGGGAGGCTGAGCCAGGAGGGTCCCTGCGAGTTCAAGACCAGCCTGAACCACATAGTGAGATCCGGTCTCAACAGAGACAAACTGTTCAGGAAGGACAAAAGGTACTTCAGCCTTCGTCTTCTCAGCACCCCTACACCCCAGGAGAAAGGGGAAAACGGGGGTCAGAGCCCTTAGCCAGCTAGGTACAGACAGCTGCGATGGAGTGACTGCTGGGGCCCTAACCACTAGAACTCCCAGCACAGAGGCAGAAATTGCATCCTTCACTCAAAACTCCTTGGCTAAGTTCCTGATTTAGATTTTTTTGGGGGGAATTTGACACATTCATATGTAGATGATGGGGGTTTGAATGTAGATCTTGGGGGTCCAAAACTAAACAGTGTTTGTTTCTGTTTCATATATACTATATGCAAATTATCTAAAGGTAATTTCATACAGTATTTAATAATTTTTTTTGTCTGTTTCCTTTTTATCGGTACCGGGGATCGAACTCACGGCTGCCTGCTTGCAAGGCAGGCGCTTATGCCACTGAGTTAAATCCCCAGCCCCATAATTTTTTTCATAAAACAAGGCTCATGGCATACGCTCTTCAACTGAAGATGTCAGTTTATGCTCAACAAGTTCCAGATTTTTCAGCATTTCAAATTTTCAGGTTAGTTATCCTCAATCCACAGGACAGAAAAAAAAAGGTGAAACTGCCCACTCAGTGTTAGTTAGCCCAGGATGAGCGCTCCCAACAGCCAGGGTAAGCTCAGTACTGACACTCTGACAGTGCCTAAGAAGCCCTGATTCATAGTCCGCAGAAGCGGGTCGCCAGGGTCCACTCTGGACTGATCTCAATAAA
Source organism: Cavia porcellus (assembly GCF_034190915.1). Classification (NCBI taxonomy): domain Eukaryota; kingdom Metazoa; phylum Chordata; class Mammalia; order Rodentia; family Caviidae; genus Cavia; species Cavia porcellus. The sequence continues at coordinate 67,045,249 of NW_026947484.1, read as the reverse complement.
CAAAAACTCTTATAAAGTTCCTGGCACAGGGGGTGGTGGGTGGAGTGCGATGTGGGTTACACAACAAGACTGCTTGCTTCCTGTAAGGCAATCTGCACCCTGCTTGTAAGAAAATAAGGCACATGCAGAGGAACGCAAGGAGAACACCAACTGCCAAGAAAAGACAATCACACATAAAAATCAGGGGTTCAAACCCTGTCACTTACCTCCCCAAACTGTAATTTCAGAAAGTCCTTCACCATAACAGAGATGCTGTATCTCTTCCTTTTTATTACAAGTTGAATTTAGTACCAAAGCAAAGAAAAATCAGAAGAGTATGTCTGCATAAGAAATCAAAACTAACAGTATGAAGTTCCTCCTTTTAGAAAGATGATGGGCTAATTTCTCAGTCCGATGCTTTGCACCATGTACAGCCTTTCAAGCATCTTTGGATTTAACCTAGTGGCAAATACTTAATTCCTTTATTAATTAGCTAGGAACAGCTATGTTCTAAAAAAGGCAAAAATAATATTTAGAAATAAATAAACCCTATATCACAGCATACTGTATTCAGAAGTTGCCCAATATGTCTTTTCACTTGAGCTGGGTCCTAGTAGATCACCTATAAACATCGTTTATTTGGCGAGATCCAAAACCAGATAATAGATACACACTCAAGGAAGAATTAATCTTGATCTTGGTAAAAAGCCTGCAATATATTACAAGCTCCTTCCTGAGTATGCAAACAGGGTAAGATTTACAAAAAGGCATTTAAGTCCTCTTTCCTGTATTTATATGATCAAAATCACAGTGAATGCTGGGGCTGAGTGCCACCCAATGGAAAGGCAGGCTCATGAAAACATATGGTACGCCTTCGTCCTGTATCACTAGTCCTGACATCATGTGACTGCGGGCTCTTCCCAAGCTCACAGTGATCACAGAAGGTTAATGTTTTGAACTGACTCAGAACTCAGAAGCAGTCACTACAGCACAACGAAGGCCACTCAGGAAAGATGACTTCCAGAACTGCTTCAGAAAATGAAGAACATTGGGGTAAACGTATCTGAGGCAAGGGGAAAACTATTGCAATGTCTTTTACTGTAATGCAAGTTTAAAATGAAATTATCAGAGCTTCACCACATTTTTTGATCATACCACATACATAAAAATCAAAAGACACTCTGTATTTTGGTATGGCATTTTCAAAGTTAAACCAATTTCACAAAAAAGGTATAAACAACATCCTAGTATTACACAGGCTATGTAATTTTTAGGGTATGTTTTACTTTATAAAGTTAATGAGCTTAAAGCAAGTTCAAAGGCATGTTGGACAATAAAGAAAGCATACATTTTTGTTTATGCTACACCTATAGATTGTGGCCAATATGATCGCAGGTGCAGACAAGATTTTTTAAAAACCAAAATGGTTGCTTATGCCTAATTATATGCTTATATATAAACCAGAATGCACTTCCAAGTAACTGCTAATCTAACTCATAGCATATCCACTGATGTTTTACATAATTAATAAAATATACAGCACACAGGTTTACTTAAAAACTTCTATAAGAATACCAAAATGCAAAATATTATCATTAAATTAAAGATCATAAACAAGAAAATAAAAATTCAAATTCAGCTTAACTTTGACACTTCTCACAAGGACATCACTGAACCATTTTCCAGTCTGCTTTTATAAGAATTCTGCTCTGGTTAAACTGGTCCACTTCAATACTGCATGCACAATTCCTCCTTCCAACACCGGGTTCAGCCATCCGTTCTTCCCAAAGTGCCCCCTGGTATGTCTTTTCCCTTTTCTAGATTGTACATTTCTGGACAGCCCTAATTAAATTTCTCCGCACCATTTATTCCCTTACACAAAGAAAGAGACTTCAACCGCTGTTTACTGATTTGAAGAATCATTTCATCAACTTTAGAAGGATGTTTCAGCTGTTTAAGCATACAAATTTTGCCTATTCATAAAACATCTATTTCTTGAGCAACTTCTATATATACAAGACAGAATGCCAGGCAAAGTGAAGAATACAAAGATTGAATTAATATGAGATTTACTTCCAAGAAGCTTAGAATCTGGTCATGAAAGTAAGATCAATCCTAAATAACTGTAATTAGTACAAGCTGGACAATTACATACAAACACCCTGCTATAGGATATAGGCTATGTAAAATGAGGTGTGATTCCCTAGCATTATGTAGCGGAAACAGAAACTCTTAGAGTAAGTGGCAGCTGACTTGAATAGAAAGCACACGACATATTTTCTTAACATACATTAACAAACGCAAGGTGTGGCTGGAGGGTAGGAAGTGAATGGATGTGAAAGCGGACAGACAAGAGATGCTTCAGAATACAGGTGTATGCCACACTGAAAATGGGATAAATGCAAAAGCACTTTATTAATTAAAGGAGATTAAATACGAGAAATTCAAAGCTCATTACACACTAATGTCACAGTATTAGTCTGTTAAGTGCCCAAAAGACATGGGAAGATTTCACAGGATAATAATGATAGCCCAAAAAAGTCAATTTATAACCACAGTATTCAACAGTAAGTCTAGTATTGACATAAAGGTCTCAAATAACAGTGTGAAATATTCTGTATGTTATAAATCTTGCCCTATCCTCTGCACCTACATGATGACCTGATTCATGATTTTCCTATATAATCTAGTATCAGGGCAAGACCCTGATGTATTCTTCTGGGGCTTCTAAATAATACATTCTTTGGTAAAGTTTAGGTTAGCTGTACTAAGTGATAGCACATACACTGACAAGCACTCGTGTGTACACACACAATACAGATACACAGCACAGATGGACGCATTCGGAACTCACCAGGTCATCACGTGATCAACTAGCTGTTGCCCAGGAGAGTCACTGGCAGAACAAACAGCACCCTTCAACAGTATATTCTCACTACTAGAAAGAAATAAGCAGGCCATGTATTTCAGATAACTATTACATCGAGATTTCTTAGTGTAGAGAAAAAACCAGAACAAAACCTAACCCTTTACAATTTTAGGGTGCTAAAATCTATAAAGCTTTCTCTGGTTCAGTTATCCTGTTCCGGGGCTCACAAACCTGCCCGACTCTTAAATGTGAAAGCAGGCAGAATACTTGCCGAGGTGATTAACTGCCATTGGAAAACAACTGTTGAACTGGAAAAAAGGAAAGCAAACAAAGTCCAAGCAGGTTTACTGCACACCCTGGGAGGGACCTCTCTGTGGGCAGAAGAGGGTGTGTCTTGTGGTTTTTGTGGGGTGGGGTGAGGTGGGGTGGGGAATGGCAGGCTTGTGACTTGCTGGTGTGTCCTCTGGGGACTGCTCATGACCTAAGTAAAATGAAACCTGTGTTTCTCTAAGATCCCGGGTGGGTGCATTCAAACGGGCAGTGCCCCTAACCAGGCTCTAGCTAGTATGATCATAACAATAAAATTAATGGGCCAAAGATACAGCTCAGGGCACAGTGCCTGCCTGGCAAGCACAAGGTCCTAAGTTCATTCATGGTAACAAACAAACAAGAAAAGAAAGGAGAGAGAAACTGTCAGTTAATTTCCAAGACTCACCCCAAAAATAAAATAAATGCATGGTTTTAAGATGACTTGATATACTTAGAAATCTTTGGTTAGTAACAGAGATGAAGAGACACAGAATTGCCTTATTTTATCTCTGGATTCATTTTTGTGAACTCAATTTCAGTTTACAAGCCACAGTTGGCTTGCCAACTTGCTGTTCTCTACTGACAGTGGTAAACGGGAATGTGCCTCACGGTGGATTTCCCAAAAGTTCTGACAGAATGAAAATTCTTACTGGGGCTCTAAATTACTGTATAGGTACAGAGGGCCTTACTCTAAATCCGCTAAAAACTGTACTTCTGAAAAACATACACAAAGGAAGGGAGAGTGACTGATTAGGGGAAGAACAGCAAACAGTAGAAAGACGTTTCCACAGGGTCCAGATTTCCCTTTTCTCACGTTGGCGGCCTCTGCTGGGCGATCAGGCCCAGGGCTGTCAGCTCCGGTCCCTCCTCCAAGCCTTCTGCAGAGCAGATGCAGCACCAACTCCAGTGCAAAGCCACCCTCAAGTACATCACGCAGCCCTGTCTGCTATCCAGCAGTATTTTAAAGAGCAGTTACAGCATTTGTTTTTACCCAAGAGCAAGGAGTTTTCTATTTCAACTATGTGATGCTAGGTATCAGAAGTCAAAAAAGCTGACATTTTATTTTGCCCTCATCCTTTCTCCAAAGATTGTAAAGTTTCCAGGGGAATGTGTGAAAAGGTTATTGGAAGTTGACAGATGAGCTTATTTTGAAATAAAATGAAGTCAGTGGCATTACTGAAAGAAAGTTACAAAATTTACCCAGACACAATCATCTTGAGCTACTTTCCTTTTTTTTTTTTTTTTTGAAACACAAACAGCAGGAGGTTGAATCAAGGCCACTACATCTTTGAATTCCTGCATTCAGAATCACTTCCTCTATACAGTGTGCCCCTCCAAAGTCTAAGCCTCTATACACCTCATGCCAAATATCCAAATGTCCTTCACTGCTATTGCTACAACACAATCCCCAATTTTTGAAGATTTAAGAGACATTTATAAACACTCAAGTACTCATTAACAGTCTCAGAATAAAAATGAGAAATGACAGACCACACCTTACAGACGTGTTGAAAGACCATTCATATTGCCAAATCACTTCGTGCAACGAGGAGCTCCACCTACCTTGTTGTGCTCATACTTGTATGGGATCTTGAGTGTGTCCATGGCTCTGATCATGGCCTGCATGGCCGTGAAGATGTTCTGATATACCAGTTTGGTGAAGCCCCTTTTGTCTTCGTCAGAGTATCCTGACCCATGGATGATTCTCATCTGCTTGATAAATGTACTCTTGCCACTCTCTCCTGTCCCTGAAATACAGATAACAGCAGCACATTAAACTACAACATCTTCATGTTAGATGACAATGCTACTAGACACAGTGGCTTGGATGTGATGACTCCAAAAGGCCCCTAGAGAAAGAATCACTACAAGTGGAAATGCTATCTGTGATGCACACTTGGCAAGACTAGCCTAGAGCCATTTCCATGGCTGATGAGTTCAAAAAGTAAAAAGACCACACACACCCCCCAAAACAAAACCCTGTCATCCCTGGAAGTCACTCAGCATGGAATTTCGATAGGGATTTTTAACCATGTATAAGGAAACAATGACAACAGCATTTTTAATGTAATGAAAACATGATAAAACTCTTCCCTAGAAAATACCTGAATTGCTTCCAGGACACTGGTTTTAATCAGGTTATGGTTGGGGGAAGGACAATACACTTGCACAGATGTTAATTCAAAGAAATAAAAGGCCTCCAAATGTCTCTGTATTTTCTCTAATTCTGGAATGGAATGTAGGGAAAGTACCTTACCCTGGTAAGATACAACTAAGAGTCATTCTCTACGCAGCAAGTACCCGCCCCCGTACTTATGGGGGGGCACGCTAGCTAGCTACATTATTCCAAGGAATCACTTAATTCTGGCCCTCTTCCCCGTGCCCATCCGTGATAATGTGGCAGTGAAATGTATTATTACTGGATTTATTTTCTTCTACGCCATCTCACCTTTCCCACCTTCAGTACAATCCCTGAAGGTAATCCCTAACAGTACGCACGCCTATCAGAAGAAACAAAGATGAAAATGTTAAGTCTTACTCTCAATATACTTACATCCTACAACAAAAGTAATTATTATGAATCTAAAGACCTCATTTTTCTAAATAGAAATGCCTTTTAAAATATGTCTTCATTCCCTTCAAATTTGCTTGAGATTTTCAAGACAGTAAATATCTCTGCTTCCCTCAACAATGTGAAAAAAAATCACAATCTGGATATTGCACATGAAAGCACAAAATAAAACAGGACTCAGTCTTTAATGCCCTTACTTCTCAGCGAGGGGGCGGGATTAAGCAAACGAAGGAAAAAGGGAATAAAGGGAAAAGAGGAAGTTAACAACTAAAATCTAGTAATACTGCTGAGGAAAACAGACCAGACACAAGCAGACCCCACACCGAGGAGGTTCAGGAGGCAGTTTAGTATACTGGTAGGCTTGACTGGGATTCCTCCTCAGAGCAGTCCTGGCTGGCGGGGTCCTAGGGCTTTCAAGGGGAAGGCAAGCAGGGAGGTACAAAAGTAGACTTGGTGCATTATGACTGGAGGATCAGGTTGCTAAGGCAGTTTAGACATTTCGGGTTGTATCGTAAGCCCACCAGGCATCCAACGCATGGGCTACACAGAGACAGAGCCCATGCTTGGCATTTGTCTCTAGTCAGCAAGCCCCTGTATGTGGTCCACATGCCGGGCATCACAAGACGCAGATGCCAAGTGAGAGCAGAATACACAGCCAACAAAAGAATGTAGAGGAAGTAAGAGGGAAGAAGCAAGAAAGCAAAAACCAACTTCAAAGGAAAATATTTCCCTGTTGTCAAAAACACACCCAGGGATCCTTCTCTATCTTCTCATCTTGGTTGGGTCTGAGTTTCATCAACAGCTTTCTGTCCTCAGGGGCCAAAAAGCAGGAGAAAGAGGGAGGACGTGTACTCTCTCAGCTCCCTTCCTGCAGCGCAGTGCAGACACCTGTGATCCTTTCCCAGGGCCACAGCACCACCTGGGAGCACCTCCACAGGGCCACCCTCTCCAAGTGCCAGCAACTGCTTCTCCTTTGGCCTGGCCCTCTCCACCCGGAACTGCCTGTCTGCCCACACCTCTGTAAACAGTCCATCCTGCACTCTCCTCCATCACCCAGCAGGTATGTGCCCCGTGTACCCTGCTGAACTCTGAGTAATGTTAAACACCAAAAAGAACGCAGGGAAGGATTAAGAAGATGAAGGACATCAAGGGAGGGTTTGGTTTCTTTGTCCTGTGTCTTTCTGTTTATAAACTTCCTTACAAAGCATTCTCTAACTTACAGAGTGAACTCTACAATAACTCACTGATACGACACTCTTCTAGACATGATCCGCAATCAGCAGGTGTCACCCAGCTAAAAAGTAACACCCAAACCAGAATCCAGGACTGCTAGCTCTGGCTCAACAGACACGGTACTTTTGTATATATGTCTCTGTCTCTCTCTCTCTCTCTCTCTCTCTCTCTCTCTCTCTCTCTCACACACACACACAGCCCTAATCTCAACAGGTAAAAGATACAGCAGTTTGTGTCTCCAGATTATACCCTCTTATAAATGAAAGAACTTTGTATTCAACTCTTTTATGCTTTGCCAGGTATACTGAAATACACTGTCGATTTATTCTCAAAATCTGTGCCCCAGAGAAGAAAAAGGTTGGATAATGTCTCAACGAGGCAGGGGAGCGCAAGCCTATGATCCTACACTTGGGAGAATGGAACAGAATCATAAGTTGGAGGTCAGCATGAACCTGCAACCAGCAAGACCCTGTCTCATAAAAATGTGCCAGCCTGGCTGCAACTATACCAACTTTTATCCATTTAACCAAATTTCAGTTTCTCAGTAGCACTGTAAGGAAGATTCATTTTGAATCCTGGTACTCTCTCCCGATGGATCGGCCATGCTTCCCAAGTAAATTTCATTCATCAGTTTCATGCTCTCCTATTTTATTATACAAAACTGCAACTGCACATAACTAAAAATAAAAGCAAAGCTTCAGGTAAGAGAATAATCTGTGTGCTGCACATACTGCAAGTAGAATGAAAGTAGTAAATTAAAGTATTATTCCACACTAAACTTGAACTTAAAACAAAATGAAAGTATATGGACTAAACAATCCAAAGAACAAGCAGTTCGACTTCTTCAGTACCGTCCTATCATGGAGACAAACGAATTATCCGTACCAACTATGTACGCCAAATCTCATGTCTTTTCGTTTTTTAGAATCGAAGTGGTTATTTTATTGATCTACTCCTGATTACTATAAAAATGTGGTACAATCAAAAAAACAAAATTGCTCTTGAATTATGTAAAATGATGTTTCCTAAAGCCAGGTGAAAAATACAAGACTTTACAAGACTCTTTCTACTAATAGACTGCTTTGTGAATTCAGTGATGGTTAATGTCTCTTCACAGAATAGAGTAACAAAAGCACAAACAACTCTGAGCGATGTAAAGGAATACAACTCTTTTCCAAGACCACTGGCACAACGAAATCTGACAGAAAATGTTTCAGGGAGGGGGCAGACCCTAATTTTGCTAATTTGAAAATATCTCAAATCAAGTCATTTAACAACTTTAACAAGCAAATCAACACACAAAAGGGTGTGAATCCACAAAACCCCTACTCTCTCCCCTTCAACAGTTTCTACACTATAGCTTTAAGATGTAGTTATTGGTACCTTCAGACAAGTACTCTGCGTCTTTTTATCTTAGCTTAACGAAATACCTATTATTCATTTAAGAATAATGATATTCGGGCCAGGGATTTTTAGCTCAGTGGGTGAGCGCCTGCTTGGCAAGTGCAAGGTTGTGATTTTGATCCCTGGTACTAAAAAAAAAAAAAAAAAAAGAATAATGCTATTAAAAGATTACGTCACCTGGCCTGTATCACTGACTGTGAAAGATATTTTCCTGCATCAGGATACAGCACGGAGAGCAATCCCAATCATTTCACATCTCTCCCATCAATACAAACATTAAATATAAATGTAACATCCTATAACGGAGTCCATTACATTGTAAGCTGTTAGAATACCTATTAGACACATGATCTGATGCTCACGCTTTCAGCTTTCTTTGCCAAGATTTTTCAATACAACAGGATTCCCACATACAGGTGCTGCCACAAATTTACACAAAGTATCTAAACATTCACATCCACTACTTTGTTCACTTGCAGGATATAATCTGTAAATAGTTTTGTCCAAAAGAATTGTTTTAAACTCAATTATTAGATATCTCTTTCTTTTGTTCCAATATTGGGAACTGCAGCCAGGCCTTCACACTGATTTATATATCCAGTCCTTTCTAATTTTTCTGAGACAAGGTCTTGTTAAGTTGTGCCCACTGGGCCCAGACTGAGCTGTAACTTTGCTAATCCTCCTGCCTCAGCCTCCCAAAGCGCCCATATTACAAATCTGTGCCGCCACACCCAGCTGTGTATCCTTTTAACGGCAATGAGTTAGCATCTGTTTTTGAAAACAGTCATGGGCTCACTGACTCCTCTGGCACTTAAACTGGCTCCTTGGACTTCTTCTTCCAACAAGAGCTGCCAAGGACAATCCACACATGCAGGAGCACAAGTGAATACCCTAAAACACCAACTCCTACCATCTCCACTCTGAAGAACTCCAGTGCCCCATTTTCATACAGAGGTCCTGGAAAACAAGCCCTGCTGCTACCAGGAAACCAAGGTTCCACCTGGTTCATCCTCTCCTACAAGAAACAGGAAAACACCTGAACAAGGCCTCCCACAGGCCGAGGAAGCCCACACTCCTCCCTGTTTTTAGGCTCCCAGGAAAGCAGTTACAAAAAGTGTGGTGTTTCAGATTGTACAACGAATGTATGCATTTCACCCTGCAAGGGCCTTTCAGGACTATGGAGTATGTGCACGCACTGCCCAACCATCAGAAATTAGAACTGGAAGTCATCAGTGCATGGGAAGGCACACCAAAGCCCCGCCCACCCTCTTGATTGGCCATCACCAGATGATGTACAGAGCGAATAAACTCAAGTCTCATGGAGATCAACTGCAATCGTAATTTCAGGTCTGCTGGTTTAGGCCAAGAGTTTGAAACAGGGAATCTTTGCACAACCAAAGCTGAATTTGGGCTACTTCCATATAAACTTGGTTATAGTAGAACCAGATATTTCCAGGACAGATTTCCTATCCACAAACACACCATTAACCCATACCTGAAAACAGTGAGATAAAAGTGATTTAAAACACTGAGTCAAGCAAAATTCTATGTTTTCCACATCCCAAGTTACATCTACTTTACTTTTTTTGTTTTTTAGTTTTTTGATACTGGTCTTGCCGTGTCCAGCCTGGCCTCAAACGTGTGGCAAGCCTCCCGAGTGCTGGAATTACAGGTGTCTGCCATCACACTGGCCCAGGTTATAACTACTTTAAATACCCATACATTCTACAATATGCACTTCTGCTCCACCTAGGAAAACTGCATTTGAAACTGAACAGTGAGGAGACCAAAGCCACCACAGCCACTCCTTTTTAAGGGACTGTCCACTGAAAGCAAGAACACTTAGCCCTTTATCCCCAGCGTTATCTGACATAGTTTTAAAAATGTAGCAGAGAAATTAACTGACTGCCATCTGTGAGCAAAAAACTGAAAATGACAGGGAACTCAGTAGTAACTGGAACTGTTAACAATAATTTATTCAGCTGAGTGCAGTGGCTCACACATATATCTCAGCTACCAAGGAGGCCGAGGCAAGAGAAACCAGCATGCTGGGCAAATTAGCAAAACCTTCTCTCAACTTACAAAAAAGAAAAGATATGCAGTTTGGTGACTGAAAACAAAAACCAAAAACCTCATTCAGTGAAACTGTTATTAAGCTACCGACAAGAAAATGTAATGAAAATTCAATTAGGAATTGAGAAAGACCATAGTTTCAAAAGTGGTTAAAGCCTCCTACAAAAGTTAACTGTTCCGCCCCAGTTACTCAAAAGTGCAAAGCTTTTTCTGAACGTATGCATGGCAAACACTTGTGCACTAAAAGTTAAAATCACCTGGCTGCACAGCCTTCTGAACGCACTGAAAACCATGAATGTGTACCCTTGTAAATGGTGAGCTTTATGGCACATGAATCGTATCTCAATTTTTTTTATTTTAAAAACTAACACCAGTACAGTGTGGCAAAAAACATAGTTTCCACAAATTTTCACACAAACACTTTCAGGAAGAGATTTTGTACCGTAGGAATACACGTTCACTGTCTTTTGCCTCTGGTGTATTTCAGAGGGAAAAACTTAGAACCCCCAAAACCACACAAACTGTGCAGGGCCCAGGAAGACAGAAGCCAGGTCATCCCTCCTATGAATCCACAGAAGCCATGCTGGGTCTGGGAGGAGCACATCATAAATCCAGTTCACCATTCTGGTGAGCTGTACAAACCATGCAGGACATAGGAAGAGAGAAGCCAGATTGCCTCTCTGTGAGCCAACCAGTGCACAGGCTAAGAATCAAGAACCTTTCCCACCCTCCCTCAGTAAGCACCTGGCTGATTCAGAGGACAGGCTGAGTTGACAGCAACTAAGGTACAGGAACAACTGAATGCCTGTGTTGTTTGCTTGACTTTGCAGGCCTAAGGTTGGAAGTCTGAGCACCTCCGAGGAGGGTAACATACGCAACATAGCAAATATGGGGAATTTCCTTTTGTCTTTTGAAATTCAGTATTGTTCTCACTGCTTTGTTTTTGTTCCAATTTACTGTTTTGTGTTGTTCAATGTTGAGTGGTTTTCTTGTTTTATTTCACTTTACTATGTCTGATGGAATGGACAACTATTGTGAAGATAACAAGATATATTATGGTAGCCACTGTTGATTTCCTGTTACCCTATATCAAATTTCTGTACCACTGTCACTGCTCTGTTTGGATTGGCTTCTTACCATGTTTGTTTGGATTTTATCCCCTTTAAAAAAAAAAAAAAAAAAAAAAAAAAAAACTTAGAACCCCCAAACTCACTGATTTAAACAAGGAAGGAGGGCAGTAGTTCACTCAAGGCATTGGCTGGTAGACAGTGAGGAAGAAAATGTACTAGAACCTAACAAGGTCAGATCTGTATCTGTCCAGGGAGGCTGATCTCGTGTCTCTTATACTCCACTAAAGTCTAAAATGTTGATTACAGGAAACCTCCAAAATTTCAACATTTGAATATTCCCAACTCCTTTTCTAAAAAAATGTATTTTTTAATTCTTAATCAAAATTCAAGCTGGAACAATATCATATTATTTTTTACTTACCATATTGCAATAATCATTCCATGACACTAATATTCTTCAGAAATGATTAATAACAAAGTCTGAATGGCTTTCACAAGGAGATGGGAGAATTGAACAATTCCGTTGGCATAACACTGTGAATATTTCTAATTATTTGCTTGTATAAATAATGCTGTTAACCACCTCCAAACAAAAATATTTTCCTGAATGTCTACTTCCCTAGGAAAGCATCATAGAAATGTGATGAAGTCCCAGAGTGTCACTTTCTGTGACACCTCTAACCATCCTACAGTTGTTTCCAGCTGACCTCATTCACCAGGCCCTTTTCTCAGCAGACTGTTAAAAACATTTTAAATACCTGCACTTTGAGAGATGAAACCAAATTATTATAATTTATCTTTACTGTGAAAAGAAACCTCTTCCTCCTCCTCCTTCTCCTCCTCTTCCTCCTCCTCCTCCTCCTCCTCCTCCTTTCCTCCCATCCCCTGCCTTGGAGACAGGGTCTCATTATGTAGTGTAGGCTGGTCTAGAACTCATGGTGATCTCCTGCCTCAGCCTCCTGGGTGCTAGAGTTGCAGGCATGTGCCACCATACCTGGCCATTTTTCATACTTTTCTTGTCTGCTGGAATTGCTTCTAAACTCATCTTCACTTCAACAATTGCATAAGGACTCACTGTTTTCCTTACTTTTTTGAATGATTTTATTTTCAAAAAGAAATTAATGCTTATTTACAAATATTATTCCTACTATTTTCATCTGTTGATAACCTGGTGCATATATTTATAATCTGCATTGCACCAAGTTCACTCATCTATATTTTTCTCTGCCAAACTGAGAAGGGAAGGAGCATAAGCACAGAGCCAGGGACCAAGTCACTGAAGTCTGCAGGGCATTCCAGTAATCCATGCAGCCTGGGAATCCAGACCAGGTGGGCAGCAGGACAGAGAAGTGGTATCTGCTGGTTCGATGGGTAAGATCCGGGCAGCAAGGGAAGAAAATGAAACAGGCAGCATGTCTAAATTCTGGGCTGCTATCACATTCTGGCCTATCGTATTCTTAAAAGAGCCTGGAAGAGGAAAGAGTTCAGGAGAGCACACTTAGCTTGAAATATGTATTCACCCCCAAAAGCACTTCTGTCCACCGCACTGGGTCTGCTGCACAAACACGAAGGACACCCATGAAACAAAGGATGCAACTGTGTCCGACACTCTTGGACAAAGGCAAGGACACGGCCATGACTGAGCCTCTGTGTTAATGGATGAGTCCCTGCAGACTATAAAACCGGGGTTAGGATTTCACTTCCCATGAGCTACAACTAGAGAAGGAAGACATGATGTTTTTTTAGCCTGTAAGTCTCTCGTCTCTGTTTCTCTGTCTCTGTCATTCTCTCTCATACACACACACACACACACACACACACACCTACAAAGTGGCACCACCATTACATACACATTTCTTTAGAGAAAACTGGAACTTGGCTAAAGATTATTTGGAATGTATCATGAAATTATAAAAACATCAAGTTATGATAGTAACTTTTAAAGAAATAACCCTTCTAGTAAATATGTACCCACAGAAATTAACATTTTTTTCAAAGAAAAACTAGGATGCAGATGACCCAGATTCTTAGATCACACATAAGCTACATATTTTAAAAACAGTTCTAAGTGGAAAATGATGGAACGCACTTTGGGAAGCAATGTGCAGGCCTCATTAAATCAGTGGATACAACCTTAGAATAGAAAGGTTGACGGGCCGCTGTCCTTATCTCTCCCAGAGAGCACAAATCTGTAATGGAAGAAAAGAGCCAAGATGGATCAAGAATGGTATTTCTCCACCCTGGTTCACGTTTATTGGAAGATCATTCCTGGCAGATGTGTAGTGCAGAAACAGTGGCAGCTGGGGAAGGGCCTCCCAGCCCTGTCCCACAGAGACAACCACCCGTGCACTGCACTACACCAAGGCCGCTGAGTGCTGAGGGGGCAAACGGGCTCATAGCCTCAGTGTCCTTGCCAGCCTTCAGATATTGGAACTGCTTTCCATCTCTGTGGGGCACTATGTAGCCCTAAAAGCCATCAATTATACTTTTCATGAGGAAAATTTCACCTCTTATTTACTATAGATGCAAATGCAAACTCAAATGAAATGACTGAAATCTGCAGTAGTCTTCTTTCAAAGTTAGTATGTTGTGGTTTTCCTTTTATTCCCATGGCTCTTAAACTTTGAGCCTGTAAAATTAATCACCTGTTGTGCCACACAGGAATTAAGGTGCTGTTAGGAATAAGCCAAGTACCGCTCCCCTTCAAAGAAGCAGGGAGCTGGGAGGTCATGCAAAATACACAGATTTTCACACTGAAGAAAGTCGCACGTTTTCTGAGCTAGTATCACCCCCAAACGATGTCAAATAACGACACCAAGAATACTAAGAAGAACGTGTGCATGCTCCAAATCTGCCAATAGTCATAAAATCAGCAAAGGATGTGAAAGAACATGCTGCAGAAGTTATTAAATCTAGTCTTACAGCGCAGATACCTAAGAGACTTCTAGAAAACCATCGCTCCTGTAAGATCTGAGATTTAGTTAAAATGAAAACTAAATGTTCCCATTAAATAAAAAAGGGAAAAGCCTAACTAAAACACACATACGCACAAGCCAAACCTATGCATTCTTTACGTGTGTGAATTGTCTCTTGCTCATCACAAACAACAGTACCTTCCCCAAGGGTCTCCTAAGAAATCCTCAGTCTCAACATTTCCAAATGGCTATTTTCGGACAATCCAGTAACTCAGCCATGCAGAAATACATTAGGAAATTATTTAAGTTCTCACCTGTAAGAATTTTTAATATTCAAATTTTCTAAAAAGCCCAAAACATTTGCCACTGTATGTATGAGGGAAGTGGTCCTTTGTTGTCAATGCTCAGGGACTTTAAAGACAGGTACACAAAATGATTCAGATTGTAACTGCTTCACAGCATCCCACAATGCTTCTTGTGCATCCATTTACATGTGCTGTCTGAAGCAAGAGGGGCAACATCTGGTGCCACCAACGAATGTCAAAACAATTTCCCTAGGCAGTTAAAAATTTCATCAATTTAAATTTTGTCCTGCACTGTATTTTGCCTGTCTGATGTCCACATGTTTCTCCATCGTTTAACTCAGTGATAGTAACTAATACCCAGCAGAATGACAACAGAGCAGGGCTGTCCCCATTCAGGGTTTCCAGAAATAGGGTGATCAACCTAAGCCATAAGCTGTGCCACCTTCTTCACGCTTAACTAATTGCACATCAAACTATGCCTTCTTCTGTCAAAGAAAATACTCTTTGCTCAGGAGTATGGTATCTAAAATGTATAATCAATCAGCAGGGAGAAACCAAGAAAGGAAAGTCTGATAACCAGATCTGATCCTTGATGAAGTAAAACTAAAGAAAGTGCATTGGCACAATTTACTAATGTTTAGCAAGGTTTACACGTAAGATAGCTTCCTATCACCTGACTGATAAAGGGGTACCTGAAACCAATTACTGTCTTAATTTAAACTGAGTTTCTCCTTTTGCTCCAGGACACGAGGAAGGATCCATGAAACAAAAACTAGCATTAACAGGGCGAGAGATCATAATCCAAAAGAACACATGGTTCTTGGAACAGATCTTGGTTTAGACCACATGACCAAAAAGTGCTATCCAAATTACGACAGTATATACACAGATATTTTATAAACTAACTTGATAATATGTCATTATACATTTGAATCTATGTAAGAAAAGTGGATTTTGGGTGAGCCAGGGGACCAACTGTCTTATATGCAAACTTTTCCCTGAAATGTTTCATCACAGAAATGCAGAAAAGTATTATGCATATAATGAAAACCATGTGTCACATACACTGTGATCATTTCTTAAGTAAATCCTGAAGTTCACAGAAATTCAATCAAGTGAAAGTAAAAGACATTTTTAAAAAATTTTAAAAAGGAAATGTAGAATCAGTAGGCCTTGTTAAGTGGAGAAGTATTTCTCACAGGATTTGTAGAGTATCACACACACACACACACACACACACACACACACACACAAGTGCACACAGCTATAGAAAGACTTCAAAACCTGAAAACCAGCCTAACATCGATACTAAAATAATGACCTGCCTATCCTGTGGTCTAGCTACAGCCAGAAACACGGTTCTCGGTGTACTCACCATCACTTTGTGTGAAAACATGTGAGTACAGTACATATCACACAGAGTAACTACCACAAAATCCTCAATCTTCCCTAAACAGGTGCGGGAGAATGAAGAGATAGAAAACTCCCCCTGACTGTGTAGGTGTTATTTATCATTTACAGATATCACAGGGAATTTATAAAGTATGGGCGATTAATTTTTTAAATGTATTACTGAGAAGTAATTCAGAACATAATGCACCCATTTAAAATGTAAACTCTATGATTTTAGTTTATTTACAGATACATTCAAGCATCACCACAATCAATTCAGAACACATTGAGAACATGAAGGACAGATAACAGCAGCTATGGAGTCTCTGAGATAGCCAGCTCAGAATCCAGGAATGGTGCAGTATGAGGAGTCCTAAGCAAGGGGAGATATACCCTGCCGACCCAGGAACAAACTAAGCTGAGAGAAACCAACTGGAAATGCAATCCCGGTGCTATAATCGAAACAGATAAAATGTCAGTGCCAAAGCTAGAACCTGTGCCTCTGGAAACCGCGATTTGAATTTCCTGCCGCTGCTGCTGCGTCTGAATTGGCACAGCAGGGACAGAGACGTGAAAGCTCTGAGAGCGAGAATAAGCAAATGGCGTTGAGAGCAGGACTGGTGGGGAGCCCTGCATCGACCTGCGGTGAGTGAGAAGAATGGGGACCCTTCCATAGACTAGGAGGATCCAACAGAGGACATTCTGGGACCAGGCAGGCTAGCAGGAACAGGATGCTGCAGTGACTTTAGTCGCATATTCCCCTCTCAAGCGGGATTGGTGGGGAGCGCTTGGCCTTGGTGACGCTGCGGACTAAGACTCAGTAGGCTAGCTCAAACCAGGTTCCAGCAACTGGAGGTGCACTCCAGCAATGAAGCATTCAGTAGGTTGACTGACCTGGAGGGGCGGGCCCAGCATAGGCTGCCCAGGTCTGTGTCTCCCTAGTACACTGCAGTGGGCGGGAACATCTCGCCAGTGCGATTCAAACAAACTATAACCGACAAAGAAAGAAAATGGGCCTCGTATATACGCCACTGGAAGGAACAAAAAATATGAGAAGAGGAGGCAACAAGAAAGGGTCCTCGGCCCCCAATCCTGAGAACACTGACCCAGGGAAGGTAAAGGCAAAGGAGAATGAGGACAGAAAACATGCAATATCAGACACGGCACCAATAGACATAAAGCGATATCTCCGGAGCCTCATAGACGAGTTCAAAAGTGAAGTATTTAACAAAGCAAAGCAAGATATAAGTAGAATAGTTAGAGAAATGCTAAGCAGCGCCCAAGAAAAAACAGATGGTGGAATGGAAGAACAAAAAAAAAAGGGAAGAATTGTTTGATGCAGAAAATAGAAAAAATATAGAATACGTGAAACAGGTTCAAAGAGATTACCAGGAAACTAAAAACTATTGAAAGCTGGCTTAACAGCTTGAAAGAAACTAAGGACAGATATCTGAATTGGAGGACAGATTTGTAATGGGGGAGCATGAAATGAAAAACTTCTTAAAAATAACAAGGAAACAACAACAATAATACAAAGGCTAGAAGATGATAAGAGGATCTATAACTTAAGAATTAAGAACGTAAGAGAAGAAGTAGGGACACAAACAAATGGACTACAAAGGCTATTCACAGAAATAATCCAGGAGAATTTCCCTAATTTAGCAAAAGGTAAACAGGACCCCAGCCACCTACAACCCAAACAGAGCTACACCCAGGCATATAATAATCAAAATTCCAGAAATCCAGTATAAGAACAGAACATTAAAAGCCGTCAGAGACAAAAAACAGATCACTTACAAGAGAACACCCATCAGTATTACAGCAGACTTCTCGGCACAAACCATCAAATCACAAACAGCGTGGGGGGAAATAATTCAAGCTTTGAAAGATAATAACCTCCAGCCAAAATTGATATATCCTGCACAACTGTCCCTAGAAATTGATGGAAAAACAAGGTGCTTCCAGGATAAAGAGGAACTAGGGGAATTTGCAACCACCAATTCAACTCTACAGAGAATACTGCAGGACATTCTAAAAAAGAAAAATACCAAGATTCCAGAAACAGTGGCAGAGAGATCACAATGAATGGAGCAGAAAGCAAAATGAAGAAGACAAACTGACAACTAATGACAGAAAAAGAGCTCAATAGAAATGAGGCAGAGAAGGTTGGATGGTAGGAACAGCTATTTTGGAAAAAACAAGACATCATAATAGCTAGTGCTATTTAATATTTAATATCATCTTGTTTTGAAGTTCCATCAAGCTTTTGTTCTTCTGTCTCCATCGGTCTTAACATGTTGAATCTTATTGGATTTTATTATACGTGATAATATAACAAAAACTTTTATAGACAAGGAGATTATACAGAAACCATTGTTCATTTTCGGTTAGTTGATTCTAAATACCCTGTAATACTGTCATTCTCTTGAATAGTTTTACATTGTCTTGATATGTTTGATGCTACAGTGTACGAAGTTATACTCAAAGATTTCAAGGAAAGAGACACTATAGTAACTACTTTTATGTAGGGATATCTTGTGGTGAAACACTATTTATTTTGCTTAAATGGTTATGTTTTGACCTGTACTGTTTTGTTATGCCTCTTTTATCCCAATCTCCATTTTTTATTATTTATTTTTTCATTTTTATCTTTTTAATTAAGGAAAAAAATAAATAAAAAATAGCAGGATATAATATAGTAACCCAATTTGATTTCCTATTAACTTGATTTGAAATCCAGTATTGCTCTCACCATCTTGTTTTGACTGATTTTCCTCTATTCTGTTTTGCTTGATAGTACCAAGTTGGAGAGTATAGGCAACAACTGTGAAGACAGTAAGATTCATTATGACGCCCATTCTGGTTTGACTATTATCTTCCTTTGAAGTCCTGTAATGTCTCCAATGTTTTGGTTTTACTGGTTTTGTTCTTCACTGTTTTGTTCAATTTTATGATAACTGATGATATAGGCAATTCTTTTTAAGATAGCAAGAGGCATTATGGTAACCATTGTTGATCACCTTGTATTTTGTTTTACATTATATATTATGTCCATCCTTTTGATTTGACTGACTCTGTTTTGTTATGTCACATTTGGTTTTACTCTCTTCAAAAAAAGTAGTAAGATCCCTGGGAGTAATAAAACCTAAAATGTGTGTGTAATTGTCATTGTACAAAAGAGAGGAAAACAAAGTGCTCTAAAGGATATAACTGCATGTATATTTAAGTGTATAAGATAGAGTTTTGTTGGATCACTGAACTGTTTATAGTCTCACTTTTTGAATGCCCACTTTTTGTGCTTTAATTTTGTAACTTGAACAACTATTTCTAAGACGACAATATGTAATCTATTAACTAGTGATTTCTTACTGTTTATTTTTTCTGAAGTTCCGTGTAACTTGTACGCTTTTTGTTTTTTTTTTTTTCTTTTTCTCCTTAAATAAAATTTTAAAAAAAATTAGAACACATTCATCAATGAAATTTCTAACAAGCTGTCAAATAGCTAACCAGTTAAAGTACAGGATTGCCACACTAAATCAGCTTGCCACTAAATGGATTCCCTCTCCTTGTGGTTTTAAAATATGTTTCACATGACAGCTTTGATGCAGTTGCTGTGTTCTTTATCCACTTAATACGTGCCAGGATTTGGATATAATTCAACAGCCTATTAGGTGTGTGAAAGTTTTTGAACAAGTGACTTCATTCTAGGAATCCACTAAGAAGATAACAGCATAGCATGCATATATAGCTCAATTTTGTGAAGGAGACAGAACAAAGAAACAGGTACAAAGAAAGTTTCTATTAAAAAAAAAAAAAAAAAAGAAAAGAAAAGAAAAAAGAAAGAAAGTAAGTTCCTGCAAAGGTCCAGGCAGGAGGAAGAGCCTGAATTTGTGAGATGAAAATGGCCAAGGAAAATCTTAACACTCAAAAGACAGAACAGGTAGGTTGTGGCTATAGTTTGTGATGAAACAGAAAGAAAAGAGAACACCAGAGCTCGAACTGGGAGTCACAGGAAACGGGAGAGCCTTCAGCTTAATCCAGAAGTTCCAGAAGGAAAGTCTGGTGTCGAGGTGAAGCTGCTGAGCCAGTTTCTAATGTCCTGTGTTAGTAAGTACATTCATTTGCAGGATACAGAGGCCAGAAACATGGTTCTAGAAATCTTCCTCCTCAGGCAATGGAAAAAAAACACTGCTCAGTAAGTAGGCACCACTCACTGAATGTTAAAGGTAGGGGTTGAAAGCACATCTCATGTTAATTGATAAAGGTTTCAGAAGCAGAGTAGGGAGTGGCGGGAACCAGAGAGCTAGGCTTGAGACAACCCAAGGTCTCTGTCTCAGACAGCACTGCTGAGACCAAAAGGGAGCCATTCCACTACCCTGGGAGAGCACAATCAAGTCAGTCCTGCCTTCCAGAGTCCCTTGTGTCTTCCACACTCTGCTTCACTCCTCTCACACGCCATTCCCGGCCACTGTTCTCTACAGCAGAGCTCCCAGGAGTACATTTCCAAACTGTTAATCCATGCAATGGCTACGCTGAGTCATGTGCCTTCAGTATGAGTGAAAAACTAGGATTTTACACCACATAAACTAAATGTTTCTTCAAATCTCTGAGGAATATTTCAGTCATCTTAATGAAAGTTATTTATTTTTACTAATGTTAACTAAGATGCTGGAGAAGTACAAATGTCTCAAACTCCTGCTGAATGTAAAGTCTTACAATTTTATCACTTTAGGACACAGATATTGTCCCAAACACTAAACAGGATCCCTTCTTTTTTCTCCCATAACCCCAGAAACCGGTAGCCTACACTATAAAATGATTAATCATAATAAATAACTTGAGGGGAAAAATCGCTATAAAACATAAATTTCAACCTAGTTTCTAGCTGGGTTATTATTCTATCCAACAAGAATTAATTAAGTCTTCAGAATCAATATATTATGCTATAAGAATATGTTATACTTATCTCATTATTCTGAGGCATGGCTACTGAAATCTTTTGCATTATAAAAATACAAAACTAGTCTAATGGTTCTTTTTAGAATTTAATTAGCAGATTTTCCCAGTTCTACTGGAAACATCTTCGCCCATCAAAAATAATACAAAATAGTGTGGCCTACTTGATCTGTCCTTCTCCCACATTTTTAAAAAACAGATCAAAAATGCTTTTGATTGGGTTCCTGCCTGCATATGATATCTTGACAGTTAAAGATTAGGATGATCATATACTCTATCACTCATACTGGGTAACTATTAAAAATAAATAAAGCTAGTAAAAGGAGTAGTATTAAAACAAGTATGACAGAAACGGGCACAGCAGTGCGTGCCCCAGTACTCTGAGACTGCAAATCTGAGCCCAGCCTGAGCAAACTTAGCGCCTCATGGAGGGAGGAGGGGAAGGAGGGAAGGAAGAGGGGGCAAAGGAGTAGCTCTGTGCAGAGACCCTGAGTTCAATCACTACCACCACCAAAACCCCCAACAAATTTTAAAAAATTAAGAAGACGTGCAAACAATGATAATCCTAGATAAAAGACATAAACATGTACAGAGGAGATAAAATACCCCCAAAATGACCCAGATCCTAGACTAGCACCTTTAAGGTCTTAAAGGGAATGTAAAGAAAGGAATTCACATCACAGTCCGTGCCCTTCTTTAGATAACATCTTATTATTTGTTCATAAAAGGAGTCTAACTCAACATAGGCCATTTTATAAAAGTATTAGTACACACGATAGTTCTACAGAAATGAGAAAAGAGACCCTTTGTGTAAGCTCATTCTGTGAAAGTAATTCTGAAGCTCCCAAACTCACAACAAACAGTATTTACAAAAAACTAGAATGAGTTAACTGTTAAGTGAGATGGAAAAAAAAAATTTGAAAACTGTTGTTTTTTTAAAACTTCCCAATACGGAAAAGCGCAGTTAGGAAAAAAAAAATTCTAATAAACCAATTTTAAAATAATTTAACCTCATTAGGTATTAAAAGAATTATAAATCCAAATAGTGATTATAAATTATTTTTCACTTATTAAATTGGTAAACATTTTTTAAATAATCATATTTAAGATTCTGAAATCCAGGAAAAAAATCTTGCATCCGAAATGAGAGTGAAGGAAATTCAAATAGCTATATTGCTTATTCAGCAATAGTCATAGGATCTCACAATAAGGTATGCATTCTTGCTCGAGCAATTCTACTCTTAGCAACTTTTTAATAAGAAAATAGTCACATATTTTTGTAAACATGATAGTCACCTATTTTGTGGGTACTTTAAAACATTAAAAAATGAAAACCTAAACAATCATCAACTGAGAATGATAAGCAGTATCCATATGTTGGGAGACAAGAAAAACAATTTCTCACATTTAGCTAAATATGAAAATGTTTATGCTGTATTGTCAAGTGGAAAGAATTATGTAAACATCATACCAGTTCTCAAAGAAGTACACACATACACACAATTACATAGAAAAATGTAGGGTGGAAGGATTTATAATCCAGTTTTAAAACTGATTACCTCTGGTGATAGGTTGAGTAACTTTCTTTTCCTATTGCCTGTATCTTCCCAATTTAAAAAAAAAAAAAAATGAAAAGATACTACTTTGTAAAATGAAAAAAATTATTAAAACAAGACTGAAAAACACCCTTCAACCACCTAGAAGTTTTCAGATCGCAGACACAAAGGCAGAAACAGAGCTGAAAGGTCACAGCCTGTGAGTCAGAAGTCCACTAAATACAGGAAGCTTACAGCTCTACTTGGACTTCCCAGAAATCCTATCTCATGAAGAAAAAAGGAAGGTAAAATATACCAAAAAATCTCAAGTGATGGTTAAGTATATATTGTAAGGAGTGACTACTCCTGTAAGCCGTATGTAATCTGCCTGCTTAGCACACTTCTTATCAATTCTGCAATGACCACTCCACTTTGTGGGTACTGCGATGCAACTGCAAATGGCTAGCTAGACAGAACACAAAATGAAGCAGTATGCTGGATTAAAATCATAGCCTTCACATTATCAGCCCCTGTTCTAATCCAAGAGGACAAAAAATCCAAGAAGAAATCTCAAAGGTTTCCTAGGAAACTCATCAGGAAGGGAAGAGAAGGGAAAGGGAGGGGAGGGAAGAGGAGACCTCCATTAAATGTACTACTGATAAATCTGTGACCTCAAGACCTAGAACACAGTGGAGATTAAAAGAGGTTGGTCAATAATTATCTGCTCCCTCAAACTATGCAAACAAAACTTTCGAAAGTATTTTTTTAAAAAACTTGAAATTTACCAAAATGCTATCAATAGCTGTTTGGGTTTTTAAAATCCACATAATGTTATTATTTCTTTATATTATGCCAATTTTCTAATGAGGATTTGTTCAATCTTAAGCAATCCTTACAAACCTCAAGATATCTATTGCACTGGAACTCAGTTACTAGCCACCTGGCTCTGTGACTGTGAATGGCTCAGTTCACATATCTGGATTTCAGTTTTCTCCAGCTTTTTTTTATCACTGAAATAGCTGGCCATGCGGCTGAACACACTGAACGTGTCTGCCACAACTGCAGGTACAGCTTCGAGACTGATGACTTTTGGTGTACAGGAACCGTATTTATGAATAAAATGCACTGTAGAAGCTCTACCAGTTCCAGTTAGCACAGAGGGTTCTAAGGGCAATGTTTGACTTTAGAACCCAATGGGGAAGAGCTTAGGTAAAAATGGAGTTTCCTGGAGTCTGTCACATAAGCCATATCAATTACCACATCTTACCCTGAGGCAATGATCTAACTCATTTACAGTGATGCAGAGAGAAATTTGTCCTGCTTTTCTGACACCAATTTAGCTTGCCCAATGTGAAATTAGCTGTAAAGTACAGTCAAAGGAGCAAAGTACATAAAATACCATACTATGATTCCATGATTACCTGCTTTCAATGGGTATGACAAGAACACATGCATAATTCAAGTATTCAAGGCTCAAATATTGTATCAAGCATCCAGTTTCACATAAATCAGAACATGGCAAAAGAGGCAGGATCATTTGGTTTGGGTGAATTTTTAGTCCCAGAAGGCAAGGGGTTTGGCCTACCACAAGGAAGAATTCAGCAAGGCAGCTGGGGAAGAACAAAATTCTGTCTGTCAGCCTTCCAGTTCCTTCTGAGTCTTCACAGTGGGACTTCCTTATTTGTCTAAAGTATTGTAAATTCCGAGAATATCAGGCACACCCATACTTAAATGTAAGCACAAAAACACACTGCAAAGCCAAATATAAATTGGTTCTGGGGCTATTAATTGGGAACTATCAGATAAGGCTAATTTTCTATTACATGTTTAAAGTGGAACCTTCACAAAAGAGATAAGCACATTTTCATGAAAATCTATTTGGCAACTTTGAACAGTTAGCACTCAAAAATTGGCCATAAAGTTGCTTTATTCAAAACGTAAGAAAATAAGTACAAAACAGAAAACAGATTTTCTTAAATTCCACACTGTTTTGTTACCGCTAAACTAATTTTACTGCTTTAGATCATGCTTATCTGGGTTATGGTTATATGGAAAACCTCAAACAAAACTACCCTCCATATTTTATGCAGGTGGCTTTTCAAGAAGTGTAAAGTGTTTATGAGGAAGACAGAAAAGGCTCCCTTGCTTTGGAAAAATGGTTTTAAATGCTTAATTACCTAGGTTTAGAGGTAAGCTGCATCCTCGGTAATGAAAAATCCACTTAGGGGAAAAAATGGTTGCCCTAATTATACACAAATGATCTAATTAAACTGTCATTCACAACTCATTAAAGCTATTAATAAATTGGGAAATGTTAATAAGACAGTTAAGTTTATAGAACTATTAAAGTCTATTAAACATAAACACAGCCCAGCACTGGTGGCAAAATTTCCTTAAGAACATGAACTGTAGAGCTCCTCTCCAAAAGCGCCATCTCCACACTTCCCCTAAAAGCTCCAGGAGGCCCAGCTCTGCAGGTATAAATGAGGAAATAAGGTCTATCAACCTCAGTGAACTGCCTAAGCCGACACCCCCACTGAATCCCCCCCTTTACACAGTTTCCACACATCCTGAACACATTTCTCAGGGCAGAGAGAGCATGCTTGCGTGCCTTGATGCAATCACAAGAGGAAGAGGACCTGCACATCATTCCTGGAGCAGTTCACAGAACAACACATTAGAAGGAATCTCAGAGTATTAAAAAGAGGCAGTTAACAAAACAGAGAGAGAATCACAAAATACTAAATAGTGACGGTACCACTTGGAGTACCACTTGGAGTAACAACCAAGCTCTCAGTTCATACTGTAAGGACTGAAGAGGTAGAAATGAAAGAAAACAGAAAATGTTATGAAATCTGATGGTTTTAGAAAGAGTTCCTACAACTTCAAAGTAAACAAAATGTCCTTATTAGTAACCTACCTGTGGATAAAAGAAACTTTGGCTTAAGACAACATAACATCATCAACCAAAATACAGAACCAGTAAAGGACTGATTGAGAATAAGCAGAACCAACTTCTTTTCCAATGTTCTCCAGAAAGCCTGCACTTTTTTTTAAAGTTCCACATTTAGAAGCCCCCAAAATACCTAGCAGAACATGCCCCTCAAAACCAGGTCATGCTGTAGTAGCCTGACCCCCACAGACCCACGTTCAAACAGACTGAAAACCCCCTGCGCCATCACTGGCCTCTGCAAAGCCCTGTGCCTCAGGGCTGAGCACTTGCCTGGCATGCCGGAGTCCCCAGGTTCAACCCGCAGAAGGTGTCTCCCAACAAAACAAAGAAAACTTACAAAGTCAGTGCTTACAAATAGGTAGAGCCCTGGGTCTCAGTCACTAACTGTACAGCTTTGAAAAGCCTCTCTAGTCTCTCCCATCAGCATCAATTATCTTCATCATTTACAAAATAAAAATGACGCCTATTTTTTAAAGTTTGTTTGCAGACAGAAGGTGAGGTCCTCAGCTGAGTAACCACCACATGGTTAAATTGTATTTAACTCCTGTCAGCCATGGTAAATAAAGACATCCACCTGCCATCTCTAGGCCACGACTCCTCCCTCAGATACTAGCCAGGCACTTTCAAGTGCCCAGTGGGTTTCTCTTCAACTTCTTATTTCCTTTCCCCCACATATCATTCTCTGCTGGCAAGGCCTCCCTCATTCCTGTCCTTTCAGGCTGGCCAACTCCCCTAAGGCTGGCTGCTCCCTCAATGTCTATTATGTGATTACATTTAGATTATAATTACTTATGCAATGAGAAAGATTTATTTCCTGGAATGGGAGAGGACCAGCCTGCTAGGGCTATTTCTACTGAGGGGCAAGGAGTGCGTGCAGCTCAGTGTCCCCACCTCCTGGGGGAGAGTGTGGGAAGCCGCCTATGATGGCGCCCATTTCCTGCTTCCGGGTTCTTCCCGGCCTGAACAAGCCCGCCAAATTGTCATATCTGCCCAGTTACCCGTGACGCTAGCCTATCAGCTTGTTAGGCGCGCTTCTCTGTGATTGGATACTGCTTCCCCTTATAAGAGGTTGTTCCTGCCCCCAACGGCGGAAGAGGAATCAACGTTGAGGGTGGCGGACCTTGTTAGGTCCGGTTCGCTGTACGTAATAAAGTTTGAGAGCTGATCCTGCTCGAGTTTGGTCTCCTGTCTCCCGTGGCTCCGGTCATCTGGTGGCCCATACGGGGAATAAAAGACTCAGCGACGTGCCTCTTCGGCCGGGAGGTGCGATTGCTGTCGCCTGCGGTACGACGGAGGACCTGGCCCAATGACAACGGAAGGCCGCGAGCGCCTCTTCTCTTCACCCTGATCAGCTACGTGAGATACAGCGGTTCCCGGGACAGGTGAGTACTGGGTCACCTGGGTTGGGTGGACGCACCTAACAGATTTTGAGCGCCACACGAGTGGACGCCGGTTTTTTTTTTTTTCTTCTTTTCTTTTCCCTTTACATCTGTTTTGCTTTCGCTTCGCTAATACAGCCCGACAGGCTTTTGAGCTCGATCAGAATGCTCAGAGGAGCCCGGAGCCACTGCCGATTGTGGGTCTCCGGAGGACCCTCAGGGCTCTAATTCTGATTCAGATTTGAAAGGCTCAGAAGAGGAGGTCGTCTTTGCTAAGCATGACCCTCCTACACCGTTAAAAGAGGAACTTAGGGCTCAAAAAGATAAAAAGGGGAACCAAACACCCACGATCACCCCCTTCAGGGCGCCAGGCCCCACTAAGCCCTTCCGCCCTTTGGCAAGTTCGCGAATTCAGGGCTCGGGAAGATAGCACCGCCGTGGCCGGAAGAGGAGTTGCTCCCTGGGCTGCCACCACAACCTATGGCACCGCCCTGGTTAGAGAGAGAGCTATTTCCTGGGTTGCCTTCTGCGCCCCCATCTGGGGAGGGAGGAGGACGTTCCTTCCACCAGAAGGTATGGTCGCGGCTTCCCTTTGAGTGTTCCAGTCTCCATGCATTCCCGGTACAAGTAAGAGGCAGGGGAGGAGGAGGATATTATGAGCCCTTAGAAATTAAACAACTTAAAGCTATCAAGGACGCAGTTTCAGCTTATGGGCCCAATGCGCCATTTACCATGGCGCTTTTAGAGACAAAAACCTAAAAAAAGGGCCACCCATGCTATTAATCATTGTCTTGCAGCCTGGGCTGCTTGGGGAAAGCCCAATATATTAAAAACAGACAATGGTCCTGCTTACACCAGCAAAACTTTTGTAACATTCTGTCAACAAATGGATGTTGTCCTTAAGCATGGCATTCCATATAACCCTCAAGGACAAGGCATCATTAAACGGACACATCGGACACTCAAGGGTGTCTTACAAAAGCAAAAAGAGGGGATAGGCCACGGCCCAACGCCCAAAGGAAGAATATCATTGGCACTCTTTACCACAATCATTCCCCTGCCATGGAACATAGCAATCCGTCCCCAACCGACAAAGGGCTGGTTAGATGGAAAGATGTCCTTACAGGACAATGGATGGGCCCGGATCCAGTGGTTAGCTGGACCCGAGGTGCGGTTTGTGTTTTCCCACAGGAACCAGGCTGCGAACCGCTGTGGGTCCCGGAAAGATTGACGCGAGCAGGAAACTCCCCACCAGTTCCTGATAAAGCACAGGAGGATAAGCCCGCGGACACAAGTCAACTCGACCCTTCTGGGACCGACGCTCAGCGCCCGAGACCATCTACAAACTAAAATGTCTGGTTTGGAGCTTTTTCTATTCTGTGGGTTCCTATTAATCACCCCTGTTCGCACAAATTTGACCAACACTGTTAAAAATATGACAGCTTGGCTGCAAGACACCTACCTACCTAAGTTTCACAATTTGTCCCTCATAGTCGGTCAGGAACTTGACAATATGGACGGTATCCAACTAGGTTCAGTCAGGTTCGATTTATCAACTTTAGGCAGTGTTATAGCCAGTTTGTGGGAACGCGTCACCTCCTGGTTCTCCTGGCCCAACCTGACTACTTGGATCCTGATTGCCGTGGCCATCCTAGTGGGGCTTGTGGTTATTAAATGCTTGTTAGATCGCCTCATACAAACTCAGCAGCAGGTTAAGATCACAGCTATGGCAGCCATGCAAATGGCAGCAGGTGGCCCATCAGGCCAGCAGGCCGCCGCATATCTCCTTCACATTGCAGAACATCAGCTATAAGAGCTGAGTGGGCAAGCCAATGACGGGTAAGACGGGAAAAGCCCTCCCGGTCAACCTAAGACAGGCTCCACTCAGATATATATGGCCTTTAAGGCCAGGGGTCCCTCCTGGAGTCAAATTATTGGCATTGAGATGCGAGACCAAGGGTACTGCAGTGCCATCCGCCCCAAAGGTTGGGGGGAAGGCAGAAATAAATGTCTATATGCATCCAGGTTCGGTTCACAAAAGCCTGGCCCTGCGAAAAAATGAACCACTCACCTTGAGCATGGTCCTGGCGCAAGGATATGCACAAAACAGGGTGATGCACAGCAGGGTATAGACCTCTACATTCTCTCATGCCTCGGCCTACAAGGTAGGCCCACTCCTAGGTGTCTAACAACAACAAGGTCATAGACACCTTGGAGGAACCCACAGACCATCCTATTTTAATAAATAAAAAAGGGGGAGATGTGGGAAGCCGCCTATGATGGCGCCCATTTCCTGCTTCCGGGTTCTTCCTGGCCTGAACAAGCCCGCCAAATTGTCATATCTGCCCAGTTACCCGTGACGCTAGCCTATCAGCTTGTTAGGCGCGCTTCTCTGTGATTGGATACTGCTTCCCCTTATAAGAGGTTGTTCCTGCCCCCAACGGCGGAAGAGGAATCAACGTTGAGGGTGGCGGACCTTGTTAGGTCCGGTTCGCTGTACATAATAAAGTTTGAGAGCTGATCCTGCTCGAGTTTGGTCTCCTGTCTCCCGCGGCTCCGGTCAGGAGAGGAACAGACTGAAGGCAGAAAACTTCCTGAGCAAGCTCTAATCCTGCCATGCACCAGTGTCAGCCCACATCTTCCCTGCAGTTGCTCAATCTCAAAAGCCAAGGGGGCCTAGATCTGTGTGCGTGCACAGACCCGCACATGTGCGTGCAAGGAACAAGAACCCAACGTGACATGAAGTATGAAAAAGAACCTGAAAGTTCTGAAGCCCTCACTGGCATTCTGCCTGCGTACCTGAAACATCAGAAGGGCAGCTATGACCAAGACACACACTCTACACACTACAACTGTTCAAACGTCCACTTATTTTCTCATGACGCCAGAAATTCTCAGAGCTGGTGCAATGGTAAAGTGAATGTCCCAGGCAGTGCTCCTTGGACTTGACTCTGCACAGGTAATCCTGGGAATAGGATTAAAGCACAGTTCTCCTCAGTCCTTTATAACTAGCTGCCGACACTATAGGACCATGGAAATAGCCGGGGCTCAGAACACAGATGCTAAAGCAGGTGGTCTACATTCACAGATCAGCTCTGCCACTTACTGTGTGACCTTGAGGAACTTTCCTAAATTCTCTGGGCCTCTTCCTCTTCCCTCCCCTCATGCTAGTAGTAAAAAAGAGGACACAACAGTACACCTATGCATAGTGTGGTTATTGAGATCAGACAGCACACACATGAAAGTTAGCTAGAAGCTTTCACCACAAGAAAGTCCTCGATGTTCCTTGCTGTAATAAACATTTCTGTGTCCTGCACTTATCCTAAGTAATAATTCTTAAACACATGGTAAATCAATGGTTTTAAATAAAATAAGATTGTGAATAAGTTAATACTATGAAAGATAAAAGGGCATTTACACTAAAATCCTCAGAGGACCTCACTAATAAAACATAAGACAGTATTTTAAACTATTTTAAACTGAATGAATTGTACTCAAAGCTTCCAGTTCACTAGGCCGTCAGCTCAGTTCCTAAGCCCAGGATGGTAACTGGGTGGTCACTGGCCAGAAATGGTCTCTGCCCTTTTCCAGGAAAGAGACTGAGGTAGATGTGAGCCACTCAGGAAGCTGGGGAATACAGAGCAGGGCGGGCACCAGCGGGATTCCGCCAGGAAGGCAGCCTAGGCCGGGGCGGAGAGCGGATCTAGTGCTACTTCCGGGCCCTCACATGTAAGAATCCACACGGATCCCAACAAGGAGCTTGCTTAGCAGCAAAAGAACGGTGACTGCTAACTGCTTCCCCAACGGCCAGTACGGGTCAGACCCGAAGTGTACAGTTCACTCAGAGCAGCCGAGGAGGTCCAACACGTTTCCAGTTGGCACCCAACTAACAGCACACTTGGCAGCACTGCCTGGAAAACTCGCCATCCCTCTTGCCCCAGGGAACACAGGGAGGCCCCACGGCAGCTCCAGATCCAGAGCCCACAGCCCTGTCTGAGCATCGGCCCTCACACTTGCATCAGAGTCTATGCCTCTGCCCGCAGTGTCTAGATACAGACAGTCTTTCCCCAAAGGAGGATGGCCCTGTGCAGAGGCCAAGGGTCTCCCCCAGGGCATCTCACATATATCTCAAAGCCTTTATTTTAAATCAATTCCTCCATGCTTTCTGTAGCAGCCATGTTCTCCTGAAAAGACACTCACAAAATTCACATTGTTAAAACAGAAAATGAAAGCACCGACTCTGGGAGGTTAAACAAGCTGCTCAAGCTCACAGACATATCATGAGGTAATGGAGGTATCTCAACTCTTCTTAACTCCACCACCCAGATGTGCGCTCTGCCAAACTGTCTAGCAACACCTATAGTCATGGAGCAGAGAGACCACAAAGCTCCGCCCAAGCTCGGGGATGGAGTTCGGGACTGGGGCTTCGGTTCCGAAGGGCAGACATGAGAAAGCAAGAATGTGGCAGGGTACCGGGCAGTACTCCACAGTAGGAAGCAAAACAGATCTCAAATTCTGAAGCTCTCAAGAAGCAGGGGCTTAGAAACCTTTCCAGGCCCAGGGCTGCACATGGTGGCTCATGGTTATAATCCTATCACTTGAGAGGCTGAGTCAAAAGAATTAACACATGTGAGGCCAGCCTGGGTTACACCAGGAGACCCTGTCCCTGCTCACGGGAATGAGAGGAGAGGGCTAAGTGTCCAGGCCTATGGCTAAAGAGGCTCCCAGTGGAGCAAACACTGTGACCTGCAAGGAATGTGGGGACGTGGGCTGCAGAGACCCTCCATGTGAGTGGCAGGCCAGCGCTTAAATCTAAACACTGCTGGTGAAGGGGGAGGGGGCAGCTGCACTGCCCAGTGCCCCGCCCTGGCACAGCAGCTCTGGGAAACTGGCAAAGATGAGCAGGAGGAAATGAAAGCTCTGCACAGGGAACTGGTGTGGGACTAAAACCAGGGCCACCAGAGCAGGGAGTTCTGGTGTAACTTTTAAAGTATATACTAAAATCATCTTCTGCAGATTCTCCCTACTTCCTTGGTATCTTCTACGCACATACTCATAATCAAACCCAAAAGCAGCTCTGCCTTAGTTCAAAATCCTATTTTTCAACTCCCTCTTGAATTACCTGCAATCTGGTCTCCGTCTTGAATCCCTCAGGAGGGAGTCCAGATTCGTGGCCAAACTGTACCCTATCTGGGTGCGACTCTCCTCTGCCTCACCCTGTATTTTGTTTCTTACAGATGTATCTTCCTGTTTACCCTGACTCTTCCTCATTAAAAAAAAAAAAAAAAAAATTCAACATATCTGTTTAAACTGAATACTGCAGTGTCTTCACCAAGTTCCCTTCCTGAAATTCTGCTCCTCCAAAGGCAGTCAAAAATGATCTCAGTGACCTCCTATCATGTGCTGGTCAGCTCTAAACCCATCACAAAATTCTCACATTTGGAGGAAGTACTTAATTCTCCCTCTGCAGTATGTTTGCTTACCTGCCCTGCCTATTCTTCCCTGACTGGTTTTCATGCCTCTGCCCCAGATAACTGTCACTCACTACCTGGTACAGGAAAATATGCTACAACACAGTATTTTCATGTCATCCTTCCAACCCACACACAGCAGTAAACATCTTCTCCACGGCAAAAGTGACCCATTGGACATATATCTACACCCAATTATCCATCTACTGACACCCCACTACCATTTTTATAATAAAAACAAAACATCTTTATGAATAAATAAAAACCTGTTTACAAGTTATAAGCTCTAGGGAGACAATGGGGAGGCAGAAGAAAATTCTCACTTTATATATCTACATGCTACTGAAACTTGTAATGGCATTTGCTTATGAAAGGCCAAGTTGGCTAATGTAGAAAGATGGATACGAAGAAACTGTCCTCGTAATCTTTCCATAGCTGGAAAAAAACAATCTTAGTAAAGGTAGAAAATAATACTCAGAAAACACCTAAATCATTCACTAAGTAGGGCAATGGTATAATAATCCAAGTACATCACTAAAACAGAATACTGGCACCCATTAAAAACAGCTGTTCTTGAAATTTTCCACAATATATTAAAACAGTTATAAAAAAACATTTTGAGAAACTTAAATTTCAGATAAGTTTAAAAGCACCACAAGGCAAGATTAACATCCTGCACTTTCATCCCGTTTACTTCACAGCACAGCTATAAAATGTGAATACCTAACACAGCTGACTTTTATCATTCGTGTATTTTAATAAATCAGTTATTCCTAAAGGCATCTGAACTCGTCTTTTACAAACGTCTTCACAGACACATCAGACTCCAGGCGTCACAGTTTACTTTTGTAGTTGTTGATCTAAAATGCTTTCCAGATGATCAGCCTTTCTGGGCAAAGTCAACTGGTTCTCCATCAGCGAGCGGCAGGAATATGCCCTCAGCTGGTGCTAAAAAGTGGCCCTTGAAGGAAGCTGTGCCCTTGAGTCCAGCCAACCCTCTGGACTTGTGCGCTCTTTGTGGGGAAGGACCATTAGTAATCACGAGCTCTGAATAATCTAAGAGCATTCCCTTTTCCATGATTCCTAAATAAGCTTTGCCCTCATTCTCACACAGCAGGTCTGCAAAAAGAGCGGGGAAGGGGGTAGGGGATAGACTCGGCCTAACCTGGGATCTTTGTGTTACAAAGAAGTCTGCTTTCACTCCCAGTTCCTTACAACTGTCCCTAAAGGCATTCTGATGACCCACGGGACAGTTATGGGTAACAAAAGCACAAAGCTAAGAGCTGGGCAAGGTACTTCAGCAAGAGTGCTTATCTAGCAGGGGTGAGCTCCCAGTTCAAAAAAAAGAAGGCAAAGCTCCAAAATTCCCATTGGTTAAAAAGTTTCTGGAGCAGAGGGCACTAAAATTAAGATGTTTGTAAAGTATCTGTTTCCTATTTTTCTAATTTGCTTAACAAGTAAGAAAAACTATAAAGGTAGGTTGATTTAAAGCCAGAAATTTGCTCCATTTTTGCATATTAAAGATGAAGTTGTTTTTATTGTTTTAAATATTACACTTTAATGATCCAACAATTCTACCTACAGAATAGGAAAAAAATCCGTAAATTTTTTAAATTGTACTTTGAAAGTACTATTTTTGGCATATAATTCATCAAATCCAACAGCACAAAGAATATTTGTTGTTTAAGAATTTTCCTTTGTATACCCAAACTTTGTCTTTTTATAACAAAAATATTGATAACACATAAATTACATAAAAAGAAAATAGGTACCTGCATGATGACACACACTTGTAACCCCAGCACTTTGGGAGACTGAGACAGAGTTCTAGCCCAGCCTGGGCAACTTACTGAAACCCTATCTCAAAATAAAAACATAAAAGAAAAAGGACTGGAGATGTGGCTAGGTACACAGGGCCTCCATTCAGTCCCCAGAGGGAGAAGCGCAGGGAGGGACAGAGCCAGTCAACTGGGGAGCCAGCAACATCGGAATGAGGGTATACGACTATAATCCTACCTACCCTACAGGCTGAGGCAGGAGTACCATGAGCTCCAGTTCAGTCTACACAGTTGAACAAGTTGGCCAGACCTTGTCTCAAACTTTTAAAATCTAAGATGAAGCTCTGTGCAAAGTCCTTGGGTTCAATCCCCAGTACAAAAAGCAGAACAAAATAAAACAGTACATTAGCAGTGTCCAATAGTGCCTGAATTAAGCACTTTATTCTTGAATTTAAAGTATTCTACTTTCAGTAGGGCACAGTGGCACACATCTATAATTCCTGCTGCTTAGCACATTGAATTAGGGGGCTCTCAGGCTCAAGGTCAGCCACTTCAATCCACCTAGACCTTGTTTAACAAATAAAAGGGCAGGGCCGGTAGCTCAATGTCTAGACTCTACATTCAATCTCCAGTACCATTTTAAAAAATTATATACATATATATACACAAAAAAACCAAATGTGGATACATATGTATATATTTGTAATTCTCAAGTGATTGCTTACTAGTTAAGAAATAAAAGTTAACAACAACTGCAAAAGAATTAAGTAATATTTGTAGTTATTTTAAACTTCAATTTTCAATACAAAAAAAGCCACTGGGTATTTAATCTTCTAGTGATTTCCAAATTCCACAGACCACACTACATTGAAAATGTGTCCCTTGACTATTAGAGTCAACATTTGTCTCACTCCGCATATTAATAATTCACAAGTCTAGCTGGGTGTGGTGGTGCACATTTGTAATCCTAGCACTCAGGAGGCTGAGGCAGGAGGATCACTGAGTTCAGGCCAGCCTGGGCTACGTAAGTGAATTCAAAACCAGCCTGCACTGCATAGCAGAACCCTTCTCAAAAAAAAAAAAAAAAAAATTCAAGGTCAGTGTCATGTAGCCCATTATTAAATAAAAACAAAATATTGGATTTCATGCTCTTAAGTATCAAAAGACAAAAATCAGCCTGGAAAATATGAAAATACTTGTAACCTCAGCAGTCCAGGAAGCTGAAACAGAAGGATCACACATTCAAGCCCAGCCTGAGCAACTTAGTAACTCAGCAAGATCCTGTCTCAAAATAAAAAATTGTTAAAAGGGCTCAAGAAACAGCTCAGTGTGAAGGTCCTGGTCCAATTCCCAGTACTTCTGAAAGGAAAAAATGTGGTTTTTTGAAAACCCCACCATGAATGACTCCCTCTTTAATTTACTAAACAGAGATTTTAATGTTTTTCTAAAAACTTGTTTTCAAATTAGATTATGGACAAAACAATACATTCCAAGAGAAGCTGTGTCCATGCTGTCTTCCCAAGCCCCTGATAGGGCGAGGCTCACCAGATGGAGAAACTACCACCAACAATGCAGAGGTGAAGAAACAGAAGGGGGTGGGGCTGCGAGTTACCCCGCCTATCTGAGCACAAGCCCACTGAGGGCCCAGGGAGATGTCCACAAGAAAGGAGACAGGCCTCAAAGGGCAGGAACTGCCAAGTATTTCCTGCTGCCTCAGCAAAATCATCCCCGGGGGCTGTCATTTATGCATCTGATTTTTTTTTTAAACAAGTAATCTGCACACTTGGAAATTAGTTCAGTGTCTTTAAGCAATACCTAAAAGTTGGTGTAACCTGGACTAGAAAACAGTATACGGGGGAAGGCAGGCTTTTCCCTCAACAGTGCTGAGAAGGAGCTCTAATGTAGCCTAGCCTCACAGTGTACTCAGCTCACAGAGACAGGTAGAATCACAGAGACTCCGCAGCCCAGGAAGGGTCTCCAGTGAGCACCACTGGGCAGTAATCCCCTGCCACCCAAACCCAGCAGGCAGCCTTCTCTTCCTAAAGACAGGAGAACACAGAGCTGATGCTTGATGACCCTACTATGTGACCCTCCGATGGGATTTAATCTGCCACTGCTAAAACAGGTAGTGGGTGTCCTGCTGTCAAAACAAGGAGAGAAACTGGCTGGCAATGAGACTGAGCTCTGCACACTGACCCAGCTGCAACTGCCTGCTGCTGGCTCCTTGACTTTGACCCAACTGGCCCTGAGAATCAACTGTCCCCGGGACAGGCGCCCCCCCCACACACACACACCGAAACAACCTATGAAAAAGGTGTTTTCCTCCTTCAGGGTCACAAATATTTAGTTTTCTACTCCTGTCAAATTCGAAAATCAGGTCACGACTATTTTATATCCCACTTAGCCAAGTGGCACAAAACATTATGCTTCCTTCCAGAAAAAACACCTAAGATAATTTGAAGCCATATCATAAAAAAATACCATCTCATTTCCTTATAACTGTGTGTGTGTGTGTGTGTGTGTGTGTGTGTGTGTGTGTGTGTGTGTGAGTGTACTCTATCACTGTGACAAAACACCTGGGAGAAATCAACTGAAGAGAAGAAGTTTATTTTAAGCCCAGTTGCAGAGGTATTGGTCCATGGCTCCCTTGCTTCTGGGCCCTGGCAAGCTGGAATCTCAGAGCAGAGAGCAAAAGCCACTCACCCCGTGGCAGAAGGGAGTCAGAGCCCTTTCCGAAGTCCCCCAGGAACCTGTCTTCCGCCAGTGAGCCCCACCCCCCAAGGGCTCCTCCACCTCCAACAGCACCCAGACTGGGGGGTAGGGTTGGGCACTTGGAGGAGCCACAGTTCCTGGACTCAGCGTGTGACCCTGAAAAGCTCTGCTTCACATCTCCTTGCCTTTCACGCCGGGAGGGGTAACATGGTCACCAGGTCAGGGGACTTTACTGAAAGCAGTGCTACAGTTCTGAAACCAGATTCCCACCCTCACAGAATCTCTTTTCTTCCAGATTTGTTCCGATGAGCGATGACAAAGAGCGTGTAGAGAACTCCAGGAGAGGGAAAGCTCCCGTCCTGAGCACAGTGTCAGTGTGGCCTTGGCCACCAAGCTGAGTGTGCCCCAGCAGGGCCTCTGAGGGACAGCAGAAATGAGAGCACTACAGTTTTCAGCGTCTTTTAGAAGCACCCTGGTACTTGACAAAACCAAGAAAACGGTACTAACAACTGGTTAAATGTGACTCTTCCCTTGCCTTGCATGTTTCTGGATGTTTTAACATCAAATCCTCAACAGCCCTCAAGAAAGCAAGCTACATTCTAAGTGTCAGAATTCAAGCAACAAAAATTAGGATCCCAGAGCCACAAAAAGCCTTTAAGACCCTCCACCTCCAATTCCTTGCTCAGTACAGACTTGTGAACTGAGGCACAGATTTATTAGGAGGTCACACGAACTCTCACAGCTGGCTAATGGGGAAAGCAGGCCTGACTCCAGGGTCGCTCGTTCCTGCCCACTAAGCTGACATTTCACCAGTCATTCCTGTGTGACCTCCACCCACACAACACAGACCTTCTTAGCAGAGCCACAGTGGTGTCTGGGACATTTTCCACTTCTGCACTCTGGCTAACAAGCTCAATTTTCATTAAATGTTTGTGACCACCGCAGGAATTCCATTAAACCTGATCTCTCCTGAGCAATCACCAATGACTAGCCAGCCATGTGAGAAGCCTGAAGCAGTCCAAGCTGGGGCAGTGCATACACTGCACACCTCTGTGGCAGCTGCTGCAAGGGACATGGAAATGGAGGGGCTTTCTAGAATCTCCACTCCTTACTAAGCACCAAAGAAAAATACAAAAATTATGTAACTGCAGCTAAGTTTTTGCATATATGACAATTTTTCTACTATCACACAAAACAGACGTAAATAATAGCAACATTAAGCTCTATTTAATGTAAAATATGATAAACCAAAAATTTTATGCAATAATTTTCATGAAGCTTAAACCAAACCATTAACTTTAATTAGTAAGATACAACCTGAAAACAATTCAATCCCTGGCCATCCATCTATGACCCTATTATGAAGCTGTCATACTCTACAGATGCCTGGTTTCCTTTCTAACATCTAGGGAACAAGGGAAGAGTTGAGAAAAGCATTTCAAATCTCCTGTCGGTTCCCGTCTTCCTTTTAGTAAAAGGGTCTTCTACTCTTGAAACTACACCTCCCATGAGAACATCATCTGCTACAGCAGACCGAGGAACCCTCTTGGATTAGTGCTGTGCATTTACAGAGTCTCTTCTCAGCATTCTGAGTTCTAGTTTTCAATGTCTTTTCAATAGTGAGTAGAAGGCCCTAGGAAAGGCAAAGAGAGAAAACACCCTCTCACTCAACTCTCAGCCAAAGGAAGAAGCCTGAAGAAACTAATAGCTAAGCCGCAGAAGCGGAAAGCCCCGGGGTCTGCATATGCAACCTGGATCCTGCCACATTCCACAAGTAAAGTTGACGTGAACTGCTGGACCCCGGGGACCAGCTGAAGTCTTCCTTACAGACAGCAGGTAAGAAAGTTCTGTGACACCTGAGCAGTACTGCAGGAATTTGAGGCACAGGTCTGTGACAGAAAAAGTCACAACCAGGATGCTATCATTGCAGGTTGGTAACCCCAATGGATGAGCAAAGATAACATTTGGAAGATAACATTTAGGAAGAGGACTTAGAATAAAGATGACAGTTAACCAAAGAGCCTCACTGTTGGTGAAAGAGGACAGAAACAAATGCTGCCACTGTAAAATTCAAATTACACAATCCACAGCAGATAAAGCATGTGCGCCTGTCCCTGGGGCATTTGCACCACACAAGCAAAGGGCCTTGATGGCTGGGGCACAGGCAGCCACGAATGAGATATGAGTGACCAAAGGGGGCGGCAGAGCATGGGGGATTCGCGTGTTTTTTTCCAATTAGGTTAGCTTTACTCAGGGGAGGGGATTTTCAGTAACCTGAGTAAAAGAAAGGTCATGTGTCTGCAGAGAGGCAAAGGAGGAGGAGCTTGCAGACATGCAGAGCCCACCCCATTTAATAAGGGACTCAGCAGGCCACCAGCACCCTGGGATGGAGGAGGACAGTACCAGCCTGTGTGTGCCCTATCGGGGCTGGAGGTCAAGTGCTATCCAAACAGGATCTGTCCAGGTTCGTGCTTGTCGCCCCTCAGTGTTCCTGGGGTTCACACTGCCTGAGTGACACATTCATCCAGTGGCAACTTACATAGTGTGGCCTTAGAGAAAAGCCACATTGTATAAGGCAGGCATTGTGTTACAAACACTGTGGTTACTTTAACAAATGTTGTTCAACAAACTCTGCCTTATAAAGACAATGTGGGTAGGTAATTTAGCATTTCTGAGCATCAATTTGCTCATCCTTGGAAGAGAAATAACAGACTGCCTATTAACTGACAAATTTGCTAGGAAGGTTAAAAGCACAAATGCTGCATTTAGTTCAGCGTCTGGAACACAGTAAATTTCACTACATCCTGCCTACAATTTATTGTTTACTATTTCTCAAAACAAGAACTTGAAAACTCTGAATTCACCTACTTCTTCCCTGATCACTTATGGGCTGCATTTCCACTGTGTCCACTGCCAACACCAAGAGGATGAAGAACAGCTTTAACAACTGACCAACCAAAACTAGAAAAAAGTGTATCGAAGCGCCAAGACATAAAATACACCATGAAAAGAACAATAAATGGCTTTCTTACTACAATACTGTACACCAATTTGGCTTATTCGCTAATGTGAAAATCTGAGGGTTTCCAGGGGAAGTTACTGAACTGACAAAGTGTAACAATGATTGGACGTGAAACCAATTTAAATGAAAATATCTACCCAAGTTAGGACTGTAGTTTTTAACTGGGTTATCATTTCTTGACTGTGATGCTCCCAGGAAGGTCCTCTGTTATGGTTTGTGTTTGAAATCTTTACAAACTGTTCAGAAACCAGTTTCTCCTCTGTTCCATCATTATAGGTTGCAACTTTACTGGAGCTTCCTTTCTGGCCAAACTCAAAACATTTTAAGTTAAATAAACCTTCCCTCCTTTAACTTTGT
The DNA here is from genome assembly GCF_034190915.1 of Cavia porcellus. Taxonomy (NCBI): domain Eukaryota; kingdom Metazoa; phylum Chordata; class Mammalia; order Rodentia; family Caviidae; genus Cavia; species Cavia porcellus. The sequence continues at coordinate 67,004,965 of NW_026947484.1, read as the reverse complement.
CTGTTGGGTATCTCATCTCAGCAGCAAGAAAAGTAACTAAAACAGAATTTGTGGGGTGGTTGCTGTGACTGTACCTGATTATGTGGTTTACCAGAGCTGCCATGTGGGAAGAGGGAAGTCAGCAAAGGTTTGGAGATGCTGACTGAAAATGCAGAGCTGGGGTGCATGAAGCTATACAGTAGGGGAGATTCTGGTCAGAGTTCAGAAAACCAGAAGTCTAACAGAAATCCTGCCAGTAAAAACCAGACTCAAAAGGACTACAGTGGCTGCTGAATTCCAGAGAATGTGTGTTGTGACTTGGCAGAAAGTTTGTCTGCAATTTGCTTGTGTCCAATGACTTTGCCTGCGAATAAGATTAAGGGTGTCAACTAATCTGGCAGAAGAAATCTCAAGGCAGTCTAATGCTGAGGTAGTGGCATGGCTACTGTTGGGGACTTTTCACCAAATTTAGGTTGAGAAGCAAGACCAAAGGCCCAACAGAATGATTTAAAATGTTTTGAGTTTGGACAGAAAGGAAGCTCCAGTAAAGTTGCAACCTATCATAATGGAACAGAGGAGAAACTGGTTGCTGAACAGACAAGCAAGGAAAAGCTAAGTATTTCAGAAGAAGACAACAGAAAAGATGGCCTGATGACATCACAACAATCAACAAGACTCCAGCCTCTGCAGGCTCAGAGTTGCAAGAAATGAAAGACTTTGCTTTAAGAGTGCCCAAAGCACCATGTTGCAGAATGGTGGCGACTTAAGAGAATTTGTTTCTTGAAATTTGGTTCACCAGCACTCAACCCCTACAGCCAAGAGAGAAGGAAGCCTGCCTACTGTGTCAGCTAGCAGTGGATGCTGGCCTCATCCATGTAGTGCTAGTTTTAGTATATGCAGAATGCAGAAGTTGTCAGGTCAGGAAGGCTTCCACCCAGACTTCAGAAGAAGGCCTGAGACACCAGGCAGTGTGCCCAAGAGGGCACTGTGAAGCTGAATGTGAAGCCAAAGGCACAACAGAGACCCAAGACGTCTGGAGAAGCCAAGAATGTAAGAAAAATTATGAGGGGCTGACCTCAGAGAGAAGCCATAGAAACTGTAACCACAGAGGCAGTCATCTAACCCCTCTGGAGTCCACAACCTGCCACAGATTGTGGAGGATAACGGAAGTGGAACTGTGGGCCTTAAAGTTTGCCCTGCTAGATTTTGGTCTTGCTTTGTTCCTATCCCTTGCTATCCTCATTTGCAACTTCTGGAATAGAAATGTTTATCTTATACTATGGGATGTTAGAAGTGTTTAACTTTCTTTTCATTTGTACAGGGGGTTGCAACTAAGAGTTTGCCTTCAATCTCAGAGGAAACTTTGAACTTGAACTTTTCAGCAATGCTGAAACTGTTAGGACTTTGGCAACTCTTACAGATGGACTGGATATCTCCTACATCAAGGGTTATGCATGAGCCTAAGGGAACATGAGGCAGAATGCTATGGCCTGTGTCTAGATGTTCCGTCAAAGTCTCATGAGATCACAGCTGGGGCTTTTTCAGATAGAGTGTGTGATGCTGGAATTGATGCCATGATAAGGGCACTAGGATTAAGGGTGTGAGTGCCACCCATTGTAAGTAGCCTAGTAAGATAAAAGGGGTAGAAAGACACTGTAAAGGTCCTTTGCTTGTTTTGCTACCTTGTGGCTGCCATGAACAGTTTCTCCACTGTAGTGACCCTCTGCTGCACCACCAAGCCCTGGAACCAGCCAATTATGGACTTTATGAACTATAACCTTTATGAACTGTAAGCTAAATAAATTTTGCCTCCTTTCACACTGGGTGTCAGGTATTTTGTCTTAGCAACAAGAAAAGTAACTAAGATACAGTCCAAAGCCATTAACAACCAGGTAATGAGGCAAATTCAGAAAGTCCTGAATGCAGTGCAGGACAACAGGAACCAGTTCAAACAGTGGGCATTAAGACTGTGGGTAGTCAAAGGGGGATGTGGGGGGACCAGCAGTGAAAAACCAACTATGCACAAGACTGCTTTTTAAGCAGTTCGATCCCGGTACAGGTAAAAAAGAAAGAAAGAAAAAAAAAAAGCACAAGAGGTTGGCAAAAACTCTGACACTGGGTGGTTATGGCAAGCACTGTCTTTATCTAGTTTAGGTCTTAACTTTTTCTTAGTGTATTTGGCTTCATTACTCTAAGAAATGAATTTTAATACTTTTGAATATGACTCTCGAATATACACCTGAGAGTCTGTTTCTTATTCAGGAATGGTGAAGCCAACAGATGAGATGATTGCCACCCAAAGGATGCTGTGACTTAGGACTCAAGTCCACAGGAGGAAGCCACCACACTGCACACGCCACACCATGCCAGCCCAAACAGAGAAACACCAGGGTCTAGTCCTGGTGGAGGATGAGGAAGCACGGGTTGGGCCTTTAATGTGGATTGCTCAGAAAGAAACAGGCACGGCAAGATGAGAAACTCAGGACTAGCTAGTCTGAGACGTTTCGGCATGCTCTGGTGTTTGAGGGTTGTCTTCAGTTGCTCTCATCTGCCCTCAGTGACACAGCAATGGCGCAAGAGAACTAAACATGCAGGCAGTGGCTGGTCTGGATATGAAAGACCACTCACAGGGGACTCCTGTGCTCACCCCAGCAACTGGCTGAGCCTGAGAGGCCCAGTGTCTCCACCTGCAACAAAGAAGCCAACTGCCAGATAGTCAGAATTCAGAAAGTAAGAAAGTATCGTTAATACAAACTAGCATTTGTAAGAGATGGACTTAACTAGCAAAGTAAGGCTGCAGAGAGCCCTAAATACTGCATTAGCCTAATACATGAACTTTCCCTTCAGGAGCCAAAAACAAATAGAAAATTAAGAAATGTAAGAGTTAATTTTCTTTTCTGCCTTTTTCCTGGCTAACTTTTATGGGGTATGATTTGTTTTGTTTTGGCACAGTCATGCTATGTAATTAAGGCTAGCACTGAGTTCACTATGAAACCCAGGCTGGCCTCAAACTTGCAGTGATCCTCCTGCCTCAGCATCCTGAATGCTGGGATTATAGGCATGCAACACCATGCCTGGCCTCATGGCTTTCTTTTAAATGAGAGGCTAATGAGCACAGAAAACCCTGAAGTCATTTTTACAGGCCATTTCATAACTGATAAAGAGTACACTGCGTGTAAAATAACACATTAATCAAAATGTATTCATTCCAACAAACAGTACAACAGTTTAAAGTGCTCTTGCCTTATAAGTAATATCCAGTAATACTTTTCTAGGTAATAAAACTCAAAAGTGATACTTACAGAGTTTGAATTCAGACTCATTCATTTAAAACTGAAAAAAAAATCAAATAAAATGTGCACTGCATCTGGCGTAAGCCATCAGACTGCCAGGTGCAGTGATGCACACCTATAGTCCCAGAACTCTTGAGGCAAAGGCAGGAGGCTCAGAGTTCAAGGTCATGCTGAGCTGTGCAGTGAACTCAAGGCCATAATGTACTACATCACGAGACCCTGACTGATGTAGACAGTAAGCACCACAAGGATATAGATAAGGGAAATCCAGTAATCCCAGCCAATAGCTGGAAGTAATTGCTACACAACATAGCAAAGAGGACCCCAAACAATCCAGTGTTCTTCCTGGGTTGAAGAGACAAAGATCAGAGCTCAGGGACAGGAAAGACCAGAATGTGCAGGACAGAAGGTCAGATGGGGGCCAGCTGCACCGGGAGATGTGCATGAGGTGACTTGAGCCTTCGGCTGAGTAAAGACTTACAGTGAGAGCAGTGAAACTGCACCGGCTCCATTAGCGAACAAGGGGACCACAGTCTGAACAATCCCCAGAGATCAAACAGGTCTGTGTTCTTTCCAGGCAGAAAGGATCGCAGGGCTTTCAAGAGAGCATCTCCAGAGCTGAGAAATTAACAATAACCATAGCACAGGAATTGCTCTAAATCCACCCTCACAAAATTGCACAGCAAGCCTAAAAATTACCTAACTGACCTTAAACACATTACCTGCATGACCAAAGTTCATCACTACTTAAAGAAACTCAAAATGTCCAACTACCAAAAAGGTAAGATTCATAATGTCTGACAACTTACTCAAAACTATTAGACAAATTTTAAAATGAGAAAAATATGACATGAAAGAAAATCCAATAAAATTAGATCCTAAAAAAGGAATACTGGAATTTTGCAGACAGGATGTTTTTTTAAAAGTTATACTAATTATGTTCTCCTAGCTCAGGAATTTAGAGCAAAACATGAAGAAAGGATTATATAAAAAAAGACCCAAATGGAACGTCTAGTGATTAAAAATATCTAAAATGAAAAGTACAACAAATGAAAATAAAAGACCTGACCAAGAAGAAAACATGTGATCCTGGAAGATACAACAATAGAAATTATCAAAAATGAGGGGAAAAAAGAAAAAAGACCAGGGGAAAAAAATGAACAACCTCACTGATGCATATGTAACAACAGGAAGTTATCTAGCATATTAGAAACTTGAGACCTAGAAGAAAAAGGAAGATAGGAACACGAACCATTGGAAAAATCATGTCTGAAAATCTTCCAGACTATACCACCACTAGTCTAAGAACTTCAACAAACACCAAGGAAAAGAAACATAAAGAGAATCATAAAATGCAGCTCACAGTCAAACTAAAAATCAGTAATAATGTGAAGATTCACCAATGCAGCCAGACCAAAGACATACTACATATAGACAGCCAACTACTTACTGCTTAGATAAAGTATCTTAAATATTAATGTGGCTTGAAAGTGAAAGGATATTTATTATGCTTGTCAAATGATACATAATGCTAGTCAAATGAAAACTAGTATAGATATATAAATGTAAGAGCATAATGTAAACATTATAGATCACCTCATGATAAAAAGGTCAATTTATCAAAAAGTTATAAGAATTGTAAATGTTTTTATACTCAAAACAAAGCTTCAAAATATTAAAAAAAACAGAACTGTAAAGAGGAAGATAACCTTCCAATTATACACAAGTAATTCAATAACCCTTTCTTATCAGTTAACACAGCAAGTAGACAGAAAAGCATCAAAGGTTCTGAGAATTTGAACATTATCAATCACTTTACCTAATTCACATTTTTGGGTACCTCTTTCCAAGAACAATGAGATAGTTTCTCAAGAGCACAAGGAATATTAATCAAGACGGAACATCTAGGGTACAAAATCAATCTCAGTAAGTTTAAAAGATTTCAGACAAAATACGCTCTGATTACAATGGAATTGGACATCAATAATACAATGGCAACTAGAAAAATCTCCAAATATCTGCAACCAGAAACACACCCTTCTAAATAACATATTAAGACAGCACCTGCCTGCCTAGCTGAAGGTCCTGAGTTTGATCCTCGTTGCCAGATAAATAAATAACACATAACAAGGTGATGTTAGGAACTGAATAATAATGAAAGAACCGTGTTAAATGTGAGCTGTTACTAAGGAGCATGCAGAGGAGAATTAACAGTACCTATATGGAAGAATGAAGGGGGCAAGAAGGCAGGGAAGGTGGGAGGAGAGCAGGAAGGGTGGATGAAGCCAGTGTCCTGTTTCTACCTTAAAAAAATTGAAAACAAATTAAACCCAAAATACCAGAAGAAAATTTAAAAGAGCAGAACAGATATCAGGAGGTTGTCACTTAAACTAATAAAAATAAAAATATATGATCATCTTAATAGAGGAAGAAACATCTATGGTTCCAGATCCACACTTCATAAAAAACTTTCAGCAAACTAGAAAGGGACTTCGCCAATCTGACAAAGATTACCACGGAAAACATGCAGTTTACATTACACAGAAAAGGACTGCTTCCATCCTAAGGTCCAGGATGAAATGAAGACAACTCTCACCACTTCTACTGGCAGCTCCAGCCAGCACAACAGAAGATACACAAGGCACCCAGCGGTTATGGTATGGAAGCAGTCTTTATTCACAGATGACACGCCCCTCTGTATGGAAAACTCTACAATGTGAGAGACACTCCCTAAAACCAACAAACATTCACAAAATCTAAAATCGATTATTCAAAAATCAATGCTATTTGTATAAACTAGCAAACAACTGAGTACTAAGTGTTATAAAATGCCATTTACAGTTGCATAAAACTGTAAAATACTAAGGGACAAATAGATATGTACAAAACACTGCTGAGAGAAATTTATAAATACCATCATAAATGGAGATTTACTGCTTTCATAGGCTAAAAAACTAACAACTCTTAAAACATCAGCTCTTCCTTTCTTGACAAGACCACATCATAGTTCCAAATAGCTGTTTTGTGGGAAGTGACAAGCTTATCATAAACTTATGTGAAATGAAAGGACTTTAAAGACCCCAAAACAATTTGAAAAAGAACAAAGTTGAGGCCTAACATCTGGTTTAAGACTCCTTTTAAGCTGTACAAGGCAAGCCTTCAGGATTGTTATCAAGACAAACAGATCCGTGAAGAACAGAGGCTGAAAAAGACCCAGACATAAAGTTGTTTACTGACACAAATACAAAGGCAATTCAGAGAAGACAGTCTTCAAAAAATGGCAGTGGAACCAGGGATATCCATATGCATGAAATAAAAACTTTGATCCAAATCTCATACCAATTATAAAAATTCACAAGGGATTTTCTCCTGTGCCTTCTTTTAAAAGTATACATTTTATATTAGATATAGAAAGAAGCACAAGAGAAAACCTTTGTCAACTTAGATTGGGCAAGATTTCTCAGGTTAGATACCAACTGCACAATACACAAAAGAAAGAATTATTAAATTGAATTTCATCAAAATTATTCAAAAGTCACTGTAAGAAGAATAAAAGTCACAAAAAGGAAAACCATTTACAACGCATGTATCCAGACTTGTATCCAAAAAATATTAAGAACTCTCCAAACTCTGTAAGAAAACAAGTAGTCCAAAGAAACCAATGGGCAAACGATCTGTACGCTTCATCCAAGAAGTTACACAGATGGCAGATAACTGCACATAAAAACCTACTAAGTAACATTAGCCATTATGGAAATGCGAAAAAATAAATACCACTTCACACCTATTAAAATGACAATGTGGGCAGAAGATGTAGATCCATGGTAGTGCACTTGTCATGCATGCATTAGGCCCTGGGTTCAACACTCTACACCAAGTCGAAATTAAAAAGACGAAAGACCCTTAGAGCACTGACCACAATAAAATGCAGGCAATAACGTGGAGCAGGGGTGTCAAATGCTGACATCCACTTTGGAAGACACACGTTCCTTAAACGTCAAACACGTTCGTACTATGCATTCTAGCAATTTTACTCTTCCGTATTTGCCCAAAGGAGGAAAAAAAATCCACGCAGTGACTACACATAAATGTTCATAGTGGCTTTATTTAAATAGCCAAAAACTGCACCAAATGCACAGATAAAAAAAATTGGGTTGCTGTATTATTCTACAAGAGATTACGCCTCAGCAAAAAAGGAACCCAATCATCAATGACTGATATCTCAAAAAAAAACCAAAAAACCTATAAAAATCAAAACGATGTTCCTGAGAGACAGAGCAGACTGAAGTGAAGGAACACACCAGGGTGTGCGCTCGTCTTGAGCTCTCTGGGATACTGACACAGGAGGACTCCAGGCTCAAACCCAGCCCAGACCTCTGGGGGCTTGGTGAGAGTCTGTCTCAGAACAGAAAGGGCTGCTGACACAGTTTACTATAAAGGCCTAGGATTCCATCACAGCAGGATCTCACAGGTGTCGGACTCCACCCCTGGACACTGAATCTGCAGTGGCAGCACCGAGAACAGGGCTGAGGAGGGGTACGGGTGACTCAGGGGTCTGGTGCACATGTCCACCACCTTCATGGGACTGCTGGCTCCACAGAAGTATGTAAATCACAAACCATCAGAGTCTACATGCTTAGTATGCATAGTTTTACACATATCAACAACATCTCAAAAACACTGACGTTACTAAATTTTACTATAAACTGGGTGTGGCAGTTCTTGGTGTAATGCTAGCACTCTAGAAGGCTGAGGCAGAAGGACTGCATGTCTGAGCCCCAGTCTGAGCAATGGAGTGAGACCCTATCAATAAATAAAGAAGGGCTGGCTAGGTAGCTCAGTGTGAAGGCCTGGTTTCAATCCCCGGCACTGGCCCCCACCAAGAAAATATTATAATAAACCCTAAAGGCCTATCTGAATTTCATTTTACTGGGATCTTATTACCTGTAAGCAGGTTCCTTCACAGTTATGCTTTTCTTTACAATGGGCTTTCGCTAAATTGAAAAGTGCACTTTAAACTTTTTAAAGGTAATCTGGTTCCCCAAAGGAAAAGCATTTCTTTTCCTTTGGCTTAGTTTACTACAGCCACACTTCACACAGCAGGGACACTGAATGTTAGTGTGAGCCAAAATGTCACCCACTAATAAGCATTAAAACAAAGTTTGTTCTTAATAAATTCAGGGACCTCCATGCTAAGATACCCACGAGGGAGAAGAGGTAAGAGGTCTGTGGGAAAGATGATACCTAACTGCAACTACCAAACTGCTTCTCGAAATGACACTTTTCCAGGAGGACCTCAGCATGGGCAAGGGGCCCAGGGTTCCCCCACCTCACCTGGTAGGCTCTGCCTCCCGGCTCCGAGGCCAAGGCCGGTATGCAGCCTGAAGCCTGCCACACCCACTGTCTCTCCCAAGCCCTCTCCTCCAGCTCTGCAGGGATCCATCCTGCCCTGGTCCTGGGTCAAACCCAAGCAGGGGCCTGCACCATCCTGGCTTGGACTGTCTTGACGCCTCTTCCGCAGTTGCTTTCAGAAATGCCTTCTTTATCATTCTCCCCACAGGCTCAGGTTTTTAGTTCTTTTAAAACTTCCTTTTGCTTTTGAAAACCTAGACCTATCTTCAGGAAATCTGAAGAAGTTGCGCCTGTCAGGGAGGAAGACTTCTGTCCCACATGAGCTGCAGCTGCCCTGCTCCGTGAGCTGCCAGCCCCAGGGATGGGACAGGAGCGTCCCACGAAAGGAAGATCCTGCTCCCGGCCCCCAGAGCCCAGCTGTGCAGCTTTCACATCCCTGCACAACTGTGAGAAGTCCGACATGCAAGCCACAGGTGTGACCACACCCACAGGGAAAAACACAGGACAGGCAGCTCCACGCACAGAAGGCTGAGTGGTTCTGGGAGGAATGAAGGAGGAAGGTAAGCCACTCAGTATGGACACTCTCTTTTGGAGCCAATGGGAACACTCTTGGAATTGGATAATGGTGATGCTCGCACTACTCTGAACACACCACCTCCTGAATTTTGTACTTTTACACTTCACAACTCTGTGCTCTGCTTACTTTTAAAAACCACTGTACTTCGCAACTGAAATTCCAAGTACTGGAGGTTGAGGCAGGAGGACCATACGTTCAAGGCCAGCCTAGTCAACTCAGTGACACTTTGTCTAAAAATAAAAATAAAAAAGGAGGTGGGACGCTGGGTGACACAATGTAGCTCAATGCTAGAGCACCTATCTAGGATGTGTGAGGCCTTGGGGTCCAGCTCTAGTACCAAAAAATATAAAGCAGAACAAATCAAAACAAAACAAACAAAGCCGGGGATTTAGCTCAGCAGCACCAGTGCCTGCCTGGCAAGCTCGAGGTCATGAGTTTGATCCCTGGCACCAAAAACAACAACAAATAAACAAAAACTACCAGAGCCAGGCATGGTGGTACACATCTGTGTTCCCACCACTTGGGAGGCTGAGGCAGGAGGATCAGCCTGGGCTATATAATGAGTTCAAGACCACTAAACTACATAGCAAGACCCTGTCTCAAAAAAATAAAAAGCCTCACTGTATTATATATTTTTAAATGATGAATTTCATGTTATGTAAATTATATCTCAATTTTGAAAAAGGTATGAAACTGTAGAAAAGGAGAAATAAAAATACCAAGGATGTTGTTCATACAGGACTACTTCAAATGGAATTTATCCCTACAGGCTAAATGAATCACTAAATTCAAAAGGTGAATTACATTCTGTTTTCTTCAGAGAAATAAAAAACTTAAGATTTCCTGTTTTCCAATTCTTACACAAATGATAATAAATGTACAATATGCCTAAGTGTTCATTTACCATCCAGTCTCCTTCCTCTTGGACTTCAAAGTCTATCTGGAACAACCTAATGCATTATCAAGGGAAAAAAGTAATTTAAGTCAGGCAATTAGGCAAGCCAGTGACATTTGCTGTATTTAATGTATCTCCCAGACACCATCTGAAATGGCTTCCATTTCCCAAGCAACAATCCTGCTCTATTCTAATGGTCTGACCAGTGATGTTGCTGGCATCTGATTACACTTCCCCTAGATTAATCTTCAGGGTCTGCCAGGGCGGAGACCCCGACACACGCATGGGCCTCCTGGAGAGAACGTAGGGCACACCAGAGCTACCTGCACGGAGGGGTGGTCTCTTGTAGGTTCCTGCCAGCCCCTCCTTCGGGCCAGGTGCTTGGGCAGCAGACAGCCACCAGTAGGCGCAACACCCACCCGAGCAGGCCGTGACACATGGTGCGCTTCTCCCCAAGAACTCATGATGGCAGAGCTCGAGGGCTCACTCTAAATGAAAGTATTTGCTAGGCAACGAGGGAGAACTGCGTTTTCTGCCAGCAGAAATTAAAAGCACACTCCACTATTTCTAAAGGCCAGGAAGCACAGGAACTCCTTCAGACCGCGACTGAGCAGCCCTGCAATGCTCCCTCTGACTTTGCCACCTGCAGGTGGGAAAAACAACTGTGGTTCTTGGAATGATTTCACACTCCTGTGACTTCCTATAATTTCCTAACACACCCGAATTACCATCCAGGGCCCTAAAGCAGCAATTTAAGAATTTCTGCTGGACTGAAAGTTAATTCAACAATCGAAGTTTCCAATTTAAATTCAGGAATTAGCTTGTCTACTGCCCAGGATCTTGCCTCCCTATACAATTAGACTGATGCGCCAAGCAATTTGCCATTTCCTGATGCTGAAGAATGAAATGAAGGCCAACCTGCAAAGAGAAAAATAAAATACAGACATTCCTGAGGCAATTAATAAGACATACATCCAGTTCATCATTTAGTACAGATGAAAAACGGTAAAAAGATTATATATATAGTTATACCAATAAGCTATAGATAGTATTTCACATTTACTGAGTATTTCAGTACATGCTGAGTTTACTGAGCTTTACTAACATACTAGGTTTTCAACATGACACAGCAGAATGGTTTCCAGTAGTCTGGCCAGTCCTGAAAACAGCCCCCACCCACCCTTTCTAGGCCAAATCACCAGTTTGATGCTATGAACTGTCCAGGAACTCTGAGTCAGTTCTTTAAACACGAGGCGTGCCCCGCTCCTTTCTGTAGCAGGCATGTACTAAGCAAAACACACAGCATTTTCTCAGTCTTCAGCACATAGTCCATAAATAAAGAAAAATGTATTCACTTCTCCAGCTCACAAGTAACTTCTTTCTGGGCAACTTCATGAGCTCAAGGTTTGAACTTTGTTATAAAAAGCCCACCTGTCTACTTCACTCCATGCCCAGTTAAAACACAGGGCCAGTTCTGCCCTGGAGGCAAGTTTTCCTCCCCAGTTTGAGTCACTGTTATCACAAGGCCACTAAGAGAAGCACTCTCAGCACTGAGAGCCTGTCCAGGCCCGTATGGTAGGGCCAGTCATGAGTAATCAACAAATGAAGAAAATGCAGTTCTATTTTGCCATAGAGAGAAACCTGAGTCACAGAAAACAGATGCACCTTGAGTTCATAATGCCAAGTAAGATAAATCAGATACGCAAGCTTCAATTTCACACACTTTCTCTTTTATGAGAAACCCAAAGTATCGGTAAGTTAAAGGAGCAAAAGAAAAGTAACAGGAAACAGGGAGAAATATCTTTCTAGATGGGAAGGAGATCAAGGAGGGAGGGAGGCGGTGGCAGGGGAGGGGAAGGGGAGAAAAAAGGAGTGAGTTACTGGCTACCAAATCCACGCGGGAATGTCAGCCCTATGTACGACAAGCGTGCATGAGAAAAAGGAAAGAAACCCTCAGAGCCACAGCAGGTCTCATTTACTGTAGAACACCTGAAACACGGCTTCCGGAACACACAGCGCTGGCTGAGCACAGGGGTGCTGCTTTGCTCCGAGAGCCCCTTTCAGATGAACCCAAATCTCAAGACGATTGCAGTCCTCAGGGCCCAACTCCCACCCCAAAGGACAGCAAAACACGCAATCGACAATTCAGGTTTACATTCTGAACCTAGCAGCTTTGCCCTATTTCTTGAACAAGTGAGTTTTTCACAGCTATTTATCTAAATCTAAGCAAGTTTATTAAAACGAATGGGCTGGCATCAAACTTTACAAAAAGATCTGAATTTTCAGATTCATGATTTCATCATTCTTAAGAAGAACTTTCTAGAAGGATACACATTTTTTTTTAATTCCTTTTTTTGGGGGGTGGGGGAGGTTACCGTGGATCGAACTCATGACCTTGTACTTGCCAGGCAGGCACTTCCACCACTGAGCTAAATCCCTGGCCCCAAATATACATGATCTTAATCGGTCTTCACCAGCCTCCCAAAGTGCTAGAATTACAGGATGCACCACAGGATCCAGCTTTTATCTGTGCTCTTTAAGTGACCAGCCACAAGTGCCTACTGAGCATTTAAAAGGCAGCACAATTTTAAACCTTAATTTTTAATTAAACATAGCTATCACAATTTTAAACCTTAATTTTTAATTAAACATAGCTATCACATATGGCTAGTGGCTTCCACATCTGCAAGTTGGCCAGTTTCCGTAAGAGGAAAAGTACTATAGAAACAAGCTGAGATCAAATTCCAGCTCTACCACTATTACCTACTGACCTGCAGAACTCGAATAAGCTATATAAACTCTCTCCCATTTCCACAAGTGTAAAATAACTCGTTACTGGGAAACGTTATGAAACTAAATACTGTAAAGTAAGCAGAGCCTCCTCTTAGCCATATTAGTTTCCCTGCTTTCAACCACAGCCTGGGTTAGAAGATAAAATGACACTTTCCCGATGTCAACCAAAGCTTGGAAGAGTAAACAGCAAATTACAAATGGTGATTTGTTTCTGGGAAGGGGCTGGAAAATTTCCATCTTCACTCAGGAGGCTGAGGCAGGAGGATCAAGGCCAATGTCAGTTCAAGGTTGGCCTGAGCTACAGAGTAAGCTCAAGACCAGCTGAAATAGTGAGACCCTGTCTCAAAACACAAAAGTTACCCCCTCAAAAAAATCTCCACCTCCATTTTATATAGTCTTGTACTCCTTGAATTTTCTTTCATATATAGCAATTCTTATTTTAAAAAAAATAATTTTAAGTGTTGCTCTAAAGCTTTTGCTAGAGGCCAGGAACACAGCTCAGCAGCACAAGTGACTGCCTGGCAAATGCAAGGTCATGAGTTCGATCCCCAGTACCGAAAAACTAAAATAAAAGTTTTAGCTATTCCTTTTGGTACTCCCAAGGCAGGTACAGGGACCAAAACAGGGTGACACATTTGCCCTCAGCCATTCAGTGGACCAAAGAGCAAGACTGCGAGGGTGGTACCTCGGTAATGAGCCTGAGATAATCCCTCCGAGCACCAAGGCAGTCAGATGACCAGGGAACCAGCCCTTCTGTGGGTGCAAGTTAAATGATCACCAAGTTATTTTCATTATGAAATAATGACAGTGATCGTTCCAGGTAAATGATAAGCTCACATCCTGCAAATTAAATACTCTGGGAAGGCAATATGACAAAATGTGTACTTAAAAATATTCATTACTTTTGACCCTGTAATTACACTTTTAAGACTTTGCCACAAGAGGGAGAAAAACAGACAAACAGAAATGTCTACATAGAAATGATCACTCAACATTTTCCATAGGAAAGCAAATTGGAAACAACTGAAATACTATTCATCAATAAAGACCTGGTTAAATAATTACATATTTATATAATGAAATACTACTCAACCCACAAAAACGAGGTAAATTATTGATATAGAAAGATGCTTAAAATATTATAAAATAACATGTAAGATAGGATATTTGCTTAAAATGTCCAGCTCTTACATACGTGAGTTTATGTATACGGAAAATGTTTAGAAGAACATAAAATGTTCATGAGTACTTTTCATTTGAGAGTAAGAAATAAGGTAATTTGTCTCCCCACTGGTCCTCTGTCTTACTCTAAATCTGTTTCCTATGTTATTTGTATAGTAATAAACAGTAAGAAGGAGATAACTAAAAAACTGGCAGTGATGTCAGTTTTATAGGTAAGTTCTACTAAAATATCAAAGATCAGGTAATTCCTATAAGATTTATACTTTTATAGTACAGAAAAAATATATTTCAAAATTTATTTTATCAAGCTAGTATGAACAAAAAAAAACCAAAAAATATAATTCATGAATATACACCAAAATCATAAAATACAGTGAATTAATTTAGTAATATATTATTAGAATAAAGATTAGTTGAGTAGTTCAAGAATATCAAACTTCTATAAAGAAGTGTCGCTTCCTTAGTCAGAATTGAAAAACAACATACACATGTTGACACTATTCCTGATTTTAATACAAAACAACTCTAGTAAGTCAGGAATAAAAGTAATATATTTCATGTGATTTTAAAATCAGAAGAAAAAAAAACTTTCTCAAACTTTGCTCCATCCTCATCCATGTGCACACCTTTAGAGCTAATGAAGTCCAGAGTATCCTACAGTTATAAGCTTCCATTCTCAGGGAAAACACTAGCAGTACACCCATAAAATTCCAAATCAAGGGGGCCGGGGTTTTAGCTCAGCAGGCATAAGCACCTGTCTGGCAAGCACGAGGTCTTGAGCTCAATCCTAGGTACCAAAAAGAAATCCAAATTAAGGATATCTACTATAGCAATTATCCGAACATTCAGTCAAGATAATAAGAATTAAAAAGAAAACACAAATACTAGAAAAATAATATTATTACTACGTGGGAATAATTATTTTTCCTTAAAGATGACAAAAGAAACTGAAAAAATTAAAGTTAAGAACTATTCTACAAATATGTGTCAAGTGTGTACCACGGTAAAGCCTAATAAAACAGACCCCAAATGTAACTTGTATTCTCATATAGAATAAAGTAATGTTTTTTCTTTTTCCTCCACACTCATGAACACAACAAATAAGGGAACAGAGTAAGTGGGCTTCATAAGCACACTTGAAAATGTACAAACACCAACAGCTCCTCTATAATCGGCAAACACCAGCTACAAGATGTAATTTAAGAACAATCTATGCACTACAGCAATCAAAAACAAAATCTAAACTATCTAGAAATAAATTTAACAGGAAATGTGTAGGACCTATATAAATAAAAATACAAAAATTCACTTACTGAGGTAAAAAAAGAGAAGGCGTTTTAAAAAAGAAAAGGGAAAAGAAAAAAAAAAAGCAAGGCATACCACACATTCCTGGATTGTAATAGTGAAAATCTTCCCCAAAAATCGATCTATATATTTAGCACAATCACATTCAAAATACCAATGGGCTTTTTAAAAAAAGAAACTGGCAAAATGATTCCAAATTTTATGTGGAGCGTAAATGTGAGAATGGCCAAGAATTTTAAAGAGAAAACATGAAATGCGCTGCTTCTGAAGAGTCGTGATTGCCACCCACCCGACCTCGAGACCCAAGTGGGCAGGGATCTGGCTCTGTGTGCACAGCATCTCCCGGGTGCCCTGCACAGCCCGAGGCCGAGGGGGCCCCCAGCTTGCCACACACTTGCTGCCAGAGGGCCCCCACCCCTGAAAAAGGTCTCCTGCACAGCCAGCGCCCAAAGCAGGGTCACCAGGAAGGGTTCGAAGCCACACAGAGACTCAAGTCCACGCTGGGGTGCAACCAGGTGGAGGGGGTGGGAGAACAACGCAGTGGATGCACTTCCTGGGCTCCCGTGCTCAGTATCAAGATTCCCAGGAAATGAAAACTGGAATCGCTGACAAAAGGCCTCACTGACAAATATTAGTATTTGGATTCCCATAAAATCTAGAATATATTTACTAGTTTTATTTCTAATCTTAATTTTTACCAACATTTTAGTCTCAACTCATTTGCTCAACTATCACATACCCAAGTACTTCCGGCTGGATAAAAATTCGGCATGCACCAAGAATAAGAAGATACCAACTGTGCCGGTCCCCCTTCCCGATACTGGGACAGATACCTTGACCCACACTCACACGGGAGAAGCACACCTCGGATCACAGTTTGAGAGACTTCAGTCCATGGAATCTGACTCCAAGACAAGACCATCACAGCAGAAGAGTGTGGGAGAGCAAAGCTGCTCCCTGACTTGGCCTGGAAACCGAGCTCCCAGAGGAAGCACCAGCTGGAGATAAACTGCCACACCCCCAACACCTACCTCTCACACTCTCCAATGGCCCAAGTCCTAACAACACTTCAGTCAGGAATAGTGGTGAGCTAATCCACTGGGGACTGCCCACTGATGACCACAGCCCTCCCGCAATCCCATTACCTCTCTAGGAATTCTTAATCCAGACAGCTTAACTGAGAGACCCAGACAAGCTCTGAGACCCAGGCATTTATTGTCCTCCATGTATCATAGACCATGTGACCCGCAGCTGGTTAAGCCTTGGCTTTCAAATTCAAGGTCCAAACGAGGACCCTCCAAATACCACCCTCTGCATCCACCCCCATAGGCACAGGGGCAAATGAGGTTCACACGTCCTAAATTTACAACCTTCTAGCCTCAGGTACACAGGCAGCTGTATTCTGTTCTCAAACAGCAAGCCAAGTGACCCAGGACTGACAAGACCATCGTCTTTAACATTTTACACTCCACTGTTCCAAAGGAGATGGGTAATAAAAACCAACACACACTATGCTTACTATGTGCCAGACACCACTCCTAGGACTTTAAAGATTTTTATTCATGTAATATTTACAGCAATTTTTGTATCAGAGACAATAATATCATTGCACCCAACTGGTAAGATGACAAAAACCAAGACACAGAGAGGCTCCCTAGCTTCTTAAAAGGACAGAAGGGTTACTAGTAGTAGAGTTCAGAAGCTGTGTTTCAAGGTTTGCACTTTTCAGTTGGAGTGCCTAACACATCTGTTTACACAGGCCTCCCTCTCTGTACACCCTGGGCCTGCCGAGAGAACTCTATAATGATAAAATATTCATATGATAGCCCAACCAAAACTCATGGTAAAGTTTAATCAATAAAGATTTCAAAACACAGCTAACTGTTCTACTCTCTAATTATGATTCATACAAAAATACTCAGATAACCCTTCATCAATGGCTGGGATCATTAAACCATAAAGATCTAGATCTCCTGGTGGTGCACACCTGTAATCCTAGCTAGCTCGCAAGAGGTGAGCCAGGAGAATCACCACCAATTCGAGGCCAGCCTACACACACAGTGGATTTGAGGCCAGCTGCAACTACAGAGAGAAGAAAAACAAAACAATCTAGCCCATGATAGTAAAAAGGACCACCACATGCGAAGTTTAGTTCAGTAACGTCCCACCGCTACCTCAATCCCAAGCACCGCAGCCTTGCTCAGGTGCCCCTAGTGTTTACTGACTTATTCAGTCAACCAAAATTTAAGTTCCCTGCAGGGCCATCTCTTCAAAATACTACGTACATGGGTAACCCAACGCACTTTTGGTAATCAAATATCAAGTGGAATAAAATTTTGGATTGTGTTAAATGAAGAAAAACATTTAAGTATAAATAAATCTTAGATACTAATACTTAAATCATTTTGACAGTTAAGTTCCCACTGCTAGAAGTTTCTCTAATTTGCAAAGAAAAAATGAATGGAATGCTTACAGGGTAGCAAAAGATCCACCAAATGCTTTACTCAAACTAAGTCAGTTAAGCCTTGTAACCACCTTCTGAGAGGGTTAATTTAATAATCATGCCCATTTTATACATGAGGAAACTGAGGCTGAGAGGGGTAAAACAGACCCAGGGTTCCAATCCTTGTGGGTGATGGTGCTGGATTCCAACCTGGGCTCTCTGCTTTTAACCACCTGTCTCCCTCCTTACTCCACTCCCACCTCTGCCCCACTCCCCACCAAATCCAAGTTAGACTGCCAAGAAGCTTTCCCTGCAGCTCAGCACTTCCCACCACCTCATTACTAGACTTACATGGTTTTCATTGTCAGCCTTTTAATGGAAGTAACAGGGAGAGAGACTCTGTCAAACTTGCAGCATGGCGCTCTGGCTCCTCACGATTCCGAAGGTGCTTCTGAGGAGCCTTTCTGATCGTGACACAAGGAAGAGCTACGTCGCTGTGAAACAGACTGTCTCAAGGACAACCCACCCTGCAGGATGGGTACAATGTCCGTGTTATACAAGCTGCTAGAAGGCTCAAAGCCCCCTATGAGGTGGGCTGAATTGTTTGCGTCATTCCAATGAAATGTACACGTGTATCATTTCATTCTGGTTCTCTCTATTCTCTAGAGATGTGTGGCTTCTTTTCTTCTACTTCTCACTCACATTAGCTTAGCCATAATGAAGGCATCTTCAGTCCTTTGGAGGGAACATGACACATAAAACACCCAGCAGAAGCCCAGTGCACTTTCAGTGACCAAGGCCAAACAAGCAAGAGCCAGGGGCTAGAAGTTCTAACCAGACATTCAAACAAGGTTTTCCCAAACAGAACCATAGTAATAAATGGAAAATAAGTCACCAACAGGCTTATTTCTAAATTGAGCAGAGTAATGCAAACATTTTTCAATCCGTAGTACTTAAAATCCTCAAGATTTCACATAAAAAAGCAGACGTATTCTTCTAGAAAAACTGGAAGCACCAGTGGCCCTAAAAGCTGCTCTACACACCACACACGGCAACACAGCTTCAATGAGCCCTGAGACTGCAGCTGGACAAAGGCCCCTCTCAGTGCCACTCGGCCAGAGCCACCCCCCTAAAACCCAGAGACATAGGACTTTGCAAGATTTGGACTAAATCCACTTCTGATAGAGAAATCTGCAGCGGTGGTTAGCAGGATGTTTCCGTTGCTGGAGGATCTCGGGGTACCTCCTTTTATTCCTCTTTCATCTCAAAAGATGAGATTATTTAAAAATTAGGTCATGGAGAGGCCAAAAAAAAGACATACTGGATAAAAGCATCCCTTTACAAAACTTCCTAAGCCATGGAGGTTTCCTGAGTCACTGACACCACCTCCAAGCCAGCTCCTTACCCCAGCCCCTTCTCAGCACAGCTCTCCCACAGCCATGCTGACCAGAGCTGAAGGCAAAGCCACCAGGGCCTGTGCCCACCAGCAAGCTTCCTGGACTGCCACCTGGAGGCTTCCTAAAGCCAAAACAGAACCGAGTCCCTTCTTGGAAAACAACTGCCTCGACCATTGTTCAACCCGCAAGCATTTGCTGTTCACTCAGAAATGTCAAAATTTCCGCTTTGGGGAAGTTCCGAGGAGGAAGCCAGTGTCCTGAAGCTCTGCCACTCCTCAGACCCGAGAAGACAATGCTGTACAGATGTCCACTCTCCAAGGCTTCCCCCAGAGGAAGCAGGGTCCCGAGAAACAGTTCCACCCAGGGTGCTGGTCACCGGGACAGGACCTGGCAGGAGAAGCCCTTTCACTCTCCAAGTCTGAAGGGGGCCTGTGGTGTTCCTGTTGAATTTCTCATAGCTGAAGATTTCTGCCCCATTTTGACCAGGACCCAACTACGAAACAAACCAGCTGAATATTTTTCATCGCTCCCACTTCAACTTACCATGCCCCATTCTTTGAGAACTTGATCCCTCCACTATTAATGGCAAAAACAGTGCCTGCTGGCCTATTAACAGCTGCAATGTAACAGTACAGGTGTATGAATATTCCTGACACAGGTCTACAGCTGCTGAAATACTTCTCTTAACTACATTAAAAGTAATGACTTGTAATGAAGTTTTCTCAAAGACAGCCACGTAATAAACGGAAACAAGTATCTCCTGGCCCCTGCTTCCCATTTCCATCTCCTTCCATGATTAATGGTTTTGTTGTTTTGCTGTGGGTATCAGCTGAACAATATGTATGTGCCGCTTCTGGATCTGTTGACCTCTGACAGTATTATGGATTTACTGCCTCCTCCCTATCTAACCCACTCACACTCATTTTACCTCTGACTTGCTCTTAGACATTGTGATTTTGCTGTTTTTAGTTGAAATTGGTTAGCTGTTTCTTGTGTCAACAGTACAGGATTTCTCAGCCTACCACATGAGACAGGGAACCTAGCATTCCAACAAGGCCTTCACTATCCAAAACCTTCCACTCTGAGATTCTGAAACCCTGAGCGACTATTTTCTGCAGTTGTAATTATGTCTTCCTTATCTTATGCCTCAACCAGTAAACCATTTAGCTACTTCTGCAACACTACAGTTACACAAGTAAAAATATTACTTCCTAGGGAACCTGTAGCAACGCCCAACTCCTGGACAGGAAACTCAATACCCCATCAGTAAGCCTGGCTCAGCCCAGGATGAAAGGAGTTCTCTTTCTTCCCGTACCTACTAGAAGCTCAAGATTACACCAACTTTAGTTCACCTTATCTTCTTGTTACAAAAAGAAAAAACAACTATTTGCTATTCACCTGTTTTAGATGTGATTTGTGTCCATATGTTTTTTGTTTGTCTTTAAATCAAAACTACATGCATAAGACCTCAATACTATCTGGTGTTCTTTTCTGTCAGAGATGCAAAGTAATTCAAAAGCCCAAGGGGGCAGTTACTGAGGTAAACACTTTATGGGCGGGGACACCCAGTGAAGACAGCGAATCAGTCTTCTTGTTTCTTCCCACTCTGTGCAGGTATGCCTTATGATGTCGTTTCTTGACTACCTGATTTTTGTTAATGTCCATTTGCCAAATAGCGACCCCCACATTCACACAAATAATTTTTAAAATACCAGCCTTAAATTATGTACTTGATAATATTAAGAAAAACAAAGTAAGTTATTATCCCTAGCAGAAGGAAAGTTACTTGTCCCTGGTGATAAATTAATGTATGAAACAGGCATAGTCACAGGAGAAGCAACCCTGCACAAGGGAAAGAGCACTGTGTCGGGTACAATACCGAATTTAAATCCTTCCCAGGCCAATTTCTTAGAGGTGTGCGTGGTCCTGGAAGGTACAGACACTCTGATCTCCTCCCAGGTGCACACGGCCTGCCCTGTAGGGCTGCCAGGAAGGCGGGTGAGAAGATGTGCCTGAAGCATCAGCACAGTGCCTCCCACTTCAGTTAGTGCTGAGAAGCACAGGTCAGGCGCTCCTGGGAGCACGAGTCCCCTCTCAGATCAGACATAGTAAAGTCCACACACAGCTCCATTTATTCACATCTTACACACCACTAAAACTCAGCCATAAAACTAAAGGGAATGCAGGGTAAAGACATAATGTGAGACAAAAGGTTGGTCAAGGATAGCATTACCACAAAATTCTTTAATAAGACTCCAGGAGAATTTTCTAAGGTCTTTTATTACAATTCCCAACTAACTCGTACCATCCTAAGATTATTTTGACAAGCAATGTGAAGCACATACCCTACCTCGGCACTTAGGCAAGACTCAGAGACACCACGTGACTATTACTTTTTTTTAATCTCTAATCATAACTTGTCCAAATTTATGCTTTTAAAAAACAAAGCCATTGTGTGAATCACTATAAACTAGATTACAAAATCATGACTTCAGAATTCTGAAAGATGAATACCCCCACACTTTGAAACATAAGTTAACAATCATACACTGAAACACAGTGCCACTAAAATTTCTTTAAAACCACAGCAATATTTCAAGTCCCACCTCTCACAGTTACATGGATCTTATATTGTGAAATCAGAAGGGTCTTATTTCATTTGCTTTCACCTGCTCAATTCATGCAGGATCTGTGATTTAAACTTGAAATGACTGCTCATCAAAAGGATACCACTAGACTTTTACCAACTTAGAGTAATAGATATGTGAAAATGAGAGCTGTGATGTTATGATCTAGATCATCATTGAAAAACATGACGTTTCCATACTTATTTAAATGTATTACTAAATAATATTACTAGGTATGTCTTACCTTTGGCTATGTCATTGGTCTCTGTTTCTCCATAAGGTTATGATTAAACCTGCTTTGTTTTGTATTTCTTGCTCACCACCAACATTCTGCCATGAAAGTGTACTTCCTCCAATCAGTCAAGACAAGGAAAACAGTTTCAAGCTGCTCTAACTAGGGTATAACTAAGAGGTAGAGAGCTCGCTCAGGATGCATGGGCAGAATGCATGAGGACCCAACAACAAATAAAGTATTCCCTTTTTAATTCCCAGATAACAGAAGTGAGAAGGAAAATCAAATCACTTCGTTTTGTTTATGAAGATGACCTTTTCACATGCACAGGAAGCTGACTCCAAAGTCCGTCCTTTGTATGAGGCTGTTTCACACACCAAGACAAAGTCCAGCCCAGCTGCAGTGGGGGACGGCTCAGCCCCTGCAAGGGCCAGTCAGAGTAAGGAGGGGTAAATGCTGAGGCACCAAAATAACAATTGTTATGAAGCAAGTTCACAGCGGGGTGCCCACTGTCAACATGTACACTCTGTTTTGTTTACAACTATCCATCAGTGGGCTGAGCTAACTTTAAAATACCCTTCCTTTTTTCCCTAATCTCATATTAAATCTCATTCCTTTCCAAGTGCATCATTTCTCATCTCCCAATACTTAAAGCAAAGCTATTAGGCTACTCACAAGGACTTAACCAGGTGTCCATCGCTGCTCTAGAATGCTTTTCCCACAGCACAAAAACTGGGATGCTGCTGGACTTCCATTCTGCCACTCAATTTTACTCCTCACCACTTCCATGTGGCTGGTCAGCTGCTTCACTATTCCTCAAAGACTACAAGTTACGGAATCAGGACTTTACCAAGCAACCAGCCAGGCTTGAGAGAAGAACATTACACTCCGAGTCTCTGATGCTCACTTCATGTTCCTCCGCAGAGGATGGGTCACATGCTAACCACCCCAGGACTACGAGTGGCCAGCCTTCTCCAGCACACATGGCCTCCACCGAGTGAGCCCACCACCGCTGGACTTCATACATTCTCACACTGTGAGCCAATGCACTTACAAGGAGTCTGTTTAGCAAAGCAGTATCAGCATTCTCAGAAAGTTTTAGAAAAAAGAAGTGATTCTGCAAGGAGTACAGGCTCAAATTCTACTTGTGACACAAACCTGTTTTTTAAAAAATTAGGCCAGTTGACCACTGACGTTAGATTCATTCATTCATGAGAAAAGACCTTACTATGTAGTCCAAGCTGATCTCGAATTTGCAAATCCTCCTGCCTCAGCTGCCAGAGTACTGAGATTACAGGTGTGTACCACCACATCTGGCTTTAAAAATAATTAGTTTAAGTGAATCTTCTCACTTAAAAAGTGAACAACTTAGACACCAGATTAATCATAGTACCCTCATTGTGGCCTACTGAAAACTATAGGAATTCTGCACATACACTCTCTATACCTTTTTGTTAGATTGTCAGTGTATCAGAAAAGGCATATATAACTGGGAGTGAAGAAGACACAGTCTTGAATTACAATTATAAAGACAAACACTAGTCTTCTCTGAAAAGCAATGTGAACTTACCAAAGTTTTTCTGGAGATACTCAGAGCCCTTTAATATTCTAAGTTAACAAAAATTCTGACACTGGTTGCATAATAATGGAAAATGTATTCTCATTAATGAATCCATTTGTATCCAACTTTTGATTGTTTTAAAAAAGCCAAATCAATACAAGTGTTAACATAAATGTCACTTTGCGGAAACACTATAGAGAAAGATTCATAAATGGGTATCCAATTTATGTACCACTGTACCAATGCTTATACTTCTCAAATACTTAAACAGTACCCAGGAAACTGCCGTAATGACAATGAAAGGACTAAACGAATTACGCAGCACTCTATACAGAAGTAGGCATTTTGCTTCTAAGCAAGCAGTTAGTTCTGTGCAACAATATGGACACCTGTTAGGTAATGCCATTTACGAATACTGAGTGACATTTAGCACTTGTTGAGTATTCAAGAGTATCAAGATGCTTTCACAGAAATCAGCCACATCATTATTTGAAGGGGGTTGCACGGATGTGGCTATGTGACTTATTCCCTCCCAAGTTCCTCTAAGAACAACCTAAGGCAGCGACCCTGGGTAAGACATTTCCTCCTGCTGGGAGACCACCACCCCTCCACCACCTCATCCCTCCAGCACCTGAAAAAAGCGCAGTGGCCTTGGCCTTCCCAAGAGTTGTTTTCAAATCCTCTCCTTGCAGATAGTGGCTGTGCCCTGTGCTGCTTTTCTCAAAGTCCTCAGGTAGAGCAAGTTGATCCAATGAGACAGTCAAGGTCGACAGGAAGTTTTAAAATCCGAACTGAAGTAGTGGTGTACTGTTTATTATGAAGTGACGTACAGAGCTAATAACATAATTAGCAAAGTCCTTGGAAAAAACAAGATTCCTAAAAGAATAAATTTGCTTTATTTTTATTTTCTTTAGAACTCTTTTGCAAACAAGCAGTTATTGTCTTAAAAATATCTTTCCTAAACATCTTGAAAAAAATTCCCTTCTTATACCTTCACATCTCTACTGTGTGGCCTATAACAGACAGACACATAAATCAGCAAGTCTGTTCTGAAGCGATCACATCAAGATTTGGGGGACAACAGTTCGGAGTCACTTTTCAGGGTAAAGCATCAGCCACAGTC
Organism: Cavia porcellus; assembly: GCF_034190915.1. Taxonomy (NCBI): domain Eukaryota; kingdom Metazoa; phylum Chordata; class Mammalia; order Rodentia; family Caviidae; genus Cavia; species Cavia porcellus. The sequence goes on along the minus strand of NW_026947484.1, from coordinate 66,980,206 downwards.
TCAGAGTGGACCTAGGTGGGCCCCGGATACTCTCTGGCACTGAAGAGCCATCACAGCACTGTCCACGTACTCGGGATGACAGGGCATTCTGGGCCACTGTAGGAGCCAAGCAGCCACACTGCCTTACTTGCAGCTGCGGTTTCTTACTCAGTAACTCTGGCCTGGTACCAGAACCCTGCAGTGTTAACAGAGCTTGCCTACAGGTCCAGGGCAGGTCCTCTGATACAGGAACTCATTCCACACTCCAGAGAAACTGCATCACAACACAGAGAGAAGAGTCACAAAATATCAGATCTCTGATTCACTCACCAGTCAGGAAGCACTACTCCAAGAGACAGACTCCAAGATTTACAAGCTGAGAGGCACAGGCAGAGAACCACAAAACCAAACAGACAGCCCTCCAGGGTCTGATGCCAGAGAAACGGCAATGATGTGGACACTCACACTACGTGACCCTCCTCTAATGGCCTTTGGGAGAAACAGTGCTTATTTTCCGGTTTGGCTTGGTTTTTCTCTTATGGAACTCAGGTCACACTGCAGAGTGGAAGAGACTGCAGAACTCCCATCTGGCAAAGCAGGACAGTTATCTACACCATTCCAATGTCACATAGTCTGTTAACAAACCACAAGGCATTACCTCGAAGCAGCACAGACACTGTAACTGACTGGGTGTTGCTAGGGCAGTGCAAAGGTAAGTTTTAAAAACCCGGCGCCATTCAACCCAAATTTAAAGAACATCGTTTTGCTGGACTTTTCCTTGTGTAAGTCTGAAGCAGTCAGAAAAACACCTTCCCAGAAAGCTGAGCCCGCCTGGTGGCTGCACCTTCCTAACACCCTGGCCCTGCCTCGGTGTAAAGTTCCACAGTGTTATTTGCTTACTCTGAGCGAGATTACACCACCCCACCCTTCCAGCCCCAGCTGCTCACACAGCCGGCCAGGAGTGCTCTTTGCTCACAGACTCCCCGTCCAACAGAACCCCGTTGCTCCCAGGAACACCATGAGCCTTCTATGCTGAGTAACCTTTGAAACTGGCCCAACTGCATGGTGCTGTGGGCACCAAGGTCTGACATGGGCTCTCTGTACCATCAATCACTGACCAAACTGAGAGGCCAACAGACCTCTGAAGGATGACGCTTTAGGTCACTAAGACAGGTTTCTCCTGACCCCTCCCTCCCTTAACAGTGGTTAAGTTTTTCATGCTGTCTACCATGCTTTGTCCTCTTCAGTTTTGGTCATGTGTTTTAAATTATTTGATTATAATCAAGCAGAATGGCACACTCTCAGTATTTGGGAGGCTGAGGCAGAAGGGCTGCCATGAAATACAGGCCAGCCTGAGCCACACAGTGAGTTTAAAGGCCAGCCTAAATTATACAGCAAAACCTTGTCTCAAAAACCCAAAATAAATAAAATTTGAAAAATAGTAAGCACAGGCCTGGCAGAACACGTAAATGAAGAACAAGGATAGGTATTATTATTACTATTATTATTAACAGATAGACAGTAAGACGACCCCAAGATTGTCAAAGCCTCCTGTGTTACAGAACTAGGAGCACAACTAAATGGAAAAGTTCAGGTCCAAGGCTCTCGGCCCAGGGCCAGCACTCCCCAAACATGCACTTAGGAACACTAAAGGTCAAGGAGGACCCCACAGTGACCCTCCTCTCAGTGATCTCAACTGCCATTCCACCCTCAGGAAAGATCACCTCCCTGGGACAATCCTGGGGACTCTTCTGAAAACTGAAGCAAGGCCAAAATACTCCTACTTGATCCGGATATTACACTTCATGAAACTCAGCAAGGCTGGCAGTATGTGTTCCATCATCAAAGATGACTCTCAACTATGGATTTAGAACTTATTATTCTTAGCAATGAAGATAAAATGGTTTGACAGCAAAATTTATCTTCTCTTTTTAGGTAAATTTGAAGATCTGAAGGACTGGGGATGCAGCTCAGTGGTAGAGCACTCGTGTGCCATGTGTAGTCCCTGGGCTGGGTTCCCAGTGCTGAAAGAGGGGAAGAAGTGGGGGGAGGCAAAGGGGAAACGGAAGGAGGTAGGGAGGGGAAAGAGGCAGGGGAAGTGGAGGCAGAAGGGACCTTGAAAATCAAGTGTTCTTGATGGACACATTTCAAATATTCTTTAAAAAGTCAATTCTTACCCATTATTTTCTATTTATTTAAAAAAAAAAAAAAAAGCACATGCCTCCAATTTTCCTACCCAACATCTACCCCCGACTGGGTTAGTAATGCCTCCTTTCCTTCAAGCAGCCTTGCCCTCAACCCAAGTAGGAACCCGGATGGTCCACTCCAGGTGCCACAGGACTAAACCTGTGAGGCAGTTCTGACTGCCAGACCGGGAAGAACTGAGTGCTGACACTGGCAGGAAATCCTCTTTGCTCGATGGAAGGAAACACCACGTAGAGAGAGAGAGACCTTCTGTCTATCTAGACAGATGGGTGGAGCCAGGTCTGTAGGCTTCCTCCCACCTACAGCAGGAAGAGACAGAAGCCAGAGTTCCAGGCTAACCCAGGAGTGTTCCCCAGCTCTGGACTGGGCTTTACCTGAAACAAATCACTTCCTCCTTGCCAAAGTCAAACAGAACTGGGTGCTTCTGCTGTCAGCAGCTTGATCACTAACTTTCTTTTATTCCAGTACTACAGCTAAAAATTTATTTTGATGAAATGATATCACATTTCCACAAATGAATAAACAAGACTTTTCTGTTCTGGTTATTTTGGTCTTAAATTTCAAAAATGAACAGAATGAAGTCTGAGATTTGAAAAGTTTATTAGTATTAAGTTTACATGTATGCTGGTAGTAATTTATAAAATCTAATGAAAACTTCATGTACACTATGCTTAAAGTATTTAATAATGAGATCTACTGCAATTTCTGAGCTGTGCCTTTGTTGTGTATATATGTAGTATCTCCCAGAATTGCAAGATTTTTGCTTAAAATTAGTCTCTTTATTTGAGGCCAAGTTTGGTTTCCAGGGGAAAAGGTAAGAGGACTTCCCAAAGATACCAGGTTTTCCAGACTTGTGCCTCAGTTTGTATGCCAAGACACATGTGTGTGTACATGTACATATGTGCATGCGTATGTATGTACATATAAAAGCACACATATGTGAATCTAATGCAGCAGAAGCTCTGTGCTTGGAGATGACAGATTAAGTATCACAGCAAGCTGGAACCCAACAATTCCATTTCATGAGATGACTATTTTCCTGCACAATGGTGTAGTGATCGCATGTCAAGAAGCTGCATTTCCTCCTTCCAGCACACAAAGAGAAGGCTTTTATGTGCTTGCTTTCTTGGACATGCATGACCTAAAAATGCATTCCTTGCATAACTCTTGTGTTGTTGTTTTTTATTCGTACAGGAGAAAACCTCTATTGGAGTCACTTATCTCAGTGCCAAATGAAATTCCTTCAAAATGTATTAACTAGAGAATAGGACCGACTTCAGGTCTCAGGGTAATTTACACCCGGCCCCTGCTGTCTGGTGTCCACAGTGGAACAGGAAACCTTGGCCACAGAACTACTTGTCCGTGAGTTTGAGAATATTTCCTGTTTATAATTGACCTGTCATTTCTTCCCTCAGAGAACCTTTGAAAGCTAAACGGGTGGTTTTAAATTCAACTTGGATGTTCAAGAGCCAATGTGGTCACTTCAAACTAAGCTGGTCCAATACCATGAAGTGATCTATCTTCTGCTTTCCTCTTCCTGTCAGTTATGTCCTTCATCACAATGGACAGAATATACAAAGCAGAAACCAGTATGGGACAGATAAGCTACAGACACCAGTAAAGGCTAACATCAAATCACATTTCCACAAGAAATACTACAGTCCCTAACTAGCGCCAGTACCCTAAAACCAGGTGCCAGGGTTACCACTGGGCTTCTCTCCACATGTATGCAGTCATTACACTCCACTACCTTGTTCGTTACCTTTCCATTCCTTTCCAAACCCCTTCCCACAGTTTCCAAACTCTCTCCTCACATTTTTCTATCACTTCATTCTGCAAAGTAGGCCCACACAGGGAACACTTAACATCAGCTGGTCAATTGCTTGAATTCCCATGATAAAATGAAGAGTTCTCCACTGGGCCTCCAGCATTTATGTCACCAGGCACTCATGGAATGGAAAGACCAAGGTCACCACACCTTATGCAACCTCACAGGTAGGACTTTCGTTATGCACAGGAGACTGAAACACACTTGTTATTTGTCTTTAACTTTTTCTCAATCCTCTTGGACTTCTGAGGCAAAAGACAGTCATCTAAACTGAGCATAGTGGTATAGGTCTATAATCCCGGCTTTCAGGCAGCAGAGGCAGGAGAGAGTGCTGTCAGTTCAAGACTAGCCTCAGCTATACAGTGATTTCAAGACCAGCTTGGACTATCAGTGAGACCCTGTCTCAAGAAAAAAAATTAAAAGACAGTAATCCAGCCAAAGACACAAAAGTGTAAAGAAACAATTGTAAACATTACAGAAAATGCTGGATCCATTAACTCTACAAAAGATACAATAATTAGGTTTTATTTTATCTCTGTAACTTATCAAAAGTCAGATCTGAAGCAAAATAGAAATCATATAAATTTTAAGTAAAATTAGTTTTTATTATTTTTTATTCTAATTTCAAAATGTCCTTATACTCTACAAAATACATTCTGATTATCATTAGGTAAGCTATCTGGCTCTCCTAAAGAAAACACAGTGCCTTTGTCTGGGATCAGAAGCTCATTAAGTTCAATGCAAGTCAACTTAGTTCTAAATAAGCTATAACGATCTAAACCACAAAATTTATGGCATACTTTCACTCAATGGAAAATTACAGTTTGGTTGAATTATTACAAGTTAGCTATCAGAAAATGCTAAGGGTTGACATATAATATTATATAGACTGTATCCAGATATTTTGGGTGTTTTGTTTGTTCAAGACAGGGCCCTCACTATTATAGTTCAGGCTGGCCTTGAACTCACTTTGCAGCCTATGCTGGCCTCAAACTCATGGAGATCTTCCTGCCTCAGTCTCCTGAATGCTGGGATTACAGGTCTGCACCACCATGCCCAACTCTGTATCAGATATTTAGCATTTGTCTTCAGCATATACAAAATAAAGAACAAATGAAATAAAAACATACTGATTTATATTGACACATATATTGATCTAATGAGAAAAAAGTATATAAAAGTACAGATAAATTCATCATTCATTGTAAGATATTTATGTTACAGTACTGCCTGAAAACTTGCAACAAAAAATATCTGAAGACAAGCTTATGTACACCTAACTGTACAATATCATTTTGAAATGATTTATGCAGAACTAAAATTAGTTAAGATGTTTTAAGCGAGTGAAGTATGAAAAAAACCTATAAAATTCTCATTGAGAATTATCTTACGTTTTATGATGCCTTAATCACACAGAATGAAGCTGCTCTGTGAATGGAAATGTACTGAATATTCCAACTCGTAATATAATTCTGGCAGACAGTATGGATGAGACAGGACTATTAATCCCCCACTGACAGATGAGGAAACTGAGGCAAAGAGAAGCCTTGGCAGCCTGTCCAAGACGACCACTGAAAAGGGGCACAGCCAAAGCCCACTCCAGTTCTGACCCTCAAGGCTGAGCTCTTGGCTACCGTGTTGCAGGACTTCACTCTGACGCCCCAGAGAGCACAGCAGGATGGGGTGAGAGCTGGGGGCCGCTGTCACCCAGAATCTGTGGGATAAAGTGAGCGGGGTAAAGTGAGGCGCCCGTGGACCACCACCCACACAAGGCTCACACAGGAGATCTATAGGTCTGGGGCAATTATACAGGGTTTCATTTCAGAATTAACAAGACTTCTAGTTCATAAAATGACAGCAGTTATTTCATTTAAAACGTAAGGTTTGACAAAATTCTCGATTCTCTAGAGAAAAAACAGAGAATCATGAAGGCAGCCACTGCCACACTTTCTATTTGCATAGCGCAAGACTGAGTAACCGATCTAGAAAGGAAGCATCACCTTCTGTGCATTCGGCAGTTCCCAAACACTATCCCTCCCTCAGAAACCCACCCAGGATGCTGCCCTCAAGCTGCATGGGCGCCTGAACTCCTCAGCCCGCTCCCAGGAAGACCTGCTTCTTCAGAAACCACTTCCCACCGGCCTCCTGGAACCTGTGGTGGCTTAGGGCTCTGTTTTATTTATTTTTTTCACAAGTTTACAATGCAGTAAGAGTATGGCAGAAACACTAACCAACACACAAGCACAGTATAGTCACTAAAGTCTCTTACACCCACCTGTCCGGCCTGGGCAACAGCCAAATACAGCAGTCTTAAGACGTCTGTTTTCCTTCACTAACACACATAAAACTGAATTCTGTAACTTTATAGTTCACAAAATCCAGGTTCAAGTCTAAAACTCATTTTGACCTCTTAAAACTACCAAAAAGCATCATTTATTATATAACCTACCCAATCTTCCCTTCTATGGACATCAGCCAGCCAAACATATTAAAGATCAACAACAGCTACCTAACAGCTAATTGAGTATTTACTACTCCAAGCCCTTTACAAACACCTAACACATATTATCTCAATTATTCTTTTCAGAAGTCACTAATTCTCTACCACCATCATTTTATAAATAAGGCACTTGCGACACCAGAAAGATACAGTGACTACCTTGGCATGGTAGCACAGGCCTATAACATCAGCATTTGGGAGGCTGAGGAAGGAGGATTACCATTAAATTTGAAACTAGCCTGAACTATAGCAAGACCCTGTCTCAAAACAAACAATATCAAAGAAAGACACAGAGACTTTTATCATATAGACAATAAATTTAGATTCATACCCAGGCAGAGTGATACACAGCCCTTCACCTTCAGTCACCATTCTTCATTTATCCTAAAACATGACTTGTGGTTGTCTTTTCAAGCATGTAATGGTAATATAAGACAACAAAGTGACCCTTTTGAATACTCTAAGGCTTCCACAGCAGTCACCTTTTTCTATAAAATGTGAGCGGGGAGGGCTCCAGCCTCTCCCTCACTCATCCAACATGCCTGCCCATCGTCCCATCTCTCTAAACATTCTTCAGGGCTTCTTCATCTCTTGGACAAAATACACGACACCCACTGCTTTAAGGAGGAAAGGCTTTTTTTACCTCATGGTTTGCACAGGTTTCAATCCAGGGCAGCATTGCATGGTACAGGAGCCAGGGCAGAGGAAAGGCCACTCACCTCAAGGAATCCAGGAAGCGGGCAGCGGGCAGTCAAAGAGGAGGATGGGAAGGCACACCCACTCTTCTCGGAACACCACAGTGACCCCCTCTTCCAGCCTGAGGCTAGCTTCTAACAGCTAATCAGCTATACTGCCCCAAATCCAATGGCTTTGCAAAGGGTCCTGTGGACACCTAGCTATACGCCATCCTAAGGGCCTGGCTGCTCTGTCTCCAGACAGCATCCTGCCTTCTACTTGCTGGGCCCTCTTCCTACTGGGGCTTGGCATCCACACCTTGCTACATATGGTGCAGGGGGTCCCGCATGAAGGGCAAAGTACTTCCTGTGCTCAAGAGCTGCATTGCCCTGATCCCCTGTATGGGGGCCTCACACAAGGAAGCTGCTCTGCCAAATCAATAAATGCACAGAGGGACAGATAACTCCGACTGGAACTGGCCTGCACACTCCCTCAAGATTCAGATGTGCAGTGTAACCGTGCCAAGCCATTAATCATGGCACCTTGCAAGCAAGGGGAGTCCCTGGGCACCACAGCATCTCATCCCACAGGGCTTCTCAAGAGAAGCATTCGCAGTTACACGTTAATGATTTTAACTGCTAATAAATACGGTTAGTGACCTCCTCAGAAAGATGATGAACCATATCGGTGGCCCAGGCAAAGAAACCAGCCAAAAGGAAAATGCTATTTCCTTAACGGAAGGTACTAACAAGGGAATCAGTCGATCCCTCTCCCAGTCTCCAGCTCCATTCCTGCCCCCTTCTTCCTCTCCTCTCCTTTTCCCTCCTACTGGCCCCCCATTCCCCTCTGGCTAGGGCCCGGCCCTGAACGGCAAGCTCTCCAAGGCCTTGGAGCAGCCAGCAGCGGCCCAGCTTCCTGCCCAAGGCTACTGCAGGCTTCCCACTGACAGCCCAGGACTCACAGCTAGAACCAGCACAAGCAAAGAGAAATGGCACCGGCACCTCGTTCTGCCATTCATGTCAGCAGTGCTTTTCCGTAATTTACTCGGTACCTACTTTCACAACAGATTTAAAGGGAAAATTTGATTCTGTGAACACGAACTGCATAAATCCTGTTTAATGCAGAACCTTGGTAAATTTGCACACCAATTTCTATCCAAGGAAAAGATGACAATCTGCCTGTTCCCTACAGTCCGTTTTACTTTCACATGCAGAATGTCTCTGCAGATAGCTGAGTATGACTTCACAGAAAATGTGTATTTACTGCCTCCCTTATGTAAATATCTTCAAATTCTCTGTTGAATGTAGTTACTTGGAAATTATTTAATTTATATAAAAGCATATAAACACAAAGCACAAAACACATAAAACAAGCTGAACTATTAATGAGACTACCACTGCTGAATGAAGTTATCAGTACGACTGTGTACTGCATGAAACGCAAGACAAAAGACAAAAACTGTATTTAAGAACTAATGCAATAAGACTTAAAGAAAAAGGTGACTTACTCTTGTACAGAGTACTTGTAGACAGAATCCTTCCCTCTTTTAAAATGCAAGAAGGATCAATGAGCAAAATAATTTTGACTCACAAGAATCGAATCCAACCATATAACAAAAGAACCTAGTCCATCCAGAAGTTGGGACCAGCCTGGATGGCTAAGAAGAGGCTAAAACAGAAAGCAATTTCTTCTGATTTAAATATTTCCCCTCTCTTCTGTGAAACAATCTCTTTAAGCTTGATAGACAAATGTTTCTGCGTTTTTCTAAACCCAAACTTAATACTTCAACAGTTGATTAAGAAAGTCATTCACCCAAAGGAGTCAGCTGTCAGAGAAAATGTTTTCAAATAGTGGAAAGATTGCATAATGGCAATCTGCACAAGAACCAGGGAATCGGCCTCCAAAGACAGATCAGTAAAAAGACCTTACTCTCCTACCAGGTGCCAGGAGTCAAGCCAGCCCTTGGGCAGCTACTCACTCGGCAAACACTGAGCACTGATGCCCGGCCCAGTACTGTACTAGCAGCTGCGGAAACATGGGAAAAAGGAGTAATGAAGAAGTGGAGGAAAAATGTGTTATTAAAGTTCTAATATAAGGTAACTCCTAGTAAATGAGTATGTAAGCGTCTTGAGGCCAAAATATTTAAATCATAATTATTAAAACAGTAAGCTAATAAAGCTTAGAAGATACTAAAAGCATACATTAAGCCAGGTGTGGTGGCATATACTGTAATCCCTGAACTCAGGAGACTGAGACAGGAGGATGGTCACAAGTTCAAGGCCAGCATGGGCTACATAAACTGTCTCAAAACAAAAGAAAACACACATTAAAAGAAAAACTTTGTATAACAAGGCACTTTCATTTTTAGAAAGCCAATACGCGTTCAACAATTATAGAACATAAAGTACTAGTGACCAAAATCTAAGATATAACCTTAAAATACTATGGAGAAGAGTGAAACAGGGGTAATTAATTGTTAACAATTTTTTCCTGAATTGAGTACAATGGGATCATTTAGAGAGAAATCAAATGTAAATCTAAAAAAAGTAAACATAAAATTTTACGCCATAAGCCTCAGAGAACGCATCAGCCCACTGATGAACCTAATGATTCAACAGTCCAAACCCAGAGCTCTGAGTACACGTGTGTCACCAGAAGATACTGCGCTGCAGACGCTGTGTCACATGTACGTCTGCGGGAGGACATGGATGTGGTGCGGAGATAGGGGGTGGTGTTTGTGTCAGTCGAGTAAAAGTGGTTACCGCAGAAAAATCAAAACTGTAATGAAGAAAGCTGCTTGCTGAGACCTGAAGAAGATAATAAGAGTAAGCGGAAAATGAACCCCAAATTACAATGTGTCACCTTGCTGACACGCATTACACCAACAGGCACAACACTGCCAAGATTACACTCCACATCATCAGGCTTTCAGTGTGGTACTGTAATGCACAGTTCCACTACCACTAATTTAAGGTCATTACCTTTTGTCTCAAAAGTACATCCTAAAACCCTCATAGAAAAAAAATTTTAAGTATACATAATCTCCAGTAAAATTCAAAACAAAATATTTTTTCTGCTTTTTTGAGACAAGGGCTCACCATGCAGCTCAGACTAGCCTTGAACTCACTATGTAGCCCAGGCAGGTCTCGAACTCACAGAGCTCCCCCTGCCTCAGCCTCCTGAGTACTGAGGTTACAGGTGAGCAACATCAGAAACTGTGGATGTAACTCACTGGTAGAGCATATAATTAGCAAGTTCCATGCCCTAGGTTCAAGCCCCCAAAATACACTAAAGTGACCCTGCAGTAACTGACCAGCTGAGCTATCAGAGTAGTATATTACCATTTCAGAATACAGTTTCAAAAATCAAATGGATTTTTGAAAAATGAAATGGTGGTACATGCCTGTAATCTTACTTCTCTTGGATGTTGAGGAAGGAGGATCACAAATCCCCACTCCCTCTGACCAACAGTGAATTAGTAAGAACTTGTCTCAAAATAAAAAAGGGCTGGGTATGTAGCTCAATGTGAAGGTCCTGGGTTCAATATCCAGTACTGAAAAAAAAAAAAAAAGCACAAGATTAACCCTACAAACAGACATAGGTGGGTTTATGAATCAGTCGATCATGGTGGGGCACACCTATAATCCCAGCACTCAGGAGGCTGAGGCCAGAGGATCACTGGGAGTTTGAGGCCAGTCTGTGCCACATAGTGAGTTCAGGTCAGTCTAAACTACATAATGAAACCTTGTCTAAAGAAACAAAAAACAAAAACAAGACGAAACAGTCAAGACTGACAAAAACCTAAATTGGCCCAACTTCCAGTATCTGGAATCTCCAGCCAGGGGAAAAACACATTTCTAATATCCTCTCCTGTGTTTTGCCCTATCATCCCACTTACAAGGTCTTTACAATAATCCATAAAACAAACAGAGAGGCCAGGGCTTGAAACTTTAAACCTAACCAACACTACAGGACTGGTAAAGGACTAGATTCAAACTCAAAAGACTAGCTCACACAGTCGTGTGACCTCCCCAGACCACTAAAGATGGAGAAGTGACAGGTACCATGCACACACCTGTAATCCAAGCTTCAGTACTCAGGAAGCCGAAGCAGGAGGCGTACTTGAGCCAGCCTGAACGATGGGGGGGGGGGGGGGGATGCTGACTCCAGCACAGCTGTCATGTTATAAATGAATTCACACATGGAAGGAGAACTGCAGGGGGGAAGAGGAAAGGAAGGAAGGGTACAGGAACCTTTAAAAAGGAGAATGAAAGGAAACAAAGTTTTTGTAAATCGGAAGAGATGAAGAGTTGAAGGGAGGGGAACAGGAAAAAAGCCAAGATGAGTTATGTCCAGATACAAATTCCTTATGATCATCGTGGCTGCTATGCATGGCAGACATGTGCCAATGACAAAATAAAATAAATGCAATGGCTGTGTATTTACAGGAAGAATTTGTCACTATCAAGCCATCTTCTTTGCATTCCTGTCAGCCCCCACCACTGCACGCTCCTCTTCAGGAGGCGAACATATTGCCTCCCTAACGCAGTGATTCACAAACAGCCCTCACTGCTTCCTCCCCTAAGCCACCTCCCAAAGACAATCCGCAGACAGAGAGGAGACCAGTTGTTTAAGGAGCCAAGACGAATATTTTAAAACATTTACAGACTCGGAAGAATGCAAATAAGAATACAAAAAAGGGTCTTCTCTGCTTGCTGGCTTTACCAGCACAAGATTCTCCCACAACTTCAGGACCACCCAGATGACCAGAGCAGACCTTGAGTACCAAGGCAAAGGCCAGCTTCCAGCAGCTTTTTCTCAGCCACATTACTTCTCAAAGGCAAGCCAGACTCTGAAACACTCTGTGATGTTCCCTAGCATGCCAGCTCACAATCACACCCATGGATAAATCTTTGCATCTCACAGTGACTATGCTTTCTTAACCAAGCACTGAACCAACAACTTAAACTGCTAACAAGAAGGGATCATGAAATTAGGATGGATGGAGAAAAACCGAAGACACTAAATCAGTGGACATCCCTTAAAGCTTAAAATCTCCTTTCTCATTATTCTCCCCCTTTTCTCCACACCCATTTAATTTAACCGCATCATCTAGTACTGAAGTAGGAGCACAGGCGGCCTCAGGCGGCCTCAAATAAACACTTAGTAGTTATTTCCACATGAAACAGCAAAGGAAAGTTCCATATCATAAAAAATTTTTAAAATGCTGGGCTTTATGAGTCAAAGAAAAGAATGGATTTTTCCTAAAATAAAAAGGTCTTGACAAACGTAGAGGAAATTTAGCAACCAGTCAAAATTTATCTTAGACTTTATGATTAGAAAATCAAGTTCCTGCCCATCATATAGGAAACCTACCCAAACGTGAAGAGAATGTGGAACAAAACAGGCATCTCCCAAGGAGCAGCAATTCCAGGAGGGTAAGTGGGGAAGCATCCCCTGCTCGACACAGCAGGGAGATAAGTCCCAAATTTCTCACCGGAATTTCTTCTCTGGTGCCCCTTTCTGTTTTTCACTTACAATGAAACAGAACCCAGAAGTCCTCAGACAAGGTTATTTCTCACACTCGTGTTAATTCTGAGGCACCAGGACAAGACCACTGATGGTCTAGAGGCGGAGAGCCAGAAAAAGGCTCCTTGGGCGATGGAATCTTTATCTCGGACACTGAGACTATGAATGGCAAATGGAGCCTGGCACAGAGTCACACACTGTAACCCAGCCACTCGGAAGGCTCAGGCAGGAGGATCTCAAATCAGCCAGCCTAGGCCACTTAGCAGGCCCGTGCCACAAAGCTTAAGGTGGACGGGGCTGAAGATGTAGCTCAGTAGTAAAGGGTCCCAAGGTCTGATCCCAGCACCAAAAACAAAAAAAAAGAGGAAGGGAAAGAAGCAGAAAGGAAAGGAGGTAAAAGAGAGGAAAGAATAGAAGAAGGGAGGAACAAAGAGGAAGGAAAAAAGAGAAGGGAGGGAAAGTAATGGAAGGAGAAGACGGCAAGAAAGCAGCCATGGGCCTCCACCTGGCCTCCTGCAAGGAATCACTTAATGCCCCAACAGTCAGATGGGCCAACGCACTTGCTGTCCAGCAGGGAAGCTCACGGGAGCCTGGAGTCCAAGCCTGCATCAGGCAGGGCTCAGGCACCTCCGGCACTATCTGCCTAGCACGTTAACAAAATCCCAGGCTCCCGGAAGAAAAGCCAACGCTCAGGACAAACCACACTGTGTGTGTCAACAGCTTAGCCACCGTGGACTCCTCTAAATTAGTTCCGGAGCATGGAAACCCTCCAAAATCCAAGTTCCCAGATGCCAACCAATTTCACAAGCAAGCTTGTTATGTTAACCCTTTTATCTAATACAGGGTCACAAATGAATTCTGGGAACCTGAGTTCCAAAGATTCTATTGATTAAATGTCCTGGCTCCTTAACAGTGGGGGGCAGTGAACAGGTATTGTAGAAAGTTTGGGTACAAGAATACAGGAATCTATGCCAGTCTATAATAAAATTGTTGTAATCTGTTGACTAATTTCAGGGAGTGGTAAAATAGAAAATAAATCCATTATGTCTGAATAGTAAGAAGTATAATTACCAACTCTCATTTGGTACCATGGGAGGCTGAGGCAGGAAGCTCATGACTTTGACTGAACCCAGCCTGGACAACTTAGTGACTTACTGGGCATGCAGCTCAATGCAAAGGCCCTGGGCTCAATCCAAAATATGTATGTGTATATAAATGCATATATGCAGTTATATCAATTAAGAGGCAAAATGGCCTCTGCCTCACAGATCCTAACTCAGTAAGGCTTTCTTCTTCCACTGATATGAAACCCACCAAAAAAATTCTGTCTTTTAAAAACAGAGTTTAAAACTCTTAAGAGAAAAAACCCCACCAGGCAATAAGAGTAAACCTGTTATTGCTTCTCTCCCTTACACTCAGAATATGTCTAACTGATATTGTCAAAACAACCATCCAAAAATCTCAGCAATAAAAGGTTCCTAACCACCGTTTAAATCATGGCACTTTAGCATGCTTGCAGAAAGGTTCTCATCCTAAGGTTGCCAAGATCTGCCTTCTGAAAATTCACTGCAAGTCACGAAAATCAGACCCACATAGGCTCACTTGAAATGACCTAAGGTAACAAAGTCTTATTTGAGATTTCTAATTCACGAAGAGAGTATTTTGCTGTGATGAACAATTTCCTTAACCCTCAAGATTAACCCTTCCTAACCAATCAAGATAAAGCCTTGATTTTGTAGAGGGGAAATCACTCAAGGTTGCTGGCCATGTTTCTCGGCATGTCAATAGTTCTCTTCAGTGTTTTCTATGCGTGAGTGCTGTATGTGATGCTGCCCTCACGAAAATGAAAGAGAAGCCAAGCTCTCTCGTGACTAACCGGGCACTTCGAGCCCTGCCGGAGTGAGCATCTGCCGTGCTGCATGGGGCAGGGCCACTCTGACTGCTGGCTTCACACTCGGGGGCAGACTGCCTTTGCAGAATGCACTGGTACACAAACTCTGTCTTTCTAGTTTCAAAAGAAATGAAGTGTGCCTCTAACCTACTCCTCACAAGGACCTAAAAGGCAGTATTTTTTTAAAATCACTACTAATATTTGTCCCTTATCTTTCATTTTCAGCAGCAAAAGAACACTTTGAAAATACAGTAAAGAGCAATCCAAAAGACTTTGGGAGTGGGGGTGGCAAACAAAGGACACTTTGGCAAATGAAAACTATTAGATTGAAATATTCCCTTTTTAAATCAAGGAATATAGTTTTATAAATACAGATTCTGATACTGATAAATTTATGCACTGCATTTGCCTACTCAAGCAAGCCACCCACTGGAAGACAGGGGGAAAAAAAAAGTCAAACAGCCTTTGCACCATCTGATTTATGATGGGTTCTACAAATTTGTATGCAAGAACACACAGAGCCTTGGAAAAAATGCTCACGCAGCCATGCATTACTGTCTTCAAGTTCAGCACATACAAACTATCTTCTGCTCAAAGCAAATGTCAGTACAACCACATATTTTCTTACAGGGAGTCTTATCATTTGTCAGTGCACTTACAAAAGCAGCTCCCAAAACAGCACTCTGCAAAGGCAAGGCTAGCTCTCCATCCCAGCCCCAGCCCAAGAGATAACCACAGTTTATCCACAGGTAGTCTGTACATCTTTAAAATTCAGGTCTGGCTTCCAAAGTATGTGAAATCTTGTCACTACATTTAGGATGGTGACCCCACAGTACTTCTAGGTACAGAACAATTTTTAAACACTGGTGTGATAGCCAAATTCTTTTTAGGATAATTCTCATACTTGAGAAAAGTAAAAACAAAAATGGCTTCAGGCTTTCTGACTGAAAAATAATCTGGCTGTAAGAATCTAGCTGGGGGAAAAGGTACTACGGTAAATGACTAAGTAAATGAAGAAATAAATGATTATAATACTACTTACAATCGAGGAACACATTTTTTTCCAACAAGATGAGATTCGAAACAATGCTGCTAAGAAGTATCTAAGCCATGAAGACCCCTCTAGGTAGGTACAGGAGTGGGAGGAAAGACTGCCTTTCACACAGCCACCTTTTCTGTTAAAAGCTGCAGAAAGAGAAACAGCCTGGCTGACAGCTGTCTAGGAATTGCTATACCCCGACTGTGATGAAAGGCCTTCTACTCGGTCAACAGCCACATCCATGCGCTGATTAGGCCAGCAGCAATTAGGCAAGGGAGGCTGTGATCCCTTTCCATTTTCTTGATTAAGAACAAGAATTACCACCAACTCCCTGCCCTCCACCCCGACATCCCTACCACCCAGCTGAAAGGACCACACACACACACACACACACACACACACACATACACGCGCGCAGAATACAACTTTTACTCAACTATACAATTTCCTCACGGAGAAATTTAAACACTGACACCAGCTAATGGTAGTGCTAAAAACATGGGCACAGTGTCAAATTCTATAAAATAAGGTGTTACAGATCTGTAAATTGGCTTCTCTCTAAGAACCTCTTGCCTTATGGAGATTAAAGCAATTTGGCTGTAAGACAAATAGAAAAAACATGTCCTTTCCCTCAAATATTCCTTTCTTTCTACATGAAAATTAGAATTCACAAAGGAAGAAAAAAAGGGAAATGCTCTTTCCTTCCTCAATAATGGCCATTATGGATTGGGACTGTACCCCTGGGCTCAGTCCTCAGAAGTAAATAAATGCATCCCAAACCGTTCAGTACCCTAAGCTTCAGGGCACAAAGACGGAAACAGCCCACTAACAATGCGAAGCACTAGCCATAGTCAGGCCAGTACCCCACCTCCAACAAGAGACCAGGTGGCAGTCAGGACTCAAGGGTCCCTTCCTCTTGAGTTTCCTACTCTGTTTTGTAACAACATAATGCAACACCAAGGCCAAAGTCAGCTAGGGTGCTTACACTTCATACCTGCTAGATAAGTAAACAAAAAACTTATAACCAGAGACTTGTCACAGCTAGAGAGATTCAGGCTGAGTAAGGAGACTGTGGGGATCTGTCCTGAAATCTCGTGTTTTGCGTATCTTTAGCAACAGTATCAACATTTTCCTGATCCAATTCATTATGAATCTGATTGTAACTGGTTCATCTACTTCCTTCTGAGAAAAAAAATAAAGGGTAATATTACAAATGCTGGAAGCTGAGAATAAAATTTAAATAAACTTGATCTTGTAAGGGTGTTCCCATAGATTTAGAATGAAATCCAATAAACAAAGTACCCTTCTCAGGAATTCAAAAACAAATCTATGCAAATACTGAGTAAACAGAGGGAAAATGAAGAGAACTGTGTGTGTGCATGGACTTGCAATGCAGTGCTGTAGTACTAAGAAAAAAGAAACAAGCATAAACCATCAAGACAGTGTTACAAGGCTATCTGCAAGTATCTTCAGAATTGGATACTTTCGAGTGGGTTCCAGTCTTCTGCGCCCCAATGCATGGAATCTGAAGCTAGTGACAGGACAGATTTCCACTCACTGTACGAAAGTGTTCTAACTAATACAAACAACTGAATTCCTCCAGAGATGCTGATAATGCTCCCACCAGCAGCTGAACAGGGGGCCAGACCCAATAACAAGTCTCCACTATTACAGATGCTACTCAAGTCCCCGGTGCAGGTTTGGACTTTAAAGCACATTTGTAACTGAGACTTTGTAATTACAACTCTCTGTAGAAGATTTCATGTGTTAATTATAGTTGTCAAGAATCATACAGCAGACTTCCTGAAAAGACAGTAAAGTGTTCTTAAACGCTAGGTTCCCTGACTTAAACATTACACACTGTATACAAGTATCAAGTCATTGACTCTGTTCTGATATGTCGCATTTGGTTTTACTCTGTTCAAAAAAAGTAATAAGAACTGTGGGAGTAATAAAACCTAAAATGTGTAATTGTCATTGTACAAAAGAAAAGAAAAGGAAGTGCTCTAAAGGTTATAACTGCATATATGTTTAAGTGTATAAGATAGACAACCATATTACTAAGTTTTGTTGGATCATTGAACAAAACTGTTTGCAGTCTCACTGTTTGAATGTCCACTTTATATGCTTTAATTCTGTAACTTGAACAACTATTTCTAAGATGAGAATACGTAATCTATTAACTAGTGATTTCTTACTGTTTATTTTTTAAATTTTGTATTACTTGTACCCTTTTTGGTTTTTTTTTTTTCTTTTTCTCCTTAAATAAAATTAAAAAAAAAAAGTATCAAGTCATCACACTGCACCCCCAAAAATACTTATGTACAACTTCTATGTAATAAACTTAGAAATTTTAAAGGAATTATTGCTTCACATGCACAAGGCTGTGAGGGGCAATCCCCAGTACTGCTAAGTAAATACACACACACACACACAAAAAAAAGTTCTCTATGTTCTAAAAATGAACAAGAAGAAAAAGAGGAAAAACACCTACTCTATATTAATTGTGATAGCGAAGGACCAGTCAACCAAAAGGAACACAAATGGACCAAACAGAACCTGCTGGGTGGCCACATGCCACTCTTCTGCTCATAAAAGAAGTGCACTGTTCACTGTTCACCGAAAGGTTCCTCAGTGGCATCTCACTCGAAGAAGCAACTAAGGCCCGATGAAGCTCCTACCCTCCCTCTTCCAGTCCTGAAGGAGCTGAAGAAAACTACAGTCAACCATCCCAGTTTTCACCTCTGACCTAACTTATTAATCAGAAAAGGTAAGGGCTGAGCGCAAACCTACTTTGCACCTTGGTCTGAGAATGCACAGAAAAAATATACGACCAATGCACAGAACAAAAAAACAATGAGGCTGTTCTGAGCAACCACTCACCAAATGGCTGCTTCACCAAAGAAACAAATGGCATTAGCTGAAAAAGCACAGCTCACAGACTGATGTGGCCACTCTACTCAAAGAATAGTTAATAACAGTTAATGACCTATCACCTTCCAGCCTCTCTCTCAAGGGCTAGAGGAAGGAGACAAAAACACATCCAAGACAAACACAGAAGGAAGTCAACCAGATTCCACCTACTCCATCTGTGGACAAACAGCAGGGCCAGAGGAAAAATTCCTAACCCTAAATGAAGACAAAGCACAGAATGCACAAAGGAAAAGACTACAAGATTTACTCTAGAAACTGAAAAAAAAATTAAAAAATAACTACAGTGACTTTGTATTGTGTCAACAAACTTTAAGAAAGCATGGACTGTTGAAATAGATCTTCAAAACTGTTGCAGTTAAGAAAGGAAACAAGAAGGAAAAAACAGTACTATCTTGGTTCATGAACACTTCTGTTCACAAACAATTCAGCTCTCAAACAAAAACATTCAACAAAAATCTGCTTCCACTACAAACTCCACATCATATGTGGAACACAACCTCAAGCATCTTTCCCACACAAACACAAACACAAACACAGTCACCTTCCCCAAAACCGGGAAACAAGTTAAGTCCATAAACCAAGGCACCACTGTATTTCAAAGCCTAAAAATGAATTTAAAGCACTGAAAAGATACAAGCACTTCCATCCCTCAAAGCCTAATTACTGGTACAGTACTTGGTATTTTTAGGCCAAACACTACCTAATCAGTCATGCTAATGAGACCTTTGGGTAAAACACATCGAAAACACTACCGAGACCAAGGAATTGGACATAAGTCGACAGCTTTGGTGGGAAACAACAGAAATCCAATTATGAATGACTTGTGTGCCTAAATAAAAAAATTACTGTGGAATAAACAAAAAAAAAAAAAAATTCAATGATACATTTGAAAAAACTCTTAAAAATGAAATAATATACAGATGGAACAGATTCAGAGTGTTTCAGGATAAATAATAATATAAAATGCTGAAGGATAACTTGCTAAAATTGTTAAGCTTGCATGCTGAACAAACAAACATCCAAAGAGAAAAAACAAATCACAAAGAAAAAATATTTGGGCTGACTTATCAAGTTTTGTTTTTTGTTTGTGTGTTTGTTTTTGTCTTTTTGAGACAGGGTCTCACTATACAGTTTAGGCTGGCCTTAAGCTTTTTAGCTCAGGCTGCTCTCCAATTGCAAAGATCCTTCTGCCTCAGCCTCCCAAGTACTGGGACTACCAGCATAAGCCACCATGCTTGGGATTGTAGTCAGGAAATAATGGAAGAACACCTACCACAAAGCAAGCAATATGAATAGAAAAGAGCTATAACCCTTGTATACTATTTGCATGAAAGTTACTGTCAATTTACAAATGCCACTGAAAAGCAATTTCAAATACACAAGAACCTGGGAAATATAACCACCATGCACTATTTGTAACAAAACTACCTGAAATTATAATCCAGCTAACTCACAAGTAAAGGAAAATAAAAGCAAACAAAAAACTGAGAGAAGAAATATTTGGTGACAAGCATTCATTCAAACACAGAATTAATACTAAATCTGTATACTGCTTTTTTGATCTTTTTTTTCCTTTTGGTACCAGGAATCAAACTTAGGGCCTTGCACTCAAGCTACACCCCTGGGCCTAAATACTAACTGTGGAAACATCCACACAGACACGTACCAAAACTGCTAGAGTAAAACTGAATAATAATTGACCACTATATAGCAAAATGCTTCGATGAGGTTCTAGGCTAACTAGAAATGATACCAGGTATTCACTACGAAACCACAGGATTACAGTTTGAGAACACGTGAAAAACACTGCGACATTCTGAGAAACTGGGGAGCCATTTTTTAAACATTAGAGATCACACAGGCGCAAGATCAAGTAGATGTACTTTATCCCTGATGACGGAGACCCTGAACACAGGGAGGACACAAAGGGCAGAAGACTGCAGGATTCGGGACACTCAGGAGCTGGAAATGAGGAGCACAGCGGGATGGAGGAAGCCAGATGCGAAGAAGGATCAGCCTGAGATGGTGCTGAACACTCAGCCCACACCTCCCTTTCCCGGTGATACAGACAAACTTTGTAAGCTCAAACCCAGGCAATATCATTTGCTTTCTTTGTTTGGCCTTTCGATAGCCATCCATACAGACTTTAAGACAATGCCCTTAGTCAGGGACAGTTTTGTTGCAAAAGTCTTACCATTTGAAAAACCAAAGAGTCTCAACATTTGATAAAGTCACTATTGCCTCACAGAAGACTTAATAAATAAAAATATGGGTAAATTTCAATGTATTAATGTTTTTACAAACCATTAAGATTTAAAGAATTAGTGCAAAAAATTACCAGGTTAAGTTAAAAATGGAAATATAGATTAGGGGCTGGTAAATCACAGCAGATGCCAAATCTGGCTTGCTGCCAGTTCTTATAAATGAAATTTTATTTGAGCATAGATCCACCCACTCATGGACAGTGTTTACAGCAGAGTTGAGTAGTTCCAAAAGACCATGTATCCTGAAAAAACTAAAAATGTACTATACGATTCTACATAAAAGTTTGCTAAGTAAACAAATTTTTCTACTATATATGTGAGGCTATAAATATTATTTCTTCTCTTAAGCTGATAAACTGAGAAGCATAACCTGAACACTATTACTGAAAGTTATACAGTCTACTAAGATTAAAAGCAGAGCACACATCTTTTAAATTATCCAGGTGGGGGCTGGGGATTTAGCTTAGCGGCATAAGCACCTGCCTTTCAAGCACGCAGTCCTGAGTTCGATCCCCAGTAGTGATAAAAAGAAAAAAGACCAAAAAAAATAAATAAATTATCCAGGTGGAAAACTGAACAATAAACCCAACATAAACTCAAATACCAAAGGAATAAGAAAAGGGAGAACCAATGGACAGAAAGCAGGAGCAGGAGAGTGGAAAACATCAAAGCAAAAGGACAGAATCATATGTAAGAGAAAAGGAATAGAACAATCCTGTTACGCATCAACAAATATAAATAAAATAAACTCAACTAGGGAAAATACTTTCACTCAGGCCACGGTTAAAAAAAATCAATAAAACTGAAAGAACAAAGAAACTAAGAACAGTTGAAAATAAGTGGGTGCTAGGGATACAGCTCAGCAGTACAGCACCTGCCCGGCACACCCAAGGTCGTGAGTTCAATTCTCGGTACCAAAAAAAAGTGGGAAAAACATGCAAAGCAAACTGGGCAGGGTGGCCACGCCTGTAATCCCAGCACTCAGGAGGTTAAGGCAGGAGGATCGTTCAGAGTTCAAGGCCAGGCTGAACTACACAGTGAGACCCTTTGCAAGTGGAAATGAATGACAATATTAGTAACTAACAAAGCTTAATTCACAATACAGCTGCACTCTTGCCTAAAAAGGTAACGTTACAATGATGAAATTTTAACTCTCATAGACCTTTTTATTAGGGACTTCAAAACAGAGTACTTATAAATATTAAAACTAAAAATTTCCAGAAAGAGGAAAAGTTCCCACACATATCAGAGTAATGAAAGACTCCACTACAATTCTCAGTACTCGGCAGGTTCACACATAATATAACTAAGAAGACTGGCAGTAAATATAAGTGATATAATCAAATAATATGCATATTATTTATGTTTTCATTGTATACATGATTCATTTTTCAACAGAACAAAAACTATTAAGCTACAATAAATTTCAAAAAAAAAAAACCAGTACTGACCACATTCTATCAAAATTAAATAAAAGTAGGAATGTATAGAAAAGGTTCAAAAATCACAACCACTTGGCGAATTTTAAACTACCTTAAACAACCCTGGTTCGAAACTAAAAATCATAGTTTTAGAGCATCTTTTAAAAAGATAAGAACGCTACATACAAACAAGTAAAAAAAAATAGTAAAGTCTTAACCATTTCTAATTCAAGTAAAAATTAAGAATTTTCAAACAAAAAAAAAAGTGCAACCCAACAAACCAAAAGCAAGAAAGAAATAAAGACAAAGCAAAAACAAATGAATACCAAAGTGCCAAAACCATCCAAAGGCAGTATGTTTTTTCAACAGATGGCACTGGGCCAACCAGATATTCGAGTACAAAAAAATGATGTTAGAACCCTACACAACCCTACACACCATAAATGAAAAGCAACTGGAACTAGATCAAAGACCTCCATGTAACACCTAACCAAAACTCTCAGGCGAAGTAAAAGTCAATCTTAGTGACCCTGGTTGGACTGAGCAACCAATCCATGCAACACCAAAAGTTTAAGCAACAAACGAGGAAGTAGCAAACCAGACCCCATCACAATTAGAAACTTGTACTTCAGTGAAATTCTGCACACAGTCAAATCTGCCATACATTCGTGTTAGTTCTTCTCTTGGCCCTAGGTACTTCATTCTCCTATAAATAAGCATTAGTAACATTACTCTATTAATGTCCTAGTAAGAATAGATTTGGCCTAGCATATTCCATTCTTCCATAAGCAAGACAGGAATTTTGAATTTCTAGAAATAGTGTTAATGTAGAAGCTTAGAGCTTCTATTTTTTTTTTTTTTTAAACAGGACCTCACTAGGTAGCCCAGCCTGGTCTTGAACTCACAGTGACCCTCTGGCCTCAGCTTCCTAAGTGCTGAGATTACAGGCATTTGCCAGCATACCAGCCTTATAGCAATTTTTTCAAACAGCCAGATTTAAATAATAAGCATTTGTTAGTTATCTTCATAGCTATATTTTAAGGTTCTTTTAGTATATTTTGTATGTAATTTATAAAAGAAAATAAACAGAAATCAATTCAATATAACGCAAATAAAGAAATACTTTTTTGCCCATTAGATTGTCATAATTCAAAGATGACTAAAACAGACCATCACAGCCAATAACACAAACTAGAGGGAAGATTTAAGGAAACCAATATAACTTTTCCAAAAGGCAGTGAGGTAACATGCACCAAAGTTTTAAATAAGTCTATTACTTGGCCAGTCACACACTCAGGAATTTATCTGAAGACAGACATTTCAGTGTACAAGGACATATCCCCTACAATAGTCACTGGAGCATTGATTAAAGTGTTTTCTTAATGGAATCAAAATAAATACTGAGCAGTTAGGGTCAAGTATAAGTAGTGGTGTGCTGATAAATATTTAGCTAGCTCTCCAAGGGACTGGAGGAGCTCTGATTTATAGTTTTTGTCATTTACGAAATATTCCTACCATAGCTAATTTCTTTGTGTTGTTACTGTTGTTTTATTTTGGGGGGCACAAGTTCTCTGTCTATGTAGCCCAGGAACTCACAGCAATCCTGTGTCAGCCTCCTGAGTGCTGGGATCACAGGCACGTGCCACCACACCTGGCCTACCGTGCCTAGGTTCAAACTGCTAATTTCAGCAAATGTAGCGCTGAAAAGAAACATGTCCAGTTGGCTTTTAGGAGCTAATACAAGCTAGTTATAGCATAACTGGTAGGATTCAAAATACACTAGCGGCTAGAGATTCAAAACACAGTGCAGCTCAGTGGCAGAGCACCTGGCCTAGCAATGTATGAGACTGCAGGTTCAATCTCCAGTCACAAAAAATAAAAATAATGGAAAACAAAAACCCAAAAATGTGACACGAAAGATGTATAATTGCGTTGCGAGATATCCACTGTATTACTAATCTAGTCAACTGCATACAGAGCAGCTTATGTCATAGAATGTCACAGTATATACAGTATACACTTGTATACATCTTTCACTTTCATTTACAAAGAAAAAGAATCACACGATAGAGATGTGTAACACTGCATTCAATCTAGTTCTGTCCAAAGTGATGGCAGTGAATCTGGCTTTCATAGTCTCTAAAACAAATTAACATTTTTATTTTAAAACTAGCAAAAAAGTCAATAGATTTGGCTTGGTAACAAAAACTTGTGTATTAAACGAAGCAAAACAAAAAGAAAATAGGCTAACTGCAGTTAAGTAAGACAAAAGCCAGTTTCATTTGTATGTTTGAGCTCATAAACAGGCAAAAGAAGCAATAAAATAACAGAGAGTAAGAAATTCAACTAAAAACAAACATGGGAAAGCGATCATGCAAAGTTTTAAAATTATGTACCATTTTTCCCTACTAGTTTATTGATACTCTCGTAATATCGCTAATGAAGTTGCAAAATGTATACAATCATATAGGAATATGTATTAGATGTACTCAAATCAACATTTGTAAAATCTTTCATATCCTCTGACCTAGAAAGAGTTCCATGAATCTAACAAAACTATATGTGTATTTAAAAAGATATCCACCAAGACCTTTACCACGGCACTAATTTTAAAAATGGAAACACACTGGGGATTTAGCTCAGTGGCATAGGTGTCCACCTAGCAAGTGCAAGGTCGTGTTCAATCTATGGTACCAAAAAAACCAAGGAAACAGAAATCTAAATAAGAAAGAAAGAAAAGAAAAAAAAAGAAGCAAGCGGTGGTGCACTCCAGCTATTCCAGAGGCTGAGACAAGAGGGCCTGAAATTTGAGCACCACCTGCAAGATTTAAGAAGACCCTGTCTCAAAAAGAAAACAGTGATGGAGAAGCAGCTCGATGCTCCCCAGGCTTAATCCCGAGGACCACAAAAATAAACAAAATCTTAAAAACTCAAAAAGCTAGGGACAGACTGAGTAAACGCATGAGACTACCGGCCACTTCACATGCTACTATGACCAACACACTGCCACACAGGAAACGTTCGCAGCACAGGGTTAGATTACTCAGAAGGACGGTGCCTAAGCAAGAAGCAGAGGGAAAATAAAACTAGAAAGGAAAGTTTACAGAAAACGATCACCGTTCTTAAGCTAAATGTGGCTCGAGGCCACACTGTAGATAAATTTTAAGTTTTAAACTTTTCTCAATGGTGCACAAAACACAGCATTATTATAAAGTTTCACAATCACTGAAAAATAAATAGCAAAATGTTATTCTTTCAAAGATGAACATGAAAATAATATATTTCTTAAGAATGCAAGAAATTCTCAAGTGGAAAAAAATAAACATTTCTTCTTGATTCACACTTGGACTCTCTAATAGATCCAGCAGTTTTCTCATTATTAAATATTTCTTAGTATTTTAGAAACAACCATACCAGACTAGAGTATATACTGTATGTCAATGCTCTCCTTTATTTCATATAAAAAGAGAAAATACTATTTAATTTATATTAAGTCCAGGGCACACTGCTTGAAGATACAAGAATATGCAATATTCAGGAAGAATATTTATACTATATCAGAAAAAAAGTAAGTCATTGTGTGACCATGTGACTCAGGACAAGGTATCCACAATAAATGAATGAATTCTGGGAAGCACACACTGCCATGTGAGTATGGGTTCCCAGATAAGACTCCGGGATTTAGGAAAAACCCAGCAGAAGAATCTCGATTCCCATAATAAGCGTGCCTAGAGCAGACAGCACGATGGAAAATCTGTTTCTCAGAACACAAAGCTGGTGATTTTCATGAAAAAGTATTTGGAGTCAAGATTTCCCTAAACAGGTAAGAATGAAGCCCAGTAATTTCCTTTGTTAAAAACACACCTCTTTCACAAGAACTGGACGGAAAAGGAAATACACATTGTTTACTAGAAACCAACTAAAGCAATATACAAGTAGCTTCTCCCATAGCAGAAGGAAATGGATGGGATCACCACCACCATAGGAGACAGGCTACGCCTGAAATTGTCCCGTCATTTCTACTGTGGGGTAGAGAACACTGCAAGTGACCCAGGGCACAAACTGAGAACCTGGGACCTTCAGTCCACCAGCGCGGCAAGATCCTGCCATCCTCACACCCCATGTCAGAGCCACGCCTGGCCCTAAAAGAAGCCAGTACCCAGTCCTCTGGTCATGCTTGGTCCATCAGGAAATGACTGCTAATAAAACTACAAGCTGATTTCAAGTGTCCTTCTGCTTTAGCACTCACTAGTCCTCTCAAATAATTCAAAATTATTTGGATTTTTCAAAATGTATCTGCCCACGTTTAGAGTCAAAAAATCCTCTAAGTTGATTCCATGGGCAGATGTAGCTCCATTTTGAATGCCAGTTACAATCAGAAAAGGTATTATGAGCAGGGGGTGGAGGTGCACAGCTAAAACCAACACTCTAGAAGGCTGAACAGGAAGACTGCAAGTTCTGCTGACCAGTTCAGCTTTCATGTCCTCCCCAGCTCTGGAGGGAAGAAGGGAGAGCAGAGGAGAGATGTGTGGTCCTCTGCCTGGGAACTGGTCAACTTAGCCAGACTGTCCCAAAAACTTGAAGTAAGAAAAGCACTAGAGACATTGCACAGCATAAAGGTCTTGAGATCAATCCCCAGTACTGCAAAAAATAAATAAAGTATTATAGCACTCTTCAAATCAGAAAAAATGGGCTGGGGTGTAGCTCGGCAGCAGAGCATGTGCGTAGCCTACACAAGGCACAGAGTTCAATCCCCATACCAAAAAATACAGACATTCACATCTACATACTACAGGTACATGGGAAAAGGCTGGCTGCTAGGACTGGATATGATGGCCCAACTGACAAGATACCTTTTCTCTGGTGAAAAATCACAAAGCTATTTCTGCAGGCCACACCTCCACCTGAGTATGAATCTATCTAGCCAGAGCATCTCAGAGCATCTCAGCAGAGTGCTTATCTACTTATCGCCTGGAGCAACTGAAAGCGCTCTACTGTGGGGGAAGGAAGCCGGGTGAAAGACTGCCTAGGCGAGGATGCCACCCAGGCATCGCCAGGCACCCGGCGAGGGGCCGTAAATGTAACATGGGGCGGTGCTCTGTTAACCAGTGCGCAGCTCTTTGCAGGACTCTGCCCTCCATGACCTCTGTGCTCACTCTCCTCTCCTGCAGGAGAAAGCTGCCTGCAACACAAACTCCTGCCACTGCTCTGCTGTCCAGGAGAGGAAGGGCGCAGTGGATGTGACAAAGAGGATGAAGAAACGCTGTCCGGTGGTGAAGCCGCAACGGAAGCCACGCTGGCCTGGCCCTTTCTGATGGGGGACTCCAAGCAGAGGACCACACATCTCTCCTCTGCTCTCCCTTCTTCCCACCAGAGCTGGGGAGGACATGAAAGCTGAACCGGTCAGCAGTGATGTCCCCTCCTTTCAGTCCCACACTCCCCACTACCTCCTGTGCCCTGTGACTGTTCTGCTTTTCCAAGGCACGGATCCAGCTCTGAATCTGGGATCAAGGTAAGAAAATCTGATGCCCTGAGATAAGAAGGCAGTGAGCCAGGAGGAACGGAGAGGCCCGGGAATGCCAACTGTCCTGGGTACATGTCCAGGAGAATTAGGCACTAGTGACAGCATTTCTGCAGCCCTCAGGGATCCAGCTGTTTCTTCTTTGGCCACAGCCAAGAGATCACTTTATTATTGTTTTCTTTCAACGATAGGCATCGAACCTAGGGCCACACGCATGCTAGACAAGTGCTCTACCACTGGGAACCTCCCGTCTCTAGTCTATTTTATCTTTCTGAGACAGCATCCAGAGTTGCCCAAGCTGGCCTCAAATTTGTAACCTCACGCCTCAGCCTCCCAAATTGCTGGGATTAAGAGCTGCTTTCTTAAGGTTTCTCTGATCATGGTCATTGCCCAGTGAGGATTGTTTTTTTTTTTTTTTCCTTTTTTATCGGTACCAGGGATCGAACTCATGACTGCCTGCTTTCAAGGCAGGTGCTTATGCCGCTGAGCTAAACCCCCAGTCCCCCCAGTGAGGATTGTTTAGCAATACAGTACAGGGGCCAGGATTTAGCTCAGAGGCATGAGCACCTGCTTGGCAAGTGCAAGGTCATGAGTTCAATCCCGCCCCCCCCCCAAAAAGAAATCACAGTACAAATATATTTTAAAACAAAAACATACAAAAATTCTTTACCTCTCTATCCATGTTGTGGATACTTTCTGCTTTCAATGAAAGCTCTGAGAAAAGATACACACAGTAACAAAAGAAGGAATGCACACATATGAACTAGTGTCCCTGAAAAGCCCTGGAAAGCGACTCACTTGTTCCAAATACTAAAAAGGCCAGCAATGTGCTCTAGTTCGGTGGATGGGCCTTCCTGGTGCCCGTGCTCATAGGCCAATAAGCAATCACTCACTGAAAATGGCAAAGTTGGACTTGGGGAATAAAGACTGATTATCTGTAGGCAAATGAAAAGGAATGTTCAAAAACCAGGGAAGGAGCAGGGGATGGGGGAAGAGGAGAAGGAAAACAAACACAAGAAGTCAGGAGTGAAAAGGAGCTGGACTCTGGGCTGTGAGAAGGACCCAGGCCTGAGCAGAGCTGGGCCTGAATGAACTGCGCCTCCAGGATATCGCTCTTCCTGCAGGAAGCCAGGGAGCCATGCTGATAGACAGAGGGTTTCTGATACCACTCCCTGGGAAGACAGTGAGACTATCGCAGCAGGCCAGGCAGCAGGAGGGGCGCTCTGGACAGACCTGCCAAGGCCTCCTGCATGGCCCTCCTCGCAGAGCCCACCCCATTCTGGCAGAGCTGCCTGCAGGAGCTCAAAGAGTGATTACAGAGGGCAGAGAAAGAAGATCTCAGCCATGAGGAAAACCCTCAGGCCCAGCACAGCTCCCTGTACAGCTCACCAGCACCGAAAGGGCAGGGAACTCAAACCTCCTGTCCAAGGGTGAGTTAGGACAGACAATGGCTGAGAGGCCAAAGTGCAGAGGAAAAGCAGAAAAAGTTTCAAAGTTCAAAATTCCCCTTAGAGATCACTTCATTCAATTTTTTCATTCTATAGGTTTCTTTCGAAAAGGTAAGCTAAACAAAAACACCTAAGGGTAGTTCTATGAGGGAAGTAAAATTAAGAAAGGACAAGACGGCTCCACAGTCTTTGAAGTCACAGGCCTGGGAAGAGGTACATAACTAACCCAGAACGTATAACCATGCAGAATGTTTACTTAGCCAAACAAATTTTCACAAAGCCAGTACTAAATAGTTTTTACGCCATCACACGGTTTATAAAATCTCAAAAATAATCCGTAAGACTTAGAGCCGAAAGAGTTAAGCACTTAAGTACCCTAACATTCTTTTAAGGGCAAACTATGAGCGAGAATTAAAATCATCCTGTATTATTAGAACAAGTCACAGGAAATGGGTCACCTCTCTAGGACAAGAGAAAAACTGTATTTGCCATCTACAGAAGGAACAAGTAATATAATGAAGGTGCTCTGTAAAGTGTAGATCCTAAAATATCAATTCACATGGCAAGAAAATACCACTGCATCTTTACCTTGAGAAACACACAAACCCGCCTGAACAATGATCTTGAGCTGCCTAGGTGTAACAAAAGCAAAGGACTCCTTAACCATCCATCTGTATGGAAGTACAATCAGAGAGAGGTCCTTAGGCTCTCCAATGGCAGGAGCAAGGCATTCAAGTCACTGAATGAAGAGGATGTGCTCTTACCCTACCGGGGCCCCAGCCCTAAAGCCTGCCTACCCTCCCAGCAAACGCTCTGTACCCTACACAGGACCCAGCGGCTCACCAGGTTATCAGCTCTCCAACTCTGCTGGTGACGTGCCAACTCCAAGTCTCTGCCCTCTGCAAAACGAAGGAGGATTTTGCATTTCATTCAGTAACAAAGTGGTCTGGTCCACAGACAGTC
Organism: Cavia porcellus; assembly: GCF_034190915.1. Lineage (NCBI taxonomy): Eukaryota > Metazoa > Chordata > Mammalia > Rodentia > Caviidae > Cavia > Cavia porcellus. Next base: position 66,950,009 of record NW_026947484.1, on the reverse strand, counting down.
TTAGTACCACAGAAGACAGTTAGTATCTTCTACGCCACACTCACAAACCCCTTTCTCCAGAGCGCCCTGCTCCTGCTCATCCACCAATGTGCAAGGAAAGCACCAACCAAGAAGTTCTATGAATCTTCAGGAAATGCACAAGCCAGAGACTCTGAGGAGCATTTCAAAATGGTTTGAGAGAGTAAATGGGCAGGCAGTGTTCCCGGGGAAGGACTTGGGGAGGACCTGCAGCAAACAGCTAGTGGCCTGAATAATGGTGTGTAAGATACGGAGAATACTGGAGGCAGCTGCAGTCACCAGAACCTGCCCGGAGATGAGATGCGCCTGAGCACCCTGGCTGCCTCCACAGCACAGGATGTGTAGCGAAGAAACAGTTTTTTAAAAAGATGAAGGTGGATGTGGCAGCACACCCCTATAATCCCACCACCTGGGAGGCTGAGCAAGATCACTTTGCAAAGATCACTTTGCATTCAAGGTCACCCAAGGCTACTAAGTGAGTTCAAGCCAGCCTGAATTACACTGCAAGACTCTATCTCAAAAAACAAAAAAATAAAAAATAAAAAGATGAAAAAAATGCTTTTAAAACATAAAAAAGAGCCATGTAGGGTGGCACACAACTGTAATATCAGCATACAGGAGTCTGAGGCAGGAATTTGAGGGCAGTCTGGGCAACGTAGAGAGTTCAAGACTAGCCACACTGCACAGAAAGACCTTGTCTCAAAACATCAAAAGAACAAATAAAAGTCAAGAAATTTTATTTCGATATTTTAGCAAGTGATGATCCAAAAACAAAATGTGAGGCAGCTACTAATTCATGATTTCAGTTCTCAAGGGAAAACACAAGGCCATCTCCCAGCTACACACCCTCAGCATGACTGCCAGATTCCTGCCACAGGGCCAAAAGAGCCTCGCTTTACCTCTTCTCTCTGACTTGTGGATCAATTACACTATTCCCTACTGTGAGGCTTTTGTACTATTAGACATTAATGACATTCTGGTTCCCCAACACCACAATCCACTGCATACTTCCCTGAAACAACTACTTCATTGCTAACGAAATCAAACTGCTCTCAGTTCTGGAACAAGGTGCACTGAATGTTCACAACTCCAGGACCTGTATTCCAACAACTTGCCCTGCACCTGCTGGATCCAATGCTATGCAGCTTTCACCCTGAAACAGGAAGTGCAAGTCCAACTGAAGCATTCTCCCTAGAGAATGACAGAGGCAGGCAAAGAGGGCAAACCCACTCCATCTTTAAAATGATTTCTTTTTGCATGCCCCCAATGTTCCACAGAACAGTAAAGCATAGCGGGAAATGGAAAATACACAGATACAGATAATATGCATTAGAAGAAAGCAAGAAGTTTAAATCCACCTCCTCAAATGACTTTTTCTTTAGAATCCAGCTGCCCCACCCTCAAGCTACTTATAAAATCACTGAGTTCATCAGGCAGTGAGTGATGCTGATAAAAAGAGACACTGTCTGGGGCCTCATGGAGCTTCCAATAGTCAGAAACAGGGCAAATGGTCTTCAATCATTCTCACTGTGAGACACAAAAGCAACAGGCTCCAGGGAAACAATGCATATAAATATGTAAGTTCAAATTTTCAAGATCATATGCTTTGCACAGTTGTACTTAGAAGAAAAAAAAAGGCCCTGCTACAACAGCCTTCAGATTTTGTGTTTTTCTTTGTAGGAAAAGCCAACAGAAAACTCAAGACCAAGAAAGATAAAAGCCAGAAGAGCAGCCCAAACGGTGGCACACACTATCACCCTGGCTCACAGCGGGGCTGTGGCAGCAGACTTCCAGTTGAGGCTGGCCTTGGATACACAGCAAGTTCAAGGCTTGCCTGCGCTGCCCAGCAGACCCTGTCTCAAAAAAAAAGTCTGACAGACAAGTTGGTACACAGGCAGCAGCTGTGAACAGCACGCCTGGCACTCCTGCTGGCCAGCGAGCAGTGGACGCTTCACACAGCACAGGACACTCACAGCGGTGCCCTGCGCTGTCACTGGGCCAGGACCGTTCACGCAACCGTTGCTTTGCAAGGTGGGCCTGGTAAGAGATTCTGAGGAATCATTTATTTTCTGATAACTGACAAGTGTTTCTTGAATAAATGGATTCGAAGTGGGTATGTTCATGATTTTATTTTTTAATAACCCTAATTTTGTTCTTTAAAATTTAACAGGGAAAGGGGCAGGATGTATAGTTCCATAGTACGGCTGGGTTCAACTCGCAGCACCAAAAAACAAGTTTTTTTTTTTCTTTTGATCATCAAGCCTTTTTTTTTCATCAAGCCTTTTAACAAAACATTCTGCACTGATTTTTGAAACAGCTCCATGTAAAGTTAACCACAGAGCTATACAGAAAACTCAGCTTGGGACTTAGCATCACAGTACCGGTGTTCTTCTCGTCTGTAACATACAGATTCAGGGTCACTCCAGCACTGATCGACTCACTCTGTCCCTCTTTTCCTCTTCACTACGCGCATCAGGTGAGAAACAGACTTTTCTGTATCAGCACACTAAGGAACCCAAGGTGACTGTCCATCAGCTGCCTGTAATTTTATTAGGAACTGCTGCTGACACAAAGTAGGGCTTGGGCCTGAGAATGTTTTCCTTCATGTTACTCCATTCAGCAGAGTAAAGGAAACAGGCGCTGTTTACTGCAGTCAGTCACTACCACAGGTTTAATTACTAACAATCACAGTCTACCTTCCATTGCTACTTCACACCTCCCTAGGATTCATTCTGCTGCGATCTTAACATTGCCTAAGAGCAACTGTGAGTTTCCTTCTGAAAAATGTTACTACCTCCCTGTTCAAGCAGGAAATGGCTTTAAATTTGTTGCTACCAATGCCTGTATTTCTCTCAACCTAATATACTAAGTCTGGAAGAAACAGATCCTCCCCCTTATTCATGAGAAAACAATCCTAACCTTCTTAACATGGCTTCTTTTTCTCCCAAGACGCATCTTTGGGGCTCCCTATTTTCCCACCACAACACCCATCAACACTCCCACTAATATCAACAGGATAACTCCTCTTAAGGAAAAATTAGTACTAATGCTTGAATCAAAATTGTGCTTGGAAAAATCTTAATTTTTTTTCAAGTTTCAGTTTGCCTGCATCATGAAGAAAAATCCGTTCCTTTTTTCTGCTAAGTTTAGCGTATCACACAGCCTCACAATTGCAAAAGGTGTTCAGGTCCTTAAAAACTCATTTATAGTAAAAATCTACATTTATTAAATACTTCTGAAAACTGAAGATAACCCATGTTTTATAAATGGGAGCTGGTTTTTTTTCCCCTAAATGAAAAAGAGACTATCAAACAGGCCTGTAGTAAACAAAATGGCTACTAAGTTACTCCTCTGGTTCTCTTTCCTAAACCTACACAAAATTATTAGAATGGATTCAGAGAATAATTTCACTGTTCAGTCAGGTTTTAACTTGGGCAAAACTCCTAAATGGAGAAATAGCATGAAAATATAGGATTGACAGCTATTCGGCCAATCTAGACAACGAAACCACAGTGCAAAATACCTCACCCCGAAGTCAGTGCAAAATACCTCACCCCGAAGGCTTCTGTTATAGAGTTGGAGCTAGTTTTGGTTCTTATTCTTCAGACTACTCGTTTAAAAAAATAAATAAATGCATCCAAATAAATCATGACATTGAGAAACACATTCAACACTTGAAAGCTAAATGAGGAACAAAAATAAAACCCAAAGGTCCTCAAAGCAGCATCATAAACACCATATTTTGGACTTCCAGGGAGATATGTTATTAGGACCACTTAAAGGAATGCTTTCATTCCAGGGTTCCGAGTAGCCACCCTAGACGGCCACAGGTTAGTTCAGGTGAAGTACACACCACTCTCCTTTACTAGAATACCTGTTTTTACCTGGTGAAGGCTACTAAAGTGGACTGGGAGCCTGCTTTTAACCAGAGGTCCATGAATGAACTCTGCAGCCAGTCTAACTTGGCCGGAGCGCTCCCAGCCTGCCCCATTCAGGTCTGCAACTGAGAATTGTCACCACCTACATGCACTGTCCTACGAAAGGCGTGCCACTACAACTGCAGTCTCCTGCACTGAACCCCTGCGGTGTTCCTCTTGTAACTGCACTGGGGCATGCAAAAACCTTCCATCAGGTTAGACATCCACTCTAACCAGTGTTGTCATGGAGAAAAACAGATGGCAACATGACGATGGGTTTCAGACTAGCCTCTCAACAACAGACAGTAATCAAGTTATAGAATGGCTTCTTTCTTCCTTGGAATTTCCATTCTTTAAGCATTACCGTTACCATTCCCAAAGGCACCAAGCGCAGAACATAACACAATGGCTTACCAGTCATGTAACACTGCTCATTAACACCTCCAATGCTGGAATGCACTAGTACTCAATCTGCTCCAAAGGTACAATGTTGTAAGGAGACCATGCCATGTCAAGTATCTGCCACACAAAGCCTAAGTGATGGTGTACTCTTGTAAGCTGAGCTGGAGAATCCCAAACCTGACGCCAGCCTGGGCTAAAATGCAAGACCCTCACTCCAAACAATTAAACGGAATCTTCCACAGAGAAAACATTGCATATCCTGGTGTGTCTCTATTATTTAGTTTTCATTACTGTCAGGTTCAAATTTCTAGCAGGAAAGTAGTAAATAAAATCATTCAGCAAATATTTATCGAACACATTCCTGGTACAGCTGCAGGTTGGAATTTAATAGTGAACAATACAAACAAAACCCTATCGCCATAAGCTTTCAATGTAAAACAGGAAAAAAATCTTCAAATATATACATAATTTGGCTCAGAAGATTAACAATATATATTTTTCCATTTAAGACTGGCCTAAACATAGCCTGTTTTCAAAAGGTAGAATCTAAACAAAAAGTGGTTGTTAAATCTTCCAATCTGATGGTTATGCTCTGCAGAGCAAAGATTTCAAATACATGCAAAATAAGAGCAGGCTACTGGGACAAGAAATATCTTTCATAAATTAAAAAAAATGTGAACACCTACAATTTGAAGCAGACATTCAAAGCCACTAGTTTTAAAAAGATTTAAACAAAAACTAATATTAAATGGTGTGACCTATCTTCCATTAATACAAATATTTAATAAATATTAGTAATTACTAATTACAGGAAACAATATACTTTACATGTAGGAAACAGAGCCAATGAGGTATGCTCCTGTATATTTGTGTAAAATAATTTTCTTTGAGATGTCAAAGAATAAATGAATTTAGATAAGCTACAGACAACAAGAATCCAGAATTTAGTGGTATACTTACAATGATACATTTAAGAATTCATCTTTTGGGGCTGGGGATTTAGCTCAGCGGCATAAGTACCTGCCTTGCAAGCAGGCGGTCATGAGTTCGATCCCCGGTAACCGATAAAAATGAAAAAGACAAAAAAAAAAAAATTCATCTTTTAAGAAACAATGAAAATCAAAGCACCCAAGAACTGAGGAATAATTTTGAGGATATGGGCATAACTGCTGACTATGAAGCAAAATAGCCCAAATTTTACAGCCACCCTTGATTATCTAGTAGGATATCCATCATTTTCCTTTCCTAATGTCTCCATATTGATATATATTAGTAAATACTTCTGTAAACAAATGCAAGAATCCATTTTTATCCTGCCAAGTAAATTCTTTTCCACTACGATCATGTCATCTCATTAAGTAGAAATTACTTTGCAAATAATTTTATATTAAACTGTACTCCAACACAAAGGTGATTCTTCCATTTAAATACACTGATTAAGAATTTTAGCAGATCTCTGAACTGTGAAAGGACATATTCAGTAGTAAGCTGCTCTGGATAGGTGTCATTGAAATAAAAGAACCAGTAAAGACAGTCTATTTTCAAAGCAGTGCATTAGAAATTCCTCAAATGGAATCCCTCTACATCTTTTCTTATTCAAATCAACCCCCATTTCAAATTTCCCTCCTGGACTCAAAAACTTGTGAAATCACATATCCATACACACACAAACCTACTTTTAGCATATGTTATTACTATATAAGCAGTGTAGCTGTTACAAAGTCAACACAACTAGAATGCAAGGGCGTAGTGCTTCCTCCATGACACTCGGGGACTATATTCCTGACAAAAAGCTGCAGTTCTCCAATGCTACTCGTGAATGTAAGTGCTAAATTATTAGGCCACATTTAAGGGACAAGGTTAGGCTCTGTTGAACCTTGCTCAAATACCTGAAGGAAATGCCCTAATACCTCAAAGATCAATAATAAAGATCAAAGAAGCTGTCCACAATACCACCACTTGAGCAGTAAAACTGGCTTACTTTACGTTTTTTTTCTTCAGGAAACCATTTCCAAGTTCATTTATAAAAGCACCGTCTGTCGTTTAAATATGCAGTATGTAATTAAAAGTCTATGTATGTGCCTTTCCCTCTCAGACATTTAAACTCAGGCTTCCTGACAAACCCTCTGAGCTCCAACTCCTAGTTGATGAGGCACATAGAGCTGTCACATTTCAGGCAAGGAGGGCTGGTTACAGAGACCTCAAAGACCCTGCCACAGCTAAACAGAAAGGATAAACACTGTAAGCAAGGCAAAACAAAAAGAAACCCAGCTCTTTACAGCATGCTTTTCCTCATATTGAGATACTGGAACACCATGTATGTCTCTTGCCCTATTTTCTTCTCAATCCTGAGAATTCAAAAAACGTTTAATTGCATCTCTTCAACTATCACAAGTAGCACAAAATGGGGGCAGGGGGGTTTATTTTCCAATTGCAGTTTCCCCTTCCCTGGCTTCATTCCTGAAGCCCAGCTCTTTCGTTTACTTAGTTTTCTGTCTTCTGTTCTTGGTAAATATGTGCACATTTATCTAATCAGGTTTCAAAATAAGAACATAAACGATGGCATATGAAGTAACCATTTGCAACTATCCGTGACATTATATTTTGTTCCTGCATGTAAATGATCCAATATGTAAGCAATTCAGCCCCAAAGGCAATTGGTTCCTGGAGCCGGTAGATAAATACTCCAAATAAGAAAGAAAAGGCATGCTTTTTCAGTGCAAACTGACAATACTCTTTTTCTTACAGAAACCTTTGGGAAGCGTGTTTATTACACACACAAATATCTAGAACACAAGTGCAGACATTTTTCAGGCCTGTTACTGCAAAGCTGTTCGGTCTTCCTGCCACAATAGCTCCGAGTTATGTCACGCTGGCTTGTGTGCAAACCCTGATCGCCTGGATCCGAATGTTCTTTCAGAGATAATAATCAATAGAATTCGCATTCGAGAAATGGCATTTTCTTGCTTAGTGTCAAAGCAAACGTTGGGCGGCTTATTTTAAGATTACAGGGAAATTTGTGCCGTCCACTTCCCGTTTTTCTTGTAGCCCAGATTCCAAAGACATTAAAATGTCCGTTTTAAACAAAAGGTTTCTACTGGCTTCCAGGAGAGTAACCAAGAGGCTGCACTGGTTCTCAGCAGGAACTCCTGGGAATAGAGGCCTACATCTGAGTTGCCTTATTAAACAAAAGATGCCCTCACTGTCAACAACCACGAAGCACGGTGATCCCCTATTCCTGATCTTTTATACTGAAAGAATGGTGCAGGCGAGAACACGCCTGTCACCATCTTTGAACAAGTAACTCTTCTGGGGTCCCTCCCTTGAGCGATCTGGCAGCTGGAGAACAGCTCTAGGGTGACACACCCGGGCTTGCCCTCCCCGCCCCGCCCCCAAAACCTAAGCCCCCGTTCTCGGGGAGACGACAACCCGGTTCCCTCCACCCTCCCCGGGGGATCAGTCGCTCACCATTCCCTCCCGACCCCAGAAGGCCTGACAATGGATGCTCACGGCCGTCTCAACAGCAGCCAGCCCTGCTAAGCGCCCCGGCTCTGCCCGCCGCCCTCTGGGCCACCCACAGCTGCCCGCGGCACCACCCCACGGGGCGCCAGCTCGGCGCGGCCGGTTCTAGCCCTCGGCCCACCTTCCCGCCCCCGCGTCTCTCCCCGAAGCGATTAGCCCCGCTGCAGTTTAGCGGATGCAGAGGAGATAATACACAGCCCTGGGGGACCCAAGAAGCACCGCTGCCTCGACCCCTCTGCGCGCGCGCGCGCGCGTGTGTGTATTGTGCGCGCGCGCGAGCAGTGGCCGGGGGCGCGCCCGGGGAGGCCCGGGGTCAGCGGCCCGCACCGGGGAAGGGGCGCGACGGGCAGCGGCCCCCAGCCTCAGGCGGCGCGCGGCGGACGCGGAGGCCCGGCGGGAGGGCGCGGGCGACTGCCCCACCGCACTCACCGAGCAGCAACAGCTTGAGCTCCCGGCGTGCGTCCCGCTTGTCCCTGCGGAGCTGCCGCTCGATCTCGTCGTTGATCCGCCGGGCCTCCTTGGCCTCCTCGCTCAGGCAGCACGCCATGATGGACTCCAGAGTCATGCTTCCCGAGAGCCGCGCCGCAGCCCGCCGGCGCCCCGCTCACACGCGCGCACACCTCCCGCCCTCGCTCCCCCGAGGCAGCGCTGGCCGCGGAGCCCCCGCCGCCCGGGCGCGCGTCCGGGACGAGCTTGGGGAACCGCCGCAGGGGCGGCCGCCCGGGCCGGGACCCCCGGCGGGGCCGGGGCCGGAGGAGCGAACGGGGCGCAGGCGGCGGCCGCGGGCGCCGGCTCGGGGGGGGCGCGCGCGGAGGGGAGGCCGCCGCGTCCGGCCTCGCTCAGACGCCCGCGCCTGCTTCCCGGCGAGCGGCCAGCCGGCCGCCCAGTGTCCCGCGTTGCCGCCGCCGAGGCTGCCCTAGCTGTGCGCCCGGCAGCTCGAGCACATCCACCGGGCGTCCCCGCAGCGAGCGGCCGACGACGACTCCGCCCGGCGCGCCCGGCCCGCGCCTCAGCCTGACACGGCTCGCAGGCGCCCTCGGCCTCCGCGCCCCCCGCGGCTCGCGCGCGCCCCGCCCCCGCCGCGCCCCGCCCGCCTGCGCAGACGCCCACCGGCCCGCCGCCCGGCGCGGAGCAGCTCGCAGCGCCCGCCCCTCGCCGCACACGCGCGCCTGCAGCGGGCGCGGACCGGGCGCGGCGGCGGCGGGAGGAGGAGCGCGGGGGCGGGGGACGGCGGTCGGGGGCGGCTCCGCCCCCCCGGAGGAAGCGGTCTTGGGCTCGGTGTCGCCGCCGCGCGCCTTCGTGCGGCCCTCGCTTGCCTGGCCCGCACCTTGAGGGCCTCCAGGCCTTGGGCGGGCGCCGGGGGCGGGAGCCGCAGGGGCCCGGAGCCGCCGCCGACCTCAGCCGCCTGCCGAGCGGGGTGGGGCGGGAACATGGCGACTCCGGCCCCGCGCGGCCTCCACCCGCCGCTCCGCTGCCCCGACGCCGTCGGCCGGGAGACGTCTGCGCCTCGCCGACCCCAGATCCGGGTGGAATCGCGCCGCGCTGTTCGGGCAGGCACGGCCGGGGGCAGGAGGCATGGCCATAGGCTCCGCGGGGCCGGAGCAACAGGCAGAGCTCCTCCAGGGACGGGGAGAAACCGGAATCGAGCAGAAAATTAAAGCTGCCCAAGTTTGCAACAGCTTCCTGCTGGTTTCCAACTTTTGGTGCCATTGAGGTGCTTTTTGTTTTGTTTTGTGTTTTATAAATTCTCTTGCTCTTGAAAAGGCACATAATGTTTAACGGCCAAGTGATCGAATTTACCTTCCTAGACCTAGAGAAATGCAAAATAATGGCAATAAAAAGTAAAGGCTAAAGCCAAACTAGGGAATGTCGAATCACCCGAGCAAAACCTTATTCTGGGGGCTGGGGATTTAGCTCAGCGGCATAAGTGCCTGCCTTGCAAGCAGCGGGTCGTGAGTTCGATCCCCGGTACCGATAAAAAAGAAAAAGACAAAAAAAAAAAAAAAAACCTTATTCTGGTATTTTGGTTTTCCACTTTTCTTGAGGCAGTTTACTTTAAAAAATTGTTTGTATACTTCATTGTAATATACTACTCAAAGAGCAAAATTAATCTCCTTGCATCTCAGAGATGGCCTTGGTGCAAAATGCTGGTCCCGACTGCAACCTAAGGTCCTGACTGCTGTGGCTACAGATCAAGAGCTTGCACGCACAGGAGTCTTTCGTGGTTCTGCCTTTCATCCACTGTAGTCTACACACAGACACATGCCTAAAGTCAGGACAGATCAAACACATCATCAAGACATCAAGTCTGTATTTCAAGGTCTGTTTTTAAAAGGATATTCGACCTAGGAAATTAAATTTCAGGGGCCGGGCGTTTGGCTCAGCAGGCCTAAGTGCCTGCTTGGCAAATGCTGGGTACTGAGTTCGATCCCCAGCACCAAAAAAAAAAAAAAAAAAGACAAAAGAAAATTAAATTTCACCTTAGCCAAGTGAACAGAGAGCCAGACTTAAACACTTTACGTAAATACAGACTATTAGACTTGCTGTGAAATTAAAATTTTAACTCTAGAAACTAAAAAATTAAAGATTGAAACATGATATGCAGAAATGTAAAATGACTTCCAGGAAAAAATGATAAATTTGCATCCTCTAATATATGTATATACATGAGTTTTGGAGAGACACAAAACAGTAGAAAACTAGATAGCTGGGAAGCTTCAAGGCTCTGGCTCCCTAACGAAGGATCCACTGAGACTTTTGAAAATATCTTTCAAAATGGTCATCCGATATGTTTTGACCGAATTGACCTGTTACTTGATGAAAGAATCACACTGACAGCACACAGACACAGTCACAGTCTGCTTGTCTCTCCAATATTGAAGTCACCCCCTGGCACTTAACAGGTAGGTATTTAAATAAATGTAACAGATCAATAGTAAAATGTGTCACACATTGAGTAGAAATTAGAAAATAAGGAAAACCGACAGTGTTCAGTGAGAAAGCCCTATGAGTGCCAAGAAGGAAACAGGAAGAAAAAATTCCAAGCCTGACCCTACAGCTACCTAAAAACCTTTTCATAGTATCAAGAGACCATTTGCCAAGCAAATATTCCTACATCTTAAGTCAAACAAAATGCACACAGCAGCTACTGACCTCATGAAGGTGTTTAAAGGAAGAAGTTACAAAACCAAACATGGATCATGTTACAAAATCCCAGTTCATTAAATCAACAAGCATTTATTCTCTGCCTGCTCTATGTAAAGATGCAGGAGGAGGGAGATACTGAGTTGAGTACAATATGATCCTTGCCCTCAAAAGGCTTATCATCTAAAGGCATAGTGAGCTCTGAAGTTATGAGACATGATGGCACACACCCCAACCCCAGCACTGAGGCGGAGGCCATAGGATCACAAATTCAAGCCTAGCCCTAGGTTCCACCTTTGGCCCCACAGAAAGAAAAATAATAAAAGACAAATCAATTTGTATTCAAGTTGAGTTAGAAGTAATATAAAGGTATAAAAAGGCAGGGTTTATCTTCTCTGGGAAATTGCAAGACTTTGCAGGAAACGAGGGCATTTAGATGCACCTTACAGAATGAATGAAAAGGAGCTGGGACACACCTCGGTGGTCAAGCATGTTCCCAAGCCCTGGCCAAGGCCCTGAGTTCAACCCCTAGCATTGAAAAGAATGCTCTTCCGGGCTTGGAGGTTAGCTCAGAGGTAGAGCAGATGCCTAGCATAAGGGAGGCCCTAGGTTCATTCTGTAACACAGAAGGGAAGAGTGCATGAATAACCTATTCACACCCCTTAAAGCAGCAAATCCAGACCATCCTAAAGGAATAGTGAGATGATGAACCATTTTGAGAATTCAAGGACAGTTACCACATAGCTGAGAAGCAAACCACAAAAACCTAGGAATGGAAGCATTCAACTTCAGGGAGAAAAAAAGAAAATTGTTATCTCTCCCATGCTACTGTAACACCGATACTACCCTGCAAGCCTATCAGCCAGGCTTTAGGAACTGGGGAACAAAGGAAAAAAGAAACCAGTAAAGGCATGTTTTAGTTCCAAGGAGTGATACTGCAGTCAGAATGCTAGGCCAACTTCTAAAGGCCCTTCTAGGGAAGGTAGGGTGACCCAGCATGCGGGACACATCTGCTGAAGAGCTGCAGAGACTGGGTCAGGTCTCTCCTGTCTTCAGGGCACCCAGAAGAGTGCTTAGCCTAGATATTGGTAAGTGATGAATACACAAGAGAATGCCACCTACATTACTGACAAACATGCAGACTGCCTGGCCCAAGCAGTGTATTATGCCTAGCGCCTGAGGCCCAGAAGTCCCTAACGACTTTATAATCTCTTTGGGCAGACAGTCACATACACATAGGAATAAACGATACCAACCGAGAAGCACCTGCTGCTAATCTAATGCATGAAGAATGGATCCCTAGTGAAGCTCAGGAAGAGCCATTAACCAAGGTTCCTTTCAGAGCAAGCCAGAGAAGTATGGGTAGGCATAGGACCGTCACCCAAAAGACTAATTGGAAATCAGCATAAAGCACTACAGGCCCCCTCCCACAACAGCTGGGAAAGAGCTGCAGAATTGCTCTCAAGGCTTTCTGGCCAAGAAATAAAATAGACTTGCTCCTTGAGGAAAAAAAAAAAAGTAGGCCCCAAAAGATCCTGAGATCTGCAAAGCGCGCCATCTAGCGGACAGTTTTCATAACATCAGAAAGCTCATTTTGGGGGGAAAGCTGTCCAGTTAGAAGACTTCAGGGACAACAGGTAAAAGAAGGGAAGGGAAGGGAAGGGAAGGGAAGGGGATGGGAGGGGAGGGGAGGAGTGTGGGGGAGGGGAGAGGAGGGGAGAGAGAAGGGGGGAGGGGAGAGAGAAGGGGGGAGGGGAGAGAGAAGGGGGAGGGGAGGGAAGGGGAGAGAGAAGGGGGGAGGGGAGGGAGAAAGAAAGGAAGGAGAAAGAAAGGAAGAAAAGAAAGAAATTAGAGAAAGAGAAATAAATTGAAATAAATTAGCCCATTAAAATTACCAAAAAAACATCTAGATGAAGCAGAATGCCTCAGTGACATCTCTGCTGTACTCTAAAATGAACCATGCAATGCTCTAAACTGATCCACACTCCTCTGGGGCCTGTTCACGATTAGGATGATCACAGAAGCACGGTCCGGTCCGTAACAGTCTGGAGGCCTCAAAGTCCCACCCATCTGAACAGTCCTAAAGGGCCGGCCAGTTAAGAGCTGTTTTTAAAGTCACACTCATAACGAGCATTTTAGAAGTCTGATATTAGCGTCTATTAATTGCACGTATTAATGGGGTTTCAGAGTGATAATTCCACCCATGTATATAATATGCGTGATCAAATAAAAACTCCCCTTTACCCCCCACCTTTCCCAATTTCACGCTCCTACATTTGACTCAGTGATTTTTACTTTCCACATGTGAGAGAGCATGCATGTCCTTCTGTTCCTGGCTTGTTTCACTTACTGCCCTAGTTTCACCCATTTTGCTGCAAACGACAAGAGTTCATTCTTCTTGTCAGTGAATAATTCCACTGCGTGTGTACATGCCCATTTTCTTTCTCCCTGTATGTGTTGGGAGCTACTTTTTTTTTTTTTTTTTTTTTTTTTGGCTGGGTAGCTCACTGTTAAGAAAACTGGGGTTGCTCAAACTCCAAATGGAACCATGTATTAACTCCATCTACAGGAAGGTGATATTCCTGGAATAAATTAATGTCAAGCACCTCAGAGATCACAACACAGTATATGGTCCACATGGTTAATTGCTCAGTGTGAGATAAATCAATGGACAGAGCACAGGTTGACGGGAAACAAGAGTATGTGTTCTGTCTTGTCAACAACTGAAATGGTCTTGATAAAACCTTTCCGTTAGCTATTGTCCTTGTAAATGTTTCCACCTGCTACTTCAGCTTGAACCAAGAGGTGAAAAAGCCAGTAGCCTTTCCACTGCAGGTAAATATAGAATGTCCCTCCCGGCAACAAAAGCAGATATGGAAAAATCTCTCTTGTTTTATTTTCCTTTCCAATTGTTTAGACCAACCAAAAGGAATTTGAGGCACAAAATTTCCATGAAACCCATCTGCAGACAAGATGAAATGGGGCTTGAAATAAAAGATGGAAAGTGAGGAAGCTTTTTTGTCTGTCTGTCTGTTCGGTCAGCTTAGGTTCTGATAAGGCTCAGCACAGAATTGTTAGCCATTGTGCCTCTATTTTATTATTATTGAAACAGAATCTTGCTATGAAGCCTGGTTTGGCCCTGAAATTCTTCTGGGCTCAAGTGATCCTCCTACCCTGACTTCTTGAGAGCTGGAGCTACAAGCCTATACATGTGTGCTGCTATGCTTGGCTTTCTTTAAAATTTTGATAGTTTGCTCATTGTTGATTTTTTTACTAATTGGGATTTTAAAGTAATGCATTAAAATATTATTCATCTTGATTATTGAAGGTATTTTTATGTTTGTTTAAATCTTGCACTGAAAGCAAGTGCGTCATCCAATCTAGAACCCAATGTAGAAACTGTGTTTTGATCAAAATATAGGTTGAATGTTTAAATTAAAATTTTGATTAGTTAAAAACACATTGCTATTAATCTCCCTTCCCCAGCTTTGAATATACCTAACCCATCATTTGTGCCACTTTCTAAAGGAATTCTGTAAGCCTGTTTTTGTAAATGTCTTTACAGATGTGATTTTTTAAAATGAAGGAAAAAAAAAACAGCAAATGCAGCTGCCAAGGGCCATCCAATGAAAGGCAGGCTCATAAAAACACCGCACTGTGTCCGCATCTGCCTTATTCACCGGAGCTAGAACCATGCAACTTCTGGCTCTTTCCAAAGTCAAAATGACCATGAGAGGCAAACTCTGTGAATCTACTCAGGACATCGAGGGCAGCTACAACAATGTAACTGGACACAAAACAAGACTTCCAGAATTGCTTCTGAAAGTGGCAAAGTGACAGTGTAAGTGTGATCAAAGCAAGGCAGACTATCTTGAGGTGATAAAGGGTAATATATTTTCGTAATCAATTTTTTAAAAAATTTAAATATTCACTGTATTTTTCAGTCATACATTGTACAAATGGAGAATTATTACTCTAGAGAAACACTGATCGGTGCTGGGGTTATTCATTCCTTACAGATTAAGAGTATCTATTATAGCTGTCTGTAGAACTGGAACAAAAACAAGCCACTGATTGTCCACATGGAAGCAACAAAAGCTTCCACAGGCTCTGAAGAAATACATGGTGTCAGAAAATTAAACAAGAGAATGATACAAGAATGTAAGTTTTTTAGGTTCACTTTTTGGCTTAATAAGAAGCATAAACTAGCCAGGCATGATGGCTCACGCCTGTAATCCCAGCACTCAGGAGGCTGAGGCAGGAGGATCGTTCTAAGTTTGAGGCCAGTCTGGGCTACAAAGTGAGCTCAAAGCCTACCTGAACTGGTAATGAGACCCTGTCTCAAAAAGATAAAAAATAAACCAAAAAAGAAGAATCACAAACTGGGAACTGCAGTTGTGACTCAGAGGCATGTGGCCCTGGGTTCAATCACCAGCACCGTGGGGTGGGGTGGGAAGAAAGGTCAAGACTGGAGATCCTGAAGAAGTTGGTGACCAAGGGGCTTTCTTTGAACCCAGGAATTATTTCTTGAAAACAAAGCGTGCAGGAAAGCCAGTGTACGGAAGGGTTAGGGCCTGCACGCAGACTGAACAGAGAGAAATGTGGCATCCATCACTCTCCTTCCCGCAGGCCTTTTGCTAAACCTCTGCACTGGTACAGTTGCCTACACCCTAGATCACCCCTAGAAGGTCCCTAGATTGAGCCAAGTTATGCAGCCAGGAGGCAGCAAAGGCAGGCCTAGAACTTAAATTTTCTCAGATTTTCTTTTCCTGAAGCTCATTCCTTTACACTAGTCTTGGGGGAAGTTTTATTTGGTCTCCAGCTCTGCTGGCTTTCCTAAAAATGTGGACTGGAGATGGGACCGTCAGTGAGAGAAGGCTTGCCCGGTATGACTAAATCCCTGGGTTCAATCCCCAGCACTGGAAAGAAAAAACTGAACTCATCTTGTGTATGGTGCTGGGGACTATATGCTGAGCTTTCACACTGAGCTATGTCCCCAACCTTTTTTCTTTTTTATTTTGAGACAGTATCTCAGCAGGTCACTAACTGACCCAGACAGGCAGCCTCCCAGGATGCTGGGGTGTTGGGTGCAACCCCACACAGTGTCTTCGTCTTTTCTGAAAGGAGCAATGTTCGTGGACTCAGGTGCTCCCTGGAAGTCCATAGCCTGCCGAGAACACACCCATTGCTCTGGCAGGGGACTCACACTGCCAACCAACTCAAAGTTGCAGCTGAAACAGCGATCTGATGCCTGGCTGTGTAGGAGGGTCACTCAGGAAACTCTTAAATAATACCGAGGCTGGAGTCTCACCCAAATGTCTGCATTTAACTGGTCCGGGTTAGAGTTTGATACGTATTTAGTATTTCCTATGCCCCTGGGTATTCCAGTGTGCACGTAAAGTTAAGAACAACCAAGTCACAACAATAAAACTAGTGGCATGTGCAGGTTTCAACCAGGGGTGGATCGCAAGGTCCTAATTACCAACTCCGTCAAGAAGGCGGCCGATCTGGAGGCACCAGTTCCAGGTGAGGTCTTGTATGACGTGAGACAGCTCCCTATCACTCCCTGCAGTCCTGCAGACCTTGAGACATTCTTAAATTCTCTTCTCCCCTCATTTACACAAGAAGTGCTCCATCCACCCCTCACTCCCTCCCCTTGCTGGAAGCAACTGGATTTACTAGAGTCTGGGATGGACTTCCAGAAATTTAGGTGCATCTATAGAAGACAGAGTATTTCTCTTCCAGCTGGGGAGGCTGGGCCGTAGAGCATGCCTGAGGCCTTGGGTTTGACCCCAGCACACCACCCACATCCTTTTAATTACACAGAGCGATGTGTGTGATACCCCTTAGTCTGTGGCTTGCTTCTCCGACTCCCTCATGCACTGTTTGTGCCCCTACCCAGAGTTCTGCTGCAGATACCCACAGCTCCTTACCCAGTCTATTGCTGACAGACACTGGTTTCCCAATATTGCCGTAAGCATATTTATATAATTCTTTGCTTTTCCTATGCATTTTTCCATTAACCAAATATGCTTTTAAAATTTTTGTTTGTTTGCATTTTGAGACAACTACTTGCTACATAGTTCAGGCTGGCCCTGAACTCACTCTGTGGCCCATAGTGGCCTAGAACTCATGGCAGTCCTTCTGCCTCAGCCTCCTGAGTGCTGGGGTTGCAGTGTGTGCCACTATGGCTGGCGATTCCTGACACTTTTTTATTGTGAATAATACTACAAACAGTTGTTGTGTGTAAGTCTGAGTGTATCTCCATGTCCCTAAAATAAATACCACACAGTAGGATTACTGGGACAAAAGGCATATCCTTTTAAGTCTTTTTGTGTTTTTGAGAAAGATCTAGACCAGCTTTGAACTTGCTGTGTATCCCAAGCTGGCCTTGAAATCACAACCCTCTTTTCTTAGTCTCCAAATGCTGAGATTCCAGGGAAATGCTGCCATCCCTACACTTTTAAGTCTTTTGACAAATAATGACAAATTGTCCATACAGTTAGTAGAGTTTTGTTCATGTCTTTTTGAGACAGGGTCTCACTATGCAGTTCAGGCTGGCCTTGAACTCACCTTGTAGCCCAGGCTGCCCTGGAACTAACAGCATCCCTTCCTGTTTCAGCTTCGTAAGTGCAGTGATTATAGGCCTGGAATACCACGCCTGGTTTAAAATTGGTAGAGTTTATACCTCTAGAAATCCATGAAGAATCCCATTCATCCATCTTTGCTAAACCACAAGTACTGATTTAATAATTATAGATTGGTTTGGGGTCAGAATACTTTCTTTTCTAATTATAATCTTTACTTTTTATTCATCATTATAAACTACTCTGAAGCTTCAGTAACTTCAGAAAGCTCTATACACTGGTGCATGTGTCTCCAAGTCACTATTTATCCATTATTTCAAGTGAATAAATAAACCATATAATCAAAACTGATCTTAAAAATTTGAAAATACCTTCATTTTAGGTAGATCCTATAAAACCCACAAGTCAGTGACAGTCTGCTTGATGGCATATCCAGAATATTCCAGTTTTTCTTCCAATAGAAATGCAACAGACGTGGTTTAAGTACCTCTTGCTTGTTTTACATGTGCTTCTAACACTTTACTGTGTAGACACTAAACAGCCTTTTTAGTTGTATTTAGGGGTATTCCTTTCCCAAAACAAACACAAATTTCACCGGCTAAACCTTCCATTCATGGGACATAAGAGAAGACTCAGTTCATTCAGTTTTAAGTTTCCACCCTAATAGTAACATTTTGCAGGCGTCAAGGGGAAGAATATTACCAGCTACTTGGGGAGGGAACTGCAGGACTGGGTGTGGTGGCTCATGTCTATAATCCAGGTACTCCAGAAGCTGAGGCAAGAGGACTTTGAGTACAAGGTCAGCCTGGCTAGCTACACTGGGAGTTCCCAACCAGCCTGCAGGCGAGTTCCCCAGTTCAAAAACACACAAAGCCAACTGCATGCCTGGAAGACACAGAGTCCTACTCGATACCTATCTCAGGCAACGTGCTGCAATTTTGCTAGTTCCCTTGCATGGAAAATCCCCTAACTGTAGTACAGTTGAATTGCTTTTTAAAATTAAGATCCAGATGAAGTCAAGGTAAAACAATTTCCCAGGAACCCTCTCAGACCATTTCTATGTAAATCTAAAAGTCACCACACACCATTCATTCCTCCTGGACCTAGGTCCTGCTGAGTGATTCGTGTCTGACAGTTAGGGATCACCCAAATATACCTAAGTTACATTAAGAATCTACCTGAAGTACACGCCCTGCAAGGTTTCCAGAAGGGCTGGCCTGGAGAATCTCGAGGTGTGTGGAGGGTGGTGGCAGACTGTTCTGATGCCAGCCTCAGCTCTTGAACAGCGTCCAGGCCTTGTCACTGTGCTGGTATTCAGTTCAGTGTGCATCTTCCCCCTGGGATGGGTATAGGCCAGTTTCTCTAACTGCAGCTCCTGGACTACAGATTTTAAACTTCCAAGGCAGGAGTAGAAACAGAGAGGTTAGCTGAGGATCCCAGAGTGATTCTCTTCTCAGCTCTGTGAGGGGTACTTCAATGCTGCCTTGACCCAAGACTGCATGGGCTGCAGAGTCCATCCCCTGGCCATGTGGAAGGTAGAATATTGGTAAAAAAAGAAGGAAGATAATGGGTCTACTCAATGCTTCATGTTCAAGTACTTTTGTTCAAGACACATTTATCAACTTAGTAAAACAGGCATTTCTTGCAAAAGCAGCCATTACAGCACTGAATGACCTGGCGCCTAACTGTGGAACCTAACTGTGGGAACCACGCCTGACACTTGTTTTGTTTTTGAGACAGGGTCTCGCTGTGCAGTTCAGGCTGCCCTTGAGCTACTTTTGTAGCCCAGGCTGGTCTCAAACTTGCAGTGATCCTCCTGCCTCAGCCTCCTGAGTACTGAGACTGCAGGTTTGCACAACCACACCCGGCTTCGGCACATTTTAGTGTCAGGGTCACAGGAGGAGGGACGGCTACGGGGGAGGCAGCTCATGCTCATCTGCTCACTGAGGCCTGATGAGACAGCCTCCGGTGTGGCTTCTGTCCAGGGCAGGTCAGTACCCCACAGCCTGCATGCACTGCACCCACAGGGCTCCGTCTACATATCCCACTCACCTAGCCAGTCCTTTTCCATGGGTGCTTTCGTCCAAATCCCAGTTCATAGCAAGGTGGAATGGAGGCCTGGAAGAGGCTGCGGCTGCGGAGACTGCAGTGAGCCTCAGCAGGGCCGGGCCCACAGTGCGAAGGCTGGACCGTCCTCCTGCTCCTAAAGCAGGCTGCATTCCTAGGGGGTTAGAGTCAGGAAGGTTAGCCGGACGCCCTCAGGCAGGCCAGCTGGGACTGGTGCTGCCTCAGAGGGGCTGCGTCAGAGAGCCCTGAAGCCGGACTCAGAAGACAGGCTATCAGGTGTGGACAGCTCATGCCTGTAACCCTGGCACTCAGGAGGCTGAGACAGGAGGATCGCTGTGAGTTCGAGGCCTGCCTGGGCTACAAAGTGAGTTCAAGGCCAGTTTGAACTGTATAGTGGAAACTTGTCTCAAAAAAAAAGAGCGAATCATTCCTAATTTTTTCTCTATTCCTCAAATAAAGATTTTTCTGGGAAAACAAAAAATCCAAAAGTAAACTAGCATAATAATAATAATAATAATATCTAAAAGCCTCAAATGGATACATTGTTCAAAACTTCACCAGTGAGCTTTTTTAAGCCATTAAATTTCTAAAGTATTAATAGTACTTCCAGGATTATATGATATGCATCTCAGAAAAACATTTTTAGAACCTCCATATTTTGTTTTGTACATAGTTGTTACTATGCAGTGGTTTTGTTAAAATTTTCTTGTAAAAAAAAATGGAAGACTGAAAAAGAAAGAAAAGAAAAACCTGTGATGAGACATCTTGCTGCAAAGGAAAGACAGGCAGGAGATAATCACCTCAAAGCTGCAGTGTAATAGTTGAGACCATAAAAAAAAAAAAAAAATAGTTGAGACCATAGCCAGAGCGGTACCGTGCTTCTTATATTTTATAATATTTTATTGTTAGAAAACAGAATAAGCTCATTGGATAAAATTTGCAAAGTACAAAAAGTATAATGGAGAAAAGCAAAAGTACTCTGAAACCAGCAGAGTAAACACTTTGCTATATACATCATTTGTCTATTTTTTTCAGTTTCTTATTTTCCATGCAAACTAAACGTATTTTTATTTTTCTTTTTTCTTCTGTTGATGGTACCGAGGATTGAAACCACGTGTGTCTAGCATGATATCCCTACTTGTTTTGAACTGTTTCAAATTTTAAGACAGGGTCTCGCTAAATTACAAAGGCTGACCTCAAACTTGCACTCTTCCTGTCTCAGTAGCTGGGATTATAGGTGTGTAACACTACACTAGCTGGAGTAAAAAAAAAATGTAGTCAGGGTTAAGTAACAAAACAGTTTGAACTACTGTTCTTTTTACTCAGTAATTTTTTCTTATTCTTACATATTTTATATTATTTCATCACATAAACATTTAATAACTTTTATTCAGTTTTCTTTTATCGATGGTCACTTATGTATCCGTTTTTGTCTCATTATTATGAATAACCTCATCATGAACATCCTTGTCTTGCATCTCTGAATTGGTAGTTCCACCATAGATGTGATGAGCTGGGAAAAAGGATCCAAATCCTTACAGAGAATATTTTTATGGGCATGTTTCAAAACTGGAAATTTACCAAACATGGAGAAGAGATAGTTGTATTTCTTCATTTTTTTGTTTTGTTTTTTGTTTGTTTGTTTTGGTACTCAGGACCTTGCACTTGCCAGGCAGGTGCTTATGCCACTGTATGGTATTCTCCTCTCTTGTATTTCTTCATCTTAAACAAACTCCCTGGTTCTTAATACCTGTCAGATCTCGCTCTCTTATCTGGATGTCCCCTTTCTCCCAGGGTGTTTGCTGGGGGAGAAATGCTACCTGGTAACACAGGGCAAACAGCAGTGGGAGCCAACACTGGACCTGGGGCCATCGAGGTCACTGGGCATGCAGGCGCTGTCCAGTGTAGGACTGAGCAGGAGGGCAGAGCCGTAGGTCAGACTCAGCCTCAGGGCTGGGGCTACAGGGAGAAGAGGAACCCAGGGTGGGCAGTGCTGTGGCCCATGGCGAAGCCGGCTGTGTAGAGTCCATGGTGCCACTACGGTTGGCAGAATTTCACTTAGGATCAGTCCGAAGGGTTAGTCAAGGCAGCACATAGGAGCAGCAACCCCTCTGCAAGAACAAGTGGCAAAGGTTAGACATGGGAGCAGGAAAACTAGTGTAGTCCTGGGACGAGGGAGGGCGCAGCATAAATAGAAAATGAACTAGAGAACACAAATTCTACTTAGTGGGAGGTGCATCAATTACTTTGGGGCTATGTTATGCTGCCTGTAAATCAAAATAGTGATTTCAAACAAAACTTCTCCTCCCTGTGCCACATCTGCTCCCTCCAGCAGGAAGGCTCCATCTGCAAGTCTTCGCTCTGCAATCCCAAGCAATGACCTCTTCCTCTGTGGCTTGGCAGTGGGCGGAGGCTGGGGGCTGGGACCTCAGCACTCCTGCTTCTAAGCGGGTGGGATGCTTCTTCTGTTCATCTCTTCTTATTCACCAGAGCAACTCCCTGGCCATGCCTAACTTCAGGGGACACATCCGGAAACTGAGGAGGACTAGAACTCTCAAGGAGCACTGATGGTGCCTGCCAGATAATAATCGACACTTGGTTCTGCCGAGGAGATCAGACTGCCCTGGAAACCACGGTGGCACTCAGGTCCTGGCAGACTGGGAGTCCTGTTCCAGATGAGACCTTGGAAAGGTGAGGCATACCTGGGTTGGGGCTAACCAGAGGGGGAGCATAGCGAGGGACGCTGCACAGCAGCTGCACCATGAGCTCATGCACTTAGAAATGTCCAGCCTACCTGGGCACCATAGCTGTGCCTCAGAGCTGCCTGTGAAGATCCTGTTGGCAGCTCAGTGCACTACATGCACGTTTATCACCATTCAACTCTTCTGGGGAGGAAAGCGAGGTGCATGTCCGTGCATTCAAACATACACAGGAACCGTTAGCCACCGAAGGGATTATGAGGTGTGGGTGTCTCAGACCATTATGGGTAACTGAAGTATGGCAAGCTGAACGCCAGACTGTCACCTTTCCCCGAGAGGATGGCAGTGACAGTCTCAGCTTCTGGAGGAGCTTGCCAGACTTCTCAGAGCCCCCCAGGTCATGTAGACCACCTGCCGCGCTCTGGGACCGTGCAAGACACGGTGTCTGGCCTTCCCTGTACACAGTCCTGTAGGGCCTGATGGCCTGCATCCAGTTCACTGAGAATGTAACTGTGGTTAGCAGCCTAAATAAATTAAAAAGGTAGATACCAACATTTTCTATGGTCTTGTACTTTACAGGCCTAGTGGTTTGTTGGAAAAGATATGCCTTAAAACATGAAACGCAGGCATGGTGGCACAGCCCTGCAATCCCAGCTATTCTGCGGGCCACTGTAAGAGGATTACAAGTTCAAGCCAGCCTGCAACTTAGCAAGACCGGATCTCAAAATAAAAAGTAAAAAGTGTTGCAGATGCAGCTCAGTGATAGAGTGCTTGCCCGCATGCCTGAGGCCCTGGGTTGGTTCAATTTCCACTAACACTAGCCCTCCACCCCCAAAAATCAAAAATTTAAAATATGATGAATTGTAACCAAAAAATTAAAAATTGTATACATTTAACTAATACAAGTATTTTCTTAAAGAATGTTATTGTTTGAAAGAGAAGGTCATTATTTCTCACATTTGTAGCTGAAGGTTTTAATTTTTTCCATTTTTGGTGTCTTTACAAGAAAACTATTTTAATTTCAAATTCCACATTGCTGGACGGTCCCTCTCCCTTCCAGCTTCTCATCTTGCCACTGTGTAGTTACACTTTGTTTGATGAAGAGTTTCCTTTCGGAATTGATTGTCAAGCATGGCAAAAGGTGCAGGTTCTTATCAACTGGCATCATTTTGGGAAGAAATTTGCCAACAGTGTATTTTTTAAAAGAAATATACATGTTCTTTAACCAAGAAATGACATTTCTAGACATTTATCTGAATGATGGATGCAGGATATGAACAAACATTTACTTACAGGGTCATTTAACCAGAATTAAAGTAGATTACACAGAATCTGAAAATAATCCGAAATTCAAATACTAGAGAATTGGCCAAATGTATTACATTGTAGCTGTATGATGAAATAGGAAGAAGCCATGAATAACCATGCTACATAAAACACCTAAAGATAATAGAAAATATAATGGTAAATAAAATACCCTGTTCAATGAAAAATCAGGTAACAAATTGTAAAAAATGTCTCTAATACTGTTTGTCAAATACACCTGCACACACACACACACACACACACACACACACAATAGAAATACAGGAAGTGCTAGAAGGCCATACACTAAAATATCAGCTATCAACAGCTGTGTCTCTGGGAAGGAGGATTAGGAGGATTATATTGTTTTTGTTCTTTCTTCTTTCTTCTTTCCTTTTTTTACTGGAACTGGTGATTGGACCAGCACCTGTGCACTAAGCTAAATCCCCAGCACCTCTGCATTTCTTGTTTTTGGACAGGGTCTTCCTGAATTGCACAAACTGGGTTCAGATTTGGGCTCCTCCTGCCTCAGCCTTTCAGATGACAGTTGTGTACCACTAACCCTGGATTTCCTTTGTACTTCAAATTTTTTGCTCTCTGTATTTGTATTGTTGTTTTTGTTTTGTTTTGTTTTTTTTTTTGCGGTACTGTAGATTGAACTCACGACCTCGTGCTTGCCAGGCAGGCACTTAGGCCACTGAGCTAAATCCTCAGCCCTGTTGTTTGTTTTTGAGTCTCCCTATGCTGGCCTCAAACTCCTGGGTCCAAGTGATCCTCCTATCTCAAACTCCCCAGCAACTGCTCTACGTCCAACTGCTCGTTTATATTTTTGGGGTTTCAGAACAAACCTATTCTGAGGTAAAATATACTTCTGAAAAAATGTAAAAGTCCAACAAAATTTTAAAAATTGTACTTAATGTTATTGAACTGCACATTTAAGGTGATTAAAATGTAAATGTTATACACTTTTATCACAATAAAAAGATATATTTATGAAATCCAGGTGATGTTGAGACTTTTTAGCCACAACCTATGAAATAAAAAGCTGGAATTCATTAACATTAAAACTTTGGGTCTGACAAAGACATTATGGAGAGGATGAGGAAATAAACCAGGAACTGGGAGGAAATATCTACAAGATACATATAGATAAAGGACTAGTATCCAACAGATGTAAAGCACTCTCAATACTTAACCATAGGAAAACAGGTAATTCAATTTAAAAATAAGCAAAAAAGCTGAACATATACCTTACCAAAAAATACAGAAGTGGCAAATAAACATGAAAAGATGTTCTATATCGTATTTCACAAAGGAAGTGCAAGTAAAACAGTGAGCTAAAACTTCAGAATGGCCAAAGTCCAGAACACTGACCCCAGCAGATGCTTCACAGATACGGAGCAACAGGAACTCTCACCCACTGCTGGCGGGAACGCCAAGTGGAAGGCAGTGCGGCCGTTTCCCGCAAAGCTAAAAGCAGTCTCACACGCGATCCAGCGATGCTCTCCTTGGTCATTTACCCGAGTGGGTTGGAAAGTTCTGTCCACATGAATGTTCATAGCTGCTTTATTCATAATTGCAAAACTCAGAAGCAATCAAAATGTCTTCAGTAGGAGAACAGATAAACTGCGGTACACAGCACCAAAAAGAAATGAGCTGTCAGGCCATGAAAAACAAGGAGTGCATGTAAATGCATGTAGTTAAGGAAAAGAAGCCTGTCTGAAAAGCCACGTACTCTGTGACTCGATGCGTAGGACGCTCGCAGAAAGGCAAAACCACTGAGACAGAAAAGTTCAATGGGGTCTCGGGGCAGGAGGGCAGGAGGGAGGTCTAGAGAGTACAGGGGATTTTTAGGCCAATGAAATTATTCTGCATGATATATAATGGTAAGGACATGCCATTATGTATTCGTCCAAACCCACAGGATGCACAGCAGAAAAATGAACCCCCTAGTTAATAATAAGGTGTTAACACAAGCCCATACTCATCAGTGAAATAGATCAGACCCACATGTATAAACATCGTACTGTCTCACTAGTAAGTAAATAAGATCCAAAATGTACAGTAGATATTGTGAACTGGGAACAAATTGTTGAAAAGAAAAGACAAAGTGTGATGGGGGAATAGGGGACAGGAAGAAAGGGAAAAGATATATGTATACATAAGATAAGATATATACATAAGATAGTTAAGACAGTTATATCACTAGTTGTTCTTAGTTTACTGAAAAGAAAAGTTTGGGCTAAGATGTTTGGATGAGTTATCATGCCTACATCTTGTACTTGGAATAACTACTACAAAGACAGCAATACACAATTATTATTGTAACTCTCCTAATCTATTTTTGAAATCTGTTTTATTGTTATTTCTATTGTTTTCTCTTTCAAAAAGTATCAATATTGGCTCACATAAAAAACAGGAAAATTACATAAAAATATTATGTGTTCTAAAACAACATAATTCACCATAGTAAAAACCAATTGCTTCCAAGCACAGTTCTGCTTCTTGTATATTTATCTCCATAAGCATTTCTTTGGTTACTTAATTTTGCATAGCAATTTATGATGTTTGACAGCAATCGCTAGAAATTTTCAAACAGGTAATTCTTGAATATAGTACTGATTTGATCACTGATTCAGTAAAACTCCCAAGTCTTACATTTTAAATTTTTGATTAAATCATTTCACCACATTAGTAAGTAATCCATGTGCAGTTTGGGGATCTAATTTCTCAAGCATCTACTACATGTGTCAGTGGAAACCAAGGGTGGTACTTTCCTCATACACATAACCCTTACACGTTCTGTCTCTTGTGATGGTAACACAGCACCAGCAAAGAGGGAGCGTAAGATGCTAAGGCTGGGACTGCAGCACTGGCCCGAAAACAAGGGCCGCTTTAATGCTAACAAAGGCAGGCACCCAGACTGCAGCACCAAGCTCGATGCGGCTAAGCCAGCAAGGGAAACAGCACAACTGTCCCAGCTCGAGTCTAGATGGCCACCAAAACTCCATGTGGTCTTATTGGGGAATTTTGGGAGGTGGCTGGGTCTGTCGTGTGTGACTCTGAGCGTAAGGCTGTGTGGTTAAAAACTTAGTCCTTGACTGGTTTGGCACAGTTCTGGGTGGGAGTAAGGCGCACCACCAGAGTGAGAGCTCTGCACATCCTCAGCACAGGCTGCCTGGATGGAGCAGAAGGAACGGGAAGACAGACGGCTGCCTATTGCTAGTCACCTGCTGCTTGCTGCTTTGCTTCTCAGAACTTTGCTGCTTTCTTCCTGCCACAGACTGTTTCTCCTCTGTGATGCCACCCTGCCTTATAGCCAGATGATTATGGACTGCAACCTCCACAAACTGTGAGCCAAACATAAATCTCTGCTCCTTTAACTGTGGGCATTAGGTATTTTGTCTCAGCAAGAGAAAAGTAACTAAGCCAACACCCAAAGGAGCACTCTAGCGGCACTGTTCCTCAAAGATGCATGAACTTACAGGCTCCTGAGTTCCAGTAGGACACCATTCATCAGCTGAAAATACAAGGATTAGAGCTCATTTTTATCTTTTCTCTTTCTTTCTTTCTTCCTTTTTCTTTTCTTTTTCTTTTTTTTTTTTTTTTTTTTTTTTCTCCTTTGTGGATAAAAGGATCTCACTATGTAGCTGAGGCTAGCCTGGAACCTGTGATACTCCTGCCTCAGCCTCCAGAGCCTGGAACCTGTGATACTCTGCCTCAGTCTCCAGATTACTGGGATTATAGGTGTGTGCTACTGTGCTTGATTTGTAGTTCATTTCTGAGAGGAAACCAGGAGAGGGCCAGGCCCCTGGAGAGAATTCCTGGGAAATGGCAAGGAATTGAGACTCCAGTCCCCGCTGAGAACCTTGGATAGCAGCATGCAATCAAAGGAGAAACTCAGGCCTCTCTTTGGAGCAAGCATGGCAGCCTGTGAGCCCACTATGGATTTGGACGGCACTTATGAATCCACTGCGTGTTCTCAAGAGACGTAGGGACTACATAAAGCTGTCAGTCTGGACCTTTGCAGCTCCTAGAATTGGATACTGACACTACTGTCACTTTTATTCCCACGCATTTCTCTTTGCCTGATGGTAAATCCCAATTTAGCCCATAGAGTATAAAGGTGATTTGCACACTGTCATGAGAGCAAGTATTCCCAGTGGATATTACTCTTCAGGACAGCCTTGCCTGGAGCCATGTGTTTTGAAATGTCAAGTACTTTCTCTTACACACTGGCAAGTCTTGCAGCTTGTTTGATGTTGCAATCAGGTAACTGATTGTTTAGATCAGCAGATACTCAGATCTCTGCCCTATAGGGACTGCTGACATTGGCATGAAACAGCTTGTTAAATCTGGTTTCTGCTTTGCACCGGAAGCCTGCCAAATGAGGTCTGTACACAGAGATGGCAGCTGGAAGAAATGCTTAATATCTAAACTTGCATTCTCATCTTATGCATCTTTTCAAAAAACTAAAATTTTGGAGGGCAGACACAGTGCTTTAGTTATTTCCATTTAATTGATATGATTAGCTTTGCTTTCTCTCTTTTATTTTAAATCAGGGACTGAACTCAAGGCCATCATACTGTTATATCCGCAATCCATTTTATATCGTTAAATTTTGAGATAGACTCTCACTTAAGTTGCATAGGTTAGATTCAAACTTGTGATCCTCCTGCCTCAGTTTCCCAGAGTGCTGGGATTACAGCATGGATCATGAGATCTGGCTATGACTAGCTTCTTTATATTTGGCATGCAAAATAATTTAGATTATTTATATTGCAGTTCCTCTGAGAAGAAAACTTCTACATCTTCTTCTCTGGTTACAGGGCCATCCGCTACATGTCACAGATGAAGGCTCAGCTGGTTATCATGTGAATCAAGTAACTACTCCTCCAAAATGCATCACCAAACCAAGAGTTATGCTTAATTGCAACCAGGTGTTCGCTTCCGTTAGTCTCAAGGCTTCCCTTTTTAAACATTATCACTGAAGTATTGTTGTTACAGGTCCCTTCAGGAAAGATGAATGTGATTAGTTTATTCTCTCAGCGTTATGGTGTTTTAGTCTCTTTGTAACCAGGGGTCAATCTTTCATTTCTGAGCATTCAGACCAGATATGTGGGCAGGCCTGAACCACAGCTCTCTAAATCCCTATCATTCACCACGAACCTGGTCAAACATGGCATAACATCCATCTGCTGTCCAGATCAAAACATGAATTGGAGCGGTTTGGTTGATACCCAAATTCCTCTCTTCTGAGGTCACTACAGCTTGTTATGATGATGGGATGGTACTAGAAAGAGATGCACACAGATCCAGCAGTGAGTGAAATGCACCAGTTCATTCAGCCGGGTTCTGAGGCTGCTGTCTGGCAGCCTCCCAACCAGTACATGTTTTTACTAGTCAACTGATCACAGCAAAATTCAGGTAGCTCTCGCAGGCAGCAGTGCACAGGAGCGTGTTATGACACCCAGCACTGGCACTGCAGTGAGCTGCAGACTTGTAATAGACACTGGGAGTGTTTCTTGTGCAGAGATTTCAGGATGCCAGCTCCTCCATGGAGAAGCTCTAGGTCTCTTCATGTTCCACAGTGGCTTTCAATCCCACAGAAGATGATTTTTTTTTTGCCTTTTTGAGACAGGGTCTCGCTATGCAGTTCATGGCCTTCAGCTCACTTTGTAACCCAGGCTGCTCTTGAACTCACAACAATCCTTCTGCCTCGGCCTCCTGAGTGCTGGGATTACAGGTGTGCACCACCACACCAGGCTCTAGAAGCTGAATTTTTAAATTTTAATCCTTTGTGCACTTTCCAATTTAGATTGTGGCTTAGATTGTGAAGTTTTCACCAGGATCTTCATGCAGATCTTGGAGATGCCCAATAACACAGTCAAGGCTGAGGGCAGCAGGACAAGGCTGGGCACCAGCAGTGGCCAAACAGGCAGGACCTCCTGGCCAGCGCTGTGTCTTTGTAGAGGAGACATAAATGCGACGTCTGTCCCTGACACCAGCAGCCCAATCAGAATTCAGGGAGGAGAGGTGGTCCGGAAGCCAGGGCCCCTGAAGGCATTTGCTTTACTGAGTTTGAACCTCTGAGAGAAGATACCTGGCTTCCATTTCCACTTTTCCCAGAGAGCTTCCCGGCTTTAGGAAAATCCACTTATCTCTCCGTCTCTTTGAGAATGACGGCATTCTCTGCCCTCAGTCTTTGGTTCCTCTCTGTCTTTGCTGTGTGTGGAGTACAACTCTAAGGCCCACGGATGCTGAGTTTGGCCTGCAGTTTGTTTTGTCCAGAATAGCATAAGTGGAATGGTGAGTTTCAGCTTTGAGCTCACGCCCTGCGATTCATGCTAGGTGTAACGCTCCTGCCATCTACTCATATGAAGGAAGTATCCTGAGTAGCTGCTGTTATTTTGGACACTTTAGAAAGGCAGACTGATGGAGTAAGCTTGAAACTGAGCTGCCATCTGAAGCCATGCCTAGAATTTCTAAGATCAAAAGCCCAGCAGAGTCTAACTGACCTCCAAATCGGTAAGGCAGACATGAATGCATGTTGTGATATGTCACTGAGATGTTTGAAGTTGTTACTCAGCACTGCCATGGTAATAGCTGACTGATGCACTGCATATCCCAGGGAGTACAGGGGGAAAAGGGAGCGTCATGTACCAAAGGAGCTCACGAGAGTCCTCTTGGGACCAGTGCCTGTGGGTAGGAGTGGAAGAAGTATGCCTGGGTGCACAGAAAAGCTGGCACAGAAATGCCACCCTCATGATAGCCTGGGCTGACTCCTAGGGAGCTCCAGACAGAAAAATACCATAAATGATGTTCCATCAGACATGTGGCCAGATCTTTATACACCTGCGATCATCAGTCTCTGAAGAGGACTGTCCCCAAAGGGCATGACTTGGAGAGGTGGCTTTTGTAGGGGAGACAGTCTCTGAAAGTGCTGAACAAACACCATCTGATGATAGTACTCTTGGAACCTGGGCAGCAAGCCTTTCCCTGGAAAAGGCTTAGGCAGTGGCCCATCAAATCTACCACGGCTCTACCCACTGACTGAGCACCACCTGGGGCCTTGCAATGGCAGGATGTTCCTGGATCGCTCCTAGCCTGCACTCCTAGCCCACATACAGTGAGCACGTGGGCATCTAAGGGAGGAAGCTCATTCTGATGACTTTCCTTACACAAATACAGAGCTTGTGACATTTTCATGATTTTGCAACTTGCACCAAAATTCTCTTAGGAAGAAACTTGCCATGGGGATTTGTTCCTGCTGATCTGGAGTCCATCAGGAGACACAGAGGAGAGGGCTCCACTGCAGGCCTGGGGAAAGGAGAGAAAGCTACTTCCAGCTCTGAAGAACAGGGAACAGAGCGGGGAGCCCAGAAGAAGCCAATGGGCGCTGCTTGAGGTAAAGGGAACAGGAAATGATTCTTATGGAGACCTCAGATGTTCACAAAAGTCATCTCCTGGGCATTTGAGTTTCGCAAGCAAACTGTGAACAGCTGAGTTGAAAAAAATAGTCTTTCTTTCTTTCTTCCTTCCTCTTTCTCTTCTTTCTTTCTTTCTTTCTTTCTTTCTTTCATTCTTTTTTCATGAGCCCTAAGCATGAAACAGCTCCGGCACCAACCCAGGCCTCAGGTAGGATGAGCAAAGGACCGTCCTCTGCTCTGCCCCTCACTGACATAAGAACACCACCATCAATCAGGTGTCTCTTGACCCCTTTCCAGGGGGTAAAAATAGTATTTAATACACCAAATGTATGAAAATATAAAAACAATGTTAAATAGACACATGCACGCACACTTGGGATGAACAGCTATCAACACCTGGTTTTATTTTCTTCTGCTTCTTTAATATAGAGATTTTTACAAAGAGAATACATTCTTAGTTTGATGCTTTACTACATACAAACTTGTGATTTCATAAGCTGTAACAATATTGTCATGTGTTTTAACTCAAATAGAACTAGTATTCTATTGTGTGTATTTTTCTGCAAGTTGCTTCTGTCTTCTAACTTTGTTTTCAGTACGTGGCAACGTTCATGTATGGGCATATATTTCATTCATTTTTATCTCCACAGCATGACTAAATGTGTATTTTTGGTCTCATAATGATAAATAATTATGCCGCTTTTTTTCTCTTACAACCATTTCCAAAGCAAAGGTCTTTGAAGAGTTTCTCTAACACAGACACCTGGAGGTGACATTGCTGGTTTCTGGGACATACCTTCTTCACTTTTTTGGTCATATGATCACAATGGTGCTGGAATTGTTAGTTCAGTGGTAAACTACTTGCCTCGTATGCACAAGGCCCTGGGTTCAATCCCTAGTACTACAAAAGGATGATGGTATCATAATAAAAAGAGCAGGATGCCAATTTCCTAGCCTAAGTCTCTAACCCTACTGTTCATGGCATTTGTCTGCAGAGCTTCCTGTACAATGACTGACAAACAGGAGTCATGCAACAAATATCTGAGGAGTAAATGAGTGTCAGGGAAAGCAATCAAGACCTAGAGAGTCAACATGATTACCAGAGGCACATGACTAGTTCAAAGATGGCTCTGGAGGGCACATCTTCTGAGCTGTGCCTTCTACAGTACAACTGAAGTGAATATACCAAAGTTTTGTTCCGGTCCCTATTAAAGACTGGAAAAGACTGTCATCAAATAACCCATTGCCTTCTTATTGAGACCTGGTTTCCTTAATGTATTTTGGGAGGTCACAAATGAACATTTCATTTTAAACCATAAGAATGAAAATAGAGAAACATTTTTCTTCAGGACAGACTTTTTTGTAAGGCCTATCTGAGCTCATATGCATCATGACTATATCTTAGTTAAGAGTGTATATTTTATCCTTTGTTTCAAACTGAAGATTGAACAATAAATGGATGGGGAATGGTGGCAGCCAGCTGTCTTACTGTTGGAGAGGCAGATCACAGATAAGCAAGAGGAGAGGGCTATCCTAAACCATATCCTACTGAATTACAGTTGGAGACATCAGATGAAACTCCTGTTTAGCTTTATGTCATAAGATGGGTAAATACAGAAGCACGTACAGCCACGTATGTGTGCACACAATGGTATACGTGCTTATACTGTCAGGCTCTCACAGGCCTAGAAGCAGCAAGACTCCACTGACAAGCATGCCAGTGCTCAAATCTGGGATTCTAATGCCATTTTCCAACAACCAGGACTCCTTGGAGAAACCATTGATTCTTGACTTAGGGCAGGGAATGTGCAAGATAAACCCAGACCATCTTATGATCCCCCAAAATACAAGAGATAAAACAATAAAATGAGGGAGGTATGTCAAAGGTGAAAATTGAAGAATTCTCCAGTGGCCAAGGCTGGCAAAACTTTAAGCAACAAGGTAAGACAGTATCGGGGTATATATCAAAGTATAAATAAAAATCGATGAACCCATACTCATATAAATAAATGCTTGGACCAGTGAATGAATGAGTAGAGGGAATAATGAAGTCTCCCATATGGAAAATTTCCAAGTAACACACAGAAAATTCCCCGGCAAAAAAGGATGGCCTAATTCCTCACCCCTTTAGTGTAGGCTGTGTACAGTGACTTCTTACAAAAAATGAAGTCTGGAAGGAGTTGAAAAAGAATAACTTACAGTGGAGAAACGTGACAAATGTTACAAATGCATGTGCACAAGTTGCAGGTCCTTGATGATAAGACATGTTGCTCGCAGATACCCCGAATGCTGTGGGATGGGAATGACCTCTGACCTCTGACCTCTGGCCTCTGTATTCTTCCTCCCCAGAAACCTCACTTGCTTATTTATTTATTGTTTTTGTGCTAGGGATTGAACTCAAAACTTTTGCACTGAGTTACACCCAAAGCCCTTTTTGATTTTGAGACAGGGTTTTTTGTGTTGTTTTGTTTTGTTAGTTTTGGTACCAGGGATCAAACTCACGTCCTTGTGCTTGCCAGGCAGGCACTTATGCTGCTGAGCTAAGTCCTCGGCAAGAGAGGGTCTTGATAAGTCACTAAGTTTCTTGGGCTGGGCTCTAACTTGTGATTCTCCTGCCTCCACCTCACAGAGCTTACAGATTGTAAGGATGCCCTACTCCCATGTACCTAATTTTATTCTAGCCAGGAGAAAAACTTTGGACATCTGCCCTGATCAGTTTGCTTCTCAGAGCTACCAAAGTCCTGAAAAACAGAGAAAGTCTAAAAAACTGTCCTGATCTTGAGAACCCCAAGGGAACACAATTCAGTGTGACGTGGTATCCTTGGGAGGGATCATGAAGCAGAAAATAAACACTGAATACACACTAAGGAAATCTGAATAAAATATGGACTTCAATATGGCTCACTCTCAT
Organism: Cavia porcellus; assembly: GCF_034190915.1. Lineage (NCBI taxonomy): Eukaryota > Metazoa > Chordata > Mammalia > Rodentia > Caviidae > Cavia > Cavia porcellus. The sequence goes on along the minus strand of NW_026947484.1, from coordinate 66,916,007 downwards.
GCAAATGCCAACAGGGGAAACTGGCTGTGGAGCATCAGGAGCCTCTATTTTGTAGTAGCTTTTCTGTGAGCCTGCGAGAACTCTAAAACAAAAAATGATTTTTAAAAAGCCGTACTTAGGAGAGGGGGCTGCTAGCTTTGTTTTCTATTTGTTTTCATATTATTTCATCCTCCGCTGGGTAGCAAAGTTTTCTAGTTCGCAATAGCGGCCCCTGCAGGAGAAGGCCCTTTTACAGCCAGCCGGGTGTCATGAGTGCTTGCACACCGATTTTCCTTTTTGGCCTTTCTCTGGCTTATTAGCGCTGGTGGCCCTTCCCTGGTGGGTTGGCAGCCTTCCTGGACAGGGCAGATTGCTCATTCTCCTGCGCCAGTTCTCAGCCTGAAGGGATCCTTGGCTAAACAGTGGAGACACGGTGGTGGTGGTATCCATTCTGTTCTTTGCTTTCAGTCTCACTGATACTTCTAAAACTCCAAACAGACAGGCCTTTACTAAAGAGTCAATCATTGATTTTTTAAAAGGAATATTCTTTGTCAGAAACCTGTAGCTATGTTCCTCTCTCAACAGTGATTGTCAGCTCCCCCAAACTATGCCATGTTTGCCATTCCCTGCCGTAGAGCGGGTGCATGCCTCACTTACACTACAGGTGACTGTGGACAGTTGGATCCCTGATTGTTCTGGGGTGGACCCTCCTTCCCAGGATCTAGCAATATTTAAGGATGATCTACCCCTAGACTTTTTCAGTCCTATGAACCAATAAAAATCCTTTCTCTTGAAGTCAGTATTTTCCCAAAAACTTAGGCTTGGGTCTGAGATTTCCATTTCAGAACTGATTTGGCCCCTGGGGCTGAAATAAAAGCTCTTCAGAGCCATGGCATCATCATCTTTAGCTGTGATAGTTTGCTGATGCTTGTGGTCAAATGTAGTCTCACAGAACAACTTTGCTTCTAGTGAGCACAGAGGAAGCTAAGAAAGCAGGCCAGTGTATAACAGTAGATGTGCCAAGTCTCCTGGTAGATAATTCATATTTATTGTCCTGGTAATATTGTGTCTTTTAAAATAAAAATCCCCCAATACTATAAACATGGGATCCACATCTTCATCAGAGCCTGATACAGCGACAAACCTTAAGTATCAGTGTATGTGTATCAAATGCATTGATAGAGGATGCATGTACCTTGCTCATTCTAGATCCTTCCACACCCTTTACTGTCATAGAAGTATGTGATTTTTGGCCCCAGAGAGACTTCCCTCCCTGCAGCAGAAACCATTCATTGATCTGATTGCTGCTATGCCTTAGGGAAACTGTCCTCCTGGATTTAGTCCTGTTTAAAGATGATAGATATTTTTCATTTACATGACCCAAGAAAAATTCCTTTTGTGGAAGCCAGTTTGAACTTGGTTCCTGCCACTTGTAATTGAAGGAGTCCTGTTTAATGAACTGGTCCAAAGCTCAGGTCAATGTTATCCATGGGCTCGTGTATTTCCTCTGTAAATGCTCTCAGTGCCAAGGCTTCTCCTATTCCCCACTCTCCTGTTTCTTATCCAAAAGCAGCCTTCTCTCTTCCAGGTGTGTGTGTTCATATGTGCGTGCACAAGTGTATGTGTGTGTGCATGCATGCATGTCTTTCAGTAGGGTTTAAAAAACATCATTTATGAGATGATTTATGGTTGGTTATTTTTCAGGCTCAGTTAACAAATGGTGTTTCAAATGTTGAGATAGAAATTCTTCTTCTCATTTCTTTCTTTTTTCCTCAAAGCAGAAAGTATTGTTAAAGTGTGTCAAGGCAAGAATCTTGGCTTTTGCTCAAAACAATAGTCCAATTTTCAAAGAAAATAAAGTTTTTGTAGCATGTTATTTCATTTAGCCTTTAACACGTGAAGGAGGTGTTGTTTTCATTAATACGAAAAAATCCAGACTCAAAGTTGGAGGCTCATGTATAGATCCATGGTAATGGCGACAAGTTAAAAGGAGAGTGTCTTTCATGTTTTAACAAATGTTAGATGGTTACACTCACTATTATAGCTATAGAAATGGGGACCAAAATGGCAAAGGATGTGTCTCAGGTCACATCATGGGTATGTGCTAGCCGCATCTGCTAAATGGCAAAATCAAAGCTTAAATTCTGACCCAGACACACACTTGTAATTCCAGCTATTCAGGAGACTGAGCCAGGAGGATCCCAAGTCCCAGGCCAGCCTAGGCGACTTAGACCCTATTTGAAAATGAAATTTTAAAAAAAAGGGGGTTGGAGGGCAGAGAACATAGCTTAGTGTACAGTACTGGCCTAGCATGACCAAGGGTTTGGGTTCAATCTCCAGAATAAAGAGGGGATTAATCAGTGGCCTGAAAGTACAGCTCACCAGTGGAACTCACGTTTGGCACATGCAAGGCCTTGGGTTTTTGATCGCTACCATTACAGACACCAAATCAATTACTATGTCATATCTCTCAATCTTGACAGCTTTAATTTTAAGCCATCTAGCATTTAAAAGTATTTTTATGTTTACTTTGTGGAAATAATATTCCATAAGTAACATATCTATTCTAAAAATATGTAGCATATTTCAAAGAGTAAACACATATTTTTTAAAAGGTGTGGGATTTTGTGTGTTTGTTTGTTTGAATTCTGGGGACTGAACTGAGGCCCTCGGCACTGAGCTACATACCTAATCCTTATTTTTTTTTATTTTGAGACAGGGTCTTGTAAATTGCTCAGGCTGTGTTTCAACTTATGATCTCCTGCCTCAGTCTCGAACAGTATTGGGATTATAAAAAGCTACCACTAGTTGGGATTTTCTTTAAAAAAAAAAAAAAAGTAGCGTTGTAAATGATATCTTTAGGTGAAAGCAATTTGACTTACAGTACCACCATATTTAAAGAACTATTTACTTTTCTCTCCTACAAACCCAGGTCAAGAAAAATGCAGAGTAGATCCAAAGCAAAGATTTTGCAACATTGGCAAGTTGGAAGATTTTGATACTAATTTCTGGATTTTCAGCTTGTCTCATTGTAAGACGAGTGTGTGTCCCTGAGCCCTAACACTGAGCAGGGGTCACTGTACGCAGAGACACAGAGCAACGTGGTAGATCTTGCATAATTTCTAGCAGGACCAGGAGAGGAGCAGGGGAGGAGGCTGGTCTGGTCTCAAGGAAGCTGAAAGGCTAATCCAGAAGGAACTGAATTCCCAGTGGATCAGTTAGATTACCCTTTTCATGCATTAGAAGAAATGGAAATGCCAGTGATGTTAGCTCAGTTTTTGATTGAACAAAATAAAGAACCCAAGTATTTGCAATATTTGAATATTACATTAAAATGTTTGATTATCGGCTGGGGATTTAGCTCAGTCACATAAGCACCTGCCTGGCAAGCGAGAGGTCATGAGTTCAATCCTTGGTATCAAAAAAACCAAAAATATGTCTGATTATCATCATAGTAGCAAGACAAAGAATATGGAAAATAAATTCTCATACAAGAAGTATACAGAATTCATGTTTGTGCTAATTGCCAAATAGCTATGAATTACAATGGGTATCCTGTTGAAGACAGAATTATATTTCAGGATGAACTTTTGGTCTATACGAATAAATTTGAAAATACTTACTTAAACACTATTATCATGAGAATTTTCTTCCTTTTTGGGGGTACATGGGATCAAATTCAGAACCTCACATGTGCTAGCCAAGTGGTCTACCACCAAGCTACATCCCCAGCCTGAAAATGTTACTCCTAAGAAGCCTTAGTACTTGAACTAAAATGCTTGACATTAAGGTGTAGGAGAGAAAGTTTCTTAGGACCGCTCGCTCCTACACAGCACTGGCCCTGCATGTAGAGAGGCTCTCCACAGTTTATCTGCTATGCGACGTGAGCTGGGGCCACCCGTTACTGGACTCTGTACAGAGGCGTTTTTTTGTGTTGCTGGCCTCTCTTAAAATTGTTTATCTCTGAATCAAACTTTACTATTTATGGGTGCTACTGTATATAATTACAGGTATTTTTCTTTGTGAAATATTGATGGTAATGGTAATATCCTGCTTAGATTCCACACTAACATTACAAGTATTCACAAATAAGAATATTTCTTCCTATGCTCATGACCACAGTGGAAATTAGTAAGATGACTATAATTGTTAAGCATTTAAGAGGGTTGGGAAAGCACAGTGCCTACACAGGTCATGGGTTTGATTCCTGATACCCATACCTTCACCCCCACTATACACAATTTTGGGGAGACTGAACCCAGGGCCTTTGGACTGAGCTACACTTCCACATCATTTTTTACATTTTATTTTGAGACAGAGTCTCACTAAGTTGCTAAATTGCCCAAGCTGGACTTGAACTTGCCATTCTACTGGCTGAGCCTTGCAGAATGCTAAGATTACAGGTGTGCTCTGCCCCGCCTGGCCCACACTTATGGATGTAAAAGGTTATTTTGTGTAAAGTTACAAATGAGAGTATATCAAGCAACTTTTCCAATGTTACAATTACAGTATTTAATTTTGAATATGCTGGCTTTTATTATGCAAACTAGTATAAGATTCATTGGCTCAAAAAGGATATACCATTCCTGTTGAATGCTTCTAGTTGCTATACAGATAAATTTTTGTTTGTTTTTGTGGTATTGGAGATCGAAGCCAGGGCCTTGAACCCCATAAGCTAATACCCTTAGCACATTTTATATTTTATTTTGAGATAGGGTCTCACTAAATTAGCTGAGCTAGCTTTGAACTTGTGATTCTCCTGCTTCCAACACTAGAGTAACTAATGTTTGAGATAGGGTCTTGCTAAATTACCTGGGTTGGGCTTGAACATGTGATTTCCTGCATCAGCCTCCTAGAGTACTGGGATTACAAATATATGCACTACCATGTCCAACATACTGATTTGTTTACAAACATTAGGATTATAAATGGTATCTTCGGGCCGGGGATTTAGCTCAGCAGCATAAGCACCTGTTTTGCAAATGCGAGGTCATGATTTTGATCCCTGGTACCAAAAAATAAAAATAAATAAATAAATGGTATCGTCAGGTTAAAACAAGTTGATTTATATTATCAACATCCTTAAGAATCATTTGCTGTCCTGCCCCATATCATGCTTGACTGTGTATCCTCTTAATAGTCTTAAAAATCAACCTATTTACCTATTTATATAGTTATTTGAGAAATCCTTTTGTGCTTTTTTACACATACTTTTAGTAGCTTTAGCAGTCATCATGAATTATCATAGCATGTTAGGTTGCCATGATAAATAAGTGTACTAGCAGAACTTCAATATATAAAGCATATAAAGGAGCTTCTCACTTTAAGTTACATGTAGAATGAAAGCAAATATTCAAAAAGTCAAAAACTCAGGGATAGGCCTCGTTGGCATGAATGCAGCTGTGTGCTGATTGTGTACAATGGTGACCCACCTGAATGTACCATCACTGGTCATAGACAAGTGTGCAAGTACAAGCAAGGAAGCCAGTGTGATGGCACAGGCCTAAAGTCCCAGCACTTCGGAGACTAAGGCAGGGGCATTTCAAGTTCAAGTCCTGCCTGGGCAACTTAGTGAGACCATGTCTCAAAATTTAAAAAAAATATTTGTAAGGTTTGGGGATGTAGATTAGTGGTGGAGTGTCTCAGGACTCTATCCTCAGTACCCTCAAAATACCAATCAACCAAAAAAAAAAACAGAAGCATCTCCTTGGCCTTCCAAAGGTCAAGACTGAAGCTGGGGTCAAAGAACACATTTGGGTAGAATATTGGTAGAAGCCGCATAAGTGCACCCATAAGGTGGTCTAATATATTATTCTTCTGCATCAACTGAAAACTAGGTGGGTTACTCTGTAAAAATGTCTAGATGCTGGGGCTCAAGTAGCATTTAACACGCATTGAGAATGTTCTGCGTATCTGGTTACTTACAAAAAATTTTGTGTTCCCCAGCTCAAACCTCTGACGATCCTGAGATCAATATCATTACTGATATTCATTACTTGGTTCAGCTCATTAATGAGAAAAATGAAAATGAATTTTATAAAGAAAGTGGCTAGAGATCAGACAGCATTTGAAAAAGGGGCTGCTAGACTCACGATGGCTCAAGTACTTCTACTGCATATATGGCCCGTGTACATACCCTAACTTCAGGCGTGCTGAGAGTGTGAACACCCTGAGCTAACGGAAAACAGGGGAACCAAGAACGTCCATTTACCTGGGCAGTCAAAGGAGGCCAGCGTTGCAGTGACCATGACTCCCTGAGTGGCTGGGGAATTTCAAAGTGTTGATTGATTCTGTTTTCTTACTGTAAAGCCCATTAGTGTGTACTTCGATATTTTTTTATGTGGTTGTGATGATTTATGGAATCATATCCTACAAGTGATTCAGTTGTAAAGTCCACGTGCAAATTTAACTCAGATTACGTCTCTCACTATTTTAAATTTTCTTTCTGGAATGCAAATCTGATGACCTCTAATTTATACATAAAATTCTTCTATACCCTTAGCAGCTGATTTTTCATTTCACTGCCAGCCAATGATTGCAGGATCCAACAGGCGAAGGGGCCACCCCATCCCCAGTGCAAAGACATCATGGCTCATTTTCCTTTGTATGCAAACCTGTGACCTGTTGTAGGCACCTGTCATAGTCTAGGCCAGTGGTGGCAAACTGATGGCACGTGTGTCACAGTGGGCACACAGAACCCACCCTGATGGCACAGGGGCCAAGGCGTCCCAGCAGCCAAGCATCAGGTAACAGCTGCTTTTTCTAAACTAAAACCTAGTATTCGGGTTCAACTGCAGTGTTGGCTCTTGGCGATAAGTGAGGTTTGGGGTTGTACTTGGGCCACTCGGTCCTAAAACATTTGCCATCGTTGGTCTAGGAAATGCTCCTGGTCCTGACACGGGCCAGGCTTGACTGCATGAGTCTGGTTAAGCCACCTGCGTAGCGTCTTGTGAAGGTACAGCCTCAGTCACCACAGAAAGCAAAAGCCACAGGCTCGGGGGCCCCAGGAGAAGCATACGAATTTCCACGGTGCCGCAGCCTGAAAGAGGGGTGTGCCAGTTTAAGCGTTTGTATCCTGGCAGGGAAGTGGAGGCATTCGCACTGGGGGCTACTATCCACGATGTCACCCATCCTTTCAAAGCCGGGCCCCCACAGCTTCCCAGCACCGTCCTCACCTGCAGGCACAGCACTGACTCTCATCACCTGCAGAGCGGCTCCCAGCTCCTGCTGGCTCTGGGCAGGATCCGGGCTCACCTGCAGTCCCTTCCTGCCATCCCGTCCAGAGCTGTTCTGCAACGCTGCGCTCAGACTTCTGTCGTCATGGATTTAAATGAGTATCACTTGGTTAACTACAATTTAATTACTCACAGGAAGGGAGGCGGACTAACAGCGGGGACCAGGTACAGAAGGGCGCAGGGAAGGAAATGAGAGGGCAGAGGGAAGAGGGAAGGGCCGGGAGGCGCTGAGGCTGGGGAGGAAGCCTGGGGGAGGCAGCCTGTGAGGCAGGCTCCTCTAACCTGGGTAGAGCCGAGGGTCAAGGACTGGGGTGTTGTTTACCCGGTATGCGTGAGTTCTTAGCTTCCAACACTGGCACTGCACAATTACTTCCCAAGCTCTAGCTCCTTACTGCTCAGGAGTCCATAAGATCTCCTCGAGAGCATCTGAGATCACATATAGCTCATGATTACAAAAGCCGACCTCCAGGTTCTCTTCTGACATATTCCCACACGCAGTCAATTACGCATCTCCTGTCCACTTCACACGAGAAGCTCCACTCCTCTCGGCGTGAACATGCCGCTGGTCCTGGCACTCGGGGAGCTTTCTACTGCCCCCTGCCCTGCCCTGCATCCTAAAGCACCCCACGCTTCATAACCAAGGAGGCTTGGTTATGAAGCTCACTCCCCTTTCTTCACCTCCAGGAATGGCAGCAAGAGGACTTCCTTCACAGAGCAACACTGTACTCAGGAACTCATTCATCCCTCGTCCACTCACTCAGCGGGTTCTGCTGATTTGTGCTAAATGCAAGGGTCTTCCCAGAAGCTGCCAATCTACCCAGGCTAGAGACATCATCCTTCTAGATGCATCCTTTTAGATCCTTCTAGATTCAGGCTAGAGAATCATCCTTCTGCCACTCCTTTCTGTTGACCAAAAAACCCCACTGTTTCTTATCTTATTTCCTTTGCTGGTCTCCACTTTTCTCTTTTGCAATGATGTTTGAAAGACCTCTTTACGACGTTGTTTTTGCCACTACTGTTTTCTGCTCTGAGGAACACAGACTTGCCTGCGATGAAACCCTGCCTTTATAGGGTCTTGGCAAAGTCATTTAATGCCTCTGAGCCCCAAGTCTCCTCTTCTTCAACACAGAGATAACAGGAGTGGTATATGAGGGGTCGCCGTGAGAACTAAGGTAAAAGGCAGATGAACTAATGGTGGCATGCAGACATCAGCGGCTGCCGTGTGAGCACTTGGAAGTCACAGGACACAACAGAGCAACGGCACCACAGCAAGGACAACCTTGCATCAGGATCTGGAGAGGCGGGTGTGAGCTCTGTTATTCCTCTGTGACACCATTTTCTCTGTCACATGAGGAACGAACCATTAAGGTTTGGCAGACAAAACAGGACCAGGGAAACCCAAGGGCTTCGTGTGCTCCACTGCCTGCTGCTAAGCCCTCTTCTCAGCAGCAAAGCCCTCTTCTGGGAGTGGCATCTCAGACAGATGGCTGCCTCCAGGCTCCTCGGCCTAGGGGGACAAAGCAGCACTATCAACCGGGCCTCTAGGCTAAGGCACAGAGGTTAGCACAGTGCAAGCATATTTCTTATTTTAGCAAAACAAATCCAGCCTATTCCAGGCTTGGGGGATTCCTCCTTTCCTCACAGCACCCCCCATCTAGTGCAAGTTAAACTCTCAGCAAACATCAGCTATCAATGTCATTACCATTCTCGATAACTGAGCTGTGTGTGTGTGTGTGTGTGTGTGTGTGTGTGTGTGTGGTGCTGGGGATTGAACTCAGAGTCTTGTGCATTCTAGGCAAACACCATACCACTGAGCCACATCCCCAGGCCGCCCTGAGATATGTTTAATCATAATGAATTTTGCAGGGCTGTAGACTGAACTCCAGGCCTTGTACACAAGGTCTCTACCACTGAGCCAGACTAAGCCCCAGCTCTATGTTTTTATGTACTACTACCACCATTCATTCGAATTTGATTATTAAAAACTCCCTCATCTCCTTCTTTTTCCTCCCCACCTTCCTCCTCCTCTTCTTCATCCCTAGGGACCCCACTAGCTCTGAGTCTGAGGGTTCCTGGCCTCTCCCCAGCAACTCCGCAGGCAAGCCAGCTGGGCAGAGCCCACGTCATGCCCACCCGGGCAGCCATCCATGTTCCCAGATGACAGGCGCAGCCCTTTCACAGACAATGTGACTCTTTCAAAGGTTTCGAGGTTCTGGTACCTTTCAGGTTATTTTCACTTCTTTCAGATGTGTGAAATTTGAAGTTTTTAAATTACTAACCCACCCAGACCTCCCAGCAGTCATCTGTTACTGAGCTCAAATTTTTTCAATTTGGGTAACAGGTTTGAAGCTGAAATCAAACTAAATTCATTAAACAAGAAAAAACTAACATCACATTTTAGCTGTTTAGCTCTGTTCTTCCATCATTTGAGTCTTCATTGTCCAAGACAAGTTCTCAAAGCTGAAGAGAAGTTATGGCCCTGTACTGGTCCCGGGGGCTGCTGCCTAACGGAAGCCATGGTAATTTGGGGAACATAAAAGAGGCTGTTGCTTTGTTATTATATATTGTTAGGCATAAAATTTTTCACTTTGTTGGGCATGGTAAATAAGCGGGCAGCTGGGCATATAGCTTGGTGTGAAGGTCCTAAGTTCAATCCTCAGTTCTGCACACACACACATTTACTAAGCACTGATTTTAAAATCTTTCCTTAAACTGGGTGTGGTGATACACACCTTGAATCCCAGCACTTGGGAGACTGAGGCAGGAGGACTGCCACGAGTTCAAGGCCAGCCTAAAGTATATAGTGAGACCCTGTCACAAAAAAATGATGTAGAATACTCATTTACCTTTTTCTAAAAGGTACACAAACACACTAATCGATATTTCCTCGCCCTCAAAAATTTTCTCAAAGAACTAGAAAGCACTGTTTTTGTCAGGGTTGGGTGAGGGAGTGGGGGGATTGAGACAGGGCCCAGTTGTATAGTTCAGGCTGGCCTTGAACTTGCTATGTAACCCATGCTGGCCTGGAACTCATAGAGATCTTTCTGCCTCAGCCTACTTAGTGCTGGGATTACAGTCATGTACCACCACATAGCACTATGTTTTTTTTATTTTTGTTTTTTGTTTTTTTTAGACAGGTTTCACTATGCAGTTTAGTCTGGCCTTGAACTCATTTTTGTAGCCCAGGCTGGCCTCAGACTCTCAGAGATCCTCCTGCATCAGTATTCTGACTGCTGGGATTACAGGCATGTATCACCATGCCTGGCTGAAAGCACAATTTTTAAGACAAGAATTGGTGACAGTTTCGTCTAAACATTGGCCTTTCTAGGAAGTGACTATTTCGGGATTTGATTCGTAAGAAGATTTACATTGACCTTTTGCACCATTTGCATTGGCAATACACAACAAATGACAGATCTAAGCATCAGTAAATGCTTTTAATAAAAAATAAATCCCATTTCTCCTGGGAATAGAGGTTGTATCTTTTATTTGAATAGTATTAGAGAGCTGAAAGTGAAAAGAAAAATGTCAGAAAAATCACTGAGTCAAAAGAAATGAAATTCTACTCCCCTATTTGAAGTAACTTGCTCACACTGAGAGATGCCTTCTGTTTGAAGGAAAGGCTTTCTGAGAGAATCATTGCGCCGTCTATTCAAAATCGCTTTTTTTCAGTGCTGGGGATCACACATGCATACTAGGCAACTGCTCTACCACTGAGCTGTATCCCCAGCCCTAAAATTTGTGGCATACATCTTGGTATGCACTGTCAACCATACCAGGTTATTGATTCTCACAGAAACTTTAAAAGGGCTGGGTGTCGTGGTGAATGCCTACAGTCCTAGCACTGTGGGAAGCCGAGATCAGAGGATCACAAGTTCAAGCCCAGCCTGAGAAATTCATCAATTTAGTGAAAACTTGTCTCAAAAAATTGAAAAAGTGCTGGCAACTCAGTGGTAGAGTGTACCTGGGATTGCTCTAGTAACAAAAACAAGTAAAAAACCCCCAAAACCAAACCAGACCAATGAAGAGTCCAAGAGAGCCTGAGTAATATTCTACTTTTCAGAGTGATTTGGCAGGCCAGGGTCTTAGATTGCTCCAGGATCTCCAATATCCGATGTGCCCTTGTGTAATCCCCAAGAGTAGACCGGTCCCTGTGATAGGCCACTAATCAAGCAGCCCAGGACAAAGGCGATGTGTGTCACTGTGTGACTGCATTTTAAAGGCTTTGATTTCTATCTTGTGAGCAGATTGTCTCACTGATTCTCAGCTTGCACACTCAGAGGGAGTAGCTCACCACAGTGGAGAGACCCGCGGTGACTCTGAGGAACTGATTCCTACCAACAACCAAGTGAGCCTGGGAGAACCAGGAGTAAACAGGCAGGGCCTGGCTGTGGGAGTATTAAACTCCTGCCACAGATTCTTGGCTGCTCCTGCCCGCCATGGGCAAGATCTGTGCCCTGTCTACTTGCATCTGGGTGGGCATTTATGTTTTCCATCCAGAAAGTACCTGGGAAGTGACCCTGGGGCTTCTGAGACTCAGCTGGAGGCCTGAGGCCTCTTCCCAGAGTGACACATTCACGCTCAAAGCCCTCTCGGCTGCTACAGAAAAAGTCTAAGTTACCACGATTCGAGAAAGCCCACCGCCCCTCGAGAATCTCACAGTCACTCCACGGCCCCCACTGGGCTACGCATCATGGCCCTGGCCCCAACAGGTATGCAGAGAAGCTTCCAGATGGCTGTGCTCTGGGCCATTAGGCTCTTCCCAACCAAGGCCCCAGACACCACTTAACAGGGATAAGCCACAGCCACTGGGCGCCATCTGGTTCTTCGCGTTGGGACTTTTGAACGCAGTGGAATGGCTGATATTCTACTCTGCTAGCTTGGGGTGATGTCCACACTGTAATAGGCAGACAGCTGGGACGCTGCCCAGTGTCACTCAGCTTGTAAGCAGAGTTTGAGCTCAGGGCTAGGCCCTCTGAATCTTAGCACAGCATTCTCTCCACCATGGCAGATGTTGCCTTTTTATCTAGGGTGTTTGGGTTCCTTTCCCCTCACGAGACAATCTCGGATGCAGTAGTGGTTAACGCTGACAGCAGATTAGAACCACACGGGAAGTGTTAAAAATACTGCTGCTTGGATTCCATTCTAGAGAAGTAGGGTACAGCCTCAGCTTCAGGACTGTCAGAATATTTCCTACGTGTTCTCAGTGCACAGCAATGTTCACCAGCTGCTGCCTTCTACTAGCATGGACAGTGCTAGCCACCATCCCCAGCAATGGCCAGTCGGCTCTTGATGGCCATCCAAGAGGAGAGAAGCAAAGCACACAGGGTGCAGAAGGGCAGATCATTTCGAGAGCACAGTTCTCTCCTCAGATGCTGTGAGAACATGGGCGAACACGTATAAACCCGAATACCGCCAGGCTTGTAAGAAACATCTAAAGAAGGCAGCAGGTTCCATGCCTGTCAGTGTAGTGTACTGAGCTCCAGGAGTAATGACAGTGTTAATCTGAAAATCTGAAATTGAAAATTCCCCATCTGAAACTGTTCGAATGCCAATGTGAGGAGCAAGAGGAAAACTCCATACCATCAAACTGTTTCATGTACAAATTGATACAAAATATCACATAAAGTTACACGCAGGTTGTACGTAAGGTATACATGAAACATAAATGAACTTCCTATTTGGGCTTGAGTCTCATCCTCTACAAGATATCTCACTATTTATATCCAGATACCCCAAATCCAAAACATTTCTGGTCCCATACTTTGGAAAAGGGATACTCAACCTGTATGTTTGCATTAGAGGAACTCTTACTTTGGTGACAAGAGAAAGAAGAGAGTTTTGGAGCCAGAAATGTCCTATACTCTGATGAGTTAGAGTCCCACTGATCGAAGGTCAATTCATATGGTGAAATCTGATTCTTAACATGATGGTATCAGGTGAGCCTTGGGGAAATACATGGGGCAGAAGAGCAGAGCCCTCATGAGTGGGATTCTTGTCCTACTAGGACACCATACAAAGACAGTCATCTGCTTAGCAGGAAGCGAGCCCTCACCAGACACAGAAGTTCCAGTGCCTGGATCTTAGACTTTCGAGCCTCCAGAACTGGGAGGAGCAGTTCAATCACTGCAGCTCAAATGGGCTAGGACGCCAACACAAACGGAACCAGGAAGCAGGGACCATGATGTCAGGCTGAAGCCAGGGCTGAGCCCTGGTCAGTATCACTGTCTGGCTAAGTAATGCGATTGTGGGTGCCAGCCTGAAAGTGCTCTAGACTCAAAAATCTGTGTCATATAAAAGGACAAACATTTATGGGTCACAACTGTCAGAGTGTTTTACATATTCAGAACCAGAAAAAAAAATCTCTGTATAAGTAGAGTCTATTAAATCCTGTAAAGTATAATCCAATAAGGATATAAACAGTATGGTTTCATATGAGGAGCAGGTACTTTTGTGGGTGATTTATTTTATTTTAGGGGGTTGATTTATTTTAAACAAGAATTTTTTTTTGTACCAAGCAGGCACTTGTACCACTGAGCTATATCCCTAGTTAAATAAGATTTTAAAAAGCATAATTTGAAGGCACCTAAAATGTGTATATTTCCTTAGAGTGCCTACATATACAAAGGATTACTCTACATAAAAGCTACATATTTAACAACTATAAATTGTTCTTACATCTAGATGAAAGAAAAAACAATGCTGAAATCAGACATATCGTGGAGAAATAAGGCAAGTCAGAACTGGAGAAGATTACACTGCGTTAGCTGAGGTGCAGGGAACCAAGCAGTGGTTCTGAATTGTATCAGCCACATGGAAACAAGGCCTCTACTAGATCGACAGCCCGGGGCGGCCACACAATTCGGTTCTGGTCTCATCTCCCAGTTCCAACCCTGCAGCTCCGGGCACTTCATTCACTGGCTTCCCGTAAAACTGGAATGTCATTCCCAGCACACTTCTGCTGGGTGCTAGTTTTAATTTGTGCCCAGGAATCACTTACTCTGCCAACCTAAAACTTCCTCATCTTTAAGCATTTTAGAAAAACACGATGATTTCTCGCTTTAGAGGGACTGTACAAGTTAAACCTTGTGAAATTGGGAAGCAATAAATCTCAGAATATTGCTTGGGCAAACTTGAGTAGACATTATACCTTTTAAGTTGGTCAAACCTGCTAGGAACTGTATAGTTTCTAAGACACACACAAGGCTAAGCCTTAAGAAACTCTGTATCACAGTGAGTGTGTCACTACTTGTGTAACCCCAGAACTCGGGAGGCTGAGGCAAGACGAATGCAAATTCCAGTCCAGACTAAGCAAACTAACAATTTAGCAAGATTCTGTTTTAAAATAAAAAAAGGCTAGGATGTAGTTCAGAAAAAATGCCCTGAGCTCAATCCATACTACAAAAAAACAAAGAGTTTCATATCATAATGAAAGTTCGTATCATAATTAAGGAATCAAGAAACAAAAGTAGCAAAATTAAATCCTGTTACAAGAGGGTGATATACAGTGGGACCTCAAATTTGCAGGGATTACGTTCCTAGGGTACCCACGAATTGTGAAAAACCATAAATCTCATATAGTCAAGTCGAGTGTGGTGGTGCACACCTGCAGTCCCAGCATGTGGGAGGCTGAGGCAGAGTGAGTTTGAGGTCAGCCTGAACTACCTAGCGAGACCCTGTCTCAAAAAGAAAAGAGAGAATAAATAGAAAATGCCTATTTTTATTTTGTAAACAGTGAATATACTACATTTCCCACGGTTGTATAACTTAATTTAATAAAACATTGAATTAATACAGCCTGAGAAGGTGCAGGACATTTTGGTGGCATCTTAGGGGTGTTGGGGCTTTAAGAAGAACAAAACTGAGAACCCTGGAGAAGCCTACACACAGGCCAGCAACCTGTGAGGATGCACAGACGCTGAAGCACCTGTAGGGATGGTCACAGGCAGCAGCCAATCAGCAGCAAGGAGAACTGATACCCCTCTCAGATTGGCTACTACAAATTTCCTGGCCCCCCCCCATCCCAAAAAACATAAAATCTGATTACAGAGGAAACTCGTGAGATTTCTGAGAAAAATTATTAGGTTCTAAGGAAAAATTCTCGAAGGCTGAGGCTGAGAACTCTGAACAGGACTTCACAGAGGTATACTGTACTAAAGAAAAAAAAGCTAAAAAGAGATAGATCCATGAGTTGACCTGGACTTGAAATAAGTCCACAGAATACTGAATGTTGTGAAAACTTAGATATATGAGAAAAGGAACTGCTGTTAGGTAGAAAAAATATGATGTCTTCCAGGCAACATGTCAGGATGCTCCCTGGCAAAGACAAGAGATCACTTCAAAGACTTCTGCAGGCTGGATGTCAACTCTGGAGCAGATGCATACAACTGAGTAGCCCATTAATTTAGTCACCATAAATATCTACTCCAAAGTTGACTGCTGCCGTCTGCTTTTCGGAGGCTGCCACTCCATTTCCATTGACCAGTTTCTCTTTTGTGAATTTGCTGTACATCTGCGTTTGCACAAGACCAGCAGCTCTGTGACAAGCCGGCAAAGCAGGAGGGAACCGAATGTGAGGCCATCACTGCTGGTGACTCACTGGCTGGTGAGCAAAGATGCTCTCTGAGCTGTGGATGTCTCTTATCTTTCCATCTATAATAAATGCATTTCCTATTTTCTAGGTAGTTTCTTTGACAGCCCTGCAGCCATCAAATTAAAGGGATATCATTATGATAATTAAGTATTTTTGGTCCTTATTGCTCTTTATGTTCCTTCTCTACCCTTTGTGCATAATGCAGGTGTGAATAAATGCTCTGGGTGTTGGAATTATTCTATTTTTGGTAATAGGAAAAAAGCGTCATAAAAGATATACAGATCAGCAATCATTAGTGCAGCAGGTGAAGCTAAAACCTATCGTAACACCTGGGGAGACGCACACCACGCCACGCTGTGCCGCACGGTCACATCTGGGGGTGGACAGCACCAGTTACTCTGCAGGCATCCCGCTCTACTGGGACGCAAAGTGCTCAGGGATCTAAGCCAAAAGAAGCAGCTAAAATGAAACAAGACAACTTATCTGCAGGTAGGGAAAGGGAGAAAGGTGCTAACTTCTCCAGGTTAGGAAGAAGCCACAAGTGAGTCACTCCTGGATCTTTGGTCTGTAGATTGTTTTATTGAGATATTTGCCCCATAGGCTTTTGGAATCTGATTGGCTCCTTGGTTTATCTTTCACCCTAACCTTGGATTTCTTCTGGCTATGCAACCTTTCCCTACCCTTGGTGGAGGTTAGGGTTAACGACAGGTAGTTGAGGCTATAGGATTAGGTAAGAAGTTTGCTTTGCTGACTCTGGGTCTTGAGTTCTTCGTCTTCCTAATTGTTTGGGGTTAGCTGCCTTTGCCCTTCTAATTGCTGGAGAAGTCAAAACTACCTTGTTGATGTTTAATAAAGCGTAGAGGCCTTCGCTGTGCCTAGAGTGCCTCTGTCCCTGCAGTACTCACATGAAGCACAGCGATGAACTGGTGGGCAATTTGGAAGGGTGCAGGGAAGCAAGGTGGAGTAATGCCCTTGATTTTATTTTAAATTGCAAGAATCTTAACTTCTGAGAAGTTCTCTCTCTTCTAGATCTGGCTCCCATGTCCTCAGAGTTTGGAAAAGAGATGAATAGGGTGCAGAATCGCTAGTCATTGCCAAGGAGCGCTTCAGACTGCTGAGGAGACCAACACTTTGGCAAACTGAAACTGAAGAACAAAGTGGCCAGGTAGTGCAAAACGACTGTCTACCCACACCACATTTTGTCCCCTACCCCATCCCCACATAAAGAAACAACAAAAGACACCTGGGGTTCAGACTCCAGATGCCCAGGGCCTGTGAGACCTCTGGTGTAATAAGCTGGTTTCCTCTACCTCTGAGCACTGCTGGTACAGGTTTGCTGCAACAAGACCACCTGCCCTAAAGACCTTCTCTATTTCCTTCCTCCCTCCCTCCCTTCCTTTCTTCCTTTCTTCCTTCCTTCTTCCTCCCACTCCTCCTCCCCTTCTCTACCTTCCACTCTTTTTTCTTCAGTCTTTCCCTTCTCCTCTCCTCTCTCTCTTTTTTCTTAGCACTATGTGGGATCAAGGTACGATAGATCCCAGGAGCCTTCTATCATTGAGCTACACTCCCAGGCATTTTTATTTGGATACACGGTCTTGCTAAGTTGCCCAAACTGGCTTTAAATGTGCCATATGACTGCCTCAGCCTCCCTGGCATGTGTCACCATATCAGGCATCTGCAGGCTTTCAGTGTGATGACTGGGAACCATTGTGTGTTGTTTTGTTTTTGGTACTAGAAATTGAGCTCATGACCTCGAGTTGCCAGGCAGGTGCTGTGCCGCTGGGCTGTATCTCCAGCCAGGAACCATCATTTTGATCTACTGTTGATTGGTACAGGAAGTTGCACAAGTATTGCATGACCATTAAAAAAAAGGGATTAGAAGGAGGCCCTTTTCTCCAAGGTGGCACTAAAAACAAAGGAGGAAGTTCTTGCTTCTCCTGAAACCAGAGAAAAGTTTCACAGGACAAGAAGGAAACGCTGAAAGCCACACCCACACAGATCGCCAAGCCATCTTCTTTCTGGAACCCCAGACCCTGCAACTGTGGAGGTGTCCAAATGTCCTGAGAAGACCTTTGGGTGAAATCTGCCTGACTCTGCCAGCAGCAGGTCGCTCCACTATGCAAGAGGCAGAGGACCACACGTTTGTGTTAACTGCAGGTGTCAAGGCCAACAAGCACTGGAACAAACAGGGGACAAAGAAGCTCTGTGATGTGGTGTGGCCAGTCAACACCCCGGTCAGGATAAAAAGAAGCTGTGTATACAGCTGGCTCCTGATTTGGCTGCTTTGGCTACTACCACCAAAATTGGAATCATCTAACTGGGTACAGCTGACTAATCCTAAATACACATTTTTCACTGTAAAAATAGAGTAGAAAGTGAGGCACAGGCCTGTAACCCCAAGCCTAAGAGGAGGTAGGGGGATTGCAGGCTTGAGCCCTGTCTGGGAAATTTAGCAAAACCCTGGCTCCAAATAAACAGCAAGGGGGCTGCACGTGTGTGCAGCTTAGTGGTTCAGTGCTTCCCCGGCATGCCTGAGACCCTTGATTCAATCCCCAGTACCAAGACAGAAAAAAAAAGGTAAGAGGTCAAACAGGCCGGCCACTTGTGAGGCTGAGGCAAGAGGATCACTAACTCATGAATGGACCGAACAATTTAGAGATACTCTGTCTCAAACCAAAACTTACAAAGGTCTAGGTGTAGGTCAGTGATACTATGCTTGCTTAGCATACTTGAGGACCTGAGTTTAACACAAATCACTGGAAAACAAAAACCAGATTAGAGACAAAATCATATGTATATAGTGTATACAAATACCTATCTACTTGCATTTCTATTTAAGCATGCCTGGGAAAAAATCTGGAAAGATAACCATCTAATTGTTAACAGCAGTTAATTTAAAAGAGAAAATTTGGTAGGGGGTAGAGACATTAAGGACGAGAGAGGAAAATGGCATATTTTATTTTACATATTTTTGTATTATCTGAGTTGTTTGCACTTAATTATGTTTAAAATTTAAAGAAGACTAAGTACATAAGTCAGCTAGGGCTTAAATAACAGCAAAAAATTTTTTTACCAGTGATAAATTAATTACTTTGATTTCCCTGTGATGTGTTTATAAAAGCTTATGGCGGAAAATGACAAATATGCTTGGTTGTAATAATACCTTTAACAGTAAATATGTTGCATTCTGGAAATAATTTGGAAACAAGAGGAGATAGGAAGACAATGATGCCATGGAAGAAAGACATGGAATTGAAATACAAAACTATCTTAAAGGTGAACCTGATCAAAAATAAAACAGTAACAATGATAAGCTTGCAGGATACTGGTAAACATTAGTTAACACACTATAATTGCTTATAAATATTTTTTTCTTTCCAGTTTTCATCTTCCTGGTGTTGAAACACTGATCATTAAAGGCGCCTAATAGTTGGTCCACTATTTCTCTGAGTCTTATTTATTCAGAACCTTTCAGAGTCTTCTAAGACATTTTGATTAATCCTTGAAAGTTGGCTTCTCTATGTGTGTGCCTTCACACTGGACTAGGCAAACTTGTTTTACTTGTATATCCCCATGTGGATTTTTAAGTATTTGTTTGTCCTAGCTCCTAATTAGATCTCTTTCTGTATAGGGTCAAATACAGTGGGTGGCAGGGTGTGTATTCATTAAATGAGACTGAAAGATTATCTGAGTTAGGTGTGATTGTGCCGGCACTCTAGGAGGCTGAAACAGAAGGGCTGGGAGTTGGAGCCCAGCCTGAGCTACTTAGCAAAACCACATCTCACAATGAAAAATTTTCAAAAAGGAAAGGGATGTAGGTCAGTTCCATCCCCAGTAGGGCAGAAAGAAAATGAAATTATCCGATCCCACTACATGTATAATCTAAAAAAGCTGATGACAAAGAAGTTGAGAGTGACATAATGGTCACCAGAATCTGGGGAGAAAGGGGAGGTGAAGGAGGGAGAGAGATCTGTCAATGGGTGCAACACTGTAGGTAGGAGGAATAAGTGCCCAGCCTGGGTTTGAACTCCAGAGCCTCCTGCCTCACTTTCCCTGGATTTAGGATTTTTTGTGTTTTCATTCTTCTGTCTATGCAGGCTGATTCCATATGCTCTGATCCACTTAAAGAATAGTAGGATAGTATTTACTGACAATATAATAAAGCCTTGAAGTTTTAAATATCTTTCACATACATCATTTCACAGTCTTCACAACAACATACTAGTAAGCATGACTTCTAGAGCCCAACTGAGTTCACGTGCAGTGTTGTCTGTATCACTTCAGAGCTGTGTGATTTTACGTGAGTTATTCAACCTCAGGGTCCTTACGTGCAAACACAAAAGACAATATGGTTGTGCTTTCTTTGGATGAATGTGAGAATCATAAGGTTTAGGAAAATCCCGCATTATAGTCAGAAGTGAATTAGTGGAAAAGAAGCCATCCGATCAGAAGGGAATTTTAATGGATGAGTTTTAATAGCTGTTCAAGCTAGCTGAAAAGCTTGCTTGGCATTGCAGCCCCAACAAGAGAAATACAGCAGAAACACAAAAGAACAGTGTGAGTGCGAGCAGTGGGGAGCTGGTTGTGCGTGTGAGGTTGCAGGTTCTGGCCAGAGACAGAAGCACTGAGAGTGGCTCTGACACCAGCATCTAAACTCACCTCCTTGGACATCCCAAGCTGCTCTTCTTAGTTCATTAATTTTCCTTATTTTAGATAATCATTCTAAAGGGCAAAAAGAAATAGGCTCCGCAAAGAAAGAAGTCTTTTATTCCATTCCTTCAGCCCTCTTCACGTGCAGCAGGAGGCCAGAGCAGTTTTTCTTATCTTGTTTAGAAATGGTGTTCTTGGGGCTGGCGGTTTAGCTCAGCGGCATAAGCACCTGCCTTGCAAGCAGGGGGTCATGAGTTCAATCCCTGGTACCAATAAAAATGAAAAAGACCAAAAAAAAAAAAAAAAAAAAAAAAGAAATGGTGTTCTTTCCCGCAATAGCTAGCATTCACACAGTGCTACTCGTGCCAGATGTTATGAAAGGTATTTTAGCTCTAATTCTTTCAACAAGCCTGCACTGTAGATATCATTATTCTTTGTTTTGAAGGGAGGCTTGAAAAGTTTTTTGATTGTAGAGACTGAAGATCAGGGTTGGAAAAGATTTTTTTATTTATTTAGTCTGCAGTACTAGAGACTGAACCCAGGACCTCACGCTTGCTAGGCAAGCACTTTACCTTTGAACTACATCCCCAGCCTTTCTAGTTTTATTTTGTGACAGGAAATCTTTACGTTGCCCAGGTTTGTCTTCCGGCCCACAATCTCCCTGCCTTAGCCTCCCAAGTAGCTGGGAATACAGGCGTACACCACCACACCCACTAGAAAAGAGTTTTTTTGCTTGTGGCAAGAGAGAAGCTCTAACTCCTCAAATTGGAATTTTCTCCCCTTCTCTGTCTCTCTTGGGATATCTGTCTCTCAACAGGTGTGTGTGTCTGTGTGTGTCGGTGCGCACACGCATGTGCATGTGTGCGCTGCTGTGGAATGAGACAACTGTGTATTGACTCAGAGTTCTGCCTCCCGGTAGAACAGTCATCTTAACTGGTGTTTTGTGTTCTTGCCTAGAGCTGTGTCCCACAGTCTCAGGCATCTGGATAATACTGGTCACACCTGAGGTCTTCTGCTGAGGAACGAGGACACGTCCCGAGCCTCTGTGATGCTGAGAATGATTTCCACTTTCCTCCTGAGCGCTGTTCTGGGCTCTTCTCCACCTGCTCTGCTGCTTCCGAGTGGCTCCCATTACTGCTGGAATTTGGATCTCAAATGTCCCCCCAAGGTCCATGTGCTAAAGGTTTCCTCACCAGTCTGTTGGGCCACTGGCAGGTGGCAGAACTATTGGTAGGCAGGGCCTGGTGGAAGGAAGGTAGGTTATTGAGGTGTGCCCTTAAAGGGGATATTGGGACCCCAAAATTTCCTCTTTCTTGGCCATGAAATGAGCACCTTGATTCTGCCACGAGCTCTCCGCCATGATGTGCTCTCCCACTACTTACCCAAAAGCACAGCAACTAAACAACCACAGACTAGGCCTTTGAAGCCACAAGCCAAATAAGCTTTCTTCTTTTACTGTTTTATTTTCTATATTTTGTCACAATGAGGAAAAAGCAAACATACTCCCTAGCCTTCATGCTTTAAGGCACCAATACTGCAACACTTCGAGCACTTCTGATGTTATGTAAAGGTGGGGACCATGGAGACGAACCGCCCTTGAGGGTAAGAAACAAGTGACAGACAGCAGACATCACTGATTGTAAAATCCTTGCCCTTCTCTGCTATAATACTTTTCCAGTGGCCGTTCTTCCTATTTCTGTCCACCACTATGTCAGTTTCATGGCAGGCCCTAGCATTCCCATTGTGACTTTGTTCTGAATATTCCCCTCAACTACTAGGGGAAAACCTAAAATCACTGTCACCTTCTTGTAGAGGGGAATGGAAAACTTTTTATTCAGTGTCTTCAGTCCCTGCTAAGCCAGGCCTTCTCTCCTCACCATTAACAGACATACGGAAGCATCTTTCTAAGATTCATTTTCTGCAGAGATCGTTGCTTTTCCTTTCACAGACATTAAGCAGCCATCAATTTTCCTCTTAATTGCATCTTCTTGTTGTTCTTACCACACCAAGCACACAGACAGAGGACTCATCCTACCATAAAAATTACTAATGTAATGTCTACCATGAAAGAAAAGATCTCACCATGTTCTTCTAGAAGGTAGGGGAGAGGGCTCTCCTAGCACAGCTCCGTAAGTACTCAGTAATACTCTGCCACCTCTAAGCCACTCGTGCTGGTGGCTGGAAGAGAAAAAATGTGTTTGGGAAATTAAGTGAGATTGTCTTGAAATCTTCAGCTGCTTAGGCTCAGCCATCATTCCTAAACAAGCATTCACTTATTAAATATTCACTGAGTGCACAGGCTGTGAACACTGGCAGAATTCCCTTTCCTACAGAGAAGGTCAGGCTTTTTCCTGAGACTTCAGCAGTGGATGGGGACCACCTACCTCTCAGGAGGTAATCTGCTTTGCTCAGAGTCTATGGACTCAAAGGTCATTTTCCACTAAAAAATACCTTCCCAGAAACATCCAGATATGTTTGTTCAAATATCTGAGTACTGTGCTTAGACAAATTGGCACATGAAGTTAAACATCACAAAAGCATGAAGATGACATCTTCACCGCAATGTTTAACAGGAAATAACCATTAAAAATAGTTATTATTTTTATTACTACTGCCATTACTCTTTTGGAAATGCTTACTACTTTTTGTTTTTTTTGTACCAGGGATCAAACTCATGACCTCGCACTTGCCAGAAAGGTGCTTATGCCACTGAGCTAAATCCCCGGCCCTAAGGCTTGTTTTTTTCCTGGGATTTTATATTAGGCTTCAAAGGCATCCTAACTCATAAGACACCATCTGTCCTGAAGGAACTGGCAGCCTATCACAGATCTTGATAAGCTACTTGCCCATTAGAATACAGTGTCCTAACTGCTTTGCCAGGACAAGAGTCCCTACAGGGAATATAGGCACCACGAGAACACGTGAAAGGGACCCCAATCTACAAGGGTGGAGGCGTGGTGTAACTTAGCTATGATCTAGTGAGTGAATTATCCTAGCCAGGTACATGGACGTGGAAGGGGAAAAGGCAGATGTATGTTGGAGACACAAGTACAGGGAAATAAACAGAATGAACATGGCCGCCTCGCAGGATCCAGAATGGCTCACCACTTGTTGGCAGCCTACAGTGAACCAAGCAAAGGAAAGCAAAAAGGCTAGGAGAACGGCAGCATGTAGCCCATTCAAGGCTCTTACTCCGTGAGGCACCGAGCACTTGACACTGCAGCAGGGCGGCCGAAGACGGGGTAGTGACTGTGACGGTGGAGGGAAGAGTAAACCCAGTTGCTGCCCACTGGTGCGACAGGTGAGGCCCAAAGCCCATTAGATGCTCGACTTCAGACACAGGAGAAAGTACAACGAGGGGTCAACTGGGCTGTGTTTAGAAGCTGCCATAACTCCTCTGGGCACAGCGCAGGGTGTTCTGAAGAATGCTAGAGGACCTTGCACTCACACTTTTGTTCACTTTGCAAATGCAGACACTCTTTGAAAGGCTTTGTCTTACTCTAAAATTCTACAACTCTGGGAGTGTTTTTTTAACTGCACAGAAATAATTGTTTTGGGGATGTTTTTCAAATTAGCAAGTCAGTAAACTGAAAAGCAATAAATAGCATCCTATTGCTATTTAACTGCATTTGTGTAACTACTGCAGGATGTCACAATGAGAAAGATGAGGAAATTAGATGATGCATGATGGTATCTATCATAATTTTCTGTTTGAACTGTCAGAAAAATAGCAGTGGTTGACACCGCAGCTCTAAAATGAGTAGACAAACTGTTCAAGGTAGAATGAAAGCTGGAAAAAGGCATGAGAAAGAGGAACAGGTGAGTGCACTGATTTTTCTATTGTGTGTTTGCAAAAGATTATTGATTTATCTTCTGTGACACTTGAAGCCCTGTGTTTACAGTTTAAAGTTTATTTGGTGAGCTAATAAAGATCCTGCAGAATCTGAGGAAGAAGATAAAATTTAATGAGGAATGAATGAAAAACCAAGGCAAATGGTCATTGTGTCCCTTCTCAAACTGAGCTTTAACTATTATTTAGGAGTATTTTTGGACAGGAGCTGAATAGAGCAAAGATACTCAGAAATAGTCTGGTAACAAGCCAGTAGAAACCTGGTTGATGGAGTGCCTATAGTTCTTTTGACCCAAAATCTTCAGGACATAAACACAAGACTGATTAAATTCACTGATCTTCCCTGCCTCCTCCCACCCCATACCAGATCAATTCACTGATCTTTTAATAGAAGGCTGAGAACTAATATCTTGCATCTCAAGTAATACCTGTGACTGGTTATCATTCCTTGGTGTAGGCCACCCCCTACCCCCACCAAAAAAATTGTTAGAATACATTTTATTACAAATTCAAGGCCATGAAATTAAGGGGACAGGTGTCTATATCTTTCTGGCTGGTATTTTTAAATAATTAACATGTTGTGTTACAAATAATTTTTTTTTCAGTGCTGAGCATGGAACCCAGAGCTTTACATATGCTAGGCCTGTACTTGAAGCCTGAGCTATGCCCCTGCCCCGTGTGGTTATTTCCCAGGCTCATGGGCCTAAGCATTGTTACAGACCACATTACCAACTCCAGTTTGTTGGGGAGGAAAGTGGGACCTGTGTTGAAGATTGCTTTAACAAAGCCTGCCATGGAGTCACCAAGTTCTGTTATATGGGCTACAGGATTCATCTAAATACTAGACTAATTTGACCAAGTTTTGTGACCATAATAATAATCACAAGCATAATCATCTGTATATAGTCATTGAATTAATAATTACAGGCTATCTTTCCCTGATTTAAATCTAAATTCGAGAATTACCTCTTCTTCAAAGGTATTCCAATAATTCTCTTCTGCTGTACAGCTGATTTCTCTCTTTCCAATGTGTTTGAATTACAGACTAAAATTTTTCTAACAAATGCTATTACCGTTCCAATTTACTTAAACAGTATTACTTTAAGTATCCGAGTAATTTTAGTATCTTCAGAGTTCAAGGCAATAAATCAATTATAATAACTCTAGGATTAGAGAACCAGGTCAGGCCTACCCTGCATAAAAGTACTTTACATAATTTTGCTGATGCCATATTCCACCTGGTCTCTATTTTACTATACTCCTTTAAGAACAAGAACAGTGCTTATTTTTGGAATTTGAAGTCCCTGTTGATAGCCAAATCAAGAAGCTCTAACCAAGGTAAGGTGTCCATATAGGTGCTAGTGTTTGGGTCCAGAAGAGAACAAACCAGACTTGAATGTGCTTGAAAGAACGAAGGCCAGAAGTGTGGGTTCTAAAGTAGATCATCAGAGAATGTAGAAAATGCAGGGAAGTGAGGGCAGAACTTGGAACCCAGCTGTCTCTGATGACGGCCATCTACGGTAGCCCAGCTGTCTGTGCTTCAGAGCTTCTAGTCACACAGGCTAGACTGCGGGACTTAGTAGTTTGTAGGCCCAACTCTGATGCTTGTTTTGCCTTCAAACAATGCGGCTGCCGCCTTTCCATCAGAGCAGTGATGCTAGGGACCAACTGTCTTTATAAGTTCATGGAAAGGGAGAAGGAACATGAAACACACCCAAAGAGGTCCAAGAGAGTGGCTGCACTTAATAATCTCTTTCTCCTTCCATCAGGTTCTGTTCTGTAATACCGCAACTTTAATTTAACACTGGCGTCCATTTCGCCCTTGACCTGTATCTGAAGTCCCACTCGGGAGGGCAGTGTGGTGGGGAGGGGAGATACAGAGCTTCCTGTGGCCCCTAGTCTGCAGGCGAGGCTAACATTCTTTTCCATTTTATTCTTTCCCAGATTAACCCAGGGAAGCTACAGACCAACCAGAACCAACACAGCGGCTATTACTCCACAAGGGAATATCAGCAGATGGCAGAAGAAAGAAGCTTTACAAACCTCTGCTCCAACTGTCCTCTTGCATACCTTGGATATGCATACCTACGCCCACACAGGAAATGCACCTTACATATCTGCAGAGACCTTTGTGTGACTGAACCTCACTTCAAGCCATATCACACACTAAACAAAAGAAGCTTCATGATTCTCTTTCCCAACTACTGCTACAAAAAAAAAAAAAAAAAAAAAAGAAGCAATTTACTAAGATTTTACAGCAAAACCAAGAAAATAACATATTCATAAAATGTGACGCTACATATTAAAGTAGCACAGTATAACACAGTAATCACCCACAGCACACCTTTGTATCAGTTTAATCCTTTATCATAAGGAAAGCAAAGTCCTAAAAACAAAAAACAAACCAAAAAAAAAAAAAAAAAAAAAAAAACAAGCCAGAGGGGATCCCATCTAGACTCCAAATCCTCTTCTAGCAACTCTAACTGTGGTGCTTCTGTTAAAGCTAAGTGGTGTATTAAAACCTTCAGAGTTAGACAATTACAGTCTTAATTCATTAATTAGTTTTTTGAGACAGGGTCTCAATAATTCAGGCTGGCCTTGAACTTACTATGTAACCTAGGCTAGCCTTGAACTTGCTGTAACTTCCTGCCTCAGCTTTCTGAGTGCTGGGATTACAGGCCTGTGCCACTGTGTCTGGTTTAGACAATCCCAATTTAAAGTCTCTCAGCTGAGTGCCATGGTGCAGGCCTTTAATTCCAGCTGTTCAGGAGGCCAATTTAGGAAAATTAAAATTCAAGGCCAGCCTGGGAAGCCTTGCAAGACTATGTCTCAAAATTTAAAAAGACCCAGGAGGGGCTGGGGATTTAGCTCAGCGGCATAAGTGCCTGCCTTGCAAGCAGGCAGTCGTGAGTTTGATCCCTGGTACTGATAAAAAGGAAAAAGACAAATAAACAAACAAACAGACAAACAAACAAATAAATAAATAAATAAAAAGACCCAGGAATAGCTCAGTGGTAGAGTGCTTGCTTGGCATTTATGAGGCCCTGGGTTCCACTTCCATCACTACAGAAACAGAACAAAAATACCAAAAGCTTACAGTATCAACTAAACACATTAACTATCACAGCAACACACCTATTCCTGCATTGGAGGGTATGACAGCCAGCCATCCCTTTTAGGCGCTTGCTGTCCCCTTTAAAGAACTGCACGCACAGCAGATCACCCAGCGGATCACTGCAAGAGTAACAGGGCAGCGGGTAGAAAACCCATTTGCCGCCATCTTTTACGGCCTTCTTCCGCCTTCAGATCTGGGCCACTGGGAGGTAGGCGGTCTACTCCCGCATCTCAATCGTGATTTGCCAGCTCTCTCTGATTGACAACTCAAATCCTACTGCCCAGCTACCACCCAGCCTCTTTGACATGCCTCAATATCCTGCCTCATACCTTTAAAATTTAGGTAGCACAACAAAATCAGCCAGGCCCGGGATCAATTTAAATATTTCTCTTTTTTTTTTTTTTTTTTTTTGTCTTTTTCCTTTTTACCGGTACTGGGGATCGAACTCACGACTGCCTGCTTTCAAGGCAGACGCTTATGCCGCTGAGCTAAACCCCCAGCCCCATAAAGTTAAATATTTCTTTTTTTTTTTTTTTGTCTTTTTCCTTAGACCCGGGATCAATTTAACTTAGGCTGAAGTGTTGTAAAGCATGTTCTATGGAAGCCAAGAAGTTGCTTAGCAAATGTGGGTACAAGCAAACAGCACTCCTAAAAAAAGTAAAGTAATCCACTTGTATAGAAAATCATTTTTCTTTCTTTCTTTTTTTTTGGTACCGGGGATCAAACACTCGACCTCACACTTGCCAAGCAGGCTTGTGCCGCTGAGTTAAAACCTCCGGCCCTAGAAAAGCATACATTCCCCTTAGATTTTATCTGAAAAATGGGCTCTGCTCCTCCGCAAAAATTTTACAACTCTTGCTTTACAAAACTGTTTCCCAAGCTGAAGTACAGGTCCCAGACTCCAATAAATGTTATAATCTAGAATCATATTGCTGCTACATTTGCTGACCTTGGAGCTGGAAGAGAAGAAGGTCAGGAAGGAATAGCAGAAAAACTGAAGAGAAAAAGAAAAAACTCCATGGTTTTTATTCATAATTGCAATCAACCTATAACAGTTGTCCCACAACCATCATCTGTGAACCTAAAGTTCAAGTAGCTACCTAGAAATTTCACTCCTAAATTCTTATCTGCTAGAAGACAAAAATAAAGTCCACAAAAAGCCTTGTGTGGGAATGACACATTTATTCATAATAGCTGAAAACTGGAATCAGCTCCAGTATCCATTAGCAGAATGAACTGCCATACAGTCTTCCAAGGCAACTACTCAGCAATAAAATGAATAAGTTACTGAGACACATAACCATATAAATAAATCCCACACCCACTGAGTAAGAAAAGCCAGGCCAGACACAAAAGAGTACATATTGTGTAATTCCATTAATATAAATTCCTAGAATAGGAAAATATAAAGTATCATTTTAAAAAACTCAGGACAGTGGTGGTCATACCCCGGAACTAGCTCAGTGGTAAAGCACTGGCGTAGGCCCTGGCTTCCATTCTAACGAAAATAAAGAAAAGACAGTGGTGGCTTCCTCAAAGGTAGTGACTGGAAAGGGGCACAAGGGAACTTCCTTGGGTGATAAATAGTCTCTGTTTTGATTAAGGTAAGGGTTATATAAGCATATTTGTCAAAACTGATGAACCTATACATTTCGATTTGTGATTTGTGGTTTTCACTGTATGAAAAATGTATCTCGATAGACAGCTTTGAAAAAATCCTCAACTGAAAAATTGCATATGGAAAAAATAAAATACAGAGAATATCTTCATGAGCTCAGAGTGAAAGCAAATTTTTAAAACACACAAAGTCCTATGTAGAAAAGATTGACATATACTTTTATCAAAATTAAAAACTAATGCAAAGAGGAGACTTATAGGAAAGGGTAATTTAAAAATGAGTAGTAAGTATTAAATAGGATGCATACATACTGGCTGCAGTGGCACACACCTATAATTCCAGCACTCTGGGAGGCCAAGGCACAAAGACTGTAAGTTCAAGCCCAGCCTGGGCAACTTAATGACTTATCAAGATTCTGTCTCAAACAAACAAAAACAAAACAAAGCAAAAGGAAAACAACCCCTACCTCACTCCCCCCAAAAGGCTGAAATATATCTTGGTGAAAAGGTCTTGGGTTGAAAAAAAGAAAGGAAAAGACCTTACTAGCAATCAAGTGAATACTATTTTTTAATAAGTAAAATAATTTCACATCTAACTATTGCCAGTAATTTCAGAGCCTCATTACCTAATGAAGTTATGAGACTGTAAGTTATTTTGTTGTAGGATTGTCAATTGGTTCAGCCATTTTAGTAAAAAGATACATCTTAGTTCT
Organism: Cavia porcellus; assembly: GCF_034190915.1. Classification (NCBI taxonomy): domain Eukaryota; kingdom Metazoa; phylum Chordata; class Mammalia; order Rodentia; family Caviidae; genus Cavia; species Cavia porcellus. The sequence continues at coordinate 66,886,255 of NW_026947484.1, read as the reverse complement.
TAGCAACTGAATTTCTGTTACATATTCTAGTCAAACTCTTAGATGGGTACAAGGAATATGTCCATATTAGAGTAGTATTTGTACTAGTGAAAGAAATAGTCCCTCAATACGATATGGGACAATATGGGAAATAGTCACATAATGTCCCTTAATATAGAGTATGTGTATTCCCTCACATAATGGGATATTGCATAGCATGTAGAAGGAATAAATTAGATCTACACTTATCAAGATCAAAACATGGTAAAAACAAATGTAATATCATAGTTTACTGACACACATTTATGTCCAAATGTGTACAAATTAAATCAGAAAGATATGCATAAAAATCATCATATAAAAATCTATCAATTACATCTGGGAAGCAAGAAAACAAGACAAACTAATGATGTTGAAAAGGACATTGTCTGAGATATATTATCAAAAAATAACTGGAAGATGCATCTAAATACAGATAAATAAAACGTTCTTGATTGATTTTTCACACCATATGTAAAATTAACTAAAAATGTATCATAATCATTTGGGTGTTGATTCTAGCTTGTTAGGCAAATAGTTTTTAAATTTGATATGTAAACCCCAAGCCATTAAAAAAATTGTTAAATTGGACTTCATCAAAATGCAAAATTTTTGCTCTTTGAAAGATACTATTAAATGCATGAAAACCAAAATAAAAGACTGAGAAAGATATTTGTAAATCACTCATTTGATAATAAACTTTTATCTAGAATATATGAAGAACTATAAAAACTGAATACTAAAAAACGGATTACCTAATTTATTTATTTGTGCTTGTTTTTAATGGACTAAGCTTTAAAATGAAACTTGGATACCCAATAAGCACATGAAGCAGTTCAACATCATTACTCAATAGAGAAATTCAAATTAAAACCACAATGAGATACATTACACTTATCAGAATGGCTTTTATAAAAGACTCTGACAATACTGAGTGCTGACCAGAACTTTAACATGGTGCGGGGCTAAGGGTGTAGCCACTTTAGAAAACACTTGAGCCAAGAAATGTAGGTGCTGCAGGTTATGTAGAAGTGGTAAGGTCCAGAGCACAGAGTGGGGCCTCCGTTCCCACACCCATGGAACTGTACTTCCGTTTTGAATTTCCTGAGGGTTCTAGCAGGTTCTTGTAAGTAGGTCATCCAATTGCACATTACACTGTCTCACATTTCCAACAATGCTTTGTTCCCCTTTGACCCTGAGAAACACAAGAAAGGGAAATGCCAACACAAGGTGGAACCAAGCTGGAAACTCACACACAAAAGCCCCGCATATCTGCAGGGCAGCCTGCGTGCTTCTCCCTGCCCAGAGAATGCCCAGAGCTGCTAAGACCAAATTCTGTGCCCTCTTTGTGGCCTGCAGCCTCCTGGCTGTGTAAACTGCTTCTGCAGGTTGAGGTCCTGAGTGTGAGTCTAGGGAAGGAGGGACAAGGGTAAGAGGAGGCAAAGGCAGAAGCAAAGGAAGAAAAGCCCCCACCCATCTGTCTGTGCCCGATGCAGCTGAGAGGCCCCTCCAGGACACCCCAGGCTCTCTCCACAGGGACCCAGCCCAAAGCAGCCCAAGTGGGGTAAAGTCCTCTTTGAACTAGACGCACCCCCATCTGCACCTCTGCCCCCAACATGACTGTCAAATGGACCTGCTGCCTTCTGCCATATGTATTTTTGTCCCTAGATTTAAATATTGCTCATGATGCTAATGAATCTTGAAATCCCGGATCTTATCCTGCCATCTACTGCGATATGTTCATAGACCGCGACACACACACACACACACACACACACACACACACACACACACACAGCTCCAGGCAAGAGCCCACTTAATTTTGTCTCTTTCCTTAGGCAACTCTATTAGTCTTAAAAAAGTCTTTATTAGATAAAATTGGCATAGAAAATGTGCTTATTTCAGACATTCAACCTGATGGGTTTTAACAGCACACAGTCGTAGATGCTGTATAAGATCCACACTGGCAGCTGGAGCATTTCCCTCACTCCACAAATGCTTTCTGGGCACTTTCTGCAGCCCATCCTTGCTCTGAGAAGCCAGAAAGAGAAATCTGCTTTATGTTACTGTTACAGGCAGCTGAGTTAGTTAGAAATATTATAGGCAGTCAGACTGGACTGGGCCCTCAAAGGAGCCAGAGCAGAAGTTCAGATACCTTGCTGCCTAGGGGAGACAAACACCTCCCGCTGTGGGCCAGATCTTAAGACAAAAGCAAAGCAAATACACCCACATCCTAAGGATCCCACAGTCCAAAGAGGTCTCTATTACCCTGAGCAAGTCAGGAGTCTGCATCCCGCCCACTACTGGAAGGGTCACTGCTGTTTACTACGGTCCCCCATTTGTCCCCAATGTAATCAGTTTTACCTGAGCAATTAATCTTATTGGTTAAACATATTTCTGTTCCATCTTATGCCCACCTTGCGAGTTCCCGTTTTTCCCCACCTTGGAAGCATCTAACCTCATGATTTTACTCTCTAAAAGTCCCTAGAAAAGACAGAGTCTTTAGCAACTTGCTGGGGATCCTTTCTGACTCTCTCTGACAGAAGCTTTCTTTCTCTTGATAAATATATTCTGCTCTTAACCTCTGTTGTTCCTAAAATTCATTCTTCAATTTTAGAGAACATGGACTTGTACCAGACATATAGTAGGCTGAAAGTTTCATTCCCCTGTATCATTACTACAGATTGGCTTTGCCTTTTCTAGAATTTTATGTAAGTGGAATTTTATAGCATTGTACTTTTGTGTCTGATGTCTTTTGCTCAGCTTCATTTTAAAATTCATTCATTTTATTGTAGTTCATCCCCTATTACTGCTGAATAGAATTCCACATCATTTTAAGGTAAAGATGACTTCCCCCTCTGGATTAAGATGTAGGTTAGAGACAGGAGGCTTAAACACCTATAAAAGTCAGGAAAAAAGGTGAGAGGATGGGTCTGGTATTTATTTTTGAAACACTAGATTCTCTTATTTTCCAAAGAAATATTTCATTTTCTTAACTTTAATGAAAACAGCTGGGAATGTAGCTCAGTGGCACAAGTGTCTGCCTGGCAAGCACAAGGCTATGAGTTCAAACCCTGGTACCAAAAAAAAAAAAAGTAAAACTTTAATGAAAATACAATAATGATAAATGGTAACCGACACTTGGCCTTGATTGGGGTTAGGGACAGCAAGGCCCTGAGGGAAGGAGATAGCAGCAGACTGCAGAGTTTCTGGCCATTTTACTGTGTGGGAATGAAGGACCAGGTTTCACACCTCACTGTTCCGGGAAGTAAGACACCTGTGTCAGCTGTGAAATCTCCTGAGCTTAAAAAGTTGGACACAAATTCAAATTTATTACACTTTGGACAGGCCAAATCTGTCCAGGCCAAAGCAAACATATTTGGGCACCGGATGTGGACTGGCAGGCAGCTTTGTGTTCCCTGGTACAGATCGAGGAAAGCTGGCTCAAGCCACCCCATCGCACTTGTGCATTCTGTGGAACCAGCCTGGTCCTGCTGGAACCTCCTAGTTCCAAGAAGCCCCAGGGCTGGCGTACCTCACTGGCTACGTAAGAGAGAAGAAAAAGGAAGCAAGGCCCTAAGAAGAAAAGAGGAACAGAATGTTGCGGTAGGCCACTTACTCTTACGTGCTTAGGTGTTTCCACCTAGAACAATATGGGAGCTCACACACTGGGATCACTTGGGGCGAGAGGCAGGTCCCCAGGTTCCCTGTGGATTGATTCAGTTAAAATCTTGAGTGGTTGGGCTTGTGGTGGATCTGCATTTTAATAAACTCCTGAGATAATTCCTGCCCACACTGAGCTCTGATACCCATGCGCTGGGTATAGAAAGCATTCAGTTTCCCCAAGCTGGGAACCCTCTGTGTGACAGCATGGTCTAATATTAAGGTCTCCACTGTAGAAGAGAATTAGGGAAGGTCTTGAGCACCCCCTAAGCATCACCATGGAGAAGAAGCATCTTTATGGTGATAAGTGATTTTGTTTTCAGAGATGTCAAAAAAATTAATATTTTTGAGCACTTCTAAAGTACCAGGGATTGTGACTGGAAATTCACAAATATTGTCTAATTTGCCTATAATGCAGGAATTATTTTTACATGCATTGTAGGAGGAGGAGAAAATTCACCTGCAAATCCAGTGATACTGTTGACCATCTTCTTCAATACATTTTCTTCACTTGGAATCCAGAACACATCTTCATTTTCGTCTGTCACGTATCTCACTGGTTGGCCTTTCTCAAGGGTCATTTTCATTCCCCCACCCTTCTCCCAGTTTTATTCATTTTGGGGTGCCTCAGGGTCTGGTCCTTGTCTCCCCTCCACATACACTCAATTTCTTAATGAACTCTTCCATCAGCATGTCAGTGAACCCCGAATTCCTATTTTACGCTGAATACCTCTCTGAAATCCAAGCTCATACACAGCATCCTTCTCTACATGTCTACTTGGATGCCTCCAAGTCAGCTGAACTGTTTGTCTGGAAACGAAGTTCCCGGCTTCTCCCACATCAGAGCTGTCTCCCATTACACTCAGTGGGAAGGCCACCCTCCCACTGCTCCTACTCCAGCCCATGGAGTCACTGCTGACCCTCTCACCACTCCACTTCCCTCCCTCTGACAACCACTGCCCTCGGCTGAGTCACTGTCACTCTCCCCTGGGGAACTGCTAGACCTCCTGCTCTGTCTTCTGGTCAAATCTGCCTCCCAGGAGACTTTCCCTGAAACCAGAAGGATCTCCCTAAAATGTCACTGGGATCTTGTCATTGCTCTGCCCCAAGTCCTGCCAATGCTTCCCATGTCACTCCAGCTCAATGCCAAGTCCTTACACTGGTCATTGAGGCCATCTGCAGGCAGGGCCCTGTCATCTCTGTGCCCCCGCTCCCACCACTTCCCCTTCATTCACACTGCGTCAGTCACCTGTCTCCGTGTGGTCTGCAGCGCACGCCTGGCTTGTTTCAGTCTCATGGCTTTCATCCTGGCTTTTTCACCTGGTTAGAGGGCTCTTTCCCCCCAAATCTATTTTCCTTATAATTCACTGTCTGGGGATCTTCACTCTGAATCTTCTAATTAGATTATTTTTTTTCTTCTAATTAAGTTATAACTTGTCCTTCCTTTCTACATTTCTCACCACGCTCTACTCTTCCTGTAGTAGTCTATGACTTCCTAACATATTATACAACTATTTATTAGGTCTTTATTTTTTTTCTCCATGAAAATTAGCTCTAAGGACAAGGATTTCTGTCTGTCTTTTTACTAATGTATCCCAAGGACATGAATCATTGCCCAAAATGTACAGAAAAGTTTGTTGAATGAGTAAGACATGGAGAGGCTATGTATCTGGTCCCAAGTACCTCAAGAACCCCTGTAAGAAAGAAATCTGGATAATGAAAAATGCTTTCCTCTTATAAAGAAGCAAACTGCAGCCCCATGCATTCCTTGCTTGGGCAGCTACTGTGGAGAGCCGGGCTAAGCACCAGCACCTCCAGCTTCCTAGAGAAACCCCATGCAGCAGTGGGTGTCTATTCCCATTCACCTCTTCAGGAGCAAGGCTGGGTCACCACCAACTGTGTCACCCACAGAGACACTGTGCGCGTCTTAGACACTGTCTCCTGTCCCTGAGTTTGGGGGAAACAGTGCTGAGCTACTAGAAGTACTTTCCTTGCCTTCCTTGAGAAGCCATATGAAGCCACAGGTCTGTGTCATATTTAAACAAAAATACTCTTTATGTTTAAAGATGAGTACTGGGAAGCTGTAACTCGCAGGAGAGATGTAAAGTTGTGTGAAACGAGTCCTCTGTAAGTAGACTTGCTGAGTAGGGCTAAGTCCAGCCAAATATACATACATAGTTGTATGTATGTATATACAGCATTGGAATGGCTGCAGTTGTAATTCTCTGGAGAAACAAGCCTGATGCTTTCTTGTAGTAGAACACCAGGACTTAACTGAGAACCAAGAGGATGGGCCTGCAGCTGTATTGCAATAGGATGGCAGCACAGGGCTCAGGGCCTTTTGTCCCCCTACTTGACTGGGCCAACCAGTGCAGGATCTCTCTTCCAGCTCCAGAGCTAGCCTGATGCCTGAGGCTTTAGACTCTAGACATTCCCCTGCCCATGGCCACCAATCCCTAACCCTACCCAGGTCCCACCTGTAGTCTCCCCTGGTCCTTCTATCATCACAACCTCTGTGCCTGTCTACCTGGGGCTCTTAGAAAAAGGAAGAGATAGAAGACAGGTTGTTCAGAGCTTCATGAATGAACAGGGTGAAGCATTTTATTACCACAGGTTTCTTTTTACTGTGGAGAAGCCGAGAGGATTCCAAACACCACCGCCGGAAAGGGAAAGGAGAGGACAGGGGAGGCTGTGCCTCCTGAACATTTATCACCTGTGCCCAGGCCACTTCCCAGAGTCTGACTGCACATACCACCACTTAGATTTACAGCTCAATCTTTCAAAATTGGACAGTTTGCCTCAGGGAAAAGTGTCAGCTGGACAGAATGCTTGAGGGTGAAAGAAAGGATGTTTATAGTCTGTATCAGTGATTAACTTGCCAATGCTGTCTTTTTTGGTTGCAAAAATAAAGTCAACCTAAAAGTATAAAAGGAAAAAATCCCAATCCTGGTGACTGTGTTTTCCTGTTGGAATGATTTATCCACAAGGAGGGAAAGTCTGGCACATGGTGTGGTAGCCCACATGGATACTTGACAGTGACCGCCTTGGCAAGGTGCCTGTGTATCGTGTGAACCTGAGTTAGGTAGTGCAGGGCACCACGATCTCCAAGTTTCCCTCACATGCCACGGGCTTGTTAGTCACTTCTTAGTTTCATGACTGGTGTCCTTCACTGCCCTTACTTCCACCCGCTGGACTGCCACAGAGTGCAGTATCCTTTCCTCCGCCCTCCTTCTCTCCAGGCATGAATACCAAATGACTCTACTGTACCAAATGGGTGCTATACCCCCCCCCTTTCCCTTCAAGACTAAACTCGCCCCTGAATTGAAGGCTCTCTAAATCAAAATTGTACAGGACACATCCACTTAGATTTTGTTAGTAGCCTCAACAAATTTAACATTCTCCAAACTAAACCTCACCTCTGCCAGGGATTCAGCTCAGTGGCATAAGCACCTGCCTTGCAAGGCCACGGTTGTGAGTTTGATCCCCAGTACAAAAAAAAGAAACCAACCAAGTCTTCTCTCTCCCTCTTGGTAAACAGCAGCTCCATCCTGCCTAAAGCCCTTGATTCATCTTTTACTTTCACAAGGCGTCACATCTGATCACTCAGCAAGTCTCATTGGACATAGGTTCAAATTGTATCCAGAATTCAATCATCTGAGTCTCACCACCTCTTGCTGCCACCTTTCACAACCAAAGCCACCATAGTAGTTTCCTAGATTACCACTGACTGGTTTCCCTGCTTCTATGAATGTCCCTCCGGAAAACAACTCTCCACTGCAGTGGTTCTTACCAGTAGCCAGGACTGGCAGCACCAGTGTCACCATGGAAGGCACTGGAAACAGAACCTTCTCCTGTGCCATTGACCTGGTCAGAGGGTTACAGTGACATGGAGAATGGTGGGTGCAGAGGACAGAGCACAGGGACTCAGGGTGGAAAGCGGGGGCTGTCATCTTAAATACAGTGGCTGGAGAAGCCCTGGTATGACTTATATTTGGATGTCTCCCCAGAGCCTCATGGATGCACAGGTCGGGTTTTAGAGGTCACCAGATCATGGGTTGAAGTACTGAGTTAGTTCACTGATGAGTTTACAGCTGGATATGAAAAATAAAACTCAGTCAGGAGCTCAGGGGTAGAGTTTGGATGATGTGTGTTGTAATAAACCCTCCCAGGTGATGCCAATGATCAAGGTTTAAGATCACTGCTTCTTGGAGTAGCCAGAATGATTCTAAATAAAGTAAATTGGCCAGGCATGATGGTACACACTCATAAGTAATTACAGGACTCTCAGAGGCTGAGCCAGGAGGATCATGCATTCAAGCCTGGCTTGTGCAATTTTGGGAGTTAGCAAGGTCCTATCTCAAAATAAAAAAACTACTTCTGGGTTGGAGATTTAGATCAGCGGCATAAGTACCTGCCTTGCAAGCAGGCGGTCATGATTTCCATCCCTGGTATGGGAAAAAAGGAAAAAAAAAAAAAAAAACTACTTCCCCCTGCTCCCAAAAGTGGGTTGAGAATGTGGCTCAGTGCAGAGACCTTGGATTCAAAAAAAGCAAAGGCTTTGGGTTCAATATTTAGAACCACTGAAATGAAAAGGTAAATTAGGTAATGTGGCTTTTTCTACCCTCAAAATCTTCCTCCAGTGGCTTTGTGACTGCATAGTATGACATCAGGTGTCTTCTCTCTCCTTCTGCCACATCTGTAACCTCCTTCCTCTCAGTTCAACCTTCACTGGCTATGTTCCTTTCCCTCTGCTTTTCCTCAGGGCCTTTGTATCAGCTGTGCCTGCAAAACCTTGGCCTCTCGCTCTTTCCAGTAAGTGTAGATCTGTCCCCTTCTCCCCTGCTCTCTAGTCAATACCAGCTTGTTAGAAGAGGCTTGTCTTGGTTACTTTCTCATTGCTGGGACGATCTGATACCCACAAGCTCAAGGAGGAAAGGCTGGTAGAGGTTTCAGTCCACAGGGGGATAGCTCCAAGGAAGGGCAGCATGGCAGTGGGGCATGGCAGAGGAGAAATAGCTCATGCCAGGGCTTCAGGGAAAAAGAGTGTAGGGACGAGAGAGTAGAAGGAATACATATCCACCCTGAATATCCACCCAGACTCATTGGTGGACTAATCCAGTACCACACTCATGATCTAGCACCCTCCCAGAACCCCACCTGTGTCTACATGAGGCTGTTACAGCCTATATACAGATGTCCCCCCAAAGCCTTGTGCGGTGATAGGTGGGACTTTTTCAGAGATGGCTGGATCTAGAGGGATAATGGAATTAATTCATGATGCAATGTTAGGATCAAGGGCATTAGAATTAAGTGTGAGAGTGCTACCTGTCCTAGGTGGCCTAGATAAAATAAAAGGGGCAGAAAGATGCTATGAAGGCCCTCCCTTGTTTGCTTTGCTATCTTTTGGCCACCGTGAACTATCTTTCCTCTTCGATGCCTCTCTACTACACCACCCCAACTTGAAGCCAGCTGATTATGGATGGAAACCTCTACAAACTGTAAGCTAAATAAATCCTCCACTTTGGGTGTCTCAGTAACAAGAAATGTAACCAAGACACTGGGTTTTTCCCAGACACTGTATTTAAAATAACAGCCCCCACTTTCCACCCTGAGTCCCTGTGCATTGTTCTCCACACTCATGTTTCTCCCTGTCCCCATCACTCTCTGGAGTAGCCTGTGCTGTGTGCATATGTACTTATCAGTCACTCTGTTGCTCATGATTATAGGCATGGCAAGGCATACATTTGTGCCTATTGTATTTACTTCTACTTTGCTGGACCCTAAACAATGGTGGCTCTGATAAGGGCCCTATAAACACTGGTTGAATAAATGAATGTCCAGTAAGTGATGGCCAAGGTATGCCTCTGGGGGAGATGATGCATTTATTCCAATGACGCAGCCATTGCTCAAAATATTTGTAGGGCATAGTGAGACCAGGAAAGCCAGAGTCATTTACAACAATCCAGGAAAAAGAAAGTGATGGCTTTGATTGGAACAGGGGTCAGCAAGGGAGAGTGAGAAGTGATTGGATTCTGGATATGGTTTGGAAATAGATCCAATGAGTCAAGGTCAGTTTACAAGTTATTTGTAGAATCAAGCCTTAGTGCTTAAGACAGATCATTCCTTTCCAAGAAGTAAGATAAAGCATTTATTACACACATTATTCTCTAGCTCCACAATCACATCACATCAGCTGTTGCAGAAATCAAATTTTCTCTTGAAAAATGAAACTCAGAATCTCTGAAGATACTCATAGGCTCTGAAGGCAATTCTTTACGTGATAAAAGAATAATGCTTGTTTTTATTGAGCACATTTTTATATCCAAGTGACTTAATTCTTCCAGCAGTTCTCTGAGATGTGTTATTAATCCCATTTTTCAGATGAAGGAAATGAAACTCGGAGAGGTAAACAAATTTCCTTAAGAGCCGCCAGCTGCTGAGGGGGAAGATTTAAACACAGTCTGATTCACGAATTTTCCTCATGAGCAAGAGGTGTTAGGAACACCCATTTCCACACTCCCTAAGAGGAGAGGACTCATCTGAAGAATTTCAGCCATGTCTTATTTTTATCTTTCTCCTCCTTCATTCTTATATCTCATCAGCACGACTTCCGGGGAGAGTCCAGGCTCATGGTGACTGAAGGAAGAGCTGGCGTCTGGGCCAGGTCTGTTTCCCTGGCTCATGGCAGCTGTTCAGGGGCCAAGGTCCTGGGCGAGGTGGGGCCCTGGCTCCTCCAGACACTGCTGCTGTGTGGGGCAGCAGAGTACAGCAGGAGAAAGCATTGCCATTGCCATTGCCATTGCCATGGGGACCAAGCTTCCCGGCCTGAGTAGCCAGCATTGTCTCCTGCACAAGGACCGATTGTTTGATTGAAATAGAGAATGCTTCTCACTGGCGATTTTGGCTTACACAAAGATTCACATTTCAACAATGGCTCCTTTTGTAATGCGTGTTTTTTTTTCAAGCTTCTGTGACTCTTTTTCAGACTTTCAATAACTGTAATTCCTGCCATGGAAGAATTAAAGAATTTCGGTATGTGATCCTGTGTGTTGGGCTCTAGTGGAATAAACATCTCATAACATACCAATATTAAGGCTCTGTGTTGTCCTGAGCAGACTCTGGGATTCTCGAGGCAGCCAGGTGCAGAGGGCCAGACAGTCCTGGGATGGGAGAGAAAGATTGGTGGGTGGGAACCAGCATTGCCAGAGAGCTCCAATGATACTGTAGACATCTTATTTCATTTGACTCTCAAAATCCCCCAAGCAGTTGTTATCCATGTTTTACAAATGAGAGATGTAACTAGGTAACTGGAGCAAGACCATAAAGCTGGGGAGAATGAAATTTGGGATTTGTTCCCAAGTCTCATTCCAAACGGGCTCTCTCTCCAGTTCCTATTGCACACTTCCTTGCTGACCTCCCAACTTCAGTTTTCTCGAATGATCCACCTGGCTGGAGGTAGGTATGCCATGGTACCTCCATGGTATATGCATGTGTCTAAGAGAGCACAGGATAGGTGTTGATAAAATCAAATTGTCTTCCCTCCTCTTTGCATCCATTTCATTTCCTCACTTGATTTTTCTTTTGTTCTTCTCTCTTGTATTCTTTCAACTCTTGCTTTCTTTTCCTTCCCTTACGCTTTCCTCTGTAGTGAGAATAAAACCTAAAAGTCTTATTCTCAGTGGCAACATAGATTTTTTAAAAATTTCCAAGAAGTAAATCAACAATAACTGGTCCATGTGAACAGAATTCTAAGGTTTTATTGAAGATATAAAAGGAGATCTGGACAGATAGAAAGCTATCCATGTGGCTGAAAGAAGGACAGTGTTCTAAAGATGCCAACTTTCCAAATTAATTCATGCATTCATTGCTGTCTTATTAAAACCATACCATGAGATTCACAGACCATGAAAACTGATTTTAGAGTTCATATCAGGGCAGGGGATATAATTCAGCGACAAGAGCCTGCCTGGAAAGCACAAGGTTGTGAGTTTGATTCCCAGTGCAAAAAACAAAAAAACAGAGTTCATATGAAAGAGGAATGCCTTAGGACAAGTAATAAAACTACAAAAAAAAAGAAACAACAGCAGGGCTGGGGATTTAGCTCAGCAGCATAAGCACCTGCCTTCAAGCAGGCAGTTGTGAGTTTGATCCCTGGGGGGGGGGGGAGGGGGGCAACAGCAACAAAGGACCTGATTTTCCAGTTATGTAAATATACTATTTATACTGATTTGAACAATATTATATTGGTTTAGAAAAAATGAACAAAAGAAACTAAAAAGGAACAAAGTTATGTACAGAGAGATACTTAGGAAAGGTAACATCTCAATATGAAAATTGTAGACTGCCCAAAAATTATAAAAATTGTTGTTGTTCCTGAAAAACATGCATTTAGATCCCTACATCACATCATGTGTACAAAATTCAATTGACTTAAATTGTGAACATTAAATTTTTAAAAACCCAAGTCAGAAAGGAGCTAGAGTAAAATATAGCATGTCAGTTTTTATAATTATAGAGCAAGATGAAGGGTCTCCTAAAATAAATATATACAAATTCTAGGAGATACTAGTAAAAGGCCGACAGATCACATTTCAAGCAAATTAAAAGATCTTGCTATGGATATGACTTGAATTTTCCCTCCAAAACTTCATGTGCTGGAAAGTTGGTCCCCAGAGCAGCAACGTTCAGAAGTGGTAGTACTTACTGTTAAGAGGCTGAGCTCACAGGTCATTTGTGCATGCTCCCCACCCCAAGGGGTGTGGGGCCTCTACTCTCTGGCTTTCTGTCCAGACAGAAAGTCTTCCTGTCTTGCATATGTTTCTGCCATGAAGCAAGCTACCATCAGGCCTTCGGCAGAGCCCAAACCTATGGGTTTGCCAGCCATGGACTTTCAGCCTCCAAAACTGTGAGCTACATAAACCTCTTTCTTCATAGATAAACTGTCATAGGTATTTTGTTATGATGACTCAAAACTAATATAGATCACACACACAATCCCCAAAAAGGTTTTGTGAAAGTCTATATAATATATATAAAACTGAGTGTAATACACAATATATATTAAAGGGTCCTAAAACTATTATGTAAGACAGAATACAAAACTGGGCAAAAGACATGATGATACAATTAACAAATTTTAATAAAATATAAAAAGACCATTAATCTGAAAAGTAAAGGAAGTGAAAATAAACAAGATATTGTATATAACCAACCACGTTGGGAGAAAGAAGGACAGGAAAGGAAAACAGAAAGAATTAAGATGGTTATATACACGTGCCAGCTCCCCATGAGGAACGTGACCATCGTATGCTGCAAAATGTGCAAATAAAAACTTTGAAAAATTAAAATTCAATAGATGACCAGAGGTGCAGTTGGTGGTAGAACATTCATCTAGCAGGCACAAGACCTGATGTTCAATTCCAAGCACTAAAACGCTTTTTATCAGCTTGGTAGTAGGATTATCAGGTAGAAATGACAGACAATTCCATATACAGTTTCTAAGAAGACTATAAAAGTGTTCCAAGTTTTTTTTTTAAAAAGCAAGAAATCAAGCACTATGGATAAGGAACGCTTGAGTATTTTCTCTTCTTGTATTTGTTTTTGTAAAGCTGCACGTGGAGCCTGGTGCCTGCTAAGCAGTAGCTGTAACATGAAGTCCTTCACCAGGTTGGGCTGGGCTTTGCCTCCTACGTGTCTCCGATTTGTGTTACTTAAGGCGAGTACATGTTGCTGTGTAAACAGTGATAAGAGAAATCATACTTAATGTGATTCGGGTAACCATGGCAGTGCTGTTACAACTGGCACCTGTCCAGTGAGTTTCCCTGGAGCCCAAGACCATGCCTTCCAGGGCAGGGTAGTTGGTGGCACTGAACCAGGGGTTGAGGTCAAACAGAACAGCACTGAATCAAGGCCAATCTACCACAAAGAGGGAAGGACGGCATCATGGCTGCTCTTCTCTCCCAGTTTAATGTGCTAGCTGTCTACAAGATACTCAAGATTCAGCCTCAGAAAGAATTACTGACTTGATTTCCCCGTCAGCGGTGAGCTTCAGTGGAAGTCCTTTGGGCAGCAGGAACCAACAACGAGGCACCGTTTGCTATTTCTTGGCCAACTCCCTTCTGCCCAAGGAGAAACCGCACCAGGCTTCTGTATCTCCAAAGTCTTCATGCTTGTTTATCTGGAACATCAAGAGGAAAAAAGAAAAAAGAAAACTTAAAAATCTTAAACTTCTGAGACATCACATATGATATGACATCATAAGATATGACACACAAGTGGAAAAGTTCACACGATGTGAAATACGGCTTCACACACAAAATTACTTAACATATTTTATAAAATTACTTCTAGCCTATTTTCATCAGAAATGTCTGAAACATAAACGAACTAATTGTTTATATTTGAGTCCTATCTGTGAGATACCTCATTCTGTATTTGCAAATATTCTGAGATCCATAGCATCTGAATTCTAAAACACTTCTAGACCTATGTGTTTTAGATAAAAAATGTTCAATCTCTCTAAATGTACATATATGCATGAAAAGTATGTATCAGATTTGCACTCCAAATCATTTCTGGAAAATTATTTTTGAAAAATTAAGATGTTATTATTTAGAACACAATTATTCTATGTATTTCTTTATATGTGTATTCACATGATTTTGTTCCTTTTTTTGCACTATTTTGAAAAAGCTTTTCCAGTTAATTTTTGTCTTCTAATTGTTTATATTTTCAGATTTTGTCAAATGACCATATTAATTTGCCTAAGGCTAGTCTGATAGTTGAACACCAAAAGCAGAGTGAACTTGGGTATGGAAATCAAGAGATCTTGAGTTTACCATTCTAGGTCACTCATCTATGTGACCGTGGCATCTAAACTAGTTTAGAGTGGCCTCTAAACTATTTTACAGATGCATGAGTTTCTTTAGCTATAAGTTAAGTGGATGAGGTGACAAGATTTCAATCTTTCCATCAATAAGGATCAAAAACTTCAATTATTGGAGTGTGGAACAATTTGCAGACGAAGCATAGAAACAACAACGTCAAAACATTCATAACTACATTTAATAAGTGTTTACTGTGTGCCAAAACCTAAGCTATATTTTTTAATGTATTATCTTGTTTGATCCTTGTTACAATCCTTTGAGCTAAAGATAGTTTCCTCTATTACACTACATAGATGAAGAAAACAAGGCTCAGAGAGAATAGAACTTTCCCCAGGTTCCTCAACTAAAGTCTGGAGTTTGGATTGGAATTCAGGTCTAATTCTGAAGACTGTACTTTTAATGCAAGAATTAAGGTGGTGCATGATTTTTTTATGGGCTACATTTCCATTATAGCATTATTACTGTTAGCTAGAGGTGGGAAAAACCAGAAAGCAGACAACATGCAGCTACTGAGTCTCTTTAGTTTCAGGAAATGAGTGGAACCAAAGGTCTGTTCCACTGCTTGGAAAGTTCAGTTGTGGTGGGCCAAGAGATTTCTACACTAGGCTGGAAATTTATGGCTGTGAGGGCAGTCTGAAAATTTTTACCAAGATGAGAAGCGATTTGAGCAGTGGAAGACAAATGAATCTCCCCGTAGAGCATTAGAAAAGACACTTCCAGGTCAGGTTCCCAGGGCGCCTGGATGTCAGCAAATTCACTTATTGTGTGACTGAGAAGTAGAATTGTTTTCCAGAGCTAATGCTACTAAAGCTTTCTGTGGTATTGCACTGAGATACATTTAAAAAAATAAAAAAAACCCAAAGGCAATTAGAAACAACCAAAACATTTGGAAATGAAGCTTTAATTCCTAAATTTCCTAAGCTCTTCATCAACAAAAATCAGTACTTTTTTAGTCATGAATATGATGCACAGAAAATTCAAAAAGCAATCGATTCTAAAATGCTTCCCGGAGTGCTCAGGATATTCAGGACTGAGCCATTTTCACTTGTCTTATTTCACTACATTTATTTGCAAGTGTTCCTGTGCACAGCCTCTTGAATAGCACTGCTCTCCAGGTTTTGACAGATGAATGGGAATGTAATGCTTTACACTCAAGGCAGACCCTTAGAATGTCAAAGAATAAAATTCACAATGAACTATTTACATAAGAGCCTCCAGCAAATGACAGCAGGCTTCTCTTATTTGGCTTAGGTATATAAGATGCTTGAAAACTTTTAAAATCACATTCGAGCAGGTCGGTCTTAAGTTTTGTTAACATACCATCATCCTCAGCCTCCAAGAAGCTCTATGGGGACACAGAAATCAAAATTAAAAATTAGGTTTCACTCCAAAAAACACTGACTTTTTCTAATGGCACTTAATTTTGCTCAGTGCCAAACCCAATACCTTTAAGCCTGTGAATTAGAGCATTTTATCTTTCAGTCAAATATCCCCTCCCTGCTGGGGCATTAATCATTCATGACTTTTGGCTCTGTACGCTGTCAAACATTATACTTAGTGATAACCATTGGGTAGACTAAGTTTTACTGAAGGTGCAAATGTGAAGAGATCTGGATGTTAATAGGTATGAGCGCGCGCGCGCGTGTGTGTGTGTGTGTGTGTGTGTGTGTGTGTGTGTGTGTGTGTTAGAAGGAGCTACAATAAATGTTAGTTATCTTGAAGAATTGGAAATAAAAGAAACTGAGTCACCACTTCTTTGTAATTCCCACAAATGTTTCCACAGGCTCAGTGCTCCACAAATGGAGAGAGTTACAGAGTGAGATGAGACTGCAAAAGAGAAAAAGTCGTATTGAAGGTTTGAAGTTGCATTTAACAGAAGCTTAATATTTAGACAAAGTACAAGAATGTCAGAACTGGAGCACACGTTAGTGGCAACTTGATACATTTAAGAAATTATTTTGGCTGCCATTTACTCAGGGTAGCTATACTCAGATGACATACTCAGATGATAGCTGAGTCCCTTCCACTGTTCGATGAATCGGACTTGACTACATATTGAATATATACACCAGGAAAATGAACTCAAGTGCTCTAGAGCTGTTGGACCTACGAGAAAATGTAGAGACTGAGTATTTAAAAACTCCCACTTTGCAAATGAGAAACAGAAGCCAGAAAACTTGCCCACGGTGACACATTAAGTTGATGAATGTATCCTGTGAATCTCAACTTTCTGACCTTTGGTCCAGTGGCTTTTCATGGTTTACCTTGGGAGAAAGTCATTACACTTTCTTGGTTTTTGGTTTTGTTGTTCCAAGAGAGGGTCTCACCATGTAGCTCACACAGGATTTCATCTCTTGGCAACGCTTCTGCCTCAGTCTCCCAAGTGCTGGGATGACAAATTTCCTCAGTATAAAATCTAATTTTTTCTCCTTGTGTCCTGAGATTTATTTTTAAACGCATCTTCCAAAATCTTATTCCCATTTACCTCCCATCCATTCCCATAAGAGTGTACAACCTAACTGATTATACCTGCAATGCTCCAAAACTTGTTTTCATATGTTGATATTAGGTTGTCTTTGTAGAGAATAAAATTTTAAATGGTTATATAAAAGTCGATTTTTCCATTAAAGGGAAAATAACATTTTAGTGTTAATTTTTTATAAAGGTTACTTCTTTCAATCATCTGTGTGTTTTGCTGAAAATTACTTAGTTGTCTGCTGTTGTGGCAGAATGAATAGATGAAATCCTCAAGAGGATGCAAATCCTCCTTATAAACAGATTCCAGCCTCCCGTTTGTTATGCTAATGATTCAAGCAGCAAATGTGAAAATTTTGAGCTTGACTTTCCAGCATCTGCTAATGTTCATCCAAAAAGATGAACAACAAAAACATCAAGTTCAAAGAATATTGCATTAAAAGTTGAACTATCTATGCTTTCTTGCCACTGTGTATCTTTTTTTTTTTTTTTTTTTTTTTTTTTTTTGTCTTTTTCATTTTTATCGGTACCGGGGATCGAACTCACGACCGCCTGCTTGCAAGGCAGGTGCTTATGCCGCTGAGCTAAACCCCCAGCCCACCACTGTGTATCTTGAATGAATCAACGTCTCTGAGCTCTGATAACATAATCTGTAAAATGAAAATGATTAAGCCTACTCTGCTGACCACACTCCTTTACAGAACCCACTGATAGCTTCCCATAACAGTGTTAGTAGTCAGAACAGTGTTATGGAAGTGGCCTAACGTGTCCTTAGTGAACTCATTTCCTGTGTGCTCCCTCTGACGGTTACTTAAGCATCCCAAGCACATTTCTAGTTCCTCCATTTCAGAGCATTTCCTGCCTGCTGCCCTTGCCCTCAGTATCATTCCTCTGTCCTTCTCCTTTGTACTGCTGCTTCATTCTCTGGGTTTGTGCCAGAATGGTTTTGGAGGAGCGTTCCTCGCTATTCCTTTAAATATAGTCTCTTCTCGCTAATGTGATTGCACTGCTTTTTAAGCCACATATGAATATTTAGTTCTTCATATGTTTGTCACTACTGTCATTGTATATGTAAAAATATATAGTTATTTTTCTATTATTATTTATCACTTCTCCAACAAGACTATAAAATCCTTGCGGGTAGGAACCATATCTACATTATACACTGCTGTATTCCTGACCTCAGGGTGCACAGCACAATACTGTTTCCAATTCAAAAAGGGAGATATTCTTGAAAACAGAGTAAGAAAACAAAATTATGGGCCAATATGCCTCATGCATATAGATGGAAAAAGACAACATTAGAAATGTGCCCAGGCACCAAAAATGTGATTGTAATTTGTAACCAAGTGGAGTTCATCCCAGAAAGGAAAGGTTTTTTAGCATCTGAAAATCAGTTAATGTAATGTACTATATTAATGGGATGGCAGATAAAAATCGTATTATCACCTTTGACCGGTGCAGCTCCCCAATGAGACAGTAAACACTTCAGGTGGGTAACAGGAACTGCCAACTTTATTGTTGTGGGTTCTGGCTTATATATCTGACTGTAGCCAATCAGGCTGCCACGAGGGCTGCCACGAGAAGGAAGGGCTGGAATGAGACACGGGCTCTGGCTAATATACTCAGCTGTGGTGAATATGAAGTGAGTACAGGGTGACTAATTTGGAGAGGGACGTAGCGCATTGCGGAAGCTGGCGTGGTCCTTAGTCCCGGGTGGGGTATGGTATGTTGAGCACCTGCGCCCAACAACCTTGATGCAGGAAAAGCAAACTCTCAACAAACTTCCTTGATCTACTAAGGAGCATCTCTGAAAAAATAGTAATTAATACTACACAGAATATGGAAGACTGAATGCTTTCCCTCTATTATGAGCAAAACAAAGATGTCATTCTGATCATTTACATTCAACATTGTATTGGAGGAGTCTAGCCAATAACAGAAAAATATTAATAAAGACAAATAGATTGGAAAGGAAGAAGTAAGTTTTACTTGCAAGTTAAAAAATAAAACAAACCTACTACAATTTACGATGTAAGTTTAAAAGGCCATAAGACGCATGGTCAATATACAAAAATCAATTTTTAGACTTTATTTTTAATGGACACATACATCCATAAAAATAACATATATTAATGGGGTACCATATGTCAATGCATGATACATTGTGTGATGCTTAAATCAGGTTGAATATACATCCATAAAAATAATATATATTAATGGGGTACCATATGTCAATGCATGATACATTGTGTGATGCTTAAATCAGGTTGAATATATCAAACTCTTCAGTAAACACTTCATTACGGAGAAAATGTCCAAAATCCTTTGCTTTAACTTTGTGAAATATACATTATCTACAGTCTTAATGTGCAACAGCACACCAGAACTTTCTGCTCCTAGCAGTAAATTAGTACTCATCGTCAATCCTTCCTACTGTTCTCTAACTCACTCCCCCAGGCCCCGGGCTCACCGTAGCCACCATCACACTCTCGACTTCTTGGAGCTCAACTTTTTTAGATTGCACATTTGTCTCTCTGAGCCTGGCTTATTGCACTCGCCATAAAAACTTCACGTTCTAGCCATCTTGTCGCTCCTGGCAGAATGCCTTTGTCCTTCAGGGCAGAAGGCTCGCCCGCCGTGTAGACAGGTCCATCAGACCCTCCTCAGCTCGTCACTGCTGGACACTTGCTCCCATTATAGGGCTGCAAGGAACTCGGCGTGCAGGCATCTGGCGCTACCTCCCCTGGACACACAGCCTGCAGTGAGACTGCTGAATCCCCACGCGGTGCTTCTGACTTTATTTTCAGGAAATTTCGCACAGCTGCAGGAGTTTGCACTCCCACCAACGGTGGGTAAAGCTTTCTCTACCTCCTGCCGGCACCAATTATCTGTACTGTTTTTGATACCATTCGCACAGGGGTGTGGGGATACCACACTGTGGTGATTTCATTTCGATCAGTTAGCAACAATCAAAAAAATAAAATTGAGGAAACGATCTCGGACTCCGAAGGTGAAACAGCGGACCCGCCCCCCCCCCCCCCCCCCCCGCCGGCACCGCCGGCTGCGGGGTTCCGGGGCTGAGTCTGCGGCTGCGCCCACACCCGCGAAGCTGACAGGCCTGCGCGCCAGAGGCGCCGAGGCTGTGGAGACGACGGCGTCGCCAACGTCTTGCGTCACGCGCCTGCGTCCTGCGTATGCTCGCGGCGGTCCCGCCGGCCCCTCCCTCTCCGCTTTGGCGGCCTCTATCTTTTGTCGGCTGCTTCTGCGATCAGTCAATGCGAGGGTGGCTGAGAGACATTCGGGGAAATGGTTGATACCTTTAATCATTTAATTCCCACTGAACACTTAGATGGCGCCCTGTTTCTGGGCTCCGACCTCGAGAATGAAGTCTGTGAGGGTTTTAGTGCAAGTCAAAGCATCTTGAATCACTCACAGAAGAACATGCTCAGCGATAAGAGCCCATGCTGGAGTCTGCAAAGGAGGTTCTTTTTGTCTATTTTGGATAGCAGTGATCCCAGTCTCCAGATGTCTTGTTCAACGGGCTAATGTTGCGGAGCGCTCTTTAAGTGAACTTCTACTTGGATGGAGACGAGGGTTAGGTAACTTCTTGAGGTTCCTTCTGACCCCTGGATGGATGTTTGTGCAGTGCGCTAAGTAGCGTGAGTCATCAGACTTCCTCTCGCTTGATTCTCAAGGTCTTGATGTTGTGGATGAAGGAGTTGTTAAAGGGGAAACGATACCATGCGTTAAGAGTTGGTTTACCTAGAGCCGGGCGTGGTGGCTCATGCCTGTAATCCCAGCACTCAGGAGGTTGAGGAAAGAGATTGTTGCGTGTTCCAGACCAGCCTGGACTACAAAGTGAGCTCAAGGCCAGCCTGAACTGCATAGCGAGACCCTGTCTCAAAAAGACCAAAAAAAAAAAAAAAAAAAAAAAAAAGAGTTGGTTTACCTAACAAATTTGAGGGACACAGTAAAAAAAAACACTCAGATCACCAAGAAAATCACCTTGTTTAAGCATCGAACGCTGCACTGTTAAATAGCTACACACATCTGGGAAAACTGCATCCACATCCAAGGCATGGGTGAAACTACCAGAAAGCTGTCAAGTTAAAGAAGTTTGCATATCACTGTAACCTGAGTGCCAGAAGGAGCAGCCGGCCTACTAGACAAATTGAAGTGATAACCACAGGTATCAGTGACTTCAAGTCATTCTTCAGTGTTGTCTTGCCTTAAAATGAAGGCTGATGCTGGGTTGGATTCCAGCCTAAGTGTAATAATCAGAGAGAAGCCAGTATGCCGTCTCTTGAATTAAATTGCCCACTTCTTTCAGAGACTTGTGTTCCTATTGAAGAAAAGAAAAATGAAGCTCTGATGGAATGTAAAATTAAGACTTAGTAGCTGATTTTTAAGTTTTCAGATAAGAAGAAAAACAAACTAATTCCTTTTTAGGTAAAATAGATGAAACTACTGAACTAAAGATGGCAAAGGAAAAATCTGAGCAAGAATCAAAGGAGATGATAAAATTATCCCATAAAAATGACCAATTTTTTGAGGAACGTAAGTCTGCTGATATTTCTGGTGATGTTGCTTGTGTAAGTGCCGATGGCACAGATAAATCTTGTAGATTTATCTAGTTCAGTGTATGAAGTGACCGAATGTAATTTGCAATTGAATACCATGGATATTGATAAAGCTGAGAAGTCCTTTCAAAGAAATAAAATGGAGCCATTGGATTATTGTGAAGACACAAAATCTAGTGACACAGCTAAAGAGCACCAAGTTTAGAAAATCAAAATTAGTGATGGTTGATACTCATGCTTTTGAACCAAAAGATAGTATTTTAGAAAATGTCCTTTGTGATATATCCGACCAAAATTCAAAACTGTTTGAATATTGTTCAAAGTATTAAAGTGGGGTCTCAGGAGACAATAAACCTTCAGAATGACACAGTCAGCCAGTCTGCTATTGTTTCTTATGTAGAGTAAAGAAACATAAAATCCAAACATATACAATCTGTAACCTGTTTTAAGCAAAACATGACCAAAGATACTCAAAGGCAAATTGTTGCAGCAAAGTGTGCAATAGTGATATTGAGGAATGAAATGCCCAGTCTGCTAGATGTCCCAGTAGGAGTTCATATTCTCTAAAATTGAAGAATGAATTTTAGGAACAACAGAGGTTAAGAGCAGAATATATTTATTGAGAGAAAGAAATCTTCTGTTAGAGACAGAAGGGGTTCTAAGGGTTGCCAAGAACTCCATACTTTTTAGGAACTTTTATAGAGCAAAATCATGAGGTGAGACAGGTCCAAGGTGAGGAAAACATGTGAACTTGCAAGATGAGCACAAAGATGTGGGGAATAAAGATTTCACCCCTCTTACATTGTTGGGAATGTAAACAAGTAAATCAGTATGGAAATCTTTGTGGACATTCCTTATAGAGCCAAAAAGAGAAATGCCATGACCCAGTTATACATCTTACGGATATATTCCAGAAAGAATTGAAAACATAAGTGATACATGAATACCCATGTGTTTATAGCAGTGAAAGTCATCATAGCTAAACTTTGGAAACAGCCTAAGAATCTGTCAACAGATGAATAGATAAGAGAAATTGTGATATTCATCACAGTGGAATAATTTTCAGTTATAGAGTAGAATGAAGTTATCTCATCTTCAGGAAAATGGGTGGAACTTGAGGCCATGATGCCAAGAGAAATAAACCAAACTCAGAAAGTTAACTATGTATGTGAAACCTACAGTATAAATAAATTAATTATTTAAAGGAGAGATGATAGGAAACTAAATATAGGTTCTTAAGACATGGGGATGGGAATGGGGGGAAAGAAGGATGAGGAGTAAAGGAGTTGAAAATAATCAAGATGTATGGACTAATTCCCCAAAACATCACTACAGTTCTATAGTATAAACATGCTCTAATAAAAAAGACATCTAAGAAAGTAAAGTGCAAGTAATGTCTTTTTTTGCTACTGGAGCAAGTTATAGCTAAAGAGTCAGAGTCTTATAACCCAGTTTTGTTTTCTGTAATGTTAAGAAGTGGGACCTTCAAGAGGAGAGGAAGTCATAAGATTCTCCCTTGTGAATGGATTAATACTGCTATCTTGGGAATGGGTTGCTTATCACCAGAGTTGATCAGTATAAAAGCAAGCATGGAGCTGGGCATGGTGGTGCATGCCTGTAATCCCAGAACTTGGGAGGCTGAAGCAGGAGGATGGTTGTAAGTTCTAGACCACCCTGAGCTACAAAGTGAGCCCAAGGCCAGCCTGAACTGCATAGAGAGACCCTGTCTCAAAAAAACAAAACAAACCCAAAAAACAAAAAGCAAGCATGGCTCTCTTTGCTCTCTCACTCATTCTCTCTTGTCCTTCTGCCTTCTGACCTGGAATGACGCAATTCAATGGGCCTTGCTAGTGGCTGGCACCATGTCCTTGAACTGCCAGCTTCCAGCATTATGTCAAAATCACTCAGGTTCAGATATTCTGTTACACAGCAACAGAAAATAGACAAGGCACCACTGTTCTGCTACTGCCTGGAGTGCGCTCTCATTCCATTTTGTAGACTGGAGACTACTCCAGGAATCACAAAAGCCGACTAAATAAATCTGTAACTAAATTTGTGGTAATACTGTCTTTTGATATCCCCAAGCAAAGATTTAGGAGCAAAATTCCTGTCTCCAGAAAGGGAACTGCACAGAGCCAACCAGGGCTGCTGTAAAAATAGGGAAATAATTGGGGAGCCAGAACTGACTTTGAAATATATATTAGAACAGGAACAGTACGTGGAGAAGGGCTACAGTCAAAGCAATGTGGCCAGGAGTAGAGCACTGTATCCTGAGTCTGGTACCTGAAAGACAATATCCAAAACCAGCGCCAGTTTCAGAGTGTACACGTAGGTGTGCTTATTACCACTTGATCTTCTTTGTCTATGAAGTCAAATGAACCCTTACTTTATCTCCTCTTGACTTAGAACTTAGCTGACAGACAAAATAAGACAAAGTTTTCATATCCCCTCAAATCTTATGTTTCATTAACATAAGCTCCATTTACCAAACTCAACTGCTTTCTCAGTTGGAACAGAAATAATAGCGCGACTCCACGGAGTTCTTAGGCTACATTCTCTCCAATAAATCTCACTCGTATCTGGCTTCTGATGGCTGCCCCCGTCTCCCACAAGGTCCTTTCTCCACCATGCCCCGCATCCCATGCTCAGGGATGCTCTATTCTCAGCGTCAATGCTATGGATCTTAAAGTTTCCAGGAGGTGAGAGGTGCTAGGCTGTGCTGTGGGAATGGATGACCTTCCAAGTCACAGAGCAATAGGTGCAAAGGCTTGCTCCTCACTTCACTCCTGCTCATCATGGGTCACCACCGCTCTGCTCCTGCTCTTTTCCTCCTGGGACAAAGGCTAATAGATCAGCCTTGAACCAGAACAGTACCAGTCTCATGGGTGAGAAAAAGGAGAAATGGCAGACCACGAATTGGATGTAAAAGCAACTGTGGAAATGACACATGCCACTTCTGCTTACACCTCATGAGCCTGGGGACATCAACAGTACAAGGAAGTGTCACTCTCTCCAGGATACTAGTGTTCAGAAGTAACAGCTCAGTGACAGGACGTTTGCTGCCACCAGGGCACCTGTGGTCTTGCATCGGGGCACGCGAGCCAATCAGGCTGTTCCTCTTCTCTGTGAGAATATATGTGCATTGCATGGCAGCCAGAAGCTCGCAGTCCTTGGCTAGGATAGAGCTGCTGACTGCTGTACTGGGCCAGGCTGGCTTTCTAGTGTTTCTCTTTTTTCCACTCCTGCACAGAGCTGTTCTGTCAAACTGTTAAGAAACACAGCTGCCTCCTTCTCCTCCCATCCTGTTAGCAGCTGGGTCAGAGACCTTCCTGAACTTTCTGTTTGGCCCAAGGCCTCTTCCTGAAAAATCATTTCTGACTGGTTGACCTCTCATCTTAGCTAGCCATTTCATAGTATGCTGCCAGAAAATTCAATTTTTCAATTGGAAGTGTTTCTTCCTGAAGTGACAATTTTTTGGCATTTAAAAAAAATCTATTTTCTTCTGGATGTTGGTCTGCCTGGTATTATTGTCATAGGTTTCCATAATTCTTTTCTGCTTATCTCTCTGTCATGCAGATTTCTCCAGACCTCTCAAGGCTAGGGGGACAAATGAGGTCATGTCTATAAGAACAATTCAAATTTCCCTGGTTCATCTTGCCCACTTGTAAGACTTCCTGACCCATCAATGGTCTCGCCACTCATTTCTCAGTATATTAAAACTGAAAGTCAGGCAAAGGTCCTTTGATTTTCTTCTGTTGGGGCCCCACCCGATGGAAGCCCACTGTTCGTGGACCCAAGCTGGCACTTGAGTTATTTAGGACTCTGGTTATCAGCATGAGATAATTTAATCAAAATTGAGTTTGCCATAAAGGTGCGAGGTCACCTCTCACAATGAGTGGAATATATCTGGCCTTTGAGAAGGTTCTACTAGATTAGAAAAAGGTGACTTTGAAGAAGTTTCCCAGTTTTTCTTATCTGCTTGTCTTTGAGTGTCTGCTTCAATCTTTGAGCCCACACTGCAGAGATTCCCTAGTGTTCTCTGAGTCCCCAAGCCAATTTTAGTGTGGGAGGGTTTCATTGTCCAAGCTTAAGGAGGGTCACTCACTTGTACAAGCTTAAGTATCTCATGGTTTCTCATATATGAGAACCCCAGTATGTAAATGAAACGGAAAATAAAAGATAGACAGTGGGAGTGGGAGGGAGGCGGTGGAGAGAGAGAGAGGGAACTTTTTAGTCTTTATTATTTTTGTTTTTTGTAAACTTAGTTTTAGAGGATTTTGGGGGGGAGGTAGTTTGAGACAGTGTCTCACCTCAAACTAGTTGTGATTCTCCTGCCTCAGCCTCCTGAGTGTCAAGCTACTTTTTAAGACTTTCTCTTTATTGCTTGTTTTCAGAAATTTGTTTGTCATGTTCCTTAGTGTGGTTTTCTTTGTGCTTTGTAAAATTTCTGTTCCTTGATTTTAGAATCTTGATTTTTGGTTTGCATGGAAAATTTTTGGCTAAGCTTTCTTTAAATAATTTTTCTTTGAGACTGCAGCCCTTCCAGGGGGAGAACCAGCAGTGTCTCCTGAGATCCACGCCATGTTGGAACTGAGGACGCTGTGAAAACAAATGACCATCCTGCCTCCCTGCTTAGCAATAATGAACATACTGCTACATGGCCTAGAGTCAAATATCCCCTTCCCCTATCCTCCCCCCCCATTGGCAAATGGGAACCAGAAATCTGAGCATCTCCTGGCAGGTTGACCATAGCAAATAAGGGGGACTTCCTTCGACCATTTCTTTGAAGGCAAATATTTTTATTACTGTTTTGCTCTTTTCTAATTAATGGTACTGCTCTATTCAATATTCTGTTTTGATAAGTTCTGTAGTGTTCTATATTTCATATCATTTTGATATACCTGACTGAAAGAACAACTATTATTATAAAGATAACAAAATATACTGTGATACCTATTACTGTTATCCCGGTAACCTGCTGTGAAGTTCTGTACCAATTTCACTGTACGATCTTAGTTGGCTTTATTCTGACTTGTTCTGTTGTATACTTTCAAAATAAAAAAAATAATAATAATTTTTCTTTCTTCTTCACTCTTATTTGCATAATCCAATCATACATACATTGTTATTCTCAGTATTTGTCAGTGTTCACTAATGCTGTGTTCACGTTCCCATCTTTCTCCTTCAGGTGCTTGTCTCTTTTCTCTGCAAAAATCTTGCTATGCTTTCAAGTTCACTGATTTTTTCTTCTATAGTGTCTGGTTGACTGTTCATGCTACCCAGTGTATTTTTCATTGAGATTTTTTATTTTAGGTTTGTCTCTAGTTGCTCCGTTCAGGCCTTTCTTATATCTTATGTTTTTCTCCTAATAACATTGTATAGATTTCATTTTCATCCTTGATTGTATTACCTTTCATTTATGGATTGTATATGTCCCATACTTGAATTGCTTTGTGTACATACCTTGTAATTTTTAATTGGATGCTGGATGTTGTATTGTATAGTGTTTGGAGTGAAATGTTATTGTCTTCCTTTATAAATGTTCAATATTTCCTGACAGATAGGTAAATTATTGACAAGTTGGTTGATTCTTTGAGATTGTTTTAAAGCATTTTTGAAATGCATCTTAAATAGTCTTTTTCTAGAATTAATTTAGTCCTGCTAGTGTATCTTTTGGGGGTCTCTACTAAATGCTCTCAAAGAGATCTCTTTAGCTTTGTTGAAACTTCTAGATATTTATCTTTCAGCTATCTAGTACTTGTTCTTTTTTTTTTTTTTTTGTCTTTTTGAGACAAGGTCTCACTATGAGGTTCAGGCTGGCTTTGAGCTCACTTTGTAGCCCAAAATGGTCTTGAACTTGCAATGATCCTCCTGCCTCCTGAGTGCTGAGATTACAGGTGTGTGCCACCACACCCGGTGTTTAGTACTTGTTCTTTCTGCAAAATTGTTCTTTTCCAGTTTCATAAGGTCTTATTGTATAAATTTATAGGTCAGTATTTTGTTGAGATTCAAGATAATTAATATGCAGATTTTCAGAGTTGTCTGTGTAGCTCTGTTCCCTCCCATAGTCTGTCCAATGTGAAATTCAGTCTCTCTCTCTCTGTCTCTCTCTCCCTCCCTCCCTCCTTCTCTCTCTGTCTCTCTCATTGATTCAGGATGGTTGTCAGATTCTTCCTGTGTTACAGTTTAATGACTAAACTTGTTTTAGTTAAGATAAAGGCACAGCAGTAGCAGAGGCCACCTCTTTTCTCAGGGATCAAAGTCTGCTGATGCTACCTTTCTTCATAGCGTGTGATATAGACTCTTTCTGCACTATTTTGTCCGTGTTCAAGGTGGAAAGTTAATTTCACACTCTTACTCCTTGGAGCCAGAATCAAAACCGCACAGACTTGTGACCTCAGCATTTAGGGCCTGAGGCGGAAGGACTGTGAATTCAAGTCCAGACTGGGCACCGTAGGGACTTAGTGAGACCGTGTTTCAGGATGAAACATAATGAAGGGCTTGGGGTGAGCTCAGGGCAAAGGCTTTCATTTCAACCTCCAGTACCATAAGCACCAAAACAATGCTCTAATTCAGTGTAGCTTCTGCATCTGTATACTAACCAGGTGTCATAATTGAGGGCATCGTTGAGCGATGATTATCTGCTATTTTCCCCAGAGCCCTTGTTCTCTCTTGTATATAACAAGGTGAAGGAGGTAAGACACAGGTGATGCTACCACCAGCCACCATCCCTAGATGGGAGGAAAGGGTCTCTCGCTTGAGGAAAGATGACTGGGTGAAGTAGCTGTACCCATTGTTTTGGGGGATCTGGTAAATATAAATACAGCCCATTCTCCTATGGTCTTTGCTCTTAGAGTTTTGTGTGTTTACTACAACGTATTTCCCATGGCCGTATTTTTGCATCATACACATATTGACTCTTGTGGGAGTGTACATGAAATTTGTGAAAAATGAATGTGTACACTTGAATGAAGACATAGCTGGCTGTGTGTGCCCTGACTATCAAATGTGAAAAGATATACTGTTGGAAAAAAGCAATTAGAGCAGAATACAAAAATAGTTTCTAAAATGTGGATGTTCTGAAAGCTACCTAAGCCCCACAGTAATTATAACCCTAACCACACAGCAATACTGATGCTAATATTTATACATACTAGATGATAATTTAGATATTTTAAAAGCCAAGATGAGTTAGTGTCAGTTTAGTTTGCCTTTTTCCTTCCTAAACTAAAAAATAATCCTGCATTGCAGGAGGTTAAAACAGGAGGATCACAAGTTTGAATCCTGCCTGGGCAACCAGAGATTTTGTAAGACCTTGTCTCAAAATAAAACAAAAGTACCAAAACATACAAACAAACAAGAAAGTGAGAATTTAGCACACAGTGAAAGCCAAGGCTCAATCTCTACAGCTGAAAACAGAAGCAAAAACAAAAATTTTGGAGAAAGGCTCAGTGTATCAAAGACTCTTATGTTGTGACTTACAGGTTGGAATTAGTTGGTTTCATCATTCCTGTATCATTAAAAGTAAATTCATGATTGTTTTTAAATACTGATTATGAGGTGACTATTTTTAATAAAAAATTATTTTCCCACTGCTTAATAAACTGAAGTTTATTTGCCTTCTTCAAAAAATACAAAGATTATTTCCAAAATATTGTAAGTTAAACGTGAGATGATTGATTATTTTCTCTTTACAGATTTTGGGTATTTATAGCTACATCAAAATGGTTTGGTAGCATTTCCTAGAACCATTTTCCATTTGTATTACAGAGATAGAAACAGAGAGAGAGAGAGAGAGAGCACAATTGGTTTGTTGACAATTGGCACATCATCCAGTGTTCAAAAATATTGACATATTATCTGACTGAAGGAAAATCCTTAGATCAATAACATATTAAAAGAACAGGATACTAAATCGTATTCTTCAATATGATCCCAACTATGTAAGCCAAACTCAGAGACATATATAACATTAGATGATATTTTTGTTTAAATATTATAAAGAATACAAATACTTGAAACACCAGCAGCTGAAAATTTAAAAGTTGTTTAAAAAAAAGAAAACCAAGTAAAACCTCCAGAATTTAAGGAAAAGTTCAAAGAAAATATCATGATACTAGATGAGAAATACTGTTTAAATTTCAGATTCTAGAAAGCACTTATATAAGTAGTCACTGATTTGGAAAACTTAAAGCCCCAAAGAAGTGAAAAAGAAGAAGAATGTCAATTTATGCCCCCACACTCCACCAAAAGCTCAGAAATTGGTAAGGTTGATTTTCTTTATGACAGAGGTGCAGAACTGCTTTAGGAAGGGAAAATGACAAAAATTATGTGGCTCTCTGAGCTTTTCATTTTCTTGTCTGTCACATAAATCTAATAACATATTTAAGTCACCTTTTGCCATGTCTGATTTAAGAGTAATCACATAGCAGATACTTTTTTCTTCCCTCATGATACTTTTGTAATTTTTTGTTTTGTGCCTGGGATCAAACTCATGACTTTGCACATGCCAGGCAGGTGATTGTGCCACTGAGCTAAATCCCCGCCCTGCTTTTGTATTTTTAAAAGCTTGGAGACAATTCTTTGCATGTGATAGGAAGTGAGTACACACCCGTGGTATAAAAACTTCATGGGTTTGAAGTTGGTTATTCATCTGACAGCATCCTTTTCAGGCTAGGAAAGCTGAAGTGTTATAAAAGATTTTGTAAAGATCTCAGTATTCTGGTATACACTCCTCTCTGGACTCCCGACAAGCTCTCCACCTCTGGAGCTGTTCATAGTTCCCTACCCCACAGCCAAGTTCTTGTGATGTCTCCTAGTGACACAGGGAAATGGAACTCCCGCTATGTCTGCAAGTTCGTGTTCTCTAAAATCGAAGAATGAATTTTAGGAACAACGGATGTTAAGAGTGGAATACATTTAACGAGAGAAAGAAAGCTTCTGTTGGGGGCTGGAGATTTAGCTCAGCGGCATAAGCGCTTGTCTTGCAAGCAGGCAGTTGTGAGTTTGATCCCCGGTACCGATAAAAATGAAAAAGACAAAAAATAAATAAATAAAATAAAGTTGGAGCAGAAGAGAATTTAGTTGTTGAAAAGATTAGCATTAAAAAGAAACCAAGTATTTATATCAGGATAATAGGAAAAATGGCTTGAGGGCATGTGAGGAATCAGCAAGACCCCACTTATTACAGACTCAAGGATGCAATATTTCAGGTACTACTTTCTTTTGAGCAGAGAATTCCAGGCACCCTGTTCCAAGAGGGTCACCAAGAGGACTGATTTTTCTGAATTCAGTTCACAGTGCCTAGCTATCCAGACACTCAACGGCTAATGCAACCATGACTCAAGTGGGTCTGTTACTGCTTGAGCTGGTGGCAGAATTTTGTGCCAACCACTGATCCTATTTTTTCAGGCATGAAGATGCAAGAGCTGTAGGGTTAGGGAGGTTTCAACTCAGATGTCAGAAGAAGGTATGGGAGGTCAAGCAGTGTGTCCCTAAGAGGGTAGTACATGAAGCTGTGAGAGTGAAGCTGACAATACATTGGAGACTTCAGGACTTTGTAGATGCCAGGAGCAAGAAACATCAGCTGAGGAGGCCTGTAAACAGTGAGTGGAGCTGCAAGAGACAGAAGCCATAGCCAGGCATGGTAGTGCACCCCTATAATCCCAGCACTCAGGAGGAGGCAGGAGGATCATTGCAAGTTTGAGACCAGCCTGGGCTACAAAGTGAGCTTGAGGCGAACTCACTGCACAGTGAGACTCTGTCTCAGAAAAGGCAGAGAAAGAAGGGAGAGAGAGCGAGACAGAAAGAGAGAGAGAGAGAGAGAGAGAGGGAGAGAGAGAGAGAGAGACAGAGACAGAGACAGAGACAGAGAGAAAGGGAGAGAGAGAGAGAGAGAGAGAGAAGTCATGAGGGCCATACATGAACTGAAACTTCTAAAACGTGAGTCAAAATATAGCTCTTATTATTTTGTGGGGGTCAGATATTTTGTCCTAGTAATAAGGAAGTAACTAAAACAGCTTCTCAGCACCCCTCATCATCAGAGAATAAACAAAGTACCCAATCCCGACCAATGAGACCTGTGGGGAATATGCTAGCAAACCTCCTAGGAAAGATTTTTTTCTTTTTTCCTTTTTTTTTTGCTTTTTCTTTCTTTTAATTTTTAGTGTTTTTATCTTCTTTTTTCCTTTTTTTTTTTAAATACAGAAACTCCCACCTACCCACCCCTTTTTTCCTGTTTTTGTCACTAAAGAGACTGATTTTTGGAACTACAGCAAGCATTTTGTGGTCATGAGGAGAGACCAAAAAAAAAAAAAAAAAAAAAAAAAAAAATCACAGAGAAGCTGAAACTTGTGCTTTCCTACCTACATATTAAGAAGAACAGACTTTTGTTTACTGAAGCTATTTTTATTCAGATGTTCTGTTCTTTGTAACTGTAAAGCATCTTTCTAGTGCATTCATGATAAGCTCGTATTGTGTGGCCTTGTAATGAGCACAGCATCCTAACAACCAGGGCTGGTAAAATGGGTGCAGTAATACATTCTTTTTGATTTTGTTTTTATTTACTATTTTTAGGTACTTAAAATTTTCTTTTGGCTAAGCCAAATCAGCATATTAATCACTCTTTGTGCTGGGTTGGGTAATGGTGTTTGCTTGCAAATCTGAGACAGTTTTGTCTGATTGAGATTGAAATCTATTATTGTATAGAAAAAAGAAAGAAGAAAAGAAATTATAAGGGCATGCAATTCAGAAAGATAAAAAATAAGCATCACTCTTAAGGAAACTTCTTCGAAAAGCGTAGTTACATTTTATTGTGTTGCTGTGTGTCCTTCCAGATTGTTTGTCTGCATCTATTTTATTGATTTGTGTTATGACAAGATCGGATTACTTCAGAAAGCAAACCAGGATTGCTAGGGGGCTGTCGGAAACCTAAACTCATATTTACACAGGTCAGAGAAACGCGGTCTGGTAGTCTATCTGAGAGCCCTGAGGGGATTCTCCAGCCTACTTTGGTGAGGTAATCAGGCATATTCTTAATGGACAGTGTTTTCCCTTGTCCACTCTGATCAAGTCTATTCCCAATACCCAAGAGAGCAGATGTTCACCAGGGGTCCGAAGGTTCCCACCGAAAAGGGCGTATTTATTGACTCTGAATCCAGTTTGGAGTCAGCTGGGAAAGGGAAGTCACTTCCTAATGCACACTGAGCCAAAGTGGGTGACAGGTTAGGAGGGCAGAGTCCAGAGCTGTGTGGGGAGAGGAAAGAGGATGACAAGGATGCCTTGGCAACAGCTCTAAGGCCTGTCAAGGGCTCCATTGCCTGGGACAAATAAATGGCTTTTAAGTACTTGGCACACATCCCTGACCTGCTTCTCCACCACCTTAAGTGGCTGAACTTCCAGATTATAGACTGGTGATTGCGGTGCTTTAAAACATAGATATAACACTGGGGGTAGCAGTGGGCACAGGGAAGGGAGAGGGGAGAAGAGAGGTAGAGTTAGAGGCTTTTTTGGGCCACTGAAGCCTCCTCCTGACAAGGGAGGGATCTGCTCTAGACCAGAGAGACAGAGAGAGCCTCGGGGAGGGGCTAGCTCACCCTTCCTCTTGCTTTGGCGTCTAAACAGTGAGTTGAAAGAGCCAGGGAAACGCAGTGTCACTCAGTGAGCTGGCCTCCTGGGAGTGACTGTTATCTCCAGACCTGGGCTTCCGGGACAGTGGCCCGTTAGTGTCCATGGCTGCTGTCAGCAGGCGCTTAAAAGCTAGGTGATTGAAAACAATGTGAGCCTCTTGGCTCACACTTGGAGGTGAGAGTTTGAATTCAAGGTGTCAGGAGGGCTGAGTTCCAGGGAACGTCCTGTCTCTCCCAGCTTCTGCTGCTTCCCATCGTCACATGAGGATCTTCTCCTGATGTCTTCCTGTGTTCTTCTCACGGCCACAGGAAGACATAAGTCCCACAGAAAAGAGGCCCGCTCTCCTGCTCCAGTACAGCCTCTTCTTGACTGATTATATCCTCATCACCCTTTTTTCTAACTAAGGTCACATTCCTAAGTCCTGATGCTTAGCACTTCAACATCTCTCTTTTTTGCGGGGAGCACAATGCAACCCATCATAATGACGAGAAACAAGTGTTGGTTCCATACCAAACATGGAGGCACACATCTGTAATGCCAGTATTGAACAGGCTGAGGCAAGAGGATCACACGTCCAAGGCCAGCCTGAACTCCACAGGAGAGCCTGTCTCAAAAAACAAAAACAAACATGCAAACAAAAAAGCAAAGAAAAGAGACATTGGCTCCAAACTTTGAAAATTTCTGTTTTTTAAGGGAATGTAATTTTGCAAAGTTGTTGTGAAATTCATTAATAGCACACGCACTTGATGAGCTCTAGAAATACTGCCATGGAGGACTGGGTTCTAGTTGTCAAAGATCTTCAGTGAAAAGTCAACTAT
Source organism: Cavia porcellus (assembly GCF_034190915.1). NCBI lineage: Eukaryota > Metazoa > Chordata > Mammalia > Rodentia > Caviidae > Cavia > Cavia porcellus. The sequence goes on along the minus strand of NW_026947484.1, from coordinate 66,852,184 downwards.
CGGCACCAATCACCAGGAGAGAGACATAATTAAAGAATAGCAGAAAGGTTGAAGAGGACTGGCAGAGCAAAAACAGCAGGAGCACAGGGCATGAGAAGAAGTTCAACCAAGCATGAGAGTTAGTTAGAAAGGAGACAGCGATTCCCCCCTTTCTCCACACAGGGTAGAGGTCTTTCCCATTGTCACTGCATCTGCGCTCTCTCTCTGTCTCTGTCTCTGTCTCTGTCTCTGTCTCTGTCTGTCTGTCTCTCTCTGTCTTCATTTCTCTCTTCCACCCACATGCAGCCCACGGCTGCCTTTTCATCTTACTACATTCAGCACTACACACTCAGAGGATGTGACCTAGTACCCGTCTGCCTCCCAGTTCTGTTTCCCAGAGATAAAGTTGGATTGGACAAGAAGTATCATTGAGAACAGGGGACTACACCTTGTGGATGACTCGAACTGACCTAGTGGTAGTGAAAATAAGATGGTGAGTACCCTATAGAGACCTTTAAAGGAGAATTATAACAGAGCCTGGTGATATAGTTGTGTGAAGTATGATGGAGATGTCAAAAGTAATATCTAGATACTGACAGCATGGTTGATGGGTGATGCATTAGGATTCACTAGGTTATGTCCCACCGCAAATGACCCCTGCTATGTACAGTACTGAGCTGTATCCCCACCCACCCAATTCGTTTGTTGAAGCTTCTTTCGATCATAGTGGAAAGGATTAGGAATATGGAATTCAGTGGACTAAGGTCACAAAAGACATAGAAAACTAATGAAAAGTGCTTACTGTAACCCATGACATTGCGCATAAACACACAAAAGCCTCCAAGAGGTTTATGAAACACATTTGTCCACAAAATAGCCTCCTTCTTTTTTCTATGAACAGCAGAGTTCCAAAGGATGTACTTCGGAAAACATTCCTGTTGATGAAGTAGACTTTTAAAAAGTCCACTGTAACATCTTCCATCTGCACTTGTAACCACCAAATTTGGAGGGCTGCTCAGGAACAGGAAATAATGTTGTGTAAAGGTTTTCAAACGTTGTTTCAAATCAAGCATGGCGCAGAATTCTAATACATAAGACAGAGAGACACAGAACTGCCTGGTTTCCTGGGGCAGGTGAAGTTACAAATCCACCTTTGTTGGGCTTCTGCCCTCCCTCCCATTACCACTCTTGACAACCTTAGGAATTTGAGAAACATGGTTGAAAAGCCACAGGCTAAGACAAGTGCCTCCTTCCTAGGTGGGGAGATAATGGGGCAGGACTCACAGCACAGCTGGGGCTCCAGCCCAGCCCAGCATTATGCCACCCAAGTCCTTGTCCTCCCATTTCCTTGAGATTGCTCTGCTTTTCTGTTGGTTCTTAATATCACAGCATCAGCGAACATAATGAACTCTGTTGTTCTTAAGAATCTCCCTGGGAGTAAGCATTACACAGAAAGTCAGTTAGCCCATTACTGGCTCCCCAAATGATAGGAACCTAATAGCAAGCGCGAATTAACGCCTCCACGCATACAAGTGTCAAACGCACTAATAGAAAACGACTTGGCTATTGGCCAGGCTCTGCTTCCCCAGTGAACAGCCTTTTGTAAAACACCCTGAATAACGGTTGACAGCAACCCCTTTAGTTGAAAACAAATTCCCCAGGAGCTTCAGCTTCTGGAGAACTGGATACAAACGTGCCTGGGCAGCATGTGTTTACCCCCTGACTTGGCTGAAAATGTTCAGAGCCATTGGGGTAGGAACGGGAGATGCACTTCATCAACGTGCCCTTGGGACGGCCATTACTATAAAAGCCAAAGGCGTACCACTTATTAGGTTTTATAAATAATGGAAACCATGTCAATGGGCCACCAGGGACGATAGCAGAAAGTGCACTACTCACAGCTTGCCGAAGGCACCCATAGGTAAGGCAACGACTACCTAGCAAATGTGCCCAAATCATATTGCCCAATGTTTCTTTTTTGCATACTTTCATAGCATTTTTTGCTTGTTTACAAAGGGGCAAGATTGTTTGATTTTTACAGAAATGAGTTTATACTATACTTGTTATGTGAAACAGTTTTTTCATTTAAAAATATCAAAACCAAATTTCTAAGACCCATAGAAAATGGTCTCATCCTTTTATTTTTCTATGTCTCTTCCCCATCTCCCCTCATACCCTCCATCTCTTGGTTCCCTTCCCATTTGTAAACTATCTATTTTCTTGTTTCTTTTTGTATATCTTTTATCTTGCTCTTTATTCATAGTTTGGGTTTCTCACATAAAAGAAACCATATGATGTTTACACTGTGTATCTGCCTTATTTCACGTAACATTATGGTACATTCATCAAGTCTAGAAATCCCTGGAGCTTATCTATTGTAAGTGTGTGTGTATATATATAAGTGTGTGTGTGTGTGTGTCTGTGTCTGTGTAGTACATAATGTTTACATTCCTTGTGAGAAGTAGGTATGAGTATGTAACACTTCTTAATTCCTTTCTTTCTCCCCTTTCCTCTCCTTCTCTCCCTTCTCCAGCCATCCCTGGATTCCATTCCTATTTATGTATGTGTAGTACGCCATGGTGTATAAAATCCATACATCTGTTGATGGACACATAAGCTACTTTCCAAGATTAAGGTATTGTGAACTGTGCTGATCTAAGCATCAGATTGCATACATCTCTGTAATACAATGGTTTGTACTCTTGTGGGAAGATACCTAGAAGGGAAATGGCCCGGCCAAATAGAATTTCTATTTTTTTAAACCTCTATGCTAATCTCTAAAGTGGCTTATGTTCCCTTCAGCAATGGCTGTTCTTTCCTCCATGGTAACACCAGTATTTGTTATTATTTTATTTCTTGATGATAAACATAATTTCTGGAATAAGATCTAATCTTAGTGTGTTTTATTTGCATTTCTCTAATGGCTAAGGATGTTGAAAATTTTTTCACATATTTACTGGCCATTTCTACTTCTTTTGAGAAGTGTCTGTTTATCTCAGTTGCATATTTTTTGTTTGGGTCTTTCTTTCATTTAGGGGGGGTCTAATTGTGTTTGGTTCTTTATAGATTCTGGATAGTAGTTCTCTATCTGAAGCTAATAATATTTTTTCCCATTCTGTAGATTGTCTTTTCATTTTTCTATTTTAGAGAGGATAAATCAGAATAAAACCAATCAAAACAAACCAGTTTAAGTGATACAGGACTTCAACACATTACAAAATCAACAATAGTTACCATCATGCCTTTTGATGTTTTCAAAATAGCTACAGATAACTTCAGAATAGTAAAAATTAAATAGAACAGAATAGAATAGAAATAATAAAAGCAAGGCAATGAATGTAATAAAGGACTTCAAAACAAGCCAATAGTAGATCCAAAATTTCTACCATAATATATCTTGCTATCTTTGAAATAGCTGCTCCTGCCATTGAATTTGACATAATAAAACAAAACAAAGGAGAATAAAACCCAACCCAACAAAACAACGGAAATGATATAGGACCTCAAAACAAGACTATAGGGAATCAACAATGGCTGCAGCCCTCCAAAGGAGATCCCTCTAGATGCCACATTGTGCACCGCTATCCTCTGAACCCAGGATAAGACCACTGGCCCTAGACCTGCAGTGTTGAAACACCACAGCACCACAGGCACCCAGTTGCATTTCACCTCCACAGCTATCATCACAGCCTGTGTTTCTCTGGATAAACCAGGCACTTACAGCATGGGGTGGGGTGGGCGTTGGGTGCTGTGTATTGGTACTTCTTGTTTGCCAGCCTGCACTGGAAGGGGTTGGGGTCTGGCTGTTCCACTTTGGCTGGGTTCCATGCAAGGCGCTGCTTCCCAGACTGGGTTTGCTCGCTCAATGTAGTATGTTTAATCCACTGCTTTATTATTATTATTATTTTTCTTACTAGGAATCAAACTCAGGACTTTGCACTTGGCAGGCAGGTGCTAGGCTGCTGAGCTATACCCCTGGCCCTGTAACCCTTTTTTTAAAAGGTGTATCTTTTAATATGGGCATTTTACTCTTCCCGTGTACTGCATCTCTACCTTGAGACCCATTATGTATTACAAGCATGCACTAGTAAAAATAAATAAATAAATAAATAAATAAGCAAAATTAGTTCATGAAAATACCCATTTGGTAGAATAAAAGAATATATTATTGTTTTTTTTTTTTTAATGCTGCCTCCTTTTTCAGACCTTACAATTTGGCTTGGAAAAACAGGGACATTGGATAAAGATAAAATAAACAAAATGTGGCATAAATAAGAGTTTGTCTTTTCACAAAAAGTTAGAAAAGTTTGAGTGGCTCTTATGCCTGTGTTTCAAGAGAGCGGCTGAGTTATTCTGCGGCTGAAACAGCAGGGCCAGGACAGAGACGTCCAGGAAAGACACCTGCTCTGCCCATCTTGCGGGCTTTTCCAGGGCCGGACTCCTAGGGACGTCCTCACAGAGCGGGGCCTCTAACCTCTCTTCCTTCTGCTTCTGAAGCCAGAAACCAGAAGTGGGAACAAGCAGGTTTTTAAAAAAATAGACACCTCATGTGTATGTTGACTGTGAGGAGAGCCTGAAGCCAGAATGAGACTGGAAAAGAGGGCAAGAAAAGAAGAGATTAGGACAGAAAAGGAAATTATAAGAGGAAAAAGGGGGAGGGGGAAGGAAGGAAGGAAGGGAAGGAAGGAAGAAAGGAAGGAAAGAAGAAAGGAAAAAAGGAAGGAAGGAAGGAACAGGGTGGCCGCTGCAGTAAACTGGTCCATTTCAGGATCTGCCAAGCTTCCCAAAGCCGTATTCTTGCTCTAGAAGCTTCTGACAGACCCTAGGAAAGTGAGGCAGCTGGTTAGGCTCAGTTCCCTCCAGCCAGGAGCGGCAGCACACACCTGTAATTGCAGTACTTGGGAGGCTGAGGCAGGAGGATCACTGCAAGTTCAAGACCAGGCTGGGCTCCAAAGTGAGCTCAAGGCCAAGCTAAACTGCACAGTGAGAGCTGTCTCAAAAAAACAGAAACAAAACCAAAAAGAATCATTTCCCATCACTGTTTATATCTGGGCCTCTTCTCCAGTTTCAGATAAACAAAAGGCTGCTGGGGGTAACTGGAGGTGTAATGACTGTGGCTCAGCCTGTTTTGTTTTGTTTATACTCTGACTAAAAAATTGTTGCTGAGTGGGGATTCAAACACCTCTTTAGGGTTGAGTCCCTTCTGTGTGCCTGGGTGCCTGGGGCCTGTTTATTTTGAAGGCTGATACTCATTTCCACTAGAAAGCAGCAGAAGGAAAGAAGGAAGCCAGATCATTTTTACCCCCTATAGGGCAGTAATACATACATTATATATATATATATATATATATATATATATATATATATATATATAATTTGGAAAGTAATCACTGTTTTTGAGTTTACAGTGATAAGCAAGAACATTGCATATTCAAGAAATATTGCACAGTCTGTCTTAGGAACCTTGAAAATGCTTAGTACTCAAGAAATCAGGACAGTTATTTTGTCATCAGGAAAAGTAATCTGTTTCGGAATCTCAGTGGCAGTGCCGTAAGTCTGTCCAAGGGTCTGAGGTCTTAGTACAAAGCAAAGGGAAATGAAAAATAGGGAACAAAAACAACCCAATTTAGAACAAAGATAGCTTATTCCACTGCAGAAATGCTGGGCACAGATCTTCAGTGAGGCTGCAAGCATTTTCGGGTGGGGTTGTTTGAATTACCAGCAGGTTTCAAGGGAAGATCAGTTAAGAATTAAGTCAGTTAAGTCACACTGAACATTAGATCTGAAAGAATGTGGTCTGTCTCATTTGCAGGGCATTGGTCTATTATTTCCTTCTGACTTTTAAATTCTATACAGGTTTTCTATCGAGCTGAAGAAACAGGTAGACCCAGTATAATTTCATTTCTGAGCATTTCTTATAAATCAAGTACAAAGATAGTTCAATAATTTGCCTAAGATATCAGAGTTTCTATGCAAGGAACCAGAATTTGTGCCTCATCATTCTGACCCCAGAACCTGAGCTTTTCAAATCTACACTGGCTTGCAAGATGCAGAGAAATGACAAATAAAACAATTTTTAAATGATCACATTCGCCAAACTACGCAATATGCTTTTACATATCTGTGTAACTATGAAGCTAGGTATGGAGAGTTGCAGGCTGATTGTTAACACAGATTATATCATGGGGGAGGGTGTGTGGGAGGGTAGGATGGAGCGGGAGAGCTTAACTTTTTATCTTTGCATTGCTTTTGAGTTTACAAATAGACCACATCTAATAGTTGGATCCTAATTGATAGGATTCTTTGTGTATCCGTAATACGTTTCAGAATTTGCCCATCCATTCATTGAAAAAGATTTGTTTAGTATCAGCTACCAGGCAACCCTGAGCCAGACATAGGGAAAGATTAAAGATACCTAGAGTTTCCCCTACTGAGGCACCGTGTGCTGAGTGTCAGGACTCCGGCTAGCACAGGGGGTCCAGAGAGGGGCCACAAAACCCTGCAGTTTTGCCAAAAGTGACACCAGACAGCCTTACCTTCCCAGCTGGCCTTGTCTGCATGGCCGTTGCCTCTTTTCTTTCTTTTTTTTTCATTTTTATCGGTACCAGGGATCGAACTCACAACTGCCTGCTTGCAAGGCAGGCGCTTATGCCGCTGAGCTAAATCCCCAGCCCCTGCCTCTTTTCTTCAACTGAACTTTACTTCATTTCAGTTTAGTGTCTCAGGGAAGCAACGGGGAGGAGGAAAAGAAGAAAATGATGCATAAAGAAGGAAAAAAATGGAAACACAGCTTTTGTAAAGAGGAGGCTTAAGGGCATGGGGGGGGGCAAGTTGTGTCAGGTATGGGTCCAAATTCCCTATGATGAATGTGATCATGGTGTATACTTAAATGTACCCAAAAACGTAATTTAAAAAAAAAAGAGCTGAGACAAGATTTTGAAATCTTCATTTATAAACCACTAATCACAAAAAGCTTGGGCAAGGTTTGCCTAATATCTCTAAGTCTTAGTTTTTTATTTGTTAAAGGTTGATAACACTACTTTCAGGAGAGAATGTCCTGGATATATGTATTACTACATTATGAGACTCTCAGAATTTAGAGAGCTAAAATACATTTTATGCTTGCCATTTGTTCTGGAATCTGCACGCTGGGCTGGCTCAGGGCGCTGGCTCACCCCTGCTTTGCACAGGTGTGGTTGGTGCAGCTTGACTAGGGCTTGAGGCTCCTCTTCCTAACTGGTTAACTCTCACAGCTAGGAGCTGGGTCCTTTCCCCCGAGGGCCCCTCCGCGGGGCTGACTGAGCTTTCGCACAGCTTGGCAGTTAGGTTCTAAGAGCAAATGTTTAAGGGGAGGAAACCTGAGCTGCTCAGCTCCTCAGGTCAGGAACACACCTACAGACTCACTTCGAAATGTTCTTTTGGCCCACGCAGTAACAAAGCCCCTCCAGCTTGAAAGCAGTATATCAGGAAACTTGCAGGAATGTGAGTCTGCACAGCTCAAGGCCAGGGAAACTGCTCAGGAGAACAGCAGGTGCTGGCAGTAGGAGCCGCACTGAAAACTTAGTTGAGGGGACATGGAGAAGGCACAGCATGACCCTTTCTCCTCCCCAGAGTGTGAACTCCTTTAGTTATACAGAGTATTGACTGAGAGGCTGAACAGGTATTCCAGAAGTGATTCCAGAATGAACCAGTGAACTAATTAATATAAGACAGTTAGTATTAAATGTAAGCAGAAAATGGAACTTATCTTGTCAAAGAATAGGGATCAGAAATCTACAAGTGAGCCAGGCCTAGCCTCCTGCCTGTGCTCAGAAGTGACTTTATTGGAACACACCAGCAACTACCGGCTTCTGTATCTCTCTGGCTGTTTTTTTTTTTTTTTTTTTGGTCTTTTTCGTTTTTATCGGTACCAGGGATCGAACTCACGACTGCCTGCTTGCAAGGCAGGCGCTTATGCCGCTGAGCTAAATCCCCAGCCCCCTCTCTGGCTGGTTTTATGCTACAGTGGTACAGCTGAATTCACTGTGACAGAAACCTGTGGCTCTCAAATCTGCAGAATCCTTACAGGAAATGTTTACAGCCTTCTGCGGCAGTTTATTGATTTTTGAGTAGTCTAAATCCATACTTAACTGTCCTGTGTCTTCCTGTAGTTTTACTTCTTCCTTTTGTTTTAAATCACCAGTCACAGTATGCACACGTCAGGCCCAGATACAGCATCAGCAAACGGGAGCGATGTGACCTTAGCATCCAGAAAAGAACTTGGGTTCCACCCTTACTTTAACAGACGCAGCTATCAAAGCAGGGATGCTGAGCCCAGGGTGGGATTGAAATAATCAAATGCAGCCTTGCTGTTAAGCGATTAGCGTGGCTTCTTTTTGTGTGACGGAGCCTGAGGGTGCCATATTTAGGACACATTCAGCTGCATCTTTGCCAAGGAGGCTCAGTGGGCATCAACCAGGGTTCTTGGTGGCAAACCTCAGACACCAACGATGTAATTTAATGGGAAAATAGCATATTAGATAAACCGAGTGGTTCATACCTAGGAAAGTGGAAGCACCGCATCTACTGACTTCGAAGCAGGGAGCAACACCCAGAGCCCACAGAACTGGTCTTGCAAAGTCTTCGCTGCCTCTGCTATGGTACAGGTAGTACCCTCATTGCTGCTTTTGGACCTCGGGCAGCTAAAGAAAACGTCACTGCTGCCCAGCTGTAAGAGAGAGAGACAGAGAAAGCAAGCAAGGTCATGCTACATTTGCACTTCCTTGACCCTTTGAAAAAAATGTTCCTGTTAAATGAAGAACAGAACAGGGATATGAGGTAAAAGGGAAGGACTTGTTTTAATGAGTTAAGTTTATTGGTACATTTTAGGGTTACATAGTGATCACATTCATGGTAAGGAATACAACTTGCATCTTTTTTTTCTCATTCCCCTATGGGCCCTTCAATTTGTTTTCCCTCCTTATTTACAAAAGCTTTGTTTCCATTTTTTCCTTCTTTCTCATCATTTTTTTTCTTTTCCCTCCTGTCCCTCCACCTCCTCCCTAGTTTCGCTTCCTGTTTGAACATTTTCACAATATCCATTATACATTTTGGCCCTTATTTGTACTTTTGGTTTCTCACACCAGACAAACAATGTGGTATGTGCGTCTGATTTATTTCACTTAAGATTATGGACTCAGCGTACATTGATTCAGCTAGAAATGTCTCAAGCTTATCCTTTTAAGGGCAGAGTACTACTCCATTGTATAAGAAAATCGCATCTTCTTTATTCATTCATGGAGTCTTTAGGTTGTTTCCAAGACTTAGTTGTTATGAACTGTGCTACTATAAACATGGTTGTGTATATATCCCTGTAGTATGATTCTTTTAATTCTTTCAAGAAGTGTAATAGCTGGGTCTAATGGAACCTCTAATCCTAGCTTTTTGAGGACTCTCCATACTGATTTCTACAGTGACTGCACCAGTCTGCACTCCCACCAACAGAAGAGAAGGGTTCCTTTCTCCGCACAGCCCCTCCAGTATTTGTTATTGCTTGATTTTTTGATAACAGCCGTTCTTTCTGGGGTGAGATGGAATCTCAGTGTTGTTTTAATTTGCATTCTCAAATGACCAATAATGTTGAACATTTTTTCGTATATTTATTTGCCATTTCTACTTCTTCATCTGAGAAATGTCTGTTTATTTCAGATGCCTTACATTTAGGCAGGTCTGATTTTTTTTTAGTTCTCTATGTATTTTAGATAGTAGTTCTTTGTCTGAGGTACAGCTGGCAAAAATATTTTCCTGTAGTGTGGGTTTTCTCTTCCCTCTGTTAGTGGTTTTTCTTGTTGTACAAAAACTTCTTAATAAGATAAGATTCCAGTTATTGATTCTTTGTGATAGTTACTGTGTGACTACAGTTTTATTTATAAAGTCTTTGCTTATCCCTATGTCTTCAAGAATCCTACCTAGTCTATCTTCTAGGAGATTTAATGCTTCTGTTTTAATATTTAGAACTTTGAACCATTTATATTTTAGTTTAATGCATGGTGATACACATGGACCTAGTTTTAGTCTTCAGCATATGAAAAGTCAGTTTTTCTAGCACCATTTATTAAAGGGGCTATCTTTCTTCCAATGAATGTGTTTGGCACCTTTGTCAAAGACCAGATAGCTTAGTGTGTCTGCAATTGTTTCTGCATCTTCTAATTTGTTCCACTGATCCTCAAATCTATATTTTTATTTGACAATACTGTCTTTTGTTTTGGTTTGGTTTGTTTTTGATTTTTTGTCACAGTGGCTTTGTAGTGTAATTTCAGGTCAGGCATTATGAAGTCTTTTGTCTTGCCTTTGTTGCCCAGAATGGCCTTTGTTATTCTAGGTCTCTTCTGGTTCCAAATGAGTTTTAGGATAACTTTGAGATATGCTGTTGGGCTTTTGGTTGGGGTTGCATTAAATCTGTATAAGAGTTCTGGGAGAATGGCCATTTTCACTATGTTAGTTCTTCCTGTCCAAGAGCAAGGGATATATTTCCATTATTTCCATTTTCTGATGTCCTCTCCTGTCTCCTTTTCCCCCCAGTCTTTCTGAGACACGATCTCGCTATATAGTTCAGGCCAGCCTTGGGCTCACTTTGTAGCCCAGGATGGTCTTGAACTCACAATGATCCTCCTGCCTCGGCCTCCTGACTGTTGGGATTACAGGGGTGTGCCACCACGCCTGGCTAGTAGAAGGTTTTTTTTTTTTTTTTTTTAATCTTTTTGAGTCCATCTCCTTTTTTAGAGTACCATAGTTTTCAATATAGAGGCCTCTTACTTCCTTTGTTAGATTAATTCCTGGTATGTCATCTTGGGAGGATGCTATTGTAAAAGGTGTTGTTTCCCTAATGTCCCTCTCAGTGAGTTTGTTATTTGTGTACAGGAATGCTACTAATTTTTGAGTGTTGACATTGTAACCAGTTACAAGACCTAATTTGCTTATTAAATCTATAAGTCTTTTGGTGGAATTTTTGAGATCTTCTATGTAGAGTACTGTCATCTACAATTAGTAATTTAACTTCTTCCTTCCTTATTCTTATTAAAAGGAAAGGACTTTTAAAACTGGCCTTATTTTACATTTACTTGTGAAACAGTGGGACATCTGAGTGTTTTCCCACTGACGGGGCAGAGGTTACACAGCCAGAAAGGCAGGTGACACATTGGTAGGAGCCAACAGATGGATGGAGTTAAAGTCTTATTATGATGAATTTAAAGCCCAGAAACAAAGAAATTCCAAGCCATTACTTGGCATTCATCCTTCTTCCTTAAAGAATTCCTGTGCAGTGCGCGGGGGTTCGTGCACAGCCAGACAGACACCAAGACTCTCACCAAGAAGGGGTGTTTAATTTGTCTGCGCTGACTCCCTAGATTTGCATCCCAAGGCTGAGCCCCGTGCACGGCAGAGTTGCTCCTTTGATGTGATTCTGGTGTCTTCTTCTCCCTTTGTGGTAACATACTAACAAACTGCATCCTGTGCGGAAGCCTGACTGCTTGGAAATATTGTTGGGCTCTGATGGGGCACCCATCTGCTCACCCCAATTTGCTTGGGGTGTTCTTTTAGTTTTCTGATATTTTTTAGTCTCAAGTTTTAATTGTACAAATGTATGGCTACAATGTGACATTTTGACACACATATTCGTCCTCCACACAAAATTGTGACAGTCTTACTGGCTCAGCAGTGTTTATGCCACAAGCCTAAACTGTGGAATAAAGAATACCCCAAACTTAGGAGCTGGGGATTTAGCTCAGTGGCATAAGTGCCTGCCTTGCAAGCAGGCAGTCATGAGTTTGATCCCCGGTACCCATAAAAAAGAAAAAGACAAAAAAAAAATACCCCAAACTTGAGAACTGCAAACTTTTCCCACTTAATTCACTAAAGAGAAATTAAAATTCAAAACAACCCTGGCTTTGCATGCACTGAAATGAAAATCTGAGAGAAACTACAGTCCCCGGTTCTCACCACCCCTGAGTTTTATTCTGCTCCTTCTCAGCTGGACTTGCTTCTCTCGCAAGGAGTCTCAGTTCCCTTTTTTTGCAGCTGTGGCCTGGAGCATCTTCCGTTGGGATGGGTGGAGCTCCTTCAAACACTTCTAAAATTGGATTCATCCAAGCCTACTAGTTTCACCACTCTGGTTTTCTGGGGTTCACGAGGGTCAGCAGCACATGCAAGAGCAGCGGAGGACTGGGCTGTGCAAACAATGTAAGCAAAGCCTCTTCGTGACAGCAGTTTATTTCCCACCAATGTTAGATCCCCGCCCACGGTACAGCTCAAAGCGCCTTGCTGGGGCATTCCAAGAATATGGCAGAGTCAGTGTTTTGCGGGGAAAGGTGGGTAGACAGAGAAAAGGGGCGAGCGAGAAAATCAAAGGACTGCTTTCCTATTCGGCCTGACTATAAAATCTACACTTGTTTTATGACACGATCACAAACCTCTTCAGGGTCTCAAACAAACCTGAATTCTGGTGGCTGGATGCTTAAGTATGAAACTTTAAATTTTCTTTTAAACTTTTGGATTTCTAATGATTGCATTGGATTTTTTTCTCCACTCTACCCTAACAAAAGTTTCCATTGTCTTCAGTGTGGATTTCTTAAAGAACTGAAATTAGGAATTCTGTACGACCCAGTTATGCCCTTTCTATGTATCTTTCCCAAAGAGCTGAAGGTGTCACACTACAGCGATACATGCATACCGATGTTTGTAGCTGTGCAGTTCATAATAGCTAAATCCTGGGAACACTTGTGTACCCATCAATAGATAACTGGATAAAGAAAATGCGGTGCCTATCTATGATGGAATGCTACTCGGTTATAAAGAGCGATACAATTGAGATTATTGTCGGCAAATGATATACCTGGAAAATACAACAGAGTGAACTGAACCAGACACACAAGCTTAAATACTGTACCATATCTCTCATTTGAGTGACACGAAGTGTGCAGGAAGAAAAGGATAAAGATGGATAGAAAGGAATAAAGCGGTAGATCTCTTGCCATAAGGAAGTGGTCCAGGAGCACAGGTGAGGGCTGAGGAGGAAGAGAAGAGGAAGTGGGAAGAGTAAAGATGCACCGTGCTCAGGAACCTGATGAGCCCAGCTAATGAAAGCATGATACACCCAACAAGAGCTAAGGAAAACAAAATCTACAAGAATTTTTAAAAGGGAGGGCGATGGAGGGAGGAGGGAGGAAAGGAGTTTAAAAAAACAGAAACAAGCTGTAATATGTACACGTAACCACTCCCCAAGATGACATAGCTCAGTAGTTCTTTTTTTTCACCTTACTGTTCCCTTAGTCTTTTCCTGGGTCAGATCGAAGAGGAAGCTACAAGGATGTTCCCTCTGCTGAGGATGTGATCCCCAAGGACTCAGTAGAGACTGACAGCACAGTCTAGATGCTTGGATTTCTTCATAGAGAATGCTTCCTTAGGTATTTAACTGAAAATTGAGTTACTATTAAATTTAAGGAAAACAGATAACATTGGGATTGGAAAAATGTTCATCTCAAAAAGGTAAAGTTTTTATGTATTTTAGGTTCAGTAGATGAAATAATAATTTTTTTCCATAGAATTGCTTTCCCTTTATTATATTTCTCAGGTATGACTGTGGGCCAGTACGTTAAATGGCAAAAGCCATTTGATTCCAGACCACTAGAGGACATAGCTTTTGAAGCATTTGGAATTTAAATCTTAATGGTAGGTATGGCAGGGATCACTGCAGTGGTGTTCCAAATCTATTTTCTTTTTTTACTTTGAAGAGGATGCAAGGAAAAGAGCCACTGTGGAATCAAGCTTTGGATTCAGACAGTTTACTGCTAAGTCCCAGAATTTATGCCTTGGCCCCTACCCGTCCTGGCCTACACCAGCTTAGGACCTCAGGATTCTGCCTTGTTCATCTCATAAACCCAGATTGCAGGTGTGAGCCTAGCCTCGGGAGCCAGCTGCAGTGTGCTGGGGCTGGGGTCAGCATGGAAAGGGCTCTTATTTTAGAGGAAGCAGAAACTTTAAAAACAATTTTTTATTTTATTCATACATGCTTGCAATCCATGCATTTTACAGGAGCATCCCCATTAATAATCTGCCCCTGTGCCTTTTTGTTTGTCTCTAGAAATGTCATCAAAGCTATTGATTATAAAATAAGTTGACCTCATATCAGACCAAGACCAGTAGGAGGGGATTCCGCAGGACTTGCAAAATCAGATCATGGAAACAGTTTTCTTTATTTTATAGGGCAGTGCTAAAACACACAGAGAAAAATGTGATGCATTTCAAACGTTAATTTTCACTGGTCCTAGTAAAGCGTCTTTCCTGTTGTATCTGAGCCTGCCTGGCTCATGTGCTCCTGAGAAAAGAGTTCACCAACAGTGTTGCAGCACATTCTCCAATAAAAATAGCCTGAGAATGTTTATGATTATGCCTCCTGGAATAGATAATTTCTATTTCTATTCTGGACATTTATTCTTAAGATATCAGTCTGGGAGTGCTGGCCCATCGGCCATCTCCTAGCTATTCCTACTACTGATTTTGGAACTTTGAACATGAGGTGTTTTCAAAGGTCATATCCTTGCCTGTAATCTGGAGACAGCAAATAAGCTGAAAAGCATTGTGCCTCAATTACAATTCCCAATACTATGGAAAAGAGAGGCTACCTCAGTGGGACAGCACACAGAAAGGAAGATGGTCCTCTGGGAGCGATTCTGAGATTTAGGGATGTGCCTTATATTTGATTCCAAAATAGAACCAGCAGGAATTGTCCTAGCCCCCTATCTGGAGGCAAATACTAATTCACTGGGAAAGGTAATACAAAGGTGGCTCTTGCAGAAAATAAATCAGCACATGTAAGCCATACTATCAGATTAAAAAAAAAAAAGAAATCCTAGAACAAAGGAAATAAAGTGTTGAATAAAAAATGCAAGGTATAATGATATGAATTTCCCCGTTTTCCTTTACTCATTTTCTCCTTCAAATTCTAAAATAACCTCTAAGCTAAAAATAGCTCTGACAAATATTACAAATCAAAATGATACAGCAGGAAACCCTGTTCATGTTTGTAAATGCATGAAGTAAAACACCTAGGATTATAAAGATAATAATAATATTGAAATACAGTTGTCAAAATACTGTAACAGTTGCAACATGTGCTGCTTTATTAATAAATAACAAGATCTCACAGCTGATCTAACTACCATCATGTCACAGTAAATTATGTTAACATCTATCCACACACACACGTGTGATGTGAACACACAAATCTCCACCCTGTGGCACGAACAGAGGCTTTCATTATCAGTTCGATCTAACACAGATCTGACACATCTGTTGCCAGTGACTTCCAGAAAAAAGAAGCCTTGAGAATATCCCTATTTTAGTCTCTCCTTCCAAGGACTCTGGAACTGTGATTGGGTTATGACAGTGGAATTCCTTTTCAGTGCAGCCAATTACAGAGGGACCTTGAGATTTCTTACGGGGAAGCCCTGCAGCTTTTCTAATTTCTAGCCAAAAAATTCAGTGCCACCTACAAGTTGCCTCTGAATTGAAAAACCTCTGCAACAACTATGACTTGTGTCTGCTAGAAGGTTCCTCAAGTCATTTTTCTTATAAATCTTAGCACATCGAAAATGAGCGCATTTCTAGTGGCAGCCTCAGAAAAGGCTGGGGTGGGGAGCCCTGCAGCAGTCCTCATGGGAACAAGGGACCTGGAATACCCCCATCCATCATTGCCTTTCATCTCGAGTGGCCAGCTGCAGCTCTCCCTGCAGTACAAACTGGTAATTCAGTTTTTCCCTCTACCACTGATGTGCAGTTATAATCACATCTGATTCCCAGTGTCTCTAATGCCCATTTTCTTTGGCCCAACCAAGCAAGAATTCAGACAGAGCATGGAGTAGCTGCCAAACTCTTCCTTATGTTACAGTAACCTGAGGAGTCTGTGAAGTGCAGAGTCCAGATGACACTTCACACCAAACATAGCTGAACGTTTGGAGTGGGACCCAGGCATCATTATATCGTTATCACAGGCATAAAAAAGTGAAGCTATTAAATAACTCAATTATCCCGCTATCTGATTGGATGTGGGCCTATGATTGTTTTTTTCCCACTTTCTAAGTTTCTTTGCACTTTCAGCATTTAATGATAATTATGTATGGGTTTTGAGATAGGTAAACAACTGTTATAGTTTAGACCTAGAATGTTCCCCGAAGCCTTGTGTGTTTAAAGTAGGGCTTTAGGAAGGTGACTGGATCATGGGATACAATTACTCATTAGTGGATTAAATTGGGAGTGGTGATTCTGTAATTCCAGAATTTGGGAGATTGAGGCAGGAGAATTACTGTGAGTTCGAGGCCAGCCTGGGTTATATAGTTCAGGGCCTGCCTGCACCACATAGCAAGACACTGTCTCAAAAAATCAAAAAATACATACTAATAAAGAGCAAATCAGTAGATTAATCCACTTACAAATCCATAGCTGAATGTGATGTTAGCCAGGGGAGCCTGATTTGAGGAGGGTCAAGGGGCACTGACCCGGAGGTCCTGTCTCCCTCCCACCTCCCCCCTTCTCTGTCTCCTGGCAGCTGCTCCGTGAGCACTTTTCCTCTACAGATCCTCCCACCACACCTCCTGCGTTGGAGCCGTTGGAGCCGGCTGACCATGGAGAGAATCCTCTGAAAACTGTGAGGCAAAAACCAACCCCTCCTCCTTTAATTTGTGGATGTTGGGTGTTTTATCCCAGTGAGAAGGAATGTGATTCAGACAATTATCAATACACTTTTGCTTTAGTAAAGAAAGTGTCTTTAACTTTTTGAGAGTACTGGCAAAATAGCGATCATATCAACCAGTTTTCTCAATACTTCATGCCTTTGTAGTTGGGGCCAGGAACCTGGTATAAGATGTCAAAGTACTGGCCCCTACCTTCAGTGAATTAACAATGACTGCACCATATGCACAAGCGAGGATGTGTTTCCTTGGGGCCAGGATAAATTCTACCCTAAGAGTTAATAGGTAGCAAGGATGGCTGGCGGGTGACAGACACATACAATGTTGTCTCATGCAAGTAAATCTTCAGGTTTATGCCTGATGTGGAATCAGGTTTCCTTTGTAGAAGACAACCCAGGCATCTCTCCTTGAATGCAAAACAATTGCTTCAACAGTTCCGATACTGATATGTACAGAGCAGGCTGTGCCATTTCCTCTATCTTCAATTGGCTCTAAGCAATGCAGACAGGGCCAGCTGAGGTACTGGTATGTAATCCTTAAGACCAGCCAACAATTTCCTGTGTCCTTACATTGTGTTCCTTGTAAAACAGTTGAACACAGCAGGATGACAGAGCCAGATAGCTCCAAGATTGTCAGTTGGGTGCAAGCCCCAAAATAAGAGGCTATTGTCGGTGTCGCTCCCGGCCGGCAGGAAGAACATGCGACAGATTCTGACGGTGTGCAATCTTGCCTTTATTTGTCTCCGCGTGGGCCGCGCGAGGCCTCTGCTCTGCCACCAGTCTTTTCTCACCGGTGGACTTTCTCTATCTCTCTCTCTAGCAGGGTGGGTCACACACATATATATGGACTCATTGTCCAATAGGACAACAGCAGGCAATGTGAGCTGATTGGTCATCATCATTAGTTGCTGGGTAGATCAGTCTATTGCGTGGGCTGTTTACGTCACCAGGGCAATCAGGGGGCAGGAAGCAGGCGCCAACTTGGCTCACTCGATGGGAGGGGTAATTTAGCTCAGGCTTTGCTCCTTCCTACAGGCCTCACGTCCGCCAAGTAAAGCGACTGGGCTCGGCCGCGGCTCCCAACATCTCCCCCTATTTTATTTATTTTGAATGAATGTACGCATCGCAGCCCGCCCTGGATTGAGTGCAGAGGCTTACGCCCTGTGTTGAGGCCCACCGTAGGCCCTTGGCTTGGACCCTGGTTGGCCGTCCCCGGGTCCGCCAAGGCCTTGAGACCCTCGTCCTTTTTCCAGGGCCAGGAGTGAACTGGACGGAACCTGGATGCACATAGGCATGCACTCATGCCCCTCCGTGTGATCCCCTCGGAGAGGCATCTAGATCTGGGCAGATTCTAGTAATCCAGCGGCTTTCGTGCAGTATGGGGTAGGGCCTGGCTTAGGTCGAGTCGTGCTGGGGAGGCACGCTCTTACCCGTCATTGACTCACCTACCCTGCTGTGTGGTGTCAATAGGGAAAGAGTGCGGAAGACCCGCCACATCTAGACCCGGTCGTAGGCCAGTCGAGCGAGCCATGCGTAGGCCTGGGGGTCATTGTGCCCATCACGGGCTGCTGCCAGGGCCGCATGGGCAACCAGGCGTACTTGACGCCGGGCCGCTGCAAGGCGCCCATTAATAAATGATGTAACCCATCGGAGCAAGAATGGTCCTACAAGTAAGAGCAGAAGCAAGGTGCACAGGGGACCTAACAATGGTAAAACATAGGGGAGCAAGCCATTCCAGGCTCCCCAAAAGGGATTGTCTTGTAGTTCTTTTCTTCTCTTTTCTAGGTCTTCTTGCAGTTTCTTTAATCGGTCTCGAACGATTCCGGACTTGTTGGCATAAAAGCAGCATCTTTCCTGTAAGGCAATACAGATACCTCCCCTTTCTACAGTGAGTAGATCTAGGCCCCTTCTATTCTGCAGAACAACCTCTGCAAGGGAATCAATTTGATCTTGTATCTCTTGAAGGGTCCTCTCAATGATAGACATGTCTTCTATCAATTGCCTGGATAACTGAGTATATTTGGTTAATGAGACTCCTAGGCCCGCAGTCCCGGCGGCCAGGGCTCCAGTTATCCCCAGACCAGCCAAGAGAGGTAAAATCAGTACATCTCTCTTATGTCTTTTTATAAAGGTGTCCACAGCTGGGATGGGCATGGGTTGGTCCCCAGGGACGATACCAATGTCAGGCAACAAGTAAGCTAGGCCACATAGGCCGGTCCAATTACTGGGCAGGTAAGTATAAGCATGACCATTGCCACAAGCAAATACTTTGCCAAAGGGGGCACATAGCGGCGAGCTACTACTTACATTGGTTATGGACTCACACGAGGCGACTGCCAGCGCTCCAACGACAATATCATAACTATTATTTTGTGGGTACTTTTGGAAACAGGATGCATTAAACTGTCCCATAAACTGGACCCGAAATGGAGGCCCATGTGAGCAATTATAGGGTGTGCTATAATTGTAAGGTTCACTTTCATAGTCTCTAAACGGCATGGCCAGCGGCCATGATTCTCCCATCATCATACACAGCCAACAATCGGAGGCCAGCCCTGGGTCAGTAAGATTGAGTGCTTTGTGGGTAGCCTCTAATATGGATTCAGTAGCGGGGTCAAGGTTAATGCCTCGGGATTTTGGGCGTAGGAGTGGATGGTAATTGACTTCAGGGAACGGATTTAATTGTTCCCATCGCTCGATGACCTGCTCCTGCCGGTACTGGTCTTGGACCCCTCCACCGTCAGAGATGTGAACGGGAGCGGTCATAGACCAACAGACCGTTTCTCCAACCTCTCCATTACAACCTGACTGCATGAATGGGGAACCGCCTACAGCAGCGGGAATATGGTTAGGGGCAACAGGGCTTTTAGTTGTAGTTAGCGTTGCCATCCAATAGGTTGTACTCTTGAGTTTGCATTGTTTTGTCTCTGTATAGCATGTAACATGCATGGATTCCTCAAACTTAGTGCAGGGACATGTGGCGAGATCACCAGGCCCTGAGGGACTCACCTTAGGCTTAAGTATGCACTGATAGAATGGTTGACTAAATCCTCCTGCAGTGGAGCTGTACACAACTGAGTAAGCTGTTTTATCCCCACAATCGGTCCCTGGTCCTTTTTTGGCGCTAGGTGGTATACTGCTTACCGTGCCACCTCCGCAATCGCACGGACTGCCAAGAAGGCTCGTGCGAAGATCTGTTCCAGAAGCGGGGTCCCCCAGCCCCGCATGTACCATACTTATCCTGAGGAGGGCTAGGACAACGCCCCCAACGAAAAGGGCAACCTTTTTTGGGCTCATCTGCCTGTCAGGCCTGCTGCTGGTCTCCGGCAGGACAGGATTAGTCTTCAGTCGAAGGGCTTGTCGCACACGTCAGCCTTTCTGGGACCCACAATGGTTCTCGTCCCGGTTCCTGCGGGAAAACACAAACCGCACCTCGGTTCCAGCTGACTACCGGATCCGGGCCCATCCATTGTCCCATCAGGACATCTTTCCATTTTACCCATCCCTTATTGCTAGGAGATGGATTACAATGCTCCATAGCCGGGGGGTGGTTGTTATTGTTCAGGTTTAAAAAATTGTATGTGAATAGTGCCATGGATAGCCGTGCCTTTGGGGGCAGGCCCTGGCCTACTCCCCCTTTTTGTTTACATAAGATTTCTTTGAGGCTTTTGTGAGCTCTTTCAATAATTCCTTGGCCTTGAGGATTATATGGGATACCATGTTTTAAGTGTACTTCCATAGTCTTACAGAACTCATTGAAGGCTTTTCCTGTATAGGCTGGTCCGTTGTCTGTCTTTAATATTTTGGGCTTGCCCCACGCGGCCCAAGCCGCTAAGCAGTGATTGATCACATTAGATACCTTTTCACCTGTCTCTGCAGTTGCGAATATAATATGAGAACAGGTGTCCGTGGAGACATGGACATACTTAAGAGATCCAAATTCTGTTATGTGTGTGACATCCATTTGCCAAATATCGCCAGGGATCAACCCTCTGGGGTTAACCCCCATTGATGTGGCAGGCGTGTGTGTGGCGCATGAGCCGCACAGTCGCATGATGTCCCGCGCGTCAGCCCTGGAGATGCGGTACTGGTTGGCTAGCGTCCTGGCATTGACATGGAATTTGTCATGGAACTGACGGGCTTGCTCTATTGGAGATAACATATTGAAAATCCATAACGGGCGAGTGGCCGCGTCAGCAGCCGCATTGCCCTGTACCATGGGCCCTGGTAGGTGTGTATGTGCTCTTATGTGAGTGATGTATATTTTGTTGTGTCTATTTATGAGCAATGTCTGGATAGACAAAAACAAGTTAGTTACTTTAGAAGTTGGTTTAATTGGGCCTGCAGTCTCAAGGACCTGCATGGCGTTGACAACATATTTTGAATCAGAAACAATATTAAGGGCCCCTGGGAACTTCTCGAGGACGGTTTGTACAATTTGTAACTCCACCACCTGTGGTTGATCTGGTTCAAACTGTATGTTAACTGGAGGCATGCCCGAGACCACATAGGCCCCTATCCCGGTTTTTGACCCATCAGTATAGACTGTTGTTGCAGGAGTAAGGGGTGCAGGGGCGGTGATTTTTGGAAATATCACCGGATGTTGAGTAATAAACTGTAGTATAGGGTCCTTAGGGAACTGATTGTCTATCTCCCCAAGAAATACACATCTCAGGATGGCCCAAGTATCTATGCAAGCAGTCAGAATTTTTATTTGAGAAGCGGTATAAGGCACCCGAATAGCGTGAGGCGTAGAGCCAAAGTGCTGGATGGCTCTACTATGTGCCTCCAGAGCCAGAGAAGCAACTGCTTCCAGGTAATGTTCAATAATCTTGGCAGGTGAAACCTTAGGGTGCACCCACAGAAGTGGTCCTTTCTGCCAAATCACTGCTGTGGGCTGGGAACTGGTCTGCAACAAGCAGACCTCAAAAGGCTGTTCTGGGTCAATTCTCTGTAATGTAGCTTTGCTTAGGGCCTCTTCTATCTTTTTTAGAGCAACTTTGGCCTCTGGGGTGAACTCTCTAGGGGAGGCAATATCCGGATCCCCTCTTAGGAGATCAAACAGGGGCTTTAAGTCCGAATTAGGGACGTGCAAGTAAGGTCTGATCCAATTTATATCTCCCAGTAACTTTTGCATGTCATTTAGGGTTGTAAGATTATCTGTTCTGATGGTTACCTTTTGTGGAGAAATCGACGTAGGGGAGACTTTGGTACCCAAGTAAGTCACTATGTCTCCTCCTTGAATCTTGTCAGGGGCAATATGTAGATTAGCTTTTCTCAGGGCCTCGACCAGTTGGCCGAGCATATTATTCAGCATGTCTGGGTCCCTGCCGCTGAGCAAAAGGTCGTCCATGTAATGCACACATCTTATCTTGGGAAAGGATTTCTGTAGGGGGGCCAGTAGGGAATCAAGGTAAATCTGACACATAGTGGGACTGTTGGCCATACCTTGGGGCAGCGTTATCCACTCGTATCTGAGATCAGGGCTTTCTTGGTTAATGGTGGGTAAGGTAAAGGCGAACCTATGGGTGTCCTCTGGATGCAGGGGGATTGAGAAGAAACAGTCTCTAAGATCTATAACATAAATCGGCCAAGACTGAGGGATGGCTGAGAGAGCTGGCAGCCCCCTCTGGACCGCCCCCAGGGGCTGCATCTGCGTGTTGACCGCCCTTAAATCATGGAGCAGCCTCCACTTGCCAGACATTTTCTTGATTATAAAAATGGGGGTGTTCCATGGGGAGGTCGACGGCTTAATGTGTCCTAATCTAAGTTGTGTACCGACTATTTCTGACAAGGCTAATAGCTTCTCCTTAGGCAGGGGCCACTGAGGTACCCAAATTGGATTTAGGGACTTCCAAGTGATCTTAATTGGAGTAGGTAGGAGAACTTCCTCAGCGGCCCCTAGGAAAAACCCAGCCCGTGTCTACCTTCCCTTTTTTCTACAGGTACGGGAGATGTCCGGCCCTGTAGGGCAGAGCCCAGGCCCTTGCCGGGGACATACCCCTGATTCTTAAGTATACTCTTAGCTTGAGGAGAGCAGGTGGATGTAAGAGTGACATCCATCTGAGTGAGGATGTCTCTTCCCCACAAAGATACCGGCAGCTGTATAACAAAAGGTTGAAAATGTCCTTGGTGACCCTCCTCATCACACCAAGGCAGGGTCACGGCACTAACCTGGGGGGCAGCCACCATCCCCAACCCTTGGAGTGTGTTGTCAGCTGTATTGGTGGGCCAGCTAGAAGGCCAGTCCCTCTTGGAGACAATGGAGCGGTCTGCCCCTGTATCCAAGAGTCCTGTTATATTTCTACCATTAACCCTGAGCGAGAGCATGGGTCTTTTATCAAGAGTCATATGAAGTCCTTCAAAAATTTCTCCAGAGGAGCCAAAACCCTGATCCCCTCTAACCCGTTGTCTAGACTGGAATCTCTCATGGAGACTGGGGAGCAATAAAAGTTGTGCTATCTTATCCCCCTCATTAATCACCATGGTTCCTACATGAGTTTGGACCATAATCTTAATGTTTCCTGTGTAGTCAGAGTCTATGACCCCAGGGAGCACGGTAAGGCCCCGGAGGGCTGTGGAGGACCGTCCAATCACTAAACCAACTGATTTTTCAGGTATCGGTCCTTTGAAGGTGGTCTCGACCACCTGAACGCCCATATCGGGCGTTAATAGGAGTCTGGAGGCGACACAGAGGTCCACGCCTGCTGACCCAGGGGTAGCCCTTGTGGAGGGCTGCCACTTTGTGTTGTCCTGTCTAGGGGGCGGGGGCCCGTCCGTAAGGAGGGCCCCCTCTGGCCGTTTTTTGGCTCCTGAATTTCCCTGCCACTAATGCGGTTTCCCTGGGCATCAAAAACTGATCTGCAATCTTTCGCTTTGTGTGTTCCCTTCCTGCATCATTCGCACACGCCTATTGGCCCTTCCCGTGTATTAACACTGTGCGGACAGTCTCTCCTAATATGCCCTGGTTCCCCGCAGCCAAAACATCCTTTGGGCTTACGATCTCGCTTAGGTCCAGAAGCACTCTTAGTTTGTGCCGTCACGGCTACAAAGGCCGCCGCAAGCTTTGCTGCAGTTATCTGCCCTCCAATCTCCCTACAAATCCTAATCCAAGCATTGAGATCCTTGTTTTTATGCGGGGCAAGAGCCGCTTTGCACTCCGTTGTGCATTGTTCAAAAATGAGTTGTTTGATCAGGGGCTTCGCCACTTCTTGGTCTGAAAAAACTTTATTGGCCGCGTCCTGCATCTTAGCCACGAAATCAACAAATGGCTCTGTGGCACTCTGTACTATCTTTGAAAGGCATAGTGAGGCCACCCCGCACCGTTCACCTGTTTCCATGCGCGGAGCCCAATATTAGAGATCTGGTCATACACCTCATTGGGGAACTGAGTTTGGTCATCCCTATATTGACCTGAGCCCTGGAGCATATCTTCATTCCACCTTGCATGCCCCCTGTTAACATTCTTTTCTGCTTGCTCGATGGCAAACTCGGCATACCAGGCTCGCCAATCAAGATAACTACCCGAAGGAAGGCATGCCTTGGCCAGCTGCATCCAATCACCCGGTGTAAGAGGCTGAGAGGCAAGATTCTCTAGCATAGCTATGGTATAAGGAGCTGTGGGCCCGAAGGTCGTGAAAGTGCTTTTTAATTCTCTGATCTGTTTTATTTCAAACGGTTCCCAAACATTGCGCCCTTGGCCTGGGGCCATTTGCACAGGATATACTCCATAAGGACCGTAATCTAGTCCTTGCATCGGTGGATCCCCTCCGAACCATCGTTCACCCCTCCATAACCGCCCATGAAAATATCGTCCGCCCCGCGGCGCGACGTCATAGGATGGCGGTCGCGACAGAGTGGAACGGGGCGTCACTTCCTGTGCCGGCTGAGAGAAGGGGGGGTCCCCTGTAGCGGCCTCTCGGCGGGGAACCGCTTCTGGAAAAGAACTCCAGGGCGGAGCGGATGGCTCTCTATCTCCTCCCCGCCCGAGGGCGCTTGGGGGTCCTTTCTCCTCTCTCTGCTTTTCTCGAGCGGCGCATGCACACAATTCACGGCGCAACTCGGCATAGGGGTTTCGGGCCTCTCGGCTTCCTGCCCCACCTTCTGGTTCCTCCTCGCTATCTGAGTCGGAGGACTCCAGAGCTTGGGTGTCCTCTATCTTTCCCTGGATCTTCTCCCCCTGGATAGACCCCTCCCGAGAGCATTCCGATTTTGCCTGCTCAAAAGCCTTGCGTGTGTCCATGATTTCCGCGTCTCTAACTGCCGACGGGAACCCCTTCCCCTCCCCTTCAAGACACGCATGTATCATTTCCCACAGGGGGCGAATAGCCGGCGAAATATCGCCTCCCAATTCCACCGAGGCGAGGTCCCCGCCTAACTTCTCCCATGACGGCAGGTTTAAATGCCCTGTGGGTAAAAACCAGGGAGCCACCCTATCTATCTCCGCTATGAATAGTTCCAGTGTTTTTTGACCTACCCTGAGGTCTCTAGACTTTAAAAGCTTTCTAAGGGCCTTTACCAAGGGCCGCGCCTCCGCGCTCGGTAAATTACCCATCTTTAACCTCTAAGGGCTGTAACTCACCGCGTGTGACTTAGAGAACCCGTCACCTACGCGTGAGCCTGAGGGGAGTCTAAAAGCCCTGTAGGTGCGCGCCACCCAGAGCCCAGGTTTATCCCCCACTCACCTGTCCGGCAGCACCACGCTGGAGCGTTGCACACCACCGAGGGGAGTGATCAGGTCCCCGTACGGGCCACCAGTTGTCGGTGTCGCTCCCGGCCGGCAGGAAGAACACGCGACAGATTCTGACGGTGTGCAATCTTGCCTTTATTTGTCTCCGCGTGGGCCGCGCGAGGCCTCTGCTCTGCCACCAGTCTTTTCTCACCGGTGGACTTTCTCTATCTCTCTCTCTAGCAGGGTGGGTCACACACATATATATGGACTCATTGTCCAATAGGGCAACAGCAGGCAATGTGAGCTGATTGGTCATCGTCATTAGTTGCTGGGTAGATCAGTCTATTGCGTGGGCTGTTTACGTCACCAGGGCAATCAGGGGGCAGGAAGCAGGCGCCAACTTGGCTCACTCGATGGGAGGGGTAATTTAGCTCAGGCTTTGCTCCTTCCTACAGGCCTCACGTCCGCCAAGTAAAGCGACTGGGCTCGGCCGCGGCTCCCAACAGGCTATGACTTCTGGGGTACAAAGTTTACATATCAGAAACTGAGCAGCAGCCTTCTTAAATTCATTCATATGCTATCACAGTGGAGTTATGCAGACTGGTCTTTCAGCATATCTTTCTCCCTGCATTTTGCAGAGGTGCTTGGACTCTGCCCAGCTAGCTCAGCTCACTTTGCTCATGCAATTCCCACCAACCTCACTATCACTTATCCTTGAAACTGTCCCTTATTCACGAGATAATAAATTCTGGGAGAGGCATTTGATGGAGGCCTTTGTATACTCTCACATGGATCAGGCTTGGGACTGCTTAACTGCCTGTAACTTTGTATATGTGTTGGTTCTTTGCTCTCACCATGGGTTGCATTGGAGGTGGTAGATTGGAATTAACTCACTGGAATTCCAAGAACATTTTTATGGGATTACAAATATAACTTTCGGGCTGGAGATTTAGCTCAGCGGCATAAGAGCCTGCCTTGCAAGCACGAGGTCGTGAGTTCAATCCCTGGTACCAAAACAAAACAAAAAACAAATATAACTTTCTGGATTGTGAAGCAGACCAGAAAAGAGATTGCAATATATGTGACAAGAAAAAGTGTTTCTTATTAATAGGCAGTTTCTTGAAAGTTTTGATGGAGAAATATATGCTGCATTTTAAAGTGAGTTGCCAAAGCAAAATATAAATTTCAAAAGAAATATCTGAAAAAGAGTGACACAGAGCTCATCCCTCACAAGTACTGAAAATATAAAAAGGATGAAAGACATGGAATCTGGAGAAGGAACTGGGGAAGAATTTTGGAGATAGATGTTAGAGGGTTGAAGAGAAGATTTTTCCATCATAGTCACAAGTAGAGAGATGGTTTTAAGGCACTGAGGTAGAGAATTTAAAATGTGAAGGGATTACAGTTTAAGGGATTCAGTTTACGGGATTACACCAGTGTCTGATTCCCACTAAAAAGCTCAACATCAGAGAAACTGATTCATAGGTCAGCAGAGGCAACCTGGGGACCAGGCTTTCGTCCCCTAGGAGAGACACTAGGCCTGCAAGCACAGTCTCTTCCCCGGGTAGTCTGGAAGGTCAGTGGACCTCAGCAGAGGGGAGCTAGTGCAGGATCACTAGAGGCTCAGGAGGAGATGCAAGTGCAACTCCACGTGGGAAGGATGGAAAGGGAAGGGTCCCCAGCAACGGCAGCTCTCACAGGAACCCACAAAATGCACTCTGGAGAGAGAGGTAGCTTGATAAAACCATCCAGTGATAATAATGATCAAATAAGAACTTTATAGCCCTCCTCGCCTCTCTGCCTCCTAGGTCCCTCCCCTGAGACAGCCTGGATGGGGAGATGGAGGGAGAGTAGGAGCCTGGAGGAAGAGAGCAGCACCTGGCAATGCTTGAAGCAGTAGCATGTTAGAGGAGGCAAAAGAAAGCTTATCTCTGAAATAGAAGCTAAAAGTTTTGAGTATTGCTGGAGTCTATGAAAGTTTTCAATTAGGAGAGAAGAAGGAAAGATTAAGAAGACACTAAGAAACAAGAAAAGTTTTTACAGTTACATCATGGGAGCTGTATGTTTTCAACACACCAGTTATAAGAAAGAGGGTTTTTGCTGGGCATTAGTGGTGCAGGCCTGTATCCCTGCTCTCAGGAAGACAAGGCAAGAGAGTCACTGTGAGTATAAGTCCAGCCTGGGTCACACAGTGAGTTCAAGGTCAGCCTGTACTATGTAGCAAGATCTTGTCTTGAAAAATAAAAACAGAAGAGAGTTTTTAATGCTTTTACTCCATCATTTCAACATGAAAAAGATATCTTGCTGTAAGTTTGTAGCTGGGTACCATTTTTGCTTGTTTCATCTTAGTTTCTGGATAGGAGGTGTTCATCTTTGCTCTGGATGTGTCACTCTGAGACTCTCTTGGTTAGGTAAGTCTGAGGAAGAAGGGAGGCTTCATTACCCTGTGATTAAGACACAGTAAGGCTTTTATCTCTGAAGGGAAAAATGGACTAACCCTCTCTCCTGCAAGCCTGAGCGTATGAATTTAAAAGTCCATGTAGTCATTAAAATAAATTGACCATGGTACATCCTGAAAAGACCTTGTAGCTATAAACCCCAAGTGTTGGTCTCCTGAGTCTAAAGCCTGGGCCTCACGCCTATTCCAGCCCTCAAGAGCACCCCACGTCTGGCTGATCTTCCCTGGAAATGTGCTTAGTTAAGGAAGGCTCTGCTCCAGCCCAGAAGGGAGTCCAGATGCTGCACAGATAATTTACTTGAGTCCGGTTTTAACTTCCAAAGGCTCTAGCTGCCAGGTGGAAAGGCTTAAGCCACCACTTGGGTTTCTAGGTTTGGAACCCAATCAAGGCCCAGTGCAATCTTTATTCCATCTTCGAGTCAGCATAAACCGCCTCGCTGTGTCCCATTCCCCCACCAGGGTACAGGAAGAGTACACTGAAAAGTCCTTCTGACCAGACCTGTAGTGCCTGTGGAGCGTGAACCTGTGGTGCCTATGGAGCGTGAAACATGCCTTCTGGCATGTTTCCTGCACACCACAGCTGCTCCGCGTGGGACATCACTGCAGCCTCTATGCTTCTGACTCAAAGCTCACAGCAGCCCCTGTGGGGGTAGAGCACCCAGGCACCAGGTCACAGAGTCTCCCAGAAGTGCCTTCCTCTCCAGCCACCTGTAAACCCTGCTAGCACCCATGCATGAAGGGGCCTTGGATATTTGGAGGAAAATAGCTAGATCTTCTGGCTTCTACTGTGCATGGCACTGGGGGACTCTCCAATTTCCTCGGAGAAGGAATTGGGGTATACATTCTCCAGGAGGGATGTTCAGAGGACTGAGAGAGGTGGATTTTGTATACGCTCTTACTCCCTGTGGCAGGGTTTGTATCCTCAGCATTGCTAACATTCTGGGTTCCAGATATTCGGATGTTGTGGGAGAGGAGAGAGAATTCTCCTCTGTATGGGGTAGTATGTTTAGAGCACCCTTGGATTCTACCTACTGATTACCAGGAGCACCGACTCTCTCTCTCTCTCTCTCTCTCTCTCTCTCTCTCTCTCTCTCTCTCACACACACACACACACACACACACACACACACACACACAATATTCCCTGGCTGAGGGATGAAATTGCTCCCTCCAGTTAAGAATCATTCATCTGGGGCTGGGGATTTAGCTCAGCGGCATAAGCGCCTGCCTTGCAAGCAGGCAGTCGTGAGTTCGATCCCTGGTACCGGTAAAAACGAAAAAGACAAAAAAAAAAAAAAAAAGAATCATTCATCTATGGTAGAACCTCTGACTTAATAGCCATCTGTAAATCTACTATTTAACTTAAACAAAGTGTTTCTTTTCTGCCTTACATCTCTCTACGCTTTTATGGTTTGATGAGTATTTGAGGTGACCTCCTGATGAAAGATAAACTTCTTGTGCAGCTGATGAGGATGGACTCAGGCTAAAGCATCAGGCAAAAGCCTTTTATGGAGCTAATAGAAAAACACTAAAGAAAAAAGAATGCAGGTAGATAGAAACGTGAGTGGTTGCAAAGCGTCACGTGAGGTTATGAACTGAGGAGAGCGGGGACCTGTGGGCTTCGGTCAAGCCTAAATTTCAGTACTTTGCCTGAAATTGTGCGGAAGCACTGGTTTGTATATGTTTTTCTGGGAACGGATTTTATTCTCAATGGGATTCATACCTCAACCTCAGAATCAGGTTTCTGAACAGTGTGATCTGAGAGTCACCTGAAAATGCCACCAGAAGCACCCAACCTCCCCGACCTAGCAATTTCCAGGTAAACAACAACTGCTCTTAGCATGTTCACCCCACGGTCTCACAGGTATGGGATTGAAGGACACCCTACCTTCCACCCCCCCGAACCCCAAATCTGGGGCTGCTCAAGTTCCCTTCTATAAGACATGACCTATGTACCTCCTCCCCCATCTTTCCAAACATCCCCAAGTGACTTACGGTACCTACCACAATAGAAGCCCCATGTCAGTATGTGTCATGCCACTTTGATAATGATATAATGACAAGAAAAATATCTGTACATGCTCATGACAGATGCAGTTCCTGTTTTTAAAAAATTTTTATCTTCACTTGCTTGGATCTGCAGATGAAAAACTGGTGGATATTGACAGCACCTTTACAAATAAGTTCAATTACAGTAAGTCATAATTATACTAAGAAAAGTTATTTATTGCTTATCTGAAATTCAAATTTAACCAAGAGTCTTATATTTTAATTTATAATAACTGGTAATCCAACCAGTTTTGAGGTAGAAAAAAATTCTTTTTTGGAAAAGAGCTGTCCCTCTTTTTTTTGCTATGAATTTCTTTATTGAACAATCACACCATTATCATATGAATATATAGATGCTTATTTTTACAGCAATATTTTATTTATTGTGTTCTTTTTGTAATCAATTTTATTAGTACACTTTAGATACACACAATGATCACATTCATTGTAGGGCATTTGTGCCTGTGATTCTCCCCATTTCCCTCCCTTCCCTAATATCCTTATTTACAAATCTTTGTTTCCATTTTTTCCTTCTATTCTTTTTTCCTTTTCCTTTTGTTCCCTTTTCAATTTGAACATCTTCTTCTGCTTTCCACAGCAATCACAGATGTTTAATGACTACAGTATAGAACAGTTTTCTCATAGATGAAATTAATACTCTGCCACCAATCTCTGAACAAATAAGATTGTATCGCCTTGTACGAAGGTCTGGCCCTGACCGTGGTCTCTTCGAGAGAGAGGAATGGCACAGCTCCTGGAAGCAGCCATGTGCAGATTGGCCCGTTCTGCCACACACAGCAGCCAGAAGGAAGAACTCAGCGTTCCAAGTCCTGCGGCCTCACTGTCTGGTGGTGCTGGGGGCTTTGTGCGCTGAAACCAGGAAGCCTGGTTAAAAAGTTGCCAAGAATCGGCAGTGAGCCAGGGTTCTTTTCTGTTTCAGAAAGGAACTGGCCTTCTAATAAGCAACCCTCTAGGTAAAGGAACATTGCCACCTAGCAACAGAAGCAAGTATTTTCCCCACTCTCCAGCCAGCCAATGGACTGCAGCTAGACCGTTTCAAGTACACAGATTTGCAAACTTGGATTTTGGTTGCTCTCCACTTTTGCACAATTCAGGGAGAAAAAAGGAAAATTCTCTGGTACAGCCTGAATCTATAAAAGGCAAGTGCGAAGAATCTTTTTAAAAAAATTTAAATTTTATTTTATTTTTATTTTTACTTTTTGGTACAGGGGATCAAACTCACAACCTCTACATGCCAGGAAGATGCTTAGGCCGCTGAGCTAAATCCCCGTCCCTGGATCTTTTTATTTTAAAAGGTCAATATAAATACAAATAATAATGGATTTCCTTCAGCGTATACTGATAAGGGTAAGACTAAAACAAACAAAACAAAGTGCAATTTGTTGAAATGTGGAGGCAAGTCACATTCATTTTGCAAATCCTAGTATGTCCAAGTTTCTGAAGCACGCACAAGGCGAAGAAAAGTTACCATTAAATGATATGTAACATCTCACATAGAAAAGCAGCGTAACTCAGAAGCAGTTTAGCTTGGCCTCCATTTGAGATGCCAGCACCAATTAAGTGCTCCTAAATCTGCTACTTCTGTAGTCCTCAAACTCGCCCAAGCGAAATTCCCAAAGTCTCCTAGTCAGTCAGTTACACATGCGTGTTTCTAACACAGGGGATAAATCTTGCCACCAGAGAAGGGAGGTTGTTCAGTTGGAAATCTCCCAAACCTCCTCTCTACTTGGTGTGACCTTTTTAGTGACAGGGATGTGTTCTATTGCTCTGTAATGGGGCTGTAGCTAACTTAGTAAGATTCTTTTCAGCTTGTAACTTAAACCCCACCACCTATTTTGATAAATATGGCTTTGTGAGCTGTGGCAACAGGGTTGTGTTACTGTTCCAAATACTGGCCCTTGTTTGATCCTAAAGAGTAACAGAGATTCCAGAATAGAACAGTCTTAGAGTTGCTGCTAAAGTACGGATGTGCTTTGCAAACTTGTACGTTTCTACCTTGAGCTTGTCTTATAGACAAACCTTTGAATAGCTTAACTCTCAGTCGGTCACCCATTACTCCCTGAGCGCCTACAACAGCCAGACTCTGAGCTCACGCTGCATCAATGAAGTGGTATCGCCATGCCCATTTTACACAGAAACAGAAACATGGAGAGCTTAAGGGATCTAGTTCAGATGGCACAGCTGATCTGTACCAGGACGGCACTCTGCGTCACTTGAATTTTTCAGGGAAGGGTTCCTCATTAGCAGCGGAAGTAACTAAGAACTTTCCATACATCTTCACTCAAGCCAGGTAGAAGCAAAAAACACCTATGTTTGTTGCAAGTCTGCTTCAGATGGTCCAGAAAGAAGGATCGTTTTGAAAGCAAAAGAAACCTTTGAGGACTAGGGAAATAGCTCAGTGGCATGGTGCCTGCCTGGCAAGTGCAAGGTCCTGAGTTTGATACTCAGTTCAGAAAAAGAGAGATAGAGAGAGAGAGAGAGAGAGAGAGAGAGAGATCCCTCAGGATGATCCCCAAGGCCATGTTCTCACTGCGAAAAGTAATCCTATTACAGGATTTTTCAGGTATCTCACACGAGGCAGGCACGGTAGGCAGTGTGCCAGTAATCACATGCTGTATAATATAACCACCGCAAAGCTTAGTGGATTAAAAGAGCAACTGTTTTACTTTTTCACAAATCTGTAGGGGAGCAGGTGTCTGTGGGATCAGCTCATCTCCCCTCACCTGGCTGTGGCTCAAAGGCTAGGCGCGGAATTATTACAGACAGCTAAATCAGGTAAAATTTTACAGGCAGTCAGGTAGGGCTGACCCTCAAGGGAATCAGGACAAAGACAAAAACTCCTCACAACTGTGGCCAGAGCTGCATCTGTTGGGGGCCAGGCCTCAAGATAAAGCCGGAGTGACTGGGCTGGAGGTCGGTTACAACACTGGGGCTGATGAAGACCCATCATTTACTAAAACGTTTTTTGTTCTCTCTATACAGGCTTGTTCTGTGACTCCTTTTCCACTGGGCCACTGTTACCTAAGTGACTGTACTTATAACCTTATTGTTGATCATAGTGATAACCCAGGTTATACCCACTTGGCTGTGCCCTATAAAAGTTCCTCTGAGAAGAGGGGTCCTTGGCAACCCACTTTCAGCTCCTTTCCCGCCTCTCAGGAGCTATACATCTCTTCCTCAATAAATGCTCCTGCTCTTAACCTCTGTACTTCCTAGGATCCTTTCTTTGAATCTAGAGAATGGGAACTCGGCATATTGGACATCTAGCCAGGGGGTAGTTACAGTATTCACCCTAGAGAGGGCCTGATATCATTCCTATATCAGAATCATCTGAAGATCTGTTCGCAGACACGCTTAGCCAAGGCTGGGACCTTACCTGAGTCTGTCAGGTGGAACCATTTCATACACGTGGCTGGAGGCCAAGCCCAGGCCGCTTGTGTGCCAGGCAAGCTCTCTGCTGATGCACACCACTAGCCCCTGACCGAACTTTTCTGCGTGGCCTCTTTATATGCCGCCACGTGGTGGCTGGGTCCATAGGTGAGCATGCACTGTGAGAGACGTCCATGGGGGAATTGGATTTCCTTTTATGACCTGACATTAAAATCCAATCAACTTCACTCTTGTGGGTTTTAGGACACCTGCAAAAGATATATTCAAGTCTACACACTGGTACCATGGAGGGTCTTATTTGGAAATCTTCGTGGATGTAACTGAGTTGGGAGGAGGTCACACTTGATTAAGGTAGGCCCTAACCCAGGGATTAGTGTCCTTATAAGAAAAGGCAAATTCAGACACAGGTTTCACACAGGGAGATGCCATGTGACACAAAAGGCAAATGTTAGAATGATGATTCAGGCCAATAAAGGCCAAAGATTGCCACGACCACCAGGACTTGGACAGAGGCATGGAAAATATTCTCGAATCCCATCACAGAGGATGACTTTGTGATTTTGGATATCCGGCCCTGGGAATTATAAGAAAATAGATGTCTGGCTATTGAAGCCAGCCAGTTTGAGGTGTGTTCACTGCATTTCATTCACTAAGATGGTTATGAGGTCTCCCCTAAGCTCAAAGGAAAAGTCAATTACTCCTACTTTTGGGAGGGTAGAAAAGCTCTGGAAGAAAATGCAGGACTAGAAATACTGCTATGTATGGTCTTTGTGGAAGATGTAAGCTGCCAAAAACATAAAATCGAAATCCATCAGATGTGAGCACATTTGGCCAGCTGCTTTGCTGACCCCTATATACTGAGAAACACAGAACTTCAGTCTTCTCTCTCTCTCTTTATTTTCTTTTCTTTCTTCTTCTTTTCTTTCTATCTCTTTTTTGGTGTTAAGGACTAAATCCAGGACCTTGCTAAGTTGTGAAACTACCTGGGCCACGCTTAAACTTGTACTTCTCCTGCCTCGGGCTCCTAGATTCACACAACCATGCCCCACTTCCAGCATATTCTGAACTGTTGGAAATGTATCAGGGTCTGAATTCTCTTGGTACCCGTTAAGTGCTGGGGTTAGTCTCCTGGGTGATTTATCTCAGAAATACATATGTCTAAAGTCAACAAGAGGTTCAGATATTTTCCATGTTTATTTATTGCTCCAAAAAAAGATTTAAATAGATATCAGCGATACGGTTTGACATAAAACCAGAATTTGTTATGTTGGGTTTTTTAATATATCAGTATAAAATTATCATAATTTGAACAGCATTATTGTTATAATTCGTATACTATAATTTAGTCTATTTGATCCATATATTTCGATGGGTTGTTATTACAGCTACAGAGTTGTACAGTTATCACCATAACCCAGTTTTAGAAGATTTTTATCGTTCTCAAGGCAGTACACATTAATAATCATTCCCTAGTCTTCCCCAATATTTTCAGCCCCAGGCAGCCACTACTCCACTTCTGTTTCCACAGATTTGCTCACTGTATTTTGAGCACTTCATATATATGAAGTATGTAACATGCACTGTTTCATGATTGCCTTCTTTCCCTGTGCATAATGCCTTCATGATTCACTCATGAAGCACATATCAACATTTCATTTCCTTTTAATGGCTGAATAATATTCCAGCGATGTATTTTTATTACTCATTCACCAGTAGATTAAACTTGGGTCATTTCCAGCATATGTATTCTAAATATACTTCTATGAACATTCATGTACAAAGTTATGTGTGGACATATTTCTATTTCCTCTGAGAATATATCTAGTAGTGAACTTGCCAGATCAAAGGGTAACTCTGTATTTAATATTTTGCAGAACTATCAAAATGTTTTTGCAAAATGGTTATGTTTTGCATTCTCACCAGGAAAATGTGAGGGTTTTGATTTTTTGCCTTAGGTCCTAGCCTCTAATCTTTCTGGAGAAAGTTTCATATGCACTTGACAAGAATGTATAATTTCATTGTTATTAAGTTTTTTAGTTCCAGTTAATTTATAATATTTTTAAAGTATATTTTATCCTCTTAGATATCTTGTTAGCTGCTTTATTACGGGTAGTAGAGTACTGAAGTCTCCAACTGATATTGGAATAGGTAATTTTCCCTTCATTTGCATTACTGTTTTCTTCATGTACCTTGTTATTCTCTTTTTAGGCACACATGTTTATGATTTCTGTACCTTTGTTTTGTTTTTGATCTTTTTGAGACAGAGTCACACTGTGCAGTTTAGGCCAGCCTTGAGCTCACTTTGTAGTCCAGGCTGGTCTCAAACTTGCAATGATCCTCCTGCCTCAGCCTCCCAAGTACTAGGCTTACAGGCATGAGTCACCATCCCTGGCTCAAGTTTTGTATCTTATTGGCAGATTAACCCTTTTTTTAAAAAATAAAGAAACGTTCTACTCATAATAACACATTGTGTTTTAAAGTCTCGTCCTAGAACTGAACAATTAGGAGGAAAATGTATAATATATATTGTGAATCGCAAAGAAACTGTTCTAAAGAAAAGACAAACTGCGATGGGGGAAAAGGGAAGGGAAGAAAGGGAATAGGAAAAAATATGCGTATACACAACATATGGCAGGGGATATCACTCAGTGGCACAGCACCTGCCTGGCAAGTGTGAGGTTGTGAGTTCAATTCCTGGTACAAAAGATACACAGTGAGCTTCTCTTAGTTCTCTGAAAAGAAAAATCGTGCTAATATTGTTTGGACAAGATTATGATGACTGTATTTCCTACACTGAACAAGGACAAAGACAATATACAATATAGCAACTATTGTAACAGTCCTACTAACTTATTTTGAAACTGTTTCATTGTTATGTTTATCTTTTTTTCATTTTTTAAAAATAAAATTGAAGGGCTGGGGATTTAGCACAGCCGCACAAGCACCTGCCTGCCAAGTGTGAGGTCATGAGTTCAAACCCCCGTACCAAAAAATAAAAAATAAGAGGAATACTTTTCACCAAGAAGAAGGCAACTGGCTGGCCTCCCTGGTAAGCAGCCATGGCTCAAGCAAGCGGCAGGTGACCCAGGGAGAGAACCAGCTAGCGTCTTCTGAGGATTTTGGAACTTAGGGTGCTGAGAAACAAAGCAACCCGCTGGCCTCCCTGGTAAGCAGCCATGAGCCTATCAGCAGGCAGGCTGACAACCAAACATCCCATTCTCTCCCCTACCCCCCTCGTTAGCAAACGAGAGTCAGAGATCTGAGCATCTCTTGGGTGGTTGACCATATGCAACATAGCAAATAGGGGGATTTCCTTCTACCATCTCTTTGAAGGCAAATAATGTTATCATTGTTTTGCTTTGTTCTGATTAATTGTATTGCTCTATTCGATATTGTTTTGATAAGTTCTATAAAGTTCTGTATTTGGTATGATTTTGCTATACCTGATTGAAAGGACAACTATTGTGAAGATAATGAGATATACTATGTTACCTATTACTGTTATCCCAGTAACCTGCTGTGACATTCTGTTTCAATTTCACTGGACCGTCTCAACTGGCTTTGTTCTGTCTTGTTCTATTGTATCTTACTACCTTCAAAATAACAAAAAATTTTTTCACCCAGAAGTTATACCAGTAAGATAAAGTGAAAAACTAAAATAAAATAAAATTGAAAAATAATAAAATCTAGCTCTGAAATCAGTATAGTTTACTGCAGCATTTTTATGTTTACCATCTACATGAAATATGCTTTTTTCCCTCTTTTTTCTTTGAATATATTTGTACTTTTGAATCTGAGATGTGTCCTATATTATGACTTATACTTTGACCTTTCTATAAATCCAATTTGATAACCTTTGCCTTTTGATTGGATTTTAATCCATTCACATTTAATTTTATTATTAATATGGTAAGATTTGCATATGTCATTCTTCTTTTTGTTTCCTGTAGGTCTTTGCTGTTGTTATTCTTTATTCTTCCTTAACTATTTCCTTTTATATTGAGTGGATAGACACTAGAATGACATTTAATCCTTTAGTAATTTCTAACTATATTTTGGAGTTAATAGTTGCTCCAAGGCTTTTAATATATATGTTATCGGACTCTATTGATGATTTATACTGTTAATTCTAGTAAAAGATAAAAACTGTATTATTCTATACATCCATTTCCTTTCCTTTTTATTACATTTATGTGTAGTACATTGCTATTGTTATTACTATATATAAGCTTTTTATCTTTTAAAGAAGCTGAGATGAGAAAGTAGAAAATAAATATTTATAGAATTTGTTAGATTCCTGATTTATTTATTGTTCTGGTTCCATTCATTTCTTCCTGTAAATTCAAGTCACACTGTGATGTCAATGGAAATCTGGACACAATTTCGTTCTGTTTCTGTCCTGTTTTTGTCAAATAAGCTACATTTCTACATTGCGTGTGTAGGAATCCTAATACAAATGTATCATTTGTGAGCTTATTTTTAAAAATTAGTTGAGAGCAAAAGGAGAAAAAAATTGCAAGTGTATTTTTTGTAACTGTATATATAATTAGCCAGTGTGGTTTCCTTTTGCTTTGTTTTGCTTTTCGTGGTCTTGAGTTGCCGTTAGCTACCTCTGAACGAACTTCCACTGGACTTCTTGTGCAGTAACTCTCCCAGCAATGAGTTCCTCCATTTATATTCATGTGTATCTGCGCTGCTACAATATTGATGGGTAAGCTGCAGAGCTTACAACTAAGCTGTAATGCACTGGGTAAGTTTTACTTCAGTGGTTTTGGAAAATCGTAATATTTTATGAAAGAAACTATATAAATCTGCCATTTTAGCCCTCTAGGAATACTCCAGAGAATGCTGATTTTAATGAAGAATATTTAAATATCAAAATCTGAATTTGTGCAACCTATCACCAATTTTCTCCCAGCACTGTAATGGCACTGTAACACAGCACCTTCCTCCTCCTCCGCCTCCTCCTCCTCCTCCTCCTCCTCCTCCTCCTCCTCCATGGAAATGCTTTCAGGAGTTCAAAAAGTTCTGAGTAGTGAAAGCTTTTGTGAGGCTTAGCAAGTTTGCAATTGGAAAATGTGTACGGTAACACTGTATAGGATGTAACAGCCTTGTGAATTCACTCAACACAGAATATCAGCACAGAGGCACCACCGCTTAGATCTGTGACCTGACTGGGCCCTGGGAGACGAGGAGGCACAGAGCCAACAGGGGCTACGCGGTGTGGCACAGTGGGACCCCCTTCTGTTTCAAGACACAGGCCATGTGTCGTGTCCTGGCAGCTGCCTCTGCCCCACAGTCAAGCCCCAGAGGCAGGTGTGTGGAACAGACCTCCAACTCCTACAAAGCCCGGAGCAAGAACTGGCCGGGGAGGACCTAACACAAACACTACAGCTAATCTGCAGACACAGGAAAAGAGGCTCTTGTTTCTGTCAAGGTCTGGGGGCACCAATGAAGGACGAGATGACACAATGTCCTCCAAATCATCGTTACACGGGTGGCTGCCCCTGCATGAAAAGCAGCTGTGTACTTAGAAATTGGGGGAATCCTGAGCTTTCCGTCTCTCCCTGACACACTGCATACTGTTAAAATTTCTGCAACGTGGTATACAAAGAGCTTCCTAAAGTTTTATTAAATATCATGCGATGTTATTTTTATTCACTTTCTCCTTGTGTACAGGTAAAATTTTCTGTGAATCTAACAAGATGAAAGGTTATATGAGAATATCTCATAACCCCTTAACAGTCAAAGAGGGACATTTCACTGAGCGTATAGCCCCAGGGCACGCAGTGCCTCTGAAAGCCAAACGAACTAAGGCGTTTAATAAATATGGGGCCTTGGTCTCCCTACCTGAGGGGGCGAACAAGCTGCTCTAAGGAGGCAGAGGGATGCTGTCTGCAGCTTTCCATTTGCTTGGGTGTCGTGTTGCTAGGAAGCAGCGTATTGTCTACACATACCCTGAAGGCGGACAAAGAGAAGGAGCCAGGGAGCAGGCTTCCATGGAGGGCCACTCACTCACTCATTCATTTAGCAAATGTCTACTCATCGCATGGACTACGTGTAAGACACTGTGGAGAGGACCTCGTAGGACGCCAGGGATTCTGATTCTCAGATTCCCGGGGAGAGATAAGGGCAACTTCAGGTGTGTCCTGTTAACCATTCACACATTCACATGAGAGGGGAAGTGTGTTTTGCTTAGATTCTCAATGAGGTTTCCTCAGAGAAGAAAGGATGAAGATGGTGACTGAAAGAATGTTCTTAGGATGGACAGGGCTGGAAGGGAGCAGATAATGGGGACTGTCAGACCCACCAGATATTAAAGTCCACCAGTTAGAGTATTGCATGTCAGGCTGAGAGTCTGGGCTGTGTTCTGATGGCAGTGATCGTCACGGGAGACTCTGGAGCACCGTCAGTGTGGGGGGTATGGTAAGGGATGGAAGGAAAGGCTGAATGGAGACGATACACTATTCCCTGAAGCAGCTGTTGTAATCCAGGTATAACATAATACATAGTGAAACTGAAGTAATGGAAATGTGAATAGAAGGAAGGAAGGAAGGAAGGAAGGAAGGAAGGAAGGAAGGAAGATGCCCTTCACATGTTGCTTATTCATTAGAGGCGGTCATTTGTTCACTTATAAAACACCAACAGTAACTCTCTTAGTTACTTACTGGAGGTGCAAGAGTCAGCAAAGCAGAAGGGTCATTTCCTCATGGCCATATGACACAGATTTACCTTAAATGGATGTGAGACAAATTGAAGGCTGAAAGTGAGAGTATCATGGTATCGTTAGAAGAGCTTATGAAGCGCTTCCCTGCAAAGTGACACAGAAGCTGAGGGGAGGACCAGGAGATGCTAATTAACTCCAAACTGAAAGGAAGGACGGGTCACATCGAGGAAACAGCACGGACCATGACCCAGGGTAAGTATGCAGGTTTGGAAGGAGGTCGCCGTGGGCTGGGTTACGAAGACTGGAGGGGCCTGGGGTACCAGAGGAGACTGCAGAGGTCACATTCCTGCATCCCATAGACTGGTGCTACTGCGTGTGCTGGTGCACAGTGAAATAAGAAGCGTGTTCCGGAATGGAAGTCCACACACTGCTTCCTAATCAAGAGATAGGGGCATGTGTGGAAAACCAGGGGCCTGACATGAACACTTGCCTTATACTGTATTCAAAGAATTTAGAAAGAGGATTTCTGATAATGGTCTACAGAGACCATTCTCAGAAGGAATTACAGTCCATAGGATACAGTTAGGAGAAGACACCATGGGCCTGGAAGATCCTCCTGAGAACAGTGCTCAGTGCTGCTCAGGTCAGTGCTTGGCTTCAGGAACACCAGGAAGCTGCCACCACTTTGTCCCTCAGGACTTCTTATTAGAATTGATTTCTTGTGGGAGAGGGTCCCTTTGCTGATCCCCTGATTCAATCCCTAGCATATGAATTCCTCCAGCCACTTTTTCCACCCTTAAGACATCGACCCAAGTCCCAAATACCAATATCCATCAAGGTTCTTTTACAACCATTAGACAAGGTCCTAATGAAGCTTACATAGATTTTATCTATGTAAAGTGGAGTTTCCTGCCAAATTGCCCACAAGCAGCAGATATATTAGCTTTTGACTAGCATATAAAAATGCCAATTCTGATTGTCAAAGAGTCCTAATACCTTTTGAAAATTTTAAATATTGTTGAAATGACCAAGGCTTGCCAAAATATGGGTACTGAGATTCATGTGGCACAGATGTTTATTGCCGTTCTAACTATGGCAAGGAAGGACACTTTCATAAGGATCATAAAAATAATAGACGGAACAAAAGGATCAAACTAAAGCAAAAATGCCCTGAATGTGAAAATAGATATTACTGTCCCAATCAGGACCACTCCAAATTTGATAATAAGGGGAACTCTAGTATAAAATACAAAAAGACACAATTCCCCATACCCCAATAAAAAGAGGGAGTCAATCAGAGAGCCAACCCAGAGTCACAAGTAGAGTCCATTGGTACAAATCTTAACTAATTGACAAATTTGCTTTTGGCTTTCAGTTTAAATTGGTACTTATTTTTAATTAATATACATAAAACATTTCTTATGCATTGTAAATTCTTAAACTACAATTACAGGGTTAACTTGCTCTTTTCTCTGTTTTTTGCTGGTGTTAAAGAGTATTGATTCAAGGATACTTAAATGTCTGTTGCTAGCCAGACAGATTTAAAAATGTAACAATCTGACATCGAGGGATGAGAGAGAGAGAGAGACTTTAAAATCCAAGTTTATAGTGAGTAGGATAAAAATATCTATAAAGAAAGCTGTAAGTATAAGATATATATACACACATATATATTTATATTTATGTTTTTATATGTTATTTTTAGGAGATACATTTTTGATGTGAGAAGATTTTGTATGATAAAAATTTTTGCCTTACTAGAAAGATAGATAACAGAACTGAAAGGCTCAAGTACTGCGTGCTGAGAAGTTGTTTGTTGAGGATGCAATTTATAAAAAGAAATATGTATGCTTGGTTACTTTCAGCTTTGCTCTTGTTAGTGTGATGGAGCCCAGACTATTTCCTTCGAAAGCTCCTTGTTGCTTAAGAAGATTAGGGGCTCTGGACCTGACTTTTGCCATTACTTCCCTCCTGGGCCTCAGCTCTCTTCTCCGGTTGACATGGGCTGCCCTCCTCATTTTTAAAATTAATACTAAACACCGATTTTTCTGCATGACCAGCAGAGGTATCAGACGGATCAGCAACAAAAAATAAGACAAAGCTGCCTCCTGGGACAGTCCCAGTTTAATTGGTGACACTCGACTGAATTTGGGCAAAATTGTTCATATCATTTAATGTAATGACATCATCAAGATTGCTGTGATAATGTGTTATGTTGTCCTTGGTCTCAAATTGTCCCTATAAAACTTTGTAACTGTTATCTGTTAATGTTCTACAGAAGTTCAAGATAATCAATGGTTACCATAATGCCGCTGTTATCTTTAAAATAGCTGCCCATACCTCAGGTATAGTAAAATCAAACAAAAACAGAACAGAATAGACCCAATAAAAACAAAGTAATAAATGCAATAAAGGACTTCAAAACAGGCCAATATTAAGTCCAAAATTGCTACCATAATATATCTTGCTATCTTTGAAATAGCTGCTTCTGCCATCAGATATAATAAAACCAAACAAGATAAAACAGAATAAAACCCAGCCAAACAAAACAATGAGAATGATACAGAATTTTGAAATAAGATAATAGGGGATTAACAATGGCTATGACCTTCAGAAGGAGAACCCCCATATATGCTACACTGAGTATTGTTATCCCCTTAATAAGTGATTGGACTACCGACTTTAGGCCTGCAATCAGTGAAACATTAAACATTACAAGCATTAAGTAGTATTTTACCTCAGTAGCTATCATCACAGCCTATGCTTCTCTGGATCAGCCAGTCACTTGAGGGGGTGGGTTTGGGACCATTGGCTCTTCTTGTCTCCCTGCCCATGCACTGGAAGGGGCTGGTGTCTGGCACTTTCCTGTTAGCCTGTGCAAGGTGAGACTCACAGGAGGTCTTAGCTTCCTGTTGACTTCTTGCTCTCCTCTCCCACCAACTGACAGGAGAGGGCTGGCATCTCCCCTAGTCAGGCCCTGCATGGCACACATGAGGGTATTATTTAATTTCCATGAGTTTATGAAGTTCTTATGGTTTCTTTTGCCATTAACTTCCAATTTAATTGCTCTATGGTCTGATAATATGCATGGGATAATTTCAGTTCCTTTGCATTTTCTTGTACATGCTCTATGAGTTAGTATGTGGTCTATTTTGGAGAACACCATGTGTGAAGCTGAGAAGGTATATTCTCATGTTGTGGGGTGGAACACTTTGCAGAGATCTACTAAGCTCATTTCTTCAAAAGTTTGATTCATTTCTAATATTTTATTGTTGATTTTTTTATCTAGTTGATCTCTCTGTTTGTGATAGTGGACTGTTGAGGCTCCTCATTACAATTATATTAGCACTTATTTTGTTTTTCATGTCCATTAACATTTGTTTTATATAGTTGGGTGCACTAATGTTTGGTGCATATATGTTTGTTATCTCTTCCTCTTACATTGTTCCCTTTAAAAGCATTTAGTAACCTTGTGTGTCTCTCTTAATCAGTCTTGGCTTGAACTCCACTTTATCTGCAAATATAACAACTATCCCTACTTTTTCTGGGTTCCTGTCACATGGAATATTGTTTTCCATCTTTTGAGTTTCAGTTTATGAAAATCTTTCTAAATTAAATGTGTTTTGTGTATGCAGCATATTGTTGGATCTTGATTCTTGATCCATTTTTCCAGTCTGTTTCTTTTGATTGGTGAATTGAACCCATTAGCATTGATGGTTATAACTAATATATATTGATTTATCACTGTCATGTTATTTTTCTGTTGCTGGCTCCCTTTTCCCCCTTTGTTTATTTGCTTTGCCTGGTGGATTCATTCTGTGGGGTTCAGGGAGTTGTAATCCTTGTTATCTGTTTCTCCAGTGTTCTTTCGTGTATTTTGGAGAGCTGGTTCACGAATTTCCTCAGATTTTTTTTTTTTTTTTTGGTCATGAAAGTATCTTTGAAAGCTGGTTTTGTGGAGCACACCACTCTGGGTTGGCAGTTATTTTCCTTTAGGACTTGAAATCCTTCACTCAAAGCTCTTCTTGACTTCAGGGTTTGTGCTAAGAAGTCTGCCAGGATTATGATGGGCTTTCCTTTATAGGTGATTTGTTTCTTTTGTCTAACAGCTTTTAGTATTCTACTCTTGTGTTGAATGTCTGGAATCTTGACTATGATTTTTTTTTTATTATGGCTATTTGGGTTTCTGTATGCCTCAGTTATCTATATGACAAATTCTTTAGCCCTGCCAGGGAAATTTTCTACCATGATATCTGAACAGGTTTTTTATGTCATTTGCACCGTCTCCTGCTTTTTCATTGACTCCAATCAATCTTATGTTATTCTTTGCATCATCTAGCAGCTGCTGGGTTGATTTCTCATGGTCTTTTACGATGTTTAAGAAATCTTTCTTTTCATGATTGTTAACCACAATTGTATCTTCTATACCTGAGATTCTGTCTTCACATTGGCTCATTCTGCTGTGTATACTTTCAATGGAATTTTAAATCTGACATCTGCTTGAATCAGATTCCATTTCTTTCCTGTGTTGGGTGTTCATGGTCATTTTCCTAAGCTTCTGTTTTTTATCTGTCTGCTCTACAGTCTCTATGCATGTCTTTCATTATTTTCATTATTTCTGAAGTTATCTGAGAAACTATTTCAGATATGATTTTTTTCTAGGTTCTCATTCATTTGTTTTGTTGTTACCAGTCCAGAGAGTCCAGGTGGTGGCATTGGTATTGTTCCATTGTCCCCTGGGTTTGATTTTGGCCACCTAGACATCTGTGGTTGCATTTCAAGTGTCTTTTAAAATATTTTCTGGGGT
This sequence comes from Cavia porcellus, assembly GCF_034190915.1. NCBI lineage: Eukaryota > Metazoa > Chordata > Mammalia > Rodentia > Caviidae > Cavia > Cavia porcellus. The sequence continues at coordinate 66,807,422 of NW_026947484.1, read as the reverse complement.
GATGCTTGTAAATTTCCTAGAGTAAATAGCTGTATTGCTAGTATTTAGAACTTTTAAGAAATGACTACTCCTCAGAGATGTCTTCTAGGTATAGCTGGCATTTGGTTTTGAGTCTGTGCAAGATTCTACCTCTTCAGCTTACTATGGATGACAACTTGCTGCCTACTTGGCCTGGCCCCTGGTTCTTTGGCAATGGCTTATAGTACTTTATATGGGTCTTTGGTAACCTCAGTTTTGGTATACCAAGAAGAATCACTGGTTAGGACAATTATGTCACTGTGGCTAAAGTAGCACAAACAGCAATTACAATAGCATCAAATCCAGTCTAGAAAGTGACAAACTGAGGTAACTATTAATTTGCCACCTTTAACACATAAAATGGATTTGTGGTTCCATAACACAGCCTAAGACAAACCTGAAAATTGTATGCAGCAAATAGGCCTCAATACAGCAATTTTATCCCAGGAGAGAAAATTTAAGAGGTTGGGGTGGGAGATAAAGAAACAGAAGAAAAGCAAGAGATGAGAAGCAAGGCTGGAAGACAAAAGAGCATCACACAAGTTTAGAGAAACTGGTGCAAAAGATAGGGGGTAAAGTGAGAAGGAAGATGTAAAATCAAGAACAGAACAAAACAACAACAATAAAAAACTAGAAACCAGGTTCACATTCACATTAAAACAATAACAAATAACTAGGAAAAAACAAGAGAAACAACCAATAAAAAAAAAATGGAAAGAAATAAAGAAAAATGAAAAGAAAAGGAAAAAAAACACTTCAAGGTATGTCTTTGCTGTCACAGGTAGACAGTATGGGCAGATAGAGTCCAGATTCACACTGATTAATCCCAGAAGGCCAACAGCAGCTTCACTGCAGGGTAGTGGATAATCCCAGTGAGGCGGCACCCTTGTTTTCACTGAAGTTCAGACTGATCTCCAGTTGCAAGGATGGAACTGGACCTGCCCAACCCACAGCAGTCCCTGGGACCACTGTGGTCTTTAACTCAGCTGGGAGCCACTAAGTGGAGCCAGAAGCCACTCTGAGTCCTGAGCTCAGTTGCCCTCTCTCCAAGATGGCTTCCATTCATCACCCTCTCTTGTGAGAAGTCCCAACAGAACAACTCACTGGCTACTTCAGTCTGCTCACTGCTCCACTCCACTGGTGTGTTTCTCTGTGGAGGCCTCAGAGGTTTCCAGCAGTCATTAGGAGTCTGCAGGTTCAAGCAGCCCCTCCCACACAGTGGGATCAAAGACATAAACATTACAACAGGAACTCAGAGAGAACATGGCGGACAGACAACAGCAACTACCGGAGGCTCTCTGAAAGGCTCGGCTCAGAGGCCAGGAATGATGCGGACTAAGGAGACACGAACCAGTAGAGATATGCTCTGCTGACTCAGGAACGAACTGGGCTGAGAGAAACCAACTTAGAATACAGTCCTGGCGCTAAAATAGGAACAGAAAAGGCTCGGTGTGGAGGCTCGACCGCGCGCCATTGGAAACTGCGATTTGGGTTTCCCGCCACGATTTGGGTTTCCCGCCGCCCGGCGGCTGGCTGCCTCCACAAGCGGCTCGGCAAGGAGAGATGCGCAGAAGCTCGGGAACGGGAGTCTGCGAACGGAGTCGAAAACAGGATGGACAAGGAGGCATACACGAAAACTGACTGGTGGCGAGGTGAGTGAGAAACTGACCCCCTACCACAGTTTGACTCCAGCGGAGGACTTTTTGGGCTCGGGCAGTCCTGTAAGAGCAGGGCGCGGTGGCAACTCCAGCCACACATTCCCCTCTCGGACTGGATTGGTGAAAAGTCCCTGGCCTGAGTGACGCTGCTGGTGGACTCCCTAGGCTGGCCTAACCCAGATCCCAGAGCCTGATGGTGGCCCGGAGGAGACACTGACTCCCGCGTAGGCTGCCTCCTCCGTGACACCCTGGTGCGCAGCGGTGGGCGGGAACAACTAGCCAGCGCAATTTGATCAGGCTGTGGCTGACAGGCAGGGAAGCCGGGCCTCCTATGTAAGCTTGCATTTTATAAGGAACAGAAAATATGGGGAAGGGAAGCAACAAAAAAGGCTCCTCGGCCCCCAATCCTGAGAAACAGGCAATAGTGGACACCGCACCAATATACATTAAGCGCCATCTAGAGAGCCTCATAGACCAATTCAGGAATGAAGTTATCAACGACCTGAAGCTAGAAGTATGCAGAATAGTTAGAGAAATGCTAAGCACCACCCAGGAAAAAACAGATGGTGGAATGGAAGAACAGAAAAAGAGGGGAGAATTGCTTGATGGAGAAAACAGAGAAAGCATTGAGTATGTGAAGCAGGTTCAAAGGGACTATCAAGAAATTAAGAAGTCTATCCAAGACTGGCATAACAGCTTGAAAGAAACTAAGGACAGACTATCTGAACTGGAGGGCAGACTTGAAATATGGGAGAATGAAATGAAAAACTTCTTAAAAATAACAAAGAAACAAACAGCAATAATACAAAGACAAGAAGATGATAAGAGGAGCCATAACTTAAGGATTAAGAACATAAAAGAAGAAGTAGGGACACAAACAAGTGAACTACAAAAGCTACTCACAGAAATAATCCAGGAGAATTTTCCTAATTTAGCAAAAGGTAAAGATACTCAGATGTATGAGGCATACAGGACCCCAGCTACCTACAACCCTAACAGAGAAACACCCAGGCATATAATAATAAAAATTCCAGAAATTCAATACAAGAACAGAATATTAAAAGCTGTAAGAGACAAGAAACAGACTACTTACAAGGGAACACCCATCAGAATTACAGCAGATTTCTCTTCACAAACCATCAAATCACGAAGAGCATGGGGGGAAATAATTCAAGCTTTGAAAGATAATAATCTCCAGCCAAGATTGAGATATCCTGCACAACTGTCCTTGGAAATTGATGGAAAAACGAGGTGCTTCCAGGATAAAGAGGAACTGGGGGAATTTGCAACCACCAATTCAACCCTACAGAAAGTATTGCAGGATATTCTAAAAAAAGAAAAATACAAAGAACCCAGAAATAGTGGCGGGGAGGCTACAACGAATGGAGCAGAGAACAAAATGAAGAAGACAAACTGACAGCTACTGACAGAAAAAGAGCTCAACAGAAATGATACAGAGACGATTGGATGATAGGAACAGCTATTTTGGAGAAAATGACATCTTAATAGGTAATACTGATTTAGTACCATCTTGTTTTGAAGTCTCATCTAGCTTTTGTTCTTCTGTCTCCAATGGTCTAAACAGGTTGTATCTTATTGGATTTTATTATGTACGATAGTACAAGCAAAAACCTTTTAAAGACAAGGAGATTATACAGAAACCATTGTTCATTTTCTGTTAGTCGATTCTAAATACTCTATAATGCTGTCATTCTCTTAAATGGTTTTACATTGTTTTTATATACTTAATGCTACAGTATACGAAGTTGTACTCAAGGACTTCAAGGAAAGAGTCAATATGGTAACTACTTTTGGGTCGGAAATATCTGGTGGTGAAACACTACTCTGCTTAAATGGTTATGTTTTGATCTGCCCTGTTTCGCTGTTATGCCCTCTTTTTTTCTCAATCTCCACTCCATTATTTACTTTTTTATTTTTATCCGTTTAATTAAAGGGAAAAAATAGCAGGATATAATATAGTAACCCACTTTGACTTTCTATTATCTCGATTTGAAGCCCTGTATTACTCTCACCATCTTGTTTTTGACTGAGGTTCCTCTATTCTGTTTTGCTGGATAGTATCAGGTTCGAAAGTTTAGGCATCAGCTGAGAAGATAATGAGATTCATTATAACGCCCATTCTCGTTGACTTTTATCTACTTTTGAAGACCTACAATATCTCCAATGTTTTGGTTTTGTCGGTTTTATTCTTTACTGTTTTGTTCAATTGTATTACAACTAATGATATAGGCAATTCTATTAGAAATAGCGGTAGGCATTATGGTAACCATTGTTGATCACCTTGTATTATGATTTTATGTTTTCTATTATATCCACCCTTTTGACTTGACCGATTCGGTTCTGTTATGTCACATTTGGTTTTACTCTCTTCCAAAAAAGCAATAAGAACCGTGGGAGCAATGAAACCCAAAATGTGTAATAGTCACTGTACAAAAGAGAGGAAAAGAAAGTGCTCTAAACTATATAACTGCATGTATATTTAAATGTATAAGATAGAAAATGATATCACAGAGTTTTATTGGATCATTGAACAGAACTGTTTGCAGTATCATTGTTGGAATATCCACTCTACAAGCTTTAATTTTGTGACTTGAACAATTATTTCTAGGATGGCAATATGTAATCCATTAACTAGTGATTTCCTACTGCACATTTTTTTCTTCTGTGGATCTGTATAACTTGTACCCCTTCACTGTTTTTTTTTTCTTTTCTTTTCTCCTTAAATAAATAAAAAAAAAAAAAGAAAAGAAAGAAAAAAAAAACATTACAACAGAAAAAATCTCCTGGATGATAAAATAGGCAAGGGCTTTCTGAACAGAACCTTAAATTCCCAAGAAATAACATTCCTATACATCAAATAGGATTACATAAAATTAAGCTTCTGCATAGCATAGGAAACAACCAAAAGTGAAGAGATAATCTAGAGAACGGTAAAACATTTTTGCTAGGTACACCTTGGAGAGAGGACTAATTACAGAATGTATAAAGAACTCAAGGAAATTAGACATCCCAAAAAGACCCAATGAAAAATAGGCAGCTGAAATGCACAGACTAACTTTTTGGAAGAAAAAGTACATATAGCCAAACAATACTTGAAAAAACTTACCACATTTCTGGCCATTAGAGAAACGCAAATTAAAACAACACTGAAATTATATCTGACTCCAGAAAGAAAGGTTATCATCCAGAAATCAAATAATAACAAATGCTGGTGAGAGTGTAGAGAAAAAGGAACAATTCTACACTGTTGGTGGGAATGTAACCTAGTACAATCATTATAAAAATCAATCTGGAGATTCTTCAAAAACTAAAACTACAAATTCCATTTGGCCCAGTTATTTCCCTTCTAAGTATCTTCCCAAAAGAGTTAAAGACATCATATTACAATGGCATATGCAATCTTGTTTGCAGCATAATGATTCATACTAAATCTTGTAAGTGGCCTAAATACTCATCAACAGGTGAATGGATAAAGAAAATGAAGCATTTATACACAATGAAGTACTACTCTTACATAAAGAAGGAAAATTTGAGTCGTCTGTAGGTAAATGGATTCACTTCGAGACCACAGTATTAAGTGAAATAAATTAGACACACAAATTTAAATATATTTTCTCTTGCATAATAAATTCAAAGTATAAATAAATTAACGAGCAAAATAAAACAACAGATAATAGGAAGCAGGGAGATAGATCTTTTGCAAAAGGTAAGGGGACCAGGTGATAGACGGGGTGAGAAGGAGGGGAAGCGGTTTTAAAATGCTTTAAGTGTTATGCATAGGTAACCACCTCCCCACAAAAAAATGTAAGCTCTATGTACTGCAAACATGTATCAATAAAAACAGAAGAAAACCAGAAAAGCTGGTTGGTGGACACATGAATGCTTACTATATACTTTAACCTGAGCAGGTTGCATGGAAAATCCACTATTAGCCATAGCCATGGAATTTTAGAGGAGTGGACCTTTGAACATGCATATTTGTGTTGGTAGACTATTGGGGTACTCTTCTTTGCTTGCTGTCCTGTGCCTATAATCCCAGCACTTCAAAGGCTGAGGCAGGAAAACTACACGAATTCAAAGCCAGCCTGGGCTACATAGTGAGATCCTGCTTTACTCCTCCCCAAGCAAGAGTAGATTGGAGTATCCAGAATGCAGTGCATGGAAGGGAATGTTATAAAGTCTAAATCCTAAAGGGAGGCCCATTACCACAGTATCTAGAGGCTCCGTACAAACAACAGGATCGGAGGATTACTCTCTGGGTTCTGAGCTGTGTGCTACTTGCATATGGTATCCCGTTCTTCATAGAGATGTTAGGAAAATCAATTATTTCAGAATTAAAACCGTGCATAAAAGAATGCCTAGGACACTGAAAGTAATACTTAACTGGAACTAGCTATCAACACACAACAAGGCAATTCATAGTGAGCAAAACCCCAAATAAAGTCTTAAATTTATGGAAGATATGCCAATCAGCATGAGAGGTGAAAGGGTTGCTGGCCCAGTCCGGATACTGGATACTGTAGCCCATAAAGCCAAGGAGCTCCTATCTCCCCCCACCCTTAGGAATTACCTCTGGTGCCAAACTAACACCAATGGGCTACCTGTGCATCCCTAATGCCCCCTTAGGTTCCACCCATGCCGAGGCTACTTACTGCCTCACTCCACGTGTTCCACGGAGAGATCTCCAGCCCGGGTTGAGATGCCACGCCCCAGGGGGTCAGGGGTGTCTCTCCCCGCATTCCCAAAATAAAGGTTACTTATATTTTATACTTCTTATCTTTTCAGCCGCCGCCAGTCCTCTTCCTTTTCCTTCCCTCCACAGTTCTATCAAGAGGTAGGTAGAGAACACCGAAATTCAGAGAGCTTTGCAGAAATTAGCACAGACATGAGCACAGCCCTCAGCCAGTGGAGTCTCCTCGGGCTGCTGCAAGCGGTTGCTCTTCCTCGGGAGTTTAGATTGTCCAAAAACGGGGTTCACTGTGTTCATGCCAAAAGGAACGCATTAATATACAATTAAATGCTACGATTAAGAACAATATGCATATAAGTTAGAACTCCCCTACTGCTGGGTGGCTTCTAATTTCCTTTTCAACAACTATTACATCGACCGTATGTATTGTAAATTACCAGGTGATTGCTTTGAGAGTCACCCCAAGTGCACAGCTACATCCTCAGACTACTAGCATTAAAAACCAATATCGTTTGAAAATAAAGCTAAGCTAAAATCTATCGTTACCTATTCCAATGGAAAAAAAAAAGAAAAAAATGGGAGCCCCTTGTTAGGTCCCCTCCCCGCGCCCCACTCCCCAGAGACAGCACAATCATTATGGCAACGGTTCAAAAGCTGTGCTGTGATAATGCACACCTCCTTCTTCCTAGAAGCCCCTATGGCTTCTCCTTCCCAAAGGTCTGCCGAAGCTCAGGTATGTAAAGCTTTATCCAATCCCCCTCCCCCCAGCCCCTGAACTCTCACAAAATAAAATCAGCTCACTTCAGTGCCAGAGCCCTCCCCCCATCAGAGCCTATATGAGGCAGAACCTGCCCTTTGTCTGCAGAGAGCACAGCCTCTCTGTGGTGACTCCCTCCGTGCCCCCACTACGAAACTCTTTTCTTATCTACTTGCCTGCTCTCTTTAATATTCTGCACTGCTCTAGATTGAGTACAAATCACTCAATCACCCCTTATTCTGCATACGGATTTGGGTCAGTTCCCATCTGCCTGAATTTTTTACAAGAGTATGGTTGAGTCGCAGGAATTAAATAGTCACTAAGGAGTTATTCAAGGACCTCATCAGGTACATTCTGTTTGCTCAGACCGATCAGGAAGCCCTGATCTCATCCTGTCCAGGCATGCCCTGCTGGTCAGGCCACCGCCCCACCTCCTGCCCCGCTCCGCCCCGCCCCCGCCCCCGCCCCCGCCCTTACACCCAGACCACTCCCCCCTCCCCGGCCACACCCCCGTCTGGGAGGCGTGGCCTGACACCGACGCACAGCGCGCTGACGTCTGCGCGCACCGCCCCCGCCGGAACCTGTTGCCGGCTTGAACCGCAGCCCAGCGGAGCGGAGCGCGTTGAGGCGGGCGCCAACGGCCGGTGCGGCGGGCGGGAGGCGGCGGCCTAGCGGGTGCTCGCTGTTCCTGCACACGGTGTGGGCTGCAGCCGCCGGCTGTGGGAGTCGCGGGCGTGGCGGACCCCGCCATGATTGACTCCGGGCAGCTGAACCGATGCGGCGCGGCCGACTTCTACGCGCACTACGAGTGCCTGTGCGCGCTGCAGGACTCGGTGCCGCTGCCTGCCGTGCGCGCCTGCCTGCGGGAGGGCGTGCTGGACTTCAACGCCGACCGCCTGCGCGTGGTGGACTGGGCGCCGCTCCTGAGCACCCTCAAGATCAACAAAGACCTGCCCCTCATCTGCATCAGGAGCAGCTTCCAGTTGGGGCTTGGGGCAGCAGGTTCGTGGTTCCCGCCTGCGGGGCCCTCGGGCGGGCCGCGAAGCGGCTGCTCAGGTGTCAGCGGCACCCTGGCCTAGGAGCGGTGCCTGGCGCTGCGTGCGTGCGGCGCCCTGGGCGTGCGACTTGCGACCTTACTCCCCGGCTGGGCGACCCTGGGCGAGTCGCTGAGGTGTCGGGGGTTTGTTACTCTGATGGTTACGGCCCTTATGACCCAACCCACTTTGTGTGTTGATTGCAAGGATTCCCTGAGTCCAGGATGCTCAGAGTGCTTAGGAGTTTGAGAGCCTTTCTGCATTGGGCATAAGAAAGCATTTTTACGACTTATTTGAACAAAAAAATTGTGTCTAGAGAACACAAGAAATAATTATTGTCATCAATTAAATATCGATTTTTCTACCTTAAAACATTGGGCAGATGTTAACATATTTTATTGGATGTGTTTATTTTCGGGTATAGAAGTACGGAAACAGTAAATTAATGCATTTCAACCTCTATTTTCAGAAATACGGGTGAAGAAATTTTGTAAAGTGCTTTACAAGTATATGGCGTGTACAAGGATAGGGTAATATAGTTGGGAATACAAACCCTCTCGATTATTTAAAAACTGGTAAATCACAATATTTGACAAAACAATGTTCTTTCTAGTAATTAGCACAATATTCTGGACATAAGAGGGGAACCAAAAGAAGCTTAACTTTTCTCATTAGTAACTGTCAAATGAGCGTAAAAGATTTGGTAAGAGATGAATGTAGAAAGTAATGTGTTAGCTTCAAAGTGGAGACAGATTTTTCAAAAGCAATGTTTTGGATCTATTTTGAAGAGTCGCTTCCTGGCCCTTCAGTCTCCATTCCTTTAGGCTGTTGGCTGAAGCAACCATGACTCTTGAGACTTCCTGCCATATACAGTGATTGTGACCACTCTGCTTCTTGGGGGATTATATTTAAGATTACCTACTAGGATGCACGATCCTATTTCTTAATGCTGTTTCTCCATTTGTTTGTTTGGTTTTTTTTCCTTTTCAAATGTAGGTGTAGAATCTACTCTTCCTCCCTGGATCACAGGTTTAAAGCAGAAAAAAAAGGAAGAAAAAATACATATATGAGGAGACAAAAGGCATTCCATCTTCTACCATTCGGGGACAACTTTTTTAAACATCTCATGTAGTTAATTCTCATTGTGCATTCCGTATTTGTAAATTCAGTTAAATTTAGTTGTTAGTTTCTTTAAGAGGAGTTGTCATCTCAGGAAATCACACAGGTATCGGAGGCAGCCGATAGCCTGAGTTCTAGAGCTCACACTCTGATCTGGGTGGGGTAGGTTACTGCTTGAATTACAGTTCTTTCCTGTACAAAGGCATGAGAACAACTCTGCTGGATGCTGAAGATGAGAGCAGGTTGCTCATATCAGTGAGCTTGTTCTGCATCCTTCCTGACTGAGGGAGGCAGCTAGCAAACAGCCTTCTCTCCCCTGTTGTGGAAGCAGCATGCCAGGATGTGGAATTGAGGGGGCTCAGGAAAGGTTTCTCGGGGGAGGCACCATCCTTCAAAGAATGTACAGAAGCCAGATGAAGGGATGGAGCGGTCTGAGCAGAAGTCTTGGAAAGAGGAGAGAGACTATGGCAGGCAGATGGGAACTGAGACTGAGGGTTTCAAACAGTTCAGACTAGCAGTGTGGTGGGAGCAGGCCAGATCAAGTAGGGTGTCAGGGAGATTGGTGTTTCTGCTGAAGGGCACAAGAAGCCACGGAAGGATGTTGAGATGGGCAATCTGCTTTGGAGCTCATGGTAACCTTCGCATGGGAGGCCAGCTCAGATTGGAAAAAGGCTGAATTGTAATCCACTGGACTAATGGAGGTGAAGGGTTAAAGTCAAGACGCTGAAGAAGAGGACTAGTTAGCAGAGGGAGGGCTGTAGGCTTGAGTGGCACTTTGGAGGACAGCACAGTAGGCGTAGTGGTGAGGAGGTCTTCTGTGGTGCCATCTTGATGTGTCCCAGTGTGCAGATCAGAGACAGGAGGATGGCTAAGTGAAGGTGGGAGAGGCCTGAAGACTGAGAATTACAAACAGGAAAGGGTTTTGTAAAAAATGGATGGACTTGAATATGTTTGTATCCTGACAGAAAGTTGCCAGCCAGATTTGTTTAAAAACCTGACCTCTCGTCCTAGGCTCCAAGGTCGCCACTGTCTTTGACCCCTTCTGCAGGGACCGCTCAGCACACCCTGCTAAAAAGAAGTAGCTGCAGCCTCGGGTGTTAGATGTGTTCCGTACCCTTGGAGGGACTGGATCATAATCATAACAGAAATCAAAAGCAATGAGCGGTGAGAGGAAAATTAGACTCCAGGGAAGCATCCTTATCTTGACTGGTATTTTCCACTGAATATAAGAAAAATGTGTTACAGCCCGTTCTCTTCGTATATTCTTTGCTGAATCTTCTTTATCTCTTGCATCCAGTAGGTATGGGCTGTAGATTAAACCTTTTTAACAGTGCTTGTTCATCCTTTAATACCTTTTGCACACAAAAGTGCCTCCCTGGGTTTACCTCCTCTGAACTGAGTTGCAAAATCTGCCTACTTGAGTTGCTTTTAGTTCATCTGCCTACTTCAGTTCAAGTGATCCTTTCTAAAGTGAAAAATTACACTTAAGTGTGGTTGTGGTGCACATCTATAATCCTAGCACTCTGGGAGGCTGAGGCAAGAGGATTTCAAGTTCAAGCCCAATCTGGGAACCAGAGGCTCTCTCTTAAAAGAAAAACTGAAAAAGGGCTGGGCATAAAGAACTCAAAGAAATGAGACCTCCCAAGTTCTTGACCCAATCTAAAAATGAGTATCTGAGATTAATACATACTTCTCAGATAAAGAAATACAAACAGTAAATAAATACATGAGAAAATGGTCAACCCATCATTGGTCATTCGAGAGATGCAAATTAAGACAACTGAGATTTCACCTCACCTCAGAAAAAATGGCTGTTATCAAGAAGTCAACAAATAACAAATGTTGGAGGTGGGGCTGTGGGGAAAAAGAAACCCTTCTCCACTTTGGTGGGAGTGTAGACTGGTGCAACCACTGTGAAAATCAGTATGGAGATTGCTCAGAAAAGTAAGACTAGAGATTCCATTTGATCCAGCTATCCCCCTTCTGAGTATCTTCCCAAAAGAATTAAAAACATCATACCAAAGTGACATATGTGTACCCATGTTTATGGCAGCACAATTTGTAATAGTTTAATCTTGGAAACAACCCAAGTGCCCATTAGCTGAGGAATAGATAAAAAAGATGTGATTTTTTTTTCTACAGTTGAGTACTACTCAGCCATAAAGGATAAACTGGAGACTTTTATAGGTAAATGGATGCAACCCAAGACCAACTCAAAAGTGAAATAAATCACACTCATGTGAAACACTGCACTGTTTCCCTAGTGTGAGAATCTGAAAAAATGAATAAGGTCCAAAGTGTACAATAGATATTATGAAATGGTAAGAAATTGTTGGAAAGGGAAGAGAAATGGATGGGAAGGCCAAACTAAAAAAAAAATACATACATACATACACGTATGTATATATATATACACGTATGTATATATATGTGTGTATATATGTATATGTATGTATATGTATATACATACATATACGTATGTATATACATACGTATATGTATATCCAAGATAGTCGAGTTAGTTACACTACTGATTTCTCTTTGTTCATTGAAAAGAAAAATTTGTGCTAATATTGTTTAGACAAGTAAATGCCTGTATTTTGTACTCTTGAGTAGCTAATTTAAAGATAACAGTACACATTGTATTTACCTATTGTTACTATCCTATTGTTTTGAATTTTTCTCTTTAAAAAAAATTTAAAAAGGGCTGGAGGAGGTAGTTCAGTGTGATGTATATGCATATATGCATAGTACTACAGGTACGTTTAGAAGTTCTTAATTCCCAGTGCTGTGAAACAAAGGATAACACCAAACTTACAGTAGTGCTTGAAGTGAGTCACGCACAGAGCACAGCCTGCGCCCTCACAGGAACACAGGAATCTGAGCTGCGCGCAGTGTGCCATACTTAGCCCAGAGGAAGGGCCTTTTGGTCTGCTCTTTTGCGAAACAGGTGCCTTTTCCTATCCTTGTCTTCAGGGCAGGCTCTAGCAGTAGGGCATCTTTCCCCAGCCTTCCAGGGCAGCTCACCGTGCCAGCATCAGTTCTGGTCTGCATCAGTTGACGGATCCTCCCTCCTCCTGGGCTTTCTTCAGCATCCTTCTCTCCATTTCCAGTTCTCCTCTGGGCATGTGGAATAATATTATCTCACCTGCACTATTCGCAGGTGTCAGGCTGGGATGCTTTCACACAGGCCACTCTCCCCCAACAGAGTGGGCGCATCACTCTGTCTGGCCCCATTTGCATCTTTCTGGGTTCCTGGTTCTCTTGAAGCCATGCCTAGGGCACAGCTTGTTTGCCTGTATAAGAATGTGCATGGTTTGTGTTTCCATATGCCACGTGGGTTGACGTTACCAGGTGTCTGTCCTTAGAAGGACTTTGAGGGCCTGGTTCAGTTGTATTCCTAAGCTCTGAGCAGATGCTTCTTGATAAACTGTACTTGAGATCACTAACCTTACAATAACTCTGCTTTAGGTTCTAACGTAAGTAAGGTTTGCAGAAGCCGGGTGCCTGCGATAAGATCCAAAGATATGACCTTCCAGCTATGTAAAGCTCTTAAAGGCTGTTTAAGCGTGTCAAGCATGCTGAGGAACCTGGCGCTAAATGGGCTAGTCCTGAGAGAGAGAGATTTAACTATTTTGATAAAGGTAAGCCTTCTCCCATGGGACCTGCAGACATTCGAGTTACTTGGGGGGGAAATATTCAACAAATTTTTAAATTTTTTCCTTTATTAAGGGATTGAATAAATCTACTTCTTTGGTGCACCTGTCTCTTGCACATTGCCCAATTGGAGATGGAGGCTTGGAAAGTGAGTTTAAATCTTGTTTAATTCTCATCCCATTAGAGCAGTCTGGTATTTGCCTGCATGCCACGCTAATCCCTGTCCATGTCCTTCCCTGCCTGCTGCCTCTAGCTGGTTTTCCTCCTCTGCTCGTTCAAACCTTGGTCTGTTCGCACTTGTTCTGAAAGCTGATCATGCCGATACTCTGAATTAGCTTTATTTCAGGTGTATTAAGCCACATATCACACAAATATGTACTGCTTAGTATTCTCATGTTTTTTGTGTGTGCTCACTTTCTAAGGTGAAATGTTTATGGGATAGGCAAGATGTAAAGAGAAAAACTAGAGCTAAATAAGTAGAACATTAGTAGTACACTTTCAGTGCAGTGTAGCGTGTTCTAAGCTAGAATATATGCATAGTACTACAGGTACGTTTAGAAGTTCAGCTAACTCTGATGAGGGGAAAGTCATGAAAGTGATCACAGAGGGTGGCTGTGATTGGGTCCTGAGTAATTAGTGTGTGTCCATTGTACGGAAGCCCGCATTTTAATTTGAGAGAACAGACAGAGTTCAAGATTCTCTGTCTGCAATTGCCCAGTGTGGTAGTGTTCTAATATAGCAGTGTAGCATCTGGTATAATTTATAGTGGACACTTAAAATTGTTGAGGTCTGTCTTTGGAAATGAAAAGAGAGTTACGCTTTTTAGGTTTTTCTTTCATCACAAAAAGTATATATATAGTACTTTACTGTGGAAAAGGAGTAAATTTGCAGTATTTATAGTGTTCACTTTTAGCATCTGAGTAGAATTAAACTGTTGTTGTACACTCTAATAGCACTTTGTTACAGACACATTTTTGAATGTACCAGTTGCTTGAGAAGTTAAAAATACAATAGTAAACTACGATAGACACAAATGGGTAGCCAAGATTGGCCAAATTAAGTTTTTCATCTTGTTATGTGTGTGTATGTTTTTTCCTTTTAGTTATTTGTCAAGGAATAAAGAACTCTGTCACTCTTAAGACAGTCAACTTCACGGAGTGTAATGTGACGTGGCAGGGAGCAGATCACATAGCCAAGATCTTAAAGGTAGTTTGTATGTTCACAATCGGGAAAATGTGTCACTGTGATGGAATCACGTTAATGCTTTTGTGTGAAGTGGCAATTATTTTATCTTTTTGATCATATAGAGCTTTCAGTTTTAGTTTCATTAAAAGAATGTGACCACTATTTAGTTGGGTTCAATCACTAAAAGTAATCCTTGTGATATTTACCACACTCCCACAGGCTTGAACCACTGATGGTATAAGCAGATCTAATCACTCTTTTTGATCCAATCATTTTATTAGTCTTTTTTTATTTTTTTTTGGTCTTTTTCCTTTTTATTGGTACTAGGCTTTATTAGTCTTTTTACTAATAAAATGAATAAAAAGCCACCCAGTGGGTCTGTCTTGCATGTTCCAGTAGTGATTCAAGCTGCCCAGCAACAAGAAATACAAATTACAACCCCATTGTGAATGTGTTCAAGTATAATGCATTGTATTAGCTTTCTGTCTTTGTGATAAAATGATTTTTATTTTGGCTCATGGTTTCAGTGTGTGATCAGTGAGCTCTGTTGCTTTGGGCCTGCAGAAAGTCCAAACATCACAGTGGGAACGTCTGTTGGAAGAGGCCACTCAAGTCATGGCATGCTGGAAGCAGAGAAAGTGGGAGGAGCGTAAAAGAGGAAAGGGCTGGGTACCAGATGCAGTTGCCAATGTCATGTCCCCATGACGCAGTTCCTTCAGCTGGGCCCCATCCCGTTTCTGTCACCTCCCAATAATGCCATCAAATTATGAATCCATTACGGCTGAATCCACTGATAAAGTTAGAGCTCTCTTGATCTTCTCAGAGTCTTACTTCTGAACCCTGAAATAGATTGGGGAACATTTTAAGCCCAAACTATAATATGCTATCCTAGCCTCTGAAGGTACAGTCATGACCGTCTCATTATGCAAAATGCATTTAGTCCATCCCTAAGGGTCCCCAGGTCTTAACTGTGCCTGTATTACTGCAGAGTCCAAGGTCTCTGACTCTCTTCTTCTTAGCTATGCAAAATTCAAAAAGCAGGTTACCTACTTCCAACACTCAGCAGTGGGACAGGCACAGAGTACATCAGCATCCACGTGCAGCATCCAGGGCATGTGGGGTGTGCGGTGCATTCCAGCAGGCCAGGCCAGCTCTCCCTTTATGGCCTTGCTGGTTGCAGCCCAAATGGCATTTCTTGGGCTGGCTTTGCTCACTGCCCAAAGCTTGCCTTGGCCGATAGTCCACGTTACTAGCATCTGTAACTTCTGGGGTCTCTGCTGTAGTTTTGTTTCATTGTCATAGCTTCACACATCTCTTGTCTTGGGGGTGCTGTGGGGACACCAGCCATGCCACACATTGCCTGGCCTCTCAAGCCTTCCTTTTAAATCTTTGTGTAAGCTCTGTGACCCCGTCCCTCCTATACCAGCTCAAGCAGTAGCTAGGACTCCTTGTACCATAGCTGCAGGGGCTTCTGAGTGCCTGGATGTGGGACATAGTAAAGTGAATCCTAGGGAAACAACTCCTAGGTGGTTCTGTGCAGGCAGGTACTCCAGAGCTCCCTTCTGCCAATTCCTAAGAGTCCTTCCAGATATTTTTCCTGTTGTCCCAAGCTTGGTACTTGGCGTATTTTAATGTCACTAATCTCTCCAACAGCAACACATGTACTTCTATCCAAAGTGCAAGTTTTCACATCTTTCCATTCTGCTTTGCTTACGAGTCTCACAGTAAGTCTGTGTAAGCCACACCCATGCCACTACCTGAATTCTATACTGCCTTGAAATTTCCTCTGCCCGATAACTACTGTATCACCTTTAATGTGTACTCACGCAAGGTGCCCACGCATAGACCAGAGGTAGACAGTTTCTCTGCTGGAATGAGGACCCACTTCCCAGTAGGGTCCTCATGCTGTGCAGAGCTTCTGAGCACATATTACTGTCCATGCTCCTTGCAGAATTCTCTTTTCCAGCTCACAACAGAATTGTCCATTAAGCTGCTTACAGCAGTTGGCAGCTTCTCACAAACCAGTCCGAAAGGCTGCTGAAGCACATGATCAGGTACATTGCTAGCAGTGTCCCACTCTCATCACGAGTTTTCCTTGTTAACCAGCTTTCTGTCCTGGACAGAGCACTTGAGAATAACAATTCAGTGGAGGTACGGTTCCTGTGGCTCTCAGTTTCAGTCCATTGTCTGCTGGCTTGGTTACTTTGGACCAAGGCAGGGCAGAACATGGCAGTGAACGTGGGTGGAGGAGGCTGTTCAGTTCAAGGTGGTCGCGAAGTAGAGAATGAGAGCACAGTCCTGCAAGGGCTGGGGGACAGGGTACAGCTGTCAAAGCCACATCAGCACCTGGTTCCCGGCATTCCCCACCTCCCACAGCCAGTGTACCGTTCATTCTTCAGGAATCTTCCCTAAGACGCTTTGAGCTAATTAATAGATGATCCTTATCAGGGGATCAGGCTCCTTTTCATCCTCTGGCCTTCCCAATGCTCAACTGGCAACCAGGCCTTCAGTACGGCGAGCTTTTGGGGAACAGTTGGAACGGCATGCGTTAGGAAGGGTGCTTCTGTGTTTTAGTTACTGAAAGTTATTATGGCACTAAAACATGCTGTTACAGTCTGCACCTTACCTAAATGACTCAGACCCCTTTTAACTGCTGTAACATGTAATCAGAAATCACTATATTTTATAAATAATGTTTTTAAAAACATAATTGTGCTGATCATTCAACAACTTGTGGTTTTTATAATTACTGTATTTGGGCCTTAAATGACTTAATTTGATCTGAAATCTTTACGAACTCATGACCTCACACTTGCCAGGCAGGTGCTTATGCCACTGAGAGAATTCCCTGGCCCTGAAACCTTTTTTGCAGTTTGTAAATAGCAGAGATAGACAGACTGGTTTGTGGCTGAAATCAAGCTCATCACCTACTTTTGTAAATAAAAGTTTTTTTGGAACATAGCCAGTTGTTTACATGGTAACTATGGTTACTTTTACTCTAATCCAGGAAAGCTGAAGGCTTGTAAAAGAAACTGCCTCACCCACAATGCTGAAAATGTTTATTTTTGGACCTTTCCAGAGCAAATCCTCTCACCCTTGGGTAGATACTAGTCGAGAGTGTGGCTCATGAAGGCCATGGTGTGGGCTGAAACCCTAGCTCTCCCGTGTAACAGCTTATGACCAAGGTCAAATTATTTAACCTCTTCTGTAAAATACGTATGTAGAAACATACTCCACCCATCCTTCTGAGATCAGATAAGCTCCTCTGTCTAATAGCATGCCCAGCACTTAGTAGGCTCTGTGTGTTTGCTGTTACTTCCTTTTGTTACTTTTGTGTAGTTATTCTTAGTACAAAATATGCCTAATAATTTTTTCTTTCAGACTGTCACAGGAGATTGAAGACTTTTGTTAAGAATCTAATAATATATTTTTCTCTTAAAATCAGTGTTTAGGGTTGGAGATGTATCAGTGGTAGAGCAGATGGCCAATATGCATGAGGTCATGGGTTCAATCCCCAGTACTGTGCACAGAAGAAAGGAAAATACTTAAAGTCAGTCTCCATGTTACCAAAACGTTCTGAGTACAGTTTAGGAAAATGATCACAATGTGTTTGCAAGGCATACCTGTGGTTAACTTCAAACCCTTAGTTTCCTAAAGTATGTCGGAGTGACCTTGCCTTTTCTAGGCCTCTGCCTGTCCTAAAGAAGCATGTGAGATCCTCAGGTTGGAAGAATAAAGCAGAGTCTGTATTTATTGGTGTGTCACTTAAGTGGTACTTGCTGTTTCTGTGCAGTTCAAATCGTGAATAAAGTACTTATACAGAACTTTATATATATATATATATATATTATATATATATACACACACACATACACACTAACAAATAAGTGTTTAGAGACTACTAGAGAACAAAATGATGGAATTTATAGGTTTAGCAGTGATAGAATTCAAAACTAGTTCTTGAACTTGTGAGATAAGGACAATAAAATTCTTAAAAATTACTTGAGTTGTCAGTGGACATAACTAACCTGTGACAGATCACCCAGGGGCTGGAGTCTCACTACTAATCTGAGCTAGAATCTGGACCACTGGACTCCTAAACCTGAGTCTTCCCTTTAACATTCCATGTATATGTTTGCGTTTGTGCGCGTGTGTGTGTGTGTGTGTGTGTGTGTGTGCAGGAAGCACTGACGAGCTCAGTGTGTTAAGTTACCTGGTGGTTTTCCTGTCTTCTGTCCCGCCGTGTTAATTCCGTGCTGCTGGCTCTACAGTACCAGGCGATAAGGCGGCACGAGGAGACCTGGGCAGAGAGCCTGCGCTACAGGAGGCCCGACCTGGATAGCATGGCAGGCCTGCGGCGTGTCACGCTCAACTGCAACACGCTGGTGGGCGACCTGGGCGCGCGCTCGCTCGCGGACTCACTCAGCGAGGATCTATGGCTTAGAGGTAGGTAAGGGGCTCCGAAAGGCTTAGAATATCGAGTGTGTTCAGCTCTTGGCACTAATGTTGTAAACAGGAATCTTAACAGTTTTAAAGTGTTATGAAAATTACATACATTCTTATAGAAAATGCAAAATAAACAGGACAGTATTACTTATAATCAACCAATCCAGATATTTCTATTTTAGCACACATTTTAAATCTTTTTATAGGTATATTTATACCATTAAAAATAACAAAAATGGGGCCAGGGTCATAGTTCCGTGGCACAAGTACCTGCATGGTAAACATGAAGTTGTGAGTTCAATCCCTAATACAAAAAAAGAAAAAAGAATTACTGTGTATTTACTGTTTGGCAATCTTTTTTTTTTATCGGTACTGGGGATCGAACCCAGGACGGCCTGCTTGCAAGGCAGGTGCTTATGCCGCTGAGCTAAATCTCCAGCCCCTGGCAGTCTATTTTTTTTTTTTTTTTTGGTTTAATGATACGTGCCATGTAGGGCACCATTATATTGATGCATAGTAGTTTAAGTGTCTGCTGTTTGATATTTAGACAGTGGATTATTTCCCTCTATTTTAGTGAATTTATGTGTACATCTTTGTGTACTTAGGAGTACACTTCGTGGGGTGAATTACTGCAGATCAAATGGTGGTGACACATGCCTGCCATTCCAGTTACTTGCATGCTGAGGCAGGAGGATAACAAATTCAGGGTTCCCCTGGGTTACACAAAGAGACCATGTCTCAAAATAAAAAACAGGGTTGAGGACACAGCTCAGCAGTAGAGTGCTTGTCTAGCATGCATGCGGCCCTTGATCCATCCCTAGTACCACAGAAATCTTTAAATTTTATACAGCTAAGAAACCCCACCCCATTCAAGTGGGGTTGCTCTGCAGATTATTTAACTTTGTTCACAGAATATGTCACAAGTGTGTTAACCAATTAATAAGCAAATGTAACGTGGGGATTTAGCTCAGTAGCGTAAGTGCCTGCCTAGCAGGCACGAGGTCCTGAGTTTGAACCCCTGTACTAAAAAAAAAAAACAAAAAATGAAAAACAAGTCTACGACATCATTTTTAGTGACTACTAAGTGTTTTGTTATATTCTTATACCTTAGTATACGTAATTTATTCATTCCTTTTTAGATCTGTAAGTTACTTCCGGTTTTTTACTGTTATAAACCATACTTTGCTATATATTCCTGTTCATAGTTTTGATTCTTTCTTTTGGGTAGATTCTTAGAAGATGAATTGCTGAATTAAAATAGCATGCATATTTTAGGATATAATAGGGTATAGCTGAGGATAGAGCTAGTGGTAGAGCACTTGACTAGCATGTGTAAGCCCCTGGATTTGATCCGTGGGACTGCACAGAGAGAAAAAAATGGAAACATTTAGAGATTTTGTTACTTGATTTTGTTTATGATTTTGGCATAACCCGACAGAGCGATCATTTTACTGCTGCAATTTGTCATCATTGGATTTGCTAGTGAAAATTGTTGGCTGTTTTTATCATTTGGCTAATTGAATAATTACATTCTGTGTGTCATCAGGTGTCTTAGCAAGGTTGGGCTGCTAACGGGTAGTGCTGAGGATTGGCTGCTTACACCACAGACAGTTCTGTCTCACAGTGCCGGAGGCTGGGAAGTCAGATGAAAAGCACTGGCAGTCCAGTGTTTGGTGCACATACTCTTCCTGGTTTGTACAAGACTGCCTTGTTTATCTAGTATAACAAACAAAGAGAGACAGACGCAGGGACTAGGGTTTCGGCATAGGAATTTTCAGGGAATACAAACACAGGGAATACAATTCCACAGTGTGGGCTGTGAAAGGCTTCTTTTACTTTAATGTAGTAGTATATACAATGCTTTACTAAAAGTCTCTGGTGTTTTCTTCTGGTGGAAGCATCTTTGCACCTGTGCTTTTGTAGTGATTCTTTGGGGTTTAAATGAGTAGTTATTCAAGCTTAGTATTCATGAACATTTGTTCCATTCTTTAATTTTTAGTG
This sequence comes from Cavia porcellus, assembly GCF_034190915.1. Taxonomy (NCBI): domain Eukaryota; kingdom Metazoa; phylum Chordata; class Mammalia; order Rodentia; family Caviidae; genus Cavia; species Cavia porcellus. The sequence continues at coordinate 66,786,836 of NW_026947484.1, read as the reverse complement.
AGAGAGTTATGGATCATAAGTCTTTTTGGTTGGTTGGTGGTAATTTGGTTGGCTGGTTGGCTGGTGTTCGTGAGTCTAGGGGAGTCAGATTGGGGGGCATTGTACCATTGAGTGTTATCACCAGTCTTCTGATGTATTTATTTTTGTTTTTGAGACTGGGATTACGCAGTTGCCGAGGCAGCCCTCAAACTTGCAGATCTCCTGTTTCAGCCCCTTGAGTGGCTGGGGTTGCAGGCATGGTCCAGCACACCCAGCTTTCATTAATAAATTCTTTGAATTATTTGTATCTCCTTAAATATTTTTGTCATTTTATTTTGAAACTAACAGTTGTTACATTCCTTTTGTCTTTTTAAATACATTTTTTGAGATTTATTTTGAGTTCAAAATCATGCTCAAAGAATGGGATATAATTTCTAAGCTCCATCTAGTGTTTGCCTGTGGCTTTTACGCTGCCACTAGCATCTTTACTAGTTGTGAATGGTAGATGTTCCGTGCTGTTTTTTTTCCTCATGGACTATAGTTACTGCTCAACTCTGTCATTGTAAAATATATTAGGTGGTTTATTTGGTGCTAAAGGGAAGATAATCATAGCACATCCAAGAAATGAGGCTGAGGAGGCCTTTTTTCTCCCCCAGATTGTGCATTTATGTATGATGTTCTGCTTTTTCTCAATACTTGATTAAAAACCTGCCATGACTGGTCTTTTTTTTTTTTTTTTTTTTTTCGTGCTGGGGATCAAGCTCCGACCTCACGCTTGGCAGACAGGTGCAGCTAAATCCCTAGCCCTCAACCAGGACTAGTCTCACTCAGGAATCTCCCAGGCATAGACGGGGCTGTCTGTACTGTTAAGTCTATGTGGAATTGACAGGTGACTCATCTTTCATTACAAGCACTTGACCTGCAGCAGTGCGGCCTCACCAGTGATGGAGCCCAGGCTTTGCTGAAGGCCCTGGAGACCAACAGGACTCTGGTGGTTCTGGATATAAGGAGAAACCCGCTCATTGGTATGTTGCTGCTCATTTTTACTCATGAACAGATAGCAGAACAAAAGCAGTTTGTTCCAGTATTTACAATTTCCTAACCGTTATGTATTTACTTTCCTAAACTTTTCTCATCTGGTAGTTACTTATGTTTTTAGCAGGTAACTTTTACTGACTCAAATAAGTTGTACTTGTAAATTTTTCTTGACTGCTTCTGAATAGAGGTGAACTCTGATAATAAACCTGTTCCAACTAAGAAAGAGCATTATTTCCTTTTATGTGAAACCTCTGAATTTTTTGAAAAGCGTTTCATTCCCTTGCTGATTTTACCAGTACATTTTGAGTACTTTTGTGTGCTGAGCTGTGGTTGAAGCATCTGTGCAGGTGGCAGTTAACCAGCCAGCCTTGCCTTTGTAAGGCTTACTGTCTAGAGAGGAAACTGAAATACCAATTAGCAAACAGATAAGTAACTGTAAGTAGTGAAAGTGCATACCTCAGGGTAAAATAGCTGGGGCTGGTGGACTGTATTAGATAAGATTGTTAGGGACATTCTCCCTGGTGGAGTGACATGAAACAGAGAGCGGAGGGAGATGAGGAGCAGACTGTGAAAGTTCCAGGGAAAGTCCGTTCCAGGGCAGAGAAGCAGTAAGCGTGTAGGCAGGTGGCTGTGGCAGGGCAGGCGGAGCATTTAAGGGAAGATGAGGAGCCAGACCAGCTGGCAGCGAGGAGGGGGAGCTTAGGGTGCCGTAAGTTCCAGCAGCGAGCCAGGGCCAATACCACAAGATTCTGAAGGCCGGCCTGGGGATTGCACTGTGCTCAGTGACCTGAGTGCTGTTTCCATCAGGACCCTAGCTAGAGTGGAGAGTAGGCCTCTAGGTGGTGCTAAGTAGGGAAGCAGGGAGGCCAAGGAGGGACCCATCGGAGAAGGGCCCATCATAGCAAGCCAGGTGGAAGGTGCTTGTGGCTAAGCTGAGGGTGCAAGGTTGAAGGTAATGAAAAAGTGGTCAAAATGAGGCCTGCCCAAGAGGGTTTCAGATTAGTTAGGTGCAGGCTAGGAAGGAATGGGTAGTGCTCAAGATGTTCTGGACGTGTTATGTGCACAGCTGGGCTGTACCAGGTACCGAGAAAAGGCAGCTGGGAGAGGAGCAGCTTCAAGGCTTATCGTGACCTTCACTCGGACTGTGTCGGTTGCCTTTAGGTGTCTTAAGTGTCCAAGTGTCCATGTTCTTGGTTTTCTATCTGAAGGTGTCCAAAGCCACTTTAAACTTGATCTTTGCTACTGCCAGAGTAGAAGCTACTAGGGGTGCTATGCAGGGTGACAAACTTTCACTTTGTCTTTGAGAAAAGAAGTTAGAATGTTCACCAGGGAAAATAAATGTATAATTAAATAATGTGGGCTTAGTATTGAATTTGACTGAAAGAACAATAATGAGTTGCCGCTTGTTTTTAAATGGATATAGCCACTCATTGGACTAAAGTTACTATATTTTCAATTTTCATTTTACTTTAGATCATTCGGTGATGAAAGCAGTTATCAAAAAAGTTCTCCAGAATGGAAGAAGTGCTAAGTCAGAGGTACAGCCTGTTTTAGTTCTCAGGGAAGAATTTTTTTCTGTTGTGTATAATTGACATAGAATCATGTGTTAAGGGGTACGGCAGCATGTTTGAGACAGAGCTGTGCTGTGAAGTGATGACCACAGTCTACCTGGTTAACACGCCCACATCCGAATAGCAACTCCTAATTTCCTCTGCTTAGAAATACTTCATAGTAGCACAAGTCAGGAAATGCTCTTAATCCAAAGAATGTGCTTAGCGTTTCATCCCCAGGAACAGACTTAGGACAGTTGATTTTAGCTGATTTTTTTTTTAAAAGATGGTCTCACTGTGCAGTTCAGGCTGGCCTTGAATTCACCATGTAGTCCAGACTGGCCTCCACTTCACAGTGATCTCTTACCTCAGCCTGCCGAGTGGTGGGATTTCAGGCATGTGCCAGCACGCCCAGTGTGGATGATTTCTTGATATCTCTATACATTAATGTAAATAAGTACATTTGAAAATAAAAAACTGGCATTGCCGTATTTGCTGCTTTGTAATCTGCTTTAGCACTCTATACCTGTTTACCTCAGTATATTTGTCAGCTTCGTTATCTGTTAACAATATAATAAATTTTAATAGAATTTATCTTTATTGTTTTTTTCTTTTGTTTTTAATAAAATTGTCAAGGCATTTTTTTGCCACCTTGAATTTTCAGTTAAATCAGGTTGCTTTTCTATTTTTGAAAATGTTATGTGGTTTCTTTTTCTTAAATTGGGGTCCAAGAAGGGGCTGGGGATTTAGCTCAGCGGCATAAGTACCTGCCTTGCAAGTAGGCAATCGTGAGTTTGATCCCCGATACCGGAAAAAATGAAAAAGACAAAAAAAATATCGGGGTCCAAGAAAAGCAAGTTGCAAAGCTTTTATAGTATGTTAATATTTCCAGTTAAGTTCAAACTCTCACATATTACGTGTAACTGAAATTGCCTGTATCTATCTCTTCTAGTACCAGTGGATAACTTCTCCATCTTTGAAGGAATCATCTAAAACTGCTAAACAGAAAAAAAGAACTATAATTCTAGGAAGCAGTCGAAAAGGAAAGGCTACTATCAGAATTGGTAACCTCTCTCCCTTGGCTTTTTAATGCTACTGAAATGTACACCTGCCATGGGTTCCAGTGTGTTAGAATCTTTCCTCGTTGGCGTGAGCACTGACTGCATGTGTATTGTAAGACTGTAATTGTTGTGGTACAGCTTAGGAAGATTTAGGGAATGTAGAAATAGTAAATAAATCATTAGGGAATGAATCCTACTCTTTTCGTTTTTAAAATAAACCATTTTTTTCATAAAATGTTTATCATTTTGAATGTTTCCTGGTTGATGATTGCTTATGCTTCTGCAGCTGAAATTTGAGGTGCCCTTTGGTATAGTTTTAGGTGGTGGTAGGGGTTGACACAGGGCCTCAGGCATGCTGGACAGATGTTCTACCCCTGAGCCACACCCATAGCCGGACCATTTTTCTGAAATTAAGAACTGTCCTACAGTTACAGAAAACAAAATTTCTTTTCAGTTCCATTTTTTCCCCCTTGTTTCTTCCTTGTGAATTCTTACCAGAGTTATTGGATGACACCTTGCTCTTTCAGTGATGGAAAAGTCCTCAAAATACATATAACCCCTAGAAAACAGTACTGCAGACAAGCTTATTGATCTTACATGGAACATTTTAGAAAGACATTTTCTAAACATTTGTTATAACATGTATTTAATTTACAAAATAATAGCTAATCTAGGGTTTAAAACTGTATAATTTTATGACAAAGAATATTGAGAAAAGTATTTTATAAACTTCAACAACTAGTAATATAAATTTCAAGTTCTCTGAATGTTTGGAATAATTCAGTTACACTAATTTTTATATTGTTTCTAAAGAGTTTCTAGTCTTTACTCACTAGAACATACTACATTTATAAATAACCTCTTCTGGGGGTAAAAATGAATAGTGGAATAAATTGATCCAAATCTAATATGAAAGTAACATTTTCTTATAACAACTTTGAATTTTGAAACTAAAAACCATAAAGACTAAACAAAAGACACACAATAATTTTCTTATGTTTATAATCTGCCAACTTTTCAGAAAAAGGTTTATGATGACTTCAGTTATATACCAGACATATCAAGTTCATTAAACAGTTAATGGCAAACAATCTTTTATTTGGTTACTACCTGCATTTTCAAAAGTTTTTGACTTAGTAGCATTGATCTGTACACTTAAAAATGATTAATATGGAAATTTTTATGTTGTGTGTATTTTATTACAACTTGAAAAAATACATTGATGATTTTTGTTTAGGTTTTATAAAGGTATTGCATTAATATGACATTGGAAATAAACATAGAAGCCACCACGAATTCCACTGTCCGGTCAGATAATACTTAATTTTTCTTTCTATTCCTATGGTCTAAAAGTAACAATCTCACATAGCTTAAATACAATTATTTTTAACTTCATATTGAGTTAAAATTTTATATGATCCATTATTATGCTTTTTAATGCATTCACATGAATTCTTTGGTTGATGGATCGATATTTTGAACTAGTGAAAAATTGGAAAAAACCTAAATATCACCTTTTTGTTTTAAAGAGAAAACTTAACAATAAAATAATAAAACCAATCTAAACAAAACAGTGAAAGTGGTACAGAACTTCAAAACAGGATAATAGGAAATCAACAATAGCTACCATAATATATCTTATTATCTTCACAATAGTTGCCCATACCATCAAACATAATAAAATAAAACCAGACAAAATAGAGTAAAATGAATCAAAACAGAACATTAAAACATAACAGTAAGTCAGAACAAAACAAACAATGAGAACACTTAGAATTCAAAAGCAAGGCAGAAGGGAATCTCCCATATTTGCTATAGTGCATACTCTTACCCTCTTAACAGATTCTCAGACTAAGGGCCCTAGGTCTGCAAAGTCATTCTAACAGTACAAGCAATTTAATTGTTTTTTGTGCTTCAGTTGCTATCAACTCAGCCTGTCCTCTGAACCAGCTGTTGCTTGGGGGGGGGGGGGGGTTGAGTCTCTTCCTGGGCCCTATGTGGTTTGTGTGGCTTATGGAAAGGGAGAGTTGGCTGGTCGTTCTGCTCCTCCTCCCAGACCCAGCTTGGCTCCTGCCAACTCACAGAAAGGGTGAGCTAGCTTTTATCTTCCTGGGCACTCATGGTTTGCCTAAATTATTTTTTAAATCTTTCCAAAAACTTCTTGATAAATATTCTTGTTTTTAATTACAAGATCTGTGCTTTTGGCTCACCAGTAACTGACTTATTTGTAGTAAATAATTGTCAGTGTATTAAATTGAGTACTGATTAAATTGAGGAACATATAGGCTACATATACCAATTTTTATTTCAGAGCAGTGGTATTTTATTAGTTACTCATGTGACATATACAAATTGAAATTTGTGATATCACACTAAAAAGTTCGTATCCTGTGTTAGGCTTTGGTAAAAGCACTTCATTTCAGTGGTGTTATGATAGTAGCAATAAGAAAAAAAGTGTATTTAAAATAGTAGATGTTCTATAATTTTAGTAGCTGGCATGTAAAGAAAATGGAAATGTAATTGAAGTTTACAAGCTCACTGAGCAATTTTAAGAATAATTTTATTGGACTTTTTATTTTTGGATTTGCATCAGTTATTTGGAGACACAGAGGTAAGACAAATCAGTATGTTGGCTGTTTAGTTAAATTTCATTGAGAGCACAGTTTGGATATTTTATGTGAATTATGTCATGTTCATATTGTTTATATGTGCAGAAAGAAGATAAAAATTTTCACTAGATTTTTCATCTCTAATAAGTTTAATTTGTTTCAATTAAAAGTGTTTGCATTATTTGCTGACAATATATGCACACAAATATTTTTCATATGAAGATTGTTAAAAAACAAAAGTGGAATAGTACAAGATCGACAGAGCTTTTATATATTTTGAGAGACATGTCTACAAATCCAGAGAAATAGCACAGGGCCATGTGTTTGTTGTCACCAGTTACACTTTATCTTAGATACCATCCTAGAGCTGCCAAAGTAGATCTTGTATAGTAAAATAAATTGGAAAGATAACCACTTAAATAAACATGTATTATTTGTTTTCAGCAATATTAAAGACATTGTAATGTGAGTTTTAATATGTGATTTGAAAATGTTTCATATAAAGATACTTGACACATTAGTGTTAAAAAAACATAAAGCTTCTCATGAATCTCCTCTTTCATCCAGTAAGTTTTACTTGTTTCTCTTGCGTTTTCTATAAAGTTAAATGAGACCTAAGGTTAACAGGCTTCGAGGACACCACCAGTTTACCTGCCACCTGGCCACTTGCAGTGTTTTAATAGTTTTTACCTAGTGAAAGTGCGGTTCAGTTGTGATTTTGATCTCTCATTCAGGTCTGTTAGCAGGTGTCCTGGGTGTATTTATGTTGCTCTGTCTTAAAGATTCAGAAATACCAAAGATGTTCTAAGTTGCAGCGAACTGAATATTGTTTTGCATGAAGTATATTTCACTGAAATATATTTTTATTTATTTTTGCATGTTCTACACATCTAATAGTCAATTTATATTTTAGTTAAAATGATAACTTGTTACTGTAGAAATTTAATGTTTTCAAAACATTGCTACCTTTTTATAAATGGATCCTCTTTTGATGGCCAAATTTCATTGTCATTTGTATTCTTTTATGAGTATGCACATGATAATCTGTAAACCTTTTGAGTTTCTTGATTTTTTTGTTTTTAACCCTCTCCAACATAGGATTGGCCACCAAGAAACCTGCAAGCAGCGGAAGAAAACACACCACTGGTAAAGAATGCTATGCTCCTGAACCTCTGCCTCCTGGGGTGGATGGTTTCTTGCCCTGGCGTACTGCAGAACGTGCTAAGAGAAGCAGGTAGGATATTTTTATTTCCTTTCAGTCATCCACGGCTCTTTATTTTGGAGCTTGTATTAAACAGAAGTTCTCTGGTTGTTTCTATAAGACGGAAAAAACTCAAAGCTTCTACCTAAGGAATCCTTGAAGGGGAAAGTGATAATTAGGTGTTTTAAGTCACTTCCTTAGTGTCACAGAAGTTGTACCTGTGGGAATCAACAGGAGCCTTGAGATCATTTCACTTGCACAGGCGAGCAGAGGGTTTAATGGAAGATGTGTAGCTGAGCTGAGCCTTTGAGGTAGAAGTAGGAATCTGCGTATGCAGAATGAGGGCTGAGACATTCTGTAGCCTGGGAGATGGCTGCGTGTGAAGTGGGGAAGGAGGCCGAATTAAACTTACTAAGTGAACTCGCCAAATTCTCATTTTAATGGACCTCATTTAGTGACTCAAACCAGTTTTAGCTCATTACCCACAGTGGAGCTGTACAAGGTAATTTTTATCAAGTTTTTTGTTTTACATTGTTGTGCTATAATTTTTGGCTTGTTAAGTGAGCTAGATTAATGTAGATTTTTTAATTATTGATTTGAGATTATTCAAGAAACTGAGGATTAACAGTTGCTTAAGAAAATAGAATTGATTTTAAATAGGACTGAAGATAGGTGCTGTGTAAAATACCTGTTAAATTGCTTTGCATAATCTACACGAGGCAGCTGACTTCCTTTCCACAAATGGTAAATGTAAATTATTAGTATATAAACTAGTCGAAGGCCCCAGTTTTGCAGTTTTATGGTTCATGTCCTCTTAGGACATTTACTAATCTGCAATCCCTCATAATCACAGAAATTGTAAATTCCAGAATGAGCACTATATGTAGATAGAGCAGTTAGATTGGAAACTCAGTCATGCCGTACGTGGGAGCTGTGTGTGTCTCCGAACTGTCACAAAGCCGTCTTGCTGAAGTCCATTCAACTTTTGCCGTAACAGAATCCTGGAGTCTTATTTTGAGGTTATTTATTTACACAGTTTTATATGGATAGTGTACATAATACTAATAAGTGTTAATTGGTGGTATGTCTGCATGAAATATGACTTAACTTGTTGATATCTTTTTAGGGGTTTTCCGCTACTCAAAACTCAAGATATCCCTAATCAGCTGCAGGTGTGTATTTATCATACTTGTAACATACAGAGATACAGAGGGTTGGAACAGAAAAGATGGAGAGCAGTTTTCTGTGCTATTTTTTTAATCTACCTGTCTGTCTGTCTATGGTTTTTGGAGATATGGTCTTGCTGTGTAGTGCAGGCTGGCCTCAGCTCACAGTGATCCTCCTGTTCCAGCGTTCCAAATGCTGGAATTGCTGAGGAGCTCCTCTACCCCCACAGTCTCTCCTTTTTGAAGCTAGTTAGAACCTTCCAGAAGACACTCCCTGCCGAAGTAACCCTGTCTAAAACTTCCCCGGGTGCTGTGTCCCAGTGCTCGGGTGTAGATACGTGGATATTGCACATGGTGTAGACCTTATGCTTCCAGCTGTCAAACTGTCCCCACATCAGCTATGGCCAGGAAAATGAATTTGACTCCGTTTCTGACCTGACACATAGCGCTACACCCTCAGAAACATCCTTAAGTTTTCAGGAGTGAGGCTTCTGGGATTCCTATGTGTGTGTGAATTCCAGATTCTAGAGCCAGAGCAAAGCAGCTGTTTCCCCAGAGCTCCCCCACTCCAGGATACACACATTCCCTGTCCCCTGCCTGCAGCTTTGGTAGCTCAGGGTTGGTTCTTACAGACAGCACTGCCGAGACTGAGTGAGGAGCTCCCTGGTGGCACCACTGTTCCTCCATGCCCAGAAGTTGGGGTGTGCGCACCATCCTGTTGAGGGCTTGTTTCCTGCTTGTGGTAGAGATCACACCTGGGACTTATTTCTTTACAGTTACAGAAGCTCTTTGTTTTAACATGTAGATTTGCTTTTTATGAGGTAGTCACCAGGCCCATTTTTAAATGATGAGAAATCTCATACTGATCAGCAGGGAACTTTAACAAAATTATATTGTTGGTGCTCTAGTTTTGGCTTGTGAAGGATAAGATAAAATTGTTAGTGTGTCACTTTTACTTGTGTGTACATACATGATTTATTTAAAGTACCGTTCTGGCCGGGCACTTGGGAGCCTGAGGCAGGGGGATTGCTGCAAGTTCAAGCCTAGCCTGGGAGGGGCTGGGAATTTAGCTCAGCGGCATAAGTACCTGCCTTGCAAGCAGGTGGTCGTGAGTTTGATCCCCGGTACCGATAAAAAGAAAAAAAGAAAAAAAAAAAGACTAGCCTGCATTAAAAAGTGAGTTCAAAAAAAAAAAGTGAGTTCAAGGGCCTGGGGGTTTAGCTCAGCAGCACAAGTGCCTGCTTGGCAAGCATGAGGTTGTGAGTTCTATCCCCAGTACCAAAAGGTAAAAAAAAAAGTTAGCTCAAGGCCAGCCTGAACTTCATAGTGAAACCCTGTCTCAAAAAAAAAGATCAATAAAGAAGCATGTGTGTTAATATCACATTAAAAAAAAAATACCATTCTGGTTCAGTTTACTGCCCCCATCCCTTTTTAAAAAATTTTCAGGTGAGCCTCCTTAAATCACTAAATTGGCCCTAGCTGGGCTCAAACTTGCCATCCCCCTCAGCTTTCCTGAGTGCTGGGGTTATAGGTATGCACCACTGTGCTCGGTTCATTCTTACATTTTTTTGTTTATCAGTCTCCTACCAATGGATTTGCCTCCTAAAAATTATACTTCCACACTTTTTGCATCTGATAGTGAAGAATAAATTTCTCTTATGCATTATAAAATTGTTTTAAGGAAAAATGTTCATCCTGTCTCCTTACTTGATTTATGTGAATTTAATAAATTAATAGAACATTCCATATAGCAGTCGTAACTATGTATATGCCAGAATTCTGCATAGTAACAGCAGCAGTAAGTAGTGTTTTGCTGTGTTGTTTTAACCTAAGTGTTGGCAAAAGACACTTGTATGTATCAGTTATTTCAGAAATATCACTTTGGTTAGATGTCCTGAATATTTGGTATCTGGTTATGTTACTGTTTACATAATCCTGTTTTCTTTAAGTCATCAGATTTTCCTGTCACGGTGACAGTAGAGAGTCCTTCATCCTCAGAGTTTGAGGAGATAGATGATTCTTCAGAAAGTGTTCATGAAGTGCCAGAGAAACCCAGTGTAAAACATGACGTGTTACAGGTACAAAACTGTTGCTTTCGAGACATGGGGAAGATTATTCCAGACCACAGGTGGATCTTACAGATGCACACTTGTGACAGGACCTTGGGGACTCGCGTTGGTGTTCTAAGTGCTCCCCACTAACTCCTATACCCTTAAACGGTGCTGCCTTAAAACATGATGAGAGAAGGATGTGTGAACTCTGAGATTAAAAATCAAAACATCACTAGCAAGGTGGTTTTTTTTTTCTTAGAGTCGTACAGTGTTAGAAAAACCTTAATGATCGTGAAACCGACTCAGTAAAATTACTGTATGATATAGTCACATGATTGTTTCATTCTGTAGACTGGGAAACTGATGGTACTAGCAACCTTTCCTATTAGGTAAGAGGCAAATGTAACTTTGTTTTTGGTGAAAGTAAAATTGAAAAAAAAAATTTCATTTTGTTTAAAAAAAATAATAAACATCAAATGTCATTCCCCTCTCTTTGTATGGACCAACAAGAAAAATGATTTTTATAACAAATTTCTAACCTTAAATATATGGCTTTTATTTTATTTCGACTTTGATACAGAGCTGATAATTTGTAATAAAGAAAACACCATTCTAGGTGGTCTTTTTTGTGCATTTTTCAGAGCCCACATTGAATTGGGGGTGGCGTGGCTGGGCTTAGACCTGCTAAGTGCACGCTCTGCTACAGAGCTGTCCCCTTGCCCTCTGTTAAGTTTTCACCATGGAGTAAAAATAGAGAAATAGTTATCCCTTTTTGCTTCCTTTTTTTTTTTTTTTTTTTGTCTTTTTCGTTTTTACCGGTACCAGGGATTGAACTCACGACTGCCTGCTTGCAAGGCAGGCGCTTATGCCGCTGAGCTAAATCCCCAGCCCTTACTTCTTTTTTTAATGTCAGGAGTTGAACTCAGGACCTTGCACTTGCCAGTTTGCTTTAAAAGTATAGAAATGAAGATTTGCTTTTCACAGGTGTAGAAGGTGGAAAAGGCACAATCAGAGCGATAGGCTTGGTGTCAGGTGAGGACCTGCCTCCTGGGTCACAGATGGCACCGCCTCCTCACTCCTGATGTGAGTGAAGGACAGTTATCCCGTTTTTATTATACGGGAATCACAGTTTGATTTTTTAAAAAGAAAGACAGTTATGGCTGTGGATATAGCTCAGTAGCACAGCCTGCCTGGCAAGCATGAGGTCATGAGTTCAATTCCCAATACCAAAAAAATAAAGAAAGGAAAGCCAGCTAAGGGCTATTATAAGCTCAGTGATAAGAACACTTGCTTTGAACAAGGCACAAGTGTCCTGCATTTACTTCTCACCATCACTAAAACAAAACAAAAAATAAGGACACTTGGTGTTTTAAAATGGAAATCAATATTTATATAAATGAATTTTAAGATAAGTCCTTATAGGGCTGGGGGTTTAGCTCAGCAGCACAAGTGCCTGCCTGGCAAGTGCAAGGTTGTGAGTTTGATCCCCGGTTCCAAAAAAAAAGAGAAGTCCTTATAAAATTATAAAATGTTAACAGATGTAGGAAGCTATGGTTCGTGTACAGTTACCCACTGTTATCTTACAGATGAGCACCAATAATTTTTAGCTTTTGCATCATTTAACATTTACAATGCAAAACAAAACCCGTGTTCATCTGACCATCCTGTTTTAGTTTGTTGTGTTCTTCACCAGGAGACTCAGATCATGTTTCTAAAAGTGCTATAGCCGTTGGAAAGGACCAAGGCTAAGGCTTTTTGATCATGTTGTACTGAAAACCCTCGCAGCTCTTCGGCATTTTGAGAGCCCACTGAAATGATAGAATTAAGAACTTTACTCAGATGTAAACCCTCAATAACCAACAGAACAGAAGTGATTCCAATCATTTTTTGAAAGGCAGAAGACAAGTAGAAGAAATTAAACCAGCAGCACAGAGGAAATCGGACTTTCTAGACTGTGCCAGGGGCATTGACAGCTCAGTGGGGATCCAGTCCTCCCTGCAGAGCTGCTCTCCTTACATAGGGTGGATTAAGAGCGTCATTAAAGTAGGGGTTACATATGGCAGAGTTGACTCCAGCCCTTCACACTCCTAAAGTGAGATATTTGACTTTTTTTTTTTTTACGAAAGTAGAGTCTTCAGAGAAAAGCAGAGAGGCTGGTATAGATTTTGCACTGTAGAAAGCCTGATTGGTGATACCTTAACTGGCTGCCCACTTGTTCATGTGTAAAAGAAGGCAGTCATGTGTTACCCATGAGCTTCTACTCTCTGTACTTAAATACAAGATAGGTGGTTCATCTGATGGCTGAGTGAAACGTGACAAGGGAAATCACGCTTAAAAATATGTCCTGCTGGACCAGAGTTCATGAAGGTATCCTTAGAGATGCGGCATCTAGACTATGTGCAGTGGTCCACACACATCCCCAGCGCTTGGAAGGCTGAGGCATGGTCACAGCATTAAGGCTAGGAAAGCAACTTACTGAGACTGTCTCAAAAAGCAGCATCAAATAATAGGTTGTAGTTAAAAAGGGATTAAATCAGTAAGGATTAAGGGAATGTCTCAGCATGTGGAAGGAGAAGACTGAAAGACCAGTCTGGGATGTAGGGGCTGTGTCTGTGAGTTCCAGCCTATCAGGTTGCTTATCCTTCATGCACAGGGCCAGGGACCAGGAACCTTCCAGATTTTTTCTGATTTTAAACATCTGTGTATAAATATTTAGTTATATACTTCTGTATGTATTTATACACACACACACACATTAGCGATACATCTTCAGGATGAGGTGTAAGTCAAACACAAAATGAACTTAATCTCACACAGACCTTATGCACAGCCTGGGTCCTGTGTGCTGACTCCCACCTTGTCTGCTGTGTCAGCTTGTTGGCACCCTAAAGGTTTCAGGCTTTGGAGCATTTTTGATTACAGATTTTATATGAGGGGTGTTTGACCTGTATTAGAAATGTCAGAAGTGATGGGGAAAAATGGAGGTTTGGAAATTACCAACAAACAAAAAGAAAGTTTCCCTTGCTAAGAGTACACGTCAGGTTTCAAATAGAAAAACGCTGTGCTGCCCGTGTATTGAACAAGATGTGTTGAACACGTAACTAGGCGCTCTACACTGTAAAATGTTAAGATACTGAGATTTGAGATAAATAAGAAGGAATAAAAATCATGCCTGGACCCTAGAAGGCACTGAAAAAAGCTTCATAGGCCTGAGCAGTGAATCATTTTGCATGTAGGGTTTTGTGTGGAGTCAAACTGTCAAGTCCTAAGTAGGAGGCTGACTAGTCTACTTCTGCATTAACAAGCTTGAGCCTTTACTTCTGTGCTGTGCCTTTTCTTACTGATACAATGTAACCGACACTCCATGTAAACACTATGGAGGTTCCTGTTACCCCCATTGTGCACAGATAATTAATTCTGGCAGTATAAATACATATAGGGACAGGATGTGGTGTCATGTGCCTGTAATCCCTGCTACTTTGGAGGTTGTGGCAAGAGCATCACAGGTTCAAGGCGGTCTTGGCTGCTCAGTAAGACCCTGCCTTAAAAAGAAACTGCAGTCAGCTGGGGGTATAGCAAGTGTGATGGTAGCTGGCATGCAGTGAGAACCTCATATCACGTTTCTATGGAGTGTAAGTCAGCACAACTACTGTGGAAAGGGTTTTTTTTTTTTTTTTTTAATCGGTACCAGGGATCGAACTCACGACTGTCTGCTTGCAAGGCAGACGCTTATGCCGCTGAGCTAATCCCCAGCCCCTGTGGAAAGGCTTTTGGCATTGTCTACAACTAAGGATATATGTGAGTACCCAGTGATCTGTCACATTACCCCAGGACATAAGCACTGGAAAAACTGCTCGACCAGATGCAGATACAGATATAGATATAGATATAGATAAAAGGTGTAGATAAAGATTCAGACTATTTGCAACAACCCAACCCGAAAGCAGTTCAGAGGCCCACTAAGAAGTAAAGATTAAACTGTGTAGAGCAAGAAAAATAAAAGTTAAATAAAAAGCCATAAAATTGAACTAGACCTACTGGCAGCAGTGAAGTTTAAAAATGAGTAAATGTGGGGGGCTGGGGATTTAGCTCAGCGGCATAAGTGCCTGCCTGGCAAGTGCGAGGTCATGAGTTCAATCCCTGGTACAAAAAAAAAAACAACCAAAAGGCTGTGTTACGATTCCCTTTCCATAAAGTTAATAGACAAAACCAAACTATTGTTAGGAACGCACACAGATAAAGGATCCTCAGGAAACAGGGTGGCATCTAACTGGGAGGAAGAGCAGCTGGTGACAGGGAGAAGTTATAAGAGTTTTCAGCGATGTTGGAGGTGTACTCCTACATTTGGGTGGTGGTTACATGCACATTCCCATACTTGGTCTGTGCTTTTCAGCATGCATATCATGTGTTAGAGTGAACATTTTTGCTTAAGAGAAAGGTTGCTCTTAGGGAGCTGAATATGTAAGCTGGGAAGAGGCAGCTTTGATTATGAACCTATCTCTACCAGTTACGTTCATATGTTCATTCACTTTGCATTGAGCATTTTCTGTGTAGGTACTAAGAAGCCTTCCAGGTTTTGTGTGTGGTACATTTAATCATCAAAAGAACCCTGGGTATCTCCCTTGTTAGCTGAGAAAATGAAGGCGTAAGGGTTATTCCACTTCCTCAAGGTTTATAGCTAAAGATAGGATAAGGACTTTGCTCTATAGAGAATGAGTTTTTAAAACATAATTTTTAAAAATTTCAAGTTATATTAGTAAGCAGAGAAATGTAGATTCAAGGAAGAGTGCAAACTTTGACCTGTTAATTAGAAGAAACCACTTTTGACACACAGATCTTGTGTGGGCAGCAGCTGTCTTACTGACTTGTTTTGAGGCAATGTCTCACCGTGTAGTGTAGGCTGTTGTTGAGCCCATCATGTAGCCTGGGCTGTTCTCAGAACCACAGCGATTCTCCTGCCTCAGCTTCCCCAGTGCTGGGATTAGAAGTGTGCACCATCACCACTGGCTTCTATTATTTATTGCTTGTCTCCTTTTTGGTAGGCACAGGAGATGCTGGGGGTAAATGTTTAACAAGACACACTCTGTTCCTCCCCTCCCACCTGTACTGGGAAAGGAAGCCAGTAGTGATGGCGGGGTGATAGGTGTCACTGCTGAGAGCAGTATAAAATCTTGGAAAAGTTTCAGAAAACAGCTTGGATGTAGGTGTCTCAGAGCCTTAAAAATGTTTTTTGCTGTGTCCTTCTTTTTTTTTTTTTTCTTAGTTTATTCTAGGAAACTGATTGTGCAGATGAAGGAATGGGGACTCTGTTGCATAAACGTGACTTTTAATTTGCAGTATTGAAAGGTTGGAACAATCTGAATGTTTAGCTCTAAGGGAATGAGTGAACGGTAAATCCGCCTAAGGGAGTATTTGCAGCCGCTTGCAAGTCTGTGTCACAGAAACCCTCTGATGATATGGGAGATCAATTCAAGGTTAAGTGAGAAAAGATGGACATAAATTTGACACACAGCATGATGGATGCTGTTTGTTTGGGGAGGTACCTTGGCAATGTGTGGAGGGATGGGGGAGCAAATGACCAGAAGGAACTTCACTGCACAGCTTTGTCATAGCTCTAGTCCTTACTAAAAAAGATTACTTTGTAATTGTCTGCTTCCAGGTTTCCTTCTTTCCTCTGAGGAATATGAGTTACTCTGTAGATTTTAAAGGAGTACTGGGGAAATAACATTTTCATTAAAATGTATTGTTGTGTTCTAACTCTCTCCACCAGAGGGAACTATTTCATGTGATTTCACTGGCTGCTAGTTTAGAACCAGTCGAGAATGGAGTTCAGTCTTTCTGCAGTGGTGATGAGAATCTTGTTTTCATCATTGGTTAACATTTCTGTGATACCAGTTTAAAATGCTGATGCCATTATATGAATAGTAATAACACTGCAGTTTCTTGTTTTTACCATAAACACTTGGCTGGCCATAATGGTAAAGAAGTGAAAGCTAGGCAGGGTGGCTCATGCCTGTATCGCAGTGCTCTGGAGGGCTGCAGGAGGTGGGTTCGGTCCAGCCTTGGCAACTTAGCAAGACCTTGCTCAGGATTTAAAAAGGGGTGCCAACATAGCGCTGTGTGAAGGCGCTGGGTTTAAACTCCAGTATCTGCTACAAAGACAGTTTTTAAAATTATTAGAACATTTACTAATTTTCAGATACGTATTCTGATTATAAAAGTACATGTTCATTGAGGAAAGTTTTGAAAAATAGTGAACTTCATTGAAAGGAAAATGACTGCATTCATGCACAACTGAACATTTTATAGTCAGCCCTGTTTTCTTAAAAATATCAAAATGTTTTGTCATGTTATTGAATACTCTTCTACAGCAGGAAATCTGATTTAAGATTATGGGCCATCTACCAAGGAAAATGCACAGAAACGTTTTCACAGTATGACTCCTAAAGTCCGTTCATTCATTCTGGTTGAGTCCTTTACATCATCATGTGCTTTTTAGTGCTTCATGGAACATTTCTTCATATGTGTGTATGTTTCATGTAAACTAAGCACAGTATGAAGCTCTTAGCTTCTTTCTAAAGTTTAGGTAGTTATAGTTCTATAACATGTTCATAGTTAAAGTCCTGTCCTTCTCTATGATGATTTCCTTAAGGGGATCAGAACATTTGGTATAATCGAGCGATCGCTCTAGAAAGTAGTACTAATTTCTTCTTCTGGTGTGGATATATCTGTGGATACTGTCTATATCTGTAGATATATATCTATATGTATTTATAGACATAGATATATCCAGGATTAAACTAAATTTTTAAGGTAAAACTTTTAACAGAATATTCAAAAGCCTTTAAAATATATCTTGCCATTTTCATAAATGTACATTTATACTGCATGTTACTCAAATGGTGCGGCAGGAAACAATGTTTTACTTGCAGTAGCAAACAAAAACTAAGTCATTATTTTGTTCGTGAACCCGGGTGTTGATTAGTGCATTGATTTTCACTGCTTGTCTTTGGGAGTTGTAAATAGCCATTTCTTACTAGATCCAGTTCTGTAGACTGGACTGGGCTGTCTGCCTGGAGTCCAGTGAAGCTGTAGCCAGGTCGTCCCCGGTCCCTTACCATCTGGAGGTTCTGGGAAAGACTCCCTTGCCAGGCTTCCTCGGGGTGTTGGCATAGTGCAGTCCCTGCAGTTAGGACTGAGGCTTCGTCCTTTTCCTGGCAGTCAGTCCAGGACCTTCGTGGCCTCTAGAGCTCTCCCTCGCCTCTGCATCCCTTGCTGCCATATTATACCTGGCCATTTAGAGCCGCCAGTGGGTGCTCCTCTGTGTCTGATTGCTTTGGTGCTTTGAATCTCTTCTGGTAGCAGCCTGGTCCCTCTTAACGGATTGCTGGTTTAGGTTGCATCTTCTTAAGGTCCTTTCCCAGTCTTAAGGTCAGTCGCCTTGGGGACTTGGACTTACACCTCTTCGCAACAGTACCTATGATATTTGAACAGTGAAAGCTGGGGGGGGGGTGCAGCAGGAGGGAGTCTTGGGGACCATTTTAGCATTGTGCTACTGCGAGGAGTGACTCCACTTTCAAATGCTTTTGAATCTTGGTTGCTGAATGTGAATGTGTTTACCCTTGTGCATCAGACAATACTGACACTGGAGAGGGGGACAGTTAATTACCACCTCTGAGCAGGACCAGTGCCCAGCTTCCTGAGATCACAGCCTGCGACACTGCAGTAGTTACAGGACTGAGGGCATGTTACTCTACTCCTCTCTGATTTGGTTTTGTAATCTGTAAAACACAGTTAGGGCTGGGATTTAGCTCAGTGTCATAAGCACCTGCCTGGCAAGCAGGGGGTCATGGGTTTGATCCCCAGTACCTCCGAAGAAAACAGTTAATAAAATCATATTTTTATAGGATGATGTGATGTTAAGTTAGGTAATAACTAGAAAACTCTTAGAACAATGCTTGCCATAGAATAAAGTGCTTTGAAAGGTGTGTGTGTGTGTGTGTGTGTGTGTGTGTGTGTGTGTGTGTTTGAGATAGGATCTGCATGGTCTATACCAGCCTTGAACTTGGTTCATAGCGCAGACTCATCTCAGATTCATGGTCTTCTTTCTCAGCCTCGAGTGCTGAGATTACAGGTGTGCACCATCCAGCTTTAAGTATTTCTTTCATTAAAATTGCAGTTCTGTTAAACGTGTTAATAGAATTTGCTTCTATGAGAGGACCTGCAGTAACAGTTTTCCTGTCACACCTTAGTTTTTATTTCTCATTCACTAAGTGTATTCTATTTGATGCCTTTTTATGGTGAGCTGTCACAAATCTATGTTGGAGGGTTCATATGAACCCTCCAACATAGTGTGTAGTAGTGTGTTGCTATGTTGTGGTAATCACTTTCATAATGTTACATGGATAATCTCGCAAGTTAACTTCCAACTCTGCTGCTAGATACTTGGTATCATCTTTAGTTGAAACTGCTTTCGGGGTCATAGTGTGAATTAGTTACACAATATTTGCCCTTTCTCATACTAGGGAAAACTGGAGGAATGCCTAACGCAGTTAAAGGAGGAAAGAGTGATAAGGCTGAAGGCGGATAAACGAGTCAGTGAGGTAAGGAAGGGTCACATTTTGAGGGTCGTTTTGTTTTGTTTGGATTTGACTTTAAGCTACATACACACAACTTCATAAACTTTACCATAAGAAAATACAGTGTGTTACAACTGTAACACTGTGTTAAACCTTTGTGTTTACTTACTCATGTGATTATATTCCAGGAAGCATGTCTTTTTAAAAATGTAAATGTTCCTGTGTAAATGTTCCAACTGTGTTAAACCTTTGTGTTTACTTACTCATGTGATTATATTCCAGGAAGCATGTCTTTTTAAAAATGTAAATGTTCCTGTTACATGACTGAGCCTTATTTCTCTTCATGAAATGTACTTATTAGGCTCTGTTGTATTTAGAGTAACAGTACGATGATGAGACTGTCTTCTCAGTGAGTTAGCAAAGTGGATAAGTAAATGCAATGAAAGATAAAAATCTGTACTCTGAATACCAAATCAGACTGATGTGCACGAAAGCTAGACAGTTCTATGTAAATATCGTTCACTGCACGAAGAGTTTCAGGAAGAATTTTGACAGTATGCACATTTGTTTGAAAGACAGTCATTCAGTAAATACTGATTGTGCAAAGCAAAACAGTGTATTGAGAATGAAATGGCTTCACTGAGAAATGCCAGCTTTGGGCTTCGCGTGGTTTTAGATGAACAAATGATGAGAAAGGAGTATGCAGGTAGTGGATATTTTCAAGAAGCCAAGGAGGAAGAAATAACGGTAGTTGTGCAATTAATAAATTAGGTACACTTTAGGACTTTCAGATGTACACATTTAAAATTAACCTTGCTTAAGAATCCTAAGTGTTCAGCAGAAGCACAATAGGCTTTGATCAAATCAGACTGTATTTCATTTTCTGATTTAAGAAGATCCTTAGGCAGCTAATTTTTTTAATAAGATGATCTGAATTTAACCCATTAGAAGTGCAGTCTTTTTGGAAAATCATTAATGAAACAATAAATTTGATACGTGTGTGTGCGCGCGTGCTATCTCCTGATTTTGATTGTTAGGTGATATGGTTGTTGTCATTAGATTAATTACAAATTAATCACATTTTGAAAATGTTTTAGTTTTGCTACTTGAAAATTGTGTTCTTTAGATGACAATGAAAGAAAATAATGTCATACATTTTCAACCTTCTATTGTAGCTGGAACAAGAAAACGCCCAGTTAAGAAATATAAATTTCTCTTTGTCCGAAGCCCTTCATGCGCAGTCAGTGACAAACATGATCCTGGATGATGAAGGCGTCCTGGGCAGCATTGAGAATTCCTTCCAGAAGTTCCATGCTTTCCTGGATCTCCTTAAAGATGCCGGGTTAGTTTGCTTGCAGGGACACTTGAGTATTGTATTTTCCACAAGTCATGTGTGCCATGTGATTATACCTAAGTTATATGCTGGGTTTTTTAAATGGAGAATTTGTTTTTTAAAAGAAATATAGATTGGCAAACCTGTCGTGGTAGACAGCCCAGTATAAAAAAGGTAGTAACCTGTTCTTAGAGAAATGGTTAGGTATAATTCATGTTAAAGCTAAGTTAATTTTAATTGAAAATATTCAAAAGGAATATTCTTGCTTTTTATTCATTTTGTTAAGTAAGTTTGAATTATGCAAGTCCTAGCCATCAGAATAGTCAAGTGCATGTTAGACTAGATCACTGGTTCCCAAGCAGGAATGATTTTGCTGAGAGAATTGTAACAGCTGATGGAGTGATTTTCACAGGAGAATAGTTTGGTGCTAGGACAATTAGAAACTGGAGAAAAATGGGAAGCTATGCGAGATGGATCTGCACTAGCTGGAGCCTGCATTTAAAAGGGAGGGTGGTACAAAGTATATCCTTGAGGGAATGGGGAGCCCTGATTGGTCTAATCCCAAGGCACAAATACGGGAAGATCTGATTGCGGGGAGAGACAGCGGGCTACGTCTGGAGTAGGATGTGGCTTCAGAGATACTTGTGTTCATGCATACAAGTATCCCATGCTCTCACGGGCGGCGGACTCTGAATTCTCCTGTGGCTATAATGCCTTTCTTTCCCTCTTATGCAGACTTGGACAGCTTGCCACAATGGCTGGTATAGATCAGTCAGATTTTCATTTACTAGGCCGTCCCCAGATGAACTCTACTGTTAGTAATCTACCTGAAGAAGAAAAGAAGGCACTTGAAGAAGAGAAAACGGAGCCAAAGCAGAATGCTGTAGGACGAATGCAAAATATCCAAGTAAGAGGATGGAACAGAACTCAGTGATTCAAGAGTGATTAGAAAAGGGAATTAGGGCCGGGGAGTTAGCTCAGTGGCTCAGGTGCTTGCCTGGTAAGTGTGAGGTCATGAGTTTGATCTCTGGTGCCAAGAAAAGGGAATTGCTGGTAATTGTGAGATTGTGAGTTTGACCTCCGGTGCCAAAAAAAAGGGAATTGCTAGTCAGAGAGACAATGCTAGTGACCCATCTCAAATCCTTTCCCTGCTTGAGGGCCAGAAATACATCTCAGGTCATCCCAAGTCTGAAATTACTAAGCGTGTTTCTGTGTCATGGTATTATATTGTTGTAAATAAGAAAACCTATTTTGATAACATTATCCTCAGTGAAGAAAGAAATGGAAGTTTAGAGGAAGTATTCCAAGCTTTAAATTTTGTAAATGTGTTCTATTCATATTTCGTCTAGGTTTCTATTTGTATGCAGTCAGCTTACAATGAAGGAACAGTAATGCAGGTATAAGTAATGATACGGATGACTCACAGAAATCAGTAACCCAGACATAACTGACTGCGGGGTCGAACGGGCAGTAGGAGTGGGAGCGGGGGACTCCCCTGCCGCCTTTGCTGTCCCTTCCTGGGCCCCTCCCTCTCCCCACCACACTCAGACTGCTCTGGGGACCCGACGGTTTGAGACTTCACTGGCTGCTGCTGACCGGGAAGGTCAAATAGGAAAGATGTCACTTCAGTGAGGGACAGGGAAACGGGCAGCAGTTACCCACAAGTGCAGAAGCGGGGCTCAGCTCTCAGTAAAGAGTGGGGGTCATTTGGCACAAGATCTAATTAGAGGGGGAAACGGCCCCAGAGGCTTCTGAGTAATGAACTGACTGCTAGCGATAAGCTCATGGAGTAGCACTGAAGCTCTGAAGTCTTATTTTTAATATTTAGCTTTATTCATGACTGAACTTTTGCTGTTTTTCCCTTCAGTTTCAGAAATTTACAGGTGATGCTAGAATTCCTTTGCCTCTGGACTCTTCCCACGTTCCAGTTTCTACTCAGGAGATCGTAGTGACTTCCAGAGAGAGCCTGGGGACCCCAGCCCCTGAGCAGCCGCAGCAGCAGCAGCAGCAGCAAGACTCTTTTGAAGGATTCGTTGCTAGAACATGTTCTCCTCCAGCAGAGAAGACTGCTGGAACCGGCAGTCACAGAGAGGAGGAGGAGCTGTCTAGAAACAGCAGATCCCCCTCAGAGAAGACGAGCAAAGCAGGTGAACACACCAGAAAGCACTCTACTAAGAAGCAGCCTGGAAAGGACCTGCATTCCTCGTCTGACTTGCCTGTGAGCTGGAAAAACAAAGGAATGAGGGAAAACAGTTCTTTAGTTAATGAACCAATTAAAAGTGAGTCTTTGAAAAAATTTACTTCTGTCAAGAAAGAAAGTAGCATAGTGACTGTTTCATCCAAGACAAATAAAAGTAAAAATAATCCACTGGAACATTCTGAAAGTGGATCCGACTCTGAAATTCCAGAAAGCATACATTCTCTGTCACACTTGACATAGGTCTACCTTTGAATTATGTTTTTGCCTTCCAATTTTAATAAATTTTCTCATGTTTTTATTATGGCATGTGATGTTTTAAAATACAGGGTTATAAGCCATTATAGGAAAGTTTTTTACATTTGCTTTTGATTATAATGAAACTTTTAGCATGTTACTCCTTTTGACACCGTGCACCATTCATTCAGCAAATACTGACAGAGACCCTAACATGTGCAGCATTATTCTGAGTGCTGTGGCTTTCAGCAACAAAGAAAAGAAATCCTTTACCCTCTCAGAGCTAATACTGTGTGGAGGAAAAAAAAAGAGTCCCACCAAGTAGTAGAAGGGGACTAGAAAAGCATGAGAGAAAATAAATGGAATTGGTCCAGTGTCGGAATTAAGTCATGCGGTCAAGAGCCATGGTTAGATCCTAATTTGTAACCATAGCACTAAACGCGTACCTACATGCTTACCTGTGTTTGCAGGTTCCAGCAAGCCCGGAAGCACCTCCGGAAGCTTGTGGTGCCCCTTTTATAGATGAGGAATTTGAGGAAACTTATATGGCTGGCCCAGAGTTGGATCGCTAAGTAAGTAGCATAGCTGGCATCTGAACTAGAAGCAGTGCTGTCATTCAGTCATCCTGTGTCCTGTTCAGAGAGGACTCCTTAAGGGAGCAGTGCAAGTTGGTGAGCACTGAAAGTGCAGAGAAGTAGTTCCCTGTCCACTGTCCTCTGCCCCTGCCCAGGAGAACTTTTTATAGGCAGAGTATATGAAAATACGATTATGTATCTTTGTACTAAGCTATCCCATTGTGGTAAAATACGTACCTTTTTAGTACAAGCAGACTTTGCCTCAGAGGTGAGATTAGAGGAAAGTTGAGTGCCGGACTTTTTCCAGACAGTTCCACCGGATGGAAATCAGGCTCTTGAGTTTGTTAGTCAAGGGTTGTTGAGAGAGAATAAAGCAGTGAGCAGGATGTCAGCTAGGACCGTTAACTCCCAGGTTGGGGAAGGCAGTAAGTGGACGTTAAACTGTTACCTTCTGCTGCGGGAAGGGAATGTCATGGTCTGTAGGGAGTAAGGAGGACTGTAGGACTGAGACAGTCATGTTGATGTCTAACAAGAGGTCATCTTAAGGCCTAAGCTAAGTGTTAAAGAACTAACCGGAAGCTGGCGGGTAAGGAGGTGCAGGAAGGGTGCTGAACAACAGAAGCACAGAGCCACCAACGCCTACAGTTAGGGGAACATCCCCGGCCTGCAGTGGGCAGCCAGGGGGCCTTACAGCTCCCACCGAATGGAACTGGTTCCTTTTCCTCACAGGCTTGGTGAGCTAGTGGCGTGAAATGACGTGGTTGGTTTTTGTTGTAGATCATTAATTCAGTACAGAAGATAGAAAAAGAAGCTGGGAAACGGCCCGTGCCCACATCTGTCACCCCGGCAGTTCAGAGACTGACAGGGCAGTGAGTCCCTGGCCAGCCCAGGCAGCTTGGGAGCTTGTGTCCCGGTGCACAGAGAACTCGGGCTGTAGCTCTGCGGTGAGCACGTGCTGAGCCTGAGGTGTGGGCTCGCTCCCCGGTGCAGGAGTTCAGCTCTGCACGCTCGTCTCAGGAGCCCAGGTTTCACCGGGTCTGCCTGCTCCCTCTTCCTCTCCTGTCTGTACTGTGTTTCATGGACACAGCTAAAAGAGACCATGGCTTACATAAACTGAAGCTCAGTACTACAGGCCTTCTCAGCTTCTGTAGTCCAATGTTCAGTCTGAATCTGCAAGACAAGCTTGTGGTTCAGGTACATTTGACTATGGACTCCTTCCTTAATAGGAGTGCTTAACCACTGGTTCCAATCAAACACCAGTTTGGTAACTTGTGAATTATTAATCAGTAGCAAGAGAGAAAAAAGACCTGACATAAGTTTTGGATGAAAGGAAGAAGTAAGTTTGAATCTTACGAAATAAAATCAGGAGGACTTACTAATTGTTTATGGGAAATAAAAAAACAATTAGCTGCATGGCGGCACATGCCTGTAATCTCAGCATTTGGAGGCTGAGGCAGGAGAAGCACTGTGAGTTTGAGGCCAGCCTGGACTACATAGCAAGACCCTGCCTCAAAAAAATAGAAAAAGGACAGAAGGTGGGCTTCAAGGGGCTGGGAATTTAGCTCAGCGGCATAAGCGCCTGCCTGCAAGCAGGCAGTCGTGAGTTCGATCCCTGGTACCAAAAAAAAGAAAAAGACAAAAAAAAAAAAAAAAAAAAAAAAAGGGCTTCATCCGTATGAGTGAAATTGAGTGATGATATCCATGGGGTCAGGAACGTGGAAACCACTTTGGAGAGATGGACGTATTTCTGGCCCCGTTGAATTTTGAAGCACCTCTAAGCATGAGATGACTGGTAGATGGTTTGATGTAGACATGAAGACGTGGAAAGAGAAAGATGTCAGAACCGTCAGCACATGTAAGAGCGAGTTAAAATCATGAAAGCAAATGGGACCCTGGTCACTGGGGCTGTCAGAGGTGAGGCAATAAACAGCAAGCATCCTGGGAAGTCGGTGACAGGCGTTTCAGCCAGGAAGAAGTGGGTGCAGTGTGCTGCCACAGAGGCTGGACCTGCCCGGTGGATTTGGGTGTGAGCTGCTGGCTGGCTCTACTGAGGGTGGGTCAGGAAGGTGTGAACAGTTAGAAGTAAAATGAATGTAGCTCTGAGCCTCACTTTCCTATGACTGCAGATTTTTTAAAAAGGCACACACATATGAAGTGTGGTTTTAAAAAAAAATACTATAAATGTTTGAATTTTTTAAAAAGTGATTACAGCAAAACACATTGCCATTCATCTCCCTCAAAGTGCTCCTGCTGGCTCCGAGTGCGTTTATCCCACTGTTGTTGCCACCTCTGAAGCGGCTCCGGAAGTGCTCTTTCGTGAGTGTCTTCAGCTGCTCTGTGGTGGCTGCTCTGATGTCCTGAGTTGATTCAAAACACTGTTTACCTTTCATGGTCATTTTGACTTTGGAGAGAGAGCCAGAAACTGCACAGTGCTAGATCTGGTTAGAGACACATTATAACATTTAACAGAAATTTCATTACATGTTTTTGAGTCCTGCAGGACCTCAAGACAGCCATTGACACTCTGAAAAGAGGACTTTTAGAATTTCTTCAGAAAAAGGCAAGAACAATGGACTTAAGTATGTTAGAAATCAAGAGGGTAAATGTCAGTGGTAGGCACTGTGTTGCTTGAGCTATCCTTGGCCCTGTAATATATTTTTAAACATTCCCTATTTTTAATACCTTGTATATAGAATTATTTTTTAAAATCTTGTGTATTTTCTTAAATTATTTCATTAATAGGGATATTTTTACTGCCTTATATATAATTTTAGCTCTTCAAATGATTATTACGCTTTCAGTATCATACTGAAGTAGTATCTCTTAACTGGAATATACTGTTTTCATTTGGGTTGAAGATTTTAAGCTTACTCCTTTACCTTGTTTAACAGAACCTATGCAATTTGTTTCCAATCAGGATGTTTTATTGCTAACACAGTGTCAGATATGATATGGAAAAACCTGTCATCCTGCCTTAAATCTACTCATAATTAGTGGTCAAATGTTACTCTTATTTGTCAATCCAGTCCTATATCTAGTAGTTTCCAGTGAGCATTTACAAAATAACTTCTTAGTGTTAAAATAGTAACACTTGACTTTCACAGGACCAGCCAGATAGATGGAAGATTTGTTAAAATAATTTGGATTGTGCACCATATGCTAGAATTTATGTCATAACATGGATGTTTTGACACATTCTTTCACTTTCCCAGAATGACAAATGACCAAAGAATTATAAAACTAATGTCATCATCACCATTGTCTAATAGCATTATCTAATGAACAGAATGGCATTTCTAGAGGAGAAAGAGCAGACTGCCAAAGGACCAGCTAGTTCAGTGGTGTGCTACTGACCTACTCCCTGCCCCTTGCAGTGCCTGACTCTGGGCTTTGCCAGGATAAGCGAGGATTCTGATGCAGGCCTCAGGGACACAGGGCTCCCTGTCTGGCTTGCTGGGGTGACCTCTCTGCCCCTGTACAGTCACCAGACACATCTGAAGTCAGAATTTGTTTTCATTGAACGTGAACCAGGATTTCATTCAGTTGAAGAAATCACTTCCAAATTGAAATTTAGGCCCTTACCTTTAATTATGGATAGCTAGGAATCATCAAATCTGAAGAAAATCAGCAACCTAAAAGGAGAGAATCCTAGGCAAACAAGAGTGACTGGAATACAGTCAGTGCTTGTGTGTTTGAATAGTGAAACAACATAATACCAGGTTGGGGTTGGATTTTATTGGCAGCTAGATTAGCGAGAAGAAATCTCCCTGGCAGAGTTACTGAGCTAACTGAACAGTAAGCCCATAGAAGAAGATTTGCAAGTCAAACTGATGAGCAGAAAAACTTTGCTGGTTTTGTTTCCTGCCAATTGTTTTCCTAATCTGGGGTTTTTATCATCAGAACAGCCATATAAGTTTAATGTGAATGAGAAAAGTCCAGATAAATTCTAGGTTTAACATGGATGGAGGACGGGGATATAACAGCGGCACAGTGCCTGTCTTACAAGTGTGAGGTCATGAATTCAATTCCAGATTAAAAGTAAAACCACCATGGATGGAGGTCAGCAGTGTGTGGAAGTGGAGCATCTTCGGGTTCCTGTCTTACTTCTGGGGCGGGGGTGCGTGGGGGGCGGGATACAGGTGTTTACTTCTAGCGTTGACAGAAAAACACATTCAAGGGCTGGGGCTATGGTTCCTTGCAGCGCCTGCCCGGCAAGCACAGGTCCTGAGTCCAATTCCAGGTACCACACAGAAAGGAAGATACTTTTAGGCACAGTTAAGAGTGTGTCAAGAAGGGTAAGCTGTGTAATGCCTCGGTAGCAAACCCGAATTGACCTCCAGCACGGGTTCATTTGTGCTTGCACCCTATGCCTCTGGCTGGTTGGCCGGAGGCTGCTCATTATCACCCTCAGTTCAGGAGCTGAGTGGCTGCACCCACTAACTGGGACACTGCTGGTGTAATGTCCAAGATAACAATTTGCGGCTTCTGCGTAACATCACTTCTCCACGTCTTCAGACAGTCAGGTGGTCACGCCTGAGTTCAGGCCTGCTATGGGCCAAGAAGAGAAAGAATCACATAGGTGTCAACAATTTTCATAGCTACCAGACTAGCAGGAAACAGTGAACAGAACTGCAAAGCCTCCCAAGAGGCAGGAGAGGGAAGCAAACCAAAGGTAGACCAACTTATCTCCTCACAGTAGGAGTGACCCAGAGCCAGGGCCCTGAGAGGACCTGTGATCCCAGCACCGTGGGCAGAAGGGTCACAAGTTCTAGCCCAGTCTAGGCAACGTCAACTGGATTCAGTTCCTGGCACAACACACATGCATGCACACTCACACGCACACACGCATGCACGTACACTCACACTGAATAGGCTGAATTCTGGAATCATTAAAGCTTCAGTGAAAATACAAAATACCACTATGTACTGTATGTAAAAGACAGCTTAAGAGGTAGACAAAAGGTCCTGGCAGATGCCAATAAAAGCCCATGGGCTACGTTAACTTCAGGCTAAATAGAACCTTAGGTGAAAACTACCAGAGAACAAAGAAAATGGGTTACGTTCAATGTTGCAGAAAGATTTTTTAAATGTATCTGCTATTTAAAAGGTTTATTTCAAAATTATAAAATAAAAGCCGGGTGTAATCCTAGCACTTGAGAGGCAGAGGCAGGAGAATCATTTGCAAGTTTGAGACCAGCCTGGACTACAATGTGAGCCCAAGGCCAGCCTGAGCTGCACAGTGAGACCCTGTCCTTGCCAATTATAATGAGACTTATATCTCTTCAAGGTTGTTCTAATGCACTCATTAAAACAATAACGTAAATGCAGTACCATGTGCTGCTTGGTATGCAGAGCAACTGGAATCTCAGATGGTTAGAATATAAGGTGGCTTGGTCATTTTAAAGAGTTTAGCAGATTTCTTTAAATGATAAACATGTGCATACTATGTGGTCCCATAGTGCCGTCCCTTTGTGTCTACAGGGATGACATGGAGGGATGGAGGGATGGAGGTAACCACGCTGAACCTGTACAGCATGTTTACAGCACCTCTCTGTCCATCGTCACCACTATAGCACCTCTCTCTCCATCGTCACCAATGTGTCTTCCAACAGGTACACGAATGAAGTGGTACATCCATACCATGCAGTTCTGTGTGCCAATATGAAATAAATTATTAACACATCAGCAACCTGAATGAATCTCAGAATCATACTGAGAGAAGGAAGTCCGTCTCTAAAGGTTATCTACTGTGCAGTTTGTTTATGTGACATTTCTGAAAAGATAAAACTACAGTGGCACAGGACAGGTCAGTGTTTGCCAGGCAGTGGGCAGAGAAGCTGGCTGCCAAGTGTCTGTGCAGGAGCTTTCTGTGACGGCTGCTCTGGGTGCTGCTGATGGGATCTGCATACCTGCGTCATCTGTGTGGGGCTGTGCTCCCTCCACGTCCCTGTCACCCAAGTTGGCCAAAATAGCATCCAAAAAATGCTTGGTTCCATCATGAATACAAAACATTCTTTCAGAAAACGTATGGAATATTTATTAAAGTGATTTATATGCAGGGAAGGAAGCAAAATACAAATACACAAATAATGTTCTCTTTGTATTCTCTGATAAAAGTGAGCAACAAAAGGCTGTCAAGTTGGAAGTGTTTAAATGCTCTTCTAGAGTCATTTAAAGGGGGAGTCAAAACTACAAGCTACTTAGGATTCATTAACTGAAAGAAAATTAGCACGGGGTGTAGTTCAGCGATCAGGTACTTCCCAACAGACAGGAGGCCCAGGGGTCGGCTCTTGCCTTGTGCTGTAGGTACATCTACCCTAATCTGAGGATTCTGCCAAGCCATGCAAGAGGGTATTTATAGGTTTAATTTTTACTTTTAAGGAAGTAGGAAAGCAAGAGAGGTGAAATTAAAATTTAACTTTAGGAACTAAAACCAAAAGAAAACAAGTGAGGGATCAATAAATGAAGAAATTAATAAAATAGTAAACTTCAGTGAATGAAACTAGATTTTTAAAAATAGCCAACAAAATAACCTTTGGGAAGGTAATAGAAGTACGAGGAATAACAAAAACTGCTACTATTGGGGTTAATTTTTAGAATGATACCTACAAATATTTTGGGGTTTTTTTGTTTGTTTGTTTGTTTGCTTGCTTGGCATCAGTGAGGACTAAACCCAGAGCCTTTGCAAAGAGCTACATCTTCAGCCCCTTTTGTTATTTTTTGTTTAGAAAGGGTGTCACTGAGTTTCCCAAATGGGACCAAAATTTGTGATCTTTCTGCCTCAGTCTCCCAGAGCGCTGGAATTACAAGCATGTGCCCCCACCCCCGGCTAGTGCAGACATTTCTAGTTATGAGAATAACATTTACATTTTTACTCCAAGTCATGTGTGGTGGTGCAGACCTGTAATTTGAGCATTCAGGAGGCTGAGGGAGGAGGATTGCCACAAGTTTGACACCAGCTTGGGCTACACAGTGAGTTCAAGGCCAGCCTGCACTGCATGGCAGGAGCCTAAGTCAAACCAAAGCAAAAATAATAATTTACTCCAACTATGACTGTATAATTTCATTGCAATAAATTTGTAAGACTACATGAATTAAGGTGACTTCAGAAATACAGATTTTAAAACTGGAAAGTGATAGGGAATAAGATGGTACACTTCTTTTCAAATGACAGCAGTCATTTAGTACACAAGTGGCTGAGGCAGGAGAACTGTGAGTTCCAGGCCAGCCTAGGCTGCATAGCAAACTCAAGGCCAGATTACTTCATACTGAGATCTTGTCTAAAAGTGAAACAGACAGATATGGCTGCAGACATAGCACACACCTGTAACTCGTGTTTTGGGGCTGAGGTGGTTGGAATTGTGGGTTCAAGCCCAGGCTGAACTATGTAGTAAAATCCTGTCTCAATAAAATGGTAAGAGGAAAAGAAATATTTTTTGCTTTAAACTATTTAACTGAAATGGACTTCCATTTATCTAACTGGAATGACTTCCATTTTATTTTGACACATCTTTTCCCCATGGTGATTTACAGAATCTTCAAGCCAATATAAATATTTCAGAATACCTCAGCAATACCTCTCAGCAACAGAAACACCACAGAGTGAAGACCCAACACAATTAACTAGGTGGAATGAAAATCCACTCCAAATATTTTCTTGTGAGGTATTGGCACTGCACCTGTTCAGTTAAGAAAATCATCCTTACACACAAGATGATTGTTTATTTTAGGGGCTGGGGATTTAGCTCAGTGGCATAAGCACCTGCCTTGCAAGCAGGCAGTCGTGAGTTTGATCCCTGGTACCAATAAAAAAAGAAAAAGACAAAAAAAAAAAAAAAAAAAGATGATTCTTTTTTTTTTCATTTTTATCGGTACCGGGGATCGAACTCATGACCACCTGCTTGCAAGGCAGGCGCTTATGCCGCTGAGCTAAATCCCCAGCCTCAATAATTATTTATTTTTAAAGAGGGCCCAAAACACTTGGCCGCCAATGAGGTGCCGAATGGCAGATCGGCATCCCTGGCCTCTGCCCTGATTTCTTGGGAGTGCAGTCCAGCAACTCAGGCTCCCTCCTCTTGGCTCTCACGAAGTGCGCTTCTCTGGGCAGGGCGGGCTGGTGCTTTAGTTGAACCCAGGCTTCCTTCTTTTTCAGATCCTTTTCCTTGGCACGTTTCAGGCAGCTGTCGCGACTTGTCCAGTGTTTAATATGCCGAATACACACATCAGTCCTCTTGGCAAGTGTCTTACCCTTTACTTGCTTGTTTCCAGCTGTGCCAGCGGCATGCTGGGTAACACTGGACACTCTTCCTGTTTTGCCATGGTGACATTTGTGTGACATTCTTTTTTGCACAGTCCCTTGATGTCTACAAAATCACTCTTTTTGGTGTGCGTGTGTGCGTGTGTGCGTGTGTGTGTGTGCGTGTGTGTGTGTGTGTTGTGGTACCAGGAATCGAACTCACGACCTCAAGCTTGCCAGGCAGGCGCTTGTGCTGCTGAGCTAAACTGCTGTCACCCTGTTTGTAGAATTGCATGTCTGTGGCCAAGGGGACAACCCATGATTTAAAAGGCCTAGAGAACACACGCCAGGTTCCCCTCCTCTTTGCCTTTGTGTTCATCATTTTGGCAAGAGAAAAATCTTGATGGCACATTTATTTGGAAGCCATTCCAAAGAACAGGGGGAAAAATTAAAAAGATACAAAGCTTCCTAATTCATTCTGTGTGGTTAGCATAATCCTTGTAGCCAAACTGTCCGAATAGCAAACAAGAAAAACTAAACTAGGCTCAATATAGGTACAAAAACAAAAAAACTAGCATGAGTTCTGTTGTGTAGTTTTTAAAAAGGGTATGTTTTACAAGTAGGATTTGTACAAAACTATACAAGACTGAGTTAAATCTCTATAGCTCACAAAGTTAAGAATCACACAGTCTTCACATGTTTAAAAATCATTTAATACAGGGGCTAGGGATTTAGCTCAGTGGCACAAGGGCCTGCTTGGCAAGCATGAGGTTGTGCGTTCAATCCCTGGTACCAAAAAAGAAAAAAACAAACAAACAAACAAAAAAAAAACATTTAATACAACACCCTCTAATACTGAAAATAGGAAGCCTCCTATGTCCGGTTCCTGTACGATAAAGGCTAGCAAACAATGTTTCAGTTCTACCAAATTAATTCATAGTTTTAATGCAGTTTTATACAATCCCAACAAAAAATTTTATAACAGCTCAATTATAATGTTTACTTGGAAAATATTGTATAAGACAATTTTGATTAGATATCAAATTGATTGCCTCTGGGACGAGGGTAAATTGGTTGTTAGCATAGATGTGAACAGGATAAAGTGCAGAGTTGGGAACTCAGGAATAGAGCAGTGCGTGTGTGCAGGAATTTGATATCTGAAAAGTGAAGTTGCGAGTGGGGAACAAAGTATTCACTTCATAGAGTAAAATTATTAGCTACTTGGAGATGGTCTTATTTTACAGCACGAGCATCAGGACCCAGAAGAATTAAGCACGGAGATGTGAAAAGACCTGGAAGAAAACATTTGACAGTAACTATCATGACCGCGGTGGGAGGAAGGCATTCCCAGGCAATGCACACACTCAGTAACCTTGAAAGGGAAAGACCTGTCTACATTGTTGAACTGAGAAAGCTTTTGCATACAAAATTGGATATCATAAAGGACAAAAGATTGAGAAAATAGATAATATAACAAAAGATTTAAAATATATATAAAGCATCTGTGAACAAAACAAACATTAGACCAAGGATATAAAATTCTGTACAGAGGTGTGGATCACATAAAGTCATGCCCCTTCGTTTACAATCTGAAAAATTAAAATGAGATATTTTTTAATACATTGAAATGGTTTACCAAAGAATTGCTAGAAGTGCTGGAGGCAATGTGAGGAAATTAGTACTTTAACTCATTGTCAGAGGCGATATAAACGGATGCAGCCTTTTGTATGCACAATGTGGCAGTGTATATTAATATTTAAAATGTGTCTGCCTTTGATCTAACAATTCCAGACATCCAGCTCAAGAAACATTCAGGCAAGGGGCCAGCATCAAATATGAGAATGTGTATTGAAGCATTATTTTAATCACAAAAAAATAGAAAATGAAATTGTGCAGAAATCACTGAATAAGTATATATCAGTAAGAACAAACCTTTTAGAGACCCAGTGTCCAAAATGCAGCTCAGAACTCGCTTGTTTATTGCAAAGAAGGCCCTGGATTTAATCCCTGGAACATGCTCTCGCGCACACACACGTAAATAAAATATTTTAAGAACCATTCAGCACCCCACAGAAACACTGTTCTCTGCCAAGTTAAAGGCGCTGGCCCTGGGCCCACCCCCATATGCACACATGGTGAGTATGCAATTTTACGAACAACTTTTGCTGTGCTTTCTGACGCGTTCTGTCCCATTTCCTGCCTTCAAAGACTGTGCTCACAGCTCTCTGAACTAACAGTGCAGACTGCCCTGCTGGAAAACACCTACGAGGGGGGTTTAAATACTGATCCTGGTGACCCCTGGCAGAACTGTCTGCAGCCCTGTCTTTCTCATAGCTGCTTTTGTTCCGTGGCCAGAAGGCCTTTCTACATTTGCACCTCGCTGCCAAAGCCTTGCTTTGTTGAGATCTGTAACTCATAGTAGTCTCGGAGTGATTTTCATTAGATTCCCTGTGGAAGAACTCTTGTGATACTGAAAGCCTGAGTTTTCAAATCTCCCTGAGAATTTCCAAACACGATTTAGTCAAAAAGTTGAAAACAAAAACCACAAGACTTTGTCCTGTGACCGCCTGGCTGCCCCCAAAGACAGGTCTTGCTTTAGATGTCCCAAGGGCTAGCCCCAACGCCCATGCTCTCTGTGTGCCAGTTTGTAAATTTTAAGCCAGTATGATTTTGAGATAAGGCCCCACAGACTTTGAACTCATGTAGCCCTGGACAGTGACCTCCTGCCCAGCCCCTTGCCAGGCCGCACCAGTATGAAAGTAAAACGGAAAAAAACCTCAGGAAGTTTAGAAATACAGAAGTATTAAAATAATCAGTAACATCGTTCCCGAGAGTCCTGTGAATATCAGTTTATTTAATGCCTTAGAAAGAGAACTTTTTTAGAATAATATTTTCAATTTTTTTTTTTTTTAAGGCAAGGTCCTGCTTATTTTGTGACCCTGGGTATTGAACTGGCATTTCCCCTCTGTTCCCCGGTCTTCCCATTTTATTTTTTAATTTGGGACCATATCTCACCAAAATCTCTCAATTGCCCAGGTAGGGGCTGAACTTGTGATCCTCCTGCCTGACCCCTCAGTGTGGGGTTAACATTTCAGACCTTTTACTTTCATTTAAAATGGAGCTGCAGGGCCAGCTTGGGCTAAGCAGTATAAGCACCTGCCTGGTGAACACAAGGTCATGAATTTGATCCCTGACATCAGAAAAAAAAAAAAAAAAAAAAAAAAAAGAAAAGAAAAAGAAATTTGAAAAAAGACAAGAAAAATACAGAGTTCCAAGCACTTGGAGGCTGAGGCAGGAGTATTGGTGCAAGTTTGAGGTCAGCCTGGGCTACAAAATGAGTTCAAGGCAGCCTGAACTGCATAGTGAGACCTTGGCTCAGAAAGACTAAACTAAATAACTATATAAATACATAAATAAATTGAGTGCCAGGCCTAAGTCTCTTGCCTGGCCAAAATTTGCCGTGTCTTTCAAGTGACTGTGTTTTTTTCTTTTTTAATAGGACTATATTGGAGCCTCCTGTTACCCTGAGTTGAGTGATCCTGCAGGTATAGAGGTTCCCCTCACTTAGGGTTTTTCTCTGTCATGCTGGGTCACTTTGCGACTCACACTTACTCTCCACAATAAAGATTCTCCCAAGCGGCTTCTGGGCCCCGCTGTCATCCCCGCTCCTCCGGAGGCTGAAGTGGGAGGATTCTCCAGCCCGCCAGTTCAAGGCCAGCCCCGGCAAAGTACCAAGACCCTGTCCCAAAGATAAATCCATAAAAAGACACCAGTTTCTTCTCTGTGGCTCCCTGTCACTTGCTGTCTGCGGGGGAGGCCTGTGGCAGGAGCTGTGGCCTTGGTCTGTGGCGGCCCTGCAGCCTGCCGTGGAGGAGCTGTGCATATCAGATATGCATGTCACACTGGACATCGGCCACTGCGGAGGACAGCAGCCCACAGCGAGGCTTCAGCCAGCTTAGGTCCTGACCGCAGCATCTGTCCGTTCCCCAGTCTGGACTGCAATGGCCGGCTGTTTTGTGTGCTTCAAATCAGGGCTTTCCCACTGCTGGCATCTGTTACTTGGAGTAGTTCTGGGCCTTCTCCTGTGTTCACTGCTCTCTCTCCAGGGAGCGCTGCCCGGTGTCCTCCTGGGAAGGTGTGAGAAGAAGGTACTTCAGTGGGAGAGTGCCTCTGGGTTCAAACCACAAGGACGAAAAATGGGTGAATTTCTGCATTTCAAAGGTTTGGGGGACTAAACTTTCAGTCTTCCCTACCACTGTCCTTTCTCCTGAACGCTCCAGAGTAGCCTCTTCAGGCCAGCAGGACCACGATGGGCTTGTGACACAGGCATGGCGTCCCTTCCACGCCCTCTGGGTGGCGGTGGTCCACAGAGAGCAGACAGCATTCCCTCAGGCTGGTCCTCGTCCTTCTCTGCTGCTGGTGGCCAGGGGCGCCTAGCTGGCCTGCTGCTGCCGCTAAGTGACACTGTCTTGTGGGGGGAAAAGCAGAGGTTTAGCTCAGCGGCATAAGCGCCTGTCTTTTAGGTGTGTGGTTGTGAGTTCGATCCCCGGTACCAATAAAAAAAAAAGACGACAAAAAAACAAAACAAAACAAAAAACAAAAAAACAGAGCCCCTGGACCTAGCTTCCAGTCAGAGTCTCTGACCCACCCTAAAACGCTAAGGCTTAGGGACCCAAAGCTTTGGCGGCTGCCACACTAGAGATGATCGTAATTCACACACACTTCAAAAGCTAGGACAGGACTTGGAAAGTTTCAGCGTAAAGGGATAATACAAGCTTGCAGAGATGTATGTGCCTCAGTTTACTTAACATTATAATGGTTTCACGTGTTGAAAGTTCACCTGTCGCTGGGCACAGTAGTATACACCTGTGATTTCAGCACTTTGGGAGGCCGAGGCAGGAGGATTGCAAGTGCAAGTCCTGCCTAAGCAACTCAGTGAGATCCTGTCTCAAAATACAAAAGGAATTAGAGAGGTAACTCTGTGGTAGAACACCCTTCGATTTGACCCCCAGTACTGCACGCACAGACACAAATTGCATGCACCCCCATTAACATGTACAATTTTTATGCTTATTTCTATTTGAACTTGTTAGGCATCTGCATATAAATTTTATTTGGGGGCAGCAGAGTAGGACTAATTAGGGTGCTAAAGACTCAGTGCAGACCATCATTCCCTCAATCAGGGAGGGTGGCAGGAAGTCTAGAGCTCCACCTCCAGCCTGTGGCTTCTGTCTTGGGAAGACAAACGTCCTCGGTTGGGGACAGCCAGCGTGGTGATGTGGCCTGGAGTCCCAGCTGCTTGGGAGGGTGAGCCAGGAGGTACACTGGCGGCCATCTGGGCACCTGGTCAAGTCCGGAGTCCGAGATAGGGAGTGGGGCTTGAGGATGCCTCCCAGTGGCCCTGACTTCAACTCTTACACAAAAGTGGGGGCGGTCCCAAGGGAATCACTTGTAATCCTGTATACTGTGGGTGGGAATGTAAGATAGCACAGCCGCTATGGGAAACGTTTCAGAAGCTCCTTAAAGTAAGAATAAAATTACCGTCTGTGGTGGATTGAAAACTAGAGGTCAACTTGCACCTCAGCTGAACTGAGTCAGTGTGGTGCCGAATGTGGACAGCCCACCTGAGGATGCTGCCATGAGTCCTCCTGGAGGGGCTTGTGGAGCTTCCCCACCCCCATGTGAACCTGATGCTCTCATCATCCGAGGAGCTCGGGACCTTGTCAGTGAGATCTGGCTGTGGTTCACTTTGGGGGATCCTTGATCATTACATTGAACATCGCTTCCTGGCTCCCAAGACCTGTGAAAGATCTGTTCTGTTCAGTATCCAGGAAAAGTTGTTACACTGGCTTCCTGATATGTACTCGACTGTAGCATTGTTGAAGGAGCTGGGACCTCATTGTCACTGAGGATGGCTGTGGTACTTTTCAGGGGAGCCCTGGTCCGTATTTTGAGTGCAGGCAGTCTTATTTTGGATCCAGTGCAGAACACGCAGGCTGCTGGCACAGCCCCTTCACCCTGCTGGCACAGACTTTCTAGCTTCCACCACTGACCTTTGGGCCTTCCCAGCACAAATCTATGAAACAGACTTGCATGAGTCATTGTCGTGGGTTCTAGGCCTCTGGTTGGACTCGTGGAGGGCATTGTCATGGGCTCCTGGTCTTTAGCTGGCCTCATGCAGGACATTGTGTTGGATCCAGGCTACCAGCTGGTTTCTTTTTTTTTTTTTTAATTTTTTTTTTTTTCCTTTTTATCGGTACCAGGGATTGAACTCACAACTGCCTACTTGCAAGGCAGGCGCTTATGCTGCTGAGCTAAATCCCCAGCCCAACCAGCTGGTTTCTTAAGGTCTTTAGTGTGTGGACAGATTTCTTGCATTTTCTTTGTGTTTGGCTCCTTCGGTGACCATTATAAATAATACTATAAATTATGTGTCCTGTATGTAATTGCTTTCCTTGCAACTCTTGACCACAACACTATCTGAGCCAGAATTCACATTTCTCTGTATATATCCACCAGAATTAAACATAAGAGCCATTGTGTATACAACTATGCACAAAGCTATTTGTATACCCACATTCATAGCATCATTATAGGCAAAAGAAGGGAGGAGCCCCGTGTATACTGACAAATAAAAGGATAAACTAACTAAAGTCTCAACATTGGATGGTCTGCGCCAGCATGGCAGTACATGATGTAATCCTAGCCCCCAGGAGGCTGAGGCAGGAAAATCACAGTTTTAGCCCAGCTTGGTCAAAATAAAAAGGGGGGACTCAGGATGTATTTTGCTGTGATTCAGTTCTCAGGATCTCTCCTCGAATGCCCTGATGCGTGCTGCAGCATGAATGAATCCTGAAGTCCTCTATACCAAGTGGAATAAATCATTCACAAAAAGAGAATTCCTCCTAATCGCCCTCATAGAATTCCTGGAGTAGCTTCCCATGGATGTGGGAAGTAGAATGGTGTGGCAAGGGCTGGTTGTGGGGAGGAAGAAGAATCGTTTAATGGTGTACAGTATGGATTTGGTGAGATGAAAAGTTCTGGAGATGGGCTGTACAGCACGGTAACCGTGGGTAACGTTTCTGAAGTGTGGACTTATCACAGCCAAGACAAGGCAGTCCCAGGGGTAGCACCTACCTGTGATCTCAGCGCTTGGGAAGCTGAGGCTGGAGGATCATGAGTTGGAGGCTGGTCTGGGCTGCAGAGAAAGACCTTGTTCCACAGCTCCCCACCCTGAAGAGAAAACATGGTGTCCAAGATCCAGCTGAGTAGCAGAGCACTTGCCTAACACATGCAAGGCCTGGGTTCAATCCCCAACACTTGGGGTGGGGGAACGATTATAAACTTTGTTACATGCCCTGTTTATTATCATAGTTTATTATTATTATTATTATTACTATTTTAATCTTGGAGGTATTTTTTTTTTATCTTTTTGAGATAAAGTCTTGCTGTGCATTTTATTTGGGGCTTCAGGCTGGCCTTGGGCTCACTTTGTAGCCCAGATTGGTCTTGAACTTGCAACAATCCTCCTGCCTCAGCCTCCCAAGTGCTAGGATTGCAGGAGTGTACCACCAAGTCCAGTTTGGGGAAGATTTTTGAGGTACACTCCTTGGATCAAGGTTCCCTTGTGAAGCTATCAACCCAGGAGACTCTGAGTTTCTGCTCAGTACTGGAGCTCATGGTAAAGAAGGGCATGGGGCCCAAGATTTCCAGTGGGCAGCTACTCCGTCGCCCTGGAGCTGGCACCTGGCTTCTCACTCGAAGTCTGGGGGTCGGCTCCACGCTCCAGCGCAGGTGACCTCTGCAGAGGACAGCTGCAGGCACTCATCTTCCCAGGGAGACCCTGCTCCATGGAGCTGGGCCACCCCACTGGCCAGGGCTGCTGAGCTTGGGTGAGAGCCTTTGGTGGTCCTCCTACAAGGACAGATGAGAGAGCAACAGATAAAGATCAGTGTTAACTCTTCTTTGTTTGCTTGTTTCCTCCTTTTTTTTTTTTTTGGTACTGGGGATCAACACATGACCTCACACTTGCCAGGCAGGCACTTATGCTGCTGAGCTAAATCCCCAGCGCCTTTTTTCCTCCTTTTTAAAGCATCTCACTCTGTAGGCTGGGCTGTCCTGGAACTTTCAATCTTCTGCTGGAGCCTCCTGAGTTTGGGGATTGTAGGAGTTTGCTATGCCCTTAGCCCTTTCTGACTTTTACAGTCTTTCGGATGCCTAAATGTCTGTCATTCTTGGAAGTGAGGCCTGTAATCCCAGGAAGGGATAACTCTGGAAGGCTGAGGCAGGAGGATCACATGTTCCAGGCCAGCTTGGGTAATTCAGCACCTAAGATTGCCATCTCAGAGCACAGGCCCTTGCTTCAGTCCTCAGTACCACAAAATAAATAAGTAAATAAATATTATATTTGTCTCAGGATACCATAGATGGGGAAAAGCATGGAACAACAAATACTATGGACATTTTTCCTAGGTAAGGAAGTAAAAAAAAAAAAGGCCAAGAATCAGACGTTTTTTCAGGCGTCAGCAGCTAGCGTGGGTTCTCAGCCACAGGTAAGAGAGAAATCAAACGTTTAAAGTTTACTATGGGAAAGAAACAGTGAAGGTGCCTACTCCACTGAGAGGAAAGGGTCATTTTACTGTTGCGGGATTTCTGGGGAACATCACTAATCATGCTTTTATTAAGGGGTGCAGTCTCTGGCAGGCTGGGGCTTGGTCCAATGCCTGCCCCTTGCCCCCTGTCCCCTTGTCTCGGGAAGGGTGGGACTTGCCCTTCCGACTGTCCGTCTGCCTTTTTTCCCCTCTGACCCAGCTCTCTGCTCATCTCTGACTAGGAGATCACATCGAAGTTCCCTGATCCTCCAGCCTTCGGGGTGCTGCACTGGCTGGGTTCCAAATGGTGTCTGCAGCTCGCTCACTCTTGTCCTTGAGGAAGTGGCTTTACCTGCTTTAAACTCCAGTTAGCTTCCCGATTCACAGGACCAGAAAGGAGCGAGGAGGAGGAGTCTCCCAACCACTACATGCTTCCTGTGTTCACTGTACACCGTAGCTCCCGCTCTGAGCCAGAGCCCGGGACAGTTAAACCCTCTGCTTTATTATTTTTTGTTGAGATAGGATCTTTGCTATGTAGTCTGCGGTGGCCTTGATCTCACTATGTAGCCCATGCTGGCCTGAAACTTACAGCAATCTTCCTGCGACAGCCTCCCAAGTGCTCAGATTACAGGCCTGCACTGCCATTCCCAGCAGTGACAGGAGAAAGGTGGAAGACCAGGGCAAAGCAACAACTAACCTGGTGAGAAACAAATGAACAGAGGTGAGAATTAGCTTGGGGTGGAAAAAAGCCTCAGAACTGCAGAGTGAAACAGAAGGCCTTAGTCAGGGCTGCAGAGGATACCATGGGTCCAGCCCCAGGCTGCAGGGTCCTAGCGCGGCCAGGAACCCCTGGGAGCCTTGCTCCTGCAGGAAAGGACACAGCCTCGTGAGGAGGGAATGGGCGGCAGGCAAGGCCCGGGCATCCCCTGCTCACACAAGGCTTCTGCTGGCCATGCCTTCCATTTTCAAGATCTTGTCTGCTTGCTCTGGTTCAGCTCCTACATCTCCGAGCTGTCTTCCTACTTAGGAAAACTGAAACCACTGACCGTCAAGCTCCCTCGGGCATGACTTCCCAGCACCCAACCCGGGTGTTAGCAGCGGCACTGTTCTCAGAGAGTGTCTAGCTCGGCACTGCTGCCGTAGCCCTCAACAGACACAGGACAGAGTGCCATGAAGAAGAGAGAAGACGAAACACAAAATCCCTAGCACCAGGACACCTGAAAACATCTGTTTACTGACACTGGATGCCCCGAGGACTCTGACCACTGAGGCACTGAAGAACTTTGACCTCTTCCTCTGGGATCCCCACTGATCTCCCCACTTTGACCCCTATAAAAAGGCTCTGTTAGTCCCTGTACCCTGCAGATGGTCTTTTTGCCCTCTGGAATCCTTGTACTCAGGCACCATACCTTCCAGGCCATGTTATCTTTACATAGACCTGCTGGTCTCTGCTAGTCAGTGCCTCATCCTGTTCCTTACAAGGACATCTTGAAATCACTTCTATGGGGCAGTGTGTGTGACATGGGAGTTTTTTTCTCTAGAACAGAACACAATGGTTTGGTGTCTTCTCCGTGGTACAATGAACACATTCTCGATGACTCTGGTCGTATTTTTCACTTTGGGGGCTGGGAGTGTTGGTCAGGGGTGGAAGGCTTGTCTAGCACATGTGATGCTCTAGGTTTGACTCTCAACACTGGGAAAAAAAAGAGAAAAAGAAAAAAAAGAAATTCACCTTTTTCCTCTGTGAAATAGGAAAATGTTACCTGCAAGGCACAGGAGACACAGGTGTGAAACTACAGAAGAAGAAAGGAAGCCCTGGCCCCAGTTCCTCTGGGCTCCTGCATTCTAAACGGTGGGATTCTTTCATTGTGTCTAGGTTTTGGAGGGGGCACATCACAGCCTGTCAGAGACACATCCAGCCTGGGGACACTGATTCAGCCCGTGCTGTCGAAGAGTTCCATGTTAGCGAGACAGTAAAAGGGTGCTGGATGTATGCAGCCAGTGTGTTATTCTTCTAAACACCTTCCACCCATTCCTCAGCTCTGCA
Organism: Cavia porcellus; assembly: GCF_034190915.1. Taxonomy (NCBI): domain Eukaryota; kingdom Metazoa; phylum Chordata; class Mammalia; order Rodentia; family Caviidae; genus Cavia; species Cavia porcellus. The sequence goes on along the minus strand of NW_026947484.1, from coordinate 66,744,386 downwards.
AGCCTCTCCAGGCCCTCAGGCAGGCATCTGGGAATGGCTTTGCAATGATTTACAGCAATGTCATTTTTCTCCTGCCCGCTTTCGGAACAATGCTGGGAGAGGCTGGCTGTCATAACGTGTGGGCAGATGATTCCTGATGACAGCCCGAGAGGACTTCCAGCTTGGTGAGGCTGGGAAATAAACATACACACTCTGCCTTCCCTCTCCCTCCAGCCACTTCTTCCACCCCACAGAACACGGTTCCCCCAGCTTGCAGCTCTTCCAACCTTTTGAGTTGTTGCCCAGAGGAGGTTGACTGGATCTAATGAAAGCTGAATAGAAGCAAATTATTTGGTAATCTCCTGAACGCACTATCACTCGATGACAGTGCTGGCCTAGAATGCCAGCTGTCTGGTGACCTGTGAACACCCATGAGGCTTCTGTGGAAATCCCAGCTCTCGGAGGCTGCAAAGCGGCACCCTAAGACCTTCAGGGGTTCAGGTGGCCTTGAGCCTCTCCTAGCCCCACTTGAAAAATAACCAATAACCACTTGTAAAATTAGAGAGATAAAAAAGTTTTAAAAGTTCTTTCTGATGGGCTGGGGATGAGGTTGTGTTGACTACCTTCCTGGCATGCAAGGGGCCCTGGTTTCAGCCCTGAATATATAGTGGTGGTGGTGGAGGAATTCACTGCTGAAAATGCTGAAGAAATAATGACTGTTTCTCTTGTTGTATGGCACTGGGGATTGGACCCAGGCCTTCACAGTGAGCTACATTCTCAGCCCTTTGAATTTTTCTTTTCTTTTGCTTTTAAGATAGCCCTTAGGTTCTTTCTCTTTATTTCTTCTCCTTCTCCTTTCTCCTCCTCCTCCTCTTTCTTCTTCTTTAGACAGTCCCTGTAAGTCACTAAATTGTCCAGACTGGGCTCAACCTTGTGATCTTCCTGCCTTCGCCTCCCAGACTGCTGGGATTACTGGCCTGTGTTCCAGCACCTAGCTTGGTCTCAACGCAGTGGGAAGCCATCCGAGGACTTTTGGCAGGGAAAGTACATGCTCTACTTTATGCATGTTTAAAAAACTGACCGTGGGCCAAGTGGGGGGGGGGTGGACGGACACACGACACTGAAATTCTAGTAGTGAAGATGAGCACCTGTATCTGCCTGGTGCTGGGGAACTTGAAGCAGATAGATTTGAGAAATGTTGGAGGTAAAGCAGGACAGCTGTGAGAGCAGGGCAAGAGAAAACTTCCTTGAAACTCTGCTAAGTGGGATGAGGGGTAACTAATGACCCAGTTTTCTGGTTCCAAAGGTGAAGACTGAGACCTCTCTGTGCTTTAGTAAGCTTATCCCACTGGGTCCCACATTTAAAAATTTGTTCTTTTGTTCCGCAGCTCCCTGTGCCAAGCTCACTGTGGGCTCAGGACTGAGCCTGGAATATCAGCAAACCACGCAGAAGCAAGCCTGACCCCCACAGAGCTTGTGTCTACCAGACAGGGGATCAGTGTGAATGAGCTAATTAGTAAGTAGGAGGTGATTCATGCTTCAGAAAAAAGAGAAATGCTAGCAGGATAGGTGGAATAGGGAGGCCCCTGTAAAGGGGAGAGAGGCTGTGGATTAACTAGGGTACAGGCAGGCCTCAGGGAGTGGGTAGCATTTGGAAAACAGAAAAAGATTCTAAACTGGGTGTGGCAGCACACACTTGTAAGCTCAGCACTTTGGGAGGCTGAGGCAGGTGTATTAAAACTTCAAGCCCAAGGGGCTGGGGATTTAGCTCAGTGGCATAAGCGCCTGCCTTGCAAGCAGGCAGTCGCCAGTTCAATCCCTGGTACCGATGAAAAGGAAAAAGACGATGACAACAACAAAAAACTTCAAGCCCAACCTGAACTGGTCTCAAAATTATTTTAAAAAAGGGGGACGTTGGCTGGAGATGGAGCTCAGCCTCAAGGCATTGGGTTCAGCCCCCTGTACTACATAATAAAATCAATGAATAAAAAAACGAAGTGCGCTTTAAACATTTTAAATGTGGCACCATTATTTTTAGGTGTTTGTCTTCACTTGCCCTTGCGTGCAGGGCACCTTCCTGCCTGTCTGGTCTTCCCATCAGCATGAGTTTCCCCAGCCGCCCCTTTCTCTGGGAACTTCTCTTGCCGCCAGCAGCTTCTCATTCTTGTTAGTGCCTACAAATCTTTTCTGTCTTTCTGCACCGAATGTCAGCCAAGAAACAGAATTAAAAAATGATCACAGCTTATCCTGAGGCAGTGCTCGGTGCTCTGAGCCATGACTTCGTTTGGGTAGGAGAACAAGGAGGGGAGAAGCAGGAATTTTCAAGTCCTGAGCCGACTTCTGCCCTGGTAATTTCCCTGAACCTCCTCTATTTTCTTCTTTCGCCTTAGGATTTTTATTTTTTCTGGCCCCATACAGAAAAGGAGCGACCAAGCCAACTGGCAGATTATTAACTCCATAGAAGTCACTGTAAACTAAAGCCGGTGTGCTCTTTCTGCCAGGCTCAGACTGGACAAGAGCCCTGAGGCTCTGATCCTCCCTAGGGTGGCCTTGGTGACCTGTGCTGCTCCACAAGACGCCTGTGTCTGCAGCAGGGTTTAAGGTGAGAATGCCAGTGTCAGCAGATGCGCGCCACTCCTCAAATGCACACACGCGTGCACGTTAAACTGACAAGCTCTGCAGCTTTCCCAGTCTCTGTGTCACCCTAACCTTTAACCCGGCACACAGCGCTGTTCTCAAATGACATGTTTAGGGCCCTTGCATGTGCAAAGCTTGCTATGGATGCACCCGGTGCCGCTGGTGTGTTAGCAACTAAAAATGATGCGAGGCAGAGAACCCCAGGCCACTATGCTAAGTAAGATCAGCCAGGACAGTCACCGGGCCCCACGCACAGGAGATCCTAGAGTCCTCGTCCAACTCTGGAGAAAGTGGCGGATGGTGGCTGCCAGGGCCTGGGGACGGGAGACGGGGAGCTGGCACTGCTGAACAGGCAGAGTTTCCGCGTGGGAAGGGGGCGCTGGGCCGCCCTCCGCTCTGCACGTCGTGCCCGGGAGCACGGGGAGCACGTGTCGGTGCTCGGAGACTGGCTCTTTCGGGAACGCCAGCACGAGCTCTGCCCAGCGGCGTGCGTGGCTGGGGTGGGGGTCGAAGGGCCGGACCCAGCGGGACCGGGCGGGGGCGCAGGCGTCCCTCCCCGCCCCCCGCGGCGCTCGCTCACGCTCAGCCTGGCCTCCAGATGGTGCAATCCGCCGTGCGCCTTGCGCGGGTCCGGAACAGGGGGCGGAACCCTAAAGCTGGGAGGAGCGAGCCCGCCCATTCTCGGACCCGGCCAATGGGGACGCGGGCCCTGTCGCGAGAGCCAATCAGCAAGGGGCCTGCGCCAGCCGGTACGCGGGAATAGGACGGGCCGCGGCAGACTCGCGCCGGAGCCGGAGACGCGGTCCATCCAAGTGCCGCACCATGGACGCCCCAAAACAAGTGATCAACTTCGGGCCCGGGCCTGCCAAGCTGCCCCGCTCGGTAAGGCGCAGCCCTCGCGCGTGGGCTGGCGGGGAACGCGGCGTGCATTGCTGAAGGACGCGCGCGTGTGCGACTGCCCGTGGGAAGGGTGGGAAGGGGGTGGGCGTTCGGTCCCGGGCCCCGGCGATGGGCTCTGCGGGCCAGGCGAGGCCTGCTGTACGAGGCCCGAGCGTGATGGCCCCCGGGCCCGCGTGGACATCGCGCGGGCAGCCGCCGCTGCACGTGGGCGGGAGGCCCGCGCCGCTCTGTGACACGAGTGGCCGGCTCTGCGGGGCCTGTGGGGCCGGGGTCCGTGCTAATTTGTTGGCGGCAGGGTCGTTTGTTTCGGGGGCGGCCCACGTGGGCACGGAGTCCTTGAGCCCTGCAGCTGTGCTTCGGCGATCTTCACGCGTGCGTCGCCAGTGTGATTGGTCACGGAGTTGATTACCTTGGCAGCTGGCAGCAGTGATACAGTGATTATTTGTTTGTCTCAGGAGGATTTTTGCCCTCTGTTGCCCTGTAACCTGGGAGTGAAAAATACTTTTTACCAAATGGTGAAGAACATGGACTAATTATAATGAAAATGAAAGTCTTGGAAAATACTTAGCCTGTTGACCTGTGAGATGCTGTGTAGTATTGTGTGCTGCTCTAAGTTTATGAAATAGGTTAGTTGTAAATGATAAAAACAGTTGAGTTCTGCGGTTTGAAAAATAAATACTGGATTATAAAGGATGTGTTTTTTTGACTACAGGGATTTAAAAAAACTTTATATTGATTTTGATTATAAACTTTTATAGACATATTTTTCTTCTTTATTTCTTTCGTTCATTCGTTCTTTTCCTTTGAGACAGAAATGTTTCGCCATGTAGTTTAGGCCAGCCTTGAACTCACTGTGTAGCCCAGGCTGGCCTCAAACTCACAGTGATCCTTTTGCCTCAGCTTGCCTACTGCTGGGATTACAGGCCTCTGCCACCACACTGGGCTAGATACATTTTTCAAGAAATGTTGCTATAGGGGTTGGGGATTTAGCTCTGCGGCATAAACACCTGCCTTGCAAGCAGGCAGTCGTGAGTTCGATCCCCATACCGATAAAAAGGAAAAGGACAGAAAAAAAAGAAATGCTGCTATAAGAAAAATAAGTACTAAAACGGATTCTAAGAGGATTCTTGGTAGCTCAGTGGTGGAATGGGCCTGCTTAGCATGTGCAGAGCAAGACCTTAAAGTCCTAGCAACAGTGAAGGAGATTCTGTTATAGGTAAATACTTAGCTTCACTGGGTGGAAGGCTTCACTAAAGTTTATTTTTGAGTCGACATGTGATAATTATGCAGTACATATTTTATAGGGTACTGTAAGGTTTCAATGCATGCATACAGCACACATACCACATATACCGATTAGATCAGGGTATTGATCAGCTAGTGTGAATAGGCACCAACACCGAACTCTGTTCTAGAACCCTGTCAGAGCACCTCTTTCTTATTGTTAAAATATTATGTTCTAGACAAGTTACAGTTCAGTATAGATTTTAGCGATGCTTCATTAGCTAGATTTTTTTTTTTTTTTTTTTTTTTTTGGAGATAGCCTTGCAGTGTAGCCTGCCTTGGCTTCCAGAGTGCTGGGATTACAGCTGTTGCAACAAGCCCTGTTTTCAAAGAAGCTAATTTGAGTTTGGATTCTTCCACAGAGTGTTTTGTCCATGCATTGTGGCATTTTTTTTTTTTTAGTCTTTATTTTTGTTATGGAGATCCTCAGTTCACAGAGTAATCATATAATGAACCTTTGGGGCATCATCTCTGAGCCTCAGCAAAAAAATTTTGGCAGTCTTGTTTTGAGCCCTGTGGGATGGTTTTTTCTTACATGCTGGAGATCATCCTTGGGCGGTCACAGGAATGATAAGACCTATCCCAGGGGCCTGAACTCAGTCCATGAGCTACAGCCCCAGCCCCACCGATGAATCTTGACTCATGGTGGATTCTTCCTTTTTCCTACCCCGCACCAGTGGCCCACAGCACTGCTTTGGATCTAAAAGGATCGGAAATTGACTGATTTGCATAATTGAGGCCTAAGGATTTATTGTTACTCCGGAACCCAGAACTTTATCTCCAGTTTGTACTTTTAAGAGAGTGAAGAGTGAAATTTGTGGAGATATTTCCTAGGAAATTGGTGAATTTGTGCCTTAGCAACAGTCACCCCACCGAGTGTCAGGCCCAGCACTATGAGTTGCATCCCAGCCTCCCAGGGGAGGAGGAGGGAGAGGAATTGGCTGTGGATGGGGACAGGGGTGAGGAACCTCCCAGGCCAGGGTTGGACTCTCTTCCTGTCCCCGTTCCCCAGATTATTGATTGATTTATTTAGTAATGTTTTAGTGTAGAGACAAACACTGTGCGCAGCATATAGAAATAACCTATTTGGTTTTTTGTTTCCTAGGTGTTACTGGAGTTGCAAAAAGAATTACTAGACTACAAAGGAGTTGGCATTAGTGTTCTTGGTAAGATTTGCTTTTGGATTGTGTGAATGTTTAGCTTTCAAGGGGAACTTGTTTAAATGAATGGGGCCTAAGTCTCTACAGGGTCTTCCCCTAATCCTTCGTAGATACATTTAAATAACTTGGGTTGCATGTTTGCTTGCAGTTCTCAAAATAGCACTGTCCTGTAACCTGGGAGTGAATAGAGTACACTTTACAGAACGATGAAGTACTCAGACATAAAAATATAAGTAGTCAGCTTGATGACCTGTGATGTATTATTTGGTATTCTGTTCTGCTGTAGTTGTCTGTAGGAACCTTAGACATCTCAGCCAACTGTTTAGTGACCAGTTTTTGTTAGTTATAGGATCTGGGATCAGAAGATAATTTACGCCACTGATGACTTATGATATTACGTCACACTGAACTAGAGTTTTTGTTGTACTTTAATACAAACTTATTAAAGTTTCAAACTTTCTGACCTTGCACATGAGTAATTTCATTGTTAAATTTCTCTTGTATTTATGAGACATAAAGGAGAATATTGGGCCTTTGAGTTCTAAGGTTTATTTTTTTAAATTTAATTTTATTTTGGGGGAAAGTTTCAAAGACTGAGCTGTTAAAAGACTAGGATTAGGTGTATTGCTTATTCGAGTTACATATTTTCCTGAGGGTTTGCTCCGTGCAGTTAGTTGCATTTCTGTGAGGTGAGGTTACAGTGTGGCAGGTTGCACCGGCTTCCTGCATGTGAGAATGCGGTGGGGTGAGGAAGAGTTGCAGGGACCCCAGTGATGAGTTATCAAGTGAAAAAAATAACAAATAGCTCACTGAATGTGACAGTTTAGAAATCATTCTGCAGTGACTGAAGATGAAAATGATTTAGCTAGAGGCAGTTTGGATTGTCCCCTATGCTGAGCGTGGGCTCACAATTTTCCTGTATTGTTTCCCTGTACCTTTCATAAACTCTTTAAGTTCACTTGGTTTTGAAATAAAACTATTTTTGTCGTTTATTTTCTACAGAAATGAGTCACAGGTCCTCAGATTTTGACAAGATTATTAGGAACACAGAGAGTCTGGTGCGAGAATTGTTGTAAGTTAAAAAAAGACCAAATGGTGTTACTTTTGCTTTGTGTGCTATAAACCTGAGTGTCTGTTACATTGTTTCTTATGTTCTGTTGTTCAGAATATTCCATAAATGAACATTACCCACGTTACTCTCAACTTTACTATTAGCTCCTAATGCTTTTTAATGTATTTGCCAGCCTGCGTTTATGTGCTTCTGTGTTTGTGTGGTATATACAATGACGAGAAATCCTCGTATTTGCAAAAATTTTTCAGCACTGTGGTAGCTAAATTGGCTTGAAAGGGATTTAGGCACAATTACCTGCAATCTAGTTTAGGACGCCTCCAGGTGTGAGCGTGTTACCACCTGTCAGAATCACCTGACCAAGGGTAGATTTTTTAAAAATTCAAGACCTGTCCACATTTGCGGAATTGGATTGTCTGAAGAAACTTTGATCTCTAGCAGGCTCTGTGGATCATTTCACAGTTCTAAACTCCTGGCTCTGCTGCTTAAGTGAGACCTCTGCTGTTATCTGCCCTGTGTTTCATGCTTTATTCTTAGGATTTTTTTTTTTTTTGGTACTGGGGATCGAACTCATGACCATGCACTTGCAAGGCAGGTGCTTATGCCGCTGAGCTAAATCCCCAGCTCCAGGATATCTTATTCTTAAGCAGGTCATAACTGAAAGAGAGGTTTTATTTGTTATATAAATATAGTCACATATGTGGGTGAATATGGTAGCCTTGAAAACAGACTGCCCCTTTGAGTTTGCTTTAAATTTTTTTTTTTTTTTTTTTTTGATGTTGGGACCCTGTGCTTGGCAGACAGGCAGGCACTGTGCCACTGAGCTAAATCTTCAGCCTCTCCTTTAGTTTTTGGTCACAAAAGGTATGTATGTTTATAGTCAGAGGTTCAGAAACAAGCTGCAGCTTTAGAAATGAGTCAGACATTTTCCGTAACCCCACCACCTAGGGATGATCGTGGATATTTTAGGGGTTACTGTTGCATCACTCCATAAGCGTGAGCACAGTTGAAACTGTTCCGGGTGTTCCATGACCTTCCTTTTTATGTTACCCTGCTAAGGCAAGCAGTGAGGTGGGCGTGGAGGTCCCGTGACGGGTGTGAGACCGCTGCACGGCTGGGGGTTCAGCACGGGTGGGTACTTGCCTGACTTGTGCTCAGTCTGCCTGCTGTGGTCCATGTCACACTGAAGGAGCAGTGCTGTTCATATTGGAAAAGGTACTGTAGCCTTGGCCTGAAAGATGTGGCGTTGAGCACATGGCTTTGAGCCTCTTTGGGCTGGACCTGATCCCATGGGCTAGCTTGGGTCATGGGCTAGCTTGGGTTGTGTGCTTGCTTGTGTGGAGCTGGGGTTAGCGGCACTTGATGGACAGAGAGCCCAGGGGTGATCTCCTCAGGGAACAGCAGGGAGTTAGTAGGAAAAGGAGGAGGTGCTTTGATTAGGCAGTAGCCACAGGCTTCCCCTGTCGCCCCCCATAAATCACTGGGCCAGGGCGGCGTAGTGATTGGGGTAGGAAGAGAAGTACTGAGACTGGACCGTACTGAAAGCCAAATCCACCCGCAATGTCTTGCTGAGACCTCACTTTTTCTTCTTGGGCCACCCAAGCCTGTGCACTGATTGTTAACCTGCGCTTCCGCCTAGAGCTGTGCCGGACAACTACAAGGTGATTTTTGTGCAAGGTGGCGGATGCAGCCAGTTCAGCGCTGTTCCCTTAAACCTGATCAGCCTGAAGGCTGGGAGATGTGCTGACTACGTGGTCACAGGAGCATGGTCAGCGAAGGCCGCAGAGGAAGCTAAGAAGTTTGGGACCGTGAACGTCGTCCACCCTAAACTCGGGAGTTACACCAGTAAGTCCTGGGACCTGGGTGCCACGGGGCTGGCGGGTGGCTCCCCATGCCCGGGCCTGTCTCTCTGCCTGAAGCTGTCCTTCCTGGCCCTTGCTTAGGGTGGTGCTGCGTACACTGAGCAGCTGCAGTGTGGCCCACTTCTAGCCAGCATCTGCAGCAGTGCATGTACAGGCCCAGGCCACTCAGCTGAGACGCAAGCTGAGCAGCATGGCTCTAGGGTGGCTTGCGTGGGCCCTGGTGGTGCCTCCCGGTGTTCCTGTGTGTTCTTGGTTCCCTGGTTAGGGAGAGCTGTCCCCACTTTCTGGGAAGATGGCTTTGTGTCCGCCCAGGTTTCTGTGCCTTTGTTGGGCATCCCCAGACAGTTTTGGGGGCCTGGCGCAAGTCGCCAGTGTGATGGCGCCTGAGTCCCACCTGTCTCCCAGGCCATGAGACTCATGTGGGCTGAGGGTGATGGGGGCTAGGGGCTCTGAGGGGCTGTTGGGTTCTCAGCAGGAGTTGGAGAGACAGAGCTGAGGGACAGGAGTAAGCCTCCCCTGTCTTGTGCTGGTTTTCAAGGTTATTTGTGCCTAACACATTGGAGGGTGTGAACGGTCATCCTCTGGGATGTCCTGGGAGTAGTAATGGGAGAGGGGGACTGCAGGGCAACTGCTGAGTCTGCCACTGACAGCCTCTGCGTGAGGGGACCCGAGTCCGGGGTTTCACACTTGTCTTCCCTGGTAGAGATCCCAGATCCAAGCTCCTGGACCCTCAACCCAGAGGCCTCCTATGTGTATTTCTGCGCGAACGAGACTGTGCACGGCGTGGAGTTTGACTTCATCCCTGATGTCAAGGGTGCGGTGCTGGTCTGCGACATGTCCTCCAACTTCCTGTCCAAGCCGGTGGATGTTTCAAAGGTAGAGCGCAGGCGGGCTGAGCTGGCTTCCTAGGGGCCCTGCTGCTGGGGTCGGGGAGTCGGGGAAGGGCCGCTGCCAGCTGGGACTAGCAGACCGGAAGCAGGGCCGATTGATGGCTGATAGTTGCCTGTTACCAGCTGTCCCGAGGTTTAAATCCTGACATTCCCAGCTCTGCGGCTATACTCAATTCCTGCCTTCCGGGGTGGCTTTGGGAGTGTCCTGTTCTCTCCAAGGGCAGATGCCATCTACCCCAGCCCAGGGGTGCCAAGCCCCCTTTCCTTGCTGCGGGCAGCCACGGGCGCATGGCCTCTGCAGGTGGCCTAGGCTGGTTCTGGTGCCTCAGTAAGGGGCGGTGCCTGCAGAGAGGGCAGAAGCAGTAGCTGGACCAGCCAAACTGGTCTGCTTTGACTTTTTAACTTGTGTTACAGTGTCCTTAACATCAGGTTTATCATTTTAACGTGTGTGTGTGTGTGTGTGTGTGTGTGTGTGTGTGTGAGTGATACTGGGTATTGGACCTAGGACCTTCGCACTGAGCTGCATCCCCAGCCGTTTTTATTTTGAGACAGGGTATCACTGAGTCACTTAAGTACTGAGTTGCCCAGACTGGCCTTGAACTTGCAGTCTTCCTGCCTCAGCCTCCTGGAGTGCAGACATTCAGGGCCTTTGCTGCCACTCCCAGCCTTGACCATCTTTAAGCGTGGATTTCATTGGCATGGAGAGTACTCGTTCCCACCCATCGCTAAGAACCTTTTTGTTCCCCAGATTGAAGCTTTATACCCATGGGCAACAGTCACCCCCCAGCCCCTGCCCCTGGCAGCCCCCTTTCCTATTCGTATCCATGAGCTGGGCTGTTCCGGGGACCCCCCGTCAGTGGAATCATGCGGTACTTGATCTTTGGTGTCTAGCTGTGTCACTCACCATGATGATGTTAAGATTTGCTTATGTGGAAGCATGTGTCAGGACTGCATGTGTGTTTCTGTGTAAATGTGTATGTGTGTGTTTTTGCGCATGTGGGGAACTGAGACCTGAGCAGAGCTCTGTCACTAAGCTACCTCTCTAGAGCCCTTATGTGAGACAGAGTGGCACTGAGTTGCCCAGGTTGACTCTAGACGTGGCCTCCTGCCTCAGCCTCTTGAATGGCTAGGACCCCAGGTGGCGCCACCATGCCCTCCTCGGAGCTGCCTGGGTAAAGGCTGAATATACTCCATGTGTGACTGTTCCGTGTTTGTCCTATTGTCTGCCTTTCGTCATCTCCAGGCGCTGGCAGTGCTGAATTGTACCAATTGTAAGTCACGCTGCTCACACTCATGTCCTCCAGTTTTACGGGAGGGCACGTGAGGGTTCTGATCCTGCACACGCAGTCTGCTCACGTAGCTTCAAGCGCCTGCTCTCCACAGTGTCTTTTCCCTGGGGCCCTGTGTATTGTCTTTCTCTCAGCGGCCTCCTCCTCAGCATCGTCACTTGTCTCTGTGTAAATATAAAAATTTGGTGTGGGTAGATTTTTGATTTTAAAACTATTTAAAAACTTAAAGTTTTGCTGATTTTAAATGTTCACATAGAGTTCACTTAAAAAGTTTAAGCAATTGAACATTTTTACCATTTAAAAATTATAAAAGTGCCAAAAAATAACTTATTTTCTAGATTAGAAGATGTTTTTTCACTTGGCTGCCAAGGATATTTAAAGACCCTGTTCTGTTTGGCTTTATTTTTCTGTGCAGTGGATTGTCCGTAGGGCCTTCACACTGGCTGCATGCCCTGATTTGAGTTTTTATTGGAGGCAGAATCTGACTAAGTCACTAAAGTTGGGCTTAAGCTTTTGACCCTCCTGCCTCAGCCTCCTAGAGTTATGGGGTTTAGGAGTGTGGCATTGTGAGCAGCTCTGAGGCCTGTTCCCTGTTTGATTGTATTTTTTGTGGTGCTAGAGGTGCACGTTCTCCCCCAGCTGCATCCCTGGCAGCAGCTCGAGTTGGAGCACTGGTTCAGTTGTGGCGTGGAGGCTTCTAAGCTACGGTGTATCCCAGGCGGTGGCAGTGTGGGGCTTGGCGAGCTCCTTGCAGGCAAGGGTTCAGCTTTGAATGTCTGCATGCAGTTAGTAAATATCTGGCACTGGGTGATTTACAAACGCTAGCTGTTTTCTGCCCATTGTTCTTAGTTCCCAGAGACTCTGCAGGAACCCACAAGACACCCAGGTGCGCGCTTCCTAAGTGGGGTTGGTCATCTCCTCCCCACAGGCTGTGCTTGTGGAGTTAGAAAGTTCGCATGCACTGATGAAAATGACCCTGCGGGGCTGGGGGTTTAGCTCAGCGGCATAAGCGCCTGCCTTGCAAGCAGGCAGTCGTGAGTTCGATCCCTGGTACCGATAAAAACGAAAAAGACAAAAAAAAAAAAAAAGAAAGTGACGCTGCATGCTCTTAACATGGTTTGCCTTCCTATTTTTAAGTTTGGTGTGATTTTTGCGGGTGCCCAGAAGAATGTGGGCTGTGCCGGGGTCACGGTGGTCATCGTCCGCGACGACCTGCTGGGGTTCGCCCTCAGGGAGTGCCCCTCAGTCCTGGAGTACAAAGTGCAGGCTGCAAGCAACTCACTGTACAACACGCCTCCGTGTTTCAGGTAACTGGGGTGCAGCGGGTTGGGGAGCCTCAGTTCTTCCTGCCCAAGGGCAGTGACTTCTGAAAGTGAGCATCTTCCTGAACGGTGACTGGGGGGCCTTCTGGGGCCTGCTCAGCACCCCTCCCTTTGGCCCTCTCCTCCACTATTAGATCAGTTTTCTTCGGCCCTTTGTTTTTGGAGAGAGTGTTGCATGTTGGATCTTGGCATCCTGGTTCACCGTGAACCCAGAGCTCTCTGCGGATGACATCACAGCCAGCCAGCCAGTGCCGCTTCCCAGAAACACTTCGGGAGACTGCGGCTTTCACTTCCTCCCATGCTGGCCTGTGCCACCTGGCCCAGATCACCTTCCATCTCCAAGCCTGGTCTGCAGGGGTCCTGCAGCGGAGGTGTCCTCTGCTCCTCAGCCTCCACTGCCAGGACTCTATGACTTTCCCACTGCCTGAGGAAGTTGACCTTGGGGAAGTCCTCGAGCCTGTCTGTGCAGCAGGTTTCGCTGCGAGTGATGCGGTACCCTTTTCTTGGGGTACTGTGAGGTTGAGTACATGCTTCCAACTTAGCGAATACCTAGCATTGGGTGATTTACAAATGCTACATGTTTTCTGCCCATTGTTCTTAGTTCCCAGAGACTCTGCAGGGGCAGACAGAGGAAGAGTCAGAGTCAGAGTTTATGGGTTTATCTTCATAGGGCACCAGGGATGTACCAGAGTGCAGGTAGGGACCCATTAGTCCTCCAGCTACCCTTGGGGTGATTCTTTTTCCCATTTTGCAAGTGAGGAAGCAGAGGTCGTGTTTTCAGAAGCGGTGTTGGTGGTGTGGGCCAAGTCTTGGATGTGGGTATGTGTGCCCCATAGACTCAGTACGCTTTACTAGCTGAATGGCCGGTGTGCGTGCCAGTTTGCAGAATTTCATCAGGAGAAAAATGCCTGTGGCGGTCCAGTTCTGTGGCTTGGCTGGATTTCTGTCTGGAAGTTCACTTCCAGGCTGGGGTTGGGCCAGCATAGTGAATGGTCTTCTCCTGGGGCACTGCCTCCAGGCCGAGATTCCATGCTCCAGCTTACCGTGAGAAAGGAGTTTCTCCAAAGTTAGCATTCCAATGGGGATTCCAAGCAGCTCTGCTTTGTGTGACCCTGCTTTCCCTTAGGGACAGGGTATCCTGGTCCTGACTCTGGTCACTTGTGACATTGTCCCCTTCCCCTGTGCGGCTAAATATGTTTCTAAAGTAAGCGTTAACTTACTGATAGGAGGTTTTAGGCAGTGGCAAACAGCAGTAGCCACCAGGAAGCTTTGGAACAGAACTGGGCAGGTCAGCAGTGACCTTGCTGTGTAGGGGATCCAAAAAGCAGGGTGCAGCACTGCCTGGGGCAGAGGAGAGGTGAGGGCCTGACTGTGCAGGAGGTGGAGCCAGGCCTTCTTACAGTGAGTGAGCTGTTAGGGCAGGCAGGGCCCTGTCAGCTGCAGAACTGAGAGGGCAGCAGCAGATAAAGAAGAGACCTGTTTCTGAGATGTCCCTCAGGGCCAGCAAATTCTGACCAGGGCTTAGCCGAGGGTAGGAGGTGGCCAGGGGCAGGTGAGTTGTGTGCTCTCTGCACCTCTCCAGGAATTACCTTGAAGCAATATGATGAGCACACTGATAAACGTGCTATTCCTCTCAGGGTGAAAACGTTTCAGTGGCAGCCGTGAGAAGCAGACCACATGTCCCGTAGGAGGTGACCATGGCTAGGGATGTGCACTAGAGTGACTGCCCTCTCCTGGGTCTTGGCCTGCCCTTGACCTTTCAGCTGGCCCACAGGGCTTGAGAAGACTGGGGAGACACAGAAACCCTTTCTTAGGGCTTTCTTGCTGGAGGGGCAGAGACAAGGGCAGAAGGCGGGGGGGGGGGGTCCTTTCTCCCCGCACAGATCAGGACAGCTTAGGGTCGTCAGGATGCTTGAGGGTGCGACTGGATAATTCTAATAACTCACTAATGTGAGTGTGGAGGATGAAAGATGCTGCATTAAAAGAATTCTGACCCCAGTTGTTTGCTCTGTTTTACTCCCTGAGAAGACATTGACTGGGTACATCATGGATCCCAGGACCCAGTGGCTCAGAAGATGCCTGGGACCCGTCCTGTGGGCTGCAGAGCACGGCAGAGCCCAACGCCGGAGCTGACCCTGCGTTTGTGCAGACATTAGCGTCTGCGTAGGCGCCTTCCCCAGTCCTGTGGGAAGCTGGCCAGGCGCCCAGAACGCCTCAAGACTCTGTGTCACCATTGGGCAGACGTAGGCTGGAGTTTGAACTGAAGCTTGGTTTGGGTTTTGTTTTTGCCGGAACTGAAAGGCTGTGGGCCCTAGGAACTTAATTTTAGCTCTTCTGGGTAGACGGGGCTGCACGTAGTTGCTCTGTAGCCCTGAGCAACACACTCGGGTGGAATAAAGGGCCACAGTCTTGCCCTAGCACTTGGTGTGGGCGTGTTGAGCCAGTTAATGGGTAGAGGAGAGGATGCCTGAATGTCCTTTCTAACCCCACAAAACAGCTTTTACTTACCACGACTAACTGAGCCCGAAGAATACGCCTGTTTCAGCTGCAGTATTTAGCTGCTATTTTAGTAGTTACTTTCGTTTTAATGAAACTATGAAACGAAAGGGTTGATAACCCAGCCACCTCTCTTACAAGAATGGGAGGTACAGGTGGGGCCTGCGAGAAAGTGCGTGACAGCTTCCATGTGCAGCTGCTCCCCGGGAAGGGTTGTGACCCCACGCTTATTTCCACCAGATCCCCCCTTACACAATTGTGCGTCAGTTCCCAGTCCAGTGCTTTTCTGCAGTCAGAACCTTTCAGCCAAGGAGAGAGTTCCCAGGACTTTCCAGTGTGCTTTTCCAAGCCGGGTCTCAGAGAGAATGGTTTATACTGCTTTAAAAATTTATTAAAGTAACTTAGACATGGAAGTAAGCTCTACAAGTGAGTAGAGCCACCAGTGTGATCTCTAACTGCTTGCTGTGCACCCTAACAGCATCTTAACCAGGACTAACACAGTGCCTCCTGGGGTCTGTCTGGGGTTTGTTCTAGGACCCCCGTGGATAATAGTTATCAGATGCTCAAGGCCCCTGTAGAAAACGGTGTGGAGCTAGGCATAGCAGCGGCACACACCTGAAATCTCAGCATGCTGGGACCCTGAGGTAGGAGGAGCAAAGGTTTGAGCCCAGCCTGGGCAACTTAGAGATTTAGCAAGACCCTGTCTTTAAAAAAGTACAGTTTTTATTTTTGCATGTAGCTTAAGCATGTCCTCCTGCATATTCTAAATGATCTGCAGATTACTTAACAATATTTAGCCCAGGGTACATGCTGTGAAGATCTTTGTTAGGCTGCATTGTGTCAGGAATGATGGCAGGAAGAACAGTCTGCATGCTCAAGTACAGACCCATTCCCCCAGACTCTGAGTCTTTGCATCTGTGGATGTGCAGCAGCCCCTGAGGGATTCGTGTGTCATTCTAGACACCTGGCCAGGACAGTGGGCTGACGGCTCCTTTCCAAAGCTTTGGATCTGGAGAACTAACAGACCTGAAACTCGGGGGTGACAGAGTTTCGGGGGAAGGCAAAGCTTGGCTCCCACAGTGGTGGTGTGCAGGGTGAGCGCGTTGTGGGAGAGGAGTGGGCAGTGACCGGGGCCTGAGGACACCGCAGACAGAGCTTGGCAGCTTGCACAGGTGCACACCGAAGCAGCTGGCCTCGCTGGCTGTGCCTGAAGGCGTGGGGGACTCTAGTGACCACGTGGCCCTGGTGTTAGTGAGGAGAGCTGGGTTGTGGGGTCAGGCTGCTTAGTGCTGGAATTCTGACCTGTTCCCTTAGCTGTAAAGTATGACAGCAGTGGCTTTGACCTAGGACTGTGCCATCAGTAAAAGCAGTTTGAAACTGCACTAGGCTCCAGTAAGGCTCATTCCCTCGTGTCTTCCCCTTCTCCACCCCCCAACTTCCCGGTCTTTAGCCCAGGAGCCCCAGCTGAGGGTGTAGGCACCCAGGGCTGTTTCCTGCTTGACCTTGCCTCTGTCAGTAATGGCTGCTGTTGCCCTTTCCTGCCAGAGTTTCCTGGAGAGCCAGGCAGCCGAAGCTTCTGGAAGCTTCTGTTGGATGCTCTGGGTGCTGGCTGTTCTCTCTAAGACCCTTGGGCAGCCCATTGTTGGCTTTTGTGCTTGCTGGGGTTGGACTCTGCTTGAGACAGTGAATGAGCTGGTGCACATGGGGCCCCCCGGGACACTCCAGCTCTTCTAGCATTTCCCAAGCCTGGCGGTGTCTCCCGAGCCCTTTCTCATGGTGTGAACAGACGGAAGGTGTTGGTAAATGGGGAGGTGGCTGAGCTTGGGTGCTCCTGCCCCAAAGTTTTACTGAGCACTGATGTGCATCAAAGTTTTGCACAACTCCCACAGAGGACTTTGTGGTATACTTTCTAGGTGCAAGACTGTTTGACTCCTCACACACCGTGCTCACTGGTCTTTCTGTGTAATTCTAAGAGAGACTCACCATGATTATGCCCATGGTAGGTAGAAGAATGTTGTTATATAGTGTAGGCTAGCCTCACACTAGCCGTGTGGCTCAGGCGGGCCTCAAACTTACAATTCTTTGGCCTCAGCCTCCCAATTGCTAGGAAGACAGGCCTGGCCCCAGGGAAATTTCTGATTGGTCAGGTTGGGTCCTTCATCCTACACTGAGACCAGAGTGGGGAGGCTTGCCGGGCATCTGCATGTTGGGTGGAGAATGGATTTGAGAAGAGCAGGACGGGTGAAAACCTAGGTGTCTACCCCGAATAGGTGGCTCTTGTTCCCAGTGGGAACTGCTCAGACTCCTGAGTCGTTGTCCTGGGCATTGAGTCTGATAGGACTAGGAGCCGCTTCAGGACTGTGACCAGGAGGGAGCCTGTGACTGTAGCTGCTATGCCACCCAAACTGGTTAGGAGGAAGGCGCTGAATCAGGACTCAGGGCTAGAAGAGGTGACTGTGTGCACTTCTGGCTTCTGAGACTGGATTCTGGGACATAAGCACACATGAGCAGTAGCTGAGGGCCGTGTGGTAGGAAATACCGCAGGCAGGCAGTGTGCATGAGCGGCTGTGGGTCAGGAAGGAGAGTGTTAGTGCTGGGTGGGGCCAGGGAGGTGGGTTTTTGTGATGTCCTGTGAGGGTGGGGGATTCGGTGGTATGGCCCAGGAGTCACAGGCAGCTTGTGTTAGGGTGTGGGCTAGGTCCAGAGGGGCTGAAGAGACTTCGTTGAGTGCTATTGGAGTGGCCCTTGGGGTCTGGGGTAGGGCTGACTCTTGTTCTTACATACTCTTGTGACATACTCTTGTCTACATGTGATTTGCTGTTACCTGTCAAAGTGCAGCTCTGAGAGCAGTTTTCTTGAACGTCCTTCCAGGTGTGCAGAGATGGTCTAAACATATCCCCATTTTCATCCTTTTTTAGCATCTATGTCATGGGCCTGGTGTTGGAGTGGATTAAGAACAATGGTGGGGCAGCAGCCATGGAGAAGCTTAGCTCCATCAAATCTAAGATGATTTATGACATCATCGATAAGTCTCAAGGATTCTACGTGTAAGTCTCTGGGCTTCATCTTACGTTTGGCCTCCTGTGAATGGAAGACTTGCCCCTTCTCTGTGCTGGTGTGGGGTGGGCGGTCTTGCTCCCCTGAGCTTGGAGTTGAATTATTGTCTCCTGCTCTACACCGAGGAATCCCAGACTTTGGGACGTGTGTCGGTGGTGGTGACATTTCTCACTGAGGAGACATCAGTCTGAGGAAGAGTCTCGGTTTGATGCCTGGATAGGCCCCTCCTCCACTCTCCCTCCTCTGTTGTCACTGGGAGAAACATTTGTCAGGGCCCAGCTTCACATTGTGTTCCTGTGGAGTGTGCAGTATGCATGTTCATACATACAGTTACATACATTCACGTCTACATTCCGCTGCCCACCCAGGCCAGGACCCTCTTTTAGTTTGTTTTATGTGGAGCCTTGCTGTGTTGTCTAAGCTGGCCTGGAAGTCCTGGCTCAAGTCCTCCCGCCTTAGCCTCCTGAGACCTGGGTCTACAGGCATGTACCCTGCACATGGCTTAGGACCACCCCCCCCACTGCCTATTTTTTTTTTTTTTTTTTTTTGGTACCACTAGGGGTTGAACTCAGGGAAGTGCTGAGTGGCATCTTCAGTCCTTTGCATTTTTTATTTTGAAACAGGTGCTTGTTGAGTTGGCCAGGCTGGACTTGAACTTGATCTCCTCCTGCCTCAGCCTTTGGAATAGCTGGGACTATATAGGCATCCATTGCCGTGACTGGCAGGACTGCTATTCTTAATGGTGGTTATTCTTTGAGATTCAGCTTGTTGGAACCAAAATGCCTGCCTGCTGGGAATGAGGGGATAGGCCCTTTCTGAGTATTCTGTAGGCTACATGCAGTAGAAAACAGGGTGCTTCAGTCCTGACTTAGGCTTGTGTTTTTAGTGAAGTGTCGCACATTTCCACCCCCAGCTGTGCTGAGGGGGTGAGATGTACCCTCTGAGCTCCGGGACAGAGTGCTGGCTGCCAAGGCCTTTCTCCTGAACTGCTTGTTGCCTGCCCCTGGGAGCTCTTGGTGTGCAGAGGACCTCCGGCCGCAAGCCCTGGGGGAGTTGGATTTGGCTGGACACCTTGGCCTTTGGCTTCCTCTGCAGATGCCATCTCGATGGGGGAAGGACACACACTGCACCTTCGCTGCCTTTGTTTCTCTGCACGAGGCCAAGGGGGTTGGGAGTCTTCCTCCTTGTCCCAGACACAGGACAGTGCTTACTGGAGCCATTTCAGTGTGCTTGATGGGCGGTAGAGGTTCAGGGAGTTTGTAGCCAGGGGCTGCAGAATGCGCATAAGCTTGGGACAGGAGTTGCTGTCTGGCTGAGGGAACAGGAGAGCTTCTGGATGCACTCACTTTTGGCGATTCCAGATTGCAAGCCAAGCTGTGGGAAAGCCCGAGGACATGGTGGGCGCGTGGGCTCACTCCTCCACACACCTGTGCGCTTACCTGCTTGCTTATGCATCTTTTTCCTCATCCGTCTATCCAGTACCAGTCCTCCCCTTCAGACTCTCCTGTGCAGTCGCTCAGTCTGTCATCCATCTGCTCCTGAGCCCCCACTCTAGGAAACCCTGCTCCTGAGATTACATGAGATAACCCTGGAAGACTCCGAGTTCA
The DNA here is from genome assembly GCF_034190915.1 of Cavia porcellus. NCBI lineage: Eukaryota > Metazoa > Chordata > Mammalia > Rodentia > Caviidae > Cavia > Cavia porcellus. The sequence goes on along the minus strand of NW_026947484.1, from coordinate 66,724,834 downwards.
TTCTGCAGTCTTACTGCCCCATAGCACTGGTGACCAGGTGGGGGGCCAGTGTGGGCAGGGTGGCCTGGTGTTCTGGGCCAGGAGCTCTGTGCCACTGCTGGTGGTGACCTTGGTCTAGTGACAGAGTTAAAGCTGTCTGTAGCATGGGTGTATCTCTCAGGATTACGTGGAAAGGCAGGTGCGTGTGAGGGGTGAACCGGTCTTGCACTGATTGATAAAGCACCACAGACATTGCACACCATGAGCATCCCTCACCTGTGAGCTGTTGACACTACTTGCAGTCACTGCTGTGTGAAGAGCTTCAGAGGCTCCTTGCAGACACTGCTTCAGAAGAGTGTCTTTACTATAAGGATGTACAAGCCACGAGTCTGAGTCAGGATCAGAGCCGCTTCTGTTACTCTATGGAAGACCAGGCCTTAGGAAAGAGAAGAATGTGTGTGGGAGGGTCTAGTGAAGACCTTAAAACCAACGACATAGGCAGTGGCCTCCCTGGCGGGTGTGCATAGAGTGTCATTTGATCGTCACTGCTGTCTGTGACTTAGGCTCCAGCCCTGCAGGCTGCGACTGGATGTGCACTGGCACTGCGAGAGGGGTGCTGGACTCTGACGAGCGCTGGTCTGGGGCCGGGGTCCCCTTTGATTATGCTGCTAAGGACCCCAGCGAGAGCGGGTCGCAGACAGCATGACGTTCTGCCTAAACAGTGTGAGAGCCAGCAGAAGGCACGGAGGTGCTCAGGAGTAGAAATGTGACGAGACTGAGCTCAGTGTGTCAGTGTCTGCCAGGAGTCTATCTTCTCCAGGAGCGGATGTGTGTGTCCTGAGGCAAGGATTCGTAATAGCCACAAGAACTGAAACTTAATCAGACACATCTGTTCACATTTGTGCAGAAGGGTAGCTGAAAATTTTAGTTCAGGACAAACTTAGCAAGTGGTGTATCAGAATTCTGTAACACTGTGTTCATTTAAACTGCAGCACAGGAAGAGACAGTAGTTCAGTGGGAGGGAAATCCAGAAACACACAGGCTTACTTGAGAATTAGTTGCTTGTTAAATAGGGAGGAAAGGTATGTTCATAACATGCTGTTTGAAGCAGTGACAATCCATGTTGGCAACTTTAGTTATTTGGATCAGACCATATTAAAAAATGAAGTCTAAACAGTCATAAAGATCTGAAAACAATAAACAGAATTATAAAAATCCTGTAGAAAAATATTGGTAAGAATTTCTAAGTGCCAGAGTATAGAAAGCTTTCCTTAAAAAAGCCAGAAAAAATCAGAAGCATTAAAGTAATGATATATTTAATTTCATTCAAATTTTAAAGTGTTATACAACTGAAGACATAAATAGTTAAAACAACAGATGACAGACACCAGGAAACATTTGAAGTATATAACATAGAAAAGGTTACTAGTCTTAATAGGCGAGAAGCCACAATGAAGAATAACCAAGTAAAACCCAGGACCTGATAGGACATGGTGCCCTTGCCTGTAGTCCCAGCACTTTGGGAGGCTGAGGCAGGAGGAGGATTATAAGTCTGAGTCTTGTTCTTGGACATGTTAGTAACTTACAGAGTGAGACCTGTCACAAAACAAAATAAAACAGGCTGGGTAAATGGCTCAGGGCAAAAGCCCTGGGTTTAATTCGGAGAACTTTGGAGGAAACACCCAGCCAGAGCAGAAGGTGGAGGTGTACATCTGGACAGTGCAAAGCCACATTTGCTGTTGGTGTTTGAACTCTTGTCGTCCAGCAGTGCTGTGTGTGAGTGGCCGCCTTCTCCTGGTACCCTGTGGCGCACAGAGGTGCAAGTTCAGATGACTGGGCCTGTGGCTGCTGCCCCATGCTTGTAGATCCACCTCGTTCCGGGAGGGCACTCTGCAGGATCCTGTGGGCATTACAGCCACCCCGGCAAGAGCCTGGCACCCCAGTTAGGTCAGAGAACTTGCAGGTGGCCTCTACGGCTTCTGGGTGCAGTTAGTGCCAGAAAGCTCGTCTTCATCCGTCCTGACCCATCTGCCCTGCAGTGCGCCAGGCCCTTAGTTACCTGCTTGGCTTTCTGAGGGGAAGATTCTTGTCTGTTTGGATTTAATCCCCTACTTGCATCTAAAAAACACATCTTTTAAGCTTGTAGACTTGTGGATGGTAGCCCACGCACTGAAGCAGGAGCTAAAGTAATGTCCTTGGCTTTCAGATGTCCAGTGGAGCCGCAGAATAGAAGCAAGATGAACATCCCCTTCCGCATTGGCAATGCCAAGGGAGACGATGCTCTGGAGAAAAGGTTCCTCGATAAGGCGCTGGAGCTCAATATGATCTCCCTAAAAGGACATAGGTGGGTACCCCTCTTCCCATCCAGGAGCTGGCTTGGGACTGGGTTTTCCACTTCACACACGGAGTGAAACGAACTGAAGAGCTGGCTCAGCTGGGCCTGGCAATTTTGTAATTGCGGGAATCTGTCCTGGGAGGGGGCCCTGCCTCTGACCACAGAACCCGTAGCACTGGCTCCTGGCTCTCGGGTGGAGGCACCACGGGGCTTTTGTCTGAGCAGCTTGCGCAGCACAGAGCCTGCCCGAGCTGGGGCAGCACCTTGCCGAGACTCCAGCTGAGCGTCAGAGATTAACGATGCAGACCCTGGACAGTCACTATCCTCACACGTGTGAGCAGCCATGGCAGCGATCTGTCCACCAGCCAGAGAGCTCTGGAAAGAGAGAGAGTGCGCTCTCCTTGGCCTCCTCTAGTTTCTGTGTCCAAAGCGTCTAGTTGGAGTTGATCAGAGAGGAGTAGTAGGGGTTGTCCCTGTGTGAGGGAGCCTGTCCTAAGGAAAGCATCGAAAGCTCTGTGCCACCTGTTGGGGGTTTCCAGTGGGACACGGGGTGTGGTGACTCTCAGGAGAGCAGTGAGGGGCAGGGTGTGGTGATGGCTGTGTGTGTGTGTGTGTGTGTGTGTGTGTGTGTGTGTAACTGGGTTGAACCCAGGACTCTGCATGTGCCAGGCCACCATTTTCCACCGAGCAAAGCCCCCTCCTGGCTGCCTGTGTTCTTCATTGTCTGATCTTCGTGTAGGTCGGTAGGCGGCATCCGGGCCTCCCTGTACAATGCTGTCACAGTAGAAGATGTGCAGAAGCTGGCGGCCTTCATGGAAAATTTTCTGGAAATGCATCAACTGTGAACACACGCTAAGTGGTCTGGACTCTGCCCTTGAGTGCCGCAGGGTAGAGAACCATGGGAAGTGGCTGCAGAAACATGAAAGACTTGGCAGTGTTTTCAAATGAACGTGGTGATTGCGGATTCTTCACTTTGCAAAGAACACAGCGAAACTTGCAGAGTTCTGCAAAGCTGATGGGACCACCAGCTAACGGCCACTTTAGTCCCAACTGGAACTGGAAATTTCTTTTTAATCATCCTGTTGCTTTTCTAACAAATTCTGGTCTAATTTTATCTTCACTGCTGCTTGTTTTTAGGTAGATGTCAGTGTCAGAACTTGCCTGGGACGTCATTGTACAGGGCAGGTGTTTCTGAAGCTGTGCACACACGGCACCGGCTTGGGGCGGAGGTGTGGACAGCAGTGGGTCTCTCGGCTCCCAGGGCCGATGGCGCAGCTCGGAGCAGCATGGGGAGGGCTGTGGAGTTCCAGGCGAAGGGTGGAGCGGGACATCTCTTTATATCATTAGCCTCATGAAGAGATAAATGATTCACTGTAAATGGTTCTACTCTAAGGTCGGTTCTTAACACACATAGTTTATATCTCTATGCTTTTATGTTTCTGATAAAATGGTGCTTTGTGATACATGCAGAGACTTAGAATGTGTCCAATCCCTGTGATGCGCTGCTTCGTGAAAAGGTTCTGCAAGTTCCACAATTCACTTTTTAAAAGTCTCTTTTGAACACGCGAGTTCCAGGTCCAGTGGAGGGTCCTTCCCCGTGGGGCTCTGGTCAACATCTCATGTTGACTGTGGAGAATATTAAAGGCCTCAAACACTGAAACCCTTGGCAGTAAAAACTTCTCTACTGGCCTTTTAGACAAATGTTTGTTTTTTAAACTTGTTGCTGGAAAAACTAGTCTAAAAATGGGGCCCGGTAAGAGTAAATTGATTTGATCGAAGGTGGAAGACTTGAGTGTTCTGCAAATATTTTTGAAAAGTTCAAGGCAGTGTGGTAGTTTTCCATTGCTTTCTAACAGACATTTCCAGCCAGCAGTGCTCCCACACAGCTCACAGTGCATGGTTCGGTGACCTCTGTCCACCTGCCCCAGAAGCCTGTGCTGTCACCTCTGGCTGTGTAACGAGGACTCAGCTGCGTGTGCTGCTGCGTGGAGCCCCTGGTCAGCCCCGGCTGCCCTGGCTGGATTCTCATGGGTAAGAGGAGAGTTGAAATAACTCTCCCGCTGACCTCCGGTGGTTAAGGGGTAAAGCCGGGGCTTGACGCACTTGAAGAATGATCACAGTAAATCAGCAGCAAGAGCCGGCCAGTCCGTGGGACCTGACCCAGTGTCCCAGACAGCAGTGGGCTACCCAGCGCACCCTCCCTACCTCCCAGGTGGTCGCACAGGCCTGTTGTCTGAGCCAGCCCTGTTTTTCTCAATGTTTCTCGAATCTCCGTTGATGTCATGCCAGCTGTGGTGTGTCAGCCTGAGTGGACACTGCCCATCTACACCTCCCACCACAACCAGCTGGACTTCCCATGTGCCCCTGTGGACACATGGGAGGTGTGACCAAAAGGAGCAGCTAGTGCTTATATAAAATTGCAGTACAAGATAACATTGCCATTCCCCGCCGCGCCCTCGCTGCCCCTTGCATTGAGCACAGTTGTCCCCGTCCTGGAAGTTGTCTTTTGTAAGTGGCTTTAGTTGGCTGTCCTGCTGAATTTGTTTTGCTTTTTGCTTTTTGTTTTTTTTGAGAGAAGTTGGCCTCGAATTCACGTAGCCTAGGCTGGCCTCAAACTTGTGGCGATCCTCCTGCCTTAGCCTCCTGAGTGCTGGGATTACAGGCCTGCACCACCACACCCGCATGCTGTGGCCATTTTGATGTTCTGAATCAATTTAAAATACTTAGCTTTTGTGGTCATTTTGCCTTTGAGGAAGAGCCAGAAGTTTTACATCCTGGATCTGGTGATAAGGCGGGTGAGGACACTGTGTTTATGAGCAGCCTTTTTGTTGGATGGTGCTCGGCATTTGCCATATTTTTGGTCACTTATGAAAGGGCTTCAGAACTTCAGAACGTGACAGGAGCAATGCAGTGCGTGTGTTTAGAGGGGGAATATTTTCAGAGCGATTGATGGCCGTGTGTTTACTACAGTAATATGTTTGTTTTTTGAGACAAAGTCTCACTCCATAGTTCAGCCTGACCTTGAGCTTATGATGAGCCTCCTGCCTCAGCCTCTTGAGTGCTGGGGTCACAGGTGTGCACCACCACACCTGTAACATGTTTTCTTAATTGAAACATTTTCTGTGTATTTTGATCACCCCACGTTAAAAACCTCGGGCTTCGGGGGCAGTCCCTGCCCTGTGGCATTAGACTGGCCTCTGTCTCGGGTGCTGATGTCCTTGGAAGTGGCTGCCGTCTGGCCACGTGTGACAGTTCCTACACGGGAGACCCTGTTCCCACTGGGTGAGACTAGCCAGCCCCAGCCTGGCTTGTGCTCCTGTTTATCAGCACAGGGGCTTTTGTTTCTCTGTTCTCACTGTGCAGAGCTTTCCTCCTCTCAGAGCAGCTCTGTTCTGCCCTCACCTTGCAGAGGCTGCTGTCTGTGGGAGCAGCTCGGTCCTCCCCCGGGCTCCTCTCCAGCTGTGCCCTGAGAGGTGCTGGACACTGCGCTGGCCCTGGGAGCCCCCAACTTGCACAGGTCTTCCCGAGGCTGCACCCTGGACGTGGGGCGGGAAAGACAGAGGTGTGATCTCAGCTGTGTGATCATTTTCAGAAGTTTAGCATAGACCACAGTTATTTTCTACTGAAATGGTCCAGTGTGATTCCATGATTGAATAAGAACTTCTAAAGTCCTAGAGGTTCCTTAAAACGCTAAATCTGAGCGCTTTTGGGAAATAGGCAGCAGCTGATGGGGAGCCATGGGGAGGCTGTGGGGCGTGGACTTAGGGAAAGCAGTTAGACTCATCCTCTGCGCGTTCACTGAGCAGGGCAGGGGTAGGGGTGGGGAGGCCAGGTGCAGGCGGCCTCCTGCAGACCAGGAGCCAGGTAGATAGACACCAGGCCTTGGGCACCCACAGGGGCTAGGTGGGGGCACCTGCCTTGCCTCCCTTGGGCTTCTCTAAAGTGTACTTTCCCAGCTGAATGGGAAGTGTTCTTGTTCAAAGTTCTTTATGAATCATCCTCACTCTGTGCCATCCCAGTCAGAAGCACCCTTGCGCCTGTGTTTGCTATGTTCTCCACACACCATGGCCTTATCTCCACCCCCGTTTATGATCCAGTTCCCAGGGATACTCCTGAGACTGACCTGTTCGTGATCTAGTGTGTCGAGTCCTCCAGAGTCCATGCGGGACTCTTTTTTTTTTTTTTTTTTTTTTTTTTTTTTTGTCTTTTTCCTTTTTATCGGTACCGGGGATCGAACTCACGACCGCCTGCTTGCAAGGCAGGTGCTTATGCCGCTGAGCTAAATCCCCAGCCCCTCCATGCGGGACTCTTAACGCTAGACCTGCGACTGTTGGTAACTCAGTGCTCCGAGGCCGTGCGCTTACCGTGTTGTGTTTCTCTTCTGTGAACAAGAAGCAAATGGTTCCGCTTCAGTTCCTCTTGCTCCCATTGGGTCATCTTTGAGATCTTAATGCTGCTTCCTCACAGCCTAGCGGCTAACACTGGAGAGTCTGGCATGCTTTTGGGTGAACTTTGTGGGGTAACAAGTAATTCTTCCTCCTTTTAAGGCCAAAGGAGCCACCGAGACCCTAAAAATAGACAAGATCCATTGATAGATGATGAGGTGTCCAGCTCTGCCACGGGCACTGCCAGGCTGGCCTCGTGTCCACTGTGATGAATATTTGTCAGGTTCTTTGGAAGGAAAACAGTGACGAAGAGTCTTCTCACGTTTGATTTGAATGCATGTAATTAAAATGTGAAATGCTGTTGAGTTCACTAAGAAATCAATTGCTTTAATTGGAAAGATGGCTCCTTCCCTCTGTCCATAATTGGGCTCTTGGTAATTTGAAAATTAGAATCCCTGACAGCTTGTGATAAATTGGCTCCTTTTGGGCTAAAGCAGGTAACAAGTTCTAATTACCTCTGGATTATTCCAGAATGGATGGGTAATCTTGATCAAAGCGATCCTGGGAACGAAAAGCTAGCAGTGAGCAAAGGTTTACTGAAATTTTAAAAAGAAGCTAACGAATAAAATATCTTGATATGACAGAAACAAGAGCTTGCATATTTTAAGTCCTAGAAATGTAAATTGGAATTTCTAAGGAAATGCTTGATATATTAGAAAAACTATACACAGAATAGTATATATACAGAAATTCTTTAGGTTGCCAGCCCTGCTTACTTGTTAGAGCACAAGATTATGACAGCCTTGGCCCTCACTTGTACTTTGAATTTTTAAACAAATAAGTAGCTTGCAGTAAGTTTAATGAAGCTTAAAATGTTTATTCAAGTGAAGAAATAAATTCCTAAAAATACAGACAGATTAATAAATTCGCTGACTCCAGTTCTATTGCTGTCCAAGCCTTCCTTTCTGTGCACATTGCTTAAGAAGACATGAAATTAGGTTTTAGGTTGGGGCGCTGGATTGAAGTTTATCTAGAACTGTGTCCATAGAGATGCAGTATGTATGCATGTGTGAATTTTACCTAGATTTTCCTTGCTTCCTTCTTGCTCCCCTGCCCCCGCCCCCTTGCCTCCCTGCCTGGTGATGGAGCTTAGCTACACCTCTAGCCTTTATTAAAATTTGAGGCAGCGTCTTGCTGAGTTGTCCAGGCTGAGCTTGAGCTTGTCATCCTCCTGTCTCTGCCTTCGAGAGCTCTAGAAATACAGTTGTGCGCCTCTGCGCCTGGCTGGATTCACGGTGTTAACATTCAGCCTTACTGAGCTGGGGGTTTAGCTCAGCGGCATAAGCACCTGCCTTGCAAGCAGGCGGTCGTGAGTTCGATCCCCGGTACCGATAAAAATGAAAAAGACAAAAAAAAAAAAAAAAAAAAATTCAGCCTTACTGGCTTCAGTGTTTACTCTCCCTACACACTTATCTTTTTCTGAGCTGTGGAAGTTGTGCCTTTTAACTGCATAGACCTTATCTCCTAAGAGCAAGGACGTTCTGTGTGACCACAGCACAATTATGTAAGTCAGAGATTTGTTTTATTTTTCAATCAGAAATTTAACACATCCATTTAACGAATCTGCAGTCCATATTCAAACGTTCTCAGTTGTTCCTGGAACACTTTTGCAGCTATTTTTTTTCTCTGCTGGTATCTAGACCACAGGGGATTTTTGTGATCATGTCTTCATCTAAATTCAGCTACTCATTCGCCTCTTTCTACGTGTGTCATCAGCTGTTTGGGAAGGTCACAGGCCAGGTGCGCCGCAGACGGTCTTGCTGTGGGCACCTCCCCGTGTTCCTGGCGATCTCTTCTGGTTCCCCATTTGCGGCTGAGACCCATAGAAGAGCTCTTATGTCCTCACCACACACTGGCAGGGGTGTCCAACATGGTTTGTCCTCTTGGTATCTATGAGATTTCCCCAAAAACAGATCACTCGTCTCTGGTTAGTAAGTGATTTATGGGAGGGTATTTGGAATCCTGTGTTCTTCATCACACTAATTACATGTAAAGACTAGTGGAATTACTTACGGGGAAGGTGATTTATCATTTATGTTTATAAACTGCCCCCACCACCAAGAAACAAACAAAAGACAAAAAAAATACTGAAAATATAAGCAAAGCTGTGCCAAAAAGTGCATTTTTAAGTCAAAATCAATAGGTGAACGATATATATTCTGAAAATCCTGAGGATAACAAACATATTTTGAGAATCTGGGCAAGTGTGCTTTTTTTGGAAGCTAGGAAGAGAATTCTCTGCCCAGGATATAGCGAATTCAACTTGTACAATTTTCTTTTCCCTGCCCTGTCCAGTTTGTTTATGTCTTGCTATTTTTGACCAGTACGGCCCTTTGGCTACATATGCATTTAATCTAATAGCCAGCCCGCGAACCACACAGCCTGATTATGCTCAGAAAGATGTCATACAACAACCCAAAGAAGCATTACCTGTGATGGTTCTGCTCAGCAGAATGGTCCCCAGGAGAAAATAAACTAGTGGCTTCCCTCTAGCGAGGTGAGAGGCTGAAGGCATTTTAAGTGTCTGAGAAATGAAACTGGAAGCATAGGGAATGTGAGGAGTTAGGGTGGTTTTGTAGAAGGGAGAGACCCTCTCATCAGGGAGTGTAGAGGAAAGCTTGAGGCTGGATCACTCCTGTTTCCTTCTTCCAGTTTAAAACCAGCTTTTGAGGTTGGAAGGCTGAGATTGAAAGCCCAAGGTTGATGCAAAAATCCTTAGCACTTTAATAATCACAGCTGGCAAGCTTTCTGTTATGGAATATGTTAGGGAAAATACTCCTGTATTTTAGATGCATTTAAATCTAAGGCAGTGTTCCCTCTTTGGTAAGGAAATATACATTCAAATTAAGGCTCCAGCTGTCTTAACCTCCATTAAGTCATCCCCAGTTCTTCCAGCAGTTCATTCAGCAGACATAGATTGTTTTCCATGAGCAAAATTCTTGTGGATACAGGGGTCAGTAAAAGGTTTTGTACAGGATTTTGTTGGTTACAAAAGATAGGAAAATGAGCCAAACTGGCCAAAGGGAAAACATCCCCAGATCTCTGGTATCACTGGAAAGTCCAAAGGCAAGGGCCAGCTCTGGTCTGCTTTGCTGCACAGGGTTCACCTAGTAGGTGCCAGGACTTTGCCCTTCTACTTCTGCTTGGTGATCATGACACAGCAGCTGCAGTTCTGATCTGCTCCTCTTCGTATGTGCTGCCAGGTTCCAGAAGGGTCTGCACCTTGGTTCTCCCAGCCAGGATTCTTGACGTGCTCTGATGGGGCCGTCTCAGAGCAGGTGCCCACTGGGACAGGTTGCTTGGCAAGAATGAAAGCCCTCTTCTGAGCTGGGTGCAGGGTCCCACACGTCTATGCAAGGTGGAAATCTGAGTAGATTGCCAGAAAATTCTTTCTGTTGCTCTCATGCAGCTTACAGCCTAGTCCAGGAGGCAGACAATCAGTAGATGGTTGCAGTGTATCAGGTAAATGCGTAGAGTCCAGACTGGAAGATGGGAGAGCACATTGGAGCTGACATATGAATGATAGGGTAGGAGTAAATCAAGACAGGACTTTAGGAGAGAGATGAGAAATTGTGGGCATTGGAGGGGGCATTTATTGTTTGACTTTTTTTTTTTTTTGGTCTTTTTCCTTTTTTTATCGGTACCAGGGATCGAACTCACGACTGCCTGCTTGCAAGGCAGGCACTTATGCCGCTGAGCTAAATCCCCAGCCCCTCGTTTGACTTTTTAAGAACAGTGACAGTCACAAGAATGAACCTTCAGTATGGTAGCCTGTAGAAGCGGCAGTTTTAGCAAGTGGTCACAAGAGGGCGCCTATGGAAAAGTCCCTTCCTCCCCTCCAGGGCAGCAACTGCCCTCAGGGGTTAGCTCCTCAGTGCCTGGGAAGCTGGTTTGTGACAGACTGCAGGTGAATGTGTAGACCACAGGTGCGCAATACTGCTGGATTCCACCCCTGGGGGGCTCAAGGTCTTAGCGTCTTCCCTTGTCTACCATCCATCCATCTTCAGGGATGATACTCAGCAAGTGTTGGCTAAACAGAAGACGGAATTGACAGCCATAGAAAAATGCTCTACATCCAGCATACCTGATGGATACTGGTAAGATTTTCTCAGAGCAACATTGGCAAATACGTCACTCAATCATCCTGAACGTGTTAACCATCGGTTCTCTTCTGGAGACTTGTGGAAACTGAATCAGCACATGCTTGAGGTCTCTGGAATGAGGGAAGTCAGCCTGGAGATACGGGCTGATATCTCCACTGGAGAATGAACTCGTGGCTGTGTTGAACCATCTGACAACTAAGTTAATGGCCACATTAAAGGAAATCATGAGAGGCCAGGCATCCAGGTAACCCCTGCTATTTGGGAGATTGAGGCTGGAGCAATTCAAATTGGAGGCCAGACTGAGGAGCTTAGACCTTAGTTTTCAAACATGGCCATCCCACGACACCACGGGACCAGTGCTAGAAGAAGCCAGGGCTTGGTAACTGGCCCTGTTCTGTCGGTTTTTTCTCTCTTCTTTGTCTTTTTTATTCTTCTTCCTTTTTTTTTTTCTTTCTCTTTTCTAAATGGCTGGGGAGAACTCCAGACACAGAAACTAATCCCATTCCGCATCCCAGAGACCAAGTTCAGATAATCCCTAGAATGTTCCTTCATGTGCTTTTCCCTCCCCCCTTCTCTAGTTTCCCAAACCTTGTGTGACCATCCTTTGTCCTCCAGCCTTGCTTTTACTTCCTTCCTGGTTATCTAGTTTATACACTACCATCCCTAAATTTCCCTGCCACAGGATAGAACCACTCTACCAAGGAAAAACCCTGCATACAGACTCCTAATGTATGACTGGCTCTGTTCTGTAACTTTGGTCTTAGGTACAAAATCAATAGTTAACCCTAGTTTGTCAGTTTCTAAATTGTGTGTGATATTATTGTTATTGCCAGTTTTACTGCTTTAGCTGGGATGCCATTCCTATTGTAATCAGTTTTACCTTTTGTAGCAATACTGGGAAGCTCTGGGGTAATGACCTCACCACAGCCCTACAACAGAGGACTTTGGACTGAGCCAAAAGATACCGACATTCCACCCTTACCGAAATGGGAAGATAGGATCTTGGGACAAACACAAACCAAGAATTTCCTACAAACAAGACATCCCCAAAGAACAGACTTTTCCTAGAGAGGCTAGTGATATAGCTTCCTACTATAAAAACTCACAAGGATCATGAAAGAAAACAAAATACAAATTTTTTGAAATAGAAAATGCCAAGATGAAAAAGCAAAATTCGGTCTCATCTCCAGCCTACCCAGAACAAACCCAGGAGGCATCAATGTAGAAGTTGGAAAATACACATCTAAAATTTCTGAAATGATATCAACCAAAGTAAAAAATCTGTGAGGCTACAGAGGAAATAAGATAAAAAAAATCTCTAGGTAAAAAAGGTCAACATTTATAAAGTAATTTCTCAGCAAATCTGGGGTATAAATAGATTTAAAAAATAGATGATGATAAGAGGATGGAAACTGAATGATCAATATAGGAAAGAAATAGAATGCATGAACCAGATTCAAACATATCCAGACAACTAAAAATTCCATTGACAGCTGGCAAAATCACTTGAACAAACCTGAAGACAAACTTTCAGACATTAAAATCAGAGTTATGACTAACAGTAATGAAAGACCTCTTGAAAACAACAAAAGGTCAGGAAATAATTCATCTGCTTTAAGGTGAAGCAAAAAAAAATAAGAATAATTGATGTCAAAAAAGCAGGAGTAACACAGATATCACAGACACACACACACACACACACACACACACACACACACACAATTTGCAAAGGTAATAGAAAATTTTCCAAATATAGGAAAACAATCTGACATACAGATACATGCAGCATATAGAACTCCAATTAGCTATAACCAAAATAGATGTACACCCAGACACATAATCAAGATTCCAGAAATTCAGCACAAGAGCAGAATATTACAAGTTGTTAGAGAAAACCAACAGATTACCTATAAGGGAAATAGAATTGTGAAAGACTTCTTAACAGAAACTCTCAAGAAGAGCTTGAAGTGACGTATTTCAAGCCCTAAAAAAACAAACAACAGCAGCAAAAAACAACTTCCCACCCAGATTGATGTATCTCCAAAGACTATCTTTCAAAATTAATGGAGAAATAAGATACTCCCATGACAAAGAACAACTGAAGAACTGCATGACTACAAAGCCAATACTATAAAGGGTAATGAGTGATATTATAGACACACAAAATGACCACAGTTCCAAGAACAACAACAGAAACTACCAGGCCAGGCAAGCAGTTAAACAAAGGGGAAAAGCAGGGAACCATCAGCAGGAGGTACCATGACAAAGATAAAGCAAAACATATCAGTTATAACATATCATATCAGTTATATCAGTTATAACATGAATTTAAATGACCTCAACTCGTGAATCAAAAGAAATAAATTGTCAGAATGGATTCAGAAACAAGATTTGACAATAGACTATATATAAGAAATACATGTAATTTAAAATGAAAATCATGGACTAAAAGTCAAAGGATGGAAAACAATACTCTGTGCAACAGTAACCCAGAGAAAAGCAAGGGTAGCTATTCTGTCTGCAGATAATGTGAACTTCAAGCCAAGAATGATTAAAACAGATAAAGATGGTCACTCCATACTTGTTAGGGAAATAATTCAAGAGGAAGAAATAACAATCATGAATATATGTGCACCAAATATGGGAGCACCCAGCTCTGTGAGACAAAATATTAATAGACATGAAAAAACATATAAGCAATAATACAGTTATAACAAAGGACCTTAATATGCCATTGTCACAAAGAGGTCAACAACAACAAAAAATCAAAGAAATAAGGGAACTAAACCAAAGCTGTGAATGAATGGACTTAGTAGACGTTAACAGTGTTCCACCCAACAACAGCAGAGTACACATTCTCAGCTGAACATGGGATGTTCCCTAAAATACATCCTGCTTAAGTAAATACAAGGGAAGTGAGATTATCCCATGCATGTTATCTGACCATAGTGCAATAAAATTGGAAATAAATGACAAAAGAAACCACAAATAGTCCATAAACACATGGATATTAAGTAGCTTCCTCCTGAACAACCAGTAGGTCACACATTAAAGAAGAAATTAAACAATACCATTAAATGAACATGTAAATACAACTTACACAAATCTGTGGTACCCAATGGAAGCAGTCCAAAGAGGGAAATTTATAGCAGGAAATCAGAAAGAGCACACATAACCTAATACTACACATGAAATTTCTAAAAGCTCATAGCCCATAGGGTAGAAATTATAAAATTCAGAATAGAAAGTAATGCAATTGAAACTAAGAAAAACAATACAAAGAGTTGGTTCTTTGGAAGAATAAATAAGGTTGACAAACTCCTAGCCAGCCTTATCAAAAAAAGTACAAAAACTCAAATTCATGCAATAACGGATGGAAAGGGTGCTTCCTTTCCCTGGTGAGTGGCTATGAGTGTGGCAGGCTCCGGCGGCCTAGGACAGGAGCCCCAGCATTTACTGGGACCCGTGCCATGCTGGGACCTGGAGTGCTGGTAAACCAAGCAGCCATCCTGCTCCCTGCTGAGTGGCTGTGAACCTGTAGGTACCTCGGGCTGAGAATCAAACATCACACCCTGTCTCACCCTGCCCTTAGCAAGTGGGAGCCAGTGATCTGGATATCCCTTGAGAGGTTGAACACAGGCAATGTAGCAAATGGGGGATTTCCTTTGACTATGTCTTTGAAGACAAATACTTTTATCCCTGTTTTGCTTTGTTCTAACTAATGATGTTATTTTAGCCTGTTTTGTTTTGTTGAACTTCAGTATACATGAAAGTATGAACAGGTATTTTGAAGAGAACAAGAGACTCTATGACAGCCATTGGTGACTTCTCTATTGTCTGGTTTTGAAGACCTAAAATACCTTCCTCATTCTGTTCAGATCAGTTTTATACTATGTTGTTTTGTATGACTTCTCTGTATGCAAAGACATGACAACTATTTGGAAGAAAACAAGAGACAATATGGTAGACTGTGAAGATCTCAGGTTGTCTAGCTTTGAAATTTATATCTCACATTGCTTTCTTATGTCCTGTTTTGTTCTGTTTTATTGTGTTTAATATTACCCCCGTTAAAATTGAAAAAAAAAAGAGTGAAAAGGGTAAAATCACTACAGATCCTGTGGAAATTCAGAAGATCATCAATACCTGCTTTGAAAATATTTACTCACGTAAGATAGAAAACCGAAGAAATTGAAAGATTCCTAGAAACATCAATTACCAAAACAATAAAAAAGAAATACACATTTTGAATAACCCTATGTCAGTTAATGAAATTGAAAATGTAATAAAAAACTTATTAACAAAAACCCAGGTCCTGAGATATTCACGGCTGAATTCTACAAGGAGTTTAGAGAAGATTTAATGCCAATACTTCTCAAACTCTTCAGCAAAACTGAAAGAGCACCAAGTCTCCTAACTCATTCCAGAGGCAAGTATTACTGTGATTCCAAAACCAGACAAAGACCCAACCACAAAAGAGGACTTCAGGACAATCTCTCTAATGAGCATAGATTCAATAAATCAAGCAATAACAAATGCTGGCGGGACTGTGGGGAAAATGGACCCTTCTCCACTGTTGGTGGGAGTGTAGACTGGTGCAACCACTGTGGAAATCAGTATGGAGATTCCTCAAAAAGCTAGATCTAGAGGTCCTATTCAACCCAGCTACTGTCCTTCTGGGTATCCTCCCAAAAGAATTAAAAACATCATACCACAACGATATGTGTGCACCCATGTTGATAGCAGCACAATTTGTAATAGCCCAGTCTTGGAAACAACTCAAATGCCCATCAACTGAGGAGTGGATAAAAACGAGGTGATATTTTTATACACTGTAGTGTTACTCAGCTATAAAGAAGGAAAAATTCAAGGCTTTTATAGGTTAATGGATGCAACGAGATCATACTCATAAGTGAAATAAATTAGACTCTAGTGTAAAAAACTGAAAGAGTAAATAAAAACCAAAATGTACAGTAGATTTAGTGAAAAGGAAAGAAACTGAGCAAAAGGAAAGAACAATTGCAATGGAGAAAAGGAGAAAAGAAAGAAAGAGAAAAATATGCACACATGGGAGATAACTAATTATACTACGAACCTCCGTTCATCAAAAGAAAGATTTGTGCTTTCACTATTAGGTCATATTTTCATGCCTGTCTTGTAATCGGAGCAACTAGTTTGAAGATAGTAACTTGAAATACAGTAACCAGTGTTAATTTTGTATTATGTTGATTTGATTTCTGCACCATTGTTTGTAGTCTTTGTTTTAAAATAAAATACAGAAGTTGACTTATCGCAATTAACGATCACCTAGTGCTCGAACAGCAGGGGATGGACTTCCCCTGCGCCATCTGAGGCACCAGGGGCCTCCAGCCCAGTTGGCCCAGGATGGATTAACAGGAGGAAACACCCAGTGCGTACAGGAAATGAAAACCCAGAGAAGTGGCAGAGCCCACAAGCTTTTCTCTTAGGCTGAGCAATGAGAGCAGTTTTTGAAAAGTAAATTATAGGCAGAGGCTAAAGAAGATCAAGCCTATTTTAGTGAGGTCTGTTTGTTTTTCTGACTCTGGTTTCCCAAGGAAGAATTTCTCCTGTCAAAGGCCAGCACCTGTCACTGGGGACTTTTAATTTGCTGGTTTCTGGAAGAAGAAGGGAGATTAGAATATTTTATTTCTCCTGCTTAAAATTTTTTTTGGTATGGGATCGAATTCACGACCTCACACTTGCCAGGCAGGTGCTTATGCCACTGAGCTAAATCCCCAGCCCCAACTTTTTTTTTTTTTTTAAAAGAAAAACTATACTTGTGACAGTATTTTTAAAAGAAATTTCCTGTTATAAATATTTTATTTCATGTTTAGAAATTGCAATTTTAAGTACTATTATCAAAATAACAAATGCTTCCTAACAAGTGAAAAAAACATAAATTCTGGAAAAATTTGCATCACTAATGTTATTTAGACCTTGATACATACTCTTTTGGAATTGATTCTATAACATTTATACCAGCGTTAACATTTCTCAGTCAATGAATGGGGACATTCCAGTTCTTTCTTGTCTCCCCCACAGTTCAAAGTCAGTCCCTAAACGTGTGCTGTGGTCTTTTTCTTTTTGTGGTGCTAGGGATTGCACCTGGGCATTGTGCGTGCCAGGCGAGAGCTGGACTGCTGAGCCACACGCCAGCCCGTGCCACGGCTCTGTTCCAGCCCGGCACTGCCGCTCCCGCCCTTCACGTGCAGCTGCCTCCAAAGAGACTATTTATAAGCAGAAGTTCTTCTGATGCTTAATCCATCATTGATGTGGAGGCCCATTTTAAGTTACTACTTTGCTTTTAAAATTTTCAAGTGCCTTTAGCACAAAATAATTCTTTCTCAAAGTTTCATGCTCTGTCACCCTCCCTGGAAAAATGCAGAGGGAAGATGCTTCTGGCTTGAGGTCTGAGACTCCTTGCCACAGAGGCAGCTTGATGCCTTCTGTCTCCCACACAGGGGTCCCAGCTTGCCGAGATGAATGGTGTGTAAAGTCACCAACATGGTTTAAATAACTTTCATCTTTTTTATTCAGAGCAAGGTGAATTGAACTTCTGTAAGAGATGTAAATCAAACCCACCTTATGAAGCTGGAGATCAACACGGCCCCTGCTCATTTCCTTTCTCTGCACCTGCCCTGTTAGCATTTCCGAGCTCAGCCCCCAAGCTGGAGCCTAGACTTTCACAGGCCCGGTCTTGCCTGTCTTCACTCCTGTCCTCACTCCAGTCAGGGTCCTGCCCTTGTCCTCCCCAGCTGGAGGTCAGGACCACCCCAGGGGCAGTTCCTGGAGGTGTCCCAGGCCCGGGTCAGGGAGGCTGGCACCCTTTAATAGCATGAGAGTGGTCTCTGTCCTTGGCCACCATCTTTTGTGGCTTCCTTCTTTCTGGATAATCTTAATGTTTTGTTTTCTTCCACAAATACACAAATCAGAATGCACTTGTTAACAAAACCATGCAAAGAGCCAGACATGAACGGTGGGTGCTTTCCGCCACCCCCACACAGCTCTGGTTAGCTTGGCTTGTTTCTTCACTGTTTTTCCTCTTTGCATTATTTTGTCATTCAAGTCTGGTTTACCTTCATCGATTGTCTACTGCTACAGCTGCTTCTCCACCTACAGTAGGACCATGCATTGAGAAAATATTTCAGGTGAACTGTTGGAAGTGGGAACTGTATACACCTAGCCTACCGAGCATTGTAGCTTGGCAATGTAGAACACTAGGGTGTGGCTTGTTTACCCTTGTGATTAACAAAAAGATCAAAATGGAGTTTCTCTTGAATTTGAAGCACTTTTGCATCATCAATAAATTAAAAAATTGTAAGTGGAGCCATTGTAAGCCGAAGACTGTACATAATGTATACATTTAGATTACACCTATGTGTTACCCTCAATGTCAGTTTTCATTATTTTTAAAACGTCCATAAAAGAATTCACAAGATCATAAATGCTTTGGAAAAACAACATGTTTGTGGAGCAGTTATACAGAATATTTATTTGCTCCTCTTCTTCTAAAACTCAGTATATCCCGCTGGCATTGGCCTTGCTGCTGAGGGGTCTGCTGGGGGGTCCCCTGGGGCTCCCACACAGATGGGGCTTCACCATCCAGCAGGGAGCAGGTGAAAAGCTGGTGGCACTGGTGGCAGGACCCCAGCTGGGAGCATAGGGGCTGCTGGACTCACTGGGGCCTTAGCCCTGAGGCAGTTCCTTGTCATTTCTGCTCTGTTCTATTGATTAAAATGCATTGGAGTCTCAGGACAGATTTAGGGCTGGCGGAATGGACCCCGTGTCTTGCAGGGAAGCTGTCCCATCCCATTGCAAAGGACGAAGTATGGGAGGAGGTGAGATGGGGCCACTTCTGCATCTGCCTTACTGAGGGAGGCTTCCAAAATGTCCAGGGTTCAGACATCATGACTCTCAAGGTATTTCCAACTTTGCTCTGGTTGTCCCTAAGATTTCTCAGTCTACCCTGGGGAGGGGCATTTTGGGACAAGTGTCACGTTTCTAAATGTAATTGGCATCTCAGTGCTCCTCATTCATTATGTATAAGGTTTTCTTGTATATATGTGCCATTATATTTCTGTGTGTATTTTGAGAAACAAATTGCACAGGTCTCTTCCCTGCCTCACTCCCTAGAGATGTTATAGAGATAGTAAAACTGTCCAAATTTGTGAGAAATTGGCATAATCAAGAGTTACCTGGATGGAATGCTATTAACAATAGTAATTCACGCTAGAGTACTTTCTGTCTGAGACATTCGGGGTCTGTTAACAGATTAAAAGTAGTAAAAGACACCCATCTAGAGAATTTTCATTATCTTGTGCTCTGAAGACTCAGATTTTCATTGGTTTGAATGGGATTGAAAATACATTTTTATTGCTAGGGGCACAGAAGCCTCTAGCAGTGTTCTTAATAAAGCAAGGTGAGCTATAAGCAATCGTGTGGTGAAGGGTAAATGTACCATACTCCGTTTTAAGAAAAATACAATATAAAAGTCTTACCATGGAAGAAAATCTTTATATGATCTTTTAAGAAAACTTCAAGAAAAATAAAGACGTGACACTATATTAAATTTAAAGCCAGTGACTTACGGGCAAAGCAAAGCAAAGACAGTCTGATTAAGGCTGTTGCACTGTTCTCACATTTTTTTTTATGTCTCCTCCATTTCTCCGGCCTTCTTAGATCATAAGCTTTTAGGACGCAGAGAACAACTCCATCGTGATGTAGTACTGAGCAAATGCACACAGAGGTTCTCAATAAGCAGGCATTAAACCCTAAGTCCAGAAGGGACCTCGGGACGCCCTCTCTCACTTCCTTCTACTCCTGGCTGTGCTGGATTTTAACTAGCCCAGAAAGTTAGATGTTTTTCTTTGAATCTCTGAATTCAGAGACCCCACAGTATGCATTCACTTCTCACACTTGCCTCGTGCTTTTAATGCCACTGTTTTCTAGTATGGTAAAGTTATGTACCGTAGCATTTATCATATTAACCACGGACAAGTGTGCAGCACAGAAGTGTTACCTACATGCGCTGTGTTGTACATAAGATCTCCAGGACTTTTTATTTTGCTAATCTGACTCTTGCTGGCCTCCACACCCACTGAAGAACTATCATGCTCCTTCTCCTCCCCTCAGTCCGCCAATCACCATTCTGCTTGTCAGTGTGGGGTGTGCGCGTACCAGTTCCCCTCAATGAGCATCTTGATTATGTATCGCATGTACTAATAAATAGGACTTTAACTGCTTTAGAGAGTGAGTCACACAGTCTTTGTGCAACTGGTTTATGTCACGTGGCATTATGTCCTCGAGGTTCCTCCAGGCACTTGCATGTGACAGGATTTCCTTTTGAGGTCGAGGGACAACCTGCTGCTGCGTGGACCATGCTCCTTCGTTTTGTTTACACATTTGTTCCTCCATGGCTGCTGGGACTGTTTCCCCTTCTTGGCTTCTGTGACCAGTGCTGCTGGGAACAGGCATGAACAGTCTGTCTCAGACACTCTGCTTTTAGTTCTTTGAGATTATGTCCAGAAGTGGGATTTACGTTTCAGATGCTAACTTGACTTTTAAGTTAAGAAAGCCACCATACAGGTTTCTTTAACAACTGTACCAATTTACACTCCCATGCATAGTGCATGAAGGTTCCAATTTGCACACAAGCTCTCCAACATTTTTTCTTTTTGGTAGAGGCTATGAGTGATGTTTTTGTCTTGATTTGTATTTCCCCAATGATTAATGCTGCTAGAAATCCTTTTGGTTCTATGTGTACCTTCTTTGTAGAAATGTTTATTTAAATTGTTTGCACCCCCCCCCCAATTTTATTCTTGAAAGAAGCTCTTGCTATGGGGTCTAGGCCAGCCTTGGACTTGCTATGTGACCCAGATCCTCAAATTTATGACCTTCCTGCCTTAGCCGCCTAAGTGCTTGGATTACAGGCATTTGCCTTTATGTCCAGCTTTTTACCTGATTTTAACTGAATTTCTGTTGTTGAGTTGTAGACATTTTATATTTTCTGGATGTTGAACATTATTTTTCTCCATTCTGTAGAATGCTGATATGCTCTGTTGTTTTTTTTGAAAGGCAGAAAATTTTAAGTTTGGTGTAGTTCCATTATCTGTTTTTCCTTTTGTTGCCTGCCCTTATGTTATATTCAAAAAATCATGTCAAATTCAGAGTCATGAAGTTGTCCTCTACATTTACTTCTAGGAATTTATCTTAGTTACTTTTTACTTGTCGCTGGGACAAACTACCTGACGCCCAGAGTTAAGGAAGGAAAGGTTTATTTCTTACAGTTCTTGGAAGTTTCAGTCCATACTCAGTAGGCTCCAAGGCAGGGTGGCGTGGCAGGGCCGCAGTTCATGGCAGCTGCAAACAGCGAGGCAGTAACGGGCAAGAGAGACAGACACACCTTCTTCCTGCCATTACACTGTATGCTGGCTCCACCCCTGGGCGGGTGCAGCACTCACACCACCAATCTGAGCGCTAGACAGTGAACTAATCACAAATGCTAGATTTGGTCCATTCCATAATTCATGAGGCTTGGGGGCCACAGACATACTATGACAGAATTTTATAGTTTCAGACATAGTTGTGTTTAGACAGTTAATTCATTTTGAGTTAGGTGTGTGTGTGTGTGTGTGTGTGTGGTAATAAGGATTGAATTGAGGATCTTTGAACTGAACCACATGCACAGGTTTTTAAAAATACTGTGAGACTGGATCACTCTCATTTGCTAAGCTGCCCAGGCTGGGTTTGAATTTGCAGTCCTCCTTCCTCAGCCTCCAGAGTGCTGGGATTGTAGATGCACACATCTCATCCAGCTTGAGTTGATTTTTGTATGTGGTATACGCTTAAATTTCCCTGTTTCTATGTGGATGTTCAGTTTTCCTAACACCACTTGCTGAATAGTCTATTTTCTCATTGTTTGGTTTAGCACCCTTGTTATAGATCATTTGATTGTATATGTGAAGGTTTGCTCCTGAATTCTTAATTCTTTCCCATGGACTATATTTGTTTTTATGACACAACCATACTATTCTGATTAATGTGATTTTGAAACATGTTTTGATCATGTTTCCATGTGAGGTTTTTACTTTGATTTGTTCACTCAGGATTGTTTTGGTTACTCTGTATCCTTGAGATTCCATATAAATTTATATTTTTTTCCTTTTATTTATGCAAAAATTCCAGTGAGATGTTGATATGGCCTCCATGGAATTTATAGATTGCTTTGGGCAGGATGGACATTGTAACAATATTGCCTTCCAATCCATGGGACTTGGCTTTTTCAACATTTTAATTTTTTTCCACATTCAAATTATTTGCTTCCTTGCTTAATCCTAGTATCTTGTTCTTTTTGATGTAGTTGTAATAAGTTATTTTCTTGATTTCCCTTTTCATATTGTTGATTGTTATTGTGTAATAGGACATCTGATTTTCATATGTTTCTATCTTGAATTTTACTGAATTTATTTATTCTAAGAGTGTTTTGGAGGAATCTTTGGGCTACCTACTTACAGAGATCACGTCATCTGTGATTTTTCTTCTTTCCTACTTTGGATGCTTTAAATCATTTTTCTTGCTTAATTGCTCCAGTTCTATGGTAAACAGAAATGCAGAGAATAGGGCTCCTATTGTATGTTTTGATGTTGTGTACCTGCAGGTATCTTCAGGGAACTGTGGGCTCTGGAGACTCTAGCTGCTCTCCTGCCGATGGTGCGAGTTTCCCTGTGCATGCTAAAGCTTCAAGGTGCTTTGGGTTTGATGCAACTTTCATTGTGCTGTTTTTTTGTAAGTTTTGTCCTTGGTCACTGTGTACCTTGGTATTCTTTGCAGATTCTGAGCTGTTGAGGAATCAAAGTGATGAGGCAGAGTAGGTGTCCAGTCAATCTCTGCTTCCTATTAGGTGCAGAGAACACTGTGACTCCAGGGCTAGGACTCAGATTCCAGCTTAGTGCTTCTCAAATTTTAGTATGCGCATGAGATCTTAATATGCAGACCTTGTTCCGCTGCAGGATCTCAGGCTGCAGGTGTTGGAAAGGTCCCAGATCCTGCAAGACACCTGCCACTTGTAGGTTGTACTTGAACTGTAGCTTTGGCTCTTGCCTGCCCTTTGCTTCCTGGTAGAGCAAGACCTCTGTCTCCAGGAAGAGAAAAGGTCTGGGGGAATTTTACTTGTTTGCATCACAGGGAGAGGCCTGACCTTCAAGTCAAGGTGAACTGGAGACCTGTGGGCATGGAGTCCAGTGCGGTGCTGCTGGAATTGGACCCGGGCAATCTGGATTGGGGAGCTGGTTCTCTGACCCCTTGCTATGTGTGTGGTCTTGGGCAAACCATGTACCCCTCAGTGCTAGTTTCTCATCAGAGCCCTTCCCTTAGGAGTCTGTCCCTTAGGAGATTAAATGAGATGGGAGAGGCATGCTCACCGGAGCCAAGTAAGCACTTGTACATTTTCAGTTATCAGAAACAGATACCATGCGAAGATAAAGCATAAATTCAAGCCTTGGCTATTACAGTTGCCCTAGGCATTTATTTTACCCTATTACAAGCCTCTGCAGGACGACATAGACTCTCAAATAGGCTTCTACAGAATGTCAGTTTCCTCTTCTGGCTTGGACAGACAGACAGACAGACAGACAGACAGACACAAAATGGGTGGAGTAAATAACTCACACTTTGGGGCCCCCTGCCTCCAGCAGTTGGGGTCAGAGGATGGTGGTCCCTGTCCCCCCACCTTTCCTTTGTTTCTCCCCTCATCCTCTGTGTGTTCATCTTCTTTTATTGCAAGAAGAGGAAGGAACAGGGTGCTTTGAAGAGGACCTGAGCCTGCTCGGAAACTTCACGACTTTTTAAATTGAAAAGCTCTTGACCTAGGAAAAGGAGCCCACTGAGGAGGGGCTTTAATTGGCTATTAGAATACTTACAGGTGGTGGCCACTCACTTGTCCTTTGGCTTCAGGCCACAGGCAGGCATTAATAGCCCATTAACGCCACCCTGTCACTACTTTATTTCCTAATTAATACAGCCTACTTTAGGGAAAAGGGGGCAGAGCTATAAAATCGTTTTATCTATCGCTTCAGCAGTGAGGGAAAAAATGTTATTAGCAGCTCATGCCTGTCACACTGATGGCTTGGGCAGGAATTCAGAGGTTCAGTGTAGGTTTTACTTCCTTACATTTCATCCCAGGAACTGAAAAAGGTCAGTTCCTGACCCAGCCCAAGTTTAAGTCAGGGAGTTTGAATTCTGAGGATGTCTTAGGTTCTTAGGGTACCTTTAGCATCTTAGAGGTTTGGGAAGAGGAAAGGAATGATCAAAAGATGGGACATATTAGCTTCTTCTTTCAATCTGAGGAGTAAACAGATGGGGAAGAGGCCTGCAGTGTGCGGATGGGCAGATTGCGCACTGCGCAGGGCGGGGCTCCTCTAAACCAGCCTGATTCATGTCATAGGTGCAGAACATCGCGCATATCATGACAATTTTTCAACAGATAAAACTAAGTGTCTTGAGGAAACCCTTTTTCTGTTGCTCTCAGAGGGCGGAGAAGTCTTCTCAAGGGAAGACTTTTGTCCCCTAGGGAATGTGCAGTGCTATTTGGAGAGTGAATTTTTAAAAACTTCTTTGAAGTACACTGCTGGAATCAAACACAGGGAGTGCTGAGCAACATCCCCAGCACTGTTTTATTCTGAGACAGGGTCTCTTGAAGGTCCCAGGCTGGCCCTGAAGTTATGATCGTCCTGCCTCAGCCTCCTACGGAGCTGGGATCATAGGTGTGCACCACCACGCCTGGCAGTTTTTATTATCGCAGTAGGCAAGTGTGCAGCTAGCATCTGGGGTGCCTGTGCACACCTCCCCCAAACAAAACCCAGCAGAATTCAGAATCATCCAGTTCTTGCAGGGATCCCCAGGTCTTGCAGGGTCTTTTTGCTGCCTGCCCAACACGCTCAGAGGGACCCCAGGCTGCAAAGTGGTATCCTTGCTAGGTCGGAGATCAGAGTGGCAGCCCCCCCCCTCCCCCCCACAGGTCTCTACATTGGGCCCTTGGTCCCCCACACCTGAATCTCTCCTGCCCATCCATGAGCCCTGAGGTGAACTGGGTTTCCTGGCCTCTCAAAGCCTCTAGCAGTAGCACTCAGGAGCAGAACCCGGCATGCTCTGATATGCCTCCCATGCTGCCTTCAAGCCCGGTTTTGGAAGACCTGTGGACAATCGATTGGGAGGACCTCCGTGGTGATTTCGAGACAGAACAGAGAATGATTGGACTGACGACTGGATTCCAATCCGAGTTTTTCCACATGCTGATGAGCAGTCTTAACAATTCACTGATGTCCTTGTGCCTTAGTTTTCTCATCTGTGAAATGGGGAGGGGGGGGATGATAACAATGGCCCATACTGCGTACGGCCAATACACAGAATGTATCCAGAACAGCTTTGGCAAGTAGCAGACACCACAGGAGACAGGATTCAGTCCATAGTACCTGACAGAGACCTGGCAACATCAGTGACACAGTCCCAAGTGCTGATCTCTGACACCACATGGAATGAGCTGGGCATGGTGCCTGCAATCCCAGTCCTGAGACTGAGGCAAAAAGACTGCAATTTTGAGGCCAACCTGGGATTTGTAGCAAGACCCTGTATCAAAAAAAGAGAAAAAAGTGGAAGCCAAAATCTGAGATATAAACTGACCTTGCCATCCCTCTCAGGTTCCAGTTAAGGCCTCAGCAACGGCAAACCTTTCAGAGCGCCCAGTGACCCACAGCCCTCTGAGGCACGTGAGCCACAGGTTTGCCATCTCTGCCTCAGGCCCGGGTCTGGCACCCCCTTGGATCATTTTTCTGGTGTCATTAAACTGCAGGTGCATCTCCACAGTCTCCTTCCTTGTGGGCCATTGGGTACGTGATGGTTGGTCTGTTAGATGGAGCACATATCTGACATTTTCCTAGACAGCCACAGTTTAGAAACTCTTGTCTTTTTTCTCCAAAAGACACTCTTTTCATAAACAGTTCACGCCTTGGCGTCCATTGTGCTTGGGGTGGCACAGTGAGGTGTGGGTGGGGAGCTGCAGGTGAAGGGTAGGAAAATGCACAGCCGGAGGAGGGTTGGAAAGTCCCTCCTGTAACACGGACCTCCAAGCCACAGGGTTGGCAGTGGCTGCAGGGACAGCCCCTACTTTAATAAGCCATTTTCCTGATAGCCTACTACTGGGAAGCGGTGACTCCAGCTTTTGTGCTGGCAGTGTTTGAAGCTACTGGGGGAGACGCATGTCAGTTAAGCCCTTTAATAATGAGCTGATGGAAAGTATGAGTCCTTTTCAGCTACTCTTCATGGCTAGCCAGCACCGGCACCGTGCTGGGTCCTGGAGCATCTCTTGAGTCCTGCAAATAGGGCACGATGGCCTTTAAAATGCAAAATCTTTATGAGCAAATAATTACTGCCTGGGTCTTGGCTCCTGTCTGGGAGCCACTGCCCAACAGGATCCAATTGACACCAACACAGAGTCCTCAAGGATCTTTGGCCAAAGCCTATTTAGATCATTTTGTGGGAGGCACCCATTCACTGGGCAGCAAATCCTGAGGGGGAAGAACGATGCCCTTGTCAGCTGGGAAAAGACCCAGAAACATCAACAGCGGCAAACACGGCATTCTCAGCGGAGAAGGCTGCTTAAAATGTGGCTTGCATTACGGACAATAAACTCTCTTTATGATAGTCTCGGTCATTAAGTATCACTGCTATAAGAAGACTGAAGCCATTAGCTTCTTCAGATAGGTGGGGGGAGCGATCATTTCTTTTATAAGCTGAAGGGAAGGTTCTGCTCAATAAAGATCAATTAAACATCTCTGTTAACCGGCTGCTGGGGAGTCACTGCCAATAGAAATCTCGCTGTGTTAAACCCAGGCACTCTCGCCCCGACTGGCCCCTCTGCTCTCTCTTGCCCTGGGGTAATGGTGGCTCTCACCCCTATGTCTGAGTGATCTGTGATGCCAGCGACATCCCATGCCTTCTGCATAGCCATTACCAGAGGACAGCGTGAAGCATCAGTCCATCTTCCTGAGGAGGAATGGAGAGAAAAATAGCAGGCACCCAGGAGAGTCTGTGAGAAGCTGGGCTGTGAACTCACAGCATGACGAAGGCTTGGGAACTCTCGGTGGTTTGCTGACTGTGCAGTAAATCCCTGATTTACTATGAGTTCCTTTCCAGGAGGTTTGTGAGTTGGATTGGTTCATAAGTCTGATTAGAGTGAGTCTTATACACCTCTGACACAAATATGTGATGTGTATTTCTTTGCACTCCTAGTGGTCCTTCCACATCACCATGCTTTCTTCTGGTTTTGGACACCCTGGGCTCTGACAGAGCACTGTGCAACTGTGCGCTATCACGTATTATGGTGAACACACAGCAGACGACTATGACAGTGTTTAGCAGGTACTCAAGCTACTTTGGAGATTTGTTCTCATGCAAGAACGTTTGTGATGCAAGCTGTGTTCATTATCTGTGAAAGTTTCAACTTGAGTGTTTCTAAGTTGGGGACTTACTGTGTCACATAGTTCAAAGTCTCATGGCATTCTGTGAGTGTTAATCCTGAGATATCAACTTCATTAGATTAAGAAACTCCCAGCAGATTAGTAAAACATGCTCCTGGGTGTGTATGGGTGGTTCATGGAAGCCTGGCCTACATTCTAGATGTTACAGTTCGTGCCTGGATGTCCCCCCAAAGCCTCATGCAGTCGTGGTGGGGGAGTGGGGCTTTTTGGAGGCAGCTGAATCTGCAGTTTGGGTTAGTTCATTGTCTAGTGCTAGGGTTGGGGGTGTGAGTGCTACCTCTGCCCTGATGCAGGTAGCCTGCATGCATTATAAGGAAGGAAAAGAGCTGTGTTCCCCCCCTTTTGCTCTTGTTTTTGCGATCTTCAGCTGCCAAGGATTGTTGTTTCTCAGCCATGCCAGCCTGCTATGGAGCCAGCTGATTATTGACTGAAACATCTAAAAACTGTAAGCTAAATAAACCTTTCCTTCCTAAATTTTGAGCATTGGGTATTTTGTCTTAGCAATGAGAGAAAAGTAACTAAGGTACTAGACACTGTCCCTGGGGCTTTCTTCTATGCCACCTTCTCTTGTTCTGCTTTCCAGAAGCCATGAACTAAGCAGCCTTATTCCACCATGAATTTCTCCCTTGGAGTCAGCTGTCCATGGACTGAATCCCCTGAAATCATGAGCCAAAATTGGACCTCCCATCCTGTAAGTTGTGGGTGTCCGGTATTGTGTCTCAGCAGTGGGGAAGCTGACTTATACACCCTGCTGCCACATTTTCCACTTGAAATCTCTCAGATACTGTGTGCTCCTGTTACCTACTTACATGTCTCTGCATGTAAGTCCATCTTTTCTTGTTTAAAACTATCTTGTTTTGTGAGCTCCAGTATGGTATCCTTACATTCCAATTGTAACTCTTGTCTAATAATTAGCTTTTCTAATACCAGTCTCTTATCCAAGATAAGGCATTAACTCCTTATTGATCTTTATGGCTCTCACCCATTCATCTCCAGTATCTGATTTGAGGCTTTGTGCATGACAGATGGGCTGGAACAAATCTGCAGGCTGGTCTCGGATAGATGTCCTTGCAGTTGGCATCTTGATAATCACATTCAACATGGGAAGGCTGTATATTCTGGTGGAGTTATGTGAGAATCCAGGTCAACCCATGCATAAGACACTGCATTTGTAACCAGAAATTCCCGTAACTCTGAGAGGTTGAAGATTTCAAGTTTGAACCCAGTCTGGATAATCTGGCAACTTAGTGAGACCCTGTCTTGAAATTAAATTTAAAACAAAAAGGCTTAGGTGAGCCTATGGTTCAACCCTCAGTGCAGCAAAAACCAAGACCAAAAACCCCAAACCAGACCAAAGCAAACTAAACCAGACCAAACCAAATCACAGAAACTGCTGGACTTTATCATGCCCAGTAGTATTCAAACATCAAAAAACTCTAGGGTTTTCTGATTAGTTTTCTGTTGCTGTATATCAAATTACCACAAAGAGAAGTTTATCAGAACATAAATTTATCTGGCAATATGTGGTGAAAGTCCAGGCATGGCAGGACTAGATTCTTTGCTATGCTCAGGCTGGTGTCAAAGCCATTGGTCAAGGTTCTGGGCGTCATCTGGAACTTGAGGTCCTCCTCCAAGCTCACTGTGTATTCGCAGAAGCATTTATAGTGCATTCTTAGGGTTGTGGGACTGGGACCTGCTCTCAGGTAGTGTACTCTCAGCTCCGAGAGGCTGCCCATTGCTTGTCCTGTGACCCCCTTACCCTAAGCCAGAGACTGTCTCCCTGACTTCCTCTGATTTGCCTGTCTCTGACCTCTAGACTCAAGTTTGAAGAGAGAAACTTTTCAACCCTTAGGTCAACTAATTGGACCTTAGTTATACAGGCAAAATCCCCTGTGGTAGTGTTAAATTGGTGTGATTAGTGGAAGAAGACATGTATAGCCCAGCTGAGAATGATACACACTACCCACACCCACATGGTGACTTGGAACCTCTGTCTCTGCCTGACCTAATGTCCACCCGAGTCATGCAGTTGTGTAGACAGAAGGGGTTTGCTGTTCCAAGAGCTCTTTCCAGAAGAGGGAGGGCAATCTAACTGTGACTTGATTCCTAAATGTGGGAGATGTTTCCTGATCCTGCTGGAAGATGCTCATGTGGATCAACTGCCTTTTGATTTTTGTCATTGTTGTTTTTTGAGTTTTTTTTGAGACAGGGTCTCACTATGTAATTCTGGCTGGCCTTGAACTTGCTATGCTGCTCTCGTGGGCCTCAAACTTATAGCAATCTTCAAGCCTCAGCCTCCTGAGTGCTGAGATTATTTATAGGTGTGCACCACAACACCCAATTTAGCTGTCTTTGATATATAGCATTAATGAGGTGCAGATAGCAAGTATTAATTTTTTGTTTTAAAGAATGGTACTATGACTGGTCTCAGAGAGGGATCAGTAGCTATGGCCAGTCCCCTGATTTTGGAAATAAATTATTGGACTTGAACTCTACCCATTCATCTGCAAATTAACTTGCTGCTTCTGTGCTACTGTGGCAGGGAGGAATAGTTGTGAGGTGGGGACCTGGCCCACAAAAGCAGAAATCCCGTCTGGTCCCTTTCTCTGCTGATTCCTGGTTTAAAATGATTTCCATAGTTCCTTGATAAGAACCACCTGTATCATGTGTTAAAAACCAATTTCTGGGTCCTGCCTAGACCCACGGAGTCAGAATCTCTAGTGTGGGGTGTGAGAAGCTGCATTGAGCAAGCTTTCCTGGCACTTCTCAACTCAACAGAAGTCCTGGACTTTGGTGTGCCTTCGTGCAAGACGGGGTGAGAGCAGAGCTGTCCACAGCGAGGCTGAGACTCCCTGGTGCCTCCCTGGAAACCTTGTCATTTCAGGTAAGTTACTTTCAAGCTTCAGTTTCCCAGCCTCACAAATGAGAATATAGTAACTCGTTATTATCCTGTGTCCATAAAGTGCCTGACACAAGGTGAGCGTGCATAATACACTGGGGAAATGATAGGGCTTTATGACAGTGTTCCATAGTAGGTAGGCTCTTCCTCAGATGGAAAAACTTCCTGCAATGAGGTTTTCCATTACAGAGTACATTCAGGACCACATAAAGTCCTTTAGAAATTCAAAATTCCCTGCAGAGCATTGAATATTGCAAGAGGTCATAATTGATTAGGATATAACTGAGTTTGCAAAGGAATATTTAATTTTATGATTGAGAACCGTGGTACTTAGCAGGAAACCTTTCCCCCTTATTTCTGAGGTTAATGCTTTTAAAAATCATTGCCTGATGAGATCATGCAAATTCAACCATCTGTATAGCTGCTGAGAGAAAATTTTTAGATAAATCGCACTGCTTTTGCCACATAAATCTTTATAAGATATAGGACTCCAATAATACTTCACGTTACCAGGGAGTTTCATATTTTACTAAAAGGGGGAAAAATCAATCTTGAATCTCTTAGTCCAGTGACCAAAGAATCACTTCATTGATTTTGCTCAGCTACTCAGGTGGCTATGCAATTTATCCCGATCTGATCTTATCTGATTTAAAGTTTACTTTTTCTGGGAAGTATTAATTCAAGTGTTATAAACCCTCTTTAGAGTCACTTTACACAGCTTATGTAAACATCCCACCATAGTTTCCTTCTAGCAGTTTTTCCACTTCAGGGTTTGTGTTTGCTGAACGCTATTCTTCTTTCCAACAGAAGAGGGAAGCAAAGGCTTAGCTAAACAGTGTATCTAAATCCCAGGCTGCAAGGAGAGGAATCCATGTTCCTTTGAGAGACCAGGGAAACGAGAACAGAATGAACCCTGCCAGGTATGATTTAGATTTGGAAAAAAAAAAATGCAGAGTTGGAAAATGAGTATGTTCTGCCAATTTTAGCTTTCAGTTCTTAAAAATGTACCAGTTGGGAACCAAGAAAAATAAATCGAGAGGGCAGAGTGGAGGTATTCATTCTGATGAAATGCAGTGTCAGGATCTTGCTAATATCCTAAGCTGGCTGGAGGAACAGGTGCTTTGGTGCCTGACAGAGCTCACTCCTGTGAACTTGGGGCTGCTGGCCACTCGAACTATATAATATCATTTCCCTCCATCTCTGGGGAAAAGCCAGAGTTGAGAACCACTAGCAGCTGCAAGAGTTCCTGCTGGTGGTATGGATTCTATTTTGTTGTTGTTCTGGCCCCAGGGCAGCACTGTGTAGTCCAGCTAGCCTTGGAGTTGCTATGTAACCTGGGCTTGAACTAGTGATGCTCATACCTCAGACTATTGGGTGCTGGGATGCATTCAGAGAGATTCATTTGTGTCTGTGCGTGTGGAGTCTTGGAGACACTCTTGCATGGGAATCAGTGGAGGACTGAACTGGGTAGGGTTGATAGCTGCTTGGCTACCTGTGTGACTTACCTGGGATGCATCTCCTAAGCTTCCTGGTCTTTCTTCTGTAGAGTAGGAATTCTGATACTTGGATCATCTTTTTCAGAAACCCTTAGGAAGAGGCCATGAGATGTGTTTTTAAAATGATGAAGTATTGTATATAGTGTGTGTGTGCAGATAGTGTCTTTGCTGGAATGATTTAAATAATTAACTGGCACTGTGATTGGTCACAGGAAGAGGCAGGGAGCACTGGGATGAAGCAAGCAGGGTAGCCAGGTGTTATGATTCATGTCTGGGTGGCCTCCCAGGGCTCATGCAGTCCTGGAGGTGGCTGAGCCCAGCATTTGTGAATGGTTCATTGCATGGTGCTGGGATCGGCAGTGTGGGTGCTGCACCTGCCTGGGGGTGGACCCAGCATACAGTATAAGGGAGGGAAGGAGGTGTGTTTTCCCTTTTGCCTTTTTGGCCTTGTCACTTGAGGCTGTCATGAACAACTGCTCCTCAGCTGTACCACCCTGCCTTGGAGCTAGCTGGATGGAATGAAACCTCCAAAAACTGTAAGAAATAAACCTTTCCTTGCTTCATTTTTGGCATCAAATATTTTGTTTCAGCAATGAAACACCAAGATATAGACTTTAGGGGGCCACTCCCTTACAGGGGTGCTTGATGGTACCCCTCAGTGAGCAAGACCCTGAAAGTCAGTGCCTCACATTTCGTATCCCAGTTGTGCTACCATCCCACACCTAATTTTGCAGAAGCAATAGCTAGAAGAATTTCTTGGGCCTCCTGCCTTGCATTTTCCATGCATTTGTAACCTTAAACTAGACTTCCTGCTCTCACCTTATGGGCAGCACAGAGACACGCAAAAGAAACACAAAGTGGGTCCTCCAAGCCCAGCTCGGCATCCTAGATGTTCACTGTGTTGCTCCGAGTGGGTCACATGCACAGGGCAGCAGAGCACAGGGAAACCCTGTTTTAGCCAGCTCCCTTCCCCATGGCCACCTCTCAAGGCAAATGCTGCAGAATCTCTCTCTTCTGTTTCTAAGAGCTCCAAGTACTTATTTTCTTGTGTTTCTTTACCAGGTGCCTCTGCATCCACGACTACTTCCCAGGGTTACCAATTTGGCTAAATGCAGGCTTTAAACCTGCTTTGTGCTCTCCCACAGGATCTGAGAAAGAAGCAGGTGCCCATACCTGGGAGTGTGGGAGGAAGACAGTCAGTAGTCTGTCTTGGGGAAGTCTGTTTCCCGATGAATACATAACCATGAGTACACATCCCCCACCAGTTAAAAAAAAGCGAGGCCATGGATTCTTAGTGACTTTCCTCCTCACTTGGGACAGAATATTCAATACCTACAACTTAAAGGAGGCGAGGTGTATCTTGGCTCTTGCTTTAGAAGTCTCAGGTCTTGTGCGGCCAAGGGCTGCCTGTATAAGCATCATGATTAATATAATGATTCCCATGTTACCAATGTTTATGTTGACTCTCCCTTTTCATGCTTGCAGATAATCTGTTGTGAAATCCCCTCCTCCTGCTTTTGTTTTCTTGCATGCTTGAAAGTGTAGTCTGCTGGGTCAGAGAGGATTGTTTCGGACCACAGATACAGACGGGACAGTGGTGGGTACTGCTCAGGGCAGGATCTGTCCCTGTGCTTTTCCCCCTGATTTCCACAGGACTCACGTACAAATGCTACAGTTTTCATTTCCAGATCAGAGGCTGAAAGTAAAAACCGGGAGTGCTGTTGTTCTTTAAAAAATCCTCAGTGAAATATTGCACCTCAGCTATCGCTGCTTGGGGATACTGGGGTTGAGGAGATGGGGAGAGGAATGAGATCTCTTCCACACCCCGAAAGCATCCTGCAGGTCCTTTCCTGCTGGGATGCCTTTGTGGGAAGGCTTCACAGGGTGCTGGGGCACAGCGCCGCCCAGTGGCTCTCTGGAGACGCAGGGTTTGTTTCTGCATCCTCGGGAGCTCTTAAGAAAGGCCCTTTTCCTCAGGGCTGGAGCCCAGCAGCAGCAGCAACAGCAGCAGCAGCAGCAGCAGCCAGGGAGACTGCAGCCAGTGACACCAGGTTATTGTTACAGTGACTCCATTCCTCACCGTGGGCTGGTGCCTGGGGCAACTCGGGTTACTGTTGCTTTTGAATGAATTTGCATTGTATCTCCCACTGTGTATCTACATGTATTAGAACAAAATAGTGGCAATATTCTGAGAGCGAGCTCTCTAGGCAGTGTTTGCATGACTTCGGGGACCTCTGCCATAACTCTGGGGCTTGTAAGTCGGGAATCACTGAGATGGGATATTGAAAAGCTGAGCATAAATGGAAATCATTAACTCAGTGTCAGGGGGAGCACACTTTAAAAATAAATCCTGGTGAATTCTCACCATTCTGACGGCTCCCTGTCACTCCTGCTCAAGATCCCAGCCCTGTATAACAAACAAGCTGCTTCCCAGGCTGCTTGCTGCCCTTTCTTCCTTCCCAGGCCCTGCCTGAGTGAGCTCGATTTCCCCAAGCTCTGCTGTTGGCCGGCACTGAGCTTGTTTCTGCATCTGAGTCTCAGTTCCCTGCTCTCAGTTCACAGCCTCTGTCTGTTAGTAACCTGGAGTCATCCTACACATTTCAGCACCCTTCTTGGAGCTTGCAGGAACCTGTCAGGGGCCAGGCCCTAGTGAACTTTCCTTCTGGAAATGCCTGACGTTTTCACTCCTGACGCTGTCGGTGGGATGAACTTTGTGTTGTGGGCTTGTTGCTTGTCTTCTCAGCCAGACTAGGAGTTGCCTGACCTCGGTGACATTTACAGTCTTCAGACCCTTGAAAGCAGGGTGCCAGGCAAAACCTGGTGCAAGAATTGG
The DNA here is from genome assembly GCF_034190915.1 of Cavia porcellus. Lineage (NCBI taxonomy): Eukaryota > Metazoa > Chordata > Mammalia > Rodentia > Caviidae > Cavia > Cavia porcellus. The sequence goes on along the minus strand of NW_026947484.1, from coordinate 66,690,194 downwards.
ACTCAAGGCACAGAAAATTGGCCCAATGTTGGGGGCGGGGTCTGGATCTTCATATATTGGATCTGCTTCAAAGTAGTTTGTAATATTTTTTCTTTTTTCTTTTTTTCAGTACTGGAGATTGAACTCAAGGGCCTTCACACTGGGCTTTTTTAAAAAAATTTTTTGAGTTATGGTCCTGCTAAGTTGCTAAATCTCTAGGCTTGAACTGAAAAGTCATCCTGCCTGCGCCTCAAAAAGTGCCATGATTCCAGCAGATTTAAAAAAATATTTATTGCCCTTCTCTTATCTGCCCACCTACCCACTCATCCTGTACTGCTGGCCTCCACCGCAGGGTTCCTCATCCATGAATTCAACTGACTGTGGGTGGAAAGTATTGGAAAAGGATTGCATCTATATTAAACATGCACAGATTTTTCTTGTCATTATTCCCTGAACACTATCCTCTCTGACCCAGCAGACTACACTTTCAAGCATGCAAGAAAACAAAAGCAGGAGGAGGGGATTTCACAACAGATTATCTGCAAGCATGAAAAGGGAGAGTCAACATAAACATTGGTAACATGGGAATCATTACATTAATCATGATGCTTATACAGGCAGCCCTTGGCCGCACAAGACCTGAGACTTCTAAAGCAAGAGCCAAGATACACCTCGCCTCCTTTAAGTTGTAGGTATTGAATATTCTGTCCCAAGTGAGGAGGAAAGTCACTAAGAATCCATGGCCTCGCTTTTTTTTAACTGGTGGGGGATGTGTACTCATGGTTATGTATTCATCAGGAAACAGATTTCCCCAAGATAGACTACTGACTGTCTTCCTCCCACACTCCCAGGTATGGGCACCTGCTTCTTTCTCAGATCCTGTGGGAGAGCACAAAGCAGGTTTAAAGCCTGCATTTAGCCAAATTGGTAACCCTGGGAAGTAGTCGTGGATGCAGAGGCACCTGGTAAAGAAACACAAGAAAATAAGTACTTGGAGCTCTTAGAAACAGACGAGAGAGATTCTGCAGCGTTTGCCTGTAGGAAGTTTACATAGCATTTGCTTTATATTAGGTATTAGAAGCCATTAAAGATGAGGTGAAGAGGATGTGCACACATGGGTAATTCCATGCAATGCACCACTTCACATAAGGGAGATGAGCCCCTTTCAGTTTTGGTACCTACAGGGAGGACCTGGAGCCCATTGCCCAAGGATGCTGGCTGTGTATGAAGTGTTGCTTATGTGCCAGGCAAGTGAAGGAAATCTTAGTTTTCTCAAAGGATGATCAATGGGTACCCCTGCCCTGGGGACCCTTCTGGTACCACTTCTGGTCTGCCAGAGACAGCTTTGAAGGTGCTGGTCCTCTGTTGTGTTTGTTGTGTTCTTGTTTGGGCTCTGAAGACCTGGGCAAGGGCCTGGGGCAGAGCTTCTGTGAGGAGCTGGCCAGTCAGCCTGCAAAGCCCAGCCAGCTGCTCATAAAAATGGAGCCAGTCTGCCTGTGTGCAGGATTGGGAATTCCAGCCCCACTGATCCTTCACTCCTAAATTGCTGGTGCCCTGAAATTCATGGTGACCACACTTCTGAAGGTGAGGACTGGGTTTGCTCTGCTTCTGGTCGACTTTTCCTGTGTGAAAATGCTCTGCCAGCTTCTGTTAAGAGTAGTTATTTAATGCATACACAGACCAACAGGCAACTGCTAAATGGTACAAGTTTAAGGATCTAATATCTTGGTAGGATTTATACCAATTACTTAACTGCCTGAAAATACCAAGTTCCTTCATATTAGCTTTATAATAAGATGAACTAGCTCTCGCATTTATCCCAAGAAGACAGGCTTATCCAAATCATCTATTTTTTAGCAGGCAGTACCAAACTTCAGGGCTCAGATACACATTTTAAATAATTCTTGCCATGCCATATATTTTAAGTATCATTAAAAAGCCATTTTCTTACTTTTAAAAATATGTGTGCAATATATTTTATGAAACCTATAACAAGTCTATGAAAAATTGATTATTTTTTCCACAGGGATACGTTCAAATGATTTCCATTCTGCTCACCCAGTGAACAATCTAGTCTGCATTGTGTTATTTATCTTGTTTACTCCCTTTCATGTGTATAATCACCATGTTCCCAACAAAGAGAAGTGGGTAGCCAAATAATTTCCTGTGGTGGGCCAAGGGCTTGATGCCGATCGGAAGCAGGAGGTGTGGATTTCCCTTTCAAATGCCTCATTTTCCTACTCTGACCTCCTTCCATCCGCTCCATGTCCAGGGTGCCAGGGTCATTGTGGGTACTGAGAGGGTGGTGGACACTGTGGATGCTGGTAGAACGAACATGTGATGGAGATTGTTGCTTGGGATCCAAGGAGGATGTCAAGTTTCACTGGCAAATATAATAACTGTTCTGCCTTTCAGTGGGATTTTTTTCTTTTGAGACAGAAAAGGGTCTCGCCATGCAGTTCAGGCTGGCCTTGAGCTCACTTTTATAGCCCAGATTGGCTTCAAACTTGGTGATCCTTTTGCCACAGCCTCCCAAGTGCTGGGATGACAGGTATGGGCCAACATGCCTGGTGGCTTAGTGGGATTTTTTTTTTTTAAATTAAGAATGTAAAGACCCCCATTTACCTGTCTTTGTAGCTCTCTGGGGCATAGGCTACTGGTCGATCACAGCAGAGACTCCTTTCCTTGGCCTCCACGTCTGCCTTCTTCACTGGGATGGGGGCTCTGGCAGGAGGCAAAGTCTGTCCCCAGTACTTTTTGGTTCTTCGATGCAAGATCCTGGTGTTTGAAAAGCACCCTGAATGAAGAGGGGCAGGGCTGGGTGGCCCCTGCAGCTTGGAGGAGCGGCTGGAGGGCGGTGAGAGCCTCAGCCCTAGCTAAGGTGGAGAGAGAGATGACTTCTGAGCTGCCTCCCTGGCTGAGCCCATGGCTTTGCTTCAGACACAAGGAAGACAGGGCCACTACAGAGAGGGCCTGTGCACTGTCCTTATCGGTCCTGAGCACAGCGGAAGGGGGCTGGCCGAGCAGAGGGAGTGGACAGAAGGACATCATGACGTCATGTGTCAGAGTCCTACCAGAGGACAGGGCGGGGCCAGCTGTGGCTCAGTAGAGGGCATGGGGATGCGTGGATGGGGCCACACGTGGAAGGCCTCAAGGACCATGTGGAGTGTGACTGATTACACATGGAGGGGCCACAAGGGCTTGAGATTGATGCTTGGAGAGGGTGACCTGACCTGTGGAGTCCCCGGAGAGCATTCAGAAGCTGCACCCCCGCCCCTCACCCCAGGGACCCTTGGGGCTGCTCTGGTGGGGAGAGTGGGGGTGTCCAGTACAGGAAGCAAAGGATGGGCTCCTGGGTTCCTGTTCCTACTAAATCAGGCAGTGCCATGTCTATAATGCTCGATGAGCTGCTAGGTACAATCTCTTTTATTTTTCTTGTAAAAATCATACCACATAAAATTTATTATCTTAGCCATTTTAATTGTATGGTTCAGTAAAGCACGTTCATGTTGTTGTGAAACAGATCTCCAGGATATTTTCATCTTGCGAAACAAACTCAATACCATTTGAATAACAATTCCCCGTTTCCCTTAATGCTCAGCCCTGGTATCCACTTTGCTACCTGTTTCTGGGAATTTGAGTAGGCAAGTCTGGCTTTTGGGGGGGGTCAAGATCCACAACATCCACCCCGTCCTGTCCTTGCATTGAGAGCAAAGTGCTCCCACAGGGGAGATGTCACACGCGCACACACACAGGAGCCTCTTGTGGGTGCAAGGTGTTTGTGTGGCTGTGTGTGAGACGTTGGGCGCTGCTGTATCTTGGTGGCCCTGGTGTGACAGCAGAGGAGTGTAACAGGAGTGTGCCTCACCGCCTGCTGACTAAGTGGGGTGGTGTGAGTGAGCGCCCAGACTAGGGTCTAACGCTTCCTAACTGTTTGCTGTCACTGTGGTCACGTGACTTCCAAGTGTGGCTGCAGGTCCTTACAGGACAGCTGTTCCTCCCGGCCCACGCTGTCCCCTTGCCGTTCCCTCCCCTGAGACTCTCCCGTGTAAGAATGTAGCAGTGGCCCTGACTCAGCCTGCCATCCTCCTGCACAGCCGGCCTTCTTAGCTGGGGCTTGCCACTGACCTCGAAGGAGGCCCTCATTAGGACCGTAATCCTCAGGTTCCCCTGATGAGGAGACCTTACGTGGCACAGTAGTGACAGTCATCCTGTGACATTAACTCAACAGTATCCACTGCACGATCTGGTGAAGCAGTGCTGGGACAGTGAAGGACAAAGCAGAAGTCCCTGCAGTCACAGAGCTTGTGTTCAGGCAGGGCCAGCTTTGCCGTGTGGACCTTTTAATAAGTGAAATGTTTTGATCGAACTCCTGCAGCTCAGAAAGAGGAAAAGTTTGCGTAAAAGTGCTCAGATTTGGCAATGGGATGCCCTAGACTTACTGCTAGCAATGCCTTTGAAAAATGGTTTGTAAAAATAGATACTAAAAATGGTGCAGAAATACTGGTGCTCACAGGTTGAGATAATTTTTCAGCTGCAAAGTTTCCAGATCGATTTATCTCAGGTTCTTGCTCATGGCTGTGCTCACAGAGCAGTTCATCTTGCTCAGCACTTGGTGAGGTCAGCTTCAGGCTTCTGTGACAGCTGCCGGGAGGGAGTGGGATCCTGCCTGCCTCTGCTTCCCCAGGGCTGCATCCTTTCTGCCTCAGTGTGAGCCGGTGACAGGGAGGTACCCAGCAAGCACAGGTACGATTCTGGGGACCCATTTTGCTGGGGAGGAAAACAGGAGCTGCTGTTGGATTGGGACATACTGACCCTCGCCTGTTACAGGCTGGGGACTATCCAGTCAGGGTCACAGATGCACAGCCCGGGACCTGTGTGCCGTTTACTCCTCTGCGCTGTGCCCTGTGGTCACTGCTGTCAAGCAGGACACTTGTTTTATTGGTTGTGAACAAGCACAGCATGGCAGAGATTGCTGGTTAGTCAATGTTGGCCGTGGTACCATCCCCCATACCAGCCATGTTGAACTTCAGAGAGACCAAGTGCCCCAAACTGCAACCTGAAACCCACTGACTATCATAAAGTTCCAATACTGAAATTAAATGTGAATACTGAAAAACAGCACATGCATTCAAGATAAACACAATAGCAGAGCTTTCAGTGATATAGACAGCCCACTACACCACTGCCCTGTACCATCAGGAGCTGCTGGGGTGGGACTGGTGTGGTGCTCATGCCTGTCATCCCAGCACTAGGGAGGCTGAGGCCGGAGGATCTCATGTGAACCACACCCTGTCTTAAAAAACCAAGCTCCTACACACAAAAACTGGGTGTTGGCGATTAAAGCCATTAACCAGACAATCTCTGATGGCCACAGCTGCTGTTGTCCCCACATTTCCCCTGGTAACAGATCCCTATTTTGTTCAGGTAGGCATGGAGACCATTTGGCCCTAGGGTATAGAAGTCTTTCCTCAGGCCTAGGGGATGGATGAGAGCGCTGAGTGTGGTTGGGCCAACCCCACTCCGCGCTGCCAGCCTTCCTTGCAGCTCTAAGTGGCCGCACGGCACTGACTGATGAGTCTGTTAGCACCTCTAGGAAAGATTGGGGTCCCAGATAATGAGGAAAAGGCTTTGGTACCTCAGTCTTCCTCCCAGTGCAGAGCGCTCAGTGACACACGTCTGGAGCAAGAGCAACCAACATATAACCCTGAGTTAATGAAGAAAAAAAGCCAGGTGCGTCCTTGATCTTGCTATGCTGTCGTTAGAACAGGGATGCCGGCTCCCAGGTTTCCTGTCCTGTGAGACAGTTGGGGGTCTTTTCCACATTACTGCGGTTTGCTATCGTTGGAAGCTGAAAGGATTGTAAGTGATGGAGCAGGCTAGGTCTTGGTTGGATGTCACATTGAGTATGGATTTCCACCGTCATGACCAGAAGATGATGTGGCCTATATATCTTAAATCACTCTGATTTGACTCAGGCTCCTTAAACTTTAGTGTCAGAGAGAGAAATGTTAGAGAACACCTATGCTTGGGTTTCCCAAAGTAGGTCCTGTTGAAGAACTCTGTCAGGTACGTGCACTTAAAAAGGTTCCGTGACCAAGCGGGTTTGAGAACACCTTATGCCCATGCTGGCTCACAAGGAACAGGCTCTGTGCCTGCGGTTCTGTTGGTCACTGCCTGTGTTCCATTTTAGTTCACCTGGGCCTGTGTGGCACCCTTACTTGTGCCTCACCGTGTCTCGTTATTCCCTGTCCTGTTCAATGCCTCTTGCACTTGCGGTCCCTTGGCTGCAGCTGAACACAAGAGTTGTACGTGGTCTGCCTGCTGGGATAGAAAAACAGATCACTGCCCTCCAGGAGCACACATTCCTGATGGTGATGAAGTGAGGAAATACAAGAAAAGCTCGTGGTATATTTGAAAACAAGAGCTTTGGAAAAAGTCAGGGAAGAGAGAGGAGGCATCCTTCTGAACAGAGTTCAGCTGGGCTTTGCTGAGAAGGCGACATTTGGGTGGAGGCCTGATGGGAAGTGAACACATCCAGGGAACAGTGTTTTGAGGGGAGAGCAAGAACAGTACCCGTGAAGCCTTTGGGTGGGACAGGGTCTTGTGTGTTGGAGGACGAGTGAGGGATTAGAGGTCCTGAGAGCCACGGTCATCCAAGGGGTCGGAGCTTGTCACTCAGCGCTTTAGTGACCACTCCCGTGGCCCTGAGAGGGGACCCCATAGGGAAGTGGAGAGTGTGGGGGTGTGTGAGGGTTTGGACGCATGCTTTGCAGGAAATGGAGGCTGGGGAAGAGTCTGATATTCTCTGGACATGTAAGTAGAGAGAGGAGCATCTGTTTTAAAAACTAAGCTGGAACCCTTCCGGACGTCCTTCCTGCTTCAGGCAGTGCCCTGAGCTTCTCTGAGTGCTGGGCGGCTTCACCTTCTGTGGTGGTCAGGGGTGGTGTCAACTTGGTCTGCCCGTGTCCGCCTGGGGAGGTGTGGGCACCCTGCTGGGCGTGTCTGGGTGGGCTTCGGGGTCTGCACCTGGTTCCTTTTGTCTGCCTTTCTGGTCCTCTTCACTGCCTCTCCTTCCTAACTGCCATGAGCTTAGCAGCTTTGGTCTTCACTCTCTTCTGCTATCATGTTTCTGCCTTTGAGCCCATGGACCGAACCCTGCAATCCGGAGTTACACTGCACCTCTCCTTCAAGTCAGAGGTGTTGGACATTGCGTGCCAGGGCAGGGCACTGGCCGGTGCACCGAGTGAGCTGCTCCAGCCTCTCTGGTTACCTCTCGGGCGTGCCCTTTCCTGGGGCAGCTTTCTTCTCATCTCTTTGGGATTCCCCTGACGCTCATCTCCAGCAGAGTCTAAACCTCTTATCTGGCCCTGCCATAGGTTTAGGACCTTAGTTGCTTTTTGGAGTTCCTAAAGGAAATGAGCGCATGTTACTCATCTTGGTGGTTCAGCCTGAAGAAGAATGTTTGGCCCTCGTTGTGTGTGGGGCTCTTATGTGTATGAACTTCATTAGTCAGAGGATCTGTGGATCTGTCCCCCTCAGGCATAGATCTCATTGACTTGGAAAAAGGAGTACTGAGTTTTATTTTCATTATATGGCAGGCTATGTAACACTGTTTCTAGCAAACTCAGGTCTCAGAGCAGTTTCTGCTGCCTGAAAAGCAAGGACAGTGTATGTGGGTATAACTGCCTCCGTTTCTGTTTAAGGACAAGGATTTCTTTCTCTGTGGGTGAGCCCCACTAGGAAAATACTTACTCTGTCCTTGTGTAATGTGCTTGTTGAGATCTGCATGCCTGGGAGGCCTCATCCGCCTCATGGCCACAGAGTAAAGTGTTCACAGCCACCAGTGCCTCGGCTCCAGCGCAGGTGCATCTGGGAGGGTGAAGCAGCCCCAGTCCGCTGCTCTTCCCAAGCTTCGAGGAAGCTGGCAGTTGACGAGTTGGTTAATATCAACTCAAGAGGGGATTTTTTAGCTGAGAGTTGCTGGATGGATCAGGTGAGGCAGGTTCTAACGGCTTTTGGTTTGGCAGGAGGTTTCATGGGATCCAAGCCTTGGGGTTCAGCTTTGGAAGCCATCAGCTGCGTTGTCACCTGTAATTGTGCTGGGGGCGTCCCATGATTACGGTTCCAGACCTCTGAATGGGACTGGAGAGGGGAGAAAGGCTTTCAAATTAGCCGAAGAAAATGAACACGAAGACAGAAACCAATAAGCGGTCACAGAGCTGCCAAGAGTGGAGGCAGTAACGAGACAGAATTAGTTCTTACTGACAACTCGAAATTGCCTGGAACATTATAAAAATCAATCAGCGTGTTTGGAGCAGACTCACGGTGACCACAGGATGGTGTGATGTTTGCAATTTGTCTGGGCACGAATTTAGAGAGGTCAGCAGAGACTTAGCCTAATACATAGCTTTTGGCCAGAACAAAGTTTTTGAAAAGAAGTCTGAAAATGAGCTACACCCAGGGTTATTTCTCTCCAGCAATCCTAAAGCCAGCAGAACTGAAATTAGCTGATTACTCATTTCTCCAACCTAGTATCTGTGGTTTTGATGTTGTTACAATTATTCAAAAAAATACATCTCTGTGTTCTTTCTTTCTGTTGAAGATATTTTTTGATGGATTATGTTTCTGTGCTATTGTCTCTTAACTGGCTTTTAACACTATTGTTACAGCCCTTCCTCTCCATCAAAGAATTACTAAACTTAGAAGGACATTAGAAATCATATAAGGTTACAAATTGACTTAAATTAGAACTGAAATGTACAGAGAAACTGTAGTTTCTTCAATTTGCTTAGAGCTGATCTGATGTTCTTTATGAGCCCTGTTTATTGATTAGGAGAAGAGAAATGTAATCATATTTAGTTTTACACAGTTTGGAACCTAGCACTATCTAGTGAGTATAAGAAAACCCGTTTTAGAGAGTGAGCTGTCTCTTGAGAATCATTGTATAAGCCCATCTGTGGAGCACTGGACTTTCCCTGTCTCTAAGTTAAAATCTGAGTTTATAAGTGAGGATGCTTGTGAACCTCATGTGGCATTATGTAGCCTGGTAAGTTCTTTGGAGTTCAGGGTCATGGCTGGGTGAAAAGAACCAGTGTCTTATTTTTTTTCCAAGTCACTATGGCTCAGCAAGATTTTTATTTTTCTTTATGTATTTGGGTTCCATGTAAGACTTTTAGAAAAGGTTTGTTCTCCTAGACATTTAGCTATGAATGGGAAACACCTTCAAAGCAGCCTAGGAACTACAGGTTCAGGCCAGTGTCCTGGGTTGCATGAGGCATCACGACATCTGTTTCTAGGTTTCGTTGCTGAGAATCGGCCGCCTAAACCTTTTAGTCACGTCCAATTTTGTCACCGTCGTGTGGATATGGATAAAATCTTTCCAGCATGGTCACTATGTTCTTTACAAATGTAACAATGTCTCATTGAAAACTGCTCTGCCAGAGGAACATAGCAGATTTCACGGCTCTCCACTAAGAGGAAAGGTGCTGGCTGTGGACCTCCAAGCCCGTCATTACTGTAACCACTGTCCTTCATGGAACAGAGAACAGTCTGATAGCCTTAAAATTCCCTTTTAGTACCAATAAAGGGAAATTTTCACACTTGTTCTGTGAGTAAAGTTTCTTTAGTAATTTCTCTGTATGCTTGAGTCTCCTTAATAACTTTCCCCCTTCTCCCATTGTCCTTGTTAGACTGGAGGATTGGAAGAAAGGCTACATAGGGCAGAAAGGGTTCCTTGATAGGAGGAATTAATAATAATGCCAGGTAAGGACAGCCAGAATTTATCAAATAATCATTAGTATCCAAACATTGCTCTGAATACTTCGTATTTAACTCTAATCCTTGCTTTGACGTTCTAAGTAAGTTCTCAGCCTGGAAACTGAGGCACAAGAGAGTTAAGTATCTGGTCAAGCTCACACTCAGCTGAGCATGATTCAAGCCAGGCAGGGAGTCTAGTCCAAAGCCTGAGTTCATCAGCAGTGCACTTCCTAAGGTTGCTTTTTCACTCGAGGCTTGGGCGTTCAGCCTCAAAGCCAGTTGTTGTCTTTGCTTAAGCTTCTGTGTTATGATCATCCATCTGCCGACATTAAAAAAATCTCATCATCAGTGTCATTAAGCAAAGATTGGGAACATTTAGATCTCTAAAGAACAAGACAAAGTAGAGCCAGGAAGAGAGGTATGTTTTGTAAGGGAATTTGGTAAAAATTCTTGTGGAGAATTCTCATTTATGATCATGAGTTGTCACAGCCTGTCTATTCTAGATTTATATGGCTCTGAGATGGGAGCCTTGCAGGGCATGAGTTCATTTAAGCATTTTGCAAATATGTAAAGTATGTGATGGATACAGCACCACGCCAGCCTCGTGACCGTGGGGAAGACCTATGCCATTGCCTTGGTGAAGGTTTATAACGTATTTGGTAAAGAGTGGGCGCACAGTAATTGAGCACCAACTTTCTGCCAAGCACTATGCTAAGCACTTACTTTGATTCTCCTTTGATTCTTCTGACATTTGGGGGAGGTTACAATTCTACTCATTGATGAGTAGAAATTGAATCTCAGAGACACCCAAGGAAATTGCCTATCGTTACACAGCCACAAGGGAAAGGCCAGGAGGAAGTCCTTCGGGTAAATAAAAGAAAAAATTGGCAAGGTTGATGAGGTTTGTCTGTGAAGGCAGGTCTTGCAGGATCTAAGCAAATGAGAAGCCAGTGCTTTTCAAACCATCGCCCATGAATTTCTTTGAAGGGATTTCTTTGAAGGGATCGGGGGCCAAATACACAGTTCTGTACAGTTACCCCAATATCTGCGGGAACCTTGGTTCCAGAATCCCTGGAAGATACAGAAATGCTCAGTCTCTTTTGTACCATGACGTGGTATTTCCATAGAAGTTGTACACATACTCCTCATACCTCAAATTGATATAGGGGAATGAAACTCCTGACCTACTATGTCTGGTTTGGGCTTGTGTTCTCTAAAATTGAAGAATGAATTTTAGGAACAATGGAGGTGAAGAGTAGAATATATTTATTGAGAGAAAAGAAGCTTCTGTCCAAGAGAGACAGAAGGGGTCCTGAATGGGTTGCCAAGGACTCTGTCTTTTCCAGGGACTTTTATAGAGTAAAATCATGGGGAGTGACAGGTTCAAGGTGAGGAAGACTGGGAACTCACAAGGCAGATGGGCATAAGGTGGGACAGAACTATAGTTAGCCAATAGGATTAATAGTTCAGGTAAAATTGATTACATTAGGGACAAATGGGAAAGCCAGTCATGTAGAAAGTGGGCATTCTTAGGGAGCAGTGACTCTTCCCTAGGGGGATGGGATGCTGACTCCAGGCTTCCTCAGGGTGATAGGGAACTAATTAGAATATTAGTCCTTAGAATGTGGGTGTATTTGTTTGATCTTTTGTCTTGAAGCCTGGCCCACAGAAGGAGGTGTTTGTCTCCCCCACAGTTGCAAGGTGTCTGTCCTGGCTCCATGGGGACCGAACCTGTCTGACTGCCTATAATATTTCTAACTAACTCAGCTGCCTGCAACAAAATCATCTCTAGATTATTTCACATTGCCTAGTGCAATGCAAATGCTGTGTAGAGAGCTGTTGTACTGTGCTGTGTTGCTTAGCAAATGTTGACAAACACGAGGTTTTCTCCTGAAGATTTCAGCCCGTGGTTGGTAGAACCCAACGACACAGAGGGCTGGCTATGGTTGAATAAATGCGGGAAGTGGATTCTGTTGGCTTCCCTATGTGGCACCATGCTCATCAGCAGGGTGAGACTTGCTCAGACTTGCTGCAGGAGGAAAGTTTGTAACTTTGCTTAATTCCTCAAGTGGTCCTGAACTTCCTGAGGAAAGGAAGCAGCAGAATACTAGCTTATGGTTAGCAGGAACAGGGCCTCGGGGAGGAAGGCCACGTGCCACTGAATAATCAAAGTACTGTGTCCTCTGTGGCTGCAGCCTCCTGGGGCCATCTTGGTCACATCTTGAAAAGGCACCACAGTTATATATCGAAGCTGCTCCCGCAGGGGAGTGTTTCTGTCTGTCAGGGGTCATTTGCTACCTTGCAAAAGAGCTTTGTTATAATTTTGAGTTCATAAACTAGAAAGGTACCATTTAAACTACTGGATTCAGTGATTTTCAGTGCATTTCCTAAATGTTGTAAACAACTACCCTAATTTGGGAACATTTCCATGGCTCCTTCCAAAAAGAACTTCACACCCTCTAGCCGTCACACCCAATCCCCACCGTCCCACCATGTGGTGGTCACAAGTCTACGTCCTTTTGCAGCATGTGACTTTTTGTCTGAATTATTTCATCTAGCATAACGCCATAAAGGTTTGTCCACATGGTAGCATGTATCAATCATTCACCGCTTTCTATAAGAGAACAGTGTTCCATTATGTGCTTTGCATGCAAAACAAAATGGCAGTAGGAGGGGACCGGCCAAGCCCGTATTGGGGAAGGATGTGAAGCAGACACCGGCTGTGCTTACACCCTGTCTTCCTTGCCCAGAGGCTGGGTAGTCTTTGCGGTAACTTGATCATACACAGAGCAGGTAGGGGCTGAGACCTAAGCTTGGCTGCTGTGGGATTGTTAAGGAAGAGGCCTACTCTCTGGCTGGGGCCGAGGCAGTGACTGGGCCATGGCGTTCCGAGGAGCTGCCTGAGAAATGATAGGATGCAAAGACATAGAGAGGTCTTTTCAAACCCACCTACATTAATTTGATCGTGTAAAATTCATGCTGGTATTTTGCTGGTATTACAGCCACCAAAATATTTAAGGTAGATAACTACTCTGTAACACTGTTACAAGATTATAACAAAATAAATCTCATACAAATTCTATCACACCAGATAGGCAGTTAATAAACATTTAATTGCAGGTAGGAGCCAAATAGTTCAACTTATCTTTATGAATTTCAAAATCTCTGTGCTTTTAGATCTGCAATAAAGAGCCTGCTTTCTGATTTGCATGTTGGATAGCTGACAAAAGCCTCCTTTCCATTTTTATTTTTCCTGTCCCACTCTGAATATGTTGACAAGAAAGCCAAGGATCTTGCTTGACACGGTGGTGCTTGCTTACAATCCCAGTACAGCACTTGGGAAACAGAGGCAGCAACACAAGTTCAAGAGCAGCCTGGGCAACACAGCAAGGCCCTGTCTCAAAAAGAAAACCGCAGATTGGCAGCTCTCTCCGTTTGGGGCAGGTGGAGATTCAGTGCACAGAGGCACAGCTCTTGGGTAAAGCTGACTTGGAGTCGTGATGCAGTCAGAGCTTAGCGTAGGAATGAAGAGCAAACTCCTGGGCCCCCAGTGTGTTACTTACCAAAGTGCGATTTGTGTTGCTGCCGACGGCAGTCAGACACCACACACACGGCTTTTGCCAAAACCCATTATCCTTCACTTGGGTCTGCAAAGGCCAGGTAGGTAACAAGTAGCAGAACAAAGCTTGACTTTGCTGCTGTGAGAGGGGATCCTGTCCTCCCCATTCCACGGAGGCGTGTCGGTCGCTCAGGGCTTGTCTCTGTGTCAGCACTGGCACTACCTGGCCACCTCAGCCTCCTGGAAGACAGAGATGCCTGTGCCAGACTTCTCTCTCACCCTCAGTCTGTGATCACTTCAGGGTTAGCAGGGTTCACGGGACAGGATTGCCTGTGAAGTCATAATGTTACCAGCTCAGGGACGGCTGCTACGAATGTGTGCAGTGTGAGAGCCGGGGGTGCTGGCCTGTTTGTAACACCCGCTCCTCAGGCTGAGCTCAGGTCTGGGCCATCTTATCCAAACTGCCTGGGTTTCTGTGAGAAGTCCATGTGCAGGGCTTTGGAAACTCTCTCTCTCTTTGTGTCTCTGTCTCTCTCTTTGTCTCTTTCTCTGTCTCTCCCTGTGTCTGTCTCTCTCTGCCTCTCTGTCTCTATCTCTCTGTCTCTGTTTCTCTGTCTCTCTTTCTCTGTCTCTCTGTCTCTATCTCTTTATCTCTCTCTGTCTCTGTCTCTCACGGTCTCTCTTTCTGTCTCTCTGTCTCTCTCTCTCTGTGTGTCCTGGGATTTTGCAGCAAACAGGCCTTACCCACTTCCCCAGCCAGTTTTATGTGCCCTAATCTCCTGTCTCAAAAGGGCTCCTCACACGGGTAGTTAAGAGGATTCAATGTGAACTACCAAACCAAGACTGTGATAATAATCTGCCAGATCTATCTCCACTAGTCCTTAAAGGCTGGCCTATTGCTTTTGTGGGCGGGCTAATCTGAAGCCCTGTATCTGAGTGTGCCCCACATAGCTGCTCCAACTAGAGCCCCTGACTTCTCTCTTAAATTAAAGCTTTTTCTATAAATTTGTGCTGGAGTTTCAATTTCCATGACTACTAAATCAAGAGCCCTAATCAGTGGCAAAACCCCTTCCTGGCCTCTAAAAATGTAGGCCAGTGTCTTTCCTTGTCTCTGATGGTAAATTTAGTGTATCTATTGCTTGGGCTAAGGGATGCCTAGATGATGGGCATAACACTTCTGGTTGTGCCCAAGAAGGAATTTCTGGAAGATACTTGCATTTGAATGAATCTGCATTTTGAAGGAGTGCATTTGAAGGATGAAGTCTGCATGTCCTCTCTGCTGTTGGTGTGTGACTGTGAAGCTTGATGGGTCAGTTTGATTTTTTGGGAGCCCCCTGGGCCTGATTAGTGGAGTACGCTTCTGGATGTATCTGACTGAGTCACAGAATCATGGTCTGGGGGTTTGCCCTTCCCCTCTGGCATCCTTTTCTGGCTCTGCTTCCTGGCAGCCACGTGTCACAGCTGTGTTCTCCCACATCCTGGGAGGCAGCCACCCATGAACTGAACCCCGAGACACCGTGAACTGAATCAGACCTCTCCTCCTTTCCATTGTGAGTGCCGAGTATCCAGTTCTGTGGGTGGGAAAGTGACATTATCTAATTTGTTGTGGAATGAATAGAACAAAAGGCAGAAAGAAAGATAAATTCTCCAGTGGAGGTATCTGTCTTCTCCTGTCCTCAGATGTCATAATTCTTGGCTCTCGGTCCTTCTGATTAGACTGAATTACATCACTATTTTTCCTGGTTCCCTACTTTCCAGATCATAGGATTTCTTAACCTTTACAGTCATATAACTCAACTTTCATAGTGGGTCTGTTGTGTATCCATATATATATATATATCTCACTTGTGTTTCTTTGGAGACTCTAACTACTTTGGTGCTGAGAATTGTTCTATTGTTCTAGAGGTACAGAGTGCTAAAGTTGGGTTTATTTATTTATTTAATAGTGGTCTTGCTAAGTTTCCCTGTCTGGCCTTGAACTTGCTGACCTCCAGTCTCAGTGTCATTTGTCGTTAGAATTATAGGTATGTACAGCTAGCACTAAGGGTGAGTTTTCTGAATTGGTTTTGTAGCATCTGAAATTAGCTGTCTGATATAATTAGCTTTCAAGATACCAATTCCTATTTCTACCAGTAAGAAGAACACAGATGTGGACTGTGTAGAGATGCACAAAATACGTGCATTTTGGAGATTCTTAACTGACCCCTTACACAGAGCAAGTAGCTAAGTCACTCTGTAAGATACTTTTCAATATGTATTTTTTGGGAAACTAAGGAATACAATAGTGTTGATTGGTTGCTATTAATACCCCAGTACAAAGTGGTGTGAGAAAAATTGGAGCTGAGAGATGGGAATTCCCAGCTCAGATGCCACATAAATGATTTTCAGCTTTAGCTGAGGGGGGCCTCCTCTCCTTTTGGGCTGTCGGGCTGAAACTGCAGGAAGTCAAGCATAGGACCGTACTCTGCAAGTGGCTGAATTACAACGCAAGTTAAATCCCCAGTTGTGCAGGAGGACTGCTCTTAAAATAAGGTCACTGTTTGAGGAAGAATGGGGTCTGTGAGTTGGGAAAGGGACGTCTAGGGACCTAGGGTTTTCTTTGCCAGCCGCTGCCTCCTCACCCCTACCTGAGGTACTAACCCTGCGTTAGGGGAGGAAAGAGTAATGGTCTCCATGAGGCAACTGCCGTGCAAGACTATGCACATCCACATTGTTATCCGAGCTCTAGGTCAACCGAGAGTGTAAACTCACTACCAGCAATGAACTAAAGGAATGCAGTTTAGGAAGGAAGACACTTCATCTGAAAGAGGGGAAAGGAAGAGACAGACAGCTGCCCTGATGGGAGCAGGGACAGGGGGCACTGGAAAGATGGAGGGCCCAAGGGTACTTTATCTTTCCTCTCTTTGATCAGGTGACGAAGACCCTGCCTCCCAGGTTGATACCTAGAACTTGTCACAACCAAAATGGCTTGCTGGACTGTCATAGATAGATCCCAGGCCACAGGACCTTAACCTGGGTGCCATCACCTACATATGCACTCACACATGGGCTTTTTGACTTTTCTCTAACCTGCTTGTCCCTGTCAGAACCTTATCTCTGGAATTTATAGGTTGTGTTATGGTTGGTATATTTCATCAACCTAAGAAGTTTAACTAAGAGGCTCAGCAGGGAGCCAGGGTCCTTACTTTGTAAAATCCTCCACCAGTGCAAGAGGACGTCAGGGAGATTTTGTGTGGCTCCACCTATGCTGGAGCAAGTAGTGACCTGTGTACAGCATAATGGAGGAAAAGAGGCTTGTTTCCCACCCCCCCTTTTTTTTGCTCTTGCTACTTTTGCCATCTTCTGCCGCCTGGAAGTGATGCCCCTGTGCCATACCACCCTGCCTTGGAGCCAGCTAACTGTGGACTGAAACCTCCACAAACTGTGATCAAATAAACCTTTCCTTCCTTAATTGTGTTTCAGCAACGAGAGGGAAATAACCAAGACAGGCTGGCTAGGAGGGACCTTGCATGCAAGATCCTCGGAGTTAGCAATGAAGGAAAGGGGAGGTGTGCCTACCTCGTGCAGCAGTAGCAGAGCAGGCTGAGTGTGGTCTGCTGTGCACATGTATGCATGCATAGGTGTGACTCTATTTTGATGCAGTTTTCCTTTAAGTCAGCAGCTCCTTCTCCCTTATTCCCTTTGCATTTTATTGGAGGTAGGGATGACTCCTATGTTGCTTTCCTGCATCTGGCTTCCTCTGCTCTCTGCCTCTCCTCTTGACTTGCTAATCGCTCCAGCAATGTTTCAACCCTTGTGGTCAGGATTAGCCAAAAGCCTGATGAGGCCCTTATTTTGCTCTTGCTCTGCTTACAGACCCCCCACCCCCCACCCCGCCGCGTGCCCCAGTGCTACCTGACGCTGGCACAAGTGGTGCCGGCCACTTAGGTTTATCCACTTGGGCTCCTCTGCTTGCTGCCGAGCAGCTGATAGAGGCCAAGAAAAGATTTATTGAAAACTCACTCTGAGGAGATGGAGAGGTCCATTTGCTAAAAATCAGCATCTCCTTATGTACAGTTGGGTAAGAGCTTTTTACAGTAGGGAACAGATGGGGTGGAACAGAGGTGGCACAGATCCCCACACTGGCTTTGTTACTTCCAGCCCCCTGCACCTCCTCCTTTTTCTTGTGGGAAGGGAACTGGGCCTTAGCCTCATGGTCCTGACTTCTTCATATTCCATCACTGCTTTTGGGCTGAGGAGAAGGAGGGCGTGTTGTTCTGTGCTCAACAGGAGGAAATTTAGAGAAGCTGCTCATCTCCAAAAGAAAAAAATCTAAATTTTAATGTTCTATTTTGCAGTGCCAGTTATACAAGCATATCCTTCTTTAAGTTGGTATAAATGCAGTCCTGGTCAGTTATCTTAAGACAAGAACAAAGTGGGCACTTGCATCATTGGATGGAGCCCAAGGAGGTCACTGAAGTAAGAGATGGGGCCCTCACCTCACTGCAGACTGGCTCTTGCCTCTGTTCACAGAAGAGCAGTTCAGGATGTATCTATGTGAGGTACAGCTGGCTGGTTTTCAGGCAGAGTTAGGAAACAGGCAAGTGGAGTGAGACAGGAGCTTGAGAGGTGGATGTAGGCACAGCTCTGCTCAGGAGTGGACTGGCCGCTCCATGAGAGAGCAGCACCAGCTCTGAAAGGGTCTGGGCCGGCTGAACTCCAGGAGAGTTATTTTTTCTGTGTAGGTTTTGCAAAGTGGCTTAGGGAGAAGCCCTTAACGCTTAACCTGGGTCTCTGCGAGATGACTGTTTATGCATGGGGTAGCCTCAGTTTTGCTGGGGCTCTGCTGGCAGAGTGACCACAGGTTTAGGTCCATGACTAGAAATTTCTGGGCCCTGACTGGCAGTTGAAGGTCCCTGTAACTCTTGGTGACCTTGGTACTGAAAGAGACTAAGATAGGTTATGTCCATCTTGTGCTGCTGGCTTTGAGGTAGACAATCCCTAAACGATGGGTGTGCTAATGCAGTCATAGGTTGGTGCTTGAGTGCTTTGAAATGCAACAAGCTTGGTATGTGAGACATTTTGATGCAATCATTTTGTGCTGGTGATTATAGTTGTTTGTCTCTTCTCAGTGTACAGGCAGAGCTCCCTGGTGTGTCCGCTGCCTCCTAACTCATTACACCTCCCAGACAAAATAATTTATTTTGGATCTGTCATTTTTGTACTTGTTATGCTCCCTGGAATCAATAAGTACCAAATACAATAAGTACCAAGGTACCACTATGAGCAGCACTGAATAGGAATCTGATCAAAGTTGTGAGACAATAAAGTAGACAGATACAAAGTGAAGGTCAAGCTTTGTTCTGCTCTCCGTTACCTGCTGGGCATCTATAGGACCAAGTGAAGAGGCACTGGTATGTGCGTGTGTGTGTGTGCATGCGTGTGTGTTCTGGAATAATCTAAGCCCAGGCATTTCACACTGAGTGACACACTTCTGGTTTTTCAGTTTGAGACAGGGTCTTGCTAAATTGCCCAGACTCAGCTCAAACTTGGGATCCTCCTGCCTCGTCCTCACATGCCTGGCAAAATTCATTGTATTTAGCAAGAGTAGCTTTTCAGTCCATGACTGCCTTGGAAGAGAACACACATCATGCTTTTAATGAGTAGCAGGTTGAGTCTAAGGGTTTATTTGTCTTCTGTCCATATGGCGGGCTCTGACTGTAGCACTAGAAATGCAGAGTGGAGGGGTGACAGGGCTGGGCTTGTGAACTGTTTGGTTTCCTTAAATTAATCACTCTCATATTTGTGTAACTTAATGTGTCTTAAGGAAAATAGTAGAATCTCCTTTAGTATCTAATCCAGACCGAGTCTTTACTGCCAGGAAATGCAAATTACGTCTGCCGCAACATTAAGTATTGTTTTAAATTTCTAAGCTGCCTTAGCAAAATTATCTTTTGAGCGTTCATTCCTCCAAGCCAAACTTCATGGGTGGGCACTTTCTTAAACAGCTTATCCTAGAAGGTTTAAGCATTGAGGAGAAAATGGAAAGCTTGGCTCAGCCTTGAAACACGTTAACAAAACAGCAGGCCCTAGGATCCTCAGAAATAAGCATCATCACACAAGAATGATGTTTGTTTGTTTTCATGCAAATTAGCACTTGCAGAGGCCGCCAGCATTTTTTAAACCAACTGAGGTTGAACATAGCTGAAGTGCTTGCCTCATAAATCTTTGCTGCCACTCCAAGATGGAAACATGGTACTTCCCATTAGCCCTCTGCCTTCTTGGCTCTTTGAGTTACTGATAGTGGTTTAGTGGGAAGAATGGTGTTATGGCTTATGTCTAGATGGCCTCTAAAAGCCTCGTGATGTCAAAAGGGGATATTTTGAAGGGGGTTGGAGCTAGGGTTTGTGATGTTGTGATTGATTCTGTCAGTTCAGTGCTAGGATTAAGGGTGTGAGTGCTACCTGCCTTAAGGGCAAGGAGCCTGAGTGCTGAGGGACAGTAAGACCTGAGCTCATGTCTTGTACCTGTAGTTAGTTTGCTTTTGCTGTCTTCTGCCTGCCATGAACTGTCTCTCCTCCATAATTTCCTCTTCTATGCCTTGGAGCCAGATGAGTATGGACTGAAATCTCTACAAACTGTGAGCTAAATAAATCTCTCCTCCCTTAACTTCTTAATTTTATTTAAAGAAAGACTAAGCAAAACAGAAAATAGGTAGAAATAATACATTTGTTCAGAGAAAAAAAATAAACAGTAAGGAATCACTAGTTGATGTTTACATATTGTCGTTTTACAAATAGTTGTTCAAGGTACAAAAATAAAACATGTAAAGTGGGAATTCATACAGCGAGACTGCAAACAGTTCTGTTCAACTGTCCAACAAAAACTTAGTAACATGGTTGTCAATCCTATACACTTAAACATACATGCAGTTATCCATA
Source organism: Cavia porcellus (assembly GCF_034190915.1). Lineage (NCBI taxonomy): Eukaryota > Metazoa > Chordata > Mammalia > Rodentia > Caviidae > Cavia > Cavia porcellus. The sequence continues at coordinate 66,669,977 of NW_026947484.1, read as the reverse complement.
TCTTCATTTATGTTTAGATTAAACAAACTAAAGCAGGTTAAAATCTTTCTGAACAAAGAATAATAGCACTGCTGGATTTCATATCATGACACTCCGTGATCAGCACTGGGTACTGTAGTGCCTTTTTAAAAAAAATTTAATTTAAAGAAAGACTAAACAAAACAGAAAACAGGTAGAAATAATACATAATTTCAAAGAAAAACAGTTAAGAAATCACTAGTTGATGATTACAGATTGTCTTCTTACAATTAGTTATTCAAAATACTAAAGTGGAGCATATAAACTAGGGATTCAAACAGTGAGATTGCAAGCAGTTCTGTTCAACTGTCCAACAAAAACTTAAGAAATATGGTTATCAATCCTATACACTTAAACATACATGCAGTTATCCATATCTTCAATTATGTTGAGATTGAATAAACCCAAGCAGGCTAATATCACTCTGAACAAAGAATAATACTATTGCTGGGTGTCACATTATGACACTCCAGGATCAGCACTGGGTATTTTAGTGTCTCTTTTTCTTTGAAGTATCTGTTCATTTCATCATGTGTCATAAGATCAGTTCTCATAAACTGTTTATAGATTCTACACATGCATGAGTCTTAACATATATTTCTATGCTTTCTATATTAGAGGGAGAAATGCAACAAAGCAAGGCAAAACAAAACATATTCCTATAAACACATGAAATGAAATAAACATATAAGACCATTGTACAAAGAGTTCTACCATAGTTCCTGTGTTGTCCCTTGTTATCTTCAATAGAATTGGCTATATCATCAGACATAGTATAATTGAATATATCAGTACATAACAGTATTAATAAAAACACAACTTTGTATATAGTATAGAACTTCAAAAACCAGCAGTTATCAAACTAGAATGTGTATTGTAGAGTCTTATCATCTTCAGTGTAGTTGCCTATACTGTCTGACTTGATACTATCAAACATATCAGTTTTGAATAAAATCTTCTCTGCATCATTTCTGTTATGCTCTTTTTTTTGCCATCAGTTGTCTGCTCATCTTCTTCATTCTGTTTTCTGCTCCATTTATTGAGGCCTCTCTGCACTGTTCCTGGAATCCTAGTACTTTTCTTTCTCTCTAGAATACCCTGCAGTAGTCTCTGTAGAGTTGGATTGGTGGTTGCTAATTTCCCAAGTTCCTCTTTGTCTTGGAAGCATCTTGTTTCTCCATTAATTTCTAGAGACAGTTTATTGGGATATATCAATCAGGGCTTGGAATATTTCGCTTCAGACTCTTCTTGACTTGATGGTTTGTGTCAAGAAGTCTGCCGTTATTCTGATGGGCCTTCCTCTATAGCTTATCTGTTTCTTGTCTCTAACAGCTTTTAATATTCTATTCTTATATTGAATTTCTAGGATCTTGATTATTATATGCCTGGGTGTAGCTCTGTTTTGGTTGTAGGTGGCTGGAGTTCTGTATGCCTCATATATCAGAATATTATTTCCTTTTCCTATGTTTGGGAAGTTTTCCTTAATTATTTCTGTGAATAACCTTTGTAGTTCCTTTGTTTGTACCCCTGCTTCTTCATTCACATTCTTTATTCCAAATTATAGATCCTTTTGTCATCTTCTAGCCTTTGTATTGTTGCTGCTTGTTTCCTTGTTATTTTAAAAAAGTTTTCCCTTTCATACTCCCACATTGCAAAATTGTCCTCCAGTTTGGATAATCTATACTTAGTTTCTTTCAAGAAGATTTGCCATCTTTCCATAGAGTTTTTAATTTCCTGGTGATCTCTTTGAATCTGTTTCATGTATTCTATAATTTTTATATTCTTCATCAAATGGTTCTCGTCTTTGTTTGAGTTCCTCCCTCCTTCCATCTGTGTCTGCTTGAGGGGTGCTTAGTATCTCTTTTATTAATCTTTTTATATCTTGCTTTACTTGGCTAAATATTTCACTTTTGAACTCGTCTATGAGGTCCCAAATATATCCCTTTATGTCCACTGGTACTGTGTCTGATATTGCATGTTTGCTCTTCTCCTTCCCCTTTGTATTTACCTGTCCTGGGTCAGTGTTCTCAGGGTTGGGACCTGGGGACTTTTATTGTTTCTTCCTCTTCCCATCTTTTTTGCTTCTTTCAGGAGGCCCCAGTTTCTTTCTTTGTTGGTTGGTTACAATTCTTCTGAAGCATGCTGGCTAGATGACCCTTCCCACTGCCGTGTGCTAGTGAGTTGCAGAGTGGGACAGTGTATGCAGGCCCCTCCCCTCTGGATCAGTCAAGCTGCTGTGGCCTGGACTGTATTACTATGCGCCGCCTCCCCTCTGGATCAGTCAAACTTCTGAGGCTTCACTGGGTTAGTGTGGTTAGTGTGTGCCACTGCTGTAGGGACTTGATTTCGGATAACCTATTGGGTCTTAGCCAGGTCAAGTGACCCAGGCCTAGCTCACTCCACCAATCCCTTTGGGGAAGGGAACATGTCTTAGTTACTTTTTACTCGTTGCTGAGACAAAATACCTGAAACTCAAAGTTGGGAAAGGAAAGGTTTATTTCTTACAGTTTTTGGAGGTTTCAGTCCACACTCAGTTGGCTCCAAGACAGGCAGGCATGGCTGGGCTGCAGTTCATGGTGGCCGCCAACAGCAAACTCAAACCAGCAAAGAGAGAAACACACCTTCTTCCTGCCATTACATCACATCCTGGCTCCACCCCTATGTGGGTGGAGCACTGACACCATCAATCCAAGCACTATACAATGAACCATCACATATGAACAATGCAAACTCATGAGGCCTGGGGGACACAAACATAAACCATGACAGAACAATTGACTGAAGTCACTGCTGCCCCTTGTACTTGCCAGTCCTGCCCAGTCCCAGAATGTCATCCGCTGGAGCCCCTCTATTTATGGAATGGCTCCACTCCCATCACTCACCACAGGTTGATGTAGGCACCCTGCCAACTCAGCTTTCCTTTCAGCTTGCCAACCCCTAAACTCAATGTAACTGTGCCTCCAGTGAATCGAAGCAGCGGGACCTCAAATGGCTCAGCAAGTCATGGTGGGACCTCGGCAAGTCGCTGCAGGACCTCAGATAGTCGGCAAGTTGCCTTAATTTCTTCTTGGGATGAGAGAATTCATCTCCCTCTGTTTGGGGCTCCCCATTCTGTATTATGTTGAATTCTAAGTTGACTGTCTCAGGGAGCCTTTGTAGGTAGTTGTTATCTATCCGCCATCTTTGCTCCTTTCTGTCTCCTCCCTTAACTTGTGTCAGGTATTTTGACTCAGCAATAAGAAAAAGTAACTAAGACAAAATGTCACCAGAGTTAAAGTCAGGATGCCTGAAGCTAAGGCCAAAATTCAGGAGGTAAGAGTTGTTAGGAAAGATTCAGGTTTATTCAGGGGCCAGAAACCCTGCGAAGGTAGTGGGGCTCAACCTCACGGCTCCCCCTTGGGGGACTGAGGTGTGCAAAGGGCTTTCATAGGGAGGAAAAAGAGGGGCTGTACGCTAAGTGGGGTCTTTGTCTTCCAGGGCATTTGTCTCCTTTTCTTTCCTTCTCCAAACATGACAATTGTTACAGCTCATTTCTGGATGTCCCTCAAAGCCTCATGTGCTCAGAGCTTCCCAGAGGTTACTGGATCTAGGGTGTGTGACTGTGGAGGAAGGGTGTGTTTTAGCTGGAAGGGTCCCCTAATTGGATTAGCACAGTTCTGGGTGTGGAGGATGAACTTACAGAAGACAGAAGACCCACCCTGGCTGGAGGTGGCACTAACCAGGAGGCTGGTAGCCTGGGCAGAATAAAGGGGAAGTGAAGGGAGGCTCATTCTGTTTCTTCAGAGCAGTTTCAGTCTTCACCTTCACTGTGTCACCCGGCTTCCAGCACAGACCTTCAGCCTTCTGTGGTGGATCCTTGGGCCCCTAATAAGGACTTGAGTGGGCCGCTGCAGTGAGCTCCAGGCTTTCGGCTGGGTCCTTTGGGTCTCCAGTACACAGGCAGTCCTTCTGCACTCTCCTACACCTGACTCTGTGCGCCATTGTGAACCATTCTTGTAAACTCTTCTGTATTTGTGTGTCTTGCATGAAATCTGCTTGTCCAGTGGGCACTGACACAGCTATACCAGGCCCAGCTCCCATAGTCCTTTGTGTCACCCGAAAAACAGAATTAAAGATTAAGTAGGGGCATTACAAAGGCTACCAGAGCTCCAAAATCTAAAAGATGATAAATTTGGGTGTGGTGATGCACACCTATAATCCCAGCACTCAGGAGGCAGAGGCAGGAGGATTGCTGCATGTTTGAGGCCAGTCTGGACTATATAGTGAGTTCAAGACCAGCTTAAAGGACGTAGATAACCCTTGTCTCAAAAAAACCAACCAACAAAACAAAACAAACAAACAACAACAACAGAAAGGCAGATGATTTAGTAGTTAACATCCCTGGATTGGGGTTTGAACCCAGGACGATTGCTTTGAGCTGCATTCTAGATCATTTTTTGCTTTGAGACACAACCTCACTAAGCACCCACATGCAAGGCAGTGCATTCCACAGTAGGAAGCAAAGGGCCGGGCCAGATGTGTGTTCCCAGTCCTTATCCTCCAGGGGAAAGAGGAGCCAACAAGAAGTGGGAAGCAGATCTGTGAACAGGGAAGTTTAGAATGAGCAGGGAGTGTGCGGAGCAGCACCCTGTAGGAGGCGGGACGCAGCGGCTAGGCTTGGGGTGAGGAACAGGCTGGGCGGCCTCTCCGTGCATCACAGAGGAGGCTTTTGTTCCTGGATTTTATCCTAATAAGTAGACTAAGTGCGTGGTGCTTTTCTGCAGGCATCCTAGTGCGTAGACTTAGCAGCTGGTCACTTCCAGGCAGCAGGGAGGGAGGGAGGAAGCTGACCTTCCAGCCTTGTGCTGTATGCTGAGCACTGGGGACAGGACAGAGTTGCCTTGCGCAGAAGTCACTTGGTCTAGGCCTAGGCAGGGAGTGGTTTGCTAAACGGCAGCTTTGGCAACCTGGGCATTGCTTAGAAATGCAGGTGTGGGGTCCAGCCCTCATGGGCTAGAGCATCGTTTTAGAATTAAAAACATTACTAACATAGATTTGTTGTGGGGGCTTGGTACATACAGCTGTCAGATCTCAATAAAGCATCTTTTAAAAGCAAGATGTTGGTGATTCTTGTTTATGGGCACCTTTGACTTTGGGAAGCCCTGGGGTGGGCACCCTAGGTGGGAATGGGCCAGGCTAGGACTTGCCCTTGGCTGGGTCGTGAGTTTGTTTGGTGATGATGTGGGAGGCTGGAATATGCTGACCACACAGGAAGGATTGTGGAGCTGAGGGCAGGCAGGGAGCAGGAACACTGCCCCCTCCCTCCCTTTGCCAAAGAGTGGGACATAGATTTACAGGGACAAAAGATGTGCGCTCCTGTCTGCCACAGAGAACAAAGGGGGGACCAGCGAGACAGCTGTAGGCCCTGCTCTGCCAGCAGACGGTGCCTGAGGAGCTTTATCAGCAACCTTTACTCATTAACCTCTGCCACTTGGTCACCTTTCCCAAAATTGCTATCCATGTCGGTTCAGCACCCTTTTCCTTTGTCTTGTCTCTTTTTTAAAACTTGACCGTTCCTTGGTGGAGAGACTATACAGCTGGCATTCAAAGCCTCTCCTCAGAATGACTCATTCCCTGTGTCTCCCGTATATGTATAAAAATGCTAATCAACTTATGTTTTTCTCTTGTTCACCTTTGTGATACAGGGATCCATTCCAGGGCAACCTGTAGGGATTGTTACTCTCCCCCTAAGGTCTTGCCAAGCTATATTTGGGGCACTCAGGTTTGGCAGGATTGAGAATAGTGAGGCAGACCCCCGGAAATAAGCCCTGTAGCCACTGGGGTTGCATCCCAGGGCAACAGGAAGGACCCGAAACTCGGATTACATTGCTACTGGATCTTTCCAGATTCGGGAAGGTAGTTAGGAGGAAGAACAGCTTGAAGATCTGGGAAAAAACAGCTGGCCAGACCTGGAAAGAGCGAGTGTGTCCTGAGCCTGCCAGTTTAACTTTACTAATTCTTATCGGATCAATCTTGGCATTGGTTTCCCCCAGCATTTTTTTTTTTTTGTCTTTTTCCTTTTTATCGGTACTGGGGATCGAACTCATGACTGCCTGCTTGCAAGGCAGGCGCTTATGCCACTGAGCTAAATCTCCAGCCCCTCCCCCAGCATTTTTGAGGTCAGGGTCAGGGCTTCTCTTGGGGAGCACTGTCGCAGCTCAGAGCTAATCTGCCCCAAATGGTGGGTGGTGGAATTTATGGGAGGAGGACAGGCTGGAAAGTCTCCACCGCTCTTCTCATTCCTAGTGTCCTGTCTGGAGGTATGGACATAATACTGTCTAAAAGTGTTGGGGAGCTTAGGAGGCAGGGAGGGATTCAGGGTCACTGGCCGTTGAACACATGTCTGATTCTATTTTTAGGTGACGGTGAGGGCAGATTTGAGATGGACTTCATTTTAGAACAATGATTTCCAAAACTATGCTTCTAAAAAGAACTGCTTTTTCTTAACACAAAATTTCTGGAAGTGAAACTATTAAAAGTGGTGCCTCTGCAGATTAGAGTGATGATTGAGGTACCCCATATGGAGCCCCTTCCTTAGCGTAGGTACAGCGTGCACCTGAGTCAGAGACTACCACAGAGACTGAGGACAGACTCCAGTTGCTTTTGACAAACGAGCAGGAACTTCTGGGCCTACAGAGGCCCCTGGCTAGCTAAAAGCTGGATGGGCTTGACCTTTATTTTCTATCTGTTGCTTTATTAACATGACAATTTGGATCAGATCCCCGCTCAGCTCTGCGAATAGCCATGTGGATCATTTAGGCAGCCTCTGTCTGAGAACTGGCACTATAAGATTGATTGCCCCTAAATTTACAAGAAATTTACATTTCTCCCCTGAAGACTGAGGACAAAGTAAGAGATTTGCAGGGACATTCAACTAGAAACCAGCATTCAGAAGTCTCTGGTCATTGCCCTAAACTATAATCATTGAGCTGAGACGGCCGCATGTGGAAGCTTAGGGTCCTGACCTAGATCTCCATCTTCCAAACGAGTGTACGGTGGAGGTTAAATAAAAAGAGACAAATTATTTGATTTTTAGGGCTCCAGGAGGGTCAGAACCCTTTAGTTGAGACTCCGAGGGCTATGACAAAGCATTCTCTGGATTAGCCCACTTTTACTAGGACTAATACAAAAGATGGGGAAACTGAGGAAAGCACAGAAAATGAGCAGGGCCTCAGGGGTCACTTCAAAGACTTCCCCAAGTAGTAGGTTAAGCCAATTTAGGAGAACCGTCTTATCTCCAAGATAACATTTATGGTAGGATTGAGACTGTAGGAGTGAGATTCCTGCAGCCACAGTCTCTATTTACTTAATTGGAGTTGGAGCCAGAGTGTCCACAGCTGTGGCCTTATCTTGTCCTTTGAGGTGTCTCTGGCCTCACAGGCCACTACAGGCCTCAGCCAGGACCAGTGATTCATAGAGGTTCACTTACTATGAATCAGCTCCCATCACCAGGCAAGGGACCTAGGCCTAGGACAGACTCACAGATAAACATAGAAAGCCAACTAGTAAAATTTAAATCCTGCTCAGAGCTGCTGGGTAGTGGTCCCCAACAGAAGCGGTCATCTCGTGGAGACCAATTGTGCCCTCAGTGGGCAAGGATATCTCTGACCACACCAGAATGGAGACCATGACCAGCGAGACCCCATTCTACCCCAGCCACACTGTAAAATCCTTTGCAAACAAACAGTCTAATTTTCACCTTTTACAGCCCCCTTGGGGAGTTGATACATGTACAGAACACAGCTTGTTTCTTTTAAAAGTACCCTTTCCTTCCTCTCCCTGCCTCTTCCTCTGGTTCTCTTTCCTCCTCTTCATTTTTGCTGATATTATCAATCCCAGCTTGTATTTATGGCATGTAATGTCCATGTTCACCGAGGTTACTGGGGCCTTCCACCTGGCGTGTCTTCACTTTACATACTTCCTCATCTCCTCCCCCTTGTCTGTGGTCCCCTGAACCCCTTTCCATTGCAAGAAATCTACCCCTGTGTCTCGTTCTATATTTCCTTATTTTTCTCTTAATTTGCAGTTTGCCTTTCTCAGAAGAGAGGTATCGTACGGTATTTCAGTTTGTGTGTCTGATTTATTTCACTCATGTTTTCTAGGTACATCCATTTCCCGAATAATGCCTCAAATTTGTCATTTTTAAAAACAAGGTAGTATTCTATTATATATATGACACAATTTCCTTATGCAATTGTCTGTGGGTAGGTACGTAGGCTGCTTCTAGGATTTAGTTATTCTGAATTGTGCTACAAATATTGGTATGCATATATTGCTGTAATATGTTGTCTTGAGCTCTTTGGGGAAGATACCTCGCAGGGATATTCCTGGGTCATATGGAATTCTAATTTTAGTACTTACAGAAATTTTGTATTGATCTCCAAAGTGGGTTGTGCTAGTTTATAGTCCCACCAACTGTAGGAGGATTCCTTTTTCATCATAGCTATGCTCGTTATTTTTTAACTTGTTGATGATCACCTTTCTGGAGTAAATTGGTGTCTTAGTGTTGTTTGAATTTTTATATCTCTAAGGGGCAGAGATACTGAGTGTTTTTAATATGTTTACTGGCCATTTGTATTTCTTTCTCTGTGAAGCATCTGTTCATTTCTCTTGCCTGTTTCTCGATGGGGTCTTTAATTTCAGGTGATGGAATTTTTTTTTTTTTTTTGAGTTCTTTTAACATTCCAGACATCAGTCCTGTGTCTGAGGAGTAGCTGGCAAAATTGTTTCCCATTCTGTAGGTTGTCTCTTCACTCTGCTAATTGATCCTTTGCTGTACAGAAGCTTTTTATTCTGATAGGCAGTAGATCTTCCACTTGCAGACATTTGAGTTGTGAGCTTTCACGGGTGTCCTCCATGAGACTTGCTCTGCTGGACGTATGAAGGAATCTGCCTTACACACATTCTCCCAGAACGTGTTTTAGCAGTGAATTGGTATAATCTTATTTGTTGACTTTTGCTGCAATTTGTCGTGCAATTGATATTCTGTTCAAATCTTTTCCTACATCCATGTCTTTAAGTGTTTTACTTATTTTATCTTCCAGTAAGTGCACTGTTTCTGTTTTAATGTTTCCATCTTTGATGCATTTTTATTACTACTTAGTACGTGGTGAGAGAGATGGGTGCAGTTTCAATCTTCTGCAAACAAATAACCAGTTTTTTCAGGAGCTCTTGTTGAACTAGGTTATCTCTCCTCCAACATTTGCTTTTGGGCCCTTTATTAAAGATTAAATAGCTGAACATGTTTGGTGATGTTTCTGTGTCCTGTATTCTATTCCATTGATCTGCATATCTTTTTGGTTCCAGTACCATGCTGTTTTTATCACTGTTGCTTTGTAGTATAGCTTAAAGTCTGATAAGGAAAGGTGTTACTCTCATTTGCTCTTGTTGTTCCAAATTGCCTTTGCTATTCTGGATCTTTTCTGGTTCCATACAAAGAGCCAGTCTGATTTTCTTGACCTGAAGTCCCTTTGCCATGTCCTCTTATTATTGAACTCTGCCTAATACACCATCCTTTGCCTCTCAAGATGCTTCCTTCCAAATGGTTTTGAGCTGCTCCATCAAAAAACTGCCTAGGCATTAAATCCTATCTCTTTCAGGAGGGCTCCTTGTACCCTCTAGTGACAGAACATTGATCAGTGGTGTTTGAAAGCCCCTGGGAAGTTGATGTTTTGGTCTAAGGCGTGCTAAGTCAAGTTCTATTGATGTAGGAGATTAGGGCTGGGGCACACCAGAAAACCCTCTGGGTAGACTCTACCAGAAGTGATTAAAAGCCAAAGGCTAACAGACTGAATAGGTGTTTCATACAAAAGAGAGGACACGCACAGAACATGGGACCCAAACCACTCCAGGGTTGTGACTTCTGGCCCTGATCATGAGACCAGTTAGGAAATGCTGTTCCTAATCCTTTGTTTACAGGTGGGCACAACCAGTCTGCAAGCACTCTTCCCTGATTATTTACTTCTGCCGTGAGGCCAAATGAGTTTTTTCATGCGACAATTGTCCAACCCCATATTTACACGGAATAGGGCGAGTTGAGGCATTTGGGACACTAAAGGTCCCTTTCCCTTTCCCCTCGGAGCCCCTGTGATCCTTCTTCAGCGCCTGCTGGAATGGACTTTCTTTTCCTTTTCATCAATCCATATCCTCACCATCCTTTCCGTGCATCTTGTGCAAGTATTTTGTTCTGTACCCAGCGCCCTGGGAAGAAGCCCCTGGACCCTGTCTAACACTATGTGGGGGGTCACTGTTCACTGGTCCCGAAATTCTGTAAAACCACTGTGTTGTACTCCTCGCTGTGGAACACTAAAACAGACAAAAGATGAAACAATCAGCCAGTTTATAAACACTTACAAAGTTGGCTTGTAAAAACCACATCTGCTGTAAATTGAGTGAAGAAAGGGAGTGAAAGTTCTTTGGAAGATAATCAGATGCCTGCATTGTCCATCTAGTTCAGGACTTCCTGTGGGGTGACCTGGGAGAGCACGGCTCTGCTCTGCTACTTGGCTTTCTTGGACAATTTTGTCTTGGCAGGAGCAAAGCAGCCATGAATGAGCACAAGGTGAGCTGGCAGGTGTTCCAGCAAATAGTTTTTCAGGGCAAGCCTGCCTGTGTCTTCAAGGTAGCAATTTGGAGGTTGTAATGGGAAAGTGGTTTGTTGCCTCCCACTCCCAAATCCCCAGTCTTCCCTCAAAGACAGAATTAGTTAAAAAAAAAAAAGGAAGGAAATTCCCTTAAGAATCTTCTCTGAGAACAACAAAGGCATCCATTGTAAACAGCAGGTTCGTCTTCTGACAGGTTTTGTTTGCAAATGATAACAATTACAGGTAATTTTTCGTTTCAGTTGGAGGACCAGGTATTAAAAGGGGATGGGCAGAGAAAGAATGAAAGCAGCCTGATCTCCCAAGTGCCTTATTGGCTCGCAGGTCTACAACCTAACAGGAGTGCGGAGGGCCAGGTAGCAGCTCCTCATTCCATTAAGAGATCTAATTGTGGCTGCTCGGTCTGTTGGCAGATGCAGTTTCTACATAACAACAGCCCAGAGACAGAGCCGCGTGATTAATGCCTCCAGCTGTCATATGCCCCATTATCTGTGCATTTGCATAACTTAATGGTTTAGGACAGGGGAGAGAGGATGCTTAATTTAATGTTTAGCAGGCCCTTGATAGCTGAATAATTTAAGAACTGTCAAGGGGGGTCAGTCCTACAGCGATTCAGCAAGACAGCTATGATTTCTGCATATCATTAAAATTCTTACTTGGGAGAGTTTTTTTTTTTTTTTTTTTTTTTTTTTTTTAAGGGAAAAGAAAATAACAACAATGCCTGAAAGGAGCATTGATTTTTGTCTGTTAACCATTTCCTCCCTGAAGCAAAGGGAAATTTGTTTTTGATAGCAGTCATATGTCGGAAGACAAGTGGGTGCCCAAAGGTTGGACTGGGTCCCCTCTCTCCCTGCCTCTCTGGAGCCCAGCAACCTCTTGCTCCGCTTTCTTTCGGTGGTTTTGTCTCCTCTGGTTCTCTTTGTCCCCTCCATCGCCTCGCCCTTCACGCTGTTTTATGACCCACTTACAGTGCTCTCCCCCTTGGCCCAGCATCTCATTTAGCTGAAAGGCAGGTGGGGGTGGGGAGTGTGACGGGGTGGAGCATGATTTGCTTAGAATCAACTAACAGCCCAACCTGCTTTCCGTAGGAAACACTGTCAGTTTCATTAGTTGCTAATGAATATTATTAAACTAATCTGTCATTTGTTTTCTAATTATGTGTCACCAGGCATCACAGTGGCAGCTGAGGTGACTGCTGGGGAATAATTTCTCCCCTTGAATTCCCCCATTTTTTAGACCAAGAGCAGCCAGGGATGATTAGCGATAATTTGAACCTGGGTAAGCCCCTGCCCCCGCTGTCTGATAACCATTTGTCTCCTGCCCACTCACAGTGTGGTTGGGATCTCTGGCATCAGCTGGCTTTGGCAGCCCACTCCCAGGAGAGGCTGGGTTCCTGGGAGGTCTGGGCCTGCCACATTTCTGAAATATCCACTCTGAGTGAGACTGTAGGTCTTCTTCTCTGTTGTGATGCTGTGGGTCTGGAATTTGGGCTGGACGCTCTGGGCTGAGTGGTTCCGGAGGCCTTGGTTGGTCTGGGAAGTCTAAGTAGGTTCTGCTCTGATATTTGGCATCTTGATGGGTGGACTGGACAACTTGTCCCTGTCCCTCTCTGTGATGGGTCTCTAGCAGGGCAGGTAGGCTTTTACATAGGAGCTGAGGGCTTTCTTGACCAATGAGTATCCCAAGACCAGGAATAGAAGCTGCCCTGTCTGAAGCCCTGCCCTGGGCGGAGTCCTGATGCAATTTCAGCCCCGTCATATTCTGTTAGAAAAAGCCAGACCCGGGAAGGACCCTGACTCCTAATGAAGGTGTCGGGTGTGTGCCCTCCCTGTGTGCAGCCTGGAAAGTTGTACTTCCCCTTGAGTGGCCCTACTGAAAACAAAAGGATTCAGCTCTGGATTGAACATGCCAGGGTGCCTGGTCGGCCTTCAGCGTCTCTGATTTCCCTCTGCTGTCTGGTGATGGCTAGGAGAAATATCCCTCCTTCTCCAAATGCCCAACCCAGCGCTTCATGTTTCTAACATCTTAGGGAGAGTTGCTTTCTTCTTATAAATGGAACTTCCTCACTTCCTGGCACCTGTGCACACTTAAGCCCCTTCTAAGTAGAGACGGCTTTGCCTCCTTTGACATCACTCTCTCCCACTGACCCGTCCTTCATGCCCAGCTTTTCCCCCAAGGACTGACCATGCCATTGTTCTTTCCTGAGTCCGTTCTCTTGGCCTACAAACACACTCAGCCTGAGCACTGAGATGATGACAGGCGATGGTTTTGAAAAAAAGTTGTCTCGGTAGCACCCACAACCTGATCTGGAGAAGCTGCCTCGGTGAAGGTTTTCGGGGCTCCCAATCCCCATATTCAGGGTCAATTTTCAGTCTTTATCCTGCTCTGTTTCTATGACCTCTCCTTCTCAGGCAAACGTCTTCTCTCAGCTGTAGGTCTTCTATCTTCTTTTGTGGCTTAGTTCCATTTAGGCAAGTATAAAAAAATACCACAGTCTAAGTGGCTTAAGAACAACAGAAACTTATTTCTCACAGCCCCGGAGCCTGGGAACCCTCAGATGAAAGCCAGCAGCCTGGTGAGGGCCCATTTCCTGGTTCATGGACGGCACCTTCTCACCTGGTCCTCCTGTGGCAGAAGGGGCAACTTCCCTGAGCCTCATTTTTAAGGACACTGATCCATTCATCTTCATGGCCCAGTCACCTCCGAATACCACCAAACACCTTTGGAGCTTAGGTTTCAACCTATGAATGTTGGGGTGACTCAGGCCTGTAGACCATAACATCATATTTCTGCTGTTGCTTTTCAGAATAGTTTTATAGTTTTCCTTTTCCTTGACTCTTTCCTTCCTGAAATGTTAATGACCCTAAAGTCTGTCCTGCGACCTTTCTTCTTCTCCTCTATGGTGCTGCTTGTGATGAAGATTTCCACAGGCGCAGCACAAATCCTTCCTGAGTAGTGAGGTTCTGTCTGTCTGTCTGTCTGTGCACACACATTTACTACACACACACACAGCGATGGCTGAACATCTTAGCTTGGGTGTCTCACAAATGAGGACACGGTTCTCAGTCTGCCCTTGGTCCTTCCCTTCCTGCTTCCAGCCTGCAGCTCCCACACTCTTCCCTGTCCTCCACATTTGCAGGGCATCAGGGCCTGTGAGTTGCTCCCCTGACGTTTGTCTCAGCTTGTTTTTATGGCCCTTGTGCAGCTTCTCATTATCCGATCAGAATGATGACAGCTATTGCGATAACTGCATTCTCTTCCTGTGATCTATATTGCTGTCTTATGAACAACAGACATCTCTCTCTGTGCTAGAGTCTGGGAAGTTCAAGATCAGTGTCAGCGATCTGCTGAGGGCCTGTATCCTGGTTCATAGTCGGCCTTCTCACCTTCTCACCTGCTGTTATCTATTTCATCACATAGGGAATTTCTCCAAAATGCAAGTTTGAGCGAGTCACTGCCCTGCTCAAAATACTGCAGTGGCTTCCTATGGCATAGAGATTAAAGTTTAAGCTTTTTGCCCAGCATTTAAAAACTACTTGCGTTCAAGCATCACATCCTCTGTTTTCCATCTCATACCCTTCAGGGCTATTTCGTGGAGGAAATGTCTCCCTCATTCATTTTTTTTTCAGTGCTGAGAATCAAACCCAGGACCTTGGTATATGCTTGGTGAGCACTGTGTCACTGAGCTATGTTCCCAACATCTCCTCCTCCATTTGGCAGTTTCTACCTATATGTTAATTTGCAGCTTACTGGAAAGGTATTTTATATCTCACTCCCTCGGAGAATCTTGACAATGTCTGGAGAACTTTTCCCCATCACAGTTTGGGGGCATTAGTGACCAGAAGTGTTGCTAATCATTCTACATTGCACAAGACACCTCCTTTCCTCATCATATCTAGTCTAAAACATCAGTGATGCTGAGGCCGAGAAACTGCTTTTGATCCATTTTTATGCGACTGTATCTTTGTACTCATTTCATTGGTATCTTTCACATGGCATTTTATTTATTTGAACTATATATTTCTCTGCTTAGATTATGTGAGCTAGCGAGAGCAGAAGATTTTATTTCCTGACATTTAGAACATCTTAGAGATTATAGTATTTATTTTAAAAAATGGCTTTAGCTGATGTGACTCCTAAATTTCTCCTGCCTATCATACAGGGTTCGTGAGGCTGTTATCAGTCCTTTACACTTTGGAGTGTGTGAGGCTTTGTTGGTTTCTTTGTTGATCGCTAAAGAACAGTAACTTGAGAAGAGATAGGATGTGACGGAAGCCTCGGAGTGGTTATCTGGCCCGGGAGCTGTCTTCTTGCTCTGCTTAGAAGCTACGTTTTTCTGCTTTCTTCCGTTTTGTTCTGAACACTTTGCAAAACATCTCCAGGCAGCCTTTATTTACCTTGGTTTCCCTCAGATTTCTGACAGTAGAAGTCTGAGATGAGGTTTATTCATACAGTGGCTCTTGGCTCCATTTCTGCCCTTCTCTACTTTGTTATGTTTTCCTGAGGAGGGGAGCTGGATGCCTGCTAACTACATTGTAAAAATTCTCTTGCCAGATGACTTTAGTTATGTTCTGAAAATTGAAACACTGGCAGGTGATTACGTGGCCAAAGAAGGAAGGAAATATTTTCTATGCTTCTGGAAAATATGGTAGACGTAGCCACAGAAGGCGAGTCCAGACTCTCGGCCTTCTGCTGTGGCAGCCATGACCCAGCAGCCCCATCAACGAAGCACCTGTGGACTGGGGTTCTGGTGGCAACTGTCTGGGTGAAAACATGGGTGTGGTCCGGCAGCTTTGATGGCACAGAGATCATGGATTCCAAAGGATGTTTTCCTTTTTTGCTTCTCCAGTCTTAGGAATGGGAGCAACTTGAAACCACTGGCCTCTGGCTATGTTTACTTTTTCTCTTCTCTCCTGGGAACCTCTCCCAGATTTTCCTCTTTCTTGTATTAATCCATTCCAGCTGGCTTGCACCACCTGTGATATACACACGACTGCCCCTCAGGTGGCTTGTACCACCCGACGAGGCTGTCCCATGCCACCCAGAGGGAGAGTCGTTCATGGACCATGGGTAGTTCAGCACTGCTGTGCCATCAGATGCATGGATTCTGGCCCTGTCGTGGACGTGTTAAAGTCCTTTGTTCAAAATATGTGGAGTGGTTCCTGTTTTTCTAATGTGGCCCATGATAAAGTAGTTTGGTGTGGTACATTTCATTTCCCAGGTGTTTTGTGCATATATGGATATTCTGAGGTTTAGTTTCTTATAAAATCTTACTTTTGTGGGGGTTAGGGATGAACTTTTGTAAATAAGGTGCTTGAATTTTAACCCAGACAAGAGCAAAGCTGTCACTTACAGAGGTAAGATTCAGAGGACATTTAGGATTCAAAGCAAGATTCCCTTCACTTCTAAAAGCTTTATAAACTTCTTCCCTTACGTGAATTGTTAAGTCTGATCTAATTGTCAGTTCTCTAAAATTAATAGCAAGTTCTTTTTTAGTAGAGGAAATATATTCCTTGGATACAACAACTCTGATTATCAGCCGAAGGAGTACCTGGGCGCCCTGACAACCTTGCGTGTGGTATTAGTCTGAAACAGGTACACAGCAGCCTCTCTGGCTCCATCACAGAATCACACCCCAGCAGGCATCTTTTGGGAGAAGCTGCTTAAAACCTCCTGATGCCTTATTGTCGAAATTAGGATAAAATGTAAGCTGTTTACCCGGGCTTACCTCAGCTTCTCTTGCTGCTTCTGTTCCTCCTATCCCTCTACCAGGCCTTCATTCCATCCGTCCACTGGCCTGCTGGGGGCTGCTTTTCTGTACTTGAATACTAGAAGCCTGGGCCGGCTCTGGGTTTTTACACTTGTGCCAAAAACACTCTCCTAGGCCTTCCTGGGGTTATCCCTACTCCATTCTTAGACAGACTTAGCACTGTGCTTCCAGAGGATTCCGGTAATGATCTTATATCAAGGTCCTCCCGCCCCAAATCATTCTCTATGTTTTCTTGAGCATACAGCAGTTCCTATTGCCATATCACCTGACTTGTATCATTCATTAGTTTCGTTGTTGATCATTGCCCCTTGCCGCTGAAATGTGAATCCACAAAGGCATGACTTGCCTTTTCAGTGTACCTTTATCTCCGAAGCTTGCAACATCCCAGGAAGCTGACAGGTATCCGAGTGACTTAATTTACTGCGTCCACGGTGCCACCTGCCCAAGTCACGTCCACTCTATGTATGGGACTCTGTGTACGGGACCATAGTATGGGCCCGAGGTAAGGAAGCTGTGAGGCTTCTGTTCACTAGGGTCCTGGGCAGCGGAAATGGACTTTGACAGCAGCAGTGGCCCCACCCCGATTTATACTGCGCCTTCCCGACACACTGGGCACTTTGCCACGTATCTTCAGTCTCTGTCACACTTCATGACAGAGCTATTAATAAACCCTTTTTTCTGGGAGAAACCGGAAATTCGGAGGTTTAGTAACTACACTAAATCGCACAATGCAGCACTAAACTTAAGCCTAAGTCTAAAACTGCTTGCAACTTTCTCCTGGCTCCTTCATCTTCTGGTGCCTGCTTTTGCTTTACGGGATACTTTTGTACAGAATAAGCAGGTTCTTAGAATAGGTTTTAGTGTCCGCAGCACAGTGCCGTGGTGACTATAGTTCAATATCGCCTATGTTGTATTTTATGGAGAACTGGAAGAGACAGACTCTCAAAGGCTCCCAACCTAGAGAAATGATAAGAGGTGGAAAGACAGACTACTCTGATTTGAACAATGACACTGCAGACTCATGGTGAATCACTGTTCCACACTGCAGCCATTACTATGTGCAATTATTACGTGTTAAAGAGTTTTGAGGAAACAGATTCAGAATGGAGAGAATGACCAGAAGGTCAGAGTTAAAGAAACAGAAGATCTCTGATGTTTCTTATATCCTTTGAGTAAGTTTTCTAAAGCATATTTTGATTAAAACCACAAAAAATACAAATACAAGAAATGTAGTCCTTGGGACTCTTTAAATGAGTCTTTAAAGTACAGTGTTGCCTAAAAATATCTTTCCCATTTTTCCTTCCCTTTCCTTTGTACTAATTATAAATTTAGCTTTCCCCTTTTCCTCCCTACCCCACTTTGGCAGATTCCACTTATGTAAACCAGGCTGGTCCTGAACTCACAATCCTCTTTTCTATTGCCATCAATAGAAGTAGAAATTAGCTCCAGAATGCTGTAGGTCATTCTCTCTTCATACTGAACTCCTCTTTCCACTTATCTGGTTCTGTTATTTACAGGAAATAGAAGATTAAAAAAGTTGCAATCAATGTTCATTTCTACAGCTTAATACAAGAAGACCCGGAATTTAAGAACAATTTAAGAGTTAACCATTTTTCTTAGAAGAGGTGTTACAGTTTGTGTTTGGGTGGCCCCCCCAAGTCTCATGCAATTATGAAGGCAGCTGAGTCTAGCATTTGTGATTGATTCATTGTTCAGCTCTGGAATTAGCTGTGTGAGTGCTGCACCCGCCCAGGGGTTGAGCCGGCGTGTTATGTAAGAAGGGAAGGAGGTATGTTTTACTATTTTTCCCAGTTGGCTCTTGCTGTTTATACCACCAGGAATGGCTGCCCCTCAGCCACACCATTCTCCCTTGGAGCCAGCTGAGTATAGACTGAAACCTCCAAAAAATCGTAAGCTAAATAAACCTTTCTTCCTTAATTTTGGGCATCAGGTATTTTGTTTCAGTAAAGAGAGAAAAGTAACCAAGACAAGAGGCCTAAATAAGAATTGAAAAAAAAATTAATGTACTTTTTTTTTTTTTTAACCAGTACTGGGGATTGAATCCAGGGTCTTTGCACATCCCTAGCCCTTATTAAAATTTTTAAGTCAAGAGCCAGGCATGGTGGAAAACTCTTATAATCCCAGCACTTTGGAGGCTGAGGCAGGAGGATTGCTGTGAGTTTGAGGCCAGCCATGGTTACATAGTGAGTTCAAGGTCAGTATGAACTACATAGTGAGACCTTAACTCAAAAAAAAAAAAAAATTAAGCCAGGATCTTGCTGAATTGCTCAGGATGGGCCTGACTTTGTGATCCTTCAGCCTCAGCTTCCCCAAGTGCTGGGATTGCAGGGGTGTACCCACGTGCCCTGCAACTCTGACATCTGATTTTTTCATCCTGAAAGCAATAATCTCCTTTATTTCTGTGTGCCAGTTGGGCCAATCCCTGTCTCATCCATGACTTTTACCTTTTTTATTGACCCCCTTCAATGGTACTGCTTACAATTAATTTCTGGTCAGAGAGGAAAGATCTGAGCTTCTGCTGGGAAGAGGATGATTGTAGTGTGGCTTACGTCCTTGACATTTTCCTGACTCCCCCTTGTGAAACCCCTGAACTGAGGCCAGCATTTCTCCGGGTGAGTACGGGAGTAGAGGTGACGGAATGAGGCCAGGGTAAGCACCAGGCGTGTGGTGTCTCGTCTCTGTGGTGTTTGTGCCTTGGCTCTTTGCCATGGTTCTAGGAGTGGGGTGGCAGTGAGCATAAGTCTGTTTTCATTTTAGGGAAAAGGGAGAGAGAACTTCCAGCTTTCTCCTGATTTTTGTAAGAAACAGATCTGCTTCACCCTACTGGAAACTTAGCAGCTTTAAACAAACAAACTCTAGGAAGCTTCCTCGTAATGGCAGAATAAATCTACCCTTACATTTCTCTGAAATAGCAAGGAGATGAAATAACAAAGAAAAATCATGTGCTCGGTCCCATAAATCAGGCCTCTCATTGTGATCAGCACATATGGTACTGCACCGGGGCCGCTGCTTGGAGACCTGCTAATGGGGGACCAGATGTGCTTCTGAGAGACCAAAGCACAACAGGCCAGTTTAAGACTCCACGGCGACCCCGACATGGAGCGCGCTTGCATGTATTGGTTTGTGTTTCTGCTTTAGCGCTCTTCTTACCACCCTCAGGTCTTCCCTCCCTTCTTTTCTGTCTCTCAGGAGTTGAGGGGGCTGGGTAACTTAAACCTTGTGTTTGGATATGGTGGAGTCCTTTCAGTGGGCAGAGGCCACGAGAGAGGTGTGAGTGTCAGGAATGCGTCTCCAGGAGCTGTCTTTTCCTGACTGCAGCCTGGCCTTTGGAATATACCAGTTACAAGGGCTAGGGATTCAGGTTTAAGCCAGGATGGAAAGTGATATGACTGAGTTTCCTCCCCTATCCTTTTTTATTGAAATACAGGAGTGTAGACTTTGGAAAATATGCAAAGGCCCAGAATTTACTTTGCCTATATAAACAAAATGAATGAATTAGATCGCACAGCTTTTTATTATTGTGGGCACAGCACAAATGAAGACCAATGAAAGGATTCACAGGACCAGATGGACAGCACATCTTCCTTCTGGGAGTGAGAGGAGCCTTATGAGAGTAAGCCCATTTATCTTTGGGATTGTCCTTGGGGGAGGGGGTCTGGGGACACAGGACCCTCAGACTTGTTCTGGCCCAGGCTTCCTCAGGAGACCCTGAGAAGATCAGACCAGGCCCTGAGGTATGCTAGACATCCTGTTAGACAAAGCTTTCTGATAGGGAAGGGATAAAACTGTGCACTCTTCCTAGTGACACAAAAGTTGGTTCTTGTCTTTTGAATCAAAACAATATGTTCAGGCATAGTGCTGCATGCTTGTAATTCTGGCATCTAGGAAGCTGGGCCAGGAGGATTGTGAGTTCGACACCAGCCTGGGCCACCTAGTAAGTTCCAGGACAGCCCACACTGTAGAGTGAGACCCTGTCCACAAAGCCAAAAATCCCTGCATGTCACCCTGATGAAGACCTATTTTAATGGTTGTCTGAATCCTGGACCGTGGTATCTGTGTAGAGCAGTGATGGTGAACCTCGAGGAGCTTTTGGTGCTAATGAACCACTCACCATGTGTGCCGTAAGTTGGTACAGACCACGTGGCATCTCACTGTCAGTCTTGGTAACCGAGGTTCTGTTATGAAAGCCTGTCTGTCTGTCTATGAATATTTGTTGCTCTTTCTTGATAGTTAACCCTATATCTTTGCAGTTTTGTAGTTTTGTTGCTTCAGTCAACACTCCTTCTTGAATCCAAGTCAGATTTAAAAACTGGGACTGTGGCAGGTATGATAGTACTCTTCTATAATCTCAGCTACTCCACAACTGAGGCAGGAGGCTTGTGAACTGAAGGCCAACTTAGGTGACTTAGTGAGACCGTCACAAAATACAAAATAAAAGAACTGGAGATGCAGTCAGTTGATCTCTGAATTTGATCTCTAGTATTGCACCCTCTCTTCCCTTTAGAAAAAGTAGCAACTGCACTAAGGTTTGTTCTGTGTTTAGAAAAACTCCAGTGATGATTTATGAGACCATTCATCCCCCAAATCTAATGTGTGATGATTGAGCACAAACATGGAAAAGTCTGAGAAATAGAACACTGGTGAATTAGAACCCCAAAGAGGAGATGATTGCTACCTGAAACCAGGAATAAATGCCAACGTTTAAGAGGGGACTCTCTTCAGCTGGACCTCCCATTCCTAGGTGGATCCTCAGAGTGGGTACCAGGTGGGTGGGCGGGGCTGTGCTAACAAGCTTGTGGAGTGTTCCCTGGGGTTGGGAAGCACTGGTTATAAAACCCTTGTCCTGAGTTTTAGTTTGGGCTTTCTAACTCTGGCTACGTGGCAGGTGAGAGCTGACCTCAGGACCACAGAGACCAAGGAGACACGGGAGCAGGCCAAGCCTTGCAATGGCCCTGGGCATTATTTCCTCACCTCTAAATGGATAAGACTTTTAGGTCCCACTCAGCTCAAGCAGTCGATGATATTTAAGAAATGGAACCGCCGACCTCCTGAATGCCTTGCAATTTCTGGACAGTTTTTGCTGCCAAGCTGGCCCTCTCCCAGCCAGCTTTCTCCTTGCCTGAGACTCCACCTTCAGCAATAATCACAACAATCATGGTGTCAGCCTGAAGGAGGATTTCCTGTCTTCCCGCAAAGGGCTGGCACACTGGGATATCAGCAAGACCAGGTGCCAGGCTGCTTTCACCCCCAACTCACTTCCAAACATCAAGACTCACAAGATTCCTTCACCTCTTGTAGTCAGGGATTGTGCAGAGAACAATGAGAATCAGGACATGGAGTTTATAATATTGTTTTATGATGGTCATTGGGAGTTAACACAAGAAAATGCAGGAAATCTATCTGCAACACCAAAGTCATATAATATTTAGTCAAGGGCCTAAATCCCATAGCAATGTCCCACATGAAAACCCAGAGCTCATTACAATACCTCCCACAAGTCCAACTGGAGGTCCACAGCCCACAAGAAGGACTCACACCAGTCTCTTTTACGGATGGATCCTTGCCAGGAAGGCCTAAAGGTCAGGGGTGGAAGCCAGAAAGTCCATGCCAGCGGGGTGAAAGAGCTGTGCTGGTGGGAAGAGGGTTCTACGCTGGAGCTGAGAAGTCACACTCACAAGACCAGGGCTATCCTGAAAGGCATCACAGCCATCCTTGGCAACACGGAGGTCCTGAGCTCCTCTGACGACTAGTACAGTCGGGAACATGCCAGGAAGCCAGTGTGATCAGTTCATCCTGGAGACCAAGCGGCACACGTCTTCCCCTCCGGAGCCAGGAAGCAATGCTTGATGTGAGGACCAAAGCTTCTCCAGGAGAACCAATGGCTCAAACAGTAGTTTGTAGGAGAACCCACAATGCCTCAATGCAATAACGCATCGACACATCAACGCATTAATGCCTTCCTTCTCCTTCTCCACCTATTTATGCTGACAACTTTCCTCAGGTTGGAGCATCTTCGATCAGTGCCATGCTGATACACTGCCTGCACCTGAAGTTACCACCTCCCTTCTGTTCCTCAGGCTTTCCCCAGGATCCCCTACCATCGGTCTGCAAAGCTGACAGTCATTCTCCCTGCCTCAGTCACAGTCTCTTTCCTGTTTTCACTTGTAGGTGAAAGAAATCATGACTTAGAATCCTGAGGGTGGTGGGGAGAGAAGAGGTATCAGGTGGCCGGCCTTTCCACTGGGAAGCGACTTAAAAATATTTTTACTTATGGTTAGCATGGAAGTCTAAAATATAATTAAATGTGTCTAGTGTGAGACTTAATACCTTGCCACTATGTCAGTATGGCATGCATCTTCCACTACTGAAATGCTCTTAGGTCTTATTTTGTTTGGAAAGAATCTATTAGGCTGCATTGCAAAATCAGTTGGGTGCCATGTGTCTATCAGTCAGGCAAAATAAAATGTTACACCGTAATCGAGTAATTTGTAAAGAATGCAAATGGATTATTTATATGGGTATAGAGCAGAATTTCAAGAAATTGTGCAATATACTAGTGCTAAAAACAGTGGGAGTCTCGTCTTACATGTGGGAGGAGGTGGTGGCTCCTAGAATCAGGGTGGCCCAGGCAGTACGGAGGACAGTGGAGACAGGAGACCGCCAGCTTGTGGACTGCTTCATGGGGAAGCCAGCGACGAAGTGCCCACCTTTGTTTTTGCCTTTGGTCACCTGTCTGGCCTCACTTGCCCATGTCCATGCAGGTCAGCAGGATGGAGACGAGTGGAAAGTGAATCTACCCATGGAGCTCAGTGTTTTAAAAGATCAAGGGCTTCCAGATACAGTGATGAGTTGCCAGTTGGATCAGTATTGTTGGTCAAGGGTAACTGTTAACATTTCCACGATGAGATGCCTGAACTGAACTCTCAGTAGAAACATTTGAATAAACACTACTAAAAAATGAAATATATTGCAAATGATTAACTGCATGCTTGTTTAGCGAATTCAGGTGTTACTGAGTATTTGGAATATGCCAGTACTGTGGTCACCTTATCTGTGAACTACATTGCTAATATCGGACAAGATTAAATTGTATTTATGTTGGGGTCAGCCATGGGTGTCTTTCTTCTGTAAACTTGTTTTGATGAGAGGTTTCTGTTTGCCCTTTACCTGCAGTACACAGTGACTCTTTGGTACCTGCCAGTCTTCACACTATTACGTTTTGTAGAAAGACAGATTTAGAAAGTCTTTAAAAAACTACTTCGGTTATTGTTGTGCAAGGTTTTGTTTACAGAGCAAACAGCATTAAAAGTGTATTTGCAATTTGTTTCCTATAAAATGGAAATTAAAGGAGACAATGAATATATGCATATATGGAGCCTGACCTCTTGTAAACCCTTAGGGAAGGTAATCTGATTTTAAAATGAAAAAACCCACCACTTTCCTATTCTCCAAATCAATGCTTCCATCTTTCCTATTTCTTTGAAACTTTGTCCTTATGTAATCTATAAGCTAAGAGACTGTGTGTGAAAGCAACTCAAACCTCTAAGTGGGAATGAAAGGAAATTTAAACATTTAAATAAAAGCCTTCCAGCGTGCCTCTCAGGACCAAGTGGACATGTCCAAACAAACCTGGTAACAGAACATTCCTCCCTTGTGTGCGCTTGTCTAACACAATGGCTTTAAAATGTAACTTCAAATGGTCCTTTGTATAACCAGTGCTAATGGCCTTGTAATGTAACTTACAATGGAACAGAACACTTCTTTCTCTGCGTAACCCATGCTTTGTGTAACTGATAGTCTCTGGAGCCCGTGATGTCACCCGAGCCTCCAAGCACATAAGCGCATTTGTGCATCCCAGCTAACTTTTCCGGGAGGTTGGGGCTGTGGCTCTTGGAGAAATCCTAGTCTGAAGCCCACCCTATTTACCATTTCTTCCTTGTTTGGTCTCCTTTCTGCACCAGGGTGAGGTGTGAGGAATTCAGAGCCTTGCAGTCTTTGGGTCAGTGCCTTCAGGAGCCCAGCATGGCTGCTCCTCTTCCTGGTTTGTGCCTCTGTGTGATGTGTCCCAGTCAGTTTGGCTGCTGTAACAAACCATCACATTAGGAGGCTTAAGCAGATGGGGTTGCTTTCTCCTTGTTCTGGAGACTGCAGTCCAGGATGAGGTGCCAGGCTGATTGGTGTCTGCGGTGACCTCTCCAAACATGGCTTTTCATCTGAGCATTGGAATGGTGGTGGGAGGAAAGGGCTGTCAGGAGGGAGGGAATGCTGGTCCCCTGGGGTCTGTCTTCTAAAGGACACTGTTGGCATTACAAAGGCTTTTCCCTCATGACCGCACCCAATACCTCCCAAAGTTCTCATTTTGCAATACCAGAATCACAGTAAGAGTTGGGACATCAACATATAGGTTTTGGGGGGCACAATCATGCTGACTTTTGAGACAGAGGTTTCTCCCCACACTGCCCAAGGAAGGCTCTGTCTTCACTTTGATGGGATTAATGTAAACCAGCTATAGCCAGGAAAGCTGCAAGCTTGATTTTGCCCGCCGCTAACCGCTAACCCTAACCACTAACGTCAGAGGCAGGGGCAGGCTGGGGATTTGGCTGTCCAGTGCCCTGCCACAAGGGGGGGATGTTGACGGAGAAAGGTGTCTGTGGTGGTGTCCACTGCATGTGAGTTACTCGAATGTACTGGCAGACATTGGGCTTGTTTTTAGCGTTTGATTCCTGTTCAATAATGCAGCTAAACTGGATTTCAAATTTTCTCATGAAAACCCATTAATGTTGGGCTTTCACTATTTTTGTCTAACATGCTCAGCAGTGGTTGCTGTTTAACGGACAAAGGCTCATACTACGGAAGTCAAGTGTTATAGAAAATCAATATTACTAAAACAGTGGAGCCCTTGTTTCCACACCGGTCTCCCCGGAAAGAAACCCAGGCAAGGCATGATTTCTGAGCTGCTTTTTGCAGTCCACATTGCTCTAGAGAATGGTTCAGTAGGTCACATCAAAGCCCAAGGCTGGAACCTTTCGTCCCCTTCTAGAAACAATGGAATTTTAGATTTAGGTATATGTCCTTTAATAATTTCTGCGATGTACTTACAATAAAAAAAGTCATACAACTGGCAACAATATGTGTTGGCATTTTTTTTTAAGGCAGTGTCTCTCTCATCATGCAGGCTGACCTCGAATTCACAATACTCCTGTCTCAGCCTCTTGAACGCTGGGATTAAACTCACCATGCTCCTGCCTCAGCCTCCTAAGTGCTTTGTTTGTATTGGCGTCCTGTAGCATACCACGATCTTTCTACTTCCTTGTTACTGCTGTGGGTTCTTTAATTCATCATCTAACAAGACGTGACATTGGATTATGATCTGGTAACACAACCAGGCTGGGGATGCAGCTCAGTGCACACACCTGCCTGGCAAGAACATGGCCTTGAGTTCAATTCCCAGTACAGGAAAACCCATACAAACAAAAACAGAGTAACTTGATC
This sequence comes from Cavia porcellus, assembly GCF_034190915.1. NCBI lineage: Eukaryota > Metazoa > Chordata > Mammalia > Rodentia > Caviidae > Cavia > Cavia porcellus. The sequence continues at coordinate 66,644,036 of NW_026947484.1, read as the reverse complement.
ATCAATAGTTTTTCTGAAATCTTTGTTGTGTTCCTATGAAGACTGGCATCTGAATAGTTATTGGAAGTAAATATTTTGTTGAAAGAAGAAATGGCTCAGTAGTATCCTATACTTAATAGGAATATAGGCAATTGTTCTTAGTATTTAAGTAGGCAAAGCTTTCTTATACTCTTGATTGTGATGTGTCTATTTATTTAAATATAACTCAGCAAGGACTGCTCCTGTGTGTGTGTGTGTGTGTGTGTGTGTGTGTGTAAGCCCCTGAGACACTTTTCATTTTATGGCTAAATTGCTAGACAGTTTTTGGGAGTCAGTGCCTTAAATCTTTTTCCGAAGTGCCTTCTTTCCCTTCGAATCCTCAGATTACTCTCTTGGCCCTAATCCCAAAAGCCACCTGGTTCTTCCTCTGCTCTGTCCCTCTGACTCGGGTCTGTCTGTGCAGGTTCACTTCAGCTTCTCTCTCTCACCCTCCTGTGATTTCAATCCCACCGGGGGGGTTGTGAGAGCAGGCGTCATCAAACTGGGACTCTGGTGCTGGTTCTGTCATTTTGTTGCCCTGTGATCTTGGACAGGTCCCTCTGTATTTTCATCAGTGAAATGGACTCACCCTGGGCTCCACCCCATCAATTTGTGTTAGGGTAAGGTGACCCACACAGTGGCCAGCTTGGGTACAGTCTGCTCAGGGTTTTACCATCTTTAAAACCCAGGCATTTATTTTTCATCCACCTAATGTTGGCTGTGGGTCTTAGAGAACCGGCCATGGCATGGTTCAGTGATCAAGGCTACATCAAAGCCATGGTGCCTGCATCTCAGTTCATATACTGCTGTGGTTAGTGTGGGCGTGGGCAGCTGGAATCTCTCACTGGCAATTAAGTTTTCAAATTGTGTGTCAGAAAAGTAGCCTCGTGTGAAGGCCTCTGGGTTTAGCACTCAGTCCTGCAAGAAAGAACAAACAAGCAAACAAAGTGATCTTCACAGATGCTTGGAGGTGGGTGAGCTCAGGGCTTGGTGCAGGTATACAGGAAGGAAACGGCGCACAGCACACTCAACAGGTCAGGAGGAGGCCTTCTTGGAAGTCTGCTGTGGGGGAGCCACAGAGATTTTACCCTCAGACCCAAGATCTCGCATTTCTGCTGATCCTCAGGAGTCTAGGTCTTCATGTTGAGTGGAATTCTGAAAAAATGGCCTGAATTTCAAGTGAATGTGCCACCCCATAGAACATGCACAAAGGACAACATGAGTGTATTTCCCATGGTTTTGAGAGATCTGTTCTGATAATGAGGGCGGGTGTAATTTTTCTAATTCTCATCTGACTGGTTTGCAGAGAACAGATCTGGTATTCTGATCTTCCTCCTAAGCTGTGTTTATTTTCAGGGCCAGGATGGACTTCCTTGGGTAGGAGGAGCAAAGACAGCCCAGCGCATCTTCGGGTTTGTGAGCTAAGAGAGGTTTCTGCTTTGTGACGGTTGCCTCAATTCCACCACAGTGGAACTCAAAGGAAGATTGAAAAAACAGTACTTGGGCACAGAGTCCGACCTCAGGCTCCAACAGGACTCTCACCCGCTGTTAGCTGTGCCTCGCTTCAGGGCAGCCTGGTGAACCCGCTTGCAGGTGTCACTAACTGCCCTCGCATCCGGGCTTGACTAGGTGATTGCGGGCTGGAAGAAGGTAACAGCAAGCCTTTGAAAGGGAGAGCCCTTTGGGGACTGATGGAGAGGCTTTGTCATGGCCGGTTTTGCCTGGAGAAACAGGATGAAGGATGTGAATGTTCTTTACCTGCTAGGAACGTGGAAAATAGCATCCGAGTTGCAGAGCCAGCCAGGACACCTTGATTTTTATATCAGCTCCTGTAGCAGTGACTTACTGTGAGATCTTGGGCATGTCACTTTATTTTACTGAACCCATTTTTTCCATTAAAAAAAAAGAATATCTTGGCATATGGTGTAGGCTTGTAACTCTAGAAATGGAGATCCTGAGGTAGAAGGATCACAAGCTTAAGCCCAGCCTGAGTTACACAGTAGGTTCAAGGCCAGCCTGGGGTCAGAGTGTGTCCTTGCCTCAAAAAACCAAAACACAAAACTTAAGGAATGAATGCTAGCTCATTGATTTTGGAGGATTAATAGGAAACTTGAAGCGTTTGAGAAATATGTAAATCCTTAAAAAGCATAAAGATAATCCAAATGAATGTTTTTTCTCTTTAAAAAATACAGGTCGAACAGCCCTAATTTGAAGACTCCAAATTTCCAATGTTTCAGCATTCAAAACGCTTTGAGCATGGATAAATACCATGAATGAGAAATTCCACACCTGAATTCCAGTGATAGACCACAGGCAAAATGGAGGTAAACACAAGCACGGTGTAAAATGACCTGTGGTATAGCACTGTCACTCTGAGTGTAAAGTGGATACAAAACGGAGTGCATTTCATGTTTAGTCTTGGTTTCCTCCCTAAGATGTCATGCAAATCTTCCAAATAAAACAAACCTGAACTACTCTGGTCCCAAGCATTTTGGGTAAGGGATTTTCACCCTGCAATATATTTTGTTGTATAATTTTCTGAAAATATGAATAAGCACAACTAAAAGTTTGGCATTCAAATAAAATAAAATGCCATCATAGATAATGACTATTAATGAATTGATGTGTAGCCTTTCAAGAATTTTATGTTATGATAGTGAAGATCTCTGGTTGTCTTGCTTTGAAATTTATGTCTTTTACATTCCTTTCTTATGTTCTGTTTTGTTGTGTTTAATTTTACCCTCTTTAAAAAATTTATAGTGTATTTTGTTTTGTTTTTATGAGACAGAGTCTTACTGGGTACCCAGACTGTCCTCAAAATTGAGATCCTCCTGTCTCAGCCTCCCAAGTGCTAGGTTATAACCTATTCTTTCCATATTAAACACATTGTTAACATCTCTTCATACCATTACAGGCTTTAAATGAATGCACATAATTTTGCTGAATGATTGTATTTCAGCTTGTAAAACAGTGGACTTACTTGTTTATGAACACGTGGGCATCTTCCTGTTGGCCCTGTGTTGTGGCTGTTGTGTATTTCCTCCTATCCATTGTTTGTCATTTGTGTGGTTTGACTGGGGAGATTTTCTTTTTCTTCTGTTCTGTCCTCCAAATTAATCCTGTTTGAGGGTCTGGGGTGGGTGTGACTCAGTGGTAGAGCTCTTGCCTAGTGTGTGTGAGACCCTGGGTTCTATCATTACCACGACACAAAACTCAACAACTGGGCCAGGGATTTAACTCAGCGGCATAGGCGCTTGCCTGGCAAGTGCAAGGTCATGAGTTTGATCCCCAGTACCAAACAAACAAACAAACAAACAACTCAACAACTGATTCCTATTCAAACCTATTGCATCAGTGCAAACCGATGGACGTAGCCCTGTGGTGACCCAGAGTGGGCAGGAGACCCATGGTAACTCAGTTGGACAGAGCTTGATTCTTCTGCTCTATGACTGGGGAGAAGCAAAATCCCTCTTCTATAACAGCCACAGTCCTATGGAGCTGCGTGAAGGACAAAATCAGATTATGTAGTGGGATAGAGCCAGGAGAACTGGTGAAGGGAGCTGATCCTAGATAAAGCCACGATGGAAATTCCAGTTTCCAAGCCTTCTAATGTGTGACCTGCAGCTCCCCTGTATTACCAAACCTAGTCTTGAATTGTGTTTTCTTGTCACTTGAAGTCAAATGCATCCTAGGTGGTGCGTGCACTTAAAATGGCACAGCGACAAGTGTACTTGGGGCTCGGTCTTTCTGCATATCCAGCCATGGCTTTAGGGCATGTGGAACGGGCAGTGCTGCTTCCTAGAGCCCTTGGTTCATGTTTATGCCTTTTGTGTTCCCACTGGCTTTGCTGTGCTTTTATTGACAGCAATCGGTCTCTGGAGCTCCTTTAGGAAAATTATATTTAGGCTGCTGGGGAGGTAGAAATGCTGGAAATCACTGTGGTGCTGTGCTCAGCACATGGCAGGTGGAGGGAGGAGAGGGAAGCCACTCCTTTGCCCTGACTTCTGAGTCTCCCCAAGGGACCAGGATAAAGTTGGCCTCTGTGTGACTTGCTTGGCAAAGCATTTCTGGTTGGATTTCACCCTATTTCTGTCCTGCTTCCCCCTACTCATGCACAGCCTCCCTAGGAGCATGCATTTAATAAATGATATGAGCAGATTAGGGACTGAATGTGTTATCCAAGTTCTCCAGCTGCAGCTCTTATAGTATGCTGGTGTTTGAAGATGGGAGCTTTGTGAGGTGATCAGGTCATATCAGGTCATGGGAGGGTGTACCCTTGTGATTGGATTAGTGCCCTTTTAAGAAGAGACCGGATAAATCTCTTGCCCTGTCGTTGATGTGTGAGAATGCAATGAGAAGATGGCAACTGCAGGCTAGGAGAGGACTCTCACTGGAACCTGAGAATGTGGGCATCCTGACCTGGGGCTTCCAGAGCTATAGGAAATGAATCTCTGTTCTTTATAAGCCACCTGACCTGTGGCTCTTTGTTAAGGCAACCCAGACTGACTAAGATATGGCATGAATTCTCATCACAGGATCCGCTTCTGGTGAATCCAATCTAAGACAGCTTGGGAAGGATTTTCAAGTATATGATTGAATTAACTCTTAGCTTAAATAGTGCATAGCTATTACAGCTGCTCTGCAGGGGGATGTTTCAGTGGTCTGACCAGGGACTGGATCTGGGGCCCTTTGGTAATGAGCTGAGGAATGAGGGGATTTAGGGCTTCTTACAGTGTTTGATGAACACAGGCCTATAGTTGTGAAACTGGTTTTGGCTGATGGAATAAGCCTCGTAGTTCTTACTTCTCTAGGAAACAGCGCATACTATCCTGTCTGGCAGATCTCAGTGTCATCTTGCTCCATCACCCTGAAGTCTATATCTTCCCCCTTTTAATTTCATCTTATTTTCCAAAGTTGTAATTCCTTACAAAATTCTAAGACTTCTTTATGCTTAGGACTAAAAATCCTCACCATAATAGATCAGGTTGCTCTTGCATTTACACAGGCCCCCTTGAAGGAGGGAGGGAATGATGGCATATTCCACCCTGTGAGAGGGCTGTTCTATCCCGGAAGGCTCCTTTATCCCTGTCTCCCTTTGGATTAGCAATTGTTATGGTTTAGATATAGACTGTCTCTAGCAGTCTAATATTAGAGGTAGAGCTTTCGGAAGGCAATTGGATCATGGGAGTGCTACACTCACTGTTGGATTAATCTGGGGATGAGTTCAGAGATGACTGTTGGGTTGGGAGACAGGGCCTGATGGGAAGAGGCAGGTACCAGGGGCACACCTTGGAAGGTATCTTCTTATATTCTCCTCGTCTCTCTCTGTTTCCTGGCTTTTGTGAAGGGAGCACCTTTTTCCCACCAGGTCCTTCCACCATGCTGTTTCTGCCTTGGAGCTGCTGTTATGGTTTGTGTCTGGATGTCCTCCAAAGTCTCATGCAGCCATGGGGGCAGCCTTCCAGAGTTTGTGATTGATTCCTTGTTGAATGCCAGGATTATGGGTGTGAGTGCTAGGGTGGGTAACCTGCATACAATATGAGGGACAGAGAGTTTTTGCCCCATGCTCTTCCCTTGCTGCTCTTGTTGCTTTTGCTGTTTTCTACCATGAACTGTTGCCCTCTGCCATGAGCCACTCTGCCTTGGAGCCATCCAGTCACAGACTGAAACCTCCACAAAGTGTGAGCTAAGTAAACCTTTCCTTCTCTAATTTTGGGCATCAGGTATTTTGTCCCAGCAATGAGAGAAAAGTATCCAAGATGCTGACCAACTATGGAGTGAACCTAATGAAACCATGGGTGAGTCAGATCCAACCTCCCCTCCTTCAGGTTGGTATTAGGGATTGTGTCCCAGTGCAGCAAAGCTGACTAATACAGTGGGGTTAGCACTGTCTTTGAGTCTTTTGCCTTTCATAAATGTTTTCTACTTGCCCTTCAGCTTGTCCTTGCCTAGTCTTTCTCTCACATTTTCATTGTGACTGCTTGAGTCTGTGTGGATGCCATTTGTTTTGTCCCTCCCAACCTGGAATTTATATGTAGAAGTCCAAAATTGCATTGTAATAATTTGAAGATAAGGCCTTTAAGAAAGTAACATATTTCCCTGAAAATAATGCAAGGTCTTATGTTAATTTTTGGTCCAAGAGATATACTAGGGCTTATTTTCAGGGGATGTCTCACTTTTCATGTACAATCTATAATTGTTCTTCCATGACAATTTACATTTATTAATTTATTTGTGTATAAAAACCTATGTTTATTTGGTACAGTCAAGTCTTCTGGAACATTGTCATAACTATCCAAACCCTGAATCCCGGCCTGAATTTCTTGAGACTCCGTTTCCTGTGGAACCATTGCCCCAGTCTCTCATGCCCAGTATTGAAGCTGTTCTTAAATGAGTGCATCCTGCCCACATAGCCTGCTCACAGTGGACTGCACAACATAGCTGTCCATGGTTCTATTCCATGAATTCTTTATCAGAGTTATGGCCTTTTGCAGGCCAGGCTTCACAAAGTTCCCATTAAATGAAGTGTTATTATAAGACTTAGGAGACAGGAGTGGGAACAGAAATGATGACGGTTAATGATGTTCATCTTCACAAAAGCAACAAAGGATACAGATACCAACATTCAGAAAATGTTTCTTTTTTCACAAGTGCGTTAAGTACATCTGTTATAACTCACGATGTATGGAATTGTAAAGACTTTTATTAGACACGACCATGTCCACATGTTACCAAGTGCGTACCTTCATTGTGTGCTGTATCTACTTTGGTTGGTCACTCATGATGTCTCATGTCCATCTGTTAATGTAGGTGTTTATCTTTCATTCAGAGATGCTTGCTTTGGTATTTACAAATACTTAATTATAACATATTATTATTTATTTTAAGTACTATTGTCAATAATATTTGTATTTAATTATATATTGGTATTATTTTACAATTCAGTATGTCTATCATGTATTGCAACAGATGTACTAAATGTACATGTTTGGCTGAGGATCTTTCTATTTTTTTTTTATTTAAAGAAAAGGAAACAAAAAAAATACATGGAGATAAAAAAAAGGGTAGAAATAATACAAAATTACAGACAAACAAATGGTAAGAAATTGCCGGTTGATAAGTTAGACATTGTCATCTTAGAAATAGCTGTTCAGGTTATAGAATTAAAGTATTTAGAATGACATTCAAAAAGTGACCCTACAAACCATTCTGCTCTATGATCGAACAAAAGCTCAGTAATATGATTATCAGTCCTACACATTTGTTTTACATCCCAAAGAGGGTAAGATTAAACATATCAAAACAGAACAGAACATTTAAAAAAAAACAATTTAAAGAAATACAGATTTCAAAGCAAGTCCACTAGAGATCTTCATTATCTAACTGTCTCTAGTTTCTTACAAATAGTTGTCCCTATCATCACCCACTTTATATACTTATTACATATTAAAGAACTAATCAAATCATTACAGGATGATGAAGTCTTTTTAGGTCCTCAAGTTCCAAATTAGGGAAGACAATAGTAACTACATCTCTCATTCTCTTTGTGATAGCCGTCCCCATCTCTACATATGCTGAAGTTGAACTCAAGAAACCAGTCCAATGTCATTCTAATCAGCGAACAATAGATTGCTATAATTTATATTATAATGCTACAAAATAAGCCTCGGGTTTCTTAGCGTCTCTTCCTCAGAGTATCTGTTCCTTACATCTTGCATTATATAATCTGTTCCCGTAAATAATTAAAAAAAAAACCATGTATGAATTTCTACCTATATATCTATCCTCTCTGTATTATAGGGAAAACCAAGTCATAGCAAGACAGCAAAACAATTTCCTAGAAAAACATGCAATGGATAAGACATATAAGACTACAATATAAATGATCTTCCGTAGCTACTATGTTTTCTCTTGTTATTTTCAATAGATTTATCCACAACACTGGCTTATTATAGTTAAACATAGTATTACCTATTTTTATAAAAACTTAACTTTGACACATTGTAGGATTTGAGAGCTGTTACTAATTCATACCAGTATGGATATCCTTTACATCTTGTCATGCTCAGAGTAGTTGCCTCTACTTTTAGGGTTGATGCTAACAAGCATACCAATTTCAAATAAAATCAGCCAAGGCCAACCAATAGTCTTATGATTCAAATTCAATTAAGGTCAGTCATAGTAAGACAATGTAAGTAATACAGGATTTCAGTTTAAGTTAATAGGAAAGTAAGGATAGTTACCATGGTATAACCTGCTATTTTTGGTTCTAGAGGTCTGTGCCCTCAAATCTGACATGAGTGGACAGACCAGAACAAATTAAATTCAAACTAAATATGGCACTAGGACTACTATGTCTTTTAAATCGTTATACACCATTAACAATGATCTCTGCTTTTTTTAAAATATAGTTTCAGAGCTGTTTATACTAAAGACTATAGCTTACCGTCTCTGCCTCATGTCTGCTACTCCACTTTTCCGCTATAATTTGTCCACCTTATTCCCTCATTCCATTGTCTGCCCCGTTCACTGAGGCCTCTCTGCCACTGTTGCTGGAATCCTGGTATCTCTTCCTCTCTTTCTCTGTAATGTCCTTCAGCGCTCTCTGTAGGGTTGGATTGGTGGCCACGAACTCCCACAGTTCCTCCTTGTCTTGAAAGTATCTTATTTCTTCATTAATTTTTAGAGAGAGTTTTCATGGGTATATGAACTTTGGTTGCATATTTTTTTCTTTCAGGACTTGGAATATTTCTCCCCACTCCCTTCTTGACTTAAGAGTTTGTGTTGATAAGTCTGCTGTTATTTTGATAGTTTTCCCGTTATAGGTAATCTGCATCTTTTCTCTGGCTGCTTTTAATATTCTGTTCTTTTGGTGGATTTCTGGGATCTTGATTATTATATGTCTAGGCGTAGATCTGTTTTGGTTGTAGGTAGCTGGTGTTCTGTATGCCTGTTTTATCTGGGTATCATTTCTTTTTGCTATACATGGGAAATTTTGCTTTAATATATCTGTGAATATTTTTTGTATTTCATTTTTGGTTGCTCCTGCTTCCTCACTCACATTCTTTATTCTTAGGTTATGTATCTTTTTGTCATCCTCCAGTTTTTGAATTGCTTCTTTCTGGTTCCTTGTTATTTTTAAGAGGTTTTTTTCTTTCACGATCATATGCCCTAAATCTCTCTTCAAGTTTCAGAAGGCTGTCTTTAGTTTCTGTCAAGGCATTTTGCCAGTGTTCAATGGAGTTTTTAGTTTCCTGATATTCTCTTTGGATCTGTTTCATGTATTCTAAGTTATGTTTAAATTCTTCTTCAGAAGTTTCTCTTTCTTTTCTGATTTCCTCAGTTCTTCCATCTGTGTTCTCTTGGGCAGGGCTTGTCATTTCTTTAATTAATCTCTTTATATCTTGCCTCACTTGAATCAGGAGTATAGCTTTAAATTCCTCTATGAGATCATGTAGGTACTTTTTTATTTCGGCTGATGCTGTGTCGAGTAATGGATGGTTACTGTGCTTGTTCTCTTCAGTGTTTACTTCTCCTGGGCTTATTTTCTCCTGTTGGGCAGCTGGAGATTTTTTAAAATTTTTATCTCTTGTCATGTTTCTGGTTTCTTTCAGACTGTCCTGGGGTTCTCTGGCCCTCTCCGAATTGCTTAGGGCCTTTCAGTAGCGTGCTGACTTGAGTTTTTGCTGCCCTCCCCAATTTACTGTTATCTGGGGTAGGCTGGGATGCAGGGGCAGTACAGGCTAGTCTCTAGCCTCTGTGACAGTTAATTCATAAATTAGGCTGTACTTTCAGGTTGTCACTGAGTTGTGACTATTTTGTATCCGCTTTTTGGGCCCCAAGCAGAGGCTTGGTTTAGCCCCAGTAGCTCCTGCCAGTTCTCTTTGTACCAGAAGCAGCTGAGTAATGTCACTATGGCACAGGGTTCTGCCCAAATCCCAGCCGTTCTCTTCCAAACCTCTCCATGACAGGAGCAACAGAATAGCGCCCAAAACCAAGATGTCTCCTACTAAGTTCTCTGTGTGGAGCTGAAGCCAGCATGTAATCAGGCTCTGCCAGATTTCAAGATGTCTTCCACCAGCCCTCCCTACAGGGGGACCTGGTGATGTCACCGAGCTGTAGTTTCTGCCCAACACTAAAATGTCTGCTGCCAGACTCTGTGTTATTGATTTCCCTGTGGTGGCAGGCCAGCTGTTCTCTGGCCAACCCCAGCAGCCGCAGGGTTCCCAGTACTCACCAGAGTCTGGTGCAGGTCCTCATTCCGGGTCCACCGCACACCAAGCTGCCCACCTTTCCTGCACTCCCGGCACAGCGTGGAACGGTGCACAGCGTGTGCTCCCGGCATGGCGCGGAATGGTCAGATATCTGCGCACTGTTTAGATTTGAAACTCCAGAGCCTTGTACATCTCCTCTGGTGCAGCGGTGCAGTCCTGGCTGCTACTCGGAGTCCCGGGTCTCAGTTTCCCGCAGTCACCAAAAGCAACACAGCTTTTCCTGCTGGGTCCACGGGTCAGTTTGTTGATTTAAAGGCGCGGGATTTGCAGCCTCCCATTATCAGCGTTCACGGTCTCAGCACGACTTTAAATCCTCCAGCTGCACTGTCTTGGTTAATAAGAATCGCTATCGATTTGTCCGGCCCTCTCCATGTTGTCATATTCTAGCTTCTAGTATGATTTCTCCGGAGAGACTCTTCGCTCGATCCCCTAGCAAGCCGCCATTTTGATCCAAACTCTCTTGGCTGAGGATCTTAACTGAGGATTATTTTTGAGGTAGGGTTCATATTATGAGCATCCTGAAAAATCATGTTAGAGCTTATGTTCTAGGTATAATTTGGGGGGAATTACAGTAATTAAGGTCACAAGGGTGGGACTCTACTCTCATAGAACTAATATTTCTACTGAAAGAGGAGGAAGTTGCCAGTGAGCTGCCTTGGCCCCATCACAGCGGAGGTGTGCATTTGAAGATGCAGTGAGAAGTGTGGCTTCCTGCCAGCCCTCAGGAAGGACCAGTCCAACTGTCAGCTTAGTCTTGGACTTGGAGCTCCTAGGACTAATGGGGGGCTGTGAAGCTACCGTGTCTATAGTGTTCTGTTTCACTGGCTTGTGTGCTCTCACTATTCTACACTGGGGCTCTGCCCCTTCCCTCCAATAGTCCTTGACTGGCATCACTGTCTTCAATTCATTCTAGTGAGCCTTTTCATTTTTTGGTACCAGGAATCGAACTGAGGGCCTGTGCTCTCGAGACAGGTGCTGTGCCGCTGAGCTATGTCTCTGGCTAATGTTTTAGGGTGAGCTTTTTCTTTCTTTTTTTCCCAATTCATTCTGCTTTGACATCCCTCCCTTCCTCTCTCTCTTTTTCTCTCTCCTTCCTCTCCATCTTTCCTTTTCTTCCTTCTCCATCTCCCTTTCCCCCATTCTTCTCTCCCTTTCTTTCTTTCTTCTTCTTCTTCTTTTTTTTTTTTTTTTTGTGGTAGTGGGGATTGCACCCAAGGCCTTCACAATGAGTTACTTCCCAAGTCTTTAAAAATTTTTAATTTTGAGACACAGCTTCATTAAATTGCTCAGCCTGAGGTCAAACTTGTAATCCTGCCTCAGTCTCCCAGAGTACTGGGATTATAGGCACATACCACCATGCAGAACTCTTTCTTTGTTTTTGAGATAGGATCTGTGCTGGCCTTGAACTTGCTATGTTGCTCAGGTTGACCTTGAGCCCCAAGTCCCCTGTGTCAGTTCTGGAGGGCTGAGATTACAGGTGGACATCACCACACCCAGTTTCTGTGATCCCGTCTCTTCTTTAGTTTTGTCCTGGAAGCTTCATCTAACAGGTTTTGTCTTTATCACATGAATTTATAGTTAATCAGAGTTATTTCTCTGTCCAGTTAAGATACCTAGACTATGGTGTCGGTAGTGATAACTCTAGGGAGAGGCACACACAGTTGGACAGGGAGGGATAGTGGGACTTGCTTAGACTGAGTTGGGCCTAGAGTGCCACCATGCACAGAATAGGGGGCAAAAAGCCCCAAGAAGGTTGTCGTGCCATTGTTACATCATCCACCTGAGTTGCTGAAGTCTTTGGCTTATGCTGCTTTCAGCCTGAATTCCTTGTATCTAATGAGCTACGTGGCAGTGGTGAGAAGGGTTGTGTCTTATGTTGTGTTGTACTTCTCATCCCCTCCTACTGTTATGATCTGGTTTTCTTATGCTATGTAAGCTGTAAAATAGAATCAGTGCTTCACAGAAATTTAGCAGACAGGTCACTACTTAGGCCATTGGTACCTGGAGTGTCCTAGAGGTGAGCATCTTCTGCATGTGGCTAGCATAAAACTATAGACAGTGACTTTGTAGCTTATAAAGGTTGATACATTATGTCAACTTGAGAAATTTAGAAGTTTAAGTAACTCAGCAGGGGACCAGGGTCCTGACTTTGTAAACATCCTGAGCCTGTGCAAGAGGAGGACATTGAGATGCGTGGGTGTAAAGGGCCACTATAGGTTGGAGAGGCTGCATACAATATAAGGGAGGAAAAGAGGCTTGCTCTGCCTCCTCTTTTGTGCTCTTGCTGCTTTTGCTGTCTTCTGCTGCCTTCAAGTTTTGCCTCTATGCCGTGCCACCCTGCTTGGAGCCAGGTGATTATGACTGAAATTTCCACAAACAGTGAGCTAAATAAACTTTTATTTGCTTCATTTTGGACATCAGGTATTTTGTCCTAGCAATGAGAGAAGAGTAACTGAGTCACAGCCTAACCTGAGAATACAGATGTATGCCTGTGCCTGTGCCTATGCATGTGCATATGTAAGCACAGAGATGTAAGTCTGTGATCTTTGCGTAAGGCCCATTTATTTAGAGCACAATTAGCCTACTCCAAACTTTCCCTCTGGGCCTGGGAGCTGCCGTGGTAGATAAGAAAGGGATCTGAGATGGGCCGCTCTTCCTGCCATTGACCAGAAGCTGCTATGACTGGTGAGAAATGGGTCTGAGATGGACTCCTTTCCTCATAATTGACCAGAAGCTGCTTCCATGGATGAGGAACTGATCCAAGATGGGCCCTATCGAGGCCATTGACCAGAAGCTGCTGTAACTGGCAAGAAAGGGGTCTGAGATGAGCTCCTATTCATGCCATTGATCAGAAGCTACTGTGACTGGTGAGAAACAGATCCAAGACAGGCTCCTGTCTGTGCCATTGACTAGGAGCTTCTGTAGCTGGTGAGAAAGGGTCTGAGACAGGCACCTGCTCCTTCCACTGATGAAACCAGAGACCAGCAGGAAATCCAGAGACACAGTAGGACCCTGGCTAGAGCACACATGATGGACAGGCATGACTAGTGGTTCAGAAAAGTCCAAGGCAATAATAACAACATGAGGCAGCAGGTAATCGGGGGCAGTAACCAGTGCAGGATGGGAGAAGCAGCCAACCATGCCCCTGTGAACCCACCAGCTGCCATTGCCATTGGGGACTGGTAACCTGTGCAGGCAGGGTGAAGCAGCCAGTCAAGCACCTGCATGCCTGCTACCATCAGGGACATCTCAGTGTAGCCATGCATGTCTGGAGAAGCCCACCCTGCACTTCACCAACTCCCTGAGAACCTAGGATAGGAGAAACCTAGGGCCTCGCCCATCCTCCTACACTGGACAGCCAATGTGGGAAGTGCCTGAGACCCCACAACTGGCTCATCCAGAGAAACATAGGAAAATGTCAAGATGAAGGAACAAAAGGCAATCTTTGACCTCCAGCCCACATAGAACAAGTCTAGGAGATATCGACATGGAAGAAATTGAAAATCTCATGCTTGAAATCTCTGAAAGGACAGCAACTGAAGTAAAGAAACAGCTTCATGCGGCTGTAAAAGTAACCAGATCAGAAATAATGTCTCAGTTAAAAGAAGCAATTACAAATGTAATGAGAGAAATACCAAGCATGTCTAAAGACATAGATAAAAAAAGAGGAGCTTAGGAAAATGACATAAACCTTGAATGAACAATGTAGGAAGGAATTACAATGCATGAAACATATTCAAAGAGATATTCAGAAAGTTAAAAACCATTGAAAGCCAGAAAAACTGCTTGAAAGAAACTGAATATAGACTGTCAGACCTTGAAGATAAGATTGCAACTAGTGATCACAAAAGGAAAGCTCTCTTCAGAGTTACAAGATACCAGGAAATAATTCAATAGCTGCAGTACAATGCAAAGAAAAATAATTTAAGACTCTTAGGTGTCAGCAAAAAAGCAGGGGCCAGTAAAAGTGACAAAAAGACTATTTACAGAAATAATAGTAGAAAACTTCCTAAGCAAGGACTTGACATAAAGATAAGTGAGGTATATAGAACTCCAACTAGCCATAACCAAAATAAAACTACACCCAGACATATAATAATCAAGATCCTAGAAATTCAGCTTAAGAACAGAATATTAAAGGATATTAGAGAAAAGAAACAGATCACCTATAAAGGAAAACCCATCAGAATCACAGTAGACTTCTAAACCAAACCATCAAGTCAAGAAGAGCTCAGAATAGTGTTTCAAGTCCTGAAAGAAAACAACTTACAACACAGATTGATGTATCTTCTAAAATTACTTTTCAAAAAGATACTTCCATGATAAAGAACAACTGAAGGAATTCATGACCACCAAACCAACCCTACTGAGAGTGCTGATGGATATTCTAGAGAGAGATAAAAATGATCATGATTCCAAGAACAGCAGCAGAGGGGGAAGCACTGAGCAGGACCAACAATTGAAGGAGAAGAAAAGTGGGGGGGGGCAATAGTAGAAGGATGGTTTGGCAGAGATGATCTAGCGTATGTTAGTCATAACCATGGATGAAAATGGCCTCAGTTTATCAGCAAAAAAGAAAGGATCAAGAAACAAGATCCATCAATATGCTGTATGCAAGAAATATATTTGGGCAGATGCCTGGACCGATGCTATCTATCAGCCTGCCCCTCAGCCTGAGACTGCCTACACTGTGCTGTCATGATGTGCTTCCTGTGTGCCCTGCAGATACCTAGACCAATGCCACCGACATGCCCCGTGGGGACTCCCCCAACCTCCTGGACCTAATGCTGTTGTTGACCTTCAGCTCCCACACTTTCTCCCAGAACACTGAACTACAGCAGATTAACTGTGCTAGGTTGGTGGGAGACTCAGTAACTCCTAACCCAAACAGAAGACCTCAAGAGGTTCCAGTCAGTGTGGTGGGTATGCCTCTAAAATAGAGATCTGAAGTGGTAAATAGGGGCAGTAGTGAAGCTCTTTCCAAATATAAGACCTTGGCAAGCTTGACAAGAGTGTGGGTGATTCCCTCCTCCACACAAAGAACATCAGGCAGGCTGAAGACTGTGCCAATAAGGTCTCCTTTAACATAGAGAAAATTAAAAGGGCTTATGAGACACACAGGCACACAGGAGGGACACTGTAGGGCCTCAGCTGACACAAACACTATACACAGGGAGATTTGGTGACCTGTAATATCCTGAAGACAAAGTAACAGCAGGAACTAAGAGTTGACCTACATCAATACTCCTAGGCTTGTCAGCCCAGGAAGAATATAGGACTCACCCAACAGGTCCTGCAGGGGGAAGTCAGGTGATTGGCCCTTCTCTTCATTGTGGTACTCAGCAATTGGACAAACATCAACCACACAGTGGGACTCTAAGTTGTACACTACCAACAGTAGAGAGTAGTGGGATTGAAAGACCAAATATTAGCCCAAAAGCTGAAAGTGGCAAAATGAAAAGCCAAATGCAGTCCCAAACATCTAGTCCATCAGGAACAAGTACAGGTGACACTGAAACAGAGGACTTTAAAAGTCATACTCCAGAAATCTCTGAAAAGATAGCAAATGAAATAAAGAAATAAAATAAATATCCATGAGACTGTAGAGGAAATCAAATTAGAAATAGTTTCCCATGTAAAGACAGAAATAACGATCTTAGTAAAGGAGTTGATCAGCATAGCCAGAGAAGAAATAGATAAAAAAATACAGGAACATGGGAAATTGATGGAAACCTTAAATGAACAATATAGAAAACAAGCAGAATCTATGAAACAAATTCAAAGAGATATCCAAGAAACAAAAAAATTCTATTGAAAGTTGGCAAAACCATTTAAATGAAGCTGAGGATAGAATTTCAGACCTTGAGGACAGAATCACAGTTAGTGATCATGAAAGAGTAGAACTTTTAAAAACAATAAAGCAGCATGAAATGACAAATCAGTAGCTTCAGGATGAAGCCAAGAGAAACAATATAAGCTAATAGACATCAACAAAGATGCAGGAGTCAATGCAAATGACATAGGTAAACTATTCACAGAAGTAATAGCAGAAAGTTTCCCAAACATGGGGAAAAAATCCAATATACAGACAAGTGATGCATATAGAATGCCAAACAGTGACAGCCAACATAAATCTACACCCAGACATACAACATAAAAAAAGAACACTAAAAGCTGTTAGAGAACAGACACAACTCACTTATCAAGGAAAACCTATTAGAATCACAGCAGACTTTTCAGCACAAACCCTCAAGTTAAGACGAGCTTGGAGTAAAGTATTTCAATCTCTGAAAGAAAACAACTTTTAACCCAGACTGATGTACCCAGAAAAACTGTCTTTCAAATTCAGTTGAGAAAGAAGATACTTCCATGACAAGAAACAACTGAAGAAATTCATGTCCACCAAAGCAACCCTAGAAAGAGTATTGAAAGACATACTAGATAGAGACAAAAGTGACCATAATCTCCAGAACAACAGCAGAAATACACTACCAGGGAGGACAAGCAATTAAAAGTAGAAAACACAAAAACCAGAAACATAACATGACAAAGTTGGCCAATACATTTCAGTTATATTCATAAAGGTAAATGGCCTCAATTCAGCTATCAAAAGAAATAGGTTGACAGAATGGATCAAGAAACAGGATCCCACAATATGCTGTGTACAAGAAACACATCTGACTCAAAAGGAAAGTCACAGATTAAAAGTTGAAGGATGGAAAATAGTATTGCATGTGACAGGAACCCAGAGAAAAGCAGGGGTAACTATTCTATTTGCAGACAATGTGAACTTCAAACCTAAAAATGATTAAAAGAGATAGATGACCACATTACTAAGTTTTCATTAGATCATTGAACAGAATAGTTTGCACTGTCAATGTTTGAGTGTCTGTTCGTTTTTTATGCTTTGATTTTGTAACTTGAACAAATAGCTCTAAGAGGACAATATGTAACTTAGCAACTAGCAATTTCTTAGTATTAATATTTTTGTTTGAAATTATGTATTACTTCTACCTTTTTTTCTGTTTTGTCTTTTTTTATTTCTTTTTTTCTTTAAAAAAAATATTTGACTTGAAAAAAATTCATGGACTGAAGGTTGGAGGATAGAAGACAGTGCTCTATGTGACAGAGGCCCAGAAAAAAGCAAGGATAACTTACCAATAAACCACAGAATAGATAAGAAAGACATTGTATTTTTATAAAATGCAAAGCTACTCAGCTCTAAAGAAGGGTAATCTTAAGGCTCTTGTAGGTAATGGATGCAACTTGAGATCATACTCATGGTGAATGGTTTGATTCATGTTGTCTCCCTAGTATAAAAGACCGAAGGAGTTGATGGGATCCAAAATGCACAACAGTAATTACAAAAGTAAAAGAGAAGAAAATGTCTAAAAAGGGAAGGTGGTAGCCATTGTTAACTTCCTACTATCTTGTTTTGAAATGTACCATTTTCAGTGTTTCATTTTGCTTGGTTTTATTCTGTTCAGTTTAGTTTTATTATGTTTGATGGTATGGGCAGCTGTTTTGAAGATAACAAGGGGTATTATGGCAGCCATTGTTGATTTCCTGCTATCTTGTTTTGAAGTCCTGTATCGATTTCATTGTTTTACTTTGATTATCTTTATTCTGTTTCATTTTATTTGGTTTTATTTTCTTTAAAATAGAAAAAATATAAAGCAAAGCAAAAACCAAACAAAAACAAAACAAAATCCCCCACAAACTTTCCTCTGGATCTAGAAAGCTTGTTGTTCATAAAAACATGGGTTATATAAGAGGGGGAAATGACACATTATCTTTTCCAGAAGAATGTTACATACCATAGATTGTTAGAGGTGGGAGAAAATTAAGTATCACCACAGTAACTATCTTTTTTTCTTTTTAAACCTTATTCACATTTCATTAAAGACAATGCTTTGATATACCATGAAGCTCTTTTTAGTAATGCATGTGGAATTCAGCATATGGAAATCCATACCAGCAATCCCATTTCATCGGTGTCATGGAAACTTCTGGGAAGCTTGGGGTTTGAGGCAATTAATGAAGGTGTGAGACAGCGCATATGAGCACTGAGTCTTCCTTGCTTGTGTGAGAGGTGGACTGTCATGTGCTGCACATGATAACCTTGCTGTAACCATAATATCCAAGAAATCACAGGGTTGATGGGCTACTTATGCTCCCTGACTTGTGTCCTGAGAAACACATCCTGCACTGGAAATACAAAAAGTGCATTCATGCACTGAACCTACTGAATGTCAGAGCTGGGAAGCACCATGCACTGCAGGGTGTGAGTGCTTCTCACACGACCCAGCATCTGTCTGGCTGGAGCGGCGGCTCACTGGCCTGGTCTGGCCCAGTGGCATGGTGGCACGGTGGCACAGTGGCATGGTAAGGGTATCATAGCACCTTTCCATAACCTGGCAGAAGACCCTAATCTGAAGTTTCTATTTTATGTGTGTTATTTTTTGCATAAGTGTAAAGCTGGTAAATTTTAAGCTAGTCGCTGTGTCTGTGTTTATGTTGGATAGAAAATTGTGGCATATTGGCACATTCATCTATGTTCTACCTATTGGTTAGTTTTCTAGTGGTGAATACACCATACTTTGGGAAATGTTGATGTTGTTCAGCTCTCATTTGAGGCTGAGAAAGGAAAGGTCTGTAACTCCTTATTGAAGGCCGTTCAGATGTTTAATGGCAGAAGTGTGGGGTTTTTGCCTCCAGAATAATAATGCTATTTAATCTCTTAGGACAGGCATAAATCAGGCAATGGCCTCTTAGTGTGGGAGCCCCACAATGAAATGCAGATCAGTGGTTGGCTATTTCCACAAACTGTTAAGAAATTTGAGTCTTGAAAAGCTCATCATGGAAACATATTTGCTGAGATGGAAGGGAACCCACAGTCATATAGTTCAAAGTTGGGTGGAACCCTAGAAGTCAAGGTGTAAAAGGGTATCACATAGGCACGTTGGGGTCCCTGCTTCTTATTTCAGTCATAGCTGTGCTGTTTTCATCTTCCACATGTGGTTTTCTTATAAGGTAGTCCTGAAAATATCTTTAGGACTAATGCTGGAAATGGGTGGTGTGTCTCCATTTTCATCTAAGAATAAGCACAGGATTTTCTCATAACATGATATCCCTTTTCTAAAATACTTAGATCTTTAAAAAAAAAAAGCAAGTGGGCCTGTGTGTGGGGCTTTGCGATCATGGAAATTTGAACCCAAACTCTATGGACTTCTTCTCTGGTTAGGAATTTGATATTGTTCCTCTCTCCAGATGAGGGAAATCATCCTTCCATGGGCTCCGGGGCTTCCTGATGCTGGAGGCATCACTGCTGTTGGGCTGAGTGATGGAAAAAGATATCCTCACTCTGGTGAAGGACATACAAAGAGGGAATAAACAAAGGTAACAGCATCCCTGAAGTCCCTCTTGTAATTCCAGCTGTGTTCCTGCAGATTCCTTGGGAAAACAGAATGGTGGGTGCTAGGGTTGGGGAAATAGGGAGCAGGGGTGTAATGGGTCTAGATTTTCAGTTTTGTAGTATGAAAAACTTCCAGAGGTTACAGTGCAGTGTTTAATACTACTGAGCTGTACACTTAAAAGTGGTTAAGAGAATCAGTATTATGTTTTGTATATTTTACCACAATTAACAAACAACAATGCAATGTCTGCTGGTGGCACACTGGGTATTTTTGTCACTTGTACTGAGGACAAGTCTGAAGGAGCAATCCCAGTACATATAGAGGTGGGAGGGGGGAACATTGTAGATGTAGCAATATTAAGCAAGAGGACCAAGAGAAGGGCTCTGTGGGGAGCTGCAGGGAGGCCAGGTGCGGCAGGAAGATGTGAACAGAGCATGGGGAACAGTGAGGGATGGAGGAGCTTGCGTGTAAAAGCAATCAATATATGTGTGCATGCGTGTGCACATGTGTGTGCATTTAAGGGAGTGGTAAGGAGTTGTGGAGGAGGCGAAGGAGGAAGGGAAAACAGAAAAATGCAGGAAGTGAGGTCTTTACTTTTGCTAGGAGCTGGATGGGAGCCTTTGGAGGCTGCTGAGCTCAGGAAAGTCCTGGTCTGACCTGAGGTTTATGGAATGGTGGTGCCCACTGTACTGCAAATGGGCTGAACAGGAGTGAGGGCAGAGCAGAGAGGAGCTTGGAGAGCTGTGGAGGAGGGGCCTGTGAAACTGAAGTGTACCTTCCTCCTCCACAGCTGGGCTAAATGTGCCCCTGTCGGCAGTGGAGTAGGGTTTAGCTGGTTGTGTCTGCCTTCCTTCTCTACATTCCCTCTGACTTTTCCACCTCTTGGAGGTGGAGGTTAAATGTGACCGTGAGTTTTTGCAAGAGAGTGGCTGGCCATGCCTTGAAATAGTCCCAAACCACAGCCTCTGGAAGCTCCTGTCCAGAAAGCTAACTTCTCGCAGGATTAGAATCATCACTCAGCAGAGGGAAAATAGGTGTCTTATAACTGTGGGCTCTTAACTGCCTTCAACCTGCAGGACAAAGGGCTTGACTGAGCATACCCCATGCAGACAAGAATAAGTAATCTCTGGGGAGGAACTCGAGGCCTCACAGTTCTGCATCTGGGGAACTGGTGAAGGAGCTTGCTTCTTCTCCAGTGTGTGGGGATGAGTGGATACAACCACAAGATGTATAGTCCAGGTACGCTGAGGGCAAGTTCCTCTTGACAATGTTTTATTTTTTGATTTATAAAAGTGCCCAGTGTTGAGAAGGGTGGAGTGTGGTAGTTGACAGTGGATATGGTCAGCTGGTTACTCATGAATTATGCATGTGGAGAAGGGAGGATTGTACAAACCTTTATCTGCACAAGGAGAGAAAACTGCCTTCTGCTAGCACAGGGTTTCTCAACCTCTGTGTTCATATTTTGAAGCAGATAGCTCTTTTGTGCGTGTGTGTGTGTGTGTATGTGTGTGTGTACACTGTTCTGTGTTGTGGGGTATTTTGCAGTATCTCTGGTGTCTGAATACTGCATGCAAGGGCCATTTCCCCAAATGTGGCATTAAATATCTCTCCAGACACTGCCAGATGTCCCCCGGGGAAGAAGTTGCCTCTGGCCATAGTCCGCTGACCTCATCTTAGGCAGGGGCACTGATGAAGTCAGGAGCTTTGCTTTATTCTCTAGCTAATGCCAATGAGGTGAAAATCAGGAGTGATTTTAGCTAGGTTTTGCCCAGGGCAGTGGAACCTTTTTTTTTTTTAGCATGGTCGAGGTGCCAGGCCCATCCCCAGCACCACACAAAATAAAACAGGAAAGTCCTAGTCACTCGTAAGGTAGGGCTGTCCTCCTGGAACGATCAGTTTTCCTGTGTTTTAACTAATAAGGCCCTCGTGATGCCTGTATTTTGGACATCCCAGCAAATAAGTGTGCCTGAAAGGCAAAGAAACCAAAAACAGCGTACTTCCTGATTGCCAGGGAGGGGCCCGCTTTCTTTCCTTCTCGCTCCTGGATCCATGCAATAATTAGCCAAAGTAAAATGAATATTAGCTCATGCTTAACTGCTTCTACAGCGCGCTCGCGGCACTGACCCAGTAGTGCTAAACCAATTATTTTTTGAACTTTATGGCTTTAAATAATCCTTTGCTCTAAAATTCCCTGTACCCCTCAGCTACTTAACCACAGGCCCCTCTGCCCTAAATCCTTTTCTTATACTTTGTAGCTTTTTAAGCAAGGCCCCTCTTTAAGAAGACATAATCCCTTCTCTGTAGAAAACATGAAAGACCTTGAACAAATCAAGATTTCTCCATGGAGAATTCAGCTAATCCTGTGCTTAGCTCCTAACAAGGAAATCCATCTCTCCACCAGGCACGCCATTACCCGGACTAATGCCTGACTTGAATAACAAGCAAATTATTGTGCTTTTAATTGTAGCCTGCCTGGTCACAAAGCACATCTGAGATAGGAATGCACGGAGCTCTTCCCTGAGAAACAGGTCATGCTTCTAATCCTCCTTTTCTATTGCCTTCCCCTCCCCCCTCCAATCCTTTTCTCTTCCCAGCAGCCCAGAGGAAAAGAAGAAGAAAAAAAAGACAGCTAAATTATGTTTAAAATGGAAGAGTCTAAAAGATGAAAAGAGGCGGTAAATACTGACTTGAGAGAGAATGAATTATCCAGTCTCTGCAGTGTGGCTCATTGGAGGACAATCAGTGTTATCATAACCCCATTACTGAAGGGCAATCTTTGTTACCCTAAAGCAGCTTCCTTAGCTTCAGCATGGTTGAGCTTTTGGGCTAGCTAATTCTTTGGTGTGTGTGTGTGTGTGTGTGTGTGTGTGTGTGTGTTTGTGTAGTGGCTGTCCTGTATCTTGTAGGCTATTTAACAGCCTACCAAGTTAGGACAATCCAAAAATGTCCCAAGACATTACTGAATGTATCCTGGGAGACAGAGGAGGGGGTGCCCCACATCGGCCCCGCTGGATAACCACCACCTGAAACCTTTCTCTACTGGGATTTATTTTCCTGCATCACACAAAACCCAATAAAATCCTGCTTCTGATGTAAAACGGAGAGACAACCGAGCCCTTTGTATGCAGGAGATGAGTAAAAAGACGCAGAAGCACATGCCCTTAGGGGTTGGAGAAAGGCACCCCTTGCGTCACCCCATTGAAGTCTTGGGGATTGGTTGTGTGCCTGCCTTCCATCACGAAGCGTCCACGCCTCTGGGTGACGGAGCCAACTTCTGGGTGCCTTTACCTTGTGATTTTGGGGATTGGCTTGCTATGGGTAACAAAGGGTGACGACAGGTTGCTGAGGAAAGCCGGGAGAGCTGTCTCCCTTCCGGGTACCTCCCAAGGGAAGGGAGCGCTCTCCCCAGCTTCTGGGGTGAAGACAATGCCAGCCAGCAGTTCTGCTGCAGACCTGCGAATCAGGACCATGGAGAGCGACCCACAGGCCACGTTTTGCAAGCGTGAGCAGCAGGTTCAGAGCAGCGCTGGAGGCCAGCGTTGCTTCTGCCCCCTGGACAGAGTCGCTCTATTTTTAGTAACCTATTAGGAACCCGCTGCCTGCCTTCCCGCCCGGAGCGTGCAGCCACCCCGGCGCGCACTAGATGGCGATGCGCGTCTTCCCGAGGAGGAACCGGCTCGCGCACCTCGGGCTGAGGACCTTAAGTGCCACTCGTCCCTGGGCGGAGGACCCACGTCTCCTCTCATTGTTGGCACAAACAGCTCCAAACAATTGTGTTGACCACACGGCTCTGAGCCACATTCCAGGGCGCTGCCATCGCTCAGGGGCTGACACGGGGAAAATGAACCAAGCGGCTCATTTGCTAGATTAGGGGAGGAGGAAGAAAAGGGCTCGAGTAACAATGGGCGTAATTTATTTTTCCAACTAGAATAGGGGCAGTGCCTTTGCAGTCCCCTCCCAGCTGCTCCGGTAAATGAAAGCAATCACCTAATTAGTCCTGAATCACTAGCTGGCAGGGCACGGATTTGCTGGCAGTCAGGCTGGAGCTGGGGCGGGGGTGCAGTGGCAAGCAGGGGCTGGGGGGAGGGGAGGGGCGAGGGAGGGGCAGGAGGAGGAGATGGGAAGGAGGAGGGGATGGGAGAGGGGCCAGGGTGGGGGAGGGCAGCGACGGGGGCGGGGCGGGCCGGAGCCCATTGTGGGGCTACGCCGGGGCTGTGAGGCCCTGACCCTGCGAGAACAAGGGGCCCAGTGATTCTCTGGCTTTCATTTTGTGCAGCGCATGACTTTCTAAACCGAGCGAAAGGAGACAAGCCCGGGTTCCTCCTGAGGCCTTACGGATGCGGATGGCCTGGCTTGGGAAAGGGGACGTGGGTGGCGGGGCAGACCCCAGAGGAAGGCCTGAATGCCCCACAGACTCACAGAGAGCACGCGGGCAGATCTGGCACTGAGTGTAGATTCAGGTCGGTACAGCATACCCGAGGGGAGTGGAATAAACGCCTGTTACAGAAATGTTGTGTGTGTCTTTGTGGGCTGCCCCTTCTCCCGTGTCCAAGGACCCCACCCCCGGTGTCCAGCTCCTGCGAGTAGTGCAAACCACAGCTTGACGGGTGGGTGGGTAGGTTGGTGCTGCTGCCTTCGGCTTGCGAACTGGGGTAGGCATTGATTTGTTCAGGGATGACTTCTTGTTTTTTACTTAGATATCACTTTAATTGAAATACTTTACTAATGCGATTTATCACAACTGTAAACTGTCAGTCTCCACAGCTGTTGCTTTTTTCAAGCAATCTGGCAAGTGTGTGTGGTAAAAACACCAAGTTGGGAGGTCGGGAAGAGCTGTGCAGACGTCTTTCGCACTCAGCTGGTCCTCGGGCCCGCACCCCCTGCCGAAAACATATGCTCCCCTTTCTGAGAGGCACCCACTTCAATTGTAGAGCACATCTGTTGTTCTTGGCTGCTGAAGAGCCAGCCGTTCCCTCTCCTGGGAGGAGCACCTGCTTGGCTTTGAGGGCAGTAACTTCTTCCGTGTCAGCCCATGTGGGCTGCATGCGTGGACCCCTCTTCTGCAGTGGGGTTGGCGGGATTCACACCTCACCCAGCTCTGGCCAAAATCTTCCCTTATTTCGTGCCTCTTGGCCACATGATTGGCTCTTGGGGTTTTGCCAGAATTAGCAAAACAACAGTGCGAAACTGAACAGAATAACCAGTGAAATTTGAATTTTGGATTAGCTACTGTTTTTACTGTGTCTAACATAGTACATGGCCCATAATTACACTAAAAATTATTTGTTGTTTATTAGGAATTCAAATTTAATGAGGCATCCTATATCCTGCTACTTTATTGGTTCAGTGGAAGGTATTTGACCAAAAATTAGTCTAATCACAATCAGCTGGAACTGAGCTTCCCAGGAACTTTAGGGAAAGAATTTAAACAAACAAACAAACAAACCTACAAACATACATACATATCTTTTGGGGCTGTGCAGCTGGTAGCAAGCACTGTGCTTAGGACTGTTGGTGGCTGCCTTTGCTACCACGCTGGAGCAGTTGCCACAGGTGGGCGCCAATGTCCTGAAACCCTGCCTGTCTCATTTGAGCAGTGGGTTTCAGCACCCCTCAAAAGGGATCTGGGCTCAGTGGAGGCGGTGGGAGCCCTGCTTCCTACCCTTAGCCAGGCAAATACAAAAATGTTAGCACCAGGCTGCACCCACGAACTTAGCTTCTGTAATCAAAAGAATAGCAGATGGATGTCAGGCAGCACAGATAATTGACACCCAAAACAGCCTTCTCTCCTTTGCTAATTGACTTGTTTCTTGTGTTAGCTCTTCAAGAGCTCTGGAGATAGGGTCAGAAATATTTGAGTGGAGGCTTGAATGTCAGGTCTGCCTCTGAGTGGTTGAGTGGCTTTGGAGTTGGTGTGACTTCTGCAAAGTTTAATATATATATATATATATATATATATATATATATATATATTTGAGACAAGGTCTCACTTTGTAGTTCAGCCAGGCCTCGAACTCGCAGTGTGACCCAGGTCTCTGTTATCCTCCTGCCTCAGCTTCCCCATTACTGGCCTCCCAAGTACTGGCATGCATCATCACACCTGTCTTGCAAAGTTTAATTTTTATGTCTGAAAACCAAAGGCAGAAGTCCTTTCCCCACAAGACAGGGACAAACAGGTATCTGTGAGATAAACTGGTAAGTGCCAGAGGTCTTTGTAACTTCTCTCCTACTTAACCCCAGGGGTGAGAATCAAGCCCTCAGGACAGGGCTTGCAGTGCTGTAGCTGCTCCTGTTATCACTGGGCAGGGCGTTCGGTGACCATTTGTGTACGAGTGGAGGTTTTAAAGTATTGTCTTGTCCATCTTGTCATTTTCAGTGTTTTTACAAAACTTGTCCCTTTATATTGGTTTTGTGCCTTGTGTATTTTCAGGATGAGAGCTTGGCCTCCTGTTGTCATATATATAGTGATGTCTTTGAAACCTGTATATCTTTCTTGCTGTCCTGGCATTCACTCGATTTTAATTATGTGAGTATCTGAGATCACTCGACAAGCCATTTCTTTTTCTTAAAGTTGGTCCATGTAACTGAAATGAAGCGGGGAAGGACAGCAGTGTTTACCTTGGTCAGTGGTAAACTCCACACTCCTTGCAGTTTTCCAAAACTTAGAGGTGGGTTGGGCCACGGCGGGAGAAGTCAGATGTGGAATCTTCAGAGGTAGGAGAATCACATGAGTACCGCTGCTCCTCCATTTACAGGGCGTGTAAGACTCATGTTGTACAGGGCTCCTCAGCCTCCTGGGGCATCCTGACTCAATGAGCTGGTGACAGTCAAGACTGGAATCCAGAGCCCCAGACTCACAGGCACTGACCCTGGGCAGCCATTGATTGATTCTGCAGAGCTTGGCAGTGTACGCCTCCTTGGGGACACTGCAGAGGCTGTGTGCAGAACTTCCAGCCTCTTGGCTCTGTCCTGCTCTGAGGGAGTAGCCTGGCCCTGGTGGGCAAGGCAGATCCACTGTCAGAAAGTCAGGAGAGAAAGGAGCTGGGAGAAAGGTGTGCTCTGAGCTGTCAGTGGGGCTGTCACCTGGACCCCACTGGACTGAGTGAGCTGGGTCAGCTCCAGGTGACTGGCAGGTAGACAAGGAAGCCAGAATGACTTTCAGGGCTAGAAAGGGCCCCTCTGATGCACCTTGAGTCAGCTCTCTTCGTGGTATTTGTTTTTTTTTTTTTTTTTTTTTGGTCTTTTTCCTTTTTATCGGTACCAGGGATCGAACTCACGACTGCCTGCTTGCAAGGCAGGTACTTATGCCGCTTGGGAGCATTAGAAGGGAATCTTTGAACCAGGAATGCTGGTGCATGCCTGTAATCCCAGCAGTCTGGGTGGCCAGGACAGGGGATTACAAGTCCCATCCCAGCCCAGGCAATGCAGCAGTTTAGGGAGAGTCTCTCAAGAACAGTTTTGTTTCCCAGAGCCGTTACCCCATGGATTGGTGGGTCAGTGTGGTGCAGCTCACCTCTTCCCCCAGCATGTGGCACAGCATAGTCTGTCTTTAAACTCTCACCTAGGGACCTTAAAAGCTCAGTATCATGAATTGAGCAGAAGCAAGGAGCTTCTGAAAGCCAGCTCACACAGAGAAACGCCACAAAGGAAGAGAACGGGCCCTCCCTCGGCAGTCTGCAGATACCTCTGCAACCCTGTGAAGTCAACCCCATCCCATCCAAGCATCCTGGGCACTGCCAAGTAGGTGCAGTTGTGGGTTAGTCCCGTCCCTCATCCCAGGCCGAGGGGCAGTGATAGGGTCCCGGCTAGGCCTGGTGGCGGGGTTTGCTGCTCCTTCTGTGGAATGTCCTCTTGGCCTGCGCCTGTCTGCAGTGCAAGTCCGGATTCCCATGCAGACCCTGTGATGTCAGAGCTGCTGCTTTGTTGGGCTGGTGCTTGTGTGGAGCACGTTGTCTGCACTCTGTCCTCCGTGAAGCCTGCCATGCCGAAATGGTATTTATATCAGCTGGGCCACTGAGTGTGGCGGTGAGCAGAGTCATCGTACCAGTCGGAGCTGGGACGGAGGTGCCTGGAAGAGGATCAACCTCTGCTGCTGTTTAGGCCATGAAGAAAGTTGGGTTACTGCTGTTTAGGCCATGGAGAAAGTTGGGTTACTGCTGTTTAGGCCATGGAGAAAGTTGGGTTACTCATTATTGCAGCATGGTTTATAGATCCTGACTCATGCTACCCCATGAAATTATGCTTTTCTGTTCCTGGAAGCTTCAGCCTTAAATTCTTGCTGTGCCCTAATAAATTATATATACTTATCGGTCTGCATTTATATTACTGAGAAGGGCTACTTCAGCATCCAAGTTTAGGTCAAACTGAGAGCAACTTTTGTGTGGACTTAGAGATGACTTTATTATTTTTTTTTTCCAGTGCAGGAGATTGAATTCAGGGCCTCATCCATGCTAGGCAAATATTCTACCACTGAGCCACACACCTCCAGCTGTTTTTAAAATTTTAAGTTTTGAGATAAGTTCGTATAATGTTTCTTGGGATGGTCTCAAATGTGCAATCCTGCCTCAGCCTCCTGAGCACCCAGGGTTACAGGCTTGTGCCACTATACCTGGTTAGAGACTTCTTAAATACTTAAAAATGAAAAGCTATTGTGGTGTGGGTATCAAGTATTTCTGAGCCTAAGGTGCTATTGGGAGGTGAAAGACCCTTGTTGAAGTATCCTGGTAGGAGGTTAGTTTTGGGGGTTGAGGGTCTGTCTCTTCCACCTCCATGGTGTGAGCTGCTGTGCTGTGAGGTCCTACATAGCCACAGACCTGAACACAGTGACATCAAGTGACCATGGACTGAAGCCTTTGAAACTATGAGCCAAAATAAATCTTTCTTCCTTTTATGTGGCTTATCTCAGAGGGTTATGGCAATAAGAGGCTGACTAATGTATGCACCTTACTGACCTCCCACCCTTGTAGTTTGTGAGAGGGTGTATAATGTATTTCCTGAGTTTATAAAATCTGTGAAGAGAAGAAAGCTGAGCTAACTCTTGAAATAGACAATCATAAAGTATTCACCAAGTAGGTTAGTGTATTGTTGCTACTGCAGTGATGCAAGATTTTTTGTTTTACTGAGAAGATGGTAATAATCATCAGATTAATTCCTGAGAGGTAACTACGGATTTTTGAAAGTGCCTTTTCCCTTTGGAAGTAGAAACACTATCCAGCCTATGCCCTAGTTTAATCTCTCAGCAAAGAGACCTAGATCTTTCTTAGGTTAGTGCATCCACGTCACAGACAAGGGATCTGATGCAGCGTTTATACACCTCCCGGCATACTAGAAATGCACTCCTCAAAATGAGAGTATTGAGAGGAAGCATGAGGCCACATGGCTGGGTTAATTCCTTTCCACAGGGGTGCCCTGGTTATCTGAGTAGTAGGTGCTGAAGAAGGATGAATTAACCCTCCCCATCTCACACTGCTGCCACTCTGCCTTCCACCATGGATGGCACAGCAAGAAGGCCCTTGACAGCTGCCGGAACCTGGGCTTTGGATCTCCTGACTTACAGAACTATGAGAATCAAATCCACTCGAATTCAGGTATTCTATTAAAGCCACACAAAACGGACTAGGGCAGTAAACTATGGTCAGTGAGCCAGAGTTAATTCACTGTCTGTTTTTTCAATTAAAGTTTTTTTTGACACCATTGAGCCATGTATTAATGTATCATCTATGGCTTGTTTTTGTGCCGCAGCAGAATTAAGAATTTGGAACAGAGATTCTGACCTACAAAGCCTCAGTTTTTTTCTATATTATTCTTTAGGAAAAAGTTTGCCAAACTCTGATCTGAAACAGAAAGGGATTTTGTGACTTTTTTCATCTCACAGAATGTTGCAAGTGGAAATGCTTTTCATAATTCTCCATTTTTAGTGTGCTTTCTTTTTGCCTACAATTATATGTCTTGTTTCAAGCATTAATAAAAATATCTGAGCCACTGTGGTTCCCAATGGAGAAGCAGACATTGAGTAAAACTTCTACACCATAAAAATAAAGGTGAGCTATAATATTGTCAAGGCAAGTGAAACCCAGAAGCCCCAAGGAATATGGGGAAATAATAATAATGTAAGTGAAGAATATACATCACATCCCCTAGCTATCTTAGGTGCAAATGATAACTTTGAGAGTCTAGGACACAGGATTGTTGTGGTTTTGTGATTTTTCAATTGTGGGGTATTAACTTTCTTTCTTTTCCTCTGGAGTGCAATTAGCCCCATTTCATGGGAAAAAGCCATCCCTGTTGCTCTGTAGTTCTTCCTCCCAGTTTCTGAAGAAGCTCAAGGTCATCAGAAAATTGGGGATATTAAGCTTCACAAATACCTACAATGAAACAACAGGTTAGGACCTCAAACCTCAGGAGGTATCTGAGGTTTTGAAAGTGACACTTGAATTTCTTTCCAGGAGCGTGTTGGCGGATTTAACTCCAGTATATTTGATAGGTACTTGCACAACCAGAGATTGCTTTATTTCATTGCATAAATAACAAAGGTCTCCTGTACATCCCTTTATTTTCTCCTCTGAGCTACAAGAATTGCGAGAGATCTGAGATTTGTGTACATATATTCGATAGAAATGTATACCAATGGAGGGGCAATCATAAGGACTTTTATAGACCTCTCTCATTAAGACTCACCTTCAAAAACCACGCTCACTCCTTCCTTATAATCAAATGACACCTTGTAACCACCTAACCATTTTTAATATTCCCCAGACTCCACTGAACCATGCCGGCACTCAGACACTGTCTAGCTAGTCAGGCAAAGGAGTCTACCATCATATTTAAAAGCAGATAGTGGGACTGGTTTTACAGGCAGCGGACTAGGACAATTCAGAAACAATTGCTTATGTGATCGTCAGAGGATTTGTCCCTGTCAAACAGTTAATATTGCTTTAATACATGAAGTAGGCTGTATAAGACGGCAATAATGAAAAATGTCAGGAAAGACAATATCAATTGTTATTCAACATCCACATCAAAGATTACTTCTTTGTCAGTAGCTTTCAGAAAATGTATTTTCCATCAGATCTGATTGCGTTCCTCTTTGAAGTGCTCCATCCTCCCGGTAGATTTAATGTGACATCTAGGCACTTTTTAGTCCCTGGGCCTCTGAGGCGATTCAGAGAGGCACAACAAGCCATCACAGGTTTATCCTCAAAGGCCGACACTGTCTGTCTGATTTATTGTAACTTTAAGAATCATCTCCAGCAAAGCATGAGCCTTGCTACCCAGCCCGAACGTCAGACTTTTATCAATTCATTTGTATGCAGCCGGTGGCTCCTGGAACCGAGAGCCCTATAGCCACTCATGGAAAATGCATTACCTGCGACTAATCCTTTTTATCTTTAAAGTCTGTATTTTTTATGTATAAGTCATTTTGGGTTATCATAAAATATACATAATCCTCCCCCCCCCCCTCAAAAGGAAAAAAAAAAGACAAAATGGAAAGAGAATGTATAATAAGTTATGAGCCTGTGGTGCCCTTATCAGCAAGGATTCTAAATAAACATCTCTCTTTATGTAAACACGGAGGGATATAAGGCTATGATTACTCGCAATGGGAGGCGGAAGGCTTCCCTCCCCTTTGTCCCTTTTTAGGTTTCAAAGTGAAACAGTGAGGTTAATCATTGGGAATACGGTGGTCCATGCTTCTGTTTTCCAGCCGGTTCGTCTGGGAGAGAGTGGGTGGTGGTGGTGGCTGTGGGTCTGTTCCGTTTCATGGACTTCCCACATCGCTGCACTCTGCAAATGTTTTCCAAGCCATTTGTGAGTGGCCTTAATTAAGAGGACTAGAAATGTGTGTCCTGGGAGGATGAGGAAACCTCCTTCACCAGCTCCAACCCCGTGTGGTTCTGGTGTCTGAACTTGTGGGGATACGGAGTACCTGGCCCCCCAACATGGCACAATTCTGTTTGCTCTCCTGTGGGGCTGTGTAATTGTTTTAATATTTAGATTCTGCTCAGGTCTGAACCTTCACAAGCATGGGATGCTGTCTTCTACCTTAAACCAAATGTAACCCTGACAGATGGGGTGCTTCCCCCTCGACCCCACCAGGGACCAACACACCTCCTGCCCAGGGGCCTCCAGGCTGTGGCTGTCTGGGCCTGCTTTCAGGCCATGGAGCGAGTTAATGGAACAACAGGGTGCGTGGCCCACAGAGCCCCAAGTATTTACATCAGGCCCCCTTTCTGGGAAGCTTTATGGACCCTTGCCTTGGAACCATACCTGCGATTTTAAATTAATGAAGTTAATTAACCCCATCTAAGATGCACTCTGCCCGTGTGTGGAAGGGGCCCTTGGGGTGGAGGAAAGGTCTTGAAAAGAGATATTCCAGCTGCTGAGAAAAGCTTCCGAGTGGGATTGATACGATGGACCAGCAGTATAGGAGTGTTTTTTGTTTTTTACTACTTCGGGTTCTTATGACACAGTATGAAAGATATTTTTTTAGAATCTGCATGGTTTTAAGAATGTTGTTCCTTTCTGGGCTGGATCCCACTTAAATCTTTCTGCTTGTAGTGTGATGTTTTTAAGACATCAAAAGATAGTACCCAAATACAGGGATTTTATTGACCTTTTTAAAAAAGATAAACTTGATGTTCAGATATGACCTATATTTTTCAGCCTTTAACCAAAGGTGGCGTTTCTTTCTATCTAAACAATCTGGGACCCTAAGCTGGTGTGATTTAAAAGTCAGATAGACCAAGAGGGGTGTGCTTACTTACAAGCCCCAGCCAGGCTGTGGGAGATTTGTGAAGAGACACCAGAAAGGGCTTTCCCAGTGTGCCCCAGATGCCTGTGTCGGAAGCTTGGTCCTCCATGGAGCAGTGGGGGAGGAGGACCTGATAGGGGGTGCTATCCTCATGAAGCCCATCACGCAATGGGCAAGGAAGTGGGCTTGGGCCCCTGTTCCCCCTGCTTGCTCGAGATGGTGTGGCATAGTAAGAAGGCCTCGCTCCACATGGCCTCTGAATCCTGGGAGAGTCTGACCTTCAGAACTGTGAGCCAAATATACTTCTGCTGCTTCCAAACCCAGCTGTGGAATTGTGTCATAGCATCACACGCAGTTGTGGATGGCAGGGCGGGTGCTCTCTGGGGCAGAAAGTGGGGGTAACTCACTGTTTTCAAAGCTGTGGAGGACCCTTGACTCAGTTATTTCTTATCTTGCAGACAGTGAGAGCAAAGGTGCATGATCTCTGCATGGAGGGAGACTTCAGTCCGATGATGGGCAGCTGTTATACGTCCTGTTCCGCTATTTCTTTGTGCAACTGTCTTTTGGGAAAGGAGTGCAGGGATCTCGCGGGATGGAGCTTGTTTAAAAACAAAAGGCTGAGCTTGTCAGCATTCTGTTTTCCACAAGAAAGGGGAAAATCAGTTTAGAGCAATGTTGGAAGATGTTAAGATTTTATGAGGGGTTTCAGAATCACTCCCATGCATCACTTTGCCGATAAAAAATTAGATTTTGTTTTCACGGATGTTGCTGACACATTAGCGTCTTGCACAGCCTGCGCTGCTCAGTGTGAGGTAGAAAGTCACCTTTCAGGTCCCATTCTGGCTCTTTCTCTTCTTGTAGCCACACTGTGCAATCTGGCATTCCTGGCGGCTAGTATGTATTTATGCCAGGTCTTGTTTTGCCAGGTCTTGTTTACGTTGATTCTTCTGTGTGATTCATCCTTGCTGTGGGTTAAATGTGTTCACATCTGACCTTCCAGTTCCTGCATTCATGGTGCTTGGAGCTGGAGCCTTTGAGGTGGCCAGGGCGACACGAGGAGGTGGTGTGGTGGGGTCTGCGTGGTGGCATTTGTGGCTTTATGAGAAGCAGAGGCTTGAGCATGTGTTTGCTCTGTTCCCACGCAGTGCCTTCCTCCACTACACAGCAGGAAGGCTCTCACTTGATGCAGGTGCCCTGCTCTTGGGTTTCCCAGTCTGCAGAACTGAAGAGCAATAAGCTTCTGTCAGTTATAAGCGATCCAGCCTGGGGCAATCTATTACAGCAGCAGAAAGAAGACTAGAAAACCATCTGTCCTCCGCTACCCCAAGCCTGTTCACCCACAAACTCTAACTTGTCTTTGATGGCTCAGCACAATCCCCGCTTCTTCTCTAAAGTCTTTCCTGGCTTCTCCGCCTCCCTGACGTGCCCTCAGCACTTGGATATGCCCTATTTCTCAGATACCTTCTGTTTCTTCCTCTAGGAAAGGAAAATTTCTTGCAGGATATTATTCTATTTTTTTTTTTTAAATGGTACCAGGGATTGAACGCATGACCTCACACTTACACCACTGAGCTAAATCCCTGGCCCCCTATTTCTTAAACAGCACTGCCATTTGATTTATATGAGCCCCTAGGGGGTGGGGACCATGTGTTCCCCGTGCTTTGGATAGTTCTTGCATACACAGATGCTCAATAAATGCTTGCTGGGTAGTTTTAGGGCAGAAAGAAACCTTCGAGCACAGCTAATCTAAGCTCCTTTACTTTGCAGATGCAGCCTGAGGGGTACAAATATTAAGTTATTTAAATAATGTTCTCCCTTTTGTAGCCTCCAGGGCTTGATTTATGCAGCGTATGTCTCTCAGGTTGGGGTTTACTTCTGCCCAGCCGACCACAGAGGTAAAAGGGGCAAAAGGAAAGCTCCGGAAAGTTCAGTTTCTTTCATGCCTTTTACTCACAGAAAAACAACAAAGCCAAAGCCAAAGCCAAAAGCACAGGACGGTTTAAGACTTTCTGCCAGACACCAGCTTGGAAGGAGCTGACTCTCCATCCGAGGCACAGGGAAGGTAGCAGCTTGGAGGGAGCGCGAGGCTGGAGGGGACCTCCTGCTGCCCCTTGGCCCTCTCACTGCCTCGTCCTCCCAGGGCAGGGGAGGCTGCACAGGGCGGCTGCCCAGGCCCCTCACCTGCCCTTCAGAGGAGCTCCATAGGCTGGAGCCCCACCTTGGCCCTTCCCATTTTGCTCAGCTAAGGAGATGGAAAAGAATCGGAGTTGGAGCCTGGGGAAGAGGTGAGAGGACAGATGCAGGAGGAAGGCAGGAAGGGAGCAGTAGTCTAAGGTTCGCTGTCATCAAGAGAGGCAGTTTCTCCACCCAGATGGGCTCAGCCCTATTCAGGGAAAGTGTGCTTGTCTGTGTTTCTGTGTGCAGCACAGCTTTGTGCCTCAGACAGATAAGCGCGGAGATGCAGGGCTCCAAGGCACACATGCTCCGGGCTGGGTGGACCTCTCTTGCTCATTGCAGGGATCACACCACACTTTTGTGGGGAGTGTGGGCCTGAGGGAGTGAGTGTGGTACCAGCTTGATGGTGGGGATAGAGGAGGCTGAGGCAAGAGGATCCCTGTGAGTTTGAGAGCAGCATGGGTTACATAGTGAGTTCAAGGAACACACACACACAGACACACACAGACACACACAGACACATATACAATATATGTGTTTCTTATTCAGGGAAATCTGCTTGAGATTTATATCCAACCAGGTGCTTCAAAAATCCTAGGATAGCAGACCGAAGCTATGCTAATTTAAGACATTCATTCCAGAAGAGAGAGGAAGACAGTGCCTTGGCCTCCTGGCAGTGACCCCAGGGCCAGCCCTGTGTGGTTTCTTGTGGCATTTCTGGAGGATGTGTAGTGCTTGCCAGGCCCCAAACCCTGTCATGTAAGAAGACAAGATGTTGGAAAGCAGGAGACTCTGAAGCCCGCTTTGTAGTCCCACGCAGAAAGCTCTTCTAGACCTTGCTGTGGTATAGGAAAATCTATGGTTGTAATCAGAATTCTAGTGAGTTAATTCCAGTCTACCACTTGCAGCGCAACCCCTAGTACAAATAAATACACAAATATGTATCTATTTGGTGGGGAGCCAAGGGCAGTCAGAACAAAGGCCTTGACCTGGGACCCAGCTGGGATTTTATTAGTTTTTGAAGAAGGGAGTGGCCCACGGATGACTGACTGAAGTTGTGGTGATGAGCAGGTCTAGGTGGGAGGCCTGAAATCACCTCTGCAGTATGGAGATGGACAGACAGACAGAGAGAGACACACAGAGAGAGATATCTGCACAATTGGAGGCAGTATCTAATGCTTTAGGGTTGGTGCTTCAGCTTTGATGTCTAATTTTTTATACCTCGAGGCTCAATCCCAGCTGACAGCAGGGTTCTCTCTCCCAGCTCACATGTGCTTCTTGGGAGCTGTGGTTGGGTGAGGCAGGCAACTGTGTCTGCTTCAAAGACCACATACACATCAGCACGTGGGCTAGGCCCATTTACATTGCTTAAAGCCAATTGAAGGGATAGGGAAATGGCCTAGCCAGTTCTGTACATATCAGTATATGGAAACAAGGCCAGGAGTTATGGTTTATGTTCAGAATACACCCCCCCCTTAGCCTCACGAAATCATGGATGCAGCTGAATCTAGCGTTTGTGATTGGTTCGTTGTCTAGCATTGGGATTGGTGGTGTGAGGTTATACCTGCCCAGGGGTGGAGCCAGCGTACAGTCTAACAGTGTGAAGAAGATGTGTCTTCTCTCTCTTTTGCGGTTAGCACTTGCTGTTTGCAGCTGCCATGAACTGCTTCCCCTGCCATGCCACCTTGCCACTTGGAGCCAACTGAGTATGGGCTGAAATCTACAACCTGTAAGAATTAACCCTTCCCTTCCC
Organism: Cavia porcellus; assembly: GCF_034190915.1. Taxonomy (NCBI): domain Eukaryota; kingdom Metazoa; phylum Chordata; class Mammalia; order Rodentia; family Caviidae; genus Cavia; species Cavia porcellus. The sequence continues at coordinate 66,607,649 of NW_026947484.1, read as the reverse complement.
TAACTTTGGATGTCACCTATTTTGTCTCAACAATGAGAGAGAAAAGTAAGACAGAAATTGGTACTGAGAGAGTGGGGTCAATGCTCTGTTGGTGCCTGGCCATGAGGCTTGGAAATAAATTTGGAAAGTTTTGAGAGACTGGACAAAAAGACAGCCCTGTATGCTGTGAGCTGATTGGAGACTCTGCTTGGAGCCTGGAAACTCCGAGCGCAGATGGAAATTCTGCTGGTTAAGATGGAGCTCGGGAGGCTTCTATTGAGAAGGACTGCAATGGCTGCTGGTGCTTTGGCTGAAAGTTCTACATTTTGCTTGTGTTTAGAGATATTACCTGGGTGGCCGAAAAATTTCAGTGCAGTCTACTGTTGGGATGCTAGCACAGTTAGTTCTGAGAGCTTCTGGTCAGATCTATGTTGGAAATTTAAAGCAGAGCGCTAGTAGAGTAATTTAAAACATTTGGCTAGAAAGAAGGTCCAGTGGAACTGTGGGTTGCATAGATGAAACAAAGGAGAACACAGCTGTTTAGAAGGACAGGATAATGGAAAAATGAGCTGAAGTCTTTCACCTGAAGATAAGAGGATATTTGAATTGCAAGAGAGCCTCGTTTTTTAGTCTTGCCATGCCATGTTAAAAGTTAATGGGAAGCAAGGACTGTGACTCTAATCTTTTAATTTGATTTTAATGTTGTTTATATGTTTGTAACCAGGTTAATTAAAGTATTGTGTTTTAATGTTGAACCTTGGTCACTCTTTGCATATTTTGCTTTTGGTGCAGGAATAAGTGTAAAAAGAATTGTGTATGTAATTGTTGTATTAATGTAAATCTGAATAGACCAAGATATGTTAAGTTTCACAAATCTGCCACTAAAGATTATAGTTTAAGGAAATGTGTGTGGTTATCAAGTTGACCAAGGATGGATTGTTATGGATTAAAACATGGTGGTCAACTTAATACCAGCTGAATTAAGTCAGCATGTGCTGAGCATAGATGGCCCACCCGAGGAAAGTTGCCAGCATAAATAGAGGCATAATAGCTAGGCATTGTGGGTTTCTCTAAGTGTTGTTGTTTTGAGCTGTTATTTCTCTTGGAGGAGCTCATCATGACTAGCTTCCCCAGTGAGTTTGACCACTGTCATCAGAGGAGCTCGGTACCTTGTTGATGAGAGTGTCTGTGGTTCACTTTGGGGGAGCTCTGGTCCTTACATTGAGCATTACTTCCTGGCCCTGGAGGGGAAGGTGTGTGCTGTTTAATCTCCTGGAGAAGCTTGTCATGCTGGCTTCCTGATATGTACTCAACTGGTCTCATCATTGGAGGCGCTCAGGACCTCCGTGGCACTGAGGATGGCTATGGTACTTTTCAGGGCAGCGCTGGTCCTTATTTTGACCTTACTTCTCAGCTTCAGTATAGAACCCTCAGCCTACCAGGACAGCTTCTTCACCCCACTGGCACAGACTTTCTGGCTTCCACCACTGACCTTTGGGCCTTCCCAGTGCAGATCCATAAAACAGACTGGTGTGCATCCTCGTGGGTTCTAGACCTCCAGTTGGACTCGTGTGAGGGCATTTTCATGGGCTCTAGGTTTTCATCTGGACTCATGCAGGACATGGCTGTGGGATCCACGCCCTTGGATGAATATTCTGAGTCTTTAGTGCTGTGGACAGATTTCCTGCACCTTCTTGTGTTTAACTCTGGGTGACCATCATAAAATAATATAAATTCTGTGTCCCAATTGGCACCGTTCTCCTCACAACCCCTGACTACAACACCAGGTTTAGCCAAAATGGAGACAATTGCTTTTCTTTCAAGGAGAGTGGTCCAGGTGGGCCTTTACAGTCCCACTCTTGCCTCAAATAGCTATGAGGCCCTGAGCAACTTGACCTCTCAGGGCCTCTACTTTTCCATTTGTGGGAAGAAAAAGTTGGCCTAGATGATATGTGATGTTCTTTCTAGTTCTAATGTTTAGGATTCTATGAGTTTTGCTAAGATTTTAAAGGAAGTAGATCAATTATTCTTATATGGGGGAGATTTTGGCAGTATTTAGTAGAGGCATATGAAAAAAAAATCCCTTCCTCCACTTTCTGTGCCTGAGTGGATGGTTGCCATTATTTATCTGCAAAAAGGCAATCAAACTCTTGAGAAAATTTCTGAAGAGCAGATTTTATTTCCCTTGCTATGGCCCTTAAATGCTACACTTGTTACATCTGAGTGCTAATTACTAGAGATTAATTAGTCAGCATGAAAGTGCTTCTGCCGCAGCCCCCCAATTACTGAACTGCACTTGATCTGTGCTACCTGCAAGCTCTCGGCACCGTCCTGGGAGGCGACTGTTAGGAGACCACAGGCGCGACTTTGACAACACTGGGGTTTGCAGAGAAACAGCTGTCAAAGTGGGTGTCCTAAAGGTAAGTGAATGGAAAGCATAGCTCAGTCCCGAAATGGGGGTACCCTGGGCCAGGCTATGTCCCGGCGATGAAAGGTAGGCAGTGGGAGACAGTTGTCTTGGTTCCTTTCTGGCTTTGTGACAGCCCTGTCATCAGAACCCGAGTGATCTGATGAACTCCTCTCTGCTTCTACCTTGGCCCTCAGAAGAGATTTCCAGTAGGGATACTGGGAGATTTCATCAATTGCTATTTAAGGCTGGAAAGATCCTGGGATGAAAGGCATAAAAATAAAAGTGAAGGCCAGGTGTGTTATCATCAGTCTCCTCTGCTCTTCTCGGGACCACAGCTGAGGCACACTCTGGTGCGTTTTGCGCAATATAGAGCCAGTAAGGGTGTAACAGGATTTTCAAAACCGAGTGCCCATTCTTCTTTGTAGCTTGTGCACGGTGGATTGGCCAGCCTTGGTATCTCATTTATCTCTCTGCAGTGGGTTGTCTGCTGTGTCTAATTTTTCCTTATTAATGAATCTCCCCTTTGTCCTGTACAAATGGAGGAGGATGACATTTATACAAGGTAATCATTTTCATGCATTACCAAAAGGGTTATTTATTGGTGGTTATCCAGCAAAAGTAAGCATATCTGTCACTGACATCTGACCTAGAATAGGCTGTTATTTTTTTTCTTTTTAGCAGAATTATTTGCTGATCAGATTTCTTTTTGGTCTTTAGATTTGTGGTTTAGGGGCAAAAGATTCATAAATCTCTGAATTTTGAAGAGCAAATGCTCTTGGGAAGGTGCTCGACTTGTCTGATGTACATCTCTTCAGTGAAGAGAGGCTTGTCAAGACCACATTTTCACCTATAGATATTTTAAAAGAAAACAAGCTGTTTGGGTGAAATTGCAGGGACCTAGAGAAGCTCCCCTTCACCAGCTCTGGAGCATCTGGTCTAGAACGAATACCTCAAACTAGCATAGCTTCAGTGTGCAATCTTAGGACTTTGTAAGTACTTACTGGATATAAATCTCAAGCATACTTGCCTGTACAAGAAAGATGTGTGTGTGTGTGTGTATATATATATATATATATATATATATATATATATATTTTTTTTTTTTTTTTTTTTTTTTTTTTTAAGACGCGTCTCACTACATACTTTAAGCTGGCTTTTGAACTCATGTAGCTCAAGCTGGTCACAAACTCATGGTGATCCTCCTGCCTCAGCCTCCTGAGTGTTGGGATCACAGGTGTGCACGCCCATGCCTGGCAACCAACATGTGTTTCTTAGTTATTCTGAAGTTCAACTTCATTTTTATTGCTTGGCCTGCCTGTCTCTGTCCGTCTGCATCCTCATCCTTTGTCCTGAACTTTGGCCGAATCCAGGGCTCGGCGATGAGGTAGATACCTCAGGGCTCAGCTCGGTGCTCCTCTGCTGCCTGCCTGGCATGTCTGTCCTACAGTGCAGCGTCAGATACATGCAGGCTACTCCATGGGGAGGCCACAGGGACGGCTCTGTGACTGCCGCTTGCTTTCCAAGTGAGGAGTGGGGTGCGAGTCCTCTGTACTCTTCCTTTAGAACTGTCCAGAGGCTCTGAGGTCTTGCATGGAAAAGAAGAAGCAGTCTTTTCTTCCCCCTCTTCTCAAAGGAGGGGAAAGGATTCTCTCCTTAAATTTATTTATTTTAGAATTGATTTTATTAGCACAATTTAGATAAACACCCTGATGTTCACCACAGGGCCTTTGCACCTGTACATGCCAAACCTTCATTCCTTGTTTTTCCCATTCCCCTGCCCTGCCTTCAACATCTGTTCACTCCTTATTTACAAAATCTTTGTTTCTATTTTATCCTCCTTTTCTCATCTTTTTCCTTCCTTTCTCCCTCGTTTTTTTTTTTCCCAGTTAAACAGTGTCTTCCTATTTCATATTTTCTATTGTACATTTTGGTCTTTACTTCACTTCCAGTTTCTCACACCAGACAGAAATGCAATATTCACACGAGTGTGTCTGATTTATTTCACTTAAAAAGTATGGTCTCAAGGTACATCCACCTACCAAAAATGTCTCAAGTTTATCTGCCTTGATGGCTGAGTAGTACTCCACTGTATTAAAAAGCATACACCCTGCGTCATCTTTATACATTCATTGGTTAGTGGGCATTTGGGCTGTTTCTAAGATTTAGCTATTACCAGCTGTGCTGCTATAAACATACATTGCCATGGTGTGATACTTTTCGTTCTTTTGGGAAGTTACCAAGGAGGGAATAACTGAGTAGAATGGAACCTCTAATCCTAGTTTTTAAATGAATCTCCACTGATTTCCACAATTTAGATAAACACCAGCCTACACTCCCACCAGCAGTGGAGAAGACACTGTGCTTCTGAGCTACATCCCCATCCTGCTGTTGAGTTTTGAGTGCTGACTTTATGTCCAGCTACACAACTGAATCTGGTTATTACATCTATAAGAATTTTTGAGGGACACTTTGAGATCTTCTATGGAGAGTATCATGTCATCCCCAAATAAAGATAATCTAACTTATTCCCTTCCCATCTTTATTCCTTTTATTTCTGTCTCTTATCTAATTGCTCTGGCTAAGATTTCCAGCACTGTATTGAATAGGAGTGGTGACAGTAGACATCCTTGTTGTGCTCCTAATTTTGGAGTGAAAGCTTTCAGTTTTTAACCAGTTAGTCTAATGACTAATAGGCTAATAGGCTATTAGTTTGTCATAGATGGTTTTAATCAGATTGAGATAAAGACCATCTATTCCAGTTTTCTGTAGGAGACTTTTTTGGGGCTTTTAAAAAAAATCATGAATGGGTACTAGACTTGTCAAATGTTTTTTCTGTGTCTGTTGAGGTGATCATATGGTTTTTGTCCTTGGCTATGTTGATATGGTATATTACATTTATTGATTTGCATAAGTCGAAACATTCCTGCATCCCTGGGATGAATCCCACTTGGTCGTGGTATATAATCTTCTTTATGATTCGCTGCATTCTGTTTGTCAGTATCTTACTGAGGATTTTGGCATCTATATTCATTAGGGAGATTGGCCTATGGTTCTCTTTTTCATTTGGATCTGTTCTCTGGCTTTTGTACCAGTGTTATATTTTGCTTCTAGGCATGATTTTGGAAGTACTGCTTCCATTTCAATTTAATTAAAGAGTTTGAGGAATAATGACATTAGCTCTCTAAATTTCCTATAGAATTCAACAGTGAATCCATTAGGATGTGAACTTTTCTTTGCTGGTAAGTTTTTAATTACCTTTTCAATTTCATTGACTGCTGTTGGGTTACTTAGCATTTTTATATCTTCTTGGTAATTCATACATATCTAGGAATCATGTGGAAACACATGAAGTTGTTGAAGTAGGTATCAATAATTTGAATTTCTACAAGCTCCATTGTGATTTCAACAGACAGCGTTAGTGTTAAGTTACCGTAAACTACCTCAGGTAGGTAGCGCATTGTATTTCTAAAGCATGGCAGGCGTTACTGTGAAGCCAAGGAATCTTAAACTTCAGGATGTTTGATTTGTGTGATTTCCTTAAAGGATGTTACCTAACGATATATTCAAAGGAAAAAAGAAAAGAAAAGGAAAGATATAGAAAGAGGAAGAAAAGGAATAGAAAGGGGAGGAAAGGAAGACATAAAAAAAAGAAAAGGACTTTCTCTAAGTTATAATTACCCCAGGGCCCCAAACTCAGTTCCATTTCTGGTGATGAGAAAGCTTTTTACAGTGTTGGGCTTCATCGATGTTATTAATCGTCTAATTGTCTAGGTATTGGGACAAAGGAAGACATGCAGGAGACGGTAACAGATCACAGGCACCAGGGGCAGTGGTGCATGTGAAGAAAGACCTCACGAGGGGAAAGCAGACTTAGAAACCGGCTGGAGGTGAGAAGGCTGGAAGAGGTCGAGTGAAGCCGTCCCTGTGGTTTAGGTCTGGGGGGTCCCCAGAGCCCCATGGGTTCAGAGGTGGGAGCTGTGGATGTGAATGGATCTGGAGGTGCTGCGCTGATGAATTTATGGCCACTGTGTTTGTTTGTTTGTTTTTGTCTTTTTGAGACAGGGTCTCACTGCAGTTCAGGCTGGCTCCGGGCTCACTTTGTAGCCCAGGCTGGTTTCCTGCCTCTGTGCTGCTGAAGGTGTGGCTGGTGGGGTGCACCCCTTGGAGGTGTGACTGGGAAGGGACGGGGCATCTCTCTCCATGTCCCTCCCTGCACTCTGTGCTTCCCCCGGGCCCGGCCCCTTTCACCAGGCTGTTCCTGACTTGGAGCTGGCCTTCCACGGACTGAAAACATGAGCCCAAGTCAACTTCTCCTCCTTTGAACTGCAGGTTTAGGCATTGTGTGTCAGTGAGGAGAAAGTGACTTCCCAGTCAGTGATAAGGACCCAGGCTGCAGCCGGGAGAGACCCAGAGATGGGAAGGGAGTGGCAGGGCTGGGGAGGTGGTGGAGGAAATGCAATCAAAGATGGCATTTATTTGGGCACACCAGGTTTTCTCTCTATGCACCCTTTAGGCAGGTAAAATGTAGGCCGAGGGTTCTTGGGACTATCAGGAGGCAAAGACAGAGTCAGAGCATTGTTCCAAGGAGTCATAGAGGCTGTGGGAATGAGGAGCAGACAGAAGGGGGCTGCTGAGCCCAGAAGACGGACACAGGCAGAGCGAGGCGAGGTGTGGCTCCCATGAGTACCCAGTGAGCCTGACCATGAGATGAGGACTCAGCCAGGTGCCAGCGGGGCAGCAGGGGTGTGAGGCAGGCAGGCCCTGGAGGAGGGAGTGTGAGGCTGGTGGGATGGGTGGACGTTGCCTTCCACCAAACAGAGGTCCTTGAGTCAGGCAGGGTGGGAGGGGACAGTGGGTGGTTCTGAGGCCAGCAGAGCAGGGCAGAACTGAGCTCCTACAGAAGCTTTGCTCACGGTGGGGACCGGCCAATAAGAGTGCGCGTGTGCTGTCCTGTGAGTGTGGCACTCAGGTGTGCAGTTTGGTTGGACTGACCATCCTGCCAATCCGGGCTGCAGCCTATTGGCCAATGCAATGCCAGAAAGCCTGCATTCCTTTAATATTTGTACAAGCCCAGTTATAGCTAACCCAGTGCTATGGCTAGAATGGATTTTCAGCAAATATCTATTACTTATGCTTTTAAGATATCTGATTCCTCAGATTTATAGACTAATTAAAATCTATTTTTAATCACAAATTATGCCACAAACACAAATTAAAATGCAACGATTAGCATATTACATTTTCTAGCTACACATATAATTATTAAAATGATACATTTCTTTGGGTGAAGATTGCATTTTATTCACCTTTGTGTTATCAATATCACATCTGCTACTCAAAGCAAAATAGGCCTTCCCTGAGGGGAGTGAGTGGGTTTATGCATGCCAAAGTCGTAATTCAAATTGTAAATGAATTTAAAGTTTTCTCCTTCCTTTGATACTGAGGATTGAACCCAGGGCCTGTGCACTGAGCGGGATGGTGAGCTTTTCTTTTTTTTTATTTTGAGACAGCGTCTTGCTAAGTTTTCTGGACTGGACTCAAACTTATGATCTTCCTGCCTCAGCCTCCCACGGTGTGTATCAGCATCTCTGGTTTTGTATTTATTTATTTTTTATAGTACTGGGCACTGATTGATTGAAGCCAGGGTGTCTGCACTGAGCCATATCCCCAGAACACTTTTTTTGTGTGAGGCAGAGTCTGAATAACTCAGTAAATTGGTTAGGCTGGACTTAAACTCCCAATGTTTTGCCTCAATTACCATGTTATTAATAAAAATAATTCTCCAGAGTCAGTAACATAGTTTGGTTGTTACAGTAGAGGTTAAATTCTTTGTATCAGTCCCTATCTAGCCTTCCTTGATGGCTTGCAATATTATCTCCAGAAAGGTGACCCTTCACACTGCGTCTGCTGAAGACAAGGACCCCTTTCCATCTTAGGTTCAGTGTTCTTTATTCAATCATTATTTAAGGCTCTTTGTTTCCATTCTAGCCATCTGAACTGAGAGGAACAGCATTGGTCCAAATAGATACTTGAGGTTCCAGAGTCAGACTGATAAGAGCGCTGTCCTGCAGGAAGCTTCATGCCCTATTATCTGTAAAATGCGCACAGTAACTCCTGGGTTGGAGGGAAGCGTTAGGCGGCAGTATTTACCAGGGCTGATACTGTTTTTGGAATAGTGGGCAAATGACAACTGTTTCCTCACCTTTCTGCCTTCTCAGAGAGGCTTGAAATATACCTGAAGAAAATTCTAGAGGGCCGGTGGGAGAAGCTGATTGTATTACGGAAACCAAGAATCTCTCTGTTGCGTAGAGGACCATTTAGCATTTCTCGAGGTCCTCCATGATGGAGAAAAGCAAATCTGCACTGTGTGTATCTCCACGACGGCTACTGGTGTTAGGAAGATGTCATCATCCCTCTGCTCATGTTAAACACAGACATACAACCATGTGCAGTGTGGCGTGTCTCTAATCCTAGCTACTGGGAAGGCTGAGTCGGGAAGATTTTGAGGCAGGCCTGGGCAATTCAGCAAGACCTCATCTGAAAGACAAAATAACCCAACCCAAACCTAAAAGCAAAAGCAAACCCCCAAACCCTGCTGAGGTGTAATGACAGAGTCCCTTGACCAAGCACAGGCCTTTGCTTCTTGGACACCACAGGGTTTCACCCTTGGTGGAGGACGGGAAGTCAGAAGCTCACGCCTGTCCCTGACCGTCTGTGCCCGCCCAGGGCTTCGGTGGATCCGGGTCATTGCTGGGACTTAGCTCCTCTTCCCTGTCTTTGCCTCTGGCTTCTCTCGCAGAGGCCCACTTGCCACCGCAGGGCAGGATATTTGTTCTGATCACCTCTGAGTTCATTTCTAAAGCACTTAGTACTTCTCCAGAGAATCTGTGGCCCAATCCTGCCAAGAAGGTGTTTATCTGTGGAGAGTGTGAGTGATGAACTGGATTAAAAGAATTAAAACTCTTTTTCAGGTTTTAGTGGAATAAACAGGACTTATAATTGATACGAAATTTTAAAAAAATGAACATTTTTATCTTTCTCTACTGGTTTCTGATTTCTCCTCTAGAAAGCAATTATGTCATAACATTTGCTTCTCCTCAAATGAATGGATGGATGAGTGGATGAATGAACGATTTCCCCATGACTACATTCCACATCAGTGTCCATTCTGTGGGGCTATACAGTGCCAGTGATTAAACTGAGCTACAGAATGAATACAAGGTCACCGGATAATTTTTGCAAAGGTGCAAAGGTCAGATGATAGCCATGATGTCCTGAGAAGAGAAAATCTATCTATAAATATGTCTGTTATGTGCCTATCAGGGTCTCTGACATTATGTGTGACTCTGAAAGACCCAGACCTAAACTACAGTTTCTTCCCATATTGATTTATTTTCGGTTTATAAATAATGCTTGCAGAATCACATTGAATTGGGATAAGTTTAAAGTACCAGTGTATTTGTCTTGATTTGATGTCACAGTTTAGTCAGATTCAGATTGCATTTTTGCAAGGCACAGCCCCATACATTTTAAAGCAACTCATTCATCCTGGTGCTTTTTAGATTAACTTTACATCAGCATTAGGGAAGGTGAATGATGATTTGTCTGTGTTCCAGTGGTAACTGGAGCAGATCCTGGGTATTACAGGGCAAAAAAAAGGGCTGTGGGGTTTTGTTGTTGTTGTTGTTGGTATAGTCACTGTTAATTTTGCTTTACTATATTAAGAAAACAACCTTCTCCTCCCCAAATCATAAGCTGTTAAGTGGATTGATGGTAAGCTACCTACAGTGCTTTAATTATTGAAAGCAAGCCTGACTCTTTGAGAAAGCTAAATTGGAGATTGAAGCAGGGGTCTCAGGACTGAGTTCAAGTCTGTCTTGATGTCTCCTGGGAAGCACTCAGGTGCTGGGTTGAACTGTACTGGTTGTTTACACCAGGAAGTTACGTCAGTTACTGGTTGTAACTGGGAAGGCTGACTGACTGCAGCCTTCTCAGTTACTGCTCCATACTGGCTAAGAGAGCTGGTTACAGCCCCAGCTACAGTTACCTTAAGCTAAAATCCTACCCCAGTGTAACTGTGTTTTCTAAGTAACCCTTCTGAGCTCTGTTCTACTCATCAGTAAAATGGGTAAGTTGTTACGGTTAGAATGATTGAATCTGACACTGTGTGTAGGATGTTCGCTGTCTTCCTTGGCAAATGTAAGTGTCTGACCATGCTGGTCCTCAACCTCTGTTCCTTTTGTTTTCCTGATGTCAAGAACTCCCTCTCTCCCTCCTCCCTCCCTCTTTGCCTTCTTTTCTTTTTCGTACTGGGGATTAAACCCAGGACCTTTGCCCTGAACAACATCTCCAGGCCCTTTGATACTATTTTTGAAATTTTGAGCTAGGATCTAGCTAAGTAACCCAGGCTGGGCTTGAACATTGCAATCCTCCTGCCTCAGCCTCTCTGAATCATACCAGTGTGCACCACTACACTTGGCCCATTCTTGCTTATCCAAGAGCCACGGAGTCACGGGATTCAGAGACTGCAGAAGGTGCCAGCATTCTTAAGAGGCCTTCTACGCAGACATTTATCTTGTTGGTAAATCTTTTTGCTGTAATCTAGATTACTTTCCTGAGCAGCTTTCATGCTTGTATGCATTTGTGATTCAAGATGAGCCTTTGCTTATTGTGTACTGTGCCCCACATTTGTGTTTTGTTTGTTTTGACTTTCTGAGGCAGGGTCTTGGTATGTAGCCCAGCCTAGCCTTGAACTCCTGGCAGTCTTCCTGCCTCGGCCTCCCAAGGGCTGGGATTACAGGTGTGTGCCCCTCACCTGGCTGTCGTGTATTGTTTGGAGACTCAATGCAGCATCACAGGCCAACTTTCACATGTGGGCTACCATTAGAGAAATGGAGCTAGAGCGGGGCGAAAGATCAAAGCAAATTGATCTCTCTTACTGGGAGGAACTGTAACATTTTTTTCTTTTCATTATTTTTCTTTTTCGTTTTTGGTGCTGGGGATTGAAACTAGGCCTGTCACAAGTTCTACACATGCTCCTGAACTATGACAGATCTCAGGCCTCAGTATTTATCTCCTGCAGAGAAAGGATCAGTAGCATCCTTTCAGATGATAGCATGCTGGTCTGTCTGTCTGGCTTTCTTTCAAAATTCTTTTACCTGTGCTTCTCTCATTCCAGAAAGAGCCTATTCTAGAAAGTTCTAGAATACCTGTGCTTTTCTCAGTTCTAGAAAGAGTCTATTTTTGTTTTACATCTGTCTTGGTTACTTTTCTCTCCTTGCTGGGACAAAATACCCAATATGCAAAATGAAGGAAGGAAAGGTTTATTTAGCTCACTGTTTGTAGAGGTTTCAGTCCATCATCAGCTGGTTCTAAGGCAGTGTGGCCTGGCACTGGGGCAACATCTCAAGGCAGCAGCCAGAGCAAAAGGAAAACAAGTCTCTTCTCCGGCCTTATATTGCATGCAGGCCAATCCTGGCCACCCAGGGCAGATGTGGCACTCACAAAATCTCTTGCACAAGCTGAGGATGTTTTCAAATGGAAGGCCCTGGCACCCTGCTGGGTCTCTTAGTTAAACTTCTAAACTTCTCAGGTTGACACAATGTATCAACAATAACAACAACTAATTTTTATGATGGAAAAATGTTTCTTTTTATAGTTTTTGCTGCCAGATTATGTGGCAATTCCTTGGCAATAGGTGTTGTGAGCTTGGAGTTATTTTTTCTTTTCTTACCTGGTATCTGTTGGAACAAAACTAAACAGATGAATCTAGTAACATATACAGTAGAGAACAAAAATCCTGGTAGTTTGAAAAAGCTTAATTTTAGCATTTGTTTTACCATAAGCTGTGTAAAATGTCATCATGAAATCCAAAACCATCAAAACTACAGTCGACTCTAGATCTATGCCGGATTAGATTTGTTTGCATAAATCCAAAATACATCTGTATTTAGTGTCAAGTGGTACTAAGCATAATAGGTTCAATGAAAAAGTGTGATAAATACTTGGATTTTGGTATTTTGTCTGTGTATACATGTGCTTTTAAAATATGATTCTACATAATTTGATTCATAATGTTATACTTTGTGTGTGTGTGTGTGTCCCTGGGGATTGAACCCAGGGTGCCTTTGCACTGAGCTACGCACCCAGCCCTTTTCCAAAATGTTTATTTATTTATTTATTTATTTTATTTTGAGATAGGGTCTCACTAAGGGACTAGGTTGCAGAGGCTGGATTTGAACTTGCAATCTTCCTGCCTCAGCCTCCCAGAATACTGCAATTATAGGTATGTGCCAGCACGCCTGGGTTACTTAGCTATTTTTATGCACGTGTCTTTCCACTGCTGTTATGTTCCCTCCTGGTCATATTACATCATGACTGGCAGCTTCATGGTGGGTGGCATCATTGCTTAAGCATGTGAGGGGAGGGAGTGATCATATGGTGAGACAGGAAGCCAGGAAGGGGGACCATGCTTTCTCTTTTATGTTACCCTGCTGGAAAGAACTTACCAGGGTCCAAGAGACTGCATTCATCCCTCCTAAGGAATCAGTGACCTGATTGCCCCTGGCCTCACTGGGGTGCTTCCTCCCAGCACCTGAGCCTTTGGGTCCCAGCGGCTGCCAACCCTCTTGACCTCCCCATTCCTGGGTGATTCACTTTCAGCTGCCTTAAGGGGGATCTGTTGTTCGCTCCTATCTGTTTATCTTGCTTCCTGGTATCCGGATCCATAGTATCAGTTTTCTGGGCTAGTTTCCCCACTCTGTTTTGAGGCTCCAGTTAGGGACCTGGTCCACTGAATCCAGAGGTAGCAGCAGCATTGTGAGAAAGAAACGGGAAACCTGCTCTTTGGCCTAATCCGGATACACATCAGCAAACATGGGCACAGCGGGAGGCCAAGCTTTCCAGTAAAGCCAATGAAGCGCTGGGGGGAAGCATCAGAAACACCCCCCAAATTGACTTGGCATCTGTCGCCTGGGACAGCCTGGGCTGTGAATGGAAAACTCTTGTAGAACAGAGGAGGGGAACCCAGGCAGCGAGAGTACTTCGTGGTCTGTGTCCTTTACAGAATCCCTGAGCCGCGGTTGACCTTAAAGGAGACTGGTGATCATACGCCTAAGACTTCTCAACCTGTTGTTCCTATTTGCACTTGTGCTTTCTGGGTTCCTTCAGGAAGCAGCATTTTACAGGAATACAAAAAGCTGTCTGCCCCAGAGACAGACGCTCAAGGGTGGACGCTCAGGCGGCTTGCTTTCCTGTCTTTGTATTTTTCCTTCCAGGATGCAATGTGTTTTCTTTCAGTGTCTGGATTTTGTGATCTGAGACATACTCAGATTTAACAGCTTGAACTTTAAAAATAATTATTATTTTGGGGGGAATATCCTGTTCTTTTATCTGTAGAGAGACTTGGGGAAATACGGAGTTACTTCTGTAGCTTTTTAAAAACTTAGCTTTCCCAAAGTGCTGTTTTTTAAACTACCATAAGTCAAATTTATCATGGGGGTAATGTAATAAAGACAAATATTCAGCCAATAATGAAAAGCTAAGTAAACGGGTATGTTTAAGCTCTATTATGTGCAGAGGAGTACATTAAGGCGGGTCTAAGAGACACTTTAATGGATTTAACATTAGCAATCAGACCTGGGCTTGGTATAAATCAAACAGCATCGCATTCCGGTGTAACGCACATCCACACATTCATTAGCAGCGTCCAATGCAGATTATAAATATCAGCCAAGAAACCTTCAGTTCTGGAGATTCTTTCCACAGACACAGCAATAACTGAACAATAATGATGACAATTTTATTTTTATGAATCGCTATGGCTTTCATTGATTTGCTCTTGGGCCTGGAGAACGCTTCCTCAGCCAGCATACAGCAGAACGGTTATGGCATTATCAGACGGCCCTAAGAGATAAATAAAATAGAGGGGGTGAGGATGAGGGTGGGACCCGGCAAACCGCTGACGGAAGCAGGATCGCACTCTTTACTCTCAACAATAGAGTACCTTAAATTACCTCCTCTCCCCTCTCCCTGCCTCTGCAGTTCACTGAAAGGAACATACTCCCAGGCTATAAATGCGCATTAACTTTGGTGCGGGAGGTTTTTTGGGTTCTTGGTAGCAGCTGAAGGGAAATGAATAAGATGGGAATAAATGGGCCTGCGTAGGCAGTGTGTGGGTGGGAGGCCGAGTCCCACGGAACTGAACGTGGCCTTTCGCGAGCTTCTCTGATGATGTACGGGTTCTTAGTAACAAAGGCAAGTGGAGCCTTCTGAAAATATTTCACCCGTGACCACAGCAAGGCACAGACCCTCCCTGCCTACTCCTCTGCAGGGTGCGAGGTGCCCTGGCAGCCTGGTCGGCCCTCCCTGCCTTCTATGTTCCAGGGTTAAGGATCTGAACGTCGTGGCTCATCAGTGAGAAGGAAGCACAGCTGTGCATCTGCACGTGTGTTTCTAGACCTGCCTTTGCTTTTCCCTTCGCAGTGACAGATTTTAGGGGTTTATTTCCTGCTCATGCGCTCCCATCCTCAGGAAAATCTGGACTTGTATCTGCCTGATGCACTGGGTTGAGACCTCACTGGGGCTTTTCATGAACAGAGAGAGAACACATGCATCTTTGAGAGCCTATCAGTCTTCTGCAAGATCTGTGCCATGATGCAGATTAGTGGATTACCCCAGATAGAGGCAGTGGCAAGAGAGATTCTTTTTGCAGCGATTCAGCCTTTCTCTCCTAGCTTCAGGTTTTGCCAAGAGTTTGTAGAGGAGACATGGACGAGCTGGGGTCGAGCTGGGGTCTCAGCACCTGTCCGGCTTCAGCATTTGCCGGCTCAATGAGTCCTCTGTGTCTCCCCTGAAGAGTGGGAGGGAAGCTGCCCTACAGACGGAAGGGCGGCGATTCTTGAAGAGGTAGCTGATGCAACCTGGTATCTTTTTCCACATCACCTTTACTTTTTACTTTAGTTTTAGTCTTTAAGATGAGAGCTTGCTGGGGAGTCCAGTCTAGGCTTGAGCTCCTTTTGTAGGTGGCCGTGAACTTATGTCCTTCTGCCTTGGTCTCCTAGAGCTGGGCCGACAGGGTGCACCACTTTGTGGCTCTGCATGTCAACTCAGGCCAGCCTGCCTCCGTGGTTTCCTTCTACTCTTCCCCAGCAGATGAGTTCTTTTTTTAAAAAATGTTTTTATTTTAAAGAGATTAAAATAAAAGAGGACATAACAAAGCAGATCAGAACAATTTAAGCAATGCAGTATTTCACCACAAGGCAACCCGACATAACAGTAGCTATCACAATGTCTCTTTCCTTGAAATAGTTTAGCATACCTTCATACACAATAGTATCAAACAACAAAATAGTATAAAGCCATTCAAGACAATGAAAGTATTATAGGGCATTCAGACTCAACAGAAAATGAATAATGGTTACTACATTATCTCATTGTCCATAAAAGATCTGTTTATACTATCACACATAATAAAGTCCAATAAGATACAACATGATAGAACCAATGGAAACAGAAGAGCAAAAGTATGGTCGGACTTCAAAACAAGATATTAAATCAGCACTGGCTATTGTAATATCTTGTTTTCTTCAAAATAGCTATTCAGATACCACCACAGACAGTAAAATCAAACAACCTAGGAGAAAACCATTCCAACTAATGAATGGAAACATTATAAGGCTTCAAAGCAATGTAATGGGGAATCATGATTACTGTAAACTCTTGTGTACTCTTACCTTTTCTTACACTAGGGAGACTATACAGTGTTGATACATGTGAATTTGATTTATTTTGCTTATGAGTATGGTCTCAAGTTGCATGCATTTATTTATAAATATCTCAATGTGATTATTCTTTATAGCTGAGCAGTACTCCATTGTATAAAAATACAACAACTTTTTATCCATTCCTCAGTTGTTGGACACTTAGGTTGTTTCCAAGATCTGGCTATTACAAATTGTGCTGCTATAAACATGTGTGCACATATATCACTGTGGTACGATGTTTTCAGTTCTTCTGGGAATATGCCCAGAAGTGGAATAGCTGGATCAAAAGGGACTTCCAATCCCAGCTTTTTGAGCAATCTCCAGACTGACCTTCACAATGGTTGCACCAGTCTACACTCTTACCAACAGGAGAGTTCCTTTTTCCCCACAGTCTCTCTAGCATTTGTTGTTGGTTTTCTTGATCCTGGCCATTCTTTCAGGAGTGAGATGGAATCTCAGTGTGGTTTTAATTTGCATTTCTCTAATGACAAAATTAAACCATCATCACAGCTTTAAACAACTGTTTTAAAGAATTCTGAGTTACTGGTCACATACGGAGCTGCCAAGTAACAGTACTGGAAGACCTCAGATGTAGTAGCATTAAAAGATTCCGTCTTGTTCAGCATCATAGTTAGCAGCTAATGGAGAAAAGGAAAGCAAATGCATGACTCTGTGTTTAGGTGAGAGATCACGTGTCACTGAGGAACAACAAAATCATTCTGTAAACCAAAACGTACTGCAGGAACCACAGTGTCTGTCAGGCCTAACCACAAGTCTGTGCGGTTTGTAAACCACTTTGATGCACATGAATTCAATAAGCTCACTGGTTTCCAAATGCATAAATGGGATTAGAGACATGCTCAGCCCCAGGAGATGGCTGAGAAAGTGGTTGCTGGGGATTCCCAGTGGGCAGACTAGAAACTGGTGAACTAAAACATGCTTCACGTTCATTAATGTGAAGGCCATGATGGGGTGTGGATCTGGAGCACTCTTCAGAAGGCTCGTGTGCCAGAGGCTGAGCTTCTGGAAGGTGATTGAATCATGAGAGCACTATGTGCCTCTGTGGGTTAATCGCCAGCTTCATAGCTGCTGCCAGGAAACAGGGCCTGGCAGGAAGAAGCAGTGTGCCTCCCTCCCCTCCCCCTGACCCCCTTTTGCTCTTTGCCTTCTGGTCATCATGATGTGGACAGCTTTTTTCTGCACAGGCCTTTCTGCATTTGAGCCTGCAGACCTTGGACTGAAGCTTCTAAATCTGTGAGCTAAAATAAATCCCTCCTCCTTTAAATTGTGGGTGTCAAGCATTGCACTGGAACAGGACTAAGACATTGAGGTGCTTTTCTTTCTTTCTTTTTTTTTTTTTTTTGGTGTCTGGGATCGAACTCATGACCTTGCACTTGCCAGGCAGGTCCTTACGCCACTGAGCTAAATCCCCAGCCCCTGCTTTTCTTTTCTTAACAAAACAACTTAAAATACACTGCATGCCCATGATGGGCCAGCTGTGTGAGGCAGCCATGGGCACTGCCTTCAAGGAGCCTACCAGTTCTCTGTTTTTAAGAGCTAGGAAGATGATTATTAAAGTGATAAGTGGTAGAAAATTATGTGCTAGAAGTATGGAGGAGACTAAGTGGGAAGCATAGTTTTACAGAGGGTGAAGACCTAATGATTTCAAGTAAGAAATATGGATTCCCTTCTAAGAGAAGAAGAAGAGTGACATGACCTTATTCACAATTTACAGAGATCGCCGTGGCTGCTTGATGGGAAATCGGCCAGGATTTAATAAACCTTCAGAACAGCTCATTAGTGATTAATGGGAGACTGGAGGGACTCTCATTCTCGCTGGCTTCTAGTCATTCTGAAGTTCAAGGAAGGCAGCTGGCTGGCTTGGAGCACAAGGATTATTTTCATTTCTTCTGATTGTCAGTAGTGTCTTTAGGAGGAAAAGGTGTTCCAGGAGGTGAACGACTGAAATGCAATTTCACAGCTCAATTTAATTTTCTGCACAGTGCTTGCAGTGATCAAATGATGGGCCCTGGGAACGAGTGTCAGGGACTCTCCATTTAGCATTTGCATTCAGGGTGGAGGGGGCAGCTGTGCAAATCTGGCAGCAGCTAATTGCAAAATCTAGTGAGGAATTTAATAGCTGACAAGATGCATGGTGGGTATTCAGTCTGCCTTTGCTGTAGAGGTGAAGGCAGGGTTGTTATTAACCAAGAACAGAAGCTTCTGAAAGGTAGTGAAGGACAAGAAATAAGTTCAGGTTTGAAAAGATTATTAAAATTCCCCAAATGAGATAGGTCCTGATCTGATAATCATGCCCCTTTTTGATTCGCTAGAAGTGTGTGTGTGTGTGTGTGTGTGTGTGTGTGTGTGTGTGCGCACACACATGCGCAGTATGCGTGCAGTGCAGGGGGACAAGCCTAGATAATCTATGCGCATGCCTAGATTTGGGAAGCTATCAGTAGCAATTGCTGCCTAAGTGTGAGAAGGGGTGTTTGCCTTTATTACGCTTGGCCCTATGAACGCCGTACTTGTGATGAGATGGCTCTTGTATCCCATGGCGCTGCAGGGGATCAGTAGCCAGGATCAGAGAACCATAACTGCGAAGGGTACCACGAATGCCTTGGCCTCTCGGTTACAGGGCTGGAATGTTTGGGAAAGTTCTCCCAGGTTGAATGACCAAGGAGAAGTCCAGGGATCTTCGTGCCCCTTCTTCAGGCAGAGCCTAGTTGCAAAGGTGATTTCTCTTCCAAATGGTAGGTGCTTCTCCATGACAGAGAGGCTAGAATTTTATAAATGTTCTTGGCTGGCTGGATGCATCTCCTGTGTTATTGCAAGGTAGAGAATTGAGCATTACTTTCACAACTTTGTAAGGGCTTCTGAAATCTGTCACACAGTCTATTGCTTTCCATCAGTGTGCACGTGGCAACATGTCAGCCAGGCTTAGGTGACAAAAGACAGCGAGGAGAAGGAGAGATGGGTGCCGTCTCTGTCATTCTGCCTCACGTTCTGGACAGACACTGGGAAAGGGTGTTTGTCCCTGCAGGCTGATTTTTCATGTAGACTGTCGAGTGAAGTTGCGGTGAGCAGGTGCCATCTGCAAACAGCTGTGGGTAGAGGCTTTTCAGCAGGGGGCGGGGGTGCAGTGAAAATCAACGCCAGCAGACTTGGTCCTGACCGTGCAGAGTAGGCAGCAATTGGCAGGCCATCTGTCCCTGGGGAGGAGAGGTTCATGGCTCCAAGTGGGAATCAGGACGGGAGGACCTGCAGAGAAACTGGCTCTGCACGAGCAGGAGGCTGCAGCTTTGAAAGCTCGGTGGACCACAGAGGCCTCATTTCGTCTGAGGCTGCTCAGTGTCACACTGATGCTGTGAGGGCACATGCAGGGCAAAAATCTGATTTTACAAAGATGGTGTCCTAGGGGCTCCCATATAAAGGGCCCTCACTTAATAAATGAGGAAATCAGTGCACGGTTTCAAGCTGAGCCCAGGGCACAGCCCTTCTGTGACCCCCCCAAGTCCATCAGCTGCTTTGTTGTAAAGGATCACAACGCTGGGAAATCTCATCACATAGCAGGTGTGGGCTCTGAGCTGCTCCTGCGTGTGTCTTACTCAGGCCCCTCTCTTCTTTAACTTGGGTTTTGTGGTTCTCACCAGAAGGACCCTGGAGGTCGGTACTCTTAAGGAAGTACGTAGTTCAGTACTGCCTGCTTTACCTGCAGCATTGTACCAGGGATTATCCGGGGCTCCCTGAGCTTGTGGCAGAGATGCTCACACCTGGTGATTAACAGCTTCCTGTTTCACTCCTGCTGGAAGCCTGCAGCAACCATCACGCCACTCCTTGATTTCCTGAGTCTGGCTTCTTTAGAACCTTCCTACTTGTGTGAAAAATACAGTTGCCTGACAGGAAAAGCATGTCAGGAATCAGGCTAATTGGCACCAACGGGGCCCCCAGCAGCCCAGCGCCTTGGAGGCAGAGAATCCTGCCGTCCGAGGTGGTGGCTGTGTGCTTTTCTGGCCAGGATGGACATTTATTACTCCATTGGCATTGTGCCACTGTGTTTTCTTCTATATAAAACAAAAATATTAAAAGATTCCTGCGGCAAGTGGAAAAGTGTCTTAAATGGCATAAGCATTACGAACAGCAATAAAAAACTTCATGAGATGGAGGGCAGGGCAAGTGACAGGACTTCCACCATCAGTGGGCTCAGTGTTACTAGTGAGGATGGATCTTCTCAGGGTCAGTTTGGCTTCCTCATGGTGGCAGGATGGCTGCTGCAGGTCCGTGTGTCACATCTGGAATTACTTTATGATGCAGTTCTTTTAAGCATTAGAAAATCCTTTCTCTGATACTCTGCTTAGCCAAACATTTCACTGACCTATTGCCATGATAACGCAGAAGAGTAAAATATCCTAAACTTTGTGCCTTTTGGAAAAGCAGATACTCTCATGCTCACAGGTCTAGGGTGCGCTAAGGGCTGGGAAGCTCAGCTTTGGGTTGCAGGGTTTGCTAGCAGTAGCTTTAGGCTGTGGATTGCTTCATGTCTGCTTCACCTGTGTGTGTCGTGGGCTGGGGGCTGAAGGACGGCAGTTGCTACAGATGTCTCTTGATGGCCGTCAGTGGCGAGGAGGTCACACTGCATGGGATGTTAGGTCCTGCACCTCCCGTTCTGAAACTCCATCAGCCCATGCAAGTCACAGAGCCAACCCGGGACAGAAAGAGGGAGGTGCAGGTTGTATTACTGAACAGTTACTCATCTGTTAGACCCTGAGCTGATTCCCTGAGCTCATGTGACCTAAGCTAGAAGTACACCAGACATTGACTTCCAAGCCAGTTACCAGAAAGGGCAGTGATAATTACTTATCATGATTCGAAGTCATCACCAGGAATTGTCGGAGTCCACCAGCATGACTAGCAGGGACCCTGGTAGCCGAGCACTTGGCCTAGTAGCCCATCTATGAAGTCCGTCTCTCATGACGGGGACCTCAGAGACAGAGGTGCATAGGTCAAAGCCTAGTGCCAGCTAGCGTCCAGCATCTACCCCACGAAAGGACCGGGAGAAGTCAGACATGGACATCCTGGGGGTCGGCTTGATTCCTGCCCTGGTCTCTCTTGCCCTGGCCCCAGCCCTAGGTCTCTGGCTGTACCTTGGCATCCTGTCTGACCTTCCCTCCTCTCTGTCTCCATTTTCCTGTCACTTGTCATCTCCTGCTTGGGTCCCTTGTGTGGTCTTGGCCATAGAAACAAGGAGAGATCCTGGGAGGAAAAGCCTCCTGGGAGAGCTCCTGCAATGCTGTGGTTTCTGATAACAGACGTTTCCCAGTGCTTTTAAAATGCACTAATGTTTTTATCTGAATTACTGGCAGTTATCACTGGACCCATCTATCACTGGATAGATGCTGTTAATATAATCCATTTTATAGATTATGACATGGAGACCCAAAGACGACAGAGTGTTCAAAGTTACAGAGCTAGTACGGGGTAGAATTGTAACCTCAGCATGGGTGTATCTGATGCTAAAAGCGACTCTCTTAACCACTAGGCAATTTTGTGTATTTAGAATGCATAATTGAAAAGCATAATAGAATAGAATTATTCAAGATAGGAATAAAATTTTTTTTACATCCTGTAAATCATAAAGTTTACTGGTACATTTTCTGCCTCACAATATAGATCTAGTAGAAGCCTATAAATGAAAATAACAATCATAAAAGTATTATTTTTATGGCATTATTAATTGTTTTATGTCACAAGCTCATAAAAGTCACAGACCACAAAACATAATTACAAAATTCACTTGACATCAGTTATAGGTGGTGCGGATCCCATTAACTTGCACCTTGTCTAGAATATGAATTATGGGAAATGGGGGAATGTGTGCGTACCTCCTTTCTGAGTATCTAGCCGTGTATCTCTCAGGATTGACTTATTACGGGGTAGTCCTGAGGCTGGAGCGCCCACATCACACGACACTCTAGGAGATCTCAGAAACGCCCTCTTCTTTTAGCTGTCTGTCTCTGAAGCACTGTACCCTTCTGTTTTGATTTTGTTTTATAGGATCTAGGGTTCTTGTGACCTCTGTGATGCTTCAAAGTGTATTTCTGAGGGAATACTGAGGGAAGACCCACCAGGCAGTCAAACAATGCTCCTAAACGTGTGAAGGCAGTCTTTTGACTTTTGCCCTCCTGGAACCTCATGAATACATAGTGGAGCTTTCTGGAGGTGGTAGGATGTGTGGTAGGACACACACTGCATTCAGTGCAGAGGCGGCTGGGGACTCCAGCTGACTTCCATAGGCCAGATAAGGCCAGATACTGACAGGACACGCAAAATGTAAAACAGGGCCAATCTTTTCATTTTTGGAGGGGAGAAGGCAATTAGTTATTGTCCATAAAAGATACTATGTATGTTAACATGTAATAGGCTTATCATTTTAATAAACATTCATAAATATTTAAATTTTTTGTTTTGATAGCTAATAAGCTAAATGTTGGCAAAAATAATCCACATAATCCAAAGCTCTTTGTGACTCACCTTATGCTTTAAAAGTGTAAATAGGTAGGAAGGGGTAGTGGTGGATGCCTGCTGTCCCAGCACTCTGGGAGGCTGGAGCAGGAGGCTGGCAAGTTCAAGTCCTACCTGGGGAATTTAGCAAGCCCCCTGTCTCAAAAAACCAGACCGAACCAAACCAAACCCAAAAATGTATAAATAAGTGTTGAAGCCAGAAAGCTTGTGAGCTAATGCTGTAACCTACTGTTATTTCCTCTTTGCTTTGGAAGCCAGCAGGTCCAGATCAAATTTACAATCCATCTTCAGGACTTTTCTGCAATCCTAAGACAGTAATGTTTCTCCATGTGTCTTATTTTTTAACCTTATTTCCTCCACTCTGTATTTTCACACATCTGTTTATTATTCATACAATTTTTAAATGCATAATCGTAAGTGTTCTAAGAGTTTTATGAACTATTGGAAACTACACAGTTGATGGAAAGGCTGGATTGACTTTTGGCTTTTTAGAGCATATACAGAAATACAGTTTTGAAGATTTTCATGTTAACGTGCCCTCAGATTCAAATCTTATAGACTCAGGCAGGATCTTCTGGGCTATTATAGAGACTGTGACCATGAGACCTAACAGGATGGTACTTCTGTCTGTGAGTCGTTTCAAACTCTCTCCTTTAAATTACACGTACCCTTTTAAGGTACGCCTCTCCCGCTTCCTCTGCCCCCTTCTTTTCTTCTACTTTGCATTTATAACCCCTATAACCTATTCTTAAAACATAGTTTCTAATGCATTTCTTGAGTTCAGAGAAAAAGGCAGCTACTTTCAGCATCACTTCGTCTTCATTATTAGTCCTTTGGAACTCTCTGATTTAAGGTTATTGTGGCATACTTGAGCTCTCCGCTAATGTGCCTCACTTTGGCACTGTAATCAGTGCACATTTCAAGGTCTTCAGCCAACAATAGTACCTGAAATTTTGAATTCAGAGAAAGTATAATTATTTTTGCAAATTGATGTCTAAATAGAGAAGGAGGTAAGATTGGTGGGAAGACTGCCATAAATCATACCCTTCGACTTCAGGATTGCATATAACAAGCTAATGATTAATCTTTTGTAGGGGATTAGTTGATCAGTTATTATCATCGTTTTGATGAATGCACTAGTGCTTTCTTTCTGATTGACCTTGAGAATAACTTACCTGCCTCTTTCTCTGTAGTTGAACACAGTTGTTCAGCTGGGGAGAAACAAACTATGGTAACATTTGACCAAGGTGGTGTTATTTCTGGGGGATGAGGTTTCCCTTTGGGAAACCTTCCTTATCCTTGTTAGTGGCATGGGAATTAATTCGGGTTGAATTTGGAATGAAGAGGAGAGGAAGAACATTAGTTGGAGGGTATCCGCTTCAGTGTGGATGCGCATCTTAGTTTTCAAGTGACATTTCTCTCTCTCTCTTTCCATCTTGATGGTACATACACAACATGGCTGCTGGTTTTTGACGACGATACTCAGTGATGTGAACCAATCAAAATGAGTTCATCAGGAGAGAGGCTTTCCATGGTAGGATCTGTGTAAAAAGTCGTGATGTGATAGAAACTGAGGGCAGAGTTTTGACACAGGTGACCGAATAACTATTATTTTAAGTTTTTAACAATGGTCATTAAACATTTCTTTAGGAATCAACCCCTTGATTTACTTACTTTCAAACTCCAATGGAGAAAAGCATCAGCCAGGGTGTAATTAAGGCATGAGGGGAGAAAGTCAGACATTTCAGCTGGCTTTTAAGGGTTTGCATTTTGGTTTCAATGTGTTTTTTCTTGATAAACTGTGACATTGAGCACTTATTTGTGGCTTATTGGCTATCTGTAAATCTTTCATAAAATACTTATCTATCTTCTTATTCCTAATTTGTGGGAATTCTTTAAATTATAAAAAGCTATTGCCTGACAAGCATTTCTTTTCATATGAGCTTAAAATTTCTTAAAAGTGGCCTGTGAAGAGAAGTTTTACTTTTGGTAAACGTTGAGTAATCATATTTTCAGTTAATGACTTTGCTTTTCCCGAGTCACAAAGAAGTTTCCTCTGTTTTCCTCTATCTTTCAGCTCTAGCACTAATGCTCACAGCTGTGATTTATCTGAAGTTCACTTTGGCTCATGATGTAAGATGAGGTTTGAGGTTCATGTCCCCCAGCGCGGGGACACACAGCTGTCCCGGTCCCATTTTTTGAAATGACTGCAGCCTGTTCATTAAATTACCTTGCTGCTTTTGGCCCTTTCTGAACCCGGGTTCCATTGTCCTTCCAATGCTCCTGTTTTATTCTCATCCCAATGCCATGCTGCTTGAGTGCGATAGTTTTAGAGTAAGTTTTGAAGTAGTATGTGGGTCCTGTAAGTTTGTTCTTTCCAAAGACTGTTTTAAGTCTTTGAGGCTTCTTAAGTTTTTGTGTCAATATTTGCAGATTATGTTGGATTTTGGTGATATCATTTTTATGTATTGCTTGGCTGAATTTAATAGTTTGTAAAGAAAAGTTTTTGCCTGTGTTCACAAGCAACAATATATTGGTCTATATTTTCTTTTTTAGGGTAGCCAGGTTTTAGATTTAGTAAAGACAGGAGATGAAACAGGCTCTGCAGAGCAAGTTTGGGCCAAGTAAAGGAGGAAAGGAGGGGGTGCATCCTACAGTATGAACATGGGCTGCTCAGTAGCCTGGCCTGTGTTTTTCTTTCAAATTATTTCTCAGTTTTTGGGATAAAGTTCGTGGTGGCTCATAAAATAAATTTGTACATTTTTCATCCTTTATTTTTTAAACAAGATGTATGACATTTTTCTTGAATGTTTGTCGGGAGCCGCGGCCGAGCCCGGTCGCCTTACTTGGCGGACGTGAGGCCTGTAGGAAAGAGCAAAGCCTGAGCTAGATTACCCCTCCCATCGAGTGTGCTAAGATGGCGCTTATCTCCTGCTTCCTGCTTGGTAAACAACCCGCCCTGTAAGATCTCCTGCTTCTTGCTTGGTAAACAACCCGCCCTGTAAGATCTCCTGCTTCCTGCTTGGTAAACAACCCGCCCTGTAAGATCTCCTGCTTCACAACCCGCCCTGTAAGATAGTCTGCCTAGCAACAACTGATGTTAGCCAATCAGCCCGCATCGCGCGCTTTGAACTGATTGGCCACTGTAACCCTATAAAAGTGAGTGCCTCTCCCGCCACGAAAGAAGAAGCAGAAGAAGCACGCAAGGAGCCGCGGGGAGCGGACCAACAGAGGCTTCGGCCGGGAGGATTCCCGGGGCAGGCTGTACGGAGAAGGAAAATAAAAGAAAAGGTTGTCCACTGCCAGACTTTGTTGTGTGTCCTTCCTGCCGGCCGGGAGTGACACCGACAAATGTTGAGAGTGAAACTGTGGGTTTAGAATTTTCTTTGTCAGAAGGATTTTGGAACTTAATTCAACTTCTTTAATATAGATGTGACTGCTTAGATTTCCTCTTTTGTTCAGTTTTGATAAATTGTGCTTTTAAAAAATGTGTATATTTCACCTAAGTTGTGGAATTTGTTATTTCTAATATTCCTTGTTACTCTTCTGACATGCATAGCTTCTGTGTGCCCATGTTCATACCTGATTGAGTAATTTATGTTTGTCAATGTTGTTATTGTTTACAAAGAACTAATTTTTGACTTTTAAAGTCCACCTATATACTTGTTTTCTGTTTATTTCTGTTCATATCTTAGTTTTCTTCTTATACCTTTATTGTGTTTTGTCTTTTTTATGGTTTCTTAAGTAATAAACAATAATAGATTTAAATATTTCTGTAATACAAATGTTTAGTACTGTAAAATTCCTTCTGAATTTTACTTTGGTTGTAGATATTTGTCATTCAGTTAAAAATATTTTATGTAAGTTTAAGGTTTTTTTAAAGAAGCCTCTTTTATTTAGAGTTGTGCTATTTAATTTGAAATGTGTTCTCTTTTAGTTATCTTCTTGATATCTGATTAAGTTTCGCTCAGGTCAGATAACAATACAAAAATTTCAGCAATTTGAAATTTGAGGGAATTGGCTTAATGGATCCGTCTATGATCTATCTTGGTAATTGTTGCTTTCACAAATATGTGTTTTGTAGTTATCAGGCACAGAGTTCTGGAACATCAGAATTAGGTCAAAGCGGCTAACGTTGTTGTTCAGATCTACAGCCTGACTCTGTTTTCAGTCTCTTTCAATTATTAAGAAAACGATGTCAGTGTCTTCAAACTGTGAATGTTTTTATTTCTCCATTAGTTCTGTCATCTTTTACACAAGGCAGAGCTCACGTGTGATAGAACCAACCACTTCAAAGTGCCCAGTTTACTGACTTCTATTGCATCAACGATGTGCAGAAATCACCCATGTCTACTACCAGGACGTTTTGATTCCTACCAAAGAAGACTCCACGGCACAAAGCAATCGTCCTCTATTTCCTCCTCCCCCTCACTCTTGGCAATTATGAATCTCTTTCCATCTGTGTGGGTTTACCTACTCTGGCTGGATATTTAACCAAAATGAAAGCATGTGCTGTGTGACCTGTTGTATTTGGCTTCCTTAACTTGGCATATTGCTTTGAGAGTCATCCATGTCGCAGCCTGTCTGAGATCTGATTCTATAACTCCCCAGAATTTTGTCCCGGTTACGTTAAGTCCTGTTATCAGACCCTGTCTTCCTGATGAATGTACCCTCTTACCGCCACCCCCTTTTCTCTTGCAATGTTCGTTCTAAGGGCTGCTCTGAAGGTGCATCTCCTGTAGATGCCAGAGAGTAGACTTTATGGGCACCCAGTGTGGATGGGATGGATCTCCCCAACCACCCAGTAAACTGGATCTTGACACCAGTGGTACCACACCTGCCTCCGTGAGGTATAAAATAGCTCACTTCTCACATAGTGAGGTTTTCTGGGGAGAGCAGTGTGGCCCCCAAGCTGAACTGGATGGCTTGAGGACAAGGAAATAAGAAAACAAAACAAAACGGGGACTGCCGTGGCTCTTACTGTGACCAGTTAGAGAGACTTGAAGCTCCTGTCCCAGGGCTGGGGCTTGTTCAGATCGAAGCTGTCACCAGTCCAAAGCAAGGAGTGGGGTCTGGCCTTGATGTGACCTCGAGAGAGAGTAGAAGTGGTGAGAGCTGTCAGCAGTGAAACAATCGTGTCATACTTGTCACAAAAAATGGTATCAGCTTCTTACGCAAATCTTTTTAAACAATCCAGCTCTCCAGGTTTTGCCTTTTAGGTCAAACGTTTCATCTGCTTACATTTGTTGCTGGTGTTTCCGTTTGATTTTTTCTGAAAAATCCCATCTCTGACTCTTTCCCAATTGTTCATGCGTGTCATTTACTTTTTCCATGTAGCCTTAGACTATTAATCGTAGTTATTTTAAATTCCTGGGCTGACAATTCCAAAATCTCTGCCATATGGTTCTGATGCTTTCTTTACCTCTTCCAGCAGTGATTTTGCCTTTTCATTGACTTTATAGTTTTCATTGGAAAATAAACTGCTGTACAGTAGAAAGGCTCTCACCACCAGGCTTGTGTTTCTGACTAGGAAACTGTTCTGGCTGGGATGGCATTTGCTATGGCTGTGGTTTCAGAGGTTCCATAGTAAGTTGATTTTCTCTTCCCTACTGTTTTTTTCTTAATCCTCTGTTGTTTTTGGATGTCCACAAAGCCTTATACCAGGTACAAGGCTTGCACTTTTCCTGGCTTGAACTTCTCCAATGTGGTGGGCAAACACCAGAGGAAGAAGGACCTGTTCTGTGACCCTGCAAGCTGCTCTCGAGCTGTCATTGGACAGTCTCTTGTCTGGGCATTAAAAGCTTGAGGGGGCTGAAGCTGGTCATTTCCCTTCCTCCCAGATCGGTCTAGCTTTGCTCAAACCCCAGCAGCTAAACTCCAGTGAAATAGATTCCCTCGATGGCAGACCTTGTTTGAGAGAACCAGAGCTCTCATTTCTTCACAATGATGACTTTCCCTCCCCCTGCCTGAGGACGAGGAGACTTCTCTCAGACCTTTACTGCAAGATCTGATGGGGTCCTAAAGGTGAGATTTTCATCAGGTGTGAGTTTATCAGAAGCTCAGCTCTTCAGAGGTTTGAGTTTTTAAGTTTTCCACTTGAGACTCCATCAATTAGTCAAACTTGCTCAGTGCTCCCAGGGACTCTGGCTTCCACCGTGGGCTCCTGCTCCCAGCAGCTGTGGTCCTCCATGGCCACCCCCCTCCTGCTTTTGGGGACAGTGGCTTGTCCTGTGATCTCAGTCCTCAGATGGATCCAAGAGGAGTCACCGTTCTTGTTTCTCATCTTTGTGCTTTTCTTCTTATGAGGACAGATGTCCTTGATAACATGGCTTTCTTGGGGTCAGACTGGAGCTTTCTTTGCTTGCTTTCAGTGAAATGATTAAGACCGTTGCATGCAGGCCACCGTTGGACTGTCCACACACCCTGGATGCGGAGCTGCTATTTCTTCTCCTTTGCTGTTGCATTTACCTCTCTTCTCCCATTTTGTTTTCTTTTAGGCCAATCAGGTGTTCATTTTAATTTCCCCTTTTTCTTCTGCTGCTGCCTGGTTAGCTGTGGTTTATGTATCTCAGCAGCTGCTCCAGGTGTTCTGGTGATCAATGGCCTCAACTTACCAACAGTTCACTTCAAGTGGGTATTGTACTATTCTGGGAGAAATACACAAACTTTTAACAGTAGCATAATTGCATTTATTCTTGTTACTCATATACTTTTCATAATTTACAGATATGACAGACTATGATAGTATATGAAAAGTCATATACTTTTCATAATTTATGTATCTTTATGCTGTAAAATTGACTATACTGTGCTGTTTTTGTTTTAACTTGACATGTGCTTTTGAAGTAAATTACAGGCAAAGTCACTTATAATAATTTTCATATGTTTCTTTCTTAGTATTCTTTATTCCTATATATCTGACTTTCTAATTGCTTTCATTTCTCTTAAGCCCAAAGCATTTCCTGTAGCATTTTTTTTGTTTCATATTTCTTTATTGTATTTGGTCAATTCCTGATATGTGAAAATATTGATGGCACTGATATTAAATTAAAATTAATTTAAAATTTACAACCAGTAAATGTATACAGGGTATAAGGAAAACCACAAAGCTTAGATCACCAGCCTATAAAGTAATTTTGCAAAGTATAGTGTAATTTTGTAAATTTTACAAATTTGTAAACTGAGTTCCTTAAAAATATATTTTTCACTTTCAAGTTCTAAAGCTAGTATTTTTTCTTGTTACCATGAATAGTGGAAATTTTTTGTTTTGGTCTTTTTGAGACAAGATTTCATTGAGTAGTTCAGTGAACTCCGAGTGATCCTCCTGCCTCAGCCTTCTGACTGCTGTGATAACAGGAGTCACCACCATACCTGGCCAAACCATGGAGTTTCGAGAAGAAAGCTTACATTGTAAACATTGCATGGTTCAAATCTGGATTTTAGTGTCTGGATCTCAAGATCCATATCCAAACAACTCCAAAACCAAGTAAATTTTTGTGTCTGTTTAAATAGCTTCTTTTCCTGGAAAATATTTGGTACTACAGTGAATTGGAACATCAATACTATTCTATGGACATCTGTGTCAACTGTAAATGGCAAAATAAATCCTTCATTTACTTTAATTTTATCACTCATGGTATAAAATAGGGTGCCAACACTTTTGAAGCAAAATGCAATCTTGCTTTTAAAGGGTCATTCAGCCCAATCAGCACAGAGTCATAATGTTTAAAATCTCCAGTGGTCTTCAGGGAATAGTGTGCAGGGGAAATTTCTCTTTGTATTTACGGGGAAGTTTTGGCGTCTTCTAGAAAGGCGTTCTTTGATCAAGGCTGGAATGCACTGGATCAGAGGTGCTGGGCACCACCCGACCCCACAGGAATCCCCCAGCCTTTCCTGCACCCTGCCCCCCAGCAGCTGTGGAGCTGGTGGTGGTTCTGAGAGCTGAGGATTCCACCAGTGACCACTGTTCCCATGCTGTCAGTTTTGAGGAATATTTTCACTTGATAGAGAATTCTGGGTGGGTTTTTTCCTCTCTTATTTTGCAGTTAAACAAACCCTCTATGTCTTTGATCCTTTACTGTTGAGAAGCCAGTCTTCATTTTCATGATTGTTGCCTTATATGGAAAAGGGTTTTCTGTCTCCCCCTCTCAATTATAAGATTTTCTTTTTACCTTTGATTTTAAACAGTTTATGGTGTTTGCGGATACACTTTTGTTTTTATTTATCCTGCTTGGAATAAACTCTTGGGACAGTAAGTTAATGTTTTTTACTATACTTGGAATTTTTTTTTTTTGCGTTTTTTGGGTTTGTCCTGTATCTTTCCAGAACTCCAGTTATATGTTATATAACATTGCCATTCAAGTTACTGAGCCCATGTTTGTGTTACCTTTAATGTTCATATTTTTATTACAATTTGATTATGACTTTTACTACACTTTTCAGCTCACTGGCTTTCTTCTGCAGTCTGCAGTTGGGTTTTCCATATTTTCAGTGAATCTTTAGGTTTAAGCTATTTCCTTTTGTTTTTTCAGTTCTAGTGTTTTTCTTCAGTTTCTTTTTATATTTCCTATTTCTCTGTATAGTTAGCTGGACGATAGTTTCCTTGAAAATATTTGTAGTCTTTGCTAATTCCAAACTTTGGTTCATCTGAGAATCAATTTCTGTTGATACTCTTCATTTTCTGCAGTGGATTCCATTTCCGGGTTTGGTTGTGTCCTCTTGATTTATTGTGCACGGATGACGCGCTGTAATGCTTCTGCATGCTTTTATCTTCCATTTCAGAGTACTGCTGAATCCTTCTGAGTTCCTTGGTGTGACTGAGGTGGGTCTCCTGGTTTTGCTCGTGGCAGTCCTGGGGCTCACCCCATGTTCAGAGATGTCTACTTTAACTGTGAAATGCACCCCTCAGGAGTTCCAGTGGAGACCTAAGGTCTTCAGCAAAGCACTCCAGCTCCAGCACTCTGACTTCAGCCCCCTCTGCCTCTGCAGTGGCGGCACCAGGTATTTCCCCTCCACTCTTCCAGCCTCGCAGTGCCTGCTTCCTGCTGGGCGCTCTGCCATCTCCTTGTGCCAATGTAGTGTAAAAGCCAGCCAAAAATTTGAAAGGAACTACACATATTCTGCCAAAAAACGTATACACACTTCAGGAGAAGAAAAATAGCACTACATTTTCTAGATAGATGGTGTTGCCCTCGTCTGGGGGACCCGAGATGCTGTACCGCAGAAAACCCTTTAACACTGCAGCCCTTAGCGAAGAAACAGAAAATGCATGTGCGGCAATCGTGGTGACCGAGGTCAGCCGTGCAGCGATTTGCAGTACTAATAAATGTCCAGGAGCTCATGGCCACCACTGTGTGCACCTCTTTTGCTTGCAGAGGCCAAAGGTAACTTGTATTCATCTCGATGGCTCAGTGAATTTAGTGTTAAAATATTTATGCAAGTTTTTCTTTTCCTGAAGTGTGTACGTTTGCTCCCATATATGCATATTTTAATATATGTAAATATAGATATTAAAATATATTAAAAATATATTTTCTTGTTGTTGGAGGATTCTTTCTGTGGTTCCTTCCTTTCCTGGACTGACTTTCTTCCTTCTTTCCTTCCTTCCTTCCACTGGGGATTGAACCCAGAGCCCTAGAGCCTTGTTTGTGTAAGCATGTGCTGTACCTAGAGCCTTGTTCATGTAAGCGTGTGCTCTACCTCTGAACCACGTACCCAGACTCTGCATTTTGCTTTTCTCTTCTCTTTTCCTTTCTTCCTTCTCACCCCATCTTTTAAATTTGCATACTGTAAGTTGAACAGGGGCTTTTTCATCCTGGACAAGCACTCTGCTACTGAGTCATGCTTCCTCTCCCAACCCTCTTTATTTTGAGACAGGGTCACTCTGAGTTGCCCGGGCCAGTCTTGAGCATGTGATCCTCTTGCCTCAGCGTCCTGAGTAGCTGGGATTTCAGGCTTGCCCAACATGCCCAGCAAGTTTTTAATTTTAATCTCCAACTATTCTGGGCCCCAGAACTCTGTCCAGCTATGCAGACTGCAGTTCTGCTTGGATTCTGGCTTTACAGCATCCTTCAGACTGGGCAGTTTTCTTAAGCTATGAAAATGCTCTTGCCCAGTCGGCCCTCTCACCCTTTCTGAAGATCTGCTGCCTTCCAATTTATGCATACTTTTCGTTATTCTCTAATACTTTTGATTAGTTTTTATTTTAAAGAATTTGCCTGGAGAGTATAATTTTTTAGTGGTGGGAAGTTTGTTCTGATATAAGCTCTCCTTCCATGGTGCAAAGTGCATCTCCTCTGTTCTCCTGTCCCTGTAAGAAGGCTTGGCCGTGACAAGGATTTATGTGGAGGAAAATGGGCTTAGCCACATGTACTGGAGTCCCCAGGACCCCAAAAGCCAGGCAATGGATATTTCACATGACGAAGTAGACAACAGGGAAAGGGTCATGTCTGAATTATGGATCACTTTTGTTTTTAAATATTAGAACGATGCTGACATTTATTATAATTCATAGAGAGACTCGACATGTATTCAAATGAGTTGGGATGGTATTTCTATCATTTACATGGAGCAAATGTCAGAACAGAAGACCGTCAATTTATCCTTGTAATTATAAGTTCTTCCCTACCCCTGGTGTCTTTACTGTCTTTCCTCTCCCTTTCCTTTTGTTCTTTCTCCTCTTTTCCCGTGCTCCTCCTTTCCTTGTGTTTTATCTCTTCTTTGCCAAGCTTCTTTATTTTCCTTGACTTTGAGAGTGATATGTGAAGATGGTGTCAGATCTATTTAAATATATCTCCGGGAGTCCAATGAGGTTTTTAAATACAGTCCGACATTTTTATTTAGCAAAAGCAATTATCTTTATTTTTTTCTTTTTCTATTCCCAGTATGTGGCAAAGTGGCTTCTACTACTAGCAAAAAGGAAGGAAATTAAATATTAAAACTAGGAAAATAATTTGTTAAATTATAATGCATCAATTCAAAGAAACATGGGGATAGTTCTGCAATTATAATGGGCAAATTAAACATCTTGGAAAAGAGATTTTGTGAAAACTTGATACAAAATTATATGTATACAATGATGCCAACTGAAAATGTTTTCCATATCGTAAATAATGGAAAGGAATACATAAAATATTAGTGGTTATTAGGTAAGATTATGAAGTTTTATTTTGTAGATATTTTCAGAATAGAGGGAATCTAATTCTGTTAAAATTTATTTTTGTGAAACCAAGTTCAGTTGGAATAGGTAGGGACAGTAATCGAAGCTCTCCTTTTAAAAAAGTCAAGGATTTGGAGTTGTAAGTGTTCCAGGAGTCAGTGTGGTTGTACCTTCTAGTTTATAATTTAAAAAATCTGTTAATCACTGTCTTCTGGTGAGGGCCTCTTTTCTGTGTCTTGAAGAAAGCCTGAATCTCTCTCCTGTTTGATACACAAGGAGGGGGTATCTCTGGGTATTTAGATGCTGAACTTGTGATGCTGGACATGGAAGAGGCATCCAGCCACCCAGACGCTAGTAACTCTTTCTTTTTTTTTTTTTTTTTTTTATTTAAGAGGAAAAAAGAGAAAAACACAAAACAGAACAAAGCAGTGTAAGGTTACACATAATACATAACTACAAAAAAAAAAAAAAACATAACAGTAAGAAATCACCTGTTAATAGATTACATAATATCATCTTGGAAATAGTTGCTCAAATCACAGTATCAAAGAATACAAAGTAGACATTCAAACGGAGAGACTGCAAACAGCTGTGTTCAATGATCCAAAAACATTAATATAGTCAGCTATTTAACATCCCTAAACACACTTGTTGTTATATCCGTTAGAGCTCTTTTTTTT
This sequence comes from Cavia porcellus, assembly GCF_034190915.1. Classification (NCBI taxonomy): domain Eukaryota; kingdom Metazoa; phylum Chordata; class Mammalia; order Rodentia; family Caviidae; genus Cavia; species Cavia porcellus. The sequence continues at coordinate 66,573,137 of NW_026947484.1, read as the reverse complement.
TTTCCCCTCCCTCTCTTTTTTATAACAAAATTTATACATTTTGGATTTTATTACTCCTCAGTTCTCGTTACTCTCTTGGGGGGGAGAGAATAAAGTCAAATATGGCAAAACAAAGCTGTAAGTCCAAACCAAGGATAGACATAGCACATGATGTAGAACAGAGTACAAGGTCATCAACAATGGTTATCAACATTGTCTCTTGTTTCCTTAAAAGGAATTGTCCATCTCATTAGATATTACAAAGCCGGACAAAACAGTGGAGAACAAGACCAATAAAACTTAGGCATTGTGAACATTACAGGACTTCCAAAGGAGACAATAGTCAAACCAGAATGGGCATCTTTGTGAATCTTATTGCCTTCAAATTAGTTGCCTATACCTTCAAACTTGCTACTATCGCACAGAATGGAACAGAGTCTAATCAGTCAAAACAAGATCTTGGGAGTATTACAGGACTTCAAAACAAGTTAATAGGAGATCAAAAAGAGTTACTACTATATATCCTAATTTTTTAAGTTTTTCCCTTAATTAAAATAAACATAAGAAATAGCTGAATAATTTTTTTTAAAGAATAGTAGTTACCATAGTGTCTGTCTTTTTCCTTAAAATATTTGGATAAAACTTCATATACTATAGCTTCAAATATTTCCATATCAAAAAGCCCAGAGTAAAGCCTTTCTAATTAATAAGTGAAAATTTTATAAGGCTTCAAGGCCACATAATGGGGAATCATGATTATCACATATTTTTATATATTTGAATCATTACTTACATTAGGGAAACTATTCGGTATTCATACATGCGAGATTGATTTATTTCACTTATGAGTATGGTCTCAAGCTGCGCCCATTTGTTGATAAATATCTCAATGCGATCCTTCTTTATAGCTGAATAATACTCCATTGTATAGAAATACCACAACTTTTTTATCCATTCCTCAGTTGATGGACACTTGGGTTGTTTCCAAGATCTGGCGATTACAAATTGTGCTGCTATAAACATAGGTGCACATATATCCCTGTGGTATGATGCTTTCAGTTCTTCTGGGAATATGCCTAGAAGTGGAATAGCTGGAATAAATGGGATTTCCAATCCCAACTTTTTGAGAAACCTCCAGACAGATCTCCACAAAGGCTGTACCAGTCTACACTCCCACCAACAGTGCAGGAGAGTTCCTTTTTCCCCACAGCCTCTCCAGCATTTGTTGTTGTTGGTTTTCTTGATCCTGGCCATTCTTTCAGGAGTGAGATGGTATCTCAGTGTGGTTTTAATTTGCATTTCTCTAATGACCAATGATGATGAGCATTTTTTCATGTATTTATTTGCCATTTGCATTTCTTCATCTGAGAATTGCGTATTCATCTCAGATGCCCATTTTTGGATTGGATCTTTGAATTTTGAAGGTCTGAGTTTTTTTAATTCTTTATATGTTTTAGACAAGAGTCCCTTGTCTGAGAGAGAGTTCACTAAAATCTTTTCCCAGTTTGTGGGTTTTCTTTTCACTATGCTGGAGATTTCTTTTGACATGCAAAAACTTTTTAATAAGAAGTGGTCCCAGTTATTGATTCTGGGAAGTATTTCCCGTGCAGTTTGAGTCCTATTCATGAATTCTCTACCTACTCCTATGTCTCCAAGGTTTCTACCCAATTTGTCTTCCAATAGATTTAGCGTTTCTGTTTTAATATTCAGATCTTTGACCCATTTAGATTTTAATTTAGTACATGGTGATAGACATGGGTCTAGCTTTAGTTTTTGGCAAATGGAGAGCCAGTTTTTCCAGCACCATTTATTAAAGAGACTGTCGTTCTTCCAGTGAACCTGCTTGGCTCCTTTATCGAAGATAAGGTGGTTGAGTGTGTTTGTAGTTGTGGTTGTATCTTCTAATCTATTCCATTGATCTTCAGCTCTGTTTTGATTCCAATACCATGTTGATTTTACTACTGTTGCTTTGTAGTATAATTTCAAGTCAGGGATTGTGATGCCTCCTGCTTTGTCTTTGCTGCTTAGAATTGCTTTTGCGATTCTAGGTCTCTTCTGGTTCCAGATGAAATTTAGGAGTGATTTCTCTAGATCTATAAGGTATGTTGATGGTATTTCTATTGGGATTGCATTGAATCTGTATAAGAGTTTTGGGAGAATGGCCATCTTCACAATGTTTGTTCTTCCTATCCATGAGCAAGGGATGTCTTTCCATTTTCTGAGATCATCTTCAATTTCCTTTTTCAGTGTAATATAGTTTTCACTGTATAAGTCTTTCACTTCTTTCGTAAGAGTAATTCCTAAATATTTCATTTTTTTGCTTGCTAATGTGAATAGTCCAGTTTCCCTTATTTCCCTCTCTGTGGTTTTGTTGTTTGTGTATAGGAATGCTATTGATTTCTGAGTATTGATTTTGTATCCAGCCACATTACTGAATTTATTTATTGTATCTAAGAGTCTTTCAATGGAGCTTAGGGGGTCTTCTATGTAGAGTATCATGTCATCTGCAAACAATGACAACTTAACTTCTTCTTTTCCTATCTTTACCCCTTTTATTTCTCTTTCTTGCCTAATTGCTCTGGCTAGTACTTCCAGTACTATATTAAATAGGAGTGGTGATAAAGGACATCCTTGTCTTGTGCCTGATTTTAAAGTAAAGGCTTTCAATTTTTGGCCATTTAGTATGATGCTGGCTGTTGGTTTGTCATAAATGGCCTTTATTATATTGAGGTAAAGACCATCTATTCCAATTTTCTGTAGAGTTTTTATCATGAATAAATGTTGGACCTTATCGAAGGCTTTTTCTGCATCTATAGAAATGATCATGTGATTCTTATTTTTGGCTTTATTGATATGGTGAATTACATTTATTGATTTGCGTATATTGAACCATCCTTGCATTCCTGGGATGAATCCCACTTGGTCATGGTGTATAATCTTCTTGATGATTTGCTGGATCCTATTTGCCAGTATTTTATTGAGGATTTTTGCATCTGTGTTCATTAGGGAGATCGGTCTATAGTTCTCTTTTTTAGTTGGGTCTTTCTCAGGTTTTGGTACTAGAGTGATATTTGCTTCCAGGAATGACTTAGGCAGGATTGCTTCCCTTTCAATTTCATTGAATAGTTTGAGGAGTGTCGGCATTAGGTCTTCTTTGTATTTCTTGTAGAATTCTGCAGTGAATCCATCTGGGCCTGGGCTCTTCTTGGTGGGTAAGGACTTAATTACATTTTCAATTTCAGTAACCGAGATTGGGTTATTCAACAGTTTTACATCCTCTTGATCTAGCTTTGGCACTTCATATGCTTCTAAGAAACTGTCTATTTCTTCTGTGTTATCAAACTTTTGAGAGTAGAGGTTTTCAAAATAGGTGTTGATGATCTTCTGTATTTCTATTTGGTCTGTAGTGACTTCTCCTTTTTCATTTCTTATTGCATGAATTTGAGCTTTTTCTTCCCTTTTTTTAATAAGGTTGGCTAGGGGCTTATCGATTTTATTTATTCTTTCAAAGAACCAACTCTTTGATTTGTTGATCCTTTGGATTGTTTTCTTAGTCTCTATTGCATTGATTTCTGCTCTGATTTTTATAATTCCCTCTCTTCTTTTGGCTTTGGGCTTGACTTGCTCTTCCTTTTCTAGCTGTTTGAGGTGTAGCATCAAGTTATTTATTTGTATTCGTTCTGTTTTCCTGATGTGGGAACTCAGTGCAATAAATTTTCCTCTCAGAACGGCTTTCATTGTATCCCACAGATTCCGGTAAGTTGTATCTGCATTTTCATTTTCTTTTAGGTATTGTTTGATTCCTTCTTTAATTTCTTCTGTGACCCACTGATTACTCAAGAGTGTGTTATTCAGTTTCCATGTGTTTGTGGGATTTTTGCAGTATCTTTTATCATTAATTTCTAATTTCAGAGCGCTGTGATCCGATAACATGCAAGGGATGATTTCAGCTCTTTTGCACTTGTTTAAATATGTTCTATGAGCTAATATATGGTCTATTTTAGAAAATGATCCATGTACTGCTGAGAAGAATGTGTATTCTGATGTTGTTGGGTGGAACATTCTGTATATGTCTATCAAACCCATTTGTTCACAGGTATGATTCAGTTCTGTTATTTCTTTACTCATTTTCTGTCTGGTCGATCTGTCCCTTGGTGTCAATGGCGTATTAAGGTCTCCCGTTACAATTGTGTTACTGATAATTTGAGTTTTCATTTCTGTTAATAATTGTTTTATATAACTGGGCGCTCTGGAGTTTGGTGCGTATATATTTAAGATAGTTATCTCTTCCTCTTGGAGTTTTCCCCTTACGAGTATGTAGTGACCTTCTTTGTCCTTTATGGTCATTGTTGGTTTAAAGTTCACGTTGTCTGCAAACAGAATGGCTACTCCTGCCTTTTTTTGGATTCCTGCTGCATGAAGAATTGTTTTCCATCCTTTGACTTTCAGTCTGTGAGTATCCTTCTGGGTTAGATGGGTTTCCTGTAAACAGCATATGGTTGGATTTTGTTTCTTGATCCATTCTGCTAGTCTGTTTCTTTTGATTGGTGCATTGAGACCATTTACATTAATGGTTATTACTGTTAAATGTTGTTTAATTGTAGGATTCTTATCTCTCTGCTGTTGCATCTTTATCTTTCTGTTCTGTTTAATTATTTGCTTTGCTTAGTGGTTTTTTCCTTTGTGTATCTAAACTGTCTTTCAATATTTTTTGCAGGGTTGGTTTGGTGTTCATGAAGTTTTTCAGCTGTTCTTTGTCATGGAAGTATCGTATTTCACCATCTATTTTAAATGATAGTTTTGCAGGATATATCAGTCTAGGTTGGAAATCATTTTGCTTTAGGATCTGGAATACTTCACTCCATGCTCTTCTTGACTTTATTGTTTGTGATGAGAAGTCTGCTGTGATTCTGATAGGTTTTCCTTTATAAGTGATCTGTCTTTTCTCTCTGACAGCTTTTAATAATCTATTCTTGTGTTGGATTTCTGGGATGGTGATTATTATATGTCTGGGTGTAGTTTTATTTTGGTTATGACTATTTGGAGTTCTATATGCTTCACTGATCCTGATGTCAGTTTCTGATCTCATGCTTGGGAAGTTTTCAGCTATTGCTTCTCTAAATATCCTCTTGATATCCTTTATGTTGTCTCCTTCTTTTTCATTAATCCCTATCATTCTTATGTTATTCTTCTTTGCATCATCTTGCAGTTGTTGAATTGTTGTTTCCTGATTCCTTGTTATTTTTAAAAGATCTTTCCTTTCCTGTTCACTTGCTGCAATCCTGTCTTCAAGGTCTGAAATTCTATCTTCACTTTCATTAAGGCGGTTTTTACAACTTTCAGTGGAGTTTTTTATTTCCTGTATATCTCTGTGCATCTGCATTATGTATTCTGTTTGTTTTTTATATTGCTCGTCTAGGGATTCTATCTTTTTGTTTAATTCCTCCAATTTTTTATCTGTGTTTTCTTTAGATATATTTAGAATCTCTTTCATTTCTTTTATCATTTCTTCTTTTATCTGGGAAATTATTTCGAGTTTGAATTTCTTTAAAGCTTCCTGGAGTTGCTTGTCAACTTCAGTAGCTATTGTGTCTAATATATGAGGAGGATGGGATATATTTTCTTCTAAATACACTTCTCCTAGGGTTTCCTGAGATGGGCTGGAGGTTTGAGGTTGTAATTTGGTCTTTCGTTTTGTCATTTTCCTATATTTCTGTGTTTCAAGTGTTATTTGAAAGCCTCCTCAGGATCTGTTGAAAATCCCCTTCTATGTTTGCAGCTACTGAGACTCTGGCACCACTCTACCCCAGGCCATTGGGCCTGCAGAACCAATGGCCCTTCTCTGCTTGTTCAGAACTCCGCGGTTCCAGACCAGCTGGGCCTCAGGGACACTGTGCGCCCACCTGCCCCTTGGTAGATCCACAGCTCTTGGATCGCAGCCGGGTTAGGGTACTCACCACAGGCCGCAGTGCCTCAGGAGCCTGTGATCCCTCCCTGCTTGCAGAGATATCCACAAACCTCCAGACAAAGGAAGGGCCTCCTGCGGGCACTCCGGATCTACCCCGCTCCTCCTCTGCACGCAGATGGCTATGCGTGGCTGGGCTCAGGCCGAGGTGCCTCAGGAACCCGGGACCCCTCCTCCTCCAGACAAAGGAAGGGGCCTCTGCAGGCGGCTCCGGGTCCGCGCAGCTCCTCCTCTGCACACCGATGGCCAGGCGCGGCTGGGCACAGGCCGAGGTTCCTCAGGAACCCGGGACCCCTCCTCCTCCAGACAAAGGAAGGGGCCTCTGCAGGCTCTCCGGATCCGCGCAGCTCCTCCTCCGCACACCGACGGCCAGGTGCGGCTGGGTACGGGCCGAGGTGCCCCAGGAACCCGGGACCCCTCCTCCTCCAGACAAAGGAGGGGGCCTCTGCAGGCTCTCCGGATCCGCGCAGCTCCTCCTCCGCACACCGACGGCCAGGCGCGGCTGGGTACGGGCCGAGGTGCCCCAGGAACCCGGGACCCCTCCTCCTCCAGACAAAGGAAGGGGCCTCTGCAGGCTCTCCGGATCCGCGCAGCTCCTCCTCCGCACACCGACGGCCAGGCGCGGCTGGGTACGGGCCGAGGTTCCTCAGGAACCCGGGACCCCTCCTCCTCCAGACAAAGGAAGGGGCCTCTGCAGGCCTAGTAACTCTTTCTGTACTTTGGATGAAGAACCACAAAATGCAACAACTTCCCAGGATAAAGATGGACAGCAGCTTCAGGAGAGAGCTTCAAGTTGGTATCAGTTAGGGGATCTACTCTGTCAACGTGGGCAATGTTCCTCCTTGTCCCAGGCGGATGGTGCCTGGCAGAAGATGAGTTTGGAAGACTGTGATAAGAGAGATTAAGGATTCTTTGTGTACCTGTATCTTTTGGCTAAGGGTGTTTATGTTGGTTACAGACCTGGCACCATAATGCCTGTAAACAGAGTTATCATAAAATTTATTGTCCAAACCAGAACACTTTGAGAGTCAAAGGGAGGGGTGGTTGTAGCTGGGAAACTAGGCACACAGTAGGATATTTCAGGCAAACTGAAGTGTAGGGTCAATGTACTGGAAATGTGTTTGACTCTTTAGCTACACCTGAGGAATAAAAGCTCTCTTGATGATTTTTTTTTTGTTTGTTTTTATTGGTACCAGGAATCGAACTCACAACTGCCTGCTTGCAAGGCAGGCACTCATGCCGCTGAGCTAAATCCCCAGCCCCTCTCTTGATGATCTTTCAGGTCCACAGAAAAGCTTGAATGAAGGAAAAGTGAGTCATTCCACAGACTTTCTGACTTAGGCTCTTTAGACCTCCGAATCACTAAGGATTCTGAGTGGAGCTGGCATGATTAATATAGTGTTTGGAGCAGAAGCATCTTACAGAAAAAGGTCTGTGGGGTTAGGAGGGTGTGGGCTGGTGCCTCAGGGAACTCAACAAGAAAAATGTGGTCATCATTCAGCTTTCTTGCAAGCAGATAAAGAGAATAGTTATCCCAGTAGCCTTTAGGGGTGGCAAAATATGGTAATATTTCCCATATCTTTCCATTGTCCAGTGTCCACATATGTAGGAACCACTGCAACTTTTTAAACTATGCTTTTCCCTAGTGGCACAGATTCATGGAGGAAATATTTTTATTTGCTGCTTTAATTTTTTAGAACAATTTTTTAGAATAATTTAGAACAATTGTTCTTACAGTGTAATCCCCTGGGTTAAGTAGCTTGCGAGGTTCTGTGAGTGACCTAAGAGCTAGAGTTGTGTAAGATAAGTGCTAAAACTCTGACGACTCACCGCTTTCATTTTTTGTGTGAAATGATAATTGACTTTTAAGTGGTAATAAAGTGTAGAGCAAGAGTTTCATTTAAGGTGTGCCGTTGTTACATAAATCTTGGTAAATGCTTTTATGGTTGTTTCTGCAGGTAAATATTCAGGGTAATCATTTTCTGTGATGCAATAGGCCCAAAAATATTTGTATACTGAGGAAGCCCAAGTTCGCAATTTCTCAGTAGGGAATGACATGAAGTCATTGCCATTGCTTTGTATGACGTTTCAAGTTCTTGTAATTGTCATTAAAAATTTATTAGTACATGTTCATACTACATAATGAATATATTCATTATGGTGAGTTGTTCCTTGTATATAATGTATCTGAATCCTTTTTTCCTCCCTTCTTCTCTACCTCTCAGCTTTTGCCAACATCAAATTCATTTATTTATTTCAAAAATTCTCAGTTATCACACATACAGATGAACAGCTGCACTATCAGGCCAAAAGTCATATAAAATACATAAGATCATTATACAAAATCAAGGTACATTTTTAGATATATTGTCCATACTGAATTACAATAATTTTTCTCTTATCCTCTTGTCTATGTTTTATTTTGTATTTTATTTATATATTACATTTCCCCTACAACAGAGACCCTGTAATATGTAAACTTGTGTGTCTGATTTACTTCATCTAATATTATGGTCTGAGGGTGTATTCATTTTTCTACGTATGACTTATGTTTATCCTCTATGGTAGAGAGGTATTCCATTCTACATAAATACATTTTCTTTATCCATTCATCTGTTGTTGATGGACAAATAGGTTAGCTCCAAGCTTTAGCTGTTAAGAGTTGTGCTGCTATAAAAATGGTCTGCCTACATCACTGTGGTATGGTGACTTTAGCTCCTGGTGAAAACCTAGAAAGGAATAGCTGGGTTAAGTGGAATTGATATTGTTAGTTTTTTGAGGATTCGCCATACTGATCTCCATAGTGGTTGTAACAGTTTACATTCCTCCCAACAATGAAGAAGTGCTTCTTTTTCCTCTCTGAAACCTCTCCAGTGAATTATTGGTTGATTCAGTAGTGATAATCATTCTTGTAGGTCAGTGAGATGGAATCTCAGTGTTGTTTTAATTTGAACTTCTTGAACTACCAATATTAAACATTTTTCATGTATTTATTGAGCATTTTTACCTCTTCATTTGAGAAGTCATTTCAGATGCCCATTTTTAAACTGGTCTTTAAATTTGGGGGAATCTAAATTTTTGCATTCTTTATGTGTTCTAGATACTAGTCCTTTGTCTGAGGAGCAGCTGAATCCTCAGTATCAGGGCCTGAACTTACAGAAAAGGATAAAAGAGATGATGTAATATGGTTTTTGGTGGTCCAAGGAGGTCAGAGCTCTCTTGGAGCTAAGACAGAGAGTTTTTTGGACTTTCAGTATTTATTGGGTTCTTAACAGATCAGGGCAATCAGGGGAAGTGGGGGGTATGTTTGAGGCAAAAAAGCCCATGAAAATGAGCAGGTCTTGAGAAGTTAGAACCCAGACATCCTAGTGAGTATGTCAGGCTGAGTGAGAGGCCTATGGTATCTTTAAGTTAGCAGTTAGACCCTCTGAATTCGGAGTGAGAAGTGTCCTTGGCTGTGGGTCTCACCATGGCTTCAGAGGCATGAATGTGAGCCTTCCCGCACAGCCAGAGAGCATTGTAGTCAGTGGCTTAACTCTTACACAGCCCAGTCCCCATCAGTTAAAAGTTTTTATTCTGTTCTGTAGGTCATTTCTTACTCTCTTGGTGGTTTCCTTTGATGTGATTTAATTTAATGTGATTCCTTTGTGGATTCTTGGTATTATTTCTTTTGTAACTGGGGTTCTGTTCAGAAAGTCTTTGCTTGCATCCACGCCTTCAAGAGTTTTACCTATTTTTTTTCTAGTAGAGTAAATGCATCTGTTTTAATACTTGGATCTTGATACATTTTGATTTTAGCTTAGTGCACAGTGAAAGACATGGATCTAGGTCAGTCTTCAGCGTAAAGATAGCCCAGTTTTGCCAGCACCATTTGTTGGAGGGGCCTGTCTTTTTTTTTCTGATGTTAGAGGAAAGTTTGCTTCCAAGAATGACTTTGGGAGTACTGAGTTCCTTTCCATTCATTAAAGAGTCTGAGGCATAGAGAAGATCTAACACCAATAAAGTTCTTCATATTTAGTATGATGTTGGCAGTTTGCTTGTGATAGATGGCTTTTATCAGTTTGAGATAAATATCTTCTAGATATATTTTCTTCAGTTTCTTTTTTCCCCTAAATCATGAATGGATGTGGGGTCTTGTCCAGTGCTTTGTGTTCATCTATTGGGATGATCATGGGACTTGTTCTTACTTCTGTGTATGTGGTTATTACCTTAACATTATTGATTTGGTTATGTGGAACCATCCTTATATTCCCTGAAATGAATCCTAGTTGGTCATGGAGTGTATGATCTTTTTGATGATTTGCTGCATTCTGTTTGCCGTCTTATTGAGGATTCTGGCATTTATGTTCATCAAGGAAATGGGCTTATAGTTCTCTTTTTTGGTTGGATCCTTTTCTGATTTTAGAATTGGAATAATGTTTGCTTTCAGGAATGACTTTGGGAGTACTTCTTCCCTTTTAGTTCATTAAAGAGTCTGAGGAATATTAGTGATAGATCTTCTCTAAAGTTCTTTCATTTGGCAGTGAATCAATTAGGGTTTGAGCTTTCTTTGTTTTAAAAAATTACTTCTTCAACTTCATTGACTAATGTTGAATTACTCAGAATTTTTGAATCTTCTTGGTTCAGTTTTGATAGTTCATATATATCTAATAATTTATCCATTTCACCTGAATTTTCCCTTTTATTAGTGTCCAGATTCTCAAAGTAGTTATGATGATCTGGATTTTAGTAGAAAGCATTGTGATTTCATCTTTTTCATTTCTAACTGCATGAATTTGGGTATTTTTCCCTTATTTTGGTAAGATTGGCTAAGGATTTGTCTGTTTTTCTTAATCTTTCAAAGAACCAACACTTCAATTCATTGATTCTTTGTATTTTTTTAGTTTTAATTAATTTCGGTTTCCTATTTTCTTCCTTGTACTAATTTTGGCATTGGACTGTTCTTGTTTCTCTAGGACCCCAATGGTTATCATTAGGTTATTTATTTAATCTCACTCTATTTTTCTGATGTGGGAATTCTATACTAGAAGCTTCCCTGTTACAACTGCTTTTATTTTGCTCCATAGATTCTAGTGCCATATACTGGAATTATCATTTAATTGAAGGAATTGTCTGATTCCTTTTTAAATATCATCTTTGACTCCTTGGTAAGTCAAGAGGGTACTATCTAATTTCCATGTGTTTGCTTAGTTTCTCTTGGGTCTTTTGCCACTGATTTCTAGTTTTAATGCACTATAATCTGGTAATACATGTGGGATAACTTTGATTCTTCTGCATTTACTTAACATGTTCTATGGGCTAGTATGTGGTCTGTTTTGGAGAAAGTTCCATGTGCTGCTAAAAAGAATGTGTATTCTGTGGTTTTTTAATATGCCAGTCTGTAGATACATATTGTCCATTTGTTAAAAGGTTTGGTTCAATTCTCATACTTTGTTGGTTTTTTTGATCTGTCCATTTGTGATTATAGGATTCTGAAGTCCTCATTACAATTGAATTGGTGTTTATTTGATTTTTCTTGTCTATTAGTGTTTGTTTTGTGAAGTTGGGTGTGCTAGCATTTGGTGCATATATGTTTATAATTGTTAAATCTTCCTTTGAATTTTCCCCTTAATCGGTATGTAGTGAATTTCTTCATCTCTTCTGATTACTCTTGGTTTGAAATCCACTTTGTCTTAAATTAAGATACCTGTTTCTATTTTCCTATGGGTTCCATTGCATAGAGTATTGTTTTCCATCATTTGATTTTTAGTCTGAGTTTCTTTTCAAATTGAATATGTTTATTATATGCTGCATATTGTTGGGTTCTGTTCTTGATCCATTGTTTCAATCTGTGTCTTTTGATTGGAGTGAATTGAGGCCTTTCACAGTGAAAGTTATTACTGAGTGGTATTGACTTGTTCCTGTCATTGTATTATTTTCCCGTTGCTGAGTTCCTTATTTCCTGCCCTGCAACTAATGGGATTGCTTATCCCATCAGGAACATACTCATTCTTTTCGATGTGCTGGCATTGTTGGGTTCATTACCTTTTTCCAGGATGTTCTTGACAAATTTTTGTAATTCTGGTCATGAATTTCTTGAGGTGCTCCTTGTCATGAAAATACCTTATTTCTCCTTCAATTTTGAAGGAAAGTTTTTCAGGAAACATAAATCAGGGTTTGAAGCTGTTATTGCTTATGGTTTCAAACATTTCACTTCTAGCTTTCCTGGCCTTTAAGAGAAGTCTGCTGTAATTTTAATGAATTTACTTTATATGCAATTCATTGTCTTTCTCTAATATCTTTTAAGATTTTGTCCCTGTGATGGGATTTTTGTACTTTGAATGTAATGTAGCACAGAGAGATTCTTACGTGGTCATGGCTATTTGCTGTTTTATAAGCCTTACTTACTTGCATTGTTGCATTGTTTATTTTTCTATATTTGGGAAGTTTTCTGCAAATAATTTTTCATGCCATTTTTGTTATCTAGTGATTTTTCATTTATTCCAATTATTCTTAGTCTTCTTTGCATCATTCAGCAGCTGTTGGATTCATTTCTCATGTTCTCTTGAATTTTAACATACCATAAGAATCAATTGTGTAACATCTTTAGTTCTAGAGAAGAAATTTCCATTATGGTGTAAACAGTAAGACAATCCAAGCATGGATTTTCAGGTGTCTTTGAATAGTCGGTCTTTAGAGTCATCCTTATCTTCTGGCTCTGAAATTCTGTTGTCAAATTGATCAGCTCTACTGCCCATACTTTCAACATGATTTTTAATCTCCTAGATTTCTGATTGAAACCTTTTCATGGACTCTACTACTTTGGTAAAGTGGTCATTCACATTTTGTATCCTTTTATTTGCCTCATCTAGCTTTTTATTAGTGTCTTGTGAAGGCTCTTACATCTTTTTGAGTGCTTTTTAAAATTTATTTTTTGGGTACTGGGGATTGAACTCATGACCTCATGCTTGCAGGCAGATGCTTATGCTGCTGAGCTAAATCCCCAGCCCTTGCTGAGTATTTTTTGATCTGTTTTCTAACCCCGTTTGTTATCATTTTGAGTGACTTGAGCATGTAGGTTTTGCTGTTCTGCCTAGGGCTTCCTGGGTTGAGTTAGGGAGTTCGATGTTTTGGAAGGCATTTTGTTGTCTCTTGTTTCTTTTGTTTTGTTTTGTGCTGAGGTTTGTGGACGCAGACTTTGTTGCTAGTATATAGTCTTGTTAGTTGCTGGCAGTGATGCACTTTGAGTGTGCCTACCTATAATCCTTTGTTACAGTCCCAAGATCCAACAACTTTAGTTAACATGGGAGGGGAGGATAAGGATCCCAACAACCAAGTTCTCTGGAAATGTACTGCAGCACTGTTAAAGTCACAAAACAAATGAATATTGGCTTATAAAGCAATAGCAACAATTACGTACTTTGTTAATATAAAAGAATGAGTTATAGTGTCATTGTCCAAGACAGATTAAATTTTTTTCACTTTTTAAAATTTTACTTTAAGGAGAATAAAACAGGAAAATAAAACAATAAAACCAACGAAGATAAACTAGTATAAGTGATACAGGACTTCAAAGCCTTATGAAATCAGCAGTAGTTACCATAATGCCATTTATGTCTCCAAAATAGATGCAGATACTTTCGGGCATAGAAAAAATCGACCATAATAGAGCAGAAATAGTAAAAACAAAACAATGAATGCAATAAAGGATTTCAAAATAAGCTAATAGTATATCCAAAATGGCTACCATAGTATGTCTTTCTATCTTTTAAATAGCTGCTCCTGCCATGAGATTTAACATAATCAAACAAAACAAAAGGGAATAAAACTCAACCCAAGAAAACCATGAAAATGACATGGTTTCCAGGCGGGGATCACCTCCTGGTGAGGCCTGGTTCTCTTCCCCAACAGTCTGTAAGTAGCGCTGACTCAGGGAAAGAGGCTTGGGTGTGGTTGTCCCTACTCTGGCAGTGACCCACACATGGTGCTAGTTTCTAGGCCGGGACCACCTCCTTGTCAGCAGGTTAAATTTTAACCTATCATAAGAACCAATGGTATAACACCCTTAATCCTAGAGAAGAAATGTGCAGTTGTATAAACATTAAGACAATCCGAGTACTGATTTTCAGATAAGATGTACTAAATGCAACAATTATATCTCTGGTAATGCTAGAAAGGAATTCAACAGTAATTTTGCGTAGTTAACTATTAAAAGATTAGCAAAGCTTTCTGGTTATTCTACTAAAGATACAGGGTTTGGGAAAGGGAAGGCAAGAGGACAACTTTTCAACCTTAAACACTACGATATGATAACAAGGCAAGAGAAGTGGTAAAAAAGATCCTATTTGGCAGTATAAAGGTGTTTGTAGAATTAGGTAAAGGTAAGAGGAAATGTGATGAGAAGCAGAAGGTTAAAAGAGCAAAATGAAAGAAAGAAATCACGCAGAGAGCAAAGATAAGATGGAAAAAATTAAAGGGTGAAAAACTTAAAGGGAAATAGGAAAAGGTAAAAAAAAAACAAGAAAAAATAAGGAAAAAGGACAAAAAAATTTCTCTGTGATTTCAGATGTGAGTTTTTCTTCTGGGAGCTGTGATTTTGAGACAGGGTCCAAGGGAAGATGTGTCTGTACTCATGCTGATAAAGGATCAGTCAGACCAGATCTGGGGTGGACACAGACCCCAGCAGACAGTAAGATGAGGGTGAAGGCACAGGTTCTGCGTGGGGGACATGGCCAGATCTTGGGCGGGGGTTGCACACCAGCTGTCGCAGCTCACAGCACTCGCTGGTCTGTTCGATCAGCACATTTCTCCCTGCAGCCCTCTGGAATTCCCTGTTTTCACTTCATCTCTGTGATTCAGTCTTCCTTCTTTAGGAACTGCAGACTGGTAGCCAGGGGGAAAGTGTAGGCCAGTCCTTCCATTTTCCATGCTGCATTTTATCTTTCAGCATTTCTGTAGGTTTAAGTTTTCCTGCTAGATCCTTGCTGGTTTGCAGGTATCTACTTCCATCTCTCCCCACCCTTCCCCAAGTTGTTATTTTCCAGTGCCTGGATTCTGAGTCTCAGAGAGGCTGAATTATTATTGCCTGCCATTTTCCAAGAAGTCCCAGTTCTTACCATATTTAGATCCATATTTATAATGTTGGATGCATTTGTTGAATGCCATTTGTTGAACCATGGTGACCATATCATCTGAACCCAAATTTAGAGCCTGGAGACTGTCAGGGACAAATACTCTTAGAGCAATGATGGGGCCAAATGTCCTCAAGGCCAGGGCTTTCTGGAAAGTCTGCTCATGTAACTGAATGGGCATGCAAAGAACATTCAAGTAGGCATTGGAAGAAGTTGGCAGGGTCCCCAATGTCATATCAGCTCCCAGCGCAGTGCTCTCGTTGAAGGAGAGGGAATTGAAGCAGAAGGCTATCAAGCATTCTTCTTGTCACCAAGATGATGATTCTAAATTCTCCAGAACAGTTTTATTTAGAGTTGTTTACATTCTTAATGCTGTCCAGGGTAGAAAATGACAAGATATGTTAATACCCAGACAGATACATTCTAGATTTTTTTCCTTCTTTCCTACTTTCTTAGCTGAGAGGTTGACTAAAGCAAAAGAACTCTGATGTCTTGATATATCATCAGATTCTGGTTTTGGAAATTCATCCCAGATGTAATCCATAACCTTATTCCTTGCTAACTATAAACCAATGCCATCTCAGTGCCTAAGCTCTTTGGAGGAGATTTGAGGGAAAGGAAAATGAATGTGACATACGTGGTTACCCAGAATGTCGAATAGGAAGGGACTCACAGGAAGTAAAAATGTCTCACAAAATTCTGGTATTCACTCTGTGCTCTGGTTCAAGGAAAGCCCTACACTTTCAGCGATCAGCCTGTGCCTCTTCCCTTAGCATCTTTCTCTCTCCTCTCCCAAGATCTTTCACATTCTAAGATCGTTCAAGACTCACAACTACTTTATGCCTTTTTAACAGCTCATTTCTTGACCCTGCTAATTATCTCATCACTCCAAGGATGGATGTGGAGATGAGATCAGAAAGCAAACAGTAGTGAGGTTCCCACCGAATGACAGTTTACTCAGTAGTGTAAAGCAGCCTACTGCTGGTCAAGTAAATTACATATGTAATTTTGTAGACTTATATGTAGTATTTGAGAATGATAACGAATGACCATGCTTCTGGTGTATGGCATACTTTTAATCATTTTTTCACTATAAAATTTTTTACTGTGAAACAGTACACTGTCTTGCACTTTTAGCAGCTGCATACATCACAGTGTGTACAGTATAGTAAGTTGTTGGCTTATAAACAAGTTCCATTCTGGGAGAAAGTTTGTAAGTCGGATTCATTTGTAAATTCAACAAAGTGAGTCTTACATACCTTTGATACAAATACGCAATATATATTGCTGTGTGTTTCCTAACAGTCCCTTCCACATCATCACTGCTTTTCCTCTGGCTTCTGGACTTCTGGGCTCTCACTGAGCACTGTGCTACTGTGCACTACCACACTGCATGGTAAGCACACGCAGCACAGCCATGGCAGTGTCTGGGGGACATGTGAGGTACTTCTGTGGTTTGTTTGCATCTATGAATATGCATAATGTGACATCCATTCATCTCTGTGAAAATTTGCAATCCAAATGTTTGGGGATTTATTTTGTACTGTGCTTCCTGATTGCGTCAAGGGGCCAAGTCAAATGTTAGGGCTTGTGTCTAGATATCCCTGCAAACCCTCATGCACTCATAGATAAGGCTTTTCAGAGGTGGCTGGATCTATGGTGTGTGATGATTAAGGATGTGATAACTGAATTAGTCTGCTGATTTATCATAATTTTGGTTATAAATACTGGAAAGGCCCACTGTGAAAATGGGTGGTACCATCCAAAAGGATTGTAGCCTGGATGGATAAAAGGAAAAAGGAGCTCTCGGTGTTTCCTGCCTTCTGCCTGCCTGCCATGGACTGTTTCTCCTCTGTAATGACTGTCATGCCACCCTGCCAGCCACAGACTGAAGTCTCTGCAGACTGCGAGCTAAAAAAACCTTTTCTCTAATTTGTGGGCACAGAGTATTTTTTTAGCTCATTAATGAAAATATAATTAAGATATCAAGTAAGGAAAATCACACATCTAGGTTTGTATAAATACACCCTATAGTGTTCACACAATGACAAACTTATCTCATGATGCACTTCTCAGGATGTATCCTTGTCATTAAATGATAAATGACTATTTATTGATTTTCATCATTCTTGTAATTACCTTCTACAAAGTTACTGCAAATGTTAAATTCACATATATTGAATTCACTGCTCCTAGGGAGGTACAGAGTTCGGTGCCTATAAGCATCTGCTCACAATGTCTTCAGTTGATCAGTTCATGACCTGCTTTTGTGTGAGTTTCTGATTTCTCTTAAACATGTATTGTCGATCCATTAACACTGAACTCATGGCCTGTGGCACCGTCACTTAGGCCTGAATGACGCTTATGTAGCACATGTATTTTCTCCAAAGGCACCTCATGTCATTTGTGCACTTTGGAACACTAGACCGCACTTTAGGTCTGTGCTTGGGGGGACATTTTAAACAGTAAAGGGACAACAAAAAACACAGAACTGTGAAAACTGTGGTGCTACATGGATTGTGAAAAAGAACTCAGGTACTGTGGAAGGAAGAAGTGAGAATATTACTCTACTCACTCTCAGGTAAAAATGCGCTCACTGGGGGACTCAATGTTTTTTGTCATTTTGTGCATATCTGCAAACCACTGTGAAAGTATGAAATTAATTTTGGGGGGTTACAAATAAACTGTAGTGAGTAGGTACCTTTGTGAATACGGAATCCGTGAAAGAGGACCAGCTGTACTAATTTGGGACTGAGAGACTAGGCATACAAATTTGTAGTTAGGCATTCTCTGTCACAGAGTAGTAAAACACACAGACAAACATTTGTGAATCACCTTCCAAATACCAGATACCACGCTAGATACTGTCATGTTCTTTCTTTCATTTTCGTGTTAATCTTTCCAGCTAAACGAGTAGAAACTCAGATTAAATAAACTGACCAAAATCACACAGCAAAGATGGTGTACGTGGGTTTCAGGGCCAGCATTATTGTGCAAAGCTGTCTTCAGCATGGGCAACCATGGATGGAGAGTCGGGTTGCTCTTGTCACTTGTCTTGCATATGTTCGAGTGAGCTGGAGGACTCTAGAAAAACTAGGACTCTGGTGCTTAACAAAGTGGGTAAGATCTCAGTCTAACTGCTTCTCGAAGGAAGAAGCGTGTAAACAGCACATCACTGAGATGGTATGAAAAGTATGTCACTGGGTTTTTGTCCTGGAGGCTGCAGCTGAAAAGGCAGGAAAACAGCTGGAATCCTGGTCTCCTGCAGGAGTAAGATCAGCTGAGGTCACTTCCTGGAGGGGCTATGGAGTAACCCAATGTTCTTTCTCTTTGCTGTGGTCTGTTCTCTTTGAGGCTTCCTTCCTGCTCTGTGTGGGGCTCCATTTAGTCTTCACATTCCCACCAGCACCCCAGGCCTAAGAAAAGAGGGTGTCATTTACACATTCTTATCTCAAGTCTTATCTCAACAGCTAAACCTTCTCCTATAGCTGAATCCAGGCCGTGGAGTTAGGATTGTGGGTGCCGTGTTTGCAGCCTGTGTGCACCCTCACACAGAGATACGTCCAGGGCAGACACTGTGCTATACAAGACCAGGGCCAAGCACTTTGTTGGTGGAGGGTTCAGGCCTATAAAATAGGTGTGATATGAAAGTGTAGATCATCGATTTTCAAAAGCGAGGCTGTGACTGTCTTTTGCCACCTCCTGATCGCCTGCCTCCCCGCTTTGGCACTCTGCAGTCTGTCTGGGTGTGTTTTTCTCTCTCTGCTTCTCTGCCTGATTTCTCTTGCTGATTGCAATTGTGCCTCCACACAACATCAAGTCCTCTCGTCAGCTGGTGCTGTCCTTGAACTGAACAAAACCTTCACAAGCACGCCATGAGTTGAGTCACTTACCCCTGTCTCCAGAGGAATTGATCTCCCCTGACAAGGTTGTGTCTGGTTTTAGTGGTGCACTTAGTGACAGCCCATGCATGTAGCAGCGTGTGACCCCGCTCCTTGCCGCAAACTGAGTAGTCATCAGAACTGTCATACGCTCAGAACAAGTTAATTTGCAGCAGCAGAAGGGCAGGCTGTAGTAATCTGAGGCCTCTGGAGAGAGTGCTGTCAGGCAGAGTGTAGCGGCAGTCACCAAGCTGCTCTGCTCGGTGAGCAGAGATGTGAGCTGGCAGGTGGGACACTAGTCCCCCGTGCTGGGTGGGAAAGGCTTGGCGTCCTGTCGGATTCGAGGTGCTCTTGGTCCTGCCAGCTGTAATCTGGGAATGACAGCTTCAACAGGGACCATTTTAAGCTTTGAGAAACCTGTCATTTCATGGCAGAGGCAGAAAACTGCTTTTGACCTTGCTCCTTTTTTAGTTCGTGTTTTCCTCATCATAGTTAATGAGGATGATTATTGGGGAGATGTGTATTTGTGGGTCTCCCTGGAGATGCAGCAGATGAGCGGTTGGTCTCATTAAGGATGTTTTTATACCATGCTCTTTAACAAATCCTTGGTTTCTGATGCAGTGGGAGACAGGTATTTTATTGCTGGGAGCTGGGAGAATTCAGAGCTCCTCTGTGGATAAAGAGAAAGTTCTGGTGAGGGTGGGTTTCTTCTGCACAGCAGAGGTTTCGGGATATGAAGGAGAAATGCAGAAAAATACAGAGTTGACACTCTACAAGTTCAACTCTGCTAGAAGAAAATGTAGCTACTGAACTATCTTAAGAGGCAAGATGCAGACTTCTACTCAAGGCAGAAGCCACATTTACATTTTAGATCAGAATCTGTAAGGGTTTAGTTTGACACCATTGTGGCCGTTTGGACCATAGCAGCCATGATGGCCTCAGGGGAATGCTAGTTCCTACATATTTTCTTGCAAACTATAAATACAGCCGCCTTAGAGTGAGGTGGAGTTTTACAACCACACCCCGGCACTAAGAATGTGCTTAATTCAGATACTATGAGATTATTATTGATACTGTTATATAAACCATGTGTCCTAACAAACACATGCCTCCTTCTGATCCAAATCTTGGTCTTGCCCTTTTCAGGAATAGACTTTACCAGTGAGTTCCCCCAGAAACGGTACTCGGTCAGTCCTAGATTTGTCTGCCTCTCTTTGTTTTTGGAGTAAGTCTTTATACTCTAGAATGGGGTTGTTTCAGAGATTGATGACCAAAAAGGGCATAAGTGGTTTTACTTTTCTTTTTGTTAAAAGGAAACTGAGCAAACCACAGAGGACTTTTCTTGGAATTAAGTAAAAATGAAAACAAAAGGTTGATTTTTTTTTTTTTACTCCCTAATGGTGCATACAAGGTGTGGCTGAACACTAACATGAATAATTAATGAAAAAAGTTATTAGTGTAAAAGACACATCATTTATTCCACTCAAAATATGTCCTCTCACTTTGAGCATAACTCATTCCATTGTCCTTACGCTTTCTGAAGCAGCACTAGAAGTTTCTCCTGTCTGTCTTTACAAAGTATGACACAAAATATTAATAAAGTGAATACGACTACTGAGTGCCATCCAACAGAAAGGCAGATGGGTAGGAATGCTCTGGCATGTCCTTGTGCATCTTATTCACCAGATTGGGTGCTGTGCAACTTCAAATCTTCAAAATCAAACTGACTGTGAAAGATAAGCATCTTGAGTACATTCAGGACATTGAGGCAGCCACAGTAGCACAACTGAAGACATGAAAAAGCACCTTGAAAACTGCTCCAGAAAGTGGTAAGGATGATGGGAAAAGTGTGTTCAAAGTGAGGAGGATTAATGGCAGTTGTTCATTTACTATAATAAATGTTAAAAAGTGTAAGCATAACTGTATTTTAAATCACGCCTTGGATGTGACTGGGGGACCTGTGGTTCATGTTGGTGCCTTTGGTCCTTTTGAGTTGCCGTAATGGTCTCCTAAAGTGATTTCAGGAATAGGCCAGCGAAGAATGGTCTTTCAGAAGTGGAGGCTTGTTCTGTTGAAGACGCACCCGCAGCTTTACCGAGTCGGCCCAGGGCCTCAACTCAACAAGGACGGTTTGCCAAATCCATAAGGGCCTCTCTGGCAAGTGCAGTGAAGCAAGCGTAGGATTTCTGAAATGGAAGATACTCAGAAGAGGTGTTTTAGAATAGAGCCACAGAACGGTGGAATTGTGCGATAGCTAAGGGAAGATAGGAACTCTGGGCTGTTTTCCTAAACACAGATCTGATCGTGTGACACTACTGTGACATTCCATGCGTTCCCACGTGCTCTTCTTCCTACGCCTCTCTGTGTTCTCTATAGACCAGACCCTCCTTACTATTTCACACTCAACAAAATTCCCCTTTCCTACAAAACATTCCTCACAGCCTCCAAGAGAAGACTTGGGCTTTGGAAACAAATGTTTATGTATCTTTGGTGGATTTGTTAGGTAGCATTTATATATGCATCCTTGTGTCTCGTTCTTTTCCACTAGACTGTGACTGACTGAGATGAGGAGCCATGTATTGTCTGTCGTTCTGTGAGCAGTGCCTAGGAGATGCCTAGCACACAACAGATGCTAAATCAGTGGTTGAAGGCTTCATGAAGGGTACTCTCTGATGGGTTCTGGCATGAGAAAAATGTGGTGAATGGGGCAATTTAAAAGTGTTGATATTTGTATGGAAATGCATGAATGTAATGATATGAATACTATCAAGATGAGTTCAGATATTTAAAGAATTATACAGAAAATTAAAAACCAGAAAGATTCTTGCAGGGTCTGACTAGCACGCTAACTAGGACAGATGGTGCAGGGTTAGTACATAGTAGAGAGCTCACAGAGCCCCTAGAACACTGTGTCTGTGTTCTCTCCTGGGGACGATCCAGAGACACCCACAATCAAGGAGAAAACAGGATTATGAGAGGGAGAGCTTGGCAGCTTTCAGTAAATTCAAGTCTCTGAGGTCAGAAGAAACATTCGCATGTTGCATGCAGTTGGTAGGTGGGGGTGGACTCCCGTAGAAAAGAACTCAGTCAGTCTGGCCGAGTCCTCCGCAGTTTCTGTTTTTCAAACCCATCGTATTTTCTCCAGTCCTACTGCTCCCGCCGTTCATCTATCCTTGTGTTCCAGTGAGTCATTCATTTCCCAGATTGCTGGATAGCTGCGTCTTCTGTCTCCAGTTGTCTTTTTCCATTCAGTCCCTACACAGAAGCCAAAATGATGGGGATCTCCTTGTGTTAGTGTCAAAAGCGGTACAAGGTCATTCCACCCTTTGCGTGGCTGTTTGCCCTGGCTCACGTCATCTTCCCAGCTGTGGCTCTGGTCCTTTCCTTTTACCTCCTCCTCTTTGCTGCTTTTCATACACACATTTCTCCTTCCCTTCTGTTGAACCTTTACCTGTGTTCTGTTAATTAATTTAGAGAATATATTCACTGAGCCTAGCTCTGTATTGGGAATTAGGCAGATAAAAAGAACGAAGCCCTCAGAAACAATCCTAATCTTTAGAGGGAAAGATGATCATTAAATAATCATTAACTGATTGAATGATAACACTGTTTGGGGAATGAAGGGAAATATGATGCTATGATAGTGTATGACCTTGTCAGCCAGGTCAGTCATTCTTGGTAAAGTGATGAGTGAAAGGCATTAGTTAATGGAAGCAAAGGAAGGGAGGTGCCCCTTAGCATGGGGAACAGCACCTGAGAAGTCCTGTTCAGCATGGGGCCTGCCATAATGATGAGGGGAAGAGCTGGTGTGGCTAGAGGGAGCAGACGGGCTGTGTCAGACCCGGCCGGATCTTGTGTGCTGTGGTGAGCTGTGTTACTCTTCTCGCTAAAAGACCTGATAGTCACCAGTGCATTTTAAGCAAGGGCTGAAGGATCATTTTGTCTGCATGAGACTGAAAGGCTGTAAAGTGTTTTGGGACCTGAGCTGGGGATCTTCTGTAACCCAGGCACCTGTAGCTCTGGTTGGGATCGGAGTGGCTGTGGAGGGTTCAGAGAGTGGTTGGTTAATTTGAGAGGTGAAACTGATGGGACACTGTTAGGAATGAGACTCGGGGTGGGAAGAAAAGAGCATGGCAGACCCAGCTCCCAGGCTTCTGGCTGTATAGCTGGACGAATGTGGGAGGTCACTGAAGAGGATGTGGAGGTTGGTGTTGGACAGTAGAGTCTGAGAATTCCCTGAGCTGGGCAAGCGGAGGCAGCAGGAGCCATGATCCTGCAACTCAGCAGGGGGAGAACCTTTAAAGGCATCTTGTGTGCACTGTAGGAACAGCAGGGACTTTAATGTCACTGCTCTGAGGTGGGGCGTGGGGCATGGAGCAGGCCTGGACTCAGGAAGTTGATGCTGACAGGAGAAGTCTAGCACAGCTGAGGACCCTGGCCAGAGGGAGGAAGACCACAGCTATCACCTTTTCTCCATGGGTGGTTCAACTCCTCCTCCAGGTTCTGGCCCAAGAGCCTTGCATTTCAGAAAGCCTCCTGTCGAGGCTTGGTCTTCTGTGGGACTGGCCGGCTACTCTGAAAGTGTGCTTCTGCCCACTGAACTGGCCCATCTGAGCGAGAGTCACCATGCTCTCTCTGCTCCTTGCCTTTTTCCTGCCAGAATCCCAGGTGTGAGAGGGAAGAACCAGCTTTATTTACACCCGCATTGCCTAGCCAAGTGCTGTACTTGGGGTACTCAAGACATGTTCATTAACTGGATAAACACTGTTGTTTTCAAAAAAGTGAGGGCTGGTGGGTTTATGGAGCTAGTTCTCAAATTATCGGAGATGTTTTATTATGGTTTATTTAAGTAACTGATTGTTACTGTGGTCCTGGGGAATCGGCCATGTCATGCTGAATGAGCAGAACTTCTTTTAACAGAGGAAGTGAGACTTCCCTGTCATGGGAATCTGTGCACACAACAAACCTGCGTCCTAGCAGTCACCTAGGACACGCTGGTAGACCATAAATTAGGTAGGTTCCTGGCTGGCTGAGCCTCTGGTCCATGGTTCAGTGCAAACTTAGAGGAAAGTGTGCTGGTGTGTTTGATCCTGTCCGGATTTGAACTGAGGTAAATAGTCCACAGGCTTGGATCTGAAAGCCGTGGAGTTAGATTTATTTCAGAATTTAGAGTTTGGGATGTTTTAATTATAATAGAAACCATTGTGATGGATCAGGTCCTCTCACTCTGTCGTGTCAATCTGCTGCATTTCTTAAAGAACAACAAGGGTAGCACAGATACAGCTTTACCTCCCTAGAATTCCCAAACACACTTACACTTAATCTTCACATCAGCTCTGGAAGTAGGTAAGGTTTCTATTTTATGTACTGGGAAACTGAAGCTCTGAGCACTGGATTACTGAACCATATGTTGAAAGCAAGGTTTTAGTCTCAAGTCACGATTCTTTGTCTGACCCCAGATAAGCTTCTCGGTTCTAAGGTGAGGCAACTCAAGCATTTACGTACAATCTCTGTGACTGCATATCTGTCTATATATAAAAATAGACAGGCAACCCTAGACAAGTCATTTAATGGCATTTATTTCATTTTGTAACATCTACTGAATTAATAGATGTTTGTAATCAACCTTCATCAATGAAATGACAGTTGACTGGGAGTCTAAGGGGCTTTAATGTTTGATATTCACCAATACGGTTAAATTAAAATTGGAAGTTAAAAAAGAGTTTTATAGTTAGGTATAATAGTGCATAACTATAGTTCCTGTACTTATGAGGCTAAGGCAAGGAGATCACGAGTTTGAGACCAACTGGGGGTACAAAGGGAGTTCAAGGCCAACCTGGATTGTGTAATGAGAATATATCAAAACAAACAAAACATTTTTATTATTATTGAAAAAAGCAATAATATACTTAATCATGTGTTAATATATCACAAAATTTATGAGCTATATTTTCCAAAACAATAATAAATTGAGAGCATTGAATATATATATATATATATATATATATATATATATATATTCTTTTTTTTGTCATTTTTGAGACAGGGTCTTACTGTGTAGTTCAGGCTAGCCATAAGCTTACATTGTAGGCCAAGTTGGTCTCAAACTCGCAGCAATCCTCTTGGCTCAGCCCCACTAGTGCTGGGATTACAGGCCTGCACCACCACACCCAGCTGCCATTACATTTTATGCAAATCTCTTCATGTTTAGTTTAGCAGATGACAATTGAATTTTCACATCTGTTCTTGTGTTCACTCAGTTGCTTCATGTTAGTCTCTGGCAAGGGAATGATCCTGAGTTTGATTCCTGGAGCCAAAAAACCCTGAAAAGACAAGTGGGCATCACATAGATGTGTAGCTGGAAACAGGGAGAAAGATTTTAATAGTATTGTCAGGTAATTGTGGGCATTGTTGTTGAATACTCTACTAAAACCTCAAAAATGCTAATTTTCTTCAAACTTGTTGCTATATGGAAACGCAATAATAGACTTTCTTGTTTGTTATGTCAAAACCTATTTGTCTGTATTTAACTTTGGATGAGTCTTTTTCTCATGGATAATTTTGGAACATTTTGCTTTATTCATTTGAAAAATGCTGTTTTACTGAGTTATCTAGATCTTCTGAATAGTGACATAATTCATGACAGGAAATTTAAAAAGTCCATTACTATCACTGATTTTACCAGAAGTCTTTAAAGTATTGGGAAGTTATAAAACTATGGGCAGACAATCCAAATTTTCTAAAGGTTTGTAAGCTCAGATCTTAGCATTGGCAGTACCTCTCATTTGTTTTTGTGGGAGCCGTAGGCTAACTTAGCTCAGTTTTAATAAAAATGAGCCAATTCCCCATCTGAGTAACCATGGTATGACGACCAGCCATTCTTTCAAGTTATAGTATTGCTTCATGGTGAAAGTGGCTCACGCAGATTGCAATTTATTTATTTAGTTTTATTTGAAAGAGAAAAAAAGCAGAAAAAACAAAAACAATGAAACAAACAACAACACACCACAAACAATAGTGATGCAGGATCCAAGACAAGATGACAGGAATTTAACAATGGTTGTTATGTTGCATAGTGTTATCCTCAAAAGAGTTGCTCCAGTTACCAGATCTAGGCATGCAAAATCGATCAAACACTATGAGCACTAGTTGTTCCTTTCCTTGAACTAATAGAATTAGTAGTACAATTATCTCAACTATCTTGTGTGTGTATATACATATATATATATTTTTTTTCTTTCTTTCTTTCTTTTCTCCTTTCCCCCACCCCAGTTGTTCTTTCCCTTTGCGCATCTGCAGACTGCAATTTAAACTGATATGTACGTAGTTTTCTATGAGACAACTGTCATGCTTGGTCATGCAGCTAAAGTACTATGTTTTCTTCCCACTTTTTCAGCTAGCACACTAAAAAGATGTGTGCACTTGAGTGTTGATATTTAATAAAAAGTTTTTTCTGTCATCTCAGATTCTTAAGCAAATCCTCTTTACCCCCACTCTGTTTTTTTGCCATGAATACATGTCTTGATTTGTGCGGATGCCTCAGTTTTATTGCAACTGATCTTGCAGCATCCATGCAAATGTCACTGTAATGAAGAAAACAAACACCATGTTAGAATTACCATTAAAATATTTCTGACCTCTTCAGTTTCCCTGATTGGGTCTCAGAGGCTTCTAGTTCTTTGAAGATTGCATTTTGAGCGTTACTGAGCTCCCGTCCAAAGGGTCCATAAAAATAATCCTGTACTCCTCACCTTCTAGAGATGATCTTGTGAGAAAAAATGATAAATGACCAAGCACAGTTAGACTGTATGAGACTGATGATGACACTAGAGTGCACAAGTCACAGGGACACCCAAACTCAGCGCATCCACTTCTCCATATCTCATCTGTTTTACTGAATTTCGCTGGTATTTGCACATGAACCCATGACATAGATGCTAGGTGTTCTGTTCTCCAAGTCCACTGCTCCTTTTTCAGAGACTGTCTCTGTTGCTTTAGTTATGACCCTGAGCTGCGTCAACAGCAGTGCTCATGGAAGGGCTGTATGTTGCCTTTGGATTCGTCCCATTAAGCCATCTGCATCTCACTGGATATGGATCAGGGAAAAGGCAGATGAGATGGAGACTGGATGCTGGAATGGCCACATGGGGAGAGCTGACTGCATTCTGCACGATGGTCAACTGGTGAGCAAGAAATACGTTTCTATTATTTTGCACAGCACATGGTTACATTTAGCCTACCTTAACACTACCTCCCAGTAACCTTTCAATCAGGATTCTCAGTGATTCATCTTCGTTGACTCTAAATCAAAGCTGTACTAAAGGCTAACGCCATTCATGGCTTCTCTTCACAGAATATTCTGTGAACATTCCCAGATACATGGAACATTCTCCTTTTATTCTCTCAGCAAAGAACCTATTTCCAAATTACTATGTAATGTAAGGAGCAGTGAGGAGAAAATATTTGTTGCCTGAATTTTGGGGTGAGTATTGTATTGCACTATTACTTTACAGATGTTTCAACCCAAACTAATCTTGGATATCTGTGGCGGTAGACAGGAAATTAAATCGGAAATTGGAAATTTATTCCATGAAAGATACAATGAGAAAAGTAATTGAAGATAAAGTATTATAAATAGGATGACTCAGAAGCTTGAAAACTGTTCTCAAATAATGGATATAGTTTTTCAAGAGGAAGTAATTGAGTAGGTTCCAAATTTAAAATCTCTGGAGAATTAGTTCCTTCCCTAAATACTGATCTGTTTTTGTGAATCTGAAGCTAATTTTCCTTAGTGTCAATTAGATAGAGATGCAATTACAAAAATAATACATGCGATCTGGGATGTTCTTAAGCTTATTTTTCCTTTGATTTGATATATATTCAGTGCAAGTCAGCATTCTAAGCAAATAGCTGGGCTATTTTCACAAATGTTATTATGTCTCGCAGCCCATGCTGTGTGATCTGTCATAAGTGATGATGCTGCTTCCATCGATTCCACTTGATCATTTTCTTAACTATTTGCAGTGATCTATTTTATGATTATTTCACTAGATTTTTAGACAACACTTGAATTAAGTTGCCATTAGACTGTTTTGAAAAAATATGTATATTGACTTATGCGTTAATTTAGCAAACATTTACTGATTGTATACCTTAATACTGGCCCTGGAGATCCTAAGATGGAAGTGACTCTTGTTTTAAAGGGGCTCACAGTCCAGTGGGAAGCCGCATTTTGTAATGGTCACTAGAGTAAGACATGGATCAGGGACAGACACCCACCCCCAGTGACTGAGTCTTAATACAACCAAAGTTTATTTCCTGTTGATATTCCATGTGTGGGCCTCGGACCTGAGGGCTTCATCTCCCACTGTGATTCCTGTAGCTGGATATGGACCATGGAAAATGGGGCACTGATTTTTAAAGTTTCTCTTCCAAGGTGACAAACGTTATTCTTTCTCATATTTTGTTGGCTGATGCGAGTCAAAAGACTACACGTCGGGGAATGTGGAAAGGACAGCTCTGAAATGAGAAGTGGACTGTGCGTGGATATCCACGTGACAGCCACACATAAACAGACAATTGCAGTGTGGAGAAGGCAGTAGATGGCCCTGGGGATAGGAAGTGGGGTACAGTAGTGTGACAGTGAAGGTTGTACGGGACGCTGATCAGTGCTGGGGTGGACAGAGCCTCTGAGAGGGGCCTGTGTCTCAGCATCACTTTAACAGTTTCTTCTGTAGGCAAGGTTCCTAGAATCTTCTGGAGTTGCTCTGGTCTTGTCTTCCTTCTTCCCTTCTTCCTGTTCCATCCATTCTTCCCCTGATGAATTTTAATCTCCACATGCGACACATGGCTGGGCACACAAGAGCGCTTTGCTGGATGAAGGCTGAGAGGAGCTGTGCTTTGATTAGCGAGTTAAAGCTGGCCCAAGGCAGAAGGAGGGAGAGCACGGCAGACTGGGTCATCAGGAATGGAGGGAGAGACATGGGAGAGGCAAGGTCACTTTGAAAAAGGAAACTGCAAAGCTGGTAGTTGATTTGCTCTCTGGCAAAGAAAGTTTTACTCATGCATAGCGTAATTGCCATTTGAGGGGAAAGTGAGCCGTGTTCCAATTCTAAAGCACTCTGGGCTTCTGACCCCTCTGGTCCTCTTATCTCACTGCTTTGATGAGCTGGGACCTCCAGCTGGGCCAGACTTCTGCAAGGTGGGTAATGTCCAGGAGGGGAACAACCAGGCCACCAATCTCATTTTCACATGTGATTCAAGCCCAAACTTTAACCTTTCTCCAGGGAAGGAGACAATACATTAACACCTCACACCACTCCTGTGGCTCTGGGGGCATGGTGGTCTCTTCCATTTGCTTCTGATAATCACACATTGGGGAATTATTTCAAACAGGAGAGAGGGGAGGGAGAGGGGGCACTTGGGAGGGAAGGAGAGTGGGGGGAGAGAGTGGATGTGTCTCATAAAAATAGAACTATTTCCTCAGGGCATTTCTTGCATACAGCACTTTACAATCATAAGGCTATTGGACTTGGATTCCAGAGGTACTTGCTCCCAAATATGCCCCCAGGAACCCACTGAATTGATAGCCTTAGCTGAAGAGTAAGCTGCTGGGCTTTACCACCTGCAGCTCCCACATTGGAGAAAGGGTAGTAGCTGCAGATCCTTGGTTGGATTTCGTAGGTTGAAGCTTAGTAGTAGGAAACTGGCTGTCTGATCAGGAGATGTTCACTAGCATCAGAACTGAACTGATCAAACCAAGGTGGATGGCAGGCCTGGTCCTTTCCCCCCCCCAGCACCTAGCTGGCTGACTCAGAGACAGGCCGTTTCTCCAGCTCACAGCCGTGGTCTGGGGGCTGCTGAATATTTCATATGATGTAAGGAGGAAGTGGTTTTTCCTTTTATAACAACTCGTGGTGGTTAAATCAAATGCTTCCCTTCCTGTGTACTTCATTCACTGTGGCACACTGACTTCCTCAAAACAAGAAAGATGACTCATAACAGCTGTGGGTCCTTTCAGGCTTCTCACCTGGGATATGCATAGCTTACACTTGCTCTGGTTGCTCCTAGTTATACATGGCCATTGAAATGCAATTAAAATGATGTAACTCTAGCTGGGCATGGTGGCTCATGCCTGCAATTCCAGCACTCCGGAGGCTGAGGCAGGAGGATTGCTAGAGTTTGAGGCCTGCAAACTGAGTGAGTTCAAGGCCAGCTTGAACTACATAGCAAAACCCTTTCTTAAAATGACATAAATAAATAAGCAGAAATAGAAGGAGGAGGAAAAGGAGAAGGAGGTGGAGGAGGAAGAACTCTAAAAGTTTATGTATTTAGTTAATCACATTGAAATGCTTAGTAGCTATGAGTGGTTAGCAGCCGCCACTGTGGATATTTATGTTTCTGTAATCCTCCAGTCAGTACTGCTTTAGACCATTGTTCCTCCACAATGGGATAAGGCTAACCCGAAGGGTTTGCAGGACAATTCCATGCCAGGGAAGAAGAAAATATCAAAGTGATAATTATCTTTTTTAGTTCTAGTAAGCAGACTTTAACATGGGAATGTGCCAATGCGCCGGGATGAGCCCCTAGAGAGGAAACAGATCCAGAGGGAGATGGTAGAGAAGGGACTGTGAGGGGCAGAGGGAGGTGTTGGTGCTGTCAAGGTAGCTACTTCCGGACGCACAGGAAGTGCTGAGCTTGTGGCAGTATTTTCTGAACTCTCCTGGGTGGGCACAGGGTGCAAGCTTTGTCCTGCTATAGGGGTCTGATCAGGCATGCAGGCCGCCCCTGGGTGGGATGCCACCTTGGACAAGGAACATGTCTCCACTGATGGGAGCAAGTCATTCAGCCCTGAAGGGAGGGCCAGGTGGTGTCTCCCAATGTCTGTGCCATGTGGCAGTCTTGTGTTTGTTTTTAGGGTGCTCAAAAATTCCGTAGTATACTGTAAATGAATGTACTTTACAAGAGAATAGCTGCATGTAGTGAGATTTGTGCTAAATTTACTGCTCGAAAAGCTTGGGATCAACTGACCTAGCGCTGCTTTGGAACTTGGGTTTTTATATTGGAAGGGTTGAAATACTCTTTGCAAATTGGTAACCAGCTGGTCTACTGTTGCAACAGACTTCATTTGTTCAGAGCAGCATTTCTTTCTTTCTTTCTTCTTTTTAAATATGCAAATAACTAGCTGTGGCCTGTTCCAGTTGACTGACTTCTCGCTATTGTCTTGAGCGTGAGGATCGCACACATCCACGTGATCTATTTGAACCCTGAAGGTGTTTGTGGCTACAGCCCTTCATGCATACAGCGTGAGAAGAGAATTACAGCGGGTCGAGTTCTTCGAACCTTACTTGGTTTGATTTGGGCTTCTGGAGTATGGCATTAGTCTGACCCAGAACTGACCAGAGTGGGGTGCCCCACTCCACCTGTAGGCTTTATGTATAGCCAGAAGTGACAAGAGGGAAAGTGATGACGTGGCCCAGAGGGGCTGTCTCGGTTAGCTTGCTATTTGCCCGTGTAAGCCTGGTTTGGGCAGCTCCTGCAGTGGCTGCTCACGTTCCGCAGCTGTGATTCCTGAGATTCTGTGGTGTAGCAGTAGGCTGCAGGCTGCTCGTACATCAGCTTACAGTTCACGATGCATGGAGAAGACTTTATTTCATCTCTAAGCACACACGGCAGCAGGTTAGGCCAGCTGGTTCAGTTATCAGCAGTACCAGTGTCCAGTGTTGAAATTGGGGAAGAAAAGAGGAAAAAAGAAACATAGGAAGGGAGGTGAAAGAACTCGGCCAAAGAGTGAGAGCAAACAGAAGTACACTGTTGTGGAGTGGAATTGGCTTCAACTTATAGAAGAATTCATATATAATCATTTTCTATAGTAGACAAAGCAGTGAAGCTAAAAACCAAAACCCAAACTAAAAACAGACAAACAACAAGAAGATAATCTAGAGTACTGAACAATTGTGCCCATTACCTAGCAAGAAGGGCTCTAATATTTTTAAAGCATCTATTTCTGCTATATAGTGTAGGCATTTGAGTATAGAGTTCACATATACAAATGCCATTTAATTTTCGTAAAAATCCACCACTACAGATAGAATATTTATGCTACCAACCTCAGATGTACATTTAACAATGTGGATCCCTAATGTGATAATATTAGGAGGTGAGCAAGGCATGAGCGAGGGGCCCCCACACATGGGATTAGTGCCCTTTGGACAGGAAAGGCGGGGTAAAGGTGTGAGGAGAAATGGCACCCTGCGGCTTGGGAGGGGCTCATCGGAACCCACCCACACCAGCTCCCTAACCTCTGTCTTCTCTGCCTCCGGAACTCTGAGGAGCAGGTGTTCTGTTTGAATCACACAGTCTGTCATGTCTTATAGTTTGAGCCACCTCAGATCCCTGCCGAGCTGGATGTGAACGCTAGGGGATAGGAAAGAGGCCCCCCGCCAGTGACCAAGAACAGAGCAGCTTTGCTTATTGTTTATTCCTTTCTTTTCAGCCTTGGAAACCTACGTTTTGATCAAGGCTCTCTGACGTTTCAGTTCAGAATAATTCATAAATTGGGAGACACGAACTCCAGTGTGGGCCTGGCAGGGAGGCAAGTGGGTGAAACCCGAGCGGGGCGGGACAAGGCGGTAGGAGAGCTCTATCACCAACTAGCATGAGTCCTTGCTTCAGTGCTGGTGGAAATTAGAGTGGAGACATTTGGCACAAATTTGCAGGAGAAACACTATAAAGGGGAGCACAGCTCTAATGAAGATCAAGGCAGTCCCTTAACAAAAGAAAATAAGGGAACACTCGAAGGGCACACAGGGCTGAAGAGGCGGGTGGGGCTGGCCCATTCCTACAGGTGTGGATACCAGCTTTCCGGGTGCTGTGGTGGCTGGGGTTTGGGTGAGCACCGTCTCAGAGCTGCTTCTGGAGCACGGGAGGATTCCTCATGGCTTGGGGTCGGCGCAGCTCTGGTGAGGTGGCTGTCCTGTCGTGTGAGGGGCTCTGCTGCAGGCCAAGGTAACCCTAGGTCTAGGGCACCGAGACTTGAGGACATAGCTGGATTCCCCCTGTGAGTCTCCTGTCTCGGTGCCTCAGTCCTAAAGGCTGCTGAGATACATTAGGTAAACTGAAGGCTGATAAACCTTGTTTTGCTGACTTTCAGGCTGACATTCCTGGAATGCCTGATATGTCAATATATAGGGTTAAAAAGGAATTTGACCCAGAGCTTTCAAAATGAAGGCCATATTGTTTCTGATTTAGTTGCCTGTGGGACAAATGAAAAGTCATGGTTTTTGGCAAACAAAATCCCCACATTTTAAAGTTGCTGATTGCCTCAGAAGAAAACACAGGTCATGCTTTTAATGAACGGCTTGCAGTTGGTTTGTTCTTTGTACCTACAGTGGTCTTCAGCTGTGTCAGGTAGAGAGTGGTGATGTGTGTGGGCAAAGGGGATGCACAGCAGAACTAGAACTGCCAGATCTTTCTGTTTGGGAGAGATGCTGGGTGTGTGCTTCAGAGCTGAGGGTGCAGGGGAGAGCTCCCTGGATTCACTCACTGGCATTCACTGCGAGAAAAGTGCTGGTGAGAAGAAGCACTCCCCGGGCTCCAGGTCCACTCCTGAGTGAGGAGGGCCCAATTTAAGAAGGGTCATAATATGTTTTATCCAGAGGTTGAGCATCTCCTCTGTCTAACTTTGGGAAGACAGCAGCTCCAGCTCAGGAAGATGGGAGCCAGCCGAACCTGCCCCGTGGTCAGAGGGTTCTCATTCTGAGGGATTCTGCCAGAGACTGATATCCATTGGTTAAATTCTGGACAGCTGGTCAGTGAGGCAACTCTGAGCAGAGCAGGCCTGGACCGGTCCCTTCCAAGGTCAGTAGACAGTCATATCCTCGAGGCCTGATCACGAAGAGTATTCCCTGGCTGCTGCTTCAGCTAATTTTAGAGAACTAGGCTGACTACAACCTTCCAGTGCTGTGCAACCTCGATGTTCTTCTGCAGCCTCCTTGGCCATCACTGAATATCACCTCAGGCTCGCAAGCTCATTATAGAAATGTCACTGTTGTTGCCACCTGTTATCACAATATGTTTGGCAATCATTGGCAATTAGTAAAATGTTTGACCTTTGGTTGGGAAGAATGAAATAGTAGTAAGGTGATCACAGTTCCTGGGTCCTTATCTCCTGTGATGGTGGTTTTGTACCATCACCACCTGGGCCAGAAATTTTTATTCAACCTGTGTGCTTCCCGGAGAAGAAGACATAAAAAAGTCAAAGTGGTACAAGTCGTAGCCCATGGGATGAGCTGTGGGACAACACAGACTGTCGCTGTTGAGTGGCTCTTAACTCGTGTGCTCTTCTGAGCAAGGGGAGGGTGGTGGGGACAAGATTCTGCAGTAAAAGTCTCAAAGTTATTCTCTTGGGACAGTGAGTCCCTGGGGAATTCCAGGGTCCTTTTTGTTACAACAAAGGGTGTCAACACAGGGCTTGTGTGCCACTTAGTCGAGGAGTTGCTATTTAATGTAAGACTCTCCTTGTATTTTTTCTATACCATAATTCATTTTGTCTACAGTTTCTTTTACTGCTTAACAGAGTGTTCACTCTGTAGTGTTAGTTTCATTTTCAACAAATCCTTTAGTCTATCTTCAGGAAGCTCAAATTAAAAGAATCTCCTGGGTGTAATTCAAGCTAGTGGTCAGGGCATGACAGGCCTACATAATAAACGGAGTCTTACAGCTCAGAGGAGCCAAGCCCACCACGCATGTTGCCTGATCTGGGTCTCTTGTGGCCGCTGTGCTTAATAAATCAGGCAGATGGGGTCCATTACCCTCTTACAGCTGAGCAGCAGAGACAGAGCCATGCCATCTATTCAAACGAGCCCATCAACAGGGCCCTTCCATTCTGTATGGGATGGAAAATTGGGGTGGGACTTCATGGGTATATTCAGGGTTTGGCAAGAAATACCTTTGTAACAGGTTTTAAGCAAGTGCGTTTCTTGATCAGGAACAGACAGGATGTAGAATTTCAGAAGCTCTTTAACACAGGAGAAATGAAGACAAAGATGTTTCTATTTCATAAAGTTGACTCATCTAATACCGACTTCCTGTTACTAGGTAAAATCATACATTTATCATGATGATACTCCTATATGGCGGGCCATTCACCAGGAATCACTTCTGTGCTCCATTCTTGGAGTCACTGCCCTTCTTTGAGACACCCCCACTGTTCCTGGTCTGCTGTTGTTCTGTGGCCAGGCCAATCTGGGTACCTTTGGCTTTGCTCATGCTGAGAGCACTGGGTGTCACAAGGAGAGAGGGCTCCAATGTTTGCTTGCTGGGCACTGTCAGCTCAGATCAAGTCACTGCCCAAGCTCGCCCTTTGGCAAGTACTTGACAGCTCTCCTTGTCAGCCTGTGCTGAAAAGCAGCAGCCACGAGTGGGAAGCAGTTAATTAGCTGTGACGCCTACCAGGTTGGGACTTTTTGTTTAATGCTTAGTTAATTTCACAGTAAGTGAATTTCAACTTGGCTTACAGAGGATGGGGTGAAAGGTCCTGGGTGGAGCTCCATCAAGGGAGGAGGCCATTGCTCTGAGGCCAGCCTGGCCTTCTCTGCGAGCCCTGTGGATACATGGAGGCCTGCAGTTTCCCCCAGTGGGTGTTTGAGGTGCAGGTGGGGCTGAAAGAACCACTGCAGCTTCCTGTCGGTCTCAAGGGAGGGGCGCTAGATCTGGGGGTATCTGCTCACCAATACAAGGAGGAACCAGCCTCTCCTGAGTGATTCCTGTGTGCCAGTTATAGAGATGGAAACTTTACACATATGCTATCATTTTTCCTCATATTCCACTTGCAGGTAGGTGCTGTTATGTTATTGTTTATACGAAGAGAGTGAAGATCAGAGACACTGGGTAGGAACTTACTGAAATCACATGGTGTTAGTGTTCAGTAGGTGCAGATTTGAACGCAGGTACTTCTGGCCCCTGTATTCAACTCCTTCAGTTATTGCATTGAAGAAGGGGAAGTGAGAGACATTCAATGTTTGTTTTATCTGGAGAGTGTCGCTAAGAGTTTTCATTTCAATCAGGACACTACCCAGTGTGAATGCTGTTTCTCCTGACCCTTCCAGGCACATGATGGTGCTGCACTGATTCAACAAAGCCAGTGTGTCATCCTCCTTACTTCGAGATAATGATTGTTCAGATAGTGAGTGTACTGATCAGGGACCCTTTGGTTATTACCACCAGCAGTCCAAAGACAGCTTGGATGTAAAATGGTTGATTCTGCTCAGATGGCCTGGAGGAGCACCAGGCGAGTATGCTGGTGGGAAAGATTAGCAGAAAGCAATTTGCCCAAGGAGCCTGGAACCTGAACGTGAAACCTGGCTGTCGTTTCTGCCAGGAGGTGACTTTGTGTGCTGATGTGGACTGAATGTATGTGTTCAAGTTCATTTGCTGATGCCCTCGCCCCCACTGAAACTATATTTGCAGATGGGGTCACTAAAAAATAAGCAGGGTTAAATGAAGTCTTAAGGATGTGATCCTGATCCAGGAGGGTTAGTGCTTGTGTAGGAAGAGACAAGCACTAGAGGGCTCACTTTTTCACAAAGAGCTCATGCACACACAGAGATGGAGGTGTCCTGTGAGCCACCATTCTTGAGAATGAAACCTGCCTTGCAATCTTGAATTCAACAGTATCTAGAACTGCAAGAAATGAACTTATGCTCCTTTTTATTATTGAGTCAAGGAAGGTAATTCGGAAAAATGTTGTCTCCAGGACATCTTAGCTTTGATCATAAACAGTATAGAAGGTATATGTGCTATGTATGCATAGCACAAAGAAAAGGCGTGACACTCACTTATCAGAGACTGCTGTTTGTTCTTTTGGGATGACATGTTCTGAGTTTGTAACTCTGTCTCAAGGGTGTGTTTCAGAGACTTCTAGTGAACAGTTTATAGAGGTATGGTTTCGAATGAGTCCAACTCCATGATGATGAAGTCATACCTGTTCAGAGGAGGAGAGTGCAATTCCTCATTGTGGGAATAGTGGCCCTACTGCTGGACAGGCCTTGGGTGATGCTCACGTGAGTGTTCCGGGACCATTTGGTGATGCACCCGTGTATCATACTGGGGACTGTGAAAGGCAAAGGGGGCGTGTGTGTACTGTGGTGTTATCTTTTTCATTACCTTCAGCCTTCATGTCTGTGAACTGGGGGCACTGTGAACTCTCTTGAGTCTTAAGAATCTGTAAAATTTAAATGTTCTTCAAGGGAAAAAAGATGACACTGGAAAGCTAGTCTAATTATCTATTCTCCCAGTACATGAAGTTCTGTAAATTCTTCTGATGGCTCAGTAAGGCCTCCTTTATTTCATGCGTTCAATAGGTTCTCTTGGTGCCACGGATGTCATGGATGTTTTTTGAGGTTTAAATTTATTTTCCCTGCAAAATCTACATTTGGTCTGTTATTTTTATTTATTCTGGTCTCTTTCTTTCATTTTAAAGTTTTCCTTTGACATTTGGTAACCCTTGGTTGTTTGCCCATGATTTATAATGAGGACGAGACAGTGAATTAGAAGCTCAGAGCAGGTCAGGTGTGGCCATCTCACTGCCTGAGTATCCCTCACATGGGGATTTGTGTGGGTTGTTTGCTCTGGAATCTCTTTATGTCATTTCTTGATGTCCATCCTGTGGGTGCTTAGGTTCATACAGAATCTCCTACTAATCTCCTGTCTCTTAGGTAAGGTTTGACCAGTGTACCTGGGGACAGTGCCAAGAAGAAACCCAGGGAGTCAGCATTAGGTGCCTGCGGTAAATACAGAGTCTGCCAAAAGGATGCGTTCACACTTCAGCAGTTCACCATGCTAATCAGTGTCCGGAAGCTCACAGCCACCACTCTGGGTACCTCTTATACTCATAGAGGCTAAAGCTAACTTGTATTGATCTCCTGTTGTCTCAATAAATTTAGAATAAAATAATTTACCTTATTAAAACTCTCAGATTTTTCTTTTCCTGATGTACAATTGGTCATTGAGATTGTTGTACATGTATTTTCACTTTCTTCTCTAAGGACAGCAGAGTGGTGGATTTTCTGTGATATGTAACATCCTCAGGGTTCCTTTGGAGGGTAACACCATCTTCTGAAAAAAACCTGTACTATTTGTCTTTTCCTGATGCATGTATACATTTTGGGCAGAATATGTATATTTCTGTTCAGTACTGGAGGTTGAACCCAGGACCTAGAACATCTGGTGATTTGTTCTGCTGAGCTACATCCCCTCTATTTTGTAACAGGGTCTCCTTAAAGGCCAGGCTGATCCTTTGACCTTGAACTTCCTTCACCTCCCAAGTACCTGTGATTGCATGTATGTGCCACCATGCCCGGGCGTTTCTATTATTTTCATGAGAAAATTCTCACACACACTTGCTTAATAAAGCGTAACATTAATGGATATCTTTGTCCATCACTTCAAAACCCCAGGACTTAAAAATACTTAAACTTCCATATTTTCCTGGAATTCTTTAATATTTATGTCTAGTTCAGTTTCATTTAAGAAATGACTTCACTTGGTCAATATTAATTTACACTCAATTTATACTTAGTTTCTAACCTCATTACCAATTTCTTTGTTCACTATTGTTTTTCATGTTCCACTTCATATGTTTAGTTTTTCAGTTTCTTCTTATGTACATCCTCTTATTTTTTTTCAGAAAACATTTATGAATAGGGAACTTTCCCATATTTTGAATAAAAATGTTTTTCTCTTGGTTACTTTTCTCTCGTTGCTGAGACAAACTACCTGACACCCAAAATTGGGAAAGAAAAGGTTTATTTGCTCACTCTTTGTGGAGGTTTCAGTCCGTAATCAGTTGACTCCAACGCAGGGTAATATGGCATTGGGGCAGCATTTCAAGGTAGCAGCCAGAGCAAAAGGGGGAAAACAAGCCTCTTCTCCTCTCTTGTGTTGTACACAAGCACCCCCACCCCTTCAGGGCTGGTGTACCACTGACAGACTCTCCTTGCTCCTTTGCACAGGATGAGGATATTTACAAAGAACCCTGGCTCCCTGCTCAGTCTCTCCATTTAACTTCTAAATTTCTGAAATCCACACAATGTATTAATTGTAACAGTTTTTGTTTTGTTTTAATCAATAGGAATTTGGATTTCTAAATGGATAGTTACTTTTCCTCAGGATCAGACCACTGGAGGAGGATTTATTTATTTTTAAACTTCTAATTTCGTAAATGGCACAGCCTTTCAAGACTTAAGCATTTTCAAGGTGTTTTTTTCCAGCCCTGGTTAAAATGTATCGGAAGCTGATTGTCTTGTCTCTGGGAAGGACTTAAGAAACCCTTCCTCTTGGTGTGAGGGCTCATATCTTATCCCCTGACTGTGAACCTCCGCAGTTCCATTTTACTAGCTTGGCTGTGATGTCCCTCTTTGCATTGTATGTAAGAGACAAGGGGCCTTGGATTTTCCTGTTGGCACCACGTGGAAGTACTCAGTATGCCCTGGCCAGCTTCACTGGGCCTTCCTGTTTCATTCTATTACTTTATCCGGGTAGCTGCTGGAAGCATTTGGGGAGGGTGTCCTGAGTACCACTGGGGTAAAGTCTCCTATGCTGGGTGCACACGCATTTCGCAATGCATGCTTTGCTTATTCATTTTTATGTCTTTTAGGCACTGCCTCTTTGCAAGATGCTATACAGATATTGGGGGTGAAGCAGTGAGCAAAAGAGACCCAAATCTCTAATTCTGCATAGCTTATATTCTAGCGAGAAATATAAAATAGATACTGTACAAAACATACTGTGTTTCAGTCAGTGGTGACTACTAAGGTAATACATTACACAGTGCTGATGGTAGGTGGTTGCTATTTTAAATAGGTACTTAGGATGCCCTTTCCAGTAGGGTGACAGGAACAGAGAGCTAGTGGGGAGTAAGTACTCCTTACAGAAACTGGGGGTGAGCCTGGGAGCAGAGAGAGCATCAGCGCAAGAGCAGGCCATCCAGAGTGTCTAGAGTCAGAGCCACAGTGAGCAGCTGCACAGGAGGCCGGAGGGACTGATCAGGCTGGGCAGACACTCCACAGTGAGGTGCAAGGTGTCGGAGCCTCAGCATGTGACAAAATGCTCTCATGAAATACCTGATAATTCAGGGCAAAACCAAGATTTGCCTGGACCATCACTCATGCTATGAAAATACAGACCCAAAAGGTGAGGATCTCTATGTCCTTGTTTCTTCCGAACCACTCAATTTTTAAAAAATCTAATAAAAAGGAACTTGAGAGAATTGTTCTTACTACCTCTTAGGAAGAGCAGCTTGAGTAGAATATGTTTATCACAGAGAACTGTTTTGTATCATGAGGGTGTTGATATGTGGTCCTGTGTATCCATTGTCTTGGTGCCTTGGCAGCTAATGTTCAATTATTTGTACAATGTACATAGAATAATATAGTTCACCATATGTAATATTCTACTACTGTCAGTTACTACACCAGAACTCAGCGTTTCGTTGCCTACAATAATAGTTTTCTTTTCCAGCTCTTTTTGAGATTTGGCTGTGGAAGGCTCAGGGAATCTCACTGACAACAGTTTCTTCTAATTGTTATTATTTGATGCTGATTATTCATTATATCTTTAACTGCAATGTAGTCAGTGTTCAATAGACCATTAAGTGTATACACACACACACACACACACACACACACACACATTTGTACACATACCCCTTATTATTGGAATGGCTGAGTAAAAGAATTGGTTTGAAATGGCTGTATCATTAGTATGTCCCTGGACACAAATAAGAGAAATAAGAAAGAACTAGCTTAAGTAAACCACATGCTGAGTTTATAAAATCAAGGTAAAGAGAATTCTGTTCATTTTCTGTAATTATCTGCTTGGAAAATTGAAGGAGACTCTTTCATACTTATTGTCTAGTGCTATGGTTTCCTAAAGTTCGTCTGAGGAAATAACTAAACAGGACAACTGTGTTCCCTTGCTGTCTTTGCCCTTGTGTTGCAGAGAAAGAATGACAGTACATTCACGGGGTCCCTGAAGAGAAACAGTCTTCAGAAAAGTGTACACAGAAGAGTGAAACTGTGAAGGTAGCTACAAATCAATTCCCAGGGAACCAGTAGAATATTCTCTGATTTGATTCAGCTAAAATTTGTCAGACTTCTGCTGTGGAATAACCACAATTTAAATTCTCAGGTAGCTTAAAGTTTTGTTTATTCAACAACATAAGATTCATGAAAGAAAAATAGTAGGACTGTGTGAAGTTAGCTCAGGCCGTGACGGTGAGAGCTGCCAGGGCACTGGGAGCGGGAGGGAAGAAGCCTTCTCCAAATGGAGAAGACATTGTAAGTGGGCTACTTGTAGGAGCCAACGTCACAGAGTCATGCGGGCAGCAGGAGGTAAACCAGGTGGGTGGAGCGGAGAGTGCATGTGACTGAAGGAGGCTGGGCAGGTAAAAATAATCTCGGCTACTGTCTTGTCACTTTTCTCGCATTGTGGAGACAAAATGCCTGACATCCAGTATTAAGCAGGGAAAGGTTTATTTAGCTCACAGTTTGTAGAGCTTTCAGTCCATAATTGGCCGGCTTCAAGCCGCGGTGTGGGGTAGACAGGCATCGCAGAGAAGAAGCAGTCGTGGTGGGAAGAAGGCAGCAGAGCAAGCAAGGACCTCAGCAGCCGCGTTCGGCCCAGTTTGTGCTCTGTCTAGGCTAGGGCAGGGCCAAACTCATCAGTGGACTGATTTAATAAGCCCCCACCCTTAATCCCAGCAGCACACACTGGATTCGGCCACCTCTGAAAAAAGCCCCACCTCGGATTACTTGAAGCTTTGTAGGGAGGACATTGAGACACAAACCATAACCACTAGTGTCTGAATCAAATTGAAGAATTGAGAATTGTGTTAGAAAAGAGAAATATTTATAACAACCTTAGAAGAAACAGTAGAGGAAACACTTCAGGAAATTCCTCTGTAAAAGAAATTAAAAATTAATGAAGGCCACAATTAACCTGCAGTGCTCTGGAAATTAATCAAAATCTTGCAGCAGTCAAATTGTATTTGTTCAGGAATTACTGGGTGGCTCTCAGTAACGTGGTGATCTCTGTGGCATTATAACTCTCCTACTTCCCTGTTTTCAACTGTATGGTGGCAATGAAAGTTATGGCCTGTGAGTGCAGTCCCCAGAGAAGACCCACAGGTCCAGAGTTCCTTCAGAGTCGCGTTCCTGGAGCATCGTTATCATTCGATGCACCTGATGGTGTCCCAGACCACTTCATGGCAAAGCTGCTTTTGTTCGACTTTGAGGCTCCCTGTGGTATGGCTAACAGCACGGTTAAGGAGGAAGGCTAGTGAGTGCGTTGTCTGGGAAGGTCTGAAAATCTGTTATTTAATGCTGGGAATGTGAGGGCACACGCAGGTGTGCACTTGTGTGTGTCTGAGGCTCTCGTGTACCCTGCAAAGGTCTGAGAAAGCCCTAAATCCTCACCTGTGGCTGACTCTGAGATTCTGGGTAGAAAGACCCTGAGAGACTGTCATTTGCTTAGCTAAGGTGAAGAAGGCCTCCCCCAGCATCTAGCCTTCTTCCAAGATTGGGAATTTTTGGCACCAGATGTTCAGAAAGTGCCTGTCAAGTAATTAGCTCATCAGTAGTTAACTGAGCACAGGCTAGTATTCAAAATATGTCAAAAGACGTTGTAACAGTGTTTTTTTCTTTTAAAGCAGGCAAACAATAAAAAAGCACAATGAAACCAAATGTTGGGGAGAATTTTGAATCAGAGATCCAGAACTGCTACATTATAGAATTTAAAATGTGCATTGATCAGGAAAAAATTATAATGCATCCAGAAGAACAAAGTATGGCCCATAGAAAACAAAACAACCTGTTTTTTCACATTCCCAAATAAAAACACCAAAACTCTCTTAGGTGAAGCCTAGATGTTGAACTTACTAAACAAAGACTAAGTTAGCTTTTAAAATCTCCAAAGAATTAAAGTGCTAATTATAAGAAAACATGTCTAAATAATTAAAGGAAGATATGAAAATGATGTCTTCAAAAATAACAATAAAGATGTAAGATTTATATATAGAATTGCACATAGTTATAATGATTTGTGCATATAAACAACCAAATGGAAATTAGTTGAAAAGAGAAATAGCAACATCGAAAACTCATTATTGGGGTTTAAAAGTTGAGTTGGGCAGGCAGAACTAAGCAGAAGATAGGTTAAATAATACTATTCAATAAAAGCATAAAGAAAATAATGAAGGAAAATGAACATAACCACAGAGACCTTCTGGGCATCATTAACCTTACAAAAACACCCCTGATGGTAGTTCCAAAATGAGAGAAAAGAAAATATTAGACAGAATATTGGAAGAATAATGACCCAAAACTTTCCAAACCTAATGAAAAACATTAATCTACAAATCCAATAAGGTCAGTGACATTCATATAAATGACATGATCTTGTTTGTAAAAAATTCTAGTAATCCACACAAAACCTATTAAAGCTAAAAAAATTAGTTCATTCAGATGGCAGAGTACAATATAAGTATACTAAAATTTGTTGTATTTTTATACACCAACAATGAGGAATCCAAAAACCAAATAAAAATTTCATCTAAAAGAGTATACAGTATTTAAAAAATAAGTTTAACAAGAGAAGAATAAGAATATATACTGAAAACTACAGAGATAAGAATATATACTGAAAACTACAGAACATTGTTGAAAGATACTTTCCCAGGTTACACTTGTAGATATTGAACCTAGGGCCCTACACATGCTAGGCAAGAGTGCTATGTCTTGAGCTATATACCTTCAGCCCAAAGGAATTCTTAAAATATCAAAATAAATGGAAGGAGACATCACATGCATATGGATTGAAATGCTTAATATTGTTGTTGGCATGATCCTTGAACTGACCTGCAGATTCATTAGAACCCATTTCAAAATCCCAGCTTCCTTTTTTCCTTAGAGATTGACAAACTGATCTTGGTTTTGTCATTGACTTGGAAATTCAAGGGATCTAAAAAACAAAGAAACAAATGAAAACAAACAACAACAACAAAAAAAAAACCCCAAACAAAAACCCTTGAAAATAAATGGAGAACTCATACTCTGTTTCAAAAATTATTACAAAACTGCAGTATAATCATGACTATGTGATATTATTATAAATATATATTTTAATAAAGTTGAACATTCAGTAATATGTTTTTGGACAATTGATTTTTCAGGGGTATAAGGACAAAGGTATAAAATAATTCAATAGTGCCAATATATAGGATGAGGACTCTGTCCACATGTAAAAGAATAAAATTGAGATCCTTACGTCACACCATACATAAAAGTTCACCCAAAATGGTTCACTTACGATTTAAAAGTTAAAGCTATAAACCTACATGTTAATCATTATGACATTGGATTAATCTTAAATTCTTCAATATTTCGTAAAGCAGAAGCAACCAAAACAATTTGATTTTATCAAAATTAAAAATTCTATGACTTAAAAAATATTCTGAAGAAAATTACAGGAAAAACCATAGAATGGGACAAAATATTTACAAATCACATAACTTAGAAGGATTTAGCAGCCACTGTGGTGGTACATACCTTCGCTGTATTCTGGGAGGCTGAGGCTGAAGAATCACAAATTCAAGTCCAGGCTGAATGATTTAGTGCTATTTTGTCTCAAAAAAAGAAATGAAGGGAAAGTCTGGATCTAGTTTAGTGCAAAGGCCCTGGTTCATCCCCAACACTGCCAAAAATAATCATGAATATTAAAAAACTTTTACAACTAAAAATGTACAGACATAATTAAAAATGGGCAAAGGATTTGAATAACAGGAAATAAGAAAATGGGTTTTTCCAAAAAGGAAGGGAACCAAGAATTTGGGAGAGGGGGAAGAAAGAGAAGGGAAGATTAAAAATTAGGATGTGTTATGTATGCATGCTGACCATGATGAAAGTAATCAGTACATACTACAAATGTGTACTAAAAAAAAAAAGAAAATTTTTGTAATACTTTAAAAAACCATT
Organism: Cavia porcellus; assembly: GCF_034190915.1. NCBI lineage: Eukaryota > Metazoa > Chordata > Mammalia > Rodentia > Caviidae > Cavia > Cavia porcellus. The sequence goes on along the minus strand of NW_026947484.1, from coordinate 66,528,172 downwards.
GGAACTTCGGTAGGGATTGCCTTTGATTCTGTAGGTTGCTTTGGGTAGTACTGACACCTGTGTTAGCCAAGTTTCAATCATTGTGTTTACTGAAAAATAAAGATACACAAATGATTGATGCGCATGAACAAATGCTCAGTATTGTTAAGCAACAAGGCAGTACAAATCAAAACTACAGTGAGATATCACTTTAGGGCCACTAAGAGTATAACAAGGTGAAAAGTAACAGGTAGAGGCAAGGAGGTAGAGAATTTGGAACCCTCATACATTTCTTGTGGCATGTAAAATGGTGTATTTTGGAAAGAAGTTTGACAGTTCCTCACATCAGTAAAAATGAAGATGCCGTGTTACTCAGCCGATCCCCCTCTAAGACCACACCCAAGAACAATGAAAACGTGCATCCATACAGACCTTGTGCACAAGTGTTAGTCATAGATATGTTTATGATAGCTAAACCAAATTATCCATCACTCAAAAATGCATTGTGGAATATCTGTATCATGAAATACTTTTCAGTCAAATGAACGAAGTATTTGCACATAATACAACATGGACAGACCCTTAAAACATGCTCCATGACAGAACTAAGAAAAGGCAACATACTCCATGATTCCATTTTACAAAATATAAAGAAAGAGCAAATCCATGGAAATAGAAAAGAGACTCCTGGATTCCAGGCCTGGGGAGAGGTTAGTGACTGCTAATTACTTTAGCATTCCCCTACTCCTTGTGATAGCAATATTCTGGAACAAGATAGTGAGATGATTTTACAACTTGGCAAATATCAAAAGGACCACTGAATTCCATATTTTATAGTTATAAATTTTATGGTATGTGTCTAATTTCACATTTAAAGCAGAACTTTTGGAACCTTTTGCAACAGGAGAGATTATATATTAAGAATATAATATCCTTCCCTGAATACATAGGTACAGTGATAAATTTAAAGAGATTAGAATCTCAGGAAAAATTACCATGTTCTATCAAAAGTGCATTGAATCAGGAGAGCAGATTGTTTTAATAGTTATTTCAAAAGATTTTGTGTTCATAAGCATCTATCACTTACAGCACTGTTACAGAACATGCTCAATGCATTTTTGATTGAGGTTTAAGACAAAACGCCTGTGTGTAATCCCTGGGAGCCTGTGCATGCATGCGAGTGTGTGTGTGTATTCACATGTGTGTATTCATATGTATCACCCACAACCTGTAAGTTTTCTCTTCTGTAAAATAGATACTCTTTGTGATGAGTGACAAATTATATCTAAGTAGGAATATGATTTTTCAAACCCCCAATTGATTTATGTGAGATATTTTCATAACAAGCATAAATATAGCAAAATAATAAAAGAGTCTATACAACTGTAGTCCCAGTTTTAGTAGATGAACTTGCTATTGAAAAATTTTCAGAGGCTAAAACGTTTTCTTTGGTCCAACCACAATTTTTGCCTAGCTGACTATAAAATACATTACAATGTTGAAGTTTATTATAATATATATATATATATGTATAGACATATAGTAACCAAAATATGTTACATATTGACTATTCTATTCCTGTCCATATAACGTGTTTATATATGAACACACATGTATGTATGCATATATAATGGTGCAAAACTAGCATCTAGCTTAGATTTGGTAAGAATGCTGTCCTACCCAGATCTATTTAGAGATGCACATGTTTTAAATATGTTTCTGAATTTTTAATGTGAAAATAGAAAAAGCTTCTCTAAGAATAGGAAGCCAGTTTGGGAGTGAAACTTCCTCTCTTGCTTAAAAGGCTATGTTTTTCTATGCAAATGTAGCAAAGCCCAGAAATTAGCAATGACTGCTAAATTAACACACTTGAAGAGCTTGGCTGGTTCTAATAGGCAGTCAAATGGTCTTGTTACATTGTAATGGTGCCAAGCTAATTGAAGTGATTACTGTTGCTCATGAGCAGCCTTTTTGAAGTAGAAGTCTTTTAAATTATCCATAGACGTTAAATGTCAGACACTATTGTGTAATTATACTTTGTAAATGCTGAATGTCATAAGGCATCACAGGTAATTGAGGTTTACGGAGAAGAGCTTTTTCTAAACCTAATTGGGCATCAACTCTTTGTCACTTTTTCTAAATCTAATTGGGCATCAACTTTTTGTGCCAGGGGACACTCCAGTGCCTCACAATCTCCTTTTCCCCAAGCCTCCCTTTCCCCCACCTTCTCCCTGCTAGACTGACTCTTGGGGCCTTCTGTATATGATGGTTCCGAATTAAAAACCTCTCTGTTTCTAGCATTCGTTAGACTTTTCTGGGATTGTTACACTGGCTGGGGACATCACAAGCTGAAGCATTTTGGAAACCTGATGTGGCTGCTGGCAGGACAAGGCCAGCTGAATGAAATATAAAGTCCTTGAAAAACCTCAGGATGAGCCCGCAGTCTTCTGTATGTTCTGGGATTTTCATTTGTTTGGTGGTGGCAGTGTTGCCTGTGATTTCATGATATTAGAAGTGGGTGATTTCATGGCCCCCGAGCAGTCACTCACACTTTGTCCTATTGTTACACAGTATTAGAGCTCACATCTGGCTTCTAGTATTGAAAAACTTTGTAGAAAACATTTTCCCTTTGCTTTTGCAATGGTAGCATGACTCCTGAACCAAGCTTTAGAGATGGCACATGTCTTGTCTGTGAGGCATGTACCATGCCGAAGGATTGAACTGGACTTTCCAAAGCAGACATCATGGTAGCTCACTGACTGTGGTGAGTCCTGCAGCTCAGTTTGCTTGGGAATATGCTCTCCACTTCTGACACAGTAGCTCGGCAGGAATTGCAACACAAAAGCATTCTTACTGCAGGATTCTTTATGTATTCAAACGGTCACCAAATTTTATGAAATAAAACTGTCATTATCTTACTATGATTTCATGGCAGGGCTTCAATGGTGTACTGCTAGCAGCAATTTATGAGAGTCTTAACATACTTGTCAGGATATCTTTATCTGTGCTTTTAAAAAGCATTCTTTATTCTCTGTAATAAATTGAGTGCTGATTAAATATTTTCTGCTTCACACAAAGAAGCGATGGGAGGAAGGTCAGTGTAAGTAGAGAGGAGTGTGTGAACATGCTCAGCACTACCAGAGGGAGAGTTAGGTGGTCTTGCTGAGGACGTCCGAGGCTCTGCTCTGCCGCAGAGGTGGACCTGAGAGGTTCACACTGCAGTGGCCAGCCCTTATTCCAGGCCTCGAGTTGCTTTCTTATCCCTTGATTATGATTGGTTTCACTGTGATATTGAAAAGGTAAATTAAATGAGTACTTTTAATGCAATATGAGTAGAACACAGATACTCGTCAGAGGAAATATGAACAGTAAGTGTAGTTTCCTAACATCACTTTTGAAGGTGGTTTTTATGATGTGCTTGTTGGAAAAAAATAAGGTTTAAAGGTACTATTAAAGTTATTAAACGTTTAAAGCAATAATATGCAAGATGCCACACAAAACGTTGAATTAAACGTAGTTTTTGCACCGTGAGCTTTTGCATCACCTCTCATTTTGCTTTCTCCCTTGACTAAATGGCAGCCCTCAGGATAAATCTGTTACCCCCATGGCCTGGAAATCTTGCCTTTCTTGTCACTTTTGTTTTTATTACTCTACAAAGAATGAGGAGGTTGAAAGCGGAGTGCTGATTCTTACTGATGTGATATTGATGGGTGAGATATATTCTGTTGTGCATATTTACTGGGAATCCTCAAATATAGACAAAAAACTGGCTCTTCTTTGTAAAGAGGCTCTGACTGGAAGCTCTGCCGGCGTCCAGCTGAGAATCAGTGTAACATATCACAGAGGGATGGGACGGCAGACAGCTGGTCCCCTCGAGCCCAAGGCAGGTTGAGCATTCTTAGGGACATATAAGAAATGAATTAAAATAAATAATGCCAATATAATAAATAATATAACAAAATTAAATGAAGCAATATAAGTAATAAAAACTATTGGTCAGGGGTCTGGGGATTTAGCTCAGCGGCATAAGCGCCTGCCTTGCAAGCAGGCAGTCGTGAGTTCGATCCCTGGTGCCAATAAAGAAAGGGGAAAAAAAAAAAAAAACCCTATTGGTCAGGGTCCTCCAGAGAAGAAAAGCTGATATATATATATAATATATATATTTTTATAATATATATGTTTTTTTTCCTCTGTACATGTGTAAGATAAGTTATTGGTTTATGTGACTGTGGAGGCTGAGACATCCTATGTGATCTGCTGTCTATAAGCCGGAGACCCTGAAAGCCAGTGGTATTATCTGAGGCTTAGGGTTAGAGACCCAAAGGCATAAATTCCAGTCAAGGTTTAAAAGCCTGAGATTCCAAGTTCTGAGAGCTGGAGGCCTAGGTCATCAGGTAGAGTCTGAATGCACCTGTGCTTTTCTTTTACCTTCTACCCGGGCCTTCTGGGGGTTATATGGTATGCAATGGGAAGTCCATCAGCTCCAATGCACATCTCTCTGGGAAGGCCCTCCTAGGCACGCACAGAAATGATGTTTAATCAGGTGGGTTATCCCAGACTTAGTCAAGTGGAAACACAGCATTGACCATTGCAGAGCTACTGTAAGAACACACAGTCCATGGCCATGCTGGAAAGACTGGGTGTGATCAGAGGAGAGAAGTGTGTGGGTGATAGGGTCATGTGAGAACTCAGGGAAGAGTGGGAATCAGAGAGAAGGAGAGAGGGAGAGAGGGAGAGAGGGAGAGAGAGAGAGAGAGAGAGAGAGAGAGAGAGAGAGAGAGAGGAGAAAGTGTGCGAGTGAGCTGTAGAGCTGATCAATAACTGGCAGGGTAGAGAAGGAGGCTGTTCCTCCATGTGAAGATGACAGAATGCAGAGGATGGCGGGACATGGTGGCCTGTGTGACCAGGGGCATGGGAGCTGAGGGCAGGTGGAAGCGCAGTGGTGGAGGAGCTTGGAGTTTGGCTGTCCTGAGAAGACTCTCGGAACTTAGGTGGATGCCTTCACCACAGGTGCGGTAAGAGGCTCATTAACGCCATCATGATATCAGGGAGGCAAAGACTGGTGCTGAGGCCAGTTCTACACTGGTCATATTCCCCGTGCAGCCCGGGGTGGGCTGTTTGCTGTTAGATCTAGAGACCCCTCATGTGTTCAGAGACAGAGCTTTCAGGAGGTCCTCGGATCCTGTGGACATGACTCGTGAAAGCGCTGAGCAGCTGAAGGTGCTGGTGGGCATTGGGGCTGGGAGGAAGCAGGTCGCTGTGGGAGCGTCCTGGCTCTGCGGCCTTCCTGGCTCCTCCTTCACTCTCTGTTTCCTGGTCCCCAGACCTAGCAGCTTTCTTCTGCTCTGCCCCTCTGGGATGCCTTTCTACCTTGGAGCCAGCTCACTACAGACTGAAACCTCTGAGGCTGGGAGCCTAAGCAAACCTTTCTTCCTTTAAGTTGTGGATGTTGATGCCTTTGCTTATTTAAGATGAAGTACAATAGTGTTGGACTCATGTGTGCAAAACTTATTAAAACTTGAGCTCCTTGTGAGTGAGGCTGGGGACTTGAGTGAGCTTCACAGGGGACCCTGGTGCATGCAGGAGCCTAGGAGCAGCAGTGGAGAGGCCACCTGTGAGCGTGATGACACGGTATGAGAGTTCACTAGGCTGGATCAGAAGAAGGAGCAACCATACTGGTCTCTGACACACACACCCTTCCCAGTCTTGGCTAATGTTAAAAGATCTTTTGTGGTGTTTGTTAAGAATGGTAAGGCTGCTGGGCATGGTAATCCTGCTGTAATCCCAACTCTCTGGGAGCCTGAGGCAGAAGGGAGACAAGCCTGGGCAATTTAATGACTTAGACCTTGAGTCAAAATAAGAAATAAGGAAGGCTAGGATGCAGTGTAGTGAAATGGTCCTGGATTCCATCCCTGGTACCACAGGAAAAACGAGGCAGACTTCAGGGAGGAGGGCAGGACAGAGAAATAGATAAAGGGGCCGTTACAGCAGTGTCTTGTTACTTGGGAGCAGGGCTGAAGGATTAGACCTGACTCCCACTTCAACAAGGACCAACAGAGAGTTATAACCAAGCAGCAAGCTGAGCTTCAGTGCAGAGAGAATTGCTAGGAAAAAATAACAAGTGTGAGTGTTTTTTGGCAAAAATGATTTAGGATGAATGATTTTTTAAAAAAAGCAGCTGAGGGGAATATGGTATCCAGCATGGTCAGACAGCAGAGGTCGGGAGGTTTCCCTAAAGTGCCTGAGTAGAATTCTTGTGCAAAAAATCATCCTGTAAAGACGGAAGAGAAAGCCAAGGTCAAGCATAGCCAGCCAGAGGCTTCCGAGGAACCAGACTTAAGTTTTGGTGGAAGGAGAGACTGTGCTCTTTCTTTACTATGGCTCATTTGACCTCACCTGAAAACCTTAACTTGAGGCCACTCTGGAGGGAGGTTCCTGTCTAATTGTGAGGCATAAGTTGTATTTGTTGTCTGCATAAAAAGGAGCTAATTTGATTTTAGGTCTTGTCATCTCTATTTATCTTAAATGGGTTCTTAGTTTCTGGTTCTTGTTGTCCAAGTTACAGTACACATAGAAACAGAAGCATTAGACCATCCGTGGAGGAAGGTGGGCTGTGTGTGTCACAGACTGAGGCCCGTCCCCTGACAGGTGCCTTTCTTTGCAGCATTCTGCCTCTTAGAGGGAGCTGTGTTTGTGCCCTTGACTGGGATGTGCTCCAGTGGGTTGCCAAAGAGCTGCTTCAGATTCACCTGCATAAAAAGACCCAGGCGAGCTCACTACAGTATCAGGAATCAAAATTACATCTGATAGCTGTGATCCCTGTGGAGCGGAGAGGACAGCTTCGCACAGGCAGACAGTACCCATCCGATGCCTGAGTGAAGTGCCCCGCTGTTTGCCTTCATCAGGGGCAGGGGTAAGGGAAGGCACATGGGAGAAGTTTCTAGTGGGAAAGAATTAGTGCCAAATTAAGATGCCAACAGCATGTCCTGAGGATGGAAAACATGAGGAAATGAAGCAATCAGTAAATATTATTTGTTACATTGATAAATAGGATTTGGCAGCCATCCAGAGTTTGCTTTGAGTTGGAAGCCAAAAAGTGCCCTTTGATTTGACAAAGTAATTTTATGTGTGTTGTTAAGACCTGAGTATTTGTGTCCCTCTAAATTTATATGTTGAGACCTAATACACGAGATGGTGGTGTTAGAAAGGAGGGTGGTGGGGCCCTTGGGAGGGTGATTAGGTCATGAGGGTGGGGCCTTCACAAGTAGGATTAGTGGCCTTGTGAGGGGCTGGAGAGACCAGAGCTTTCCTCTTCCAGCTCTTGAGGATGCTGCTGGAAGATGTTGTCTGGAAACCTTCGAGGAGGCCTTCTCTGGGCTCTGAGTCTCCCAGTACCTTAATTTAGGATTTGTCAGCCTCCAGAAAAAAGAAATCAATTTTGTGTTTATAAGATGTTCGTTTATGGTTTTCATACAGCAGCCCGCGTAGTGAGCTGGTAGACGCATGTTCCAAAATGGGTAAGCAGCGATGCACTTTGGTGGAGAGACTGGAGGAAATCCTAGCCCATCTCTGCAGAGGCCCTGCCGGAAACCAGTGTGCGTTTGTTTCTCTATTTAGCACAGGCATAAGGATAAGAAATATTTGAAATAAAAAGGAATTTGACACTTTTATTATGAGGAATTTCTTTAATGATTTTTGTTTATGCTTATCTGTCAAATCATGCTAAGGATCAGGGAGGGATAAAGGCCGTTAGGTCACTGTGAATTGAACGAAGTTGCTGTGTTTAAACAACGGTTTTCCCTTACCACCTACTGTGTGTGAATCAGAGCTTTGGATTTTCTGGGAGAAAGAAGAAAAGAACTGAGTTTTTCTCTTCTAGATCACTTTTCTACTTAGCTATACAAAGAAATACACACAGAGCAGGTGGGTGGGTGATTGCAGTATGAGGTGGAAATAACCATGGGGGCCACCCCATACTCAGGGGTGTAATTCCCACTGCAGCCCTAGCCATTCTTGTTGGCATGAGGAATTCACCAGAGCTCATCTGAACCTGTCTTCATTGCAAAGTGTGTGAAATGCACAGTACCGTCTTTCTGGTTTCTCCCTGTTCTAGGGTACAGCCTTGGTGACTGTGTTGCCCTCACTAGTGTATGTTATAGTTTAGCTCTAAAGTATCCCCCAAAGTCTCAGAGGTGGCTGGACCATAGGAGTGCTATACTTGTCAGCGGGCTCATCCATTGATGCGACTGTAGCTTAATGTGCTGGCAGGAGGCAAGGCCTGGTAGGAAGAAGTGGGTCCCTGGAGCGTGACCCAGAAGGGTGTATTCTTGTTCCCAGCTCCTCCCTTTCCTTTCTGCTTCCTGGCTAATACATGGTGAGATTGTGTCCTCTGTCGTGCCCTCCTGCCATGTTGTTTCTACCCTGGAAGCAGCCAGCAACCATGGAATGAACCCCTTGAAACCATGAGTCAAATAAATGTCTCCTCCTTTAAGTTGCATGGGTGTTGGGTATTTGGTCTTAGAGATGGGAAGACTGATTAATTCAGGTGAGAGTGGGAGAAGCAGATCGGCTTATCCCTCTTGCCTTGAAAATGACCAGAGCATATGTCTCCTACATTTCACTCGATGCTGACACACTTGGAAAGATCTTAACTAGAGGCAGAATTCTGGTGGAAGACAGACCGAGCCTTTTTACAACAATAGTGATAATAGCAGCAGCTAATATGTGTTCACATTGTGAGGCACAGTCCTAATTCCTGTGCATTGATTAGCTCTTTTGGTTCTCAGGACAAGCCTCCAAAGTGAATGCTTATGTTTATGCCTTCAAATGAGACAATGGAGGCACAGAGAGGGTAAGGATGTGCCCACGATCACACAACCAGCAAGTGCCAAGTGGGGCTGAAAGCAGGCATTCTGACCTCAGCCCACATCCTGTTGGGTACCACTTTCAAATCTATCTTTACATTTTCCTACCCAAGAATAGGAAGAATAATGTTCTCATTCCATTGAAAACACTAGCTGTTTCTGTTTCTCCTTTCCTCCTCCTCTAGCTTTTCCTAGCTCCTGTTCATTCTTGGTAATACAGCATAGATCATTGATCTCTTTTAGAGACTGAGCCCAAACTGCAACCCCAGATCCACTTTTTTATTGCAAAGTGTCAACAGTACAACTAAACCTGAATACTGAGGTTTTAGTTTCAAAAAACAACTCATACATTAACCTCTTTTGCCTTAAAAGAAAAATAATATGTGTGCCATAGGTTCCCTGCAGCATCTGAAATGGGGACTCTGTGTGTGTGTCTCTCTCTCCTGCCCTCTCCCCTTCCCCTCTTCCTCTCTCCCCTCCTTTCTCCCTTCTCCCCTCCTCCTCTTCATCATCTTCATCTCCCCATTGGTAGTAATGTCTGTGGAATGTTACACAGTCAGAAGTGGCTCCAGGTGAGAAAGCAGCTACATATATTATAAAATGTACATCACAGTTCTACTTCAACTAAAATCATGCTTTTCATCCTTACCTAAGCTAAAATAGAGAAAACCAGCTCTAACCCAGGGGAAAATGATGTATTACAATGTTCCAGATGAGGATACATAAAAATTAAGAATTTTCAGAAGATCAGAGGAATGTCGCCAGACTCAAAGTATTCTCCTAGAGTTGAATAATCTCCATTCCTCATTTCCTGTATTTCCCATCTCCAGCTAGACTGTGTTTCTTAGTAGCACTTTCTGGCATTCATGCGTTTAAGGAAATAATCTATATGCCACCAATTAGTGTCATTTAACATAATGTCAAAATGATGTAATAACACTCAGTCTACCTTAAGAGAAATTTCAGGGTAGGCATAAACCCATGATACTGTGATGGAACTGCTACTGGGAAAACTTTCAGTTACATCCAAGGAAACCGAAGAAGCTCTTGCATCAGTGGGCAGGATCCAGGTACCAATGGCACCTAGAAAGAATACTGATGGATGCTTTCCCAAATCATCCTAAATGTATTGATATGCTTTAATTTCAGGAATATTGATAAAAATGTCAAGAAATTCCTAGAAACTTAAGCTAACAGACAAGCTAATATTTAATTTTTCATCTTCTGGAAATAGTGACTTTGTTCATTTTATCATTTTCTTGGAAGCAGCTTGGTGGATACTGTGCTTGTGAAATGTTAGTTCAACTAACACTTTTTGAAAACCCATTGTGTGCCCACTAGGGCTGCAGGAGAAGGTTTGCAAAGAGCTTTCTACCTCTGTGTCTCCTCTGATTCCTTTACTAACCCCTCTAAACTCTTATTATTTTAGAAATGTGGAGGAAGAGTGGCTGCAGCATGGATGATGGGCAGAGCTGCTCAGCGGGAGCCTCCGGTCTCTGCCTTCCACTAGCTCTGCCCCTGTGCGCCCTTCCTCTCTGCTTATGGATCCCTTTGACGTGGGGAGAGCCAGAACCACATAGTACCCAAGTCCAGTCGGAATTCCTGGCCAGTACTGCAACCTCTGTCAATGGTGTGGTGCTGGCTGTGGTACTGGTTCAGGTTAGTGATTTGGGGGAACTCACCTGAAGGATATGTTAGAAATGCAGCCAGGATTTTATTCTTAAAACTTGCGACTTGGGCTGAATTTTGTTTCTACAAAATTCTTCTATTGAAGTTTCCTACCCCCAGTATCTCAGATGTGGCTATTTGTAGATGGGGTCTTTAAAGGGCAGAGTTAAAATTAGGTCATTAAGATAGACCCTAATCCAATATGAACTGGTGCTATATTGGAGTTATTGTTTCTCCAAGGTCAGTAATAAAGTCAGTATCAGACCGAAAATCACTTTGCCTTTCTGCTTTTGGGTCACTTGTGATTTTATTTTGTTCTTTTTTTTTTTTTTTTAAATGAAAAAGACTTTCTGTAAAAAAAAATTCTATAAGAGTTGAAAGAACAATCAGTACTTCAAATGTCTCAGTTTTGAGCGGAGGAGACTGCAGCGTCCCCATGGGTTCCCTGCAGGCTCTCAGGGAAGCCCTGCCTGCACCTAGGGCGCCTGCCTCATTATTGGTGCATTTTTACAAACTTTCGGTTGGGATATGGAGCTAGCAGTGTTTTTCAAATGAATGACTTACTTTAAAATGTTGAAAAACCTTTAGAAAGATATCAAAAAAATCTATCAATGTAAAAGAATGAATGTGAGTTCCACTTTGGACAGGTGCAAACCAAGGCTGTGTGATTCTGAAGAAGGCAGGTGGTCCTTCTTGCATGCTAGCTAGTCTGAGAGGCCAACCTTGGGGTGACCCAGGAGGTCAGCTGTCATCCTGGGTCACATCCCCAGGCAATGTTGGTACAGCACCACTCTGCATCCTTGGTTTATCCTTCCTGTTGCCTCCCTTATCCAATATTTATTATCAACAACGGGCAGTCCTGTTTGCCCACAGTGTGATGGGGTAATGAGACAGTTAGGTTTCCTCCTGTTATTGATGGGGAGTGCTGATGGCATGAATAATTTCCTCTCTTTATAAATGGGAATTTAATTATTGATATCTTGTTTAGGCAGTGACAAAGGTGTTACCAGCAAACATTGCAGTTGGAGGCCTTGGGAGGCACGAGGCCCCTCACTGCAGTCTCAGGTTGTAGGGGTCATGAAGTAAAATTGCTTAGTTCTTTAGAAGAGTAAACAAGCATCACCATCGTTCACACCTGTGTGCATTTAAATATGTTTACATAAACATACCTACATATACAGTGTATGCATGTACACTATGTGTACGCATGCATATCTCCTAAATTAAAATAAAAATCTAAAACATGTCAGAGAACCTTTAAAACCAAATCCAAACAAGGGCAAACAAATCAGCAAGTTAAAAAAACCGCCCTTTTGTACTTGCATACAATATTAATTGAATTCTTAGCATCGCGGGGTGGATGTGTATTCAAACAGCACAGCCCCTGTGGACAGACAACTCACTTTACCTCTTAGGATAAAAAAGAATATGAGGTTTTTCAGTCAGTATTTTACTTTTTATGACTTTCGTCCTAGGGGTTCTAGGCAATCTGAACCTGCGCCCTCATCTTCAAAAGCAGGACAGCAGTGCATTCCTTAGGAGAGTTTCATTATCACTTTGATTTGGTTAAAAACCCAGGTGATGTGTCGGTTTTATTCTTCCAGCTTCTTGGGTGAACTGAGCAAGGAACCGGAGCTCAGGCCTCTCTTCCCAGTAGTATACCATGTGAGGTGGGTTTCATGGGCCACAGTTACACAGTTAGTGACTCCTTTACCTGACTGGTGGGTGAGAATCTCCCTGAATCCTGCTGCCGGGAGGGATGTGGGGAAGCAGATCATCTCCTGCGAGTCCCCTAGCAATTTTTACAAGTCAAGATTCTGATTCTGCAGGTCTGGGCCGAGCCTGCTGGTTCTGCATTTCCTATAAACTACCAGGGGGAGGTGGGCTGCCACCCCGCAGAAAGCACTTGGAGCAGTGCTGCAGAGTAGATGGGAAATCACAGAGAAAAAGAGTTTTTTAAAGCTAGGTAAACAGTAGCAGTGCTTTTATAATTTTGTTGATTCTTTACATTTTTTTTGTTATCAGGATGAGTGAATTTTTTGCTAAAAGATGGCTTTAGAATATTTTTCTTAATAATTTTAAGATTTAAAGCAATTTTAGAAAGTAGTTCATTCTCTTGGTTGTAGGTGTGGGCATTACTTTTGGCTTACTTGGGATATTAGGTTAAGACACTCTTCCCTAGTTTGATGTTTGTGCTTTCATTTGACGCCTTCTAATTACTCCTTTCAAGTCTTCAACCTGTTAACTTTTGGATATTCATGAAAAATGTCCTTTTCCTTTCGGTAATGGTTTCTCATCTCTATCAACGCTGCCCATTTTCTAGGGTGAGCCCTGTTAGTGTTCCCGGCGTGATTTCCTCTTCCTCCACTGTAAGTCTACCCCTTTGAATGGCAAAGTGATTTTTCTATCGTGCATCTGGGTCAATTATTGAGGGTGAATGAGGAGAAACAAAGAAAAGTTCAGAGACAGAGAGAGAGAGGAAGAAAATCAATATTGGACCATGCTAGTGATAACAAGACTGAAAGCTGCTGGAGGTTGACCTGTGCACGGCATAGATATAGATAGATGTAGGTCAATAATAAGGAAATCATGCCGAGAAGCCAGCGAGGCCCATCTGTGAACCGTCCCCCATACCAGTGCCTACTGGGGTGTCGGGGGTCTGCAGGGCTCAGGCAGAGAGTGAACCCTGCACCTGGGAGCAGCCCGTGAGACAAAACAGGAGAAAATGTGGGACTCTCCCTGGAACCCTTTTCTCCTTTCTCCTCTGCTAAGGGCGTAGGCTGTGGGCAGCTAGGCCCTGAGGTCCCGAGGCCCCCAGATGCCATGGTCCCTTCTCTCCTGACTCCTGCTGGCAGCCCTATGCCTTCTTAGTTCACAGCCACTGGGAAGTAAATGATCTTCCTGATCGAGTGCTGCAAGATCAATAATTACTAAAAAATAAAACCGAGACACAGAGAGGAGATGGCTCTGTGAGAGAGGAAGGAAGAGATCTCAGGCCAATTATTTTTCTACAAAATACTTTATGTGACAACAGCGCAGCCCCCAAAGGGCAGCGTGTAACAACAGAGCCTAATTAGAATGATTTCAGTGTAATCATTAACTCGCATCTAACACCTACCAGAGTGTTTCTGTTTAAACTAAAACATGACCCGCATGGTAGCGAGGCCTTGTAGGCTGTCTGTGAAATAAAAAATGTGACAGGAAAGGTCAGAGCAACTCTCATTTGAATTTCAAGTAGGAGCTGGCTCCGAGGTGGCCTTGCATGCAGCTTGATGACTCTGCGGCCCTGGCCTTCCTGCCAGGAAGGAGTAGCAGTTGGAGAAATCCTCCAGGACTAATTACTGGGATTGCAAAACAGGGATTTTTCATCTCTCATCTCTGCCTACTCTCCCTCTTCTTCACCCAAGCAGGGCAGGAAGCAAAGGTCTCTAATGATGTTTGAGACAAGAGGTGATTTCCTTTGTTGTCACTATGGGATTGGAGGTCACTGCCCAGTCGCTGGTTCCAGCCACCTGCCTGTTGGCCCCTGGGCCAGGCAGAGTAGCCTGGCCTTCCTAGCATGTCCTCCTGCAGCCGAGCAGGGGAGACCTTGCTAATAGACTCTGTTCTCAGCAAGACTGATGCTAACGCATTGCCTTCCACGGGGCTGCGTAAAGGCGGCTATCAAATCAGCTCAAGACGTGACTTGATTTGCAGGTCTCTGGTGAAATTTAAGAAGGCGGATTGTAAAATGTTAAGGGAAAAGGAAGCATGGAAACATTTTTAAGGAGAACATTTAAAAAGTCAGAGACAGACGTAATAATAAAGAAAAGTAGGCAGAGAGGGCGTTATTTATTCATTTTGAAACATTGCAAAGAGTTCTGGTAGCGGCATTTATCCGCCTCTTTTTCTTCCTCCTATTTTTTTTAAAGGCAGCTTGAAAGCCAGGGAGTTGAATTCATTTCCTTTTTCCTTCTGTGACTTTTTAAAGCATTATGTACGTGGAGATCCTTTTTGCACTCCTGGGGATTTATAAAGCTGTAACATTTAGTACACAAGCCGGACTTGGCCAGACTCTCTAGTTTCTCTTCTCCTCCATCTTCCCGTCCTCCTCCTTCCCAGCCTTTAATGTGGGGCCATTCTTTGTCTCCTGCATCCTGATTGGCCTTTTTGGGGATGCTTTCTTTGTCTTCGTTTTTCAAATTGTTTGTCTCTTTTCTTTTGATTCAAACAAGCACAGAAAATTAAAAATGTACTTGGCAACAATGAAAGACAACAGGTTTGGCAAAACTGCAAACATAGGTAGAGGTGGAATTCTCCCCTCCTGCCTGCCTGCATTGTCCAAGCCAGCAAGGCACTGGAGTTAGCACGGCTCAAGAGTGCTTACTCATAGACTTGTGTTAGAGAAAAGACAGTTTCTCCAAATCTCCTGCTGTAGGATAGAGTTTGCTGCACAAGGGAAGAGAAGTGAGCTCGATTCCGTATCCTGCAAAGACAGTGGAGTTTGTAGACAGAGGGGGTCAGTGAGTGGAACGCTGCAGAGGGCAGTTTTGGGCGATTCTAGCTAAACTGATTTGTGAGATTGCTTGCAGGTCAAGATGGAAGCCTGATAGAAGGGACCAGCGTGACCCAAAAGGTGGGAGGTGTCATAGGCATGGTGATACATACCTGTAATCCCAACACTGTGGAAGGCTAGTGCAGGAGGAGCATAAATTCAAGCCCCGGCTTTAAAGGGAAAGTGTAGGGCTTGGAGGTAGTTTAGTGTGAAGCCTCTGGGTTTAATGCCCAGAAAGCAGGGGGAGGATCTTTGTTAGTACTTCCTTTCTGGGGGTAGCATCTTCTCATGCCACCAGCTTTGACACAGTATTGGCCAAAACTGAATGGAACTGGACTGATCTGCCTTATGTACCTCTCGGTAAATTCCTAAACAGATCCCTTTCATTCCTGAATTACTGACTTACTGTAGTGCTGGTAACCACAGGGAAAAGTGTTTTCAAAACATCCATTGAATGGAAGGCTGAACTACCTCAGCAGAGTTGGATTCTATGCCCACATCACTAAAATGATCTCTGCCTTTGGACCTGGAAGACAAAGCTCAACTTCTGATTTTGCAAACATCTCTGATGTTCAATATAAGTAATCCGTTGCTGGGTTGATTTTTTTAGGGTCCGAGTGGGAAAACATTGTTGTTATATTGTTTTCTTCCAACATTACCTTCCATCTAGTTTGTGAATATCCCTGCTGTGCTGGTAGTATGTTGAACCCCGCCTTTCATCCCAAGATCTCAGAGTTTTTCAAGTGCTGACAATCTTTCAAACTTGTCAGAATTTATTTTGCTAATTAAAACTCATTTTGGGACATGAAAATTTCTACTGTTGTCCACTTTAAAACTTGAAAATCCCTCCACCCCTTTTGACACAGGGTGTCACTATGTAGTTTAGGCTGGCTCGGATACATTAAGTAGCCCAGACTGGCCTCTAACTTGCAGTGATCGTCCTGCCTCAGCCTCCCGAGTGGTGGAGAGCAGGGATTACAGGTGTGTGCCACCATGACCAGTAAAGATTCCCTGTTAACTGAAAGTTACTCCTTCCTTATCTGCGGTCTCAACCCTTACCAGTCTCTATCTAAGGCCAGCCCTGAAATGGGGGAGTGGCTGTCATTTCCTGTATCCCCTGCTTCTTTATTCCTCTTCTAAGTCCCCACAGTCAGGGCACCAGGAGCAAAGTAAGGAAGAAAGGAGGCGAACATCTCTAACTGGCCAGTGCCTTTTGTGATTTGGCTTTAGTCATCACTGGTAGCTCTCAGGCTCTCCTCGGCACCTACAGGTCCATCTCTGCATGCCATGATGTCCTGGTGCTGACCTCTTCATTCTGTCCTCAAACCCTGTCTGTGGTCATTTACCCGAGAGCCCTGCAGTGTTGGAGTCTTCTTGCTCTGGCAGGAATCCGACATGGATCTCAGCAGGACAAGTGAAACCCAGTCTCCTCCCAGCTTGAGTTAGGCCCAGGGAGGGCATGCAACTTGGTCATATCACGTGCTGGGAGAACACAGAGAACCTAGGTACCTGAGTTTCTGGGCATGCAACAGGGCCACACATTAAGGATTGTTGAGTTCTCAAACCCCAAGGAGCACATGTCAGCATTTTCAAACTCGGTCCTAGTCCTGTAACTGCACTGGGGTGAGCCGTGTGGTTCCTTAGTTCACCAAGGCTCCATCCAGGAACGGGAATGGGAAACAGCCTTCTCATCCTGCAGAAATCCAGTGGGAAGGATGACTCTCCCCATGTTCTCTTTCTCTAAAAGTTGGGTCCAGCTCCCATGGGCTAAGTGGGATGCTGGGATCTAAGCATAAGCAGAGTAGTCTTTGCAAGACCTGCACGTATGGGCCTGGGAGTCCTCCTGACAGTGTGTTGGCAACCAGGGTCTACTGTCCTTAACTTTAGCTGGCTTGGAGAAAGCATGACATAAGTGTATTCCATAGACAAGTAGCCTCTTCAGGTCTGTTTTTTTTTTTTTTTTATTTATAAAATGAGAATGCAAACAACGGTCTTGTTGGTGTGTAGCCAGGGTGAAACGAGAAACTGTACATGGAAGGGTCAGTCATACTCACCTCCTCTCTGGTCCTCTCCTTGCTTTTTTCTTACCCTTTGTTTACTTTTCCCTTTCTGGCCTCCATGGTTGATAGACTGGAGAAGGATCTGATTAGAAGTAGTAGAATCTTAGTTTGGAATTTCTTCAAACCAAGCCAAGCCAGTCAAGCCAAGCCAAACCAGGTTTGCTGCTTTCACTGATGGAGGAAACTGAATCTCAGCAGAGAAATCTGGGACTAGGAAGCTGTCAGGTATCTCCAGTGTGTCGGCAGCTTACAAAGGAAGATGGGCCTTTGTTTAGTAGCCTCATCTGTTGTGGGGCCATTCTTCATTCATGGCTTCGGGTGCATGCTTAAGTGAATTCCCTGATAAACTGCAACTGCCCTCCCCACCCCCACTCCCACAGCAATGGGTTTCGCTAAATGCCTGCAGCCTTCCACTTTGTTCCTTAGTGAGCTCCCCAATTTATAGCTTGGTAGGGGTTGAGGGGAGGCCCTTCAGGGAGCAGGGGCTGTGAATCCTCTTGCTGCTGTGTTTCTCTGCCTGTGTCTAGTGCTCCTCATGATGGATGTTTGGGGCACAATATCTGCTGTGATGGATCACAGAGGAGCATGAAAATTCATAAGCAAGCATTAGGCTGTATTTCATGGGACTCTGTGTGGGAGAAGGAGGGAGGGAGAAAGAGAGAGAGATTGAGATTCTCTGTAACCTCAGTAGCTCGCAGTGATTGCAGAAAGCTCTGCCATTTGGACAATTTATTGTTTTCCCTTGCTCCATTCTTCCTTGGACAAGTTGGAGGGAAGTAGCTACTTGTCTTCTGATGCATGGTTGGCTGGCCAGTTCGCCTCCTGTTCCCGTGAGTCCCTGTCTCTCCCTCTTTGGGGTGCAGCCTCAGCTGCCTGGGTGAGCATGTGTTTGTGTGAGCATTCGGCTTGAGGGCTCTGCCTGCATCCACTCTGCCCTTGCTAGTTTTGGGAGTTCTTGTACTCCCAAGATACTGGTTTGAGCCCCCAAGAACCAGGGCTATCCTCTGAACCTTCCATCATGAGTGAGAAGCAGAGGGTAGGAATGGATAATTTTAGTATTTGTTTCTTTGGAGAGAACAGATTATCAGTGGATTATGGAAACTTACCAAGATTTTTTTCTGCCAAAGATGATATTAGCAGCACTCATAAGGTCCTATATGTTAAATTATGCTTGCCTGAGGATAGTCTGATAGTTCCTTCTCTTCCTCCCGATCTCTAGGAGAACATGCTGGTTGTATGTGTGTGGGAAAATCCACCAAATCAGAGGATGTAATTTTCGTCTTGGTTCTGTTCCATTCCTTCCCCAAACTAGGGTTGAAACACCCATCCCTTCCCCACAAAAAATGAGATGATTTGACAGGCAGGCTGCCACCTCAGCACAAGTAGCTGGAGTGAAGGGGACAGGAATGCCACCATCCATGGAGGATTTGTGGGGAAGCAAAGGTCCCAGATTTCGTACTTGCAGAGTAGAGAGTGACCTGGCCTGGAAGAGCTCGTCAGTCTGTGTTGGATACTGGTAAGATCTTGACCTTACGCTTACCATGAAGAAACCTCTCATTTCCTCATCCTAGGTGAGCTGGGGCTTGGCTGGGCCTCCCAGCACTGTCTCTTCGTCTTCTGCTGCATCTTATACCTGGCCAGCTCGTTGGACAAACTACTGTATCATGCATTTCCTACTAGCTGGTCATGTACAAGATTGCAAGTCTAGTTAACACAAAACACCTGGCAGGACTTCAGCAATGCTCAGCTCCACCAAAGGGGAGCTTACTCACCTGTTAGGGCCACACCTGGGCAGTGCCTGAGAGCTACAACACTGTCATACTGAAAGCAGGAAGGAATCTTTGCTTGCCAGTTCTCATATATTTATGTTCCAAGACTTAGTACTTTGACACAAGGCACAGCATTTGCCAGGCAGGTCACTGAGGCACTGTGGACCTACTGGTATCTGAAGGCGTTCCTGCTGGAAGATCTTATTGCTTTGTGTGATAGGAGGAGCCAGGTCATTTTAAGCCACCGTCTGAGTATCCTTTCTATTTTCTCAGCTTCCCGTGGCTCCAGGCAGGGTTCTGGTGAAAAGCTAAAGTGGAAACAGCACCTTTGGCTTAAGGAGAAAACCACATTTGCTATTTGCTGCCAGGACTATACCAGGCACATTGACAGACAGACTAAGGCTGCTCATAGCTTTAGAGGTAGATATAATGAAAAAGGAAGAAAAAAGGGCTTAAAATAGAATCATTTACATGCATTATTAAATAAATACTTGGGTCAGCAGGAAAGTTTTACAGGCATCATTACCTGCTTATTGGCCATGTGTTATTAAGGGTTAATCATGCTTGTGACCAGCACTGTTTACTGTGGGCTTACTGTCAAAGGTGCACTATCATTTGACTGTTTTGCAGGAGTCCCATGTGACAGTTCTGTGTCCAGGGGAAGGAATGGGGTGAAGCTGCCTGAATTTGTACCATCTGTAATATAATAGCACAGCGATCGACCCTGCAGGTGTTGGTGCCCTAAGCTCCAGGATGTGTATCTATGTCAGGTGACACAGCAAACAAAGTTTACAGCAAGAATTACAGTTACTAACCCGCTGGCCCAAAAGAGGGAGATGATCCTGGAAGGAGTTACTTAAATCAGAAAATCGCAGTGGCCTCAGAAGGCTATGTGAATGGGGAGGCAGGCAGCTGCAGAAGAGGCAATGTGATCATAGAGTGAGGAGAGAAAACTTGCTTGACTGCTTCTGGCTTTACTGAGGAAAAAGGTCCGCAGTCAAAGGGTGGGAGACCTGAGGCAGGGCGAGAAGGCATGGAAACCAGCCCTTCTCCAGAGCCTCTAGAAGCTGCAGGCCTGCTGGCGCTTGTATTTTAGCCTGGGGAGACCTGCATCCAGCTTGTTACCTGCAGAGCTGGAGATAATAAATATATGTTGTTTTAAGGCACTAAGTGCGTGCTAATTTGTTGCAGCAGTAGGAAACTAAAACAGCCCCTAAGGGGCAGAGGCAGGGCTAAAAAATGCACTCCAAAGTTGAGAGTCTTTCCATTATGCAAAAATGATCTCTAAATTGCTTGAATAAAAAAAATTGAGCTGGAAAATGCCTTCTCAACCTCCTTAGGCACTGTAGTTTCTCCTCCCCACCTTTTCCTGCTTTTCTCTTATGCTCAGTTGAGGTCCTTTCTCCCTCCTCTTTTTTTGCCTTTCCCTAAATTAAGAGATTCTTGCTGTAAAAGAAATTGATTCTTCACTCCAAAGTAGGTCATTATAACAAAGGTTTTAAATCACTTGGTCCTCCCATTTGTGAAATATAGACTTCACTTTAATCTTCTGTGCATTACCAGCAGTAAAAAAAAAAAAAAAAAAAAAAAAAAAAAAAAAAGGTCCCATAATATGTGAGAAATGGATCTCACCCATCATCAGTCATCTGGACAGATATGTAAGTCCCCCCCCCCCCCCCCCCCGCCTACCTGAAAGGCAGCAGGACCAGCGTTCATCCCCAGACAGCATCCCCATCCTGATCGTGCTGCCAGGAGCACAGAGAAACGGAATGAAACAGGGTTCCAGGAGCTGGTAGAACGCCCTGATTTCCTGTGGCTTTCAATCTTCCGGTCTCTTTCTGAGAGCTTTTCTGATTTAAATAACTCTTCTAATCACTTCAAAGTACTGAGCTTACTTTGAAAAGCCCAAGCTAAGTGTGATTGGTTGGAATTCTAGGAATTTTTGTCCCTGCATACATGAGACGGGGTCACAATTTCACAAAAATTACGTCTTTATTTCATTCAAACCAGCACAGGGACCTGAGGACTCACATTAGTGGGACAGGTAGGGATCAAGACACTGTGGAACTCTCAGTTCTTGAGCTCTTTTGCAATGATCACATTGCACTGGGACAGCTCTTTTCTCCTGTGTTGTCCTCCTCAGATGGAGAGATGGGCACTCTTTGGATTGAGCCTCCTGCTTTGTAAACTCCTGTTTGGAGCACAGGGGCCCTGACACACAGCTTCACACATGCTCTGGACTTCGCTCTGTGCTTGCCGTGTATTTCTTGCCTTATTAATCTAACTGATCCATACTTGGTTCTGCTGTAAATTAGGCTGTGGAATTCTACCATGCTGTTAACATTAAATGAGACAACAAACTTAAAACCCTTGTAGTCTTAGCAGATACACAGTGGGTGTGCAAATAAAAAGTATAGTGGTTAGAGCTGTGTGGCTCAGGTTTGAATTCTAGTCTCCTCACCACTCAAGTGACTTAATCTCTCTACACCTCAGTTGTTGCACCTGTATAATCGGTGTAATAGGCTTACCTCAGAAGGTGTTTGCTATTTGCAAGCAGTATAAAATTTTACACCTCTGATGCCTATCTCATTCTATTTGCTTTAATTTCTTCTTCTTTTAAAAAAATTTTATTTAAAGAGGAAAAAAGAAAACAGGGTAGAAATAATACAGAATTTCAAAAAAATACACAGTAAGAAATCACTAGTTGATAAATTACATACTGTCCTCTTAGAAATAGTTGTTCAAGTTACAAAATTAAATCATATAAAGTAGACATTCAAACAGTGAGACTGCAAACAATTCTGTTTAACTGTCCAACAAAAACTTAGTAATATGGTTATCAGTCCTACACACTTAAACGTACATGCAGTTATATCCTTTAGAGCACTTTCTTTTCTCCTCTTTTTTATAATAGTAATTACACATTTTGGGTTTTATTACTCCTACAATTCTTATTACTTTTTACACTAGAGACACAATGTGATATTTATAAATATGATTCTTATTTATTTGACTTATGAGGATAGTCTCAAGTTGTCTCCATTTGCCTATGAAGGCCTCAAGATCATCCTTTTTATATCTGAGTAATACTCCACCGTATAAAAATACCACGTTTTTCATCCACTCTGCGGTTGGTGGGCATTTTGGGTGTTTCCAGGATTTAGGTATTATAAATTGTGCTGCCATGAACATGGTACACATATATCACTGTGACATGACCTTTTCAATTTTTCTGGGAAAGTACCCAGGAGGGCAATAACTGGATTGAGTGGAACTTCCAATACTAATCTTCTGAAAAATCTCCATACTGATTTCCATAGTGGCTGCACCAGTCTACACTCCCACCAACAGTGGAGCAGTGCTCCTTTTTCCCTGCATCCTCGCCAACATTTGTTATCAGTTGATTTCTTGATGGTAGCTATTCTTTCTGGAGTGAGATGAAATCTCAATGCTGTCTTAATTTGCATTTCTCAAATGACCAGTGATGGTGAACATTTCTTCATATATTTATTTGCCATTTTTTAAATCTTTATCTGAGAACTGTGTGTTCATCTCAGATGCCCATTTGTGGAGAGGATCTTTGAATTTGGGGGGCTTGATGTTTTTCAGTTCTTTATATGTTCTGGGTATAAGTCCTTTGTCTGAGGGGTTGTGGGCTAAAATTCTTTCTCATTCTGTGGGTTTTCTTTTCACTCTGTTGATTTCTTTTGAAGTGCAAAAACTTTTTAGTAATATAAGATCCCAGTTGTTGATTTTTTGAAGTGTTTCCCTTGCAGTTTATGTTTTCTTCATGAATTCTCTTCCTATCCCTATGTCTCCAAGGATTCTACCTACCTTGTCTTCCAGTAGATTTAGTGTTTCTGTTTTAATATTTATATCTTTGATCCATTTAGACTTTAGTTTTGTGCATGGTGATAGGCATGGGTCTAGTTTCAGTCTTCAGCATGTGGAGATCCAATTTTTCACACACCATTTATTAAAGAGGCTATCTTTCCAGTGAACATGTTTAGCCCTTTTGTCAAACATCAGGTGACTGAGTGTCTTTGTAGCTGTGTTTGCATCTTCTAATCTGTTCCATTGATCCTCAGGTCTATTTCTTTGCCAGTACCATGCTGATTTTATCTGTGGCTTTGTAGTATAGTTTCAAGTCAGGAATTGAGATGCCTCCTGCCTTGCCTTTGTTGCCCAGAATTGCCTTTGCTATTCTATGTTTCTTCTGTTTCCAAATGAATTTTAGGAGTGTTTTCTCTAGATCCGTTAGGTATGTTAATGGTATTTTGATTGGGATTGCATTAAATCTGTATAACAGTTTTGGGAGTATGGCCCTTGTCACAATGTTGTTTTTCCTAGCCAAGAGCAATGAATATCCTTCCATTTTCGAATATCTTCTTCAATCTCCTTTTTTAGTGTAACATAATTTTCAGCATATAGATCTTTTACATTCTTAGTTAGGTTGATTCCTGAGTATTTCATTTTTTTAGATGTTACTGTGAAAGGTGATATTTCCATTATTTCTCACTCGGTGAGTTTTTTGTGTACAGGAATGCTATTGATTTTTGAGCATTGACTTTGTATCTGGCTATACTGCTGAATTTGTTTATTATCTTTAGTAGTTTTTTAATGGAGTTTTTTGGGTCTTCTATATAGAGTATCAAGTAATCTGCAAGTAGTGATAATTTAACTTCTTCCTTTTCTATGTTTATTCCTTTTATTTCTCTTTCTTGTCTGATTGCCCTGGCTAGTATTTTCAGAACTATGTTGAATAGGAGTGGTGATAGTGGACATCCTTGCCTCATTCCTGATTTTAGAGTGAAAGCTTTCAGTTTTTGTCCATTTAGTAAAATGTTGGCTGTTGGTTGGTTATAGATG
Source organism: Cavia porcellus (assembly GCF_034190915.1). NCBI lineage: Eukaryota > Metazoa > Chordata > Mammalia > Rodentia > Caviidae > Cavia > Cavia porcellus. Next base: position 66,504,429 of record NW_026947484.1, on the reverse strand, counting down.
GCCTTTATGAGATTGAGGTAGACACCTTGTATTCTGAGTTTCTGAAGCGTTTTTATCATGAACATGTGTTGGACTTTATCAAAAGCTTTTTCTGCATCTATTGATACGACCATGTGTTTTTTGTTTTTGGCTCTATTGATTTGCATATGTTAAGCCATCCCTTTATTCCTGGAATGAATCCCGCGTGGTTGTGATGTA